>NC_081851.1:0-1406475 GCF_963259705.1 Myotis daubentonii
AGCACAGGTCTCACGGGGCTCTCCTGAACGCTAGGCCCCTGGTGGCAAGAACGGGGAGCTGGGGGAGGGGGAAAGCTGAGTTGGAGAACTTGGAGTATTTCTGGGGGTGTCAGTCAAAAGCCCAGAGGGCTTTCCGGGCAAGTGTGCTTAAAGGAACACGGACAGGTAATGGAACCCTGCAAACTTTATGCCACTTCCTCAGGGACAGGACAATACAGAAGCTAGAACTCTGGTCACCAGGCACCACATTGCTGAGACAGGCCCCTATCACCTCACTTGACAGGATGCTCTCCACTGGTCTCCAGATGTCCTTGGGGTGTGCCTTTGGAAAAGCTCACAGCAAAACTGTTTCCCTCACGCAGACAGTGGCTCTAGTCTCCCTTCTGACGCCTGCTGACCTTGAGCGGTGTGTAGCCCTCAGGTAACTTAGGACAGCCTAGCGTTGGCCAATCCCAGGTAGGCCACAACTGGGGGCACTTGAGGGCGTCATATCCGTCCTTGCCACTGTGTGTGTGTGTGTGTGCGTGCGTGCGTGCGTGCGTGCGTGCCTGTGTGTGTGTGCGTTGTGTGTGTGTGTGTGTGTGTGTGTGTGTGTGTGTGTGTGTGTGTTGGTGCTGGAGCGGAAGAAACTGCAGGAGGGGTGGTTTGCTGGGTCTCTCAAGTGCCTACCTCAGGTCATGGGGGGCATAAGAGGAAGTGAGTGCTGGGGACCAAGGTCCCGTACCCTCTGGAAATCCTAGGGGTTGAGGGCTCATTTTATTCCTTCATGGCTGGAAGTCTATTCAGACAACCCTGTGCACCTGATCAGGGAAAATGACTTCATGGTGGGTTTTCCTACTGTGGTGAGACCCAGGCAATTTTCCAATGGCCCGGACACCAGGCGTTGCCTTATCAGAGCTCCACCCAGGTGGTCATGGAGACTCAGTTGCACTAGTACAACTCCTTCCAATCCTTGTCCGGGAGCTAGAGACCAGAGCACCGGCAGTCGGAGTGGGCCCAGGGTTGAGGGTGGGTACAGAGGGCGCTGTCCCCACGGGATGAAGAGGACCCAGGAGAGCCACATATCAGATTCCCCCGAGAGTGTTCAGCGGTTCCGCCTGCATTTATTTATAATTTATTAATTTCTTTCTTTCTTTCTTTCTCGTAATCCTCGGCCAGGATATCTCTCCCTTGACTTTTAGGGAGACTGGAAAAAACCGGGAGAGGCAGAGAGAAACATGGATGTGAGGGAGACACCTGGATTGGTTGCCTCCGAGGGGGCAGGGATCCAGCCTGCAAGGGAGGTAAGTGCCCTTGACCCCAATCGAACCCGAGACCCTTCCATCCACAGGCCTGCGCTCTGTCCACTGAGCCAAACCCGCTGGAGCCTCCTCCACTGGCGTCACAGACACATCCCTCCCATCCAGGGGTGCCCTCTGTCAGGCGGGAGACCCCTTTCCCTGCCTGATTGGGGGTGGAGGTCGTGGTGGCCGGGGGTGGGGGATCCAAGAGTAGCCCCAGGGGTCCCCCCACCAAACCCTCAACACCGCCAAGGCGAGGCGGGGAGTGGCCCAGCCGCTCTCCTGGGCCCAGGGTGGGTGTTTGGGGGTGGGGAGGTGGAGTGCTGCAGAGTGGCGGGAAGGGGGCGGGCGTCCTATAGTGGACCTCAGGGCCGGCCCTGCCTTGGCCACGGGGCGGAGCTTGGGCAAGGAAAACAGAAACATCCCAAAGCCCTGTCCCCGCACCCGGCACCCCGCACCCCGCACCCCGCTCCCCGACCTGGTGCTCCGCCACCCGACTCCGCACACCCGCCGCCCCGGCCCGGCCCGGACCAGATCTCTTCTTGCAGAGCCATCAGCTGTCTCTGGCCCGCCCATCTCCTGAGCTTCGACAAGACGCAGGAGGGCGCCTTCCTTTGGGGGTGCGATTGCCTGAAAGGCGCAAGGGGGTGTCCACCGCCACCGGGTAGGACGAAGCCCCCCGAGGGATGGCACAAAGCGAGGGGCGGCCTGGGCCTTTGGTGGGGCCCGCGGGGTTCCCTTCGCGGTTGGGGAGCTACCTCCCTGTCCGCAGCACCGGGGGTTCGATGGGTTCCCCCGGGTGTGGGTGTGGGTGTGGGTCCCCTGTTGCCCCCGCAGAGCACGGAGCGCTTGGGGCTTGCGCGGGGGCGGGAGAAGGGAAGAGACACGCCCCTGCAACGCAGGGCTGCTGTCTGTTGGGCGCGAGACACCACCTCCTAAGTTTGGACGGCCCACGAGGGGGGGCGGGGGCGGGGGCGGGGGTTCGGTTCTGAGAGTAGCCCCGCGGGGGGCGATGGGAGGTTCCCCCCACACCGCCAAAGGGCGGATGGGGCGGGCTCCAAAAATGGCCATCAAAAGCCTACAGCACCCGGTATTCCCAGGCGGTCTCCCATCCAAGTACTAACCAGGCCCGACCCTGCTTAGCTTCCGAGATCAGACGAGATCGGGCGCGTTCAGGGTGGTATGGCCGTAGACGCGGGAGCCGGCCTCCGGGAGCCTCAAGAGCCCGCGGCGCCGGGGCTCCAGGCCCGCTGAGCCCTGGGCCCCCCTGGCTGACCTGGTGCTCAGCTCCCCCCACCCTCCGCCCCGCCCCGCCCGGCCGCCCTCTAGCCGGGACTAGATCTGTCCCTGCGGAGCCACCAGCTGCCTCCCGTCCACCTTCTGAGCTTCCCGGAGAGCGGCTCCCCGGGGGGTGCGATGTCCCGGTGAGCCCGGAAGGGGGCGCCCTCCCCAACTGGGCTCCGCTAGGGAGTCCGCTTCACATCCCCATGGCAGCATTGTGTTGGGGAGAATCCAATGGCCAAACGCTTAGTTGGGACCAAAAATGTGCGAAGGCAGGGCCCAGGGGGAGTGGAGGGAGAGGCGCCCACCAAGTAGGCCCAGCTGGGGTTCCTGTCCCAGCATCCAGAAGGGTTCAGGAATCTGGAGGAGGCTGTGTGTAGATGTGAGATGAGAGGAGCCCAGGGACGAAGAAAGAGTCTGGAGAGGAGACATCATTTTGAAAGGCATTTGGGGGTCAGAGGAGCTTAGCTAAAGGAGCTAAGTTCTAAGGTCTTAAGTCTAAGGCCTTAGGTGCTCCCCGTCCCCAGGACCCCATGCTTTTTATTAACACAACTTGTCCTGAGGCGAGGCAGAGATAGACACGTCAAAGGGTTTACAGAAACATGGTCAGAATGGGGGAATTCGCCTACGGCTGTTCAGGCGTTTGGCCAGTAGGAGGCGATAACATGTAGATTAAGATGCCTTTTAACTGTCTGGCAGCCCAGAATCATCCCTTGTCAGGTTTGGGGAAATGCCTTCAGCCATTCCCAACATGTGACTACATGTGTGACTCAACCCTGTTGAGTTCCCAAGTCTCATCAACGTTCTAAAGAAACTCTTGAAATTATGACATGCTGGAATTGGTCTCCGGGAGGCCCACAGCCAGCCCAAGGTCTGATGCGACGTGTCCTGGGAGACCCTAGGAGGGGATATGGCCTGGGTGGTCACCCCTTCGTGTCCTCCATTTCACCCTCTTCCAGGTGGAGACCTAGCCAGGTGGCCCAGGGCGGTGTGCCTCTCCCAGGACCGCAGTGCTGAAGCCCGGGCCTGTTGGAAGCGGCCGTCCAGGCCACATCCCCCACCCTGTCTAGCGACCTGGCCCTCTCTTGAGTTTTTGCATCCGGCGCAGGTCACCAGGCCCACAGGTGTGGCAGGTTTGATGTCATATGCACCGGTCCAGGTCAATAGAAAAGTGTTTCTTGAATCATCCCTCATGTGTGTGCCGGCAGGGTCCCTGGGAAGGCCCAGGAGGACACAGTGGCTTTGCCAGGACACTAAACCGATCAGACAGCACAGGTCTCACGGGGCTCTCCTGAACGCTAGGCCCCTGGTGGCAAGAACGGGGAGCTGGGGGAGGGGGAAAGCTGAGTTGGAGAACTTGGAGTATTTCTGGGGGTGTCAGTCAAAAGCCCAGAGGGCTTTCCGGGCAAGTGTGCTTAAAGGAACACGGACAGGTAATGGAACCCTGCAAACTTTATGCCACTTCCTCAGGGACAGGACAATACAGAAGCTAGAACTCTGGTCACCAGGCACCACATTGCTGAGACAGGCCCCTATCACCTCACTTGACAGGATGCTCTCCACTGGTCTCCAGATGTCCTTGGGGTGTGCCTTTGGAAAAGCTCACAGCAAAACTGTTTCCCTCACGCAGACAGTGGCTCTAGTCTCCCTTCTGACGCCTGCTGACCTTGAGCGGTGTGTAGCCCTCAGGTAACTTAGGACAGCCTAGCGTTGGCCAATCCCAGGTAGGCCACAACTGGGGGCACTTGAGGGCGTCATATCCGTCCTTGCCACTGTGTGTGTGTGTGTGTGCGTGCGTGCGTGCGTGCGTGCGTGCCTGTGTGTGTGTGCGTTGTGTGTGTGTGTGTGTGTGTGTGTGTGTGTGTGTGTGTGTGTGTTGGTGCTGGAGCGGAAGAAACTGCAGGAGGGGTGGTTTGCTGGGTCTCTCAAGTGCCTACCTCAGGTCATGGGGGGCATAAGAGGAAGTGAGTGCTGGGGACCAAGGTCCCGTACCCTCTGGAAATCCTAGGGGTTGAGGGCTCATTTTATTCCTTCATGGCTGGAAGTCTATTCAGACAACCCTGTGCACCTGATCAGGGAAAATGACTTCATGGTGGGTTTTCCTACTGTGGTGAGACCCAGGCAATTTTCCAATGGCCCGGACACCAGGCGTTGCCTTATCAGAGCTCCACCCAGGTGGTCATGGAGACTCAGTTGCACTAGTACAACTCCTTCCAATCCTTGTCCGGGAGCTAGAGACCAGAGCACCGGCAGTCGGAGTGGGCCCAGGGTTGAGGGTGGGTACAGAGGGCGCTGTCCCCACGGGATGAAGAGGACCCAGGAGAGCCACATATCAGATTCCCCCGAGAGTGTTCAGCGGTTCCGCCTGCATTTATTTATAATTTATTAATTTCTTTCTTTCTTTCTTTCTCGTAATCCTCGGCCAGGATATCTCTCCCTTGACTTTTAGGGAGACTGGAAAAAACCGGGAGAGGCAGAGAGAAACATGGATGTGAGGGAGACACCTGGATTGGTTGCCTCCGAGGGGGCAGGGATCCAGCCTGCAAGGGAGGTAAGTGCCCTTGACCCCAATCGAACCCGAGACCCTTCCATCCACAGGCCTGCGCTCTGTCCACTGAGCCAAACCCGCTGGAGCCTCCTCCACTGGCGTCACAGACACATCCCTCCCATCCAGGGGTGCCCTCTGTCAGGCGGGAGACCCCTTTCCCTGCCTGATTGGGGGTGGAGGTCGTGGTGGCCGGGGGTGGGGGATCCAAGAGTAGCCCCAGGGGTCCCCCCACCAAACCCTCAACACCGCCAAGGCGAGGCGGGGAGTGGCCCAGCCGCTCTCCTGGGCCCAGGGTGGGTGTTTGGGGGTGGGGAGGTGGAGTGCTGCAGAGTGGCGGGAAGGGGGCGGGCGTCCTATAGTGGACCTCAGGGCCGGCCCTGCCTTGGCCACGGGGCGGAGCTTGGGCAAGGAAAACAGAAACATCCCAAAGCCCTGTCCCCGCACCCGGCACCCCGCACCCCGCACCCCGCTCCCCGACCTGGTGCTCCGCCACCCGACTCCGCACACCCGCCGCCCCGGCCCGGCCCGGACCAGATCTCTTCTTGCAGAGCCATCAGCTGTCTCTGGCCCGCCCATCTCCTGAGCTTCGACAAGACGCAGGAGGGCGCCTTCCTTTGGGGGTGCGATTGCCTGAAAGGCGCAAGGGGGTGTCCACCGCCACCGGGTAGGACGAAGCCCCCCGAGGGATGGCACAAAGCGAGGGGCGGCCTGGGCCTTTGGTGGGGCCCGCGGGGTTCCCTTCGCGGTTGGGGAGCTACCTCCCTGTCCGCAGCACCGGGGGTTCGATGGGTTCCCCCGGGTGTGGGTGTGGGTGTGGGTCCCCTGTTGCCCCCGCAGAGCACGGAGCGCTTGGGGCTTGCGCGGGGGCGGGAGAAGGGAAGAGACACGCCCCTGCAACGCAGGGCTGCTGTCTGTTGGGCGCGAGACACCACCTCCTAAGTTTGGACGGCCCACGAGGGGGGGCGGGGGCGGGGGCGGGGGTTCGGTTCTGAGAGTAGCCCCGCGGGGGGCGATGGGAGGTTCCCCCCACACCGCCAAAGGGCGGATGGGGCGGGCTCCAAAAATGGCCATCAAAAGCCTACAGCACCCGGTATTCCCAGGCGGTCTCCCATCCAAGTACTAACCAGGCCCGACCCTGCTTAGCTTCCGAGATCAGACGAGATCGGGCGCGTTCAGGGTGGTATGGCCGTAGACGCGGGAGCCGGCCTCCGGGAGCCTCAAGAGCCCGCGGCGCCGGGGCTCCAGGCCCGCTGAGCCCTGGGCCCCCCTGGCTGACCTGGTGCTCAGCTCCCCCCACCCTCCGCCCCGCCCCGCCCGGCCGCCCTCTAGCCGGGACTAGATCTGTCCCTGCGGAGCCACCAGCTGCCTCCCGTCCACCTTCTGAGCTTCCCGGAGAGCGGCTCCCCGGGGGGTGCGATGTCCCGGTGAGCCCGGAAGGGGGCGCCCTCCCCAACTGGGCTCCGCTAGGGAGTCCGCTTCACATCCCCATGGCAGCATTGTGTTGGGGAGAATCCAATGGCCAAACGCTTAGTTGGGACCAAAAATGTGCGAAGGCAGGGCCCAGGGGGAGTGGAGGGAGAGGCGCCCACCAAGTAGGCCCAGCTGGGGTTCCTGTCCCAGCATCCAGAAGGGTTCAGGAATCTGGAGGAGGCTGTGTGTAGATGTGAGATGAGAGGAGCCCAGGGACGAAGAAAGAGTCTGGAGAGGAGACATCATTTTGAAAGGCATTTGGGGGTCAGAGGAGCTTAGCTAAAGGAGCTAAGTTCTAAGGTCTTAAGTCTAAGGCCTTAGGTGCTCCCCGTCCCCAGGACCCCATGCTTTTTATTAACACAACTTGTCCTGAGGCGAGGCAGAGATAGACACGTCAAAGGGTTTACAGAAACATGGTCAGAATGGGGGAATTCGCCTACGGCTGTTCAGGCGTTTGGCCAGTAGGAGGCGATAACATGTAGATTAAGATGCCTTTTAACTGTCTGGCAGCCCAGAATCATCCCTTGTCAGGTTTGGGGAAATGCCTTCAGCCATTCCCAACATGTGACTACATGTGTGACTCAACCCTGTTGAGTTCCCAAGTCTCATCAACGTTCTAAAGAAACTCTTGAAATTATGACATGCTGGAATTGGTCTCCGGGAGGCCCACAGCCAGCCCAAGGTCTGATGCGACGTGTCCTGGGAGACCCTAGGAGGGGATATGGCCTGGGTGGTCACCCCTTCGTGTCCTCCATTTCACCCTCTTCCAGGTGGAGACCTAGCCAGGTGGCCCAGGGCGGTGTGCCTCTCCCAGGACCGCAGTGCTGAAGCCCGGGCCTGTTGGAAGCGGCCGTCCAGGCCACATCCCCCACCCTGTCTAGCGACCTGGCCCTCTCTTGAGTTTTTGCATCCGGCGCAGGTCACCAGGCCCACAGGTGTGGCAGGTTTGATGTCATATGCACCGGTCCAGGTCAATAGAAAAGTGTTTCTTGAATCATCCCTCATGTGTGTGCCGGCAGGGTCCCTGGGAAGGCCCAGGAGGACACAGTGGCTTTGCCAGGACACTAAACCGATCAGACAGCACAGGTCTCACGGGGCTCTCCTGAACGCTAGGCCCCTGGTGGCAAGAACGGGGAGCTGGGGGAGGGGGAAAGCTGAGTTGGAGAACTTGGAGTATTTCTGGGGGTGTCAGTCAAAAGCCCAGAGGGCTTTCCGGGCAAGTGTGCTTAAAGGAACACGGACAGGTAATGGAACCCTGCAAACTTTATGCCACTTCCTCAGGGACAGGACAATACAGAAGCTAGAACTCTGGTCACCAGGCACCACATTGCTGAGACAGGCCCCTATCACCTCACTTGACAGGATGCTCTCCACTGGTCTCCAGATGTCCTTGGGGTGTGCCTTTGGAAAAGCTCACAGCAAAACTGTTTCCCTCACGCAGACAGTGGCTCTAGTCTCCCTTCTGACGCCTGCTGACCTTGAGCGGTGTGTAGCCCTCAGGTAACTTAGGACAGCCTAGCGTTGGCCAATCCCAGGTAGGCCACAACTGGGGGCACTTGAGGGCGTCATATCCGTCCTTGCCACTGTGTGTGTGTGTGTGTGCGTGCGTGCGTGCGTGCGTGCGTGCCTGTGTGTGTGTGCGTTGTGTGTGTGTGTGTGTGTGTGTGTGTGTGTGTGTGTGTGTGTTGGTGCTGGAGCGGAAGAAACTGCAGGAGGGGTGGTTTGCTGGGTCTCTCAAGTGCCTACCTCAGGTCATGGGGGGCATAAGAGGAAGTGAGTGCTGGGGACCAAGGTCCCGTACCCTCTGGAAATCCTAGGGGTTGAGGGCTCATTTTATTCCTTCATGGCTGGAAGTCTATTCAGACAACCCTGTGCACCTGATCAGGGAAAATGACTTCATGGTGGGTTTTCCTACTGTGGTGAGACCCAGGCAATTTTCCAATGGCCCGGACACCAGGCGTTGCCTTATCAGAGCTCCACCCAGGTGGTCATGGAGACTCAGTTGCACTAGTACAACTCCTTCCAATCCTTGTCCGGGAGCTAGAGACCAGAGCACCGGCAGTCGGAGTGGGCCCAGGGTTGAGGGTGGGTACAGAGGGCGCTGTCCCCACGGGATGAAGAGGACCCAGGAGAGCCACATATCAGATTCCCCCGAGAGTGTTCAGCGGTTCCGCCTGCATTTATTTATAATTTATTAATTTCTTTCTTTCTTTCTTTCTCGTAATCCTCGGCCAGGATATCTCTCCCTTGACTTTTAGGGAGACTGGAAAAAACCGGGAGAGGCAGAGAGAAACATGGATGTGAGGGAGACACCTGGATTGGTTGCCTCCGAGGGGGCAGGGATCCAGCCTGCAAGGGAGGTAAGTGCCCTTGACCCCAATCGAACCCGAGACCCTTCCATCCACAGGCCTGCGCTCTGTCCACTGAGCCAAACCCGCTGGAGCCTCCTCCACTGGCGTCACAGACACATCCCTCCCATCCAGGGGTGCCCTCTGTCAGGCGGGAGACCCCTTTCCCTGCCTGATTGGGGGTGGAGGTCGTGGTGGCCGGGGGTGGGGGATCCAAGAGTAGCCCCAGGGGTCCCCCCACCAAACCCTCAACACCGCCAAGGCGAGGCGGGGAGTGGCCCAGCCGCTCTCCTGGGCCCAGGGTGGGTGTTTGGGGGTGGGGAGGTGGAGTGCTGCAGAGTGGCGGGAAGGGGGCGGGCGTCCTATAGTGGACCTCAGGGCCGGCCCTGCCTTGGCCACGGGGCGGAGCTTGGGCAAGGAAAACAGAAACATCCCAAAGCCCTGTCCCCGCACCCGGCACCCCGCACCCCGCACCCCGCTCCCCGACCTGGTGCTCCGCCACCCGACTCCGCACACCCGCCGCCCCGGCCCGGCCCGGACCAGATCTCTTCTTGCAGAGCCATCAGCTGTCTCTGGCCCGCCCATCTCCTGAGCTTCGACAAGACGCAGGAGGGCGCCTTCCTTTGGGGGTGCGATTGCCTGAAAGGCGCAAGGGGGTGTCCACCGCCACCCGGTAGGACGAAGCCCCCCGAGGGATGGCACAAAGCGAGGGGCGGCCTGGGCCTTTGGTGGGGCCCGCGGGGTTCCCTTCGCGGTTGGGGAGCTACCTCCCTGTCCGCAGCACCGGGGGTTCGATGGGTTCCCCCGGGTGTGGGTGTGGGTGTGGGTCCCCTGTTGCCCCCGCAGAGCACGGAGCGCTTGGGGCTTGCGCGGGGGCGGGAGAAGGGAAGAGACACGCCCCTGCAACGCAGGGCTGCTGTCTGTTGGGCGCGAGACACCACCTCCTAAGTTTGGACGGCCCACGAGGGGGGGCGGGGGCGGGGGCGGGGGTTCGGTTCTGAGAGTAGCCCCGCGGGGGGCGATGGGAGGTTCCCCCCACACCGCCAAAGGGCGGATGGGGCGGGCTCCAAAAATGGCCATCAAAAGCCTACAGCACCCGGTATTCCCAGGCGGTCTCCCATCCAAGTACTAACCAGGCCCGACCCTGCTTAGCTTCCGAGATCAGACGAGATCGGGCGCGTTCAGGGTGGTATGGCCGTAGACGCGGGAGCCGGCCTCCGGGAGCCTCAAGAGCCCGCGGCGCCGGGGCTCCAGGCCCGCTGAGCCCTGGGCCCCCCTGGCTGACCTGGTGCTCAGCTCCCCCCACCCTCCGCCCCGCCCCGCCCGGCCGCCCTCTAGCCGGGACTAGATCTGTCCCTGCGGAGCCACCAGCTGCCTCCCGTCCACCTTCTGAGCTTCCCGGAGAGCGGCTCCCCGGGGGGTGCGATGTCCCGGTGAGCCCGGAAGGGGGCGCCCTCCCCAACTGGGCTCCGCTAGGGAGTCCGCTTCACATCCCCATGGCAGCATTGTGTTGGGGAGAATCCAATGGCCAAACGCTTAGTTGGGACCAAAAATGTGCGAAGGCAGGGCCCAGGGGGAGTGGAGGGAGAGGCGCCCACCAAGTAGGCCCAGCTGGGGTTCCTGTCCCAGCATCCAGAAGGGTTCAGGAATCTGGAGGAGGCTGTGTGTAGATGTGAGATGAGAGGAGCCCAGGGACGAAGAAAGAGTCTGGAGAGGAGACATCATTTTGAAAGGCATTTGGGGGTCAGAGGAGCTTAGCTAAAGGAGCTAAGTTCTAAGGTCTTAAGTCTAAGGCCTTAGGTGCTCCCCGTCCCCAGGACCCCATGCTTTTTATTAACACAACTTGTCCTGAGGCGAGGCAGAGATAGACACGTCAAAGGGTTTACAGAAACATGGTCAGAATGGGGGAATTCGCCTACGGCTGTTCAGGCGTTTGGCCAGTAGGAGGCGATAACATGTAGATTAAGATGCCTTTTAACTGTCTGGCAGCCCAGAATCATCCCTTGTCAGGTTTGGGGAAATGCCTTCAGCCATTCCCAACATGTGACTACATGTGTGACTCAACCCTGTTGAGTTCCCAAGTCTCATCAACGTTCTAAAGAAACTCTTGAAATTATGACATGCTGGAATTGGTCTCCGGGAGGCCCACAGCCAGCCCAAGGTCTGATGCGACGTGTCCTGGGAGACCCTAGGAGGGGATATGGCCTGGGTGGTCACCCCTTCGTGTCCTCCATTTCACCCTCTTCCAGGTGGAGACCTAGCCAGGTGGCCCAGGGCGGTGTGCCTCTCCCAGGACCGCAGTGCTGAAGCCCGGGCCTGTTGGAAGCGGCCGTCCAGGCCACATCCCCCACCCTGTCTAGCGACCTGGCCCTCTCTTGAGTTTTTGCATCCGGCGCAGGTCACCAGGCCCACAGGTGTGGCAGGTTTGATGTCATATGCACCGGTCCAGGTCAATAGAAAAGTGTTTCTTGAATCATCCCTCATGTGTGTGCCGGCAGGGTCCCTGGGAAGGCCCAGGAGGACACAGTGGCTTTGCCAGGACACTAAACCGATCAGACAGCACAGGTCTCACGGGGCTCTCCTGAACGCTAGGCCCCTGGTGGCAAGAACGGGGAGCTGGGGGAGGGGGAAAGCTGAGTTGGAGAACTTGGAGTATTTCTGGGGGTGTCAGTCAAAAGCCCAGAGGGCTTTCCGGGCAAGTGTGCTTAAAGGAACACGGACAGGTAATGGAACCCTGCAAACTTTATGCCACTTCCTCAGGGACAGGACAATACAGAAGCTAGAACTCTGGTCACCAGGCACCACATTGCTGAGACAGGCCCCTATCACCTCACTTGACAGGATGCTCTCCACTGGTCTCCAGATGTCCTTGGGGTGTGCCTTTGGAAAAGCTCACAGCAAAACTGTTTCCCTCACGCAGACAGTGGCTCTAGTCTCCCTTCTGACGCCTGCTGACCTTGAGCGGTGTGTAGCCCTCAGGTAACTTAGGACAGCCTAGCGTTGGCCAATCCCAGGTAGGCCACAACTGGGGGCACTTGAGGGCGTCATATCCGTCCTTGCCACTGTGTGTGTGTGTGTGTGCGTGCGTGCGTGCGTGCGTGCGTGCCTGTGTGTGTGTGCGTTGTGTGTGTGTGTGTGTGTGTGTGTGTGTGTGTGTGTGTGTGTTGGTGCTGGAGCGGAAGAAACTGCAGGAGGGGTGGTTTGCTGGGTCTCTCAAGTGCCTACCTCAGGTCATGGGGGGCATAAGAGGAAGTGAGTGCTGGGGACCAAGGTCCCGTACCCTCTGGAAATCCTAGGGGTTGAGGGCTCATTTTATTCCTTCATGGCTGGAAGTCTATTCAGACAACCCTGTGCACCTGATCAGGGAAAATGACTTCATGGTGGGTTTTCCTACTGTGGTGAGACCCAGGCAATTTTCCAATGGCCCGGACACCAGGCGTTGCCTTATCAGAGCTCCACCCAGGTGGTCATGGAGACTCAGTTGCACTAGTACAACTCCTTCCAATCCTTGTCCGGGAGCTAGAGACCAGAGCACCGGCAGTCGGAGTGGGCCCAGGGTTGAGGGTGGGTACAGAGGGCGCTGTCCCCACGGGATGAAGAGGACCCAGGAGAGCCACATATCAGATTCCCCCGAGAGTGTTCAGCGGTTCCGCCTGCATTTATTTATAATTTATTAATTTCTTTCTTTCTTTCTTTCTCGTAATCCTCGGCCAGGATATCTCTCCCTTGACTTTTAGGGAGACTGGAAAAAACCGGGAGAGGCAGAGAGAAACATGGATGTGAGGGAGACACCTGGATTGGTTGCCTCCGAGGGGGCAGGGATCCAGCCTGCAAGGGAGGTAAGTGCCCTTGACCCCAATCGAACCCGAGACCCTTCCATCCACAGGCCTGCGCTCTGTCCACTGAGCCAAACCCGCTGGAGCCTCCTCCACTGGCGTCACAGACACATCCCTCCCATCCAGGGGTGCCCTCTGTCAGGCGGGAGACCCCTTTCCCTGCCTGATTGGGGGTGGAGGTCGTGGTGGCCGGGGGTGGGGGATCCAAGAGTAGCCCCAGGGGTCCCCCCACCAAACCCTCAACACCGCCAAGGCGAGGCGGGGAGTGGCCCAGCCGCTCTCCTGGGCCCAGGGTGGGTGTTTGGGGGTGGGGAGGTGGAGTGCTGCAGAGTGGCGGGAAGGGGGCGGGCGTCCTATAGTGGACCTCAGGGCCGGCCCTGCCTTGGCCACGGGGCGGAGCTTGGGCAAGGAAAACAGAAACATCCCAAAGCCCTGTCCCCGCACCCGGCACCCCGCACCCCGCACCCCGCTCCCCGACCTGGTGCTCCGCCACCCGACTCCGCACACCCGCCGCCCCGGCCCGGCCCGGACCAGATCTCTTCTTGCAGAGCCATCAGCTGTCTCTGGCCCGCCCATCTCCTGAGCTTCGACAAGACGCAGGAGGGCGCCTTCCTTTGGGGGTGCGATTGCCTGAAAGGCGCAAGGGGGTGTCCACCGCCACCCGGTAGGACGAAGCCCCCCGAGGGATGGCACAAAGCGAGGGGCGGCCTGGGCCTTTGGTGGGGCCCGCGGGGTTCCCTTCGCGGTTGGGGAGCTACCTCCCTGTCCGCAGCACCGGGGGTTCGATGGGTTCCCCCGGGTGTGGGTGTGGGTGTGGGTCCCCTGTTGCCCCCGCAGAGCACGGAGCGCTTGGGGCTTGCGCGGGGGCGGGAAAAGGGAAGAGACACGCCCCTGCAACGCAGGGCTGCTGTCTGTTGGGCGCGAGACACCACCTCCTAAGTTTGGACGGCCCACGAGGGGGGGCGGGGGCGGGGGCGGGGGTTCGGTTCTGAGAGTAGCCCCGCGGGGGGCGATGGGAGGTTCCCCCCACACCGCCAAAGGGCGGATGGGGCGGGCTCCAAAAATGGCCATCAAAAGCCTACAGCACCCGGTATTCCCAGGCGGTCTCCCATCCAAGTACTAACCAGGCCCGACCCTGCTTAGCTTCCGAGATCAGACGAGATCGGGCGCGTTCAGGGTGGTATGGCCGTAGACGCGGGAGCCGGCCTCCGGGAGCCTCAAGAGCCCGCGGCGCCGGGGCTCCAGGCCCGCTGAGCCCTGGGCCCCCCTGGCTGACCTGGTGCTCAGCTCCCCCCACCCTCCGCCCCGCCCCGCCCGGCCGCCCTCTAGCCGGGACTAGATCTGTCCCTGCGGAGCCACCAGCTGCCTCCCGTCCACCTTCTGAGCTTCCCGGAGAGCGGCTCCCCGGGGGGTGCGATGTCCCGGTGAGCCCGGAAGGGGGCGCCCTCCCCAACTGGGCTCCGCTAGGGAGTCCGCTTCACATCCCCATGGCAGCATTGTGTTGGGGAGAATCCAATGGCCAAACGCTTAGTTGGGACCAAAAATGTGCGAAGGCAGGGCCCAGGGGGAGTGGAGGGAGAGGCGCCCACCAAGTAGGCCCAGCTGGGGTTCCTGTCCCAGCATCCAGAAGGGTTCAGGAATCTGGAGGAGGCTGTGTGTAGATGTGAGATGAGAGGAGCCCAGGGACGAAGAAAGAGTCTGGAGAGGAGACATCATTTTGAAAGGCATTTGGGGGTCAGAGGAGCTTAGCTAAAGGAGCTAAGTTCTAAGGTCTTAAGTCTAAGGCCTTAGGTGCTCCCCGTCCCCAGGACCCCATGCTTTTTATTAACACAACTTGTCCTGAGGCGAGGCAGAGATAGACACGTCAAAGGGTTTACAGAAACATGGTCAGAATGGGGGAATTCGCCTACGGCTGTTCAGGCGTTTGGCCAGTAGGAGGCGATAACATGTAGATTAAGATGCCTTTTAACTGTCTGGCAGCCCAGAATCATCCCTTGTCAGGTTTGGGGAAATGCCTTCAGCCATTCCCAACATGTGACTACATGTGTGACTCAACCCTGTTGAGTTCCCAAGTCTCATCAACGTTCTAAAGAAACTCTTGAAATTATGACATGCTGGAATTGGTCTCCGGGAGGCCCACAGCCAGCCCAAGGTCTGATGCGACGTGTCCTGGGAGACCCTAGGAGGGGATATGGCCTGGGTGGTCACCCCTTCGTGTCCTCCATTTCACCCTCTTCCAGGTGGAGACCTAGCCAGGTGGCCCAGGGCGGTGTGCCTCTCCCAGGACCGCAGTGCTGAAGCCCGGGCCTGTTGGAAGCGGCCGTCCAGGCCACATCCCCCACCCTGTCTAGCGACCTGGCCCTCTCTTGAGTTTTTGCATCCGGCGCAGGTCACCAGGCCCACAGGTGTGGCAGGTTTGATGTCATATGCACCGGTCCAGGTCAATAGAAAAGTGTTTCTTGAATCATCCCTCATGTGTGTGCCGGCAGGGTCCCTGGGAAGGCCCAGGAGGACACAGTGGCTTTGCCAGGACACTAAACCGATCAGACAGCACAGGTCTCACGGGGCTCTCCTGAACGCTAGGCCCCTGGTGGCAAGAACGGGGAGCTGGGGGAGGGGGAAAGCTGAGTTGGAGAACTTGGAGTATTTCTGGGGGTGTCAGTCAAAAGCCCAGAGGGCTTTCCGGGCAAGTGTGCTTAAAGGAACACGGACAGGTAATGGAACCCTGCAAACTTTATGCCACTTCCTCAGGGACAGGACAATACAGAAGCTAGAACTCTGGTCACCAGGCACCACATTGCTGAGACAGGCCCCTATCACCTCACTTGACAGGATGCTCTCCACTGGTCTCCAGATGTCCTTGGGGTGTGCCTTTGGAAAAGCTCACAGCAAAACTGTTTCCCTCACGCAGACAGTGGCTCTAGTCTCCCTTCTGACGCCTGCTGACCTTGAGCGGTGTGTAGCCCTCAGGTAACTTAGGACAGCCTAGCGTTGGCCAATCCCAGGTAGGCCACAACTGGGGGCACTTGAGGGCGTCATATCCGTCCTTGCCACTGTGTGTGTGTGTGTGTGCGTGCGTGCGTGCGTGCGTGCGTGCCTGTGTGTGTGTGCGTTGTGTGTGTGTGTGTGTGTGTGTGTGTGTGTGTGTGTGTGTGTTGGTGCTGGAGCGGAAGAAACTGCAGGAGGGGTGGTTTGCTGGGTCTCTCAAGTGCCTACCTCAGGTCATGGGGGGCATAAGAGGAAGTGAGTGCTGGGGACCAAGGTCCCGTACCCTCTGGAAATCCTAGGGGTTGAGGGCTCATTTTATTCCTTCATGGCTGGAAGTCTATTCAGACAACCCTGTGCACCTGATCAGGGAAAATGACTTCATGGTGGGTTTTCCTACTGTGGTGAGACCCAGGCAATTTTCCAATGGCCCGGACACCAGGCGTTGCCTTATCAGAGCTCCACCCAGGTGGTCATGGAGACTCAGTTGCACTAGTACAACTCCTTCCAATCCTTGTCCGGGAGCTAGAGACCAGAGCACCGGCAGTCGGAGTGGGCCCAGGGTTGAGGGTGGGTACAGAGGGCGCTGTCCCCACGGGATGAAGAGGACCCAGGAGAGCCACATATCAGATTCCCCCGAGAGTGTTCAGCGGTTCCGCCTGCATTTATTTATAATTTATTAATTTCTTTCTTTCTTTCTTTCTCGTAATCCTCGGCCAGGATATCTCTCCCTTGACTTTTAGGGAGACTGGAAAAAACCGGGAGAGGCAGAGAGAAACATGGATGTGAGGGAGACACCTGGATTGGTTGCCTCCGAGGGGGCAGGGATCCAGCCTGCAAGGGAGGTAAGTGCCCTTGACCCCAATCGAACCCGAGACCCTTCCATCCACAGGCCTGCGCTCTGTCCACTGAGCCAAACCCGCTGGAGCCTCCTCCACTGGCGTCACAGACACATCCCTCCCATCCAGGGGTGCCCTCTGTCAGGCGGGAGACCCCTTTCCCTGCCTGATTGGGGGTGGAGGTCGTGGTGGCCGGGGGTGGGGGATCCAAGAGTAGCCCCAGGGGTCCCCCCACCAAACCCTCAACACCGCCAAGGCGAGGCGGGGAGTGGCCCAGCCGCTCTCCTGGGCCCAGGGTGGGTGTTTGGGGGTGGGGAGGTGGAGTGCTGCAGAGTGGCGGGAAGGGGGCGGGCGTCCTATAGTGGACCTCAGGGCCGGCCCTGCCTTGGCCACGGGGCGGAGCTTGGGCAAGGAAAACAGAAACATCCCAAAGCCCTGTCCCCGCACCCGGCACCCCGCACCCCGCACCCCGCTCCCCGACCTGGTGCTCCGCCACCCGACTCCGCACACCCGCCGCCCCGGCCCGGCCCGGACCAGATCTCTTCTTGCAGAGCCATCAGCTGTCTCTGGCCCGCCCATCTCCTGAGCTTCGACAAGACGCAGGAGGGCGCCTTCCTTTGGGGGTGCGATTGCCTGAAAGGCGCAAGGGGGTGTCCACCGCCACCCGGTAGGACGAAGCCCCCCGAGGGATGGCACAAAGCGAGGGGCGGCCTGGGCCTTTGGTGGGGCCCGCGGGGTTCCCTTCGCGGTTGGGGAGCTACCTCCCTGTCCGCAGCACCGGGGGTTCGATGGGTTCCCCCGGGTGTGGGTGTGGGTGTGGGTCCCCTGTTGCCCCCGCAGAGCACGGAGCGCTTGGGGCTTGCGCGGGGGCGGGAGAAGGGAAGAGACACGCCCCTGCAACGCAGGGCTGCTGTCTGTTGGGCGCGAGACACCACCTCCTAAGTTTGGACGGCCCACGAGGGGGGGCGGGGGCGGGGGCGGGGGTTCGGTTCTGAGAGTAGCCCCGCGGGGGGCGATGGGAGGTTCCCCCCACACCGCCAAAGGGCGGATGGGGCGGGCTCCAAAAATGGCCATCAAAAGCCTACAGCACCCGGTATTCCCAGGCGGTCTCCCATCCAAGTACTAACCAGGCCCGACCCTGCTTAGCTTCCGAGATCAGACGAGATCGGGCGCGTTCAGGGTGGTATGGCCGTAGACGCGGGAGCCGGCCTCCGGGAGCCTCAAGAGCCCGCGGCGCCGGGGCTCCAGGCCCGCTGAGCCCTGGGCCCCCCTGGCTGACCTGGTGCTCAGCTCCCCCCACCCTCCGCCCCGCCCCGCCCGGCCGCCCTCTAGCCGGGACTAGATCTGTCCCTGCGGAGCCACCAGCTGCCTCCCGTCCACCTTCTGAGCTTCCCGGAGAGCGGCTCCCCGGGGGGTGCGATGTCCCGGTGAGCCCGGAAGGGGGCGCCCTCCCCAACTGGGCTCCGCTAGGGAGTCCGCTTCACATCCCCATGGCAGCATTGTGTTGGGGAGAATCCAATGGCCAAACGCTTAGTTGGGACCAAAAATGTGCGAAGGCAGGGCCCAGGGGGAGTGGAGGGAGAGGCGCCCACCAAGTAGGCCCAGCTGGGGTTCCTGTCCCAGCATCCAGAAGGGTTCAGGAATCTGGAGGAGGCTGTGTGTAGATGTGAGATGAGAGGAGCCCAGGGACGAAGAAAGAGTCTGGAGAGGAGACATCATTTTGAAAGGCATTTGGGGGTCAGAGGAGCTTAGCTAAAGGAGCTAAGTTCTAAGGTCTTAAGTCTAAGGCCTTAGGTGCTCCCCGTCCCCAGGACCCCATGCTTTTTATTAACACAACTTGTCCTGAGGCGAGGCAGAGATAGACACGTCAAAGGGTTTACAGAAACATGGTCAGAATGGGGGAATTCGCCTACGGCTGTTCAGGCGTTTGGCCAGTAGGAGGCGATAACATGTAGATTAAGATGCCTTTTAACTGTCTGGCAGCCCAGAATCATCCCTTGTCAGGTTTGGGGAAATGCCTTCAGCCATTCCCAACATGTGACTACATGTGTGACTCAACCCTGTTGAGTTCCCAAGTCTCATCAACGTTCTAAAGAAACTCTTGAAATTATGACATGCTGGAATTGGTCTCCGGGAGGCCCACAGCCAGCCCAAGGTCTGATGCGACGTGTCCTGGGAGACCCTAGGAGGGGATATGGCCTGGGTGGTCACCCCTTCGTGTCCTCCATTTCACCCTCTTCCAGGTGGAGACCTAGCCAGGTGGCCCAGGGCGGTGTGCCTCTCCCAGGACCGCAGTGCTGAAGCCCGGGCCTGTTGGAAGCGGCCGTCCAGGCCACATCCCCCACCCTGTCTAGCGACCTGGCCCTCTCTTGAGTTTTTGCATCCGGCGCAGGTCACCAGGCCCACAGGTGTGGCAGGTTTGATGTCATATGCACCGGTCCAGGTCAATAGAAAAGTGTTTCTTGAATCATCCCTCATGTGTGTGCCGGCAGGGTCCCTGGGAAGGCCCAGGAGGACACAGTGGCTTTGCCAGGACACTAAACCGATCAGACAGCACAGGTCTCACGGGGCTCTCCTGAACGCTAGGCCCCTGGTGGCAAGAACGGGGAGCTGGGGGAGGGGGAAAGCTGAGTTGGAGAACTTGGAGTATTTCTGGGGGTGTCAGTCAAAAGCCCAGAGGGCTTTCCGGGCAAGTGTGCTTAAAGGAACACGGACAGGTAATGGAACCCTGCAAACTTTATGCCACTTCCTCAGGGACAGGACAATACAGAAGCTAGAACTCTGGTCACCAGGCACCACATTGCTGAGACAGGCCCCTATCACCTCACTTGACAGGATGCTCTCCACTGGTCTCCAGATGTCCTTGGGGTGTGCCTTTGGAAAAGCTCACAGCAAAACTGTTTCCCTCACGCAGACAGTGGCTCTAGTCTCCCTTCTGACGCCTGCTGACCTTGAGCGGTGTGTAGCCCTCAGGTAACTTAGGACAGCCTAGCGTTGGCCAATCCCAGGTAGGCCACAACTGGGGGCACTTGAGGGCGTCATATCCGTCCTTGCCACTGTGTGTGTGTGTGTGTGCGTGCGTGCGTGCGTGCGTGCGTGCCTGTGTGTGTGTGCGTTGTGTGTGTGTGTGTGTGTGTGTGTGTGTGTGTGTGTGTGTGTTGGTGCTGGAGCGGAAGAAACTGCAGGAGGGGTGGTTTGCTGGGTCTCTCAAGTGCCTACCTCAGGTCATGGGGGGCATAAGAGGAAGTGAGTGCTGGGGACCAAGGTCCCGTACCCTCTGGAAATCCTAGGGGTTGAGGGCTCATTTTATTCCTTCATGGCTGGAAGTCTATTCAGACAACCCTGTGCACCTGATCAGGGAAAATGACTTCATGGTGGGTTTTCCTACTGTGGTGAGACCCAGGCAATTTTCCAATGGCCCGGACACCAGGCGTTGCCTTATCAGAGCTCCACCCAGGTGGTCATGGAGACTCAGTTGCACTAGTACAACTCCTTCCAATCCTTGTCCGGGAGCTAGAGACCAGAGCACCGGCAGTCGGAGTGGGCCCAGGGTTGAGGGTGGGTACAGAGGGCGCTGTCCCCACGGGATGAAGAGGACCCAGGAGAGCCACATATCAGATTCCCCCGAGAGTGTTCAGCGGTTCCGCCTGCATTTATTTATAATTTATTAATTTCTTTCTTTCTTTCTTTCTCGTAATCCTCGGCCAGGATATCTCTCCCTTGACTTTTAGGGAGACTGGAAAAAACCGGGAGAGGCAGAGAGAAACATGGATGTGAGGGAGACACCTGGATTGGTTGCCTCCGAGGGGGCAGGGATCCAGCCTGCAAGGGAGGTAAGTGCCCTTGACCCCAATCGAACCCGAGACCCTTCCATCCACAGGCCTGCGCTCTGTCCACTGAGCCAAACCCGCTGGAGCCTCCTCCACTGGCGTCACAGACACATCCCTCCCATCCAGGGGTGCCCTCTGTCAGGCGGGAGACCCCTTTCCCTGCCTGATTGGGGGTGGAGGTCGTGGTGGCCGGGGGTGGGGGATCCAAGAGTAGCCCCAGGGGTCCCCCCACCAAACCCTCAACACCGCCAAGGCGAGGCGGGGAGTGGCCCAGCCGCTCTCCTGGGCCCAGGGTGGGTGTTTGGGGGTGGGGAGGTGGAGTGCTGCAGAGTGGCGGGAAGGGGGCGGGCGTCCTATAGTGGACCTCAGGGCCGGCCCTGCCTTGGCCACGGGGCGGAGCTTGGGCAAGGAAAACAGAAACATCCCAAAGCCCTGTCCCCGCACCCGGCACCCCGCACCCCGCACCCCGCTCCCCGACCTGGTGCTCCGCCACCCGACTCCGCACACCCGCCGCCCCGGCCCGGCCCGGACCAGATCTCTTCTTGCAGAGCCATCAGCTGTCTCTGGCCCGCCCATCTCCTGAGCTTCGACAAGACGCAGGAGGGCGCCTTCCTTTGGGGGTGCGATTGCCTGAAAGGCGCAAGGGGGTGTCCACCGCCACCCGGTAGGACGAAGCCCCCCGAGGGATGGCACAAAGCGAGGGGCGGCCTGGGCCTTTGGTGGGGCCCGCGGGGTTCCCTTCGCGGTTGGGGAGCTACCTCCCTGTCCGCAGCACCGGGGGTTCGATGGGTTCCCCCGGGTGTGGGTGTGGGTGTGGGTCCCCTGTTGCCCCCGCAGAGCACGGAGCGCTTGGGGCTTGCGCGGGGGCGGGAGAAGGGAAGAGACACGCCCCTGCAACGCAGGGCTGCTGTCTGTTGGGCGCGAGACACCACCTCCTAAGTTTGGACGGCCCACGAGGGGGGGCGGGGGCGGGGGCGGGGGTTCGGTTCTGAGAGTAGCCCCGCGGGGGGCGATGGGAGGTTCCCCCCACACCGCCAAAGGGCGGATGGGGCGGGCTCCAAAAATGGCCATCAAAAGCCTACAGCACCCGGTATTCCCAGGCGGTCTCCCATCCAAGTACTAACCAGGCCCGACCCTGCTTAGCTTCCGAGAACAGACGAGATCGGGCGCGTTCAGGGTGGTATGGCCGTAGACGCGGGAGCCGGCCTCCGGGAGCCTCAAGAGCCCGCGGCGCCGGGGCTCCAGGCCCGCTGAGCCCTGGGCCCCCCTGGCTGACCTGGTGCTCAGCTCCCCCCACCCTCCGCCCCGCCCCGCCCGGCCGCCCTCTAGCCGGGACTAGATCTGTCCCTGCGGAGCCACCAGCTGCCTCCCGTCCACCTTCGGAGCTTCCCGGAGAGCGGCTCCCCGGGGGGTGCGATGTCCCGGTGAGCCCGGAAGGGGGCGCCCTCCCCAACTGGGCTCCGCTAGGGAGTCCGCTTCACATCCCCATGGCAGCATTGTGTTGGGGAGAATCCAATGGCCAAACGCTTAGTTGGGACCAAAAATGTGCGAAGGCAGGGCCCAGGGGGAGTGGAGGGAGAGGCGCCCACCAAGTAGGCCCAGCTGGGGTTCCTGTCCCAGCATCCAGAAGGGTTCAGGAATCTGGAGGAGGCTGTGTGTAGATGTGAGATGAGAGGAGCCCAGGGACGAAGAAAGAGTCTGGAGAGGAGACATCATTTTGAAAGGCATTTGGGGGTCAGAGGAGCTTAGCTAAAGGAGCTAAGTTCTAAGGTCTTAAGTCTAAGGCCTTAGGTGCTCCCCGTCCCCAGGACCCCATGCTTTTTATTAACACAACTTGTCCTGAGGCGAGGCAGAGATAGACACGTCAAAGGGTTTACAGAAACATGGTCAGAATGGGGGAATTCGCCTACGGCTGTTCAGGCGTTTGGCCAGTAGGAGGCGATAACATGTAGATTAAGATGCCTTTTAACTGTCTGGCAGCCCAGAATCATCCCTTGTCAGGTTTGGGGAAATGCCTTCAGCCATTCCCAACATGTGACTACATGTGTGACTCAACCCTGTTGAGTTCCCAAGTCTCATCAACGTTCTAAAGAAACTCTTGAAATTATGACATGCTGGAATTGGTCTCCGGGAGGCCCACAGCCAGCCCAAGGTCTGATGCGACGTGTCCTGGGAGACCCTAGGAGGGGATATGGCCTGGGTGGTCACCCCTTCGTGTCCTCCATTTCACCCTCTTCCAGGTGGAGACCTAGCCAGGTGGCCCAGGGCGGTGTGCCTCTCCCAGGACCGCAGTGCTGAAGCCCGGGCCTGTTGGAAGCGGCCGTCCAGGCCACATCCCCCACCCTGTCTAGCGACCTGGCCCTCTCTTGAGTTTTTGCATCCGGCGCAGGTCACCAGGCCCACAGGTGTGGCAGGTTTGATGTCATATGCACCGGTCCAGGTCAATAGAAAAGTGTTTCTTGAATCATCCCTCATGTGTGTGCCGGCAGGGTCCCTGGGAAGGCCCAGGAGGACACAGTGGCTTTGCCAGGACACTAAACCGATCAGACAGCACAGGTCTCACGGGGCTCTCCTGAACGCTAGGCCCCTGGTGGCAAGAACGGGGAGCTGGGGGAGGGGGAAAGCTGAGTTGGAGAACTTGGAGTATTTCTGGGGGTGTCAGTCAAAAGCCCAGAGGGCTTTCCGGGCAAGTGTGCTTAAAGGAACACGGACAGGTAATGGAACCCTGCAAACTTTATGCCACTTCCTCAGGGACAGGACAATACAGAAGCTAGAACTCTGGTCACCAGGCACCACATTGCTGAGACAGGCCCCTATCACCTCACTTGACAGGATGCTCTCCACTGGTCTCCAGATGTCCTTGGGGTGTGCCTTTGGAAAAGCTCACAGCAAAACTGTTTCCCTCACGCAGACAGTGGCTCTAGTCTCCCTTCTGACGCCTGCTGACCTTGAGCGGTGTGTAGCCCTCAGGTAACTTAGGACAGCCTAGCGTTGGCCAATCCCAGGTAGGCCACAACTGGGGGCACTTGAGGGCGTCATATCCGTCCTTGCCACTGTGTGTGTGTGTGTGTGCGTGCGTGCGTGCGTGCGTGCGTGCCTGTGTGTGTGTGCGTTGTGTGTGTGTGTGTGTGTGTGTGTGTGTGTGTGTGTGTGTGTTGGTGCTGGAGCGGAAGAAACTGCAGGAGGGGTGGTTTGCTGGGTCTCTCAAGTGCCTACCTCAGGTCATGGGGGGCATAAGAGGAAGTGAGTGCTGGGGACCAAGGTCCCGTACCCTCTGGAAATCCTAGGGGTTGAGGGCTCATTTTATTCCTTCATGGCTGGAAG
The DNA here is from genome assembly GCF_963259705.1 of Myotis daubentonii. NCBI lineage: Eukaryota > Metazoa > Chordata > Mammalia > Chiroptera > Vespertilionidae > Myotis > Myotis daubentonii. The sequence continues at coordinate 23,742 of NC_081851.1, forward strand.
TCTATTCAGACAACCCTGTGCACCTGATCAGGGAAAATGACTTCATGGTGGGTTTTCCTACTGTGGTGAGACCCAGGCAATTTTCCAATGGCCCGGACACCAGGCGTTGCCTTATCAGAGCTCCACCCAGGTGGTCATGGAGACTCAGTTGCACTAGTACAACTCCTTCCAATCCTTGTCCGGGAGCTAGAGACCAGAGCACCGGCAGTCGGAGTGGGCCCAGGGTTGAGGGTGGGTACAGAGGGCGCTGTCCCCACGGGATGAAGAGGACCCAGGAGAGCCACATATCAGATTCCCCCGAGAGTGTTCAGCGGTTCCGCCTGCATTTATTTATAATTTATTAATTTCTTTCTTTCTTTCTTTCTCGTAATCCTCGGCCAGGATATCTCTCCCTTGACTTTTAGGGAGACTGGAAAAAACCGGGAGAGGCAGAGAGAAACATGGATGTGAGGGAGACACCTGGATTGGTTGCCTCCGAGGGGGCAGGGATCCAGCCTGCAAGGGAGGTAAGTGCCCTTGACCCCAATCGAACCCGAGACCCTTCCATCCACAGGCCTGCGCTCTGTCCACTGAGCCAAACCCGCTGGAGCCTCCTCCACTGGCGTCACAGACACATCCCTCCCATCCAGGGGTGCCCTCTGTCAGGCGGGAGACCCCTTTCCCTGCCTGATTGGGGGTGGAGGTCGTGGTGGCCGGGGGTGGGGGATCCAAGAGTAGCCCCAGGGGTCCCCCCACCAAACCCTCAACACCGCCAAGGCGAGGCGGGGAGTGGCCCAGCCGCTCTCCTGGGCCCAGGGTGGGTGTTTGGGGGTGGGGAGGTGGAGTGCTGCAGAGTGGCGGGAAGGGGGCGGGCGTCCTATAGTGGACCTCAGGGCCGGCCCTGCCTTGGCCACGGGGCGGAGCTTGGGCAAGGAAAACAGAAACATCCCAAAGCCCTGTCCCCGCACCCGGCACCCCGCACCCCGCACCCCGCTCCCCGACCTGGTGCTCCGCCACCCGACTCCGCACACCCGCCGCCCCGGCCCGGCCCGGACCAGATCTCTTCTTGCAGAGCCATCAGCTGTCTCTGGCCCGCCCATCTGCTGAGATCCTGTACTTTGAGGAAAACTCTCTATTGTGTTAAAACTCTTAAAATACGCAATTATAGTTTCCAGAAATGATTAAAAACTTGTAAGAAACACTTGAAATAAAAGTAAATAGATTCTTACTACATTTCCTGCTGCTTTCAATCACAGAGATTACCAGTGGAAAGCTGGAAAATGACCAGATAACTGATAATATTTACAACTCCGGCTACTTTAGGGAGCGTTTTCACCTGAATTTGCTTTTAAATATTAGGAATTCATGTTTATACAGCTCCAAATTTGTGTAGAAAGACTGTAAGTAAGGACTATACTGTTTATGTTTACAATTGAGGTCGAATTTCTCGGGTGTTTTTTGGGTGAATCAGTTAAAATCCTGACGATTCCAGTACATACTTGTGAGATAACTCTCTAATTGTGGTAAAACTCTTAAAATACGCAATTGCAGTTTCCAGAAATGATTATAAACTTGTAATAAACACTTGAAATAAAAGGAAATAGATTCTTACTACATTTCCTGCCGTTTTCTATCACGGAGGTTACCAGTGGAAAGCTGGGAAATGACCAGAAAACTGATAATATTTAAAACTCCCACTACTGTAGGGAGCGTTTTCACTTGAATTTGCTTTCAAATATTAGGAATTCTTTTTTATACAGCTCAAAATTTGTGTAAAAAGACTGTAGTGAGGCCTATCCTGCTTATGTTTACAATTGAGGCCGAATTTCTCTGGTGTTTTTTGTGTGAATCAGATAAAATTTAGACGATTCCAGTACATACTTGTGAGAAAACTCTCTAATTGTCTTAAAACTCTTAAAATACGCAATGATAGTTTCCAGAAATGATTAAAAACTCGTAATAAACACTTGAAATGAAACAAACTAGATTCTTACTACATTTCCTGCCGTTTTCTATCACAGAGGTTACCAGTGGAAAGATGGGAAATGACCAGAAAACTGATGATGTTTACAACTCCGGCTACTTTAGGGAGCGTTTTGACTTGAATTTGCTTTCAAATATTAGGAATTCAGGTTTATACAGCTCAAAATTTGTGTAGAAACACTGTAAGTGAGGACTATTGTGTTTATGTTTACAATTGAGGCCGAATTTCTCTGGCATTTTTGTGTGAATCAGTTAAAATCCTGACTATTCCAGTATATACTTGTAGGAAAACTCTATAATTGTGGTAAAACTCTTCAAATACGCAATTATAGTTTCCAGAAATGATTAAAAACTTGTAAGAAACACTTGAAATTAAAGGAAATAGATTCTTACTACATTTCCTGCCGTTTTCTATCACGGAGTTCCCAGTGGCAATCTGGAAATGACCAGAAAACTGATAATATTTACACCTCCGGCTACTTTAGGGAGCATTTTCACTTGAATTGGCTTTCAAATATAAGGAATTCATGTTTATACAGCTCAAAATTTGTGTAGAAAGACTGTAAGTGACGACTATACTGTTTATTTTTACAACTGAGGCCGAATTTCTCTGGCGTTATATGTGTGAATGAGTTAAAATGCTAACCTTTCCAGTATATACTTGTAGGAAAACTCTCTAATTGTGCTATACCTCTTAAAATACGCAATTTAGAATTTGTGTATAAAGCCTTGGAATGATGAGAAAATGTTTATGTTTACAATTAAGGCTGATTGGCTTTGACGGTTTTTTTTGTGAATCAGTTAAAATGGTTACGATTCCAGTAAGTACTTCTAAGAAAACTGTCTAATTGTGGTAAAACTGTTAAAATACACAATGATAGTTCCCTGAAATGATTAAGAACGTGAAAGAAACACTGCAATTACACATAAGTAGATTCTTACTACATTTCCAGTGGAAATCTGTGCAATGACGAAAATACTGGTAATATTTACAACTCTGGGTACTTCAGGTGGCGTTTTGACGGGAATGTGCTTTCAAATATTAAGAGTTCATGTTTACAGAGCTCAGAATTTGTGTATAAAGCCTTGGAATGACGGGAATAGTGTTTATGTTTACAATTAAGGCTTATTGGCTTTGGCGTTTTTTTGTGTGAGTCACTTCAAATGGTGACGATTTCAGTAAATACTTCTCAGAAAACTATCTAATTGTGGTAAAACTGTTAAAATACACAATGAGAGTTCCCACAAATGATTAAGAATGTGTAAGAAACACTTCAAGTACACGTAAATAGATTATTAGTACATTTACTGTCCTATTCAATCACGGAGGTTTCCAGTGGAAAGCTGTGAAATGACGAAAATACTGGTAATATTTACAACTCCGGGTACTCCAGGTGGCGTTTTCACGGGAATGTGCTTTCAAATATTAAGAGTTCATGTTTACAGAGCTCAGAAATTGTGTATAAAGCCTTGGAATGATGAGAAAATGTTCATGTTTACAATTAAGGCTGATTGGCAATCCTGAAAAAGAACAAAGTAGGTGGAATCTCAATACCAGATATCAAGATGTATTACAAAGCCACTGTTCTCAAAACTGTCTGGTACTGGTACAAGAATAGGCATATAGATCAATGGAATAGAATAGAGAGCCCAGAAATCGGCCCGAACGAATATGCTCAATTAATATTTGACAAAGGAGGCAAGAACATACAATGGAGCCAAGATAGTCTCCTCAATAAATGGTGTTGGGAAAACTGGACAGATATATGCAAGAAAATGAAACAGGACCACCAACTTACACCATACACAAAAATAATCTCAAAATGGATAAAGGACTTAAATGTACGACAGGAAACCATAAAAATTCTAGAAGAATCCAAAGGCAACAAAATCTCAGACATATGCCGAAGCAATTTCTTCACTGATACAGCTCCTAGGGCACTTGAAACGAAAGAGAAAATGAACAAATGGGACTACATCAAAATAAAAAGCTTTTGCACAGCAAAAGAAACCATCAACAAAACAATGAGAAAACTCACTGTGTGGGAAAACATATTTGCCAATGACATATCTGATAAGGGCCTAATCTCCAAAATTTATGGGAAATCAAACAACTTAACAAAAGGAAGATAAACAATCCAATCAAAAAATGGGCAAAGGACCTAAATAGACACCTTTCAAAAGAGGACATTCAGAAAGCCAAGAGACATATGAAAACATGCTCAAAGTCACTAATCATCCGAGAGATGCAAATCAAAACAACAATGAGGTACCATCTTACACCTGTCAGACTGGCTATCATCAACAAATCAACAAACGACAAGTGCTGGAGAGGATGTGGAGAAAAAGGAACACTTGTGCACTGCTGGTGGGAATGCAGACTGGTGCAGCCACTATGGAAGACAGTATGGAGTTTCCTCAAAAAACTGAAAATGGAACTCCCATTTGACCCTGTGATCCCACTTCTAGGAATATATCCCAAGAAACCAGAAACACCAATCAGAAAGGATATATGCACCCCTATGTTCATAGCAGCACAATTCACCATAGCTAAGATCTGGAAACAGCCTAAGTGCCCATCAGTAGATGAATGGATTAGAAAACTGTGATACATCTACACGATGGAATACTATGCTGCTCTAAAAAGGAAGGAACTCTTACCATATGCAACAGCATGGATGGAACTGGAGAGCATTATGCTAAGTGAAATAAGCCAGTCAATGAAGGAAAAATACCACATAATCTCACTCATTCATGGATAATAGAAACCATTATAAACTTTTTTTTTTAGAGCTCCATATTTAATTAATTAATTTATTTTTTTTAAAAATTAAATCTTTATTGTTCAGATTATTACATTTGTTCCTCTTTTTTCCCCTCCATATCTCCCCTCCTCCCAGTTCCCGCCCCACCCTCCGCCCTCACTCCCCACCCACTGTCCTCATCCATAGGTGCACGATTTTTGTCCAGTCTCTTCCCGCATCTCCCACACCCCTTTCCCCCCGAAGAATAGTCAGTCCATTCCCTTTCTATGTCCCTGATTCTATTATAATCACCAGTTCATTCTGTTCATCAGATTATTTATTCACTTGATTCTTAGATTCACTTGTTGATAGATGCATATTTGTTGTTCATAATTTGTATCTTTACCTTTTTCTTCCTCTTCCTCTTCTTAAAGGATACCTTTCAGCATTTCATATAATCCTGGTTTGGTGGTGATGAACTCCTTTAGCTTTTCCTTATCTGTGAAGCTCTTTATCTGACCTTCAATTCTGAATGATAGCTTTGCTGGATAAAGTAATCTTGGTTGTAGGTTCTTGGTATTCATCACTTTGAATATTTCTTGCCACTCCCTTCTGGCCTGCAAAGTTTCTGTTGAGAAATCAGCTGACAGTCGTATGGGTATTCCCTTGTAGGTAACTGAGTTTCTTTCTCTTGCTGTTTTTAAGATTCTCTCTTTATCTTTTGCTCTTGGCATTTTAATTATGATGTGTCTTGGTGTGGTCCTCTTTGGATTCCTTTTGTTTGGGGTTCTCCGCGCTTCTTGGACCTGTAAGTCCATTTCTTTCACCAGGTGGGGGAAGTTTTCTGTCATTATTTCTTCGAATAGGTTTTCAATATCTTGCACTCTCTCATCTTCTGGCACCCCTATAATTCTGATGTTGGTACGCTTGAAGCTGTCCCAGAGGCTCCTTACACTATCCTTGCATTTTTTTTTATTTATTGCTTAAAGTATTACAAAGGGTATTACATATGTATCCATTTTATCCCCCCGCCCTAGACAGTCCCCTAGCCTCCCCTATCACCCAGTGTCTTATGTCCATTGGTTATGCTTATATGCATGCATACAAGTCCTTTAGTTGATCTCTTACCCCCCTACCTCCTGCCCCCCAACCCTCCCCGGCCTTCCCGCTGCAGTTTGACAATCTGTTTGAGGCAGCTCTGCCTCTGTATCTATTATTGTTCAAAAGTTTATAATGGTCTCTATTGTCCATGAATGAGTGAGATCATGTGGTATTTTTCCTTTATTGACTGGCTTATTTCACTTAGCATAATGCTCTCCAGTTCCATCCATGACGTTGCAAATGGTAAGAGTTCCTTCCTTTTTACAGCAGCATAGTATTCCATCGTGTAGATGTACCACAGTTTTCTAATCCATTCATCTACTGATGGGCACTTAGGCTGTTTCCAGATCTTAGCTATGGTGAATTGTGCTGCTATGAACATATGGGTGCATATATCCTTTCTGGTTGGTGTTTCTGGTTTCTTGGGATATATTCCTAGAAGTGGGATCACAGGGTCAAATGGGAGTTCCATTTTCAGTTTTTTAAGGAAACTCCATACTGTCTTCCATAGTGGCTGCACCAGTCTGCATTCCCACCAGCAGTGCACAAGTGTTCCTTATTCTCCACATCCTCTCCAGCACTTGTCGTTTGTTGATTTGTTGATGATAGCCAGTCTGACAGGTGTGAGATGGTACCTCATCTTGGTTCTCCCTTTCTTATCCTCACATTTTTGGATTCTTTTTTCATTTTGCTTTTCCGGTTGGGTGTTTTTTGCTTCCTCGCATTTCAAATCATTGACTTGATTCTTGCGCTCCTCTGGTCTGCTGTCGGGAGTCTGTATAATATTCGTTATTTCAGTCCGTGTATGCTTAATTTCTAGTTGGTTCCCCAACATAACATCGAGGGTCTCATTAGTTTTCTTGTAGATCTCACTAAGTTTATCGGCGGCTTCTAAACAGTTCTTGAGATACCTTAAAAGTGTGGTTCTGAACTCTATATCTTCCATTGACAATTTTGTCCTGTTTCTTTGTCTCCGCATTTTGTTATGCTTCCTTGGTGCACCCCCTAGTGGTCTTTGTTCGTAGTCTTATAGTTAAACCTTGATTGTTGTAGCTAATACTAGGGAGGGTTTGACCTCCAGGCCAAGTGGCTATGAGAATCAGCTGTGTCAGCAGTGAGAGAACTTCTGTCCTCTAGGGAGGTGCTAATCTAGCCTTTGCCTGAGGCTATCCGGCAAATGCCTCTGTGCAGGGATTGGACAGGGCGGGTCGAACAGGATCAACAGCGTGGGCCGGAGAGAGCAGTTATGGCGGCTCTCAGTCCTGTCCCCAGGGGCTCTGCCTCTCTGAGTCCCAGCACCCGCTGCAAAGCTCGGAGAGAAAGCTGCACTCGCTCTGACCGAAGCCAGACAGTCCCGCTTCTCCCGTTTGAGTCTGGGTCCTTAAAGACTCGCCTGTATCTGGAGCTCAGAGTCTGCGACTCCCTCCTGATTGAAAATGCCAACTTCGCCCCCCGCCGCCAGCCCGCTCCGCGCACTCCGCACCTCAGAATTTGACTTCAGCACTGCGCCTCCTCTGAGTGTCCGTATGCATTTCTCTTTCCTCCTAGTTGTAGGACTTCCACTCAGCCAGCGTTCCTGTGGTTCTGCGTGATGTCCGTTCCGTCTTTTAGTTTCACTTTTGAAGTAGTTGTTCAAAGCAGCAAACTCCGGCGTTATCCTATGCCGCCATCTTGGTTCTCTCCCCGAGACCATTATAAACTTTTGAACAAAAATAGCTACAGAGGCAGAGCTGCCTCAAACAGATTGTCAAACTGCAGCGGGAAGGCCAGGGAGGGTGGGTGCAGGAGGTAGGGGGGTAAGAGATCAACCGAAGGACTTGTATGCATGCATATAAGCATAACCAATGGACATAAGACACCGGGGGATAGGGGAGGCTAGGGGACTGTCTAGGGCGGAGGGAAAAAATGGACACATATGTAATACCCTTTGTAAGACTTTAAGCAATAATAAAAAAAAAAGGCTGATTGGCTTTGGCTTTTTTTTATGTGTGAATCAGTTAAAATGGTGACGATTCCAGTAAATACTTCTCAGAAAACTGTATAATTGTGGTAAAACTGTTAAAATACACAATGATACTTCCCAGAAATGATTAAGAATGTGTAAGAAACACTTCAAGTACACGTAAATTGATTCTTACTACATTTACTGTCGTATTCAATCACGGAAGTTTCCAGTGGAAACCTGTGAAATGACGAAAATACTGGTGATATGGACAACTCCGGGTACTTCAGGTGGCGTTTTCACGGGAATGTGCTTTCAAATATTAAGAGTTCATGTTTACAGAGCTCAGAATTTGTGTACAAAGCCTTGGAATGATGAGAATAGTGTTTATATTTACAATTAAGGCTGATTGGCTTTGGCGTTTTTTTTGTGTGAGTCAGTTAAAATGGTGCGATTCCAGTAAATAATTCTAAGAAAACTGGCTAATTTTGGTAAAACTGTTAAAATACACAATGATAGTTCCCAGAAATGATTAAGAACGTGGAAGAATCACTTCAAGTACACGTAAATAGATTCTTACTATGTTTACTGTCCTATTCAATAATGGTGTTTGCTAGTGGAAAGCTGGGAAATGACGGAAATACTGGCAATATTTACAACTCCGGGTAATTCCGGTGGCGTTTTCATGGGAATGTGCTTTCAGGTTATAAGAGTTCATGTTTACAGAGCTCAGAATTTGTGTACAAAGCCTTGGAATGACGAGAATAGTGTTTATGTTTACAATTAAGGCTGATTTGCTTTGGCGTTTTTTTGTGTGAGTCAGTTAAAATGGTGACGATTCCAGTAAATACTTCTCAGAAAACTGTCTAATTGTGTTAAAACTGTTAAAATACACAACGATATTTCCCATAAATGATTAAGAACTCGTAAGAAAAATTTCAAGTACACGTAAATAGATTCTTACTACGTTTGCTGTCCTATTGAATCAAGGAAGTTTCCAGTGGAAAGCTGTGAAATGACGAAAATACTGGTAATATTTACAACTCCGGGTACTTCCGGTGGCGTTTTCAAGGGAATGTGCTTTCAAATATTAAGATTTCATGTTTTCAGAGATCAGAATTTGTGTTTAAAGCCTTGGAATGACGAGAATAGTGTTTACGTTTACAATTAAGGCTGATTGGCTTTGGCGTTTTTTTGTGTGAGTCAGTAAAAATGGTGACGATTCCGGTAAATACTTCTCAGAATACTGTCTAATTGTGGGAAAACTGTTAAAATACACAATGATAGTTCCCAGAAATGATTAAGAAAGTGTAAGAAACATTTCAAGTACACGTAAATAGATTCTTACTACGTTTACTTTCCTATTCAATAATGGTGTTTTCCAGTGGAAAGCTGTGAAATGACGGAAATATTTGAAATGTTTACAACTGCGGGTACTTCCAGTGGCGTTTTCACGGGAATGTGCTTTCAGATATTAAGAGTTAATGTTTTCAGAGAACAGAATTTGTGTCTAAAGCCTTGGAATGACGAGAATAGTGTTTATGTTTACAATTAAGGGTGATTGGCTTTGGCGTTTTTTTGTGTGAGTCAGTAAAAATGGTGTCGATTCCAGTAAATACTTCTCAGAATACTGTCTAATTGTGGGAAAACTGTTAAAATACACAATGATAGTTCCCATAAATGATTAAGAACTCGTAAGAAAGATTTCAAGTACACATAAAGAGATTCTTACTACGTTTGCTGTCCTATTCAATCAAGGAGGTTTCTAGTGGAAAGCTGTGAAATGACGGAAATAGGGGCAATATTTCCAACTGCGGGTACTTCCGGTGGCCTTTTCACGGGAATGTGCATTCAAATATTAAGAGTTCATGTTTTCAGAGCTCAGAATTTGATTTGTGTAGAAAGCCTTGGAAAGACGAGAATAGTGTTTATGTTTACAATTAAGGGTCATTGGCTTTGCGTTTTTTTCTGTGAGTCAGTTAAAATGGTGATGATTAAAGTAAATACTTCTCAGAAAACTGTCTAATTGTGGTAAAACTGTTAAAATACACAATGATAGTTCCCAGCAATGATTAAGAACGCGGAAGAATCACTTCAAGTACACGTAAATAGATTCTTACTACGTTTACTGTCCTATTCAATAACGGAGTTATCCAGTGGAAAGCTGTGAAATGATGGAAATACTGGCAATATTTACAACTGCGGGTAATTCCGGTGGCGTTTTCACAGGAATGTGCTTTCAGATATTAAGAGTTCATGTTTACAGAGCTCAGAATTTGTGTACAAAGCCTTGGAATGAAGAGAAGAGTGTTTTTGTTTACAACTAAGGCTGATTGGCTTTGGCGTTTTTTTGTGTGAGTCAGTAAAATGGTGACGATTCCAGTAAATACTTCTCAGAAAACTGTCAAATTGTGGGAAAACTGTTAAAATACACAATGGTAGTTCCCCAAAATGATTAAGAACGTGGAAGAATCACTTCAAGTACACGTAAATAGATTCTTACTACGTTTACTGTCCTATACAATAATGGTGTTTTCCAGTGGAAAGCTGTGAAATGACGGAAATACTGGGAATATTTACAACTCTGGGTACTTCCGGTGGCGTTTTCACGGGAATGTGCTTTCAGATATTAAGAGCTCAGGATTACAGAGCTCAGAATGTATGTATTAAGACTTGGAATGACGAGAAGAGTGTTTATGTTTACAATTAAGGGTGATTGGCTTTGACGTTTTTTTGTGTGAGTCAGTAAAAATGGTGACGATTCCAGTAAATACTTCTCAGAAAACTGTCTAATTGTGGCAAAACTGTTAAAATACACAATGATAGTTCCCAGAAATGATTAAGAACGTGTAAGAAACATTTCACGTACACGTAAATAGATTCTTACTACATTTACTGTCTTATTCAATCACGGAGGTTTACAGTGGAAAGCTGTGAAATGACGAAAATACTGGTAATATTTACAACTCCGGGTACTTCCGGTGGCATTTTCACGGGAATGTGCTTTCAAATATTAAGAGTTCATGTTTTCAGATCTCAGAATTTGTGTTTAAAGCCTTGGAATGACGAGAATAGTGTTTATGTTTACAATTAAGGCTGATTGGCTTTGGCGTTTTTTTGTGTCAGTCAGTAAAACTGGTGACGATTAAAGTAAATACTTCTCAGAAAACTGTCTAATTGTGGTAAAACGGTTAAAATACACAATGCTAGTTTCCAGAAATTATTAAGAACGTGGAGGAATCACTTCAAGTACACGTAAATAGATTCTTACTACGTTTGCTGTCCTATTCAATCAAGGAGGTTTCCAGTGGAATGCTGTGAAATGACATAAATACTGGTAATATTTACAACTCCGGGTACTTCCGCTGGCGTTTTCACGGGAATGTGCTTTCAAATATTAAGAGTTCATGTTTTCAGAGCTCAGAATTTGTGTACACAGCCTTGGAATGACGAGAATAGTGTTTATGTTTACAATTAAGGCTGATTGGCTTTGGCGTTTTTTTGTGTGAGTCAATTAAAATGGTGATTGTTCCAGTAAATACTTCTCAGAAAACTGTCAAATTGTGGGAAAACTGTTAAAATACAAAATGATAGTTCCCATAAATGATTACAAACTCCTAAGAAAGATTTCAAGTACACGTAAATAGATTCTTACTACGTTTGCTGTCCTATTCAATCTAGGAGGTTTCTAGTGGAAAGCTGTGAAATGACGAAAATACTGGTAATATTAACAAATCCGGGTACTTCCGGTGGCGTTTTCATGGGAATGTTCTTTCAAATATTAAGAGTTCATGTTTTCAGAGCTCAGAATTTGTGTTTAAAGCCTTGGAATGACGAGAATATGTTTATGTTTACAATTAAGGCTGATTGGCTTTGGCGTTTTTTTGTGTGAGTCAGTAAAAATGCTGACGATTCCAGTAAATACTTCTCAGAAAACTGTCTAATTGTGGTAAAACTGTTAAAATACACAATGATAGTTCCCAGAAATGATTAAGAACGTGTAAGAATCACTTCAAGTTCACGTAAATAGATTCTTACTACGTTTACTGTCCTATTCAATAATGGTGTTTTATAGTGGAAAGCTGTGAAATGACGGAAATACTGGTAATATTGACAACTCTGGGTACTTCCGGTGGCGTTTTCACGGGAATGTGCTTTCAGATATTAAGAGCTCATGATTACAGAGCTCAGAATGTATGTATTAAGACTTGGAATGACAAGAAGAGTGTTTATGTTTACAATTAAGGGTGATTGGCTTTGGCGTTTTTTTGTGTGAGTCAGTAAAAATGGTGACGATTCCAGTAAATACTTCTCAGAAAACTGTCTGTGGTAAAACTGTTAAAATACACAATGATAGTACCCAGAAATGATTAAGAACGTGTAAGAAACATTTCAAGTACACGTAAATAGATTCTTACTAAGTTTACTGTCCTATTCAATCAAGGAGGTTTCCAGTGGAAAGCTGTGAAATGACGGAAATACTGGCAATATTTAAAACTCTGGGTACTTCTGGTTGCGTTTTCACGGGAATGTGCTTTCAGATATTAAGAGTTCATGTTTACACAGCTCAGAATTTGTGTAGAAAGCCTTGGAATGACGAGAATAGTGTTTATGTTTACAATTAAGGCTGATTTGCTTTGGTGTTTTTTTGTGTGAATCAGTAAAATGGTGATGATTCCAGTAAATACTTTTCAGAAAACTGTCTAATTGTGGGAAAAATGTTAAAATACACAATGGTAGTTCCCAAAAATGATTAAGAACGTGGAAGAATCACTTCAAGTACACGTAAATAGATTCTTACTACGTTTACTGTCCTATTCAATAATGGTGTTTTCCAGTGGAAAGCTGTGAAATGACAGAAATACTGGGAATATTTACAACTCTGGGTACTTCCGGTGGCGTTTTCACGGGAATGTGCTTTCAGATATTAAGAGCTCAGGATTACAGAGCTCAGAATGTATGTATTAAGACTTGGAATGACGAGATGAGTGTTTATGTTTACAATTAAGGGTGATTGGCTTTGACTTTTTTTTGTGTGAGTCAGTAAAAATGGTGACGATTCCAGTAAATACTTCTCAGAAAACTGTCTAATTGTGGCAAAACTGTTAAAATACACAATGATAGTTCCCAGAAATGATTAAGAACGTGTAAGAAACATTTCACGTACATGTAAATAGATTCTTACTACGTTTACTGTCTTATTCAATCACAGAGGTTTACAATGGAAAGCTGTGAAATGACGAAAATACTGGTAATATTTACAACTCCGGACACTTCCGGTGGAATTTTCACGGGAATGTGCTTTCAAATATTAAGAGTTCATGTTTTCAGAGCTCAGAATTTGTGTACACAGCCTTGGAATGATGAGAATAGTGTTTATATTTACAATTAAGGCTGATTGGCTTTGGCGTTTTTTTTGTTTGCGTCAGTTAAAATGGTGCGATTCCAGTAAATAATTCTAAGAAAACTGGCTAATTTTGGTAAAACTGTTAAAATACACAAAGATAGTTCCCATAAATGATTACGAACTCGCAAGAAAGATTTCAAGTACATGTAAATAGATTCTTCCTACGTTTGCTGTCCTATTCAATCAAGGAGGTTTCTAGTGGAAAGCTGTGAAATGACGAAAATACTGGTAATATTTACAAATCCGGGTACTTCCGGTGGCGTTTTCACGGGAATGTTCTTTCAGATATTAAGAGTTCATGTTTTCAGAGCTCAGAATTTGTGTTTAAAGCTTTGGAATGACGAGAATAGTGTTTACGTTTACAATTAAGGCTGATTGGCTTTGGCGTTTTTTTGTGTGAGTCAGTAAAAATGCTGAAGATTCCAGTAAATACTTCTCAGAAAACTGTCTAATTGTGGGAAAACTGTTAAAATATACAATGATAGTTCCCAGAAATGATTAAGAACGTGTAAGAAACACTTCAAGTACACGTAAATAGATTCTTACTACGTTTACTGTCTTATTCAATTACAGAGGTTTACAGTGGAAAGCTGTGAAATGACGAAAATACTGGTAATATTTACAACTCCGGGTACTTCAGGTAGGGCATTCGCGGGAATGTGCTTTCAAATATTAAGACTTGATATTTACAGAGCTCAGAATTTGTGTATAAAGCATTGGAATGACGAGAATAGTGTTTATGTTTACAGTTAAGGCTGATTGGCTTTGGCGTTTTTTTGTGTGAGTCAGTAAAATGGTGACGATTCCAGTAAATACTTCTCAGAAAACTGTCTAATTGTGGTAAAACTGTTAAAATACACAATGATTGTTCCCAGAAACACTTAAGAACGTGTACGAAACACTTCAAGTACACATAAATCGATTCTTAATACGTTTACTGCCCTATTCCGTCCCGGAGGGTTCCAGTGGAAAGCTGTGAAAGGACGAAAATACTGGCAATATTTACAACTCCGGGTACTTCAGGTGGCGTTTTCACGGGAATGTCCTTTCAAGTATTAAGAGTTTATGTTTACAGAGCTCACAATTTGTGTATAAAGCATGGAATGACGAGAATAGTGTTTATGTTTACAATTAAGGCTGATTGGCTTTGGCGTTTTTTTTTGTGAGTCAGTAAAAATGGTGACGATTCCAGGAAATACTTCTCAGAAAACTGTCATATTGTGGTAAAACTGTTAAAATACACAATGATAGTTCCCAGAAATGATTAAGAACGTGTAATAAACACTTCAAGTACCCGTAAATCTATTCTTAATACGTTTACTGCCCTATTCCGTAATGGAGGTTTCCAGGGGAAAGCTGTGAAATCACGAAAATACTGGTAATATTTACAACTCCGGGTACTTCAGGTTGGGCATTCACGGGAATGTGCTTTCAAATATTAAGACTTGATGTTTACATAGCTCAGATTTTGTGTATAAAGCATTGGAATGACGAGAATAGTGTTTATATTTACAATTAAGCCTGATTGGCTTTGGCGTTTTTTTGTGAGAATCAGTAAAAATGTTGAAGATTCCAGTAAATACTTCTCAGAAAACTGTCTAATTGTGGTAAAACTGTTAAAATACACAATGATAGTTCCCTGAAATGATCAAGAACGTGTGAGAGAGAGAACCGAGATGGCGGCGATATAGGCAGACGTGTCCCAGGTCGTGTCCCGGAGCAAATGGAGCGAGCAGCTGAAGCTAGTAACACTCAGACCGAATTGGCGATATTCCTCAGCTGGTGAGAGGGTTTGCAGCCGGGAAGAGCAGAACTCCCCTGGAAAGGTAAAAAAACCCAGGGATTTTGGCAGGAAATTTTGCCAGACCTCTGAGCCCAGAGAGTCGGAGGGAGACCGTGTGGCAGACAGCAGAGTCCCTTGGGACAGGCACAGCCCCTGACGGGGGAAAGGAGGACCGCGGGATTCCTGGCGCCGCCAGGGAAATTGAGAGCTGGGTTCTGTGATCACGGAGGACTGAGCCTAAAGGGGGCAGCCTGAAGAGCTGACCTGACCATGCAGTCCCGGTAAGAGAAGAAGCTTACAGAAACCAAGCCTTCCCCGTTTCCGCGGCCGGCATTTGTTTGTTTGTTTTCACTGAATCCTGTTCATGGGACATTTCGGATACAGACACTCACCTGTGCTGAAGAGAGGGAGAGTGTGTGGAGGAGCGGAATCTGGGGAGAGACTGGGGAAAGAGGGGGAGCCGGGAGAGGTGGCAGTGAATTGAGTGCTGAGACACCCCTGAGCCCAGGACTGGGGCAGCCACCCTCTCCGGAGAGTGAGACTCCTCCCCCCAGCCCCCAGGCAAGGAGCACAGCCACACCCAGATTCCACCCTGTAGGAGATCAAGGATTAAGATAACCTGATCAGTCCCTGGGAGTTAACAGGGTCTGGCCTATAGGGGGATTTTCAATCCCAGCAACAACATAGCGCCGGTAACTAACTATTACGCAGTCAGCTCTGGGCAGTGAACTTCCACTGGACAGAGAGGCCCTATAGCCTCAGAGGCCAACCCCAGAACACTGCCACCCAGAGGCTGACCCACAAACTGACTCTTTGCTAAACACAAAATAAGGCAGTCTGGGAAATAAATGCGGCATGCTTTAAAATAAGGACTGTGGTTTACAACACAGAGGAACAGTATATCGCAGGGAAACTCAACACTCTCCTGAATACTTGGAAGGTCTAAGGCGAGCCACACTGAAGAATAGAAGAAACGAAGGACCTTCACTACTGCAATTTTTTTTTCTTTTTTCACTTTTTAACTAAGAAACCAATTTTTTTTCATTTTTTTTCTGTTCTTTTTTTTTCTCTTCTTCTTTTTCCATCACGTGATTTTACCCTTTTAATTACTACCTTCTTATTTTTAACCAGTATTATTACTGCTACCATTTTACCATTTTTTAAAGTGCCATTTTATTTTTTCTTTATTTTATTTTGGGATTAGTGTTCACCATTCTATTTTCATCGTTATATTATTGGTTGTTTCTAGTTTGCATTCATATCCAGGGAGCTGTTGCTGGAATTTGTTGGGATTAATGGCTGTTCTATAGGAGTATTCTCCTCATATAAAAAGTCTCTTCCTCTCTTCCACTTCATTCTCTCTTTTCACTCTTTTTTTTTCTTTTCTTTTCTCGCTTTTATTTTCCCCCCTCCTTTTTCCCAATTTCATTTTTGCACTCCCTTTTTTTGGTCCCTACTTTTCTTTTCCTTTTTCTCTTTTATCTTTTTCTCTTCCTTCTTCCTTATCCCCTAATTCTCTTAATTCA
The DNA here is from genome assembly GCF_963259705.1 of Myotis daubentonii. Lineage (NCBI taxonomy): Eukaryota > Metazoa > Chordata > Mammalia > Chiroptera > Vespertilionidae > Myotis > Myotis daubentonii. The sequence goes on from NC_081851.1 coordinate 40,207, forward strand.
GGTGGTCACCTTTAATTGGGGTTATTAATATCGTGAATATATTTATGTATAGTGCCTGGTACGTGGTGCCTTGTTGTGTTGTATTTTGTGCCTTTAAATCAACGCAGCAGATCCAAGCAACAGCAACCTCCTGAGCACCACATCCTCTGCTGAGGAACAGCAGCTGTACGTGAAACCTCGCCCCACCAGCCAGAAGAGCCACCACAGCTGTGAACAGCACCCACCAGAGGAGCTGCTGACAACTGAAGAGCAGCTGCTACCGCAACCGCCCGAAGAGCAACCACAGACCAAGGAGTCACTGCCACCAAGGGAGCAACCACTGAACGACTCAACGTCTAGATATGTCAGTGAGATCAAACATGGGTAGACAAAGAAACCCCCAAAGGAAAGAGAAGGAGGACTCTCCAGAAAAGCAGCTAAGTAATACAGAGGCATGCAACATGACAGATAAAGAATTCAGAATAAGGATCCTAGAGTGCATAAACCGGATGGAGGAAATAATCGACAACCTCTGCAAGAAGCAAGAAGAAACAGATGAAAAAATCGATAACATATGGAAGAAGCTAGAAGAAACAGATGAAAAAATCAACAACCTAAGTAAGACCCAAGAAGAAATGAAGAGTGATATAGCTGCAATGAAAAACTCCATTGAAAGTATCAACAGTAGACTAGGAGAAGCGGAGGACCGAATTAGTGAATTAGAAGACAAGGAAGCAAAACACACCCAAAATGTACTGCAATTGGAGAAAAAAATTAAAAGACAGGAGGAGAGCCTAAGGGAGCTTTGGGACAACATGAAACGAAACAACATACGAATAATAGGAGTACCAGAACAACAGAAGGATGAACAAGGCTTAGAAAACCTACTCGAAGAAATAATATCAGAAAACTTTCCTGAGGTGGGGAAGAAAAAAGTCACACAAGACCAGAGAGTCCCAAACAAGGTGAACCCGAAAAGACCCACACCAAGACACATCATAATCACCATGGCAAATGTTCAGGACAAAGAGAGAATCTTATAGGCTGCAAGAGAGAGACAGAAAGTTACATACAAGGGATCTCCCATTAGATTGTCAAATGATTTCTCAACAGAAACACATCAGGCCAGAAAAGAATGGACTGAAATTTACAAAGTGATGCAAAGCAAAGGACTGAATCCAAGAATACTCTATCCAGCAAGGCTATCATTCAAACTTGAAGGGGAAATAAGAAGCTTCACAGACAAAAAAAGGCTAAGGGAGTTTGTCACCACCAAGCCAGCAATGCAAGGAATGCTAAAGGGACTGGTATAAAAATAAGAAATAAAAAGCTCAGAAAGAAAACAGCCACACAAAAAAAGAAATGGCTACAAACAAGTACCTTTCAATAATAACCTTAAACGTAAACGGACTAAATGCTCCAACCAAAAGACATCGAGTGGCTGAATGGATAAAAAAACATGACCCATACATCTGCTGTCTACAAGAAACCCACCTCATTAGAAGGGACTCACACAGACTGAAAGTGAAGGGATGGAAAAATATCTTTCAGGCAAATGGAAAGGAAAAGAAAGCTGGGGTAGCAATACTTATATCGGACAAAATAGACCTCAAAGTGAAGGCCTTAACAAGAGATAAGGAAGGCCACTTCATAATACTAAAGGGATCAATACAACAAGAAGATATAACCCTGGTAAACATATATGCACCCAATGTAGGAGCACCCAAATTCATAAAAAAACTCCTGGAAGATATCAAAGGAGAGATCGACAACAATACAATCATAGTAGGGGACTTTAATACACCATTGACAGCACTGGATAAGTCCTATAGACAAACAACCAGCAAAGATACAGCAATCCTAAATGACTCACTAGATCAGATGGACTTAATAGACATCTTCAGAACACTTCACCCCAAAGCCAGAGAATATATGTTCTTCTCAGGTGCTCATGGGACATCTTCAAAAATAGACCACATATTGGGTCACAAGCAAAGTATCCCCAAATTCAAGAAGATTGAAATCATAAAAAGCGTCTTCGCAGACCACGATGGCATAATATTAGAAATAAACTACAATAAAAACAACCCAAAATACTCAAACACCTGGAAGCTGAATAGCATGCTATTAAATATTGATTGGGTTACCAATGAGATCAAAGAAGAAATTAAAAACATCCTGGAAACTAATGACAATGAAAACACAACAATCCAAAACCTATGGGACACATTGAAAGCAGTCCTGAGAGGGAAGTTTATAGCGCTACAGGCCTATCTCAAAAAACAAGAAAAAATGGTAGTAAATCATCTAACTCTACAACTCAAAGAATTAGAAAGAGAGCAACAAGAAAACCCCAGAGTGAGCAGAAGGAAGGAGATAATAAAGATTAGAGCAGAAATAAATGATATAAAGACCAAAAAAACAATACAGAAAATCAATGAAACCAAGAGCTGTTTCTTTGAAAGGATAAACAAGATTGATAAACCTCTAGCCAGACTCACCAAGAAGCAGAGAGAGAGGACCCAAATAAATAAAATCAGAAACGATAGAGGCGAAATAACAACAGACCCCACAGAAATACAAATGATTGTTAAAAAATACTATGGACAGCTTTACTCCAACAAACTAGACAACCTGGAGGAAATGGACAAATTCCTAGAAAAATACAACATTCCAAAACTCAATCAGGAAGAATCTAAAAATCTCAACAGGCCAATAACTATGGAAGAAATTGAAGCAGTCATCAAAAAGCTTCCATCAAACAAAAGCCCAGGACCAGATGGCTTCACAGGGGAGTTTTACCAAACATTCAAGGAAGAACTAAAACCTATCCTCCTCAGACTACTACAAAAAATTCAAGAGGAAGAAACACTTCCAAGCTCATTCTATGAAGCCAGCATCACCCTAATACCAAAACCAGGTAAAGACAACACAATGAAAGAGAATTACAGGCCAATATCCCTCATGAACATAGATGCAAAAATCCTCAACAAAATCTTAGCAAATCGGATCCAGCAGTACATCAGAAAGATCATACACCATGACCAAGTAGGATTTATCCCAGGGATGCAAGGATGGTACAATATCCGCAAATCAATAAACGTGATACATCACATAAACAAATTGAAAGAAAAAAACCACATGGTCATATCAATTGATGCAGAAAAAGCATTTGACAAAATTCAACACCCATTTTTGATAAAAACTCTCAGCAAGGTGGGAGTAGAAGGATCATACCTCAACATAATAAAAGCCATATATGACAGGCCCACAGCCAACATCATACTCAACGGACAAAAACTAACACCATTTCCCCTAAGAACAGGAACAAGACAGGGATGCCCCCTCTCACCACTCCTGTTCAACATAGTACTGGAAGTGTTAGCCATTGCAATTCGGCAAGAAGAAGAAATAAAAGGCATCCAAATTGGAAAAGAGGAAGTAAAACTGTCCTTATTTGCAGACGACATGATATTATACATACAAAACCCTAGAGATTCCATCAAAAAGCAACTAGACTTAATACATGAATTTGGCAATGTAGCAGGATACAAAATTAACCGGAAGAAATCTGAGGCATTTCTATACACCAATAGTGAACTTGCAGACAGAGAGATTATAAAAACAGTCCCGTAAATAGATTCTTACTACGTTTACTGTACTATTCAATCACGGAGGTTTCTAGTGGAAAGCTGTGAAATGACGACAATACTGGCAATATTTACAACTCCTGGTACTTCAGGTGGCGTTTTCACGGGAATGTCCTTTCAAATATTAAGAGTTTATGTTTACAGAGCTCAGAATTTGTGTATAAAGCATGGAATGACGAGAACAGTGTTTATGTTTACAATTAAGGCTGATTGGCTTTGGCGTTTTTTGTGTGAGTCAGTAAAAATGCTGACGATTCCAGTAAATACTTCTCAGAAAACTGTCTAATTGCGGGAAAACTCTTAAAATATACAATGATAGTTCCCAGAAATGATTAAGAACGTGTAAGAAACACTTCAAGTACACGTAAATAGATTCTTACTACGTTTACTGCCCTATTCAGTCACGGAGGTTTCCAGCGGAAAGCTGTGAAAGGACGAAAATACTGGCAATATTTACAACTCCGGATACTTAAGGTGGCGTTTTCACCGGAATGTGCTTTCAGATGTTAAGATTTCATGTTTACAGAGCTCTAAATTTGTGTATAAAGCCTTGGAATGACAAGAATAGTGTTTATGTTTGCAATAAAGGCTGATTGGCTTTGGCGTTTTTTTTTTTTTGTGAGTCACTTAAAATGGTGACGATTCCAGTAAATACTTCTCAGAAAACTGTCTAACTATGGTAAAACTCTTAAAATACAAAATGATAGTTCCCTGAAATGATTAAGAACGTGTAAGAGACATTTCAAGTACATGTAAATAGATTCTTACTACGTTTACTGCCCTATTCCGTCACGGAGTTTTCCAGTGGAAAGCTCTGAAACGAGGAAAATACTGGTAATATTTCCAACTCAAGGTACTTCAGGTGGCATTTTCACGGGAATGTGCTTTCAAATATTAAGAGTTCATGTTTACAGAGCTAAGAATTTGTGTATAATGCCTTGGAATGAGGAGAATAGTGTTTATGTTTACAATTAAGGCTGATTGCCTTTGCCGTTTTTTTGTGAGAATCAGTAAAAATGTTGACGATTCCAGGAAATACTTCTCAGAAAATTGTCTAATTGTGGTAAAACTGTTAAAATACACAATGATAGTTCCCAGAAATGATTAAGAACGTGTAAGAAACACTTCGAGTACACGTAAATAGATTCTTACTACCTTTACTGTCCTAGGCAATCACGGAGGTTTCTAGTGGAAAGCTGTGAAATGACGAAAATACTGGCAATATTTACAACTCCGGGTACTTCAGGTGGTGTTTTCACGGGAATGTCCTTTCAAATCTTAAGAGTTTATGTTTACAGAGCTCAGAATTTGTGTATAAAGCATGGAATGACGAGAATAGTGTTTATGTTTACAATTAAGGCTGATTGGCTTTGGCTATTTTTGTGTGAGTCAGAAAAAACGGTGACGATTCCAGAAAATACTTCTCAGAAAATTGTCTAATTGTGGTAAAACTGTTAAAATACACAATGATAGTTACCAGAAATGATTAAGAACGTGTAAGAAACACTTCAAGTACTGGTAAATAGATTCTTACGACCTTTAGTGTCTTATTCAATCACGGAGGTTTCTAGTGGAAAGCTGTGAAATGACGACAATACTGGAAATATTTACAACTCCTGGTACTTCAGGTGGCGTTTTCACGGGAATGTCCTTTCAAATATTAAGAGTTTATGTTTACAGAGCTCAGAATTTGTGTATAAAGCATGGAATGACGAGAACAGTGTTTATGTTTACATTTAAGGCTGATTGGCTTTGGCGTTTTTTTGTGTGAGTCAGTAAAAATGCTGACGATTCCAGTAAATACTTCTCAGAAAACTGTCTAATTGTGGGAAAACTGTTAAAATATACAATGATAGTTCCCAGAAATGATTAAGAACGTGTAAGAAACACTTCAAGGACACGTAAATCGATTCTTAATACGTTTACTGCCCTATTCAGTCATGGAGGTTTTCAGCGGAAAGCTGTGAAAGGACGAAAATACTGGCAATATTTACAACTTCGGGTACTTAAGGTGGCGTTTTCACCGGAATGTGCTTTCAGATATTAAGATTTCATGTTTACAGAGCTCTAAATTTGTGTATAAAGCCTTGGAATGACAGAATAGTGTTTATGTTTGCGATAAAGGCTGATTGGCTTTGGCGTTTTTTTTTTGTGAGTCAGTTAAAATGGTGACGATTCCAGTAAATACTTCTCAGAAAACTGTCTAACTGTGGTAAAAATGTTAAAATACACAATGATAGTTCCCTGAAATGATTAAGAACGTGTAAGAGACATTTCAAGTACATGTATATAGATTCTTACTACCTTTACTGCACTATTCCGTCACGGAGTTTTCCTGTGGAAAGCTCTGAAACGAGGAAAATACTGGTAATATTTCCAACTCAAGGTACTTCAGTTGGCATTTTCACTGGAATGTGCTTTCAAATATTAAGAGTTCATGTTTACAGAGCTCAGAATTTGTGTATAATGCCTTGGAATGAGGAGAATAGTGTTTATGTTTACAATTAAGGCTGATTGCCTTTGCCGTTTTTTTGTGAGAATCAGTAAAAATGTTGACGATTCCAGGAAATACTTCTCAGAAAATTGTCTAATTGTGGTAAAACTGTTAAAATACACAATGATAGTTCCCAGAAATGATTAAGAACGTGTAAGAAACACTTCGAGTACACGTAAATAGATTCTTACTACCTTTACTGTCCTAGTCAATCACGGAGGTTTCTAGTGGAAAGCTGTGAAATGACGAAAATACTGGCAATATTTACAACTCCGGGTACTTCAGGTGGTGTTTTCACGGGAATGTCCTTTCAAATCTTAAGAGTTTATGTTTACAGAGCTCAGAATTTGTGTATAAAGCATGGAATGACGAGAATCGTGTTTATGTTTATAATTAAGGCTGATTGAACAGATTGTCAAACTGCAGCGGGAAGGCCGGGGAGGGTTGGGGGGCAGGAGGTAGTGGGGTAAGAGATCAACTAAAGGACTTGTATGCATGCATATAAGCATAACCAATGGACATAAGACACTGGGTGATAGGGGAGGCTAGGGGACTGTCTAGGGCGGGGGGATAAAATGGATACATATGCAATACCCTTTGTAATACTTTAAGCAATAAAAAAAAAAAAAGGCTGATTGGCTTTGGCGTTTTTTTGTGTGAGTCAGTAAAAATGGTGACGATTCCAGTAAATACTTCTCAGAAAACTGTCTAATTGTGGTAAAACTGTTAAAATACACAATGATAGTTCCCAGAAATGATTAAGAACGTGTAAGAAACACTTCAAGTACACGTAAATCGATTCGTAATACGTGTACTGCCCTATTCAGTCACGGAGGTTTCCAGTGGAAAGCTGTGATATCGCGAAAATACTGGTAATATTTACAACTCCGGGTACTTCAGGTTGGGAATTCGCGGAAATGTGCTTTCAAATATTAAGACTTGATGTTTACAGAGCTCAGAATTTGTGTATAAAGCATTGGAATGACGAGAATTGTGTTTATGTTTACAATAAAGGCTGATTGGCTTTGGCTATTTTTGTGTGAGTCAGAAAAAACGGTGACGATTCCAGAAAATACTTCTCCGAAAATTGTCTAATTGTGGTAAAACTGTTAAAATACACAATGATAGTTCTCAGAAATGATTAAGAACGTGTAAGAAACACTTCAAGTACACGTAAATCGATTCGTAATACGTGTACTGCCCTATTCAGTCACGGAGGTTTCCAGTGGAAAGCTGTGATATCGCGAAAATACTGGTAATATTTACAACTCCGGGTACCTCATGTTGGGAATTCGCGGAAATGTGCTTTCAAATATTAAGACTTGATGTTTACAGAGCTCAGAATTTGTGTATAAAGCATTGGAATGACGAGAATTGTGTTTATGTTTACAATAAAGGCTGATTGGCTTTGGCTATTTTTGTGTAAGTCAGAAAAAACGGTGACGATTCCAGAAAATACTTCTCAGAAAATAGTCTAATTGTGGTAAAACTGTTAAAATACACAATGATAGTTACCAGAAATGATTAAGAACGTGTAAGAAACACTTCAAGTACTGGTAAATAGATTCTTACTACGTTTACTGTACTATTCAATCACGGAGGTTTCTAGTGGAAAGCTGTGAAATGACGACAATACTGGAAATATTTACAACTCCTGGTACTTCAGGTGGCGTTTTCACGGGAATGTCCTTTCAAATATTGAGAGTTTTTGTTTACAGAGCTCAGAATTTGTGTATAAAGCATGGAATGACGAGAATAGTGTTTATGTTTACAGTTAAGGCTGATTGGCTTTGGCGTTTTTTTGTGTGAGTCAGTAAAATGGTGATGATTCCAGTAAATACTTTTCAGAAAACTGTCTAATTGTGGGAAAAATGTTAAAATACACAATGGTAGTTCCCAAAAATGATTAAGAACGTGGAAGAATCACTTCAAGTACACGTAAATAGATTCTTACTACGTTTACTGTCCTATTCAATAATGGTGTTTTCCAGTGGAAAGCTGTGAAATGACGGAAATACTGGGAATATTTACAACTCTGGGTACTTCCGGTGGCGTTTTCACGGGAATGTGCTTTCAGATATTAAGAGCTCAGGATTACAGAGCTCAGAATGTATGTATTAAGACTTGGAATGACGAGATGAGTGTTTATGTTTACAATTAAGGGTGATTGGCTTTGACTTTTTTTTGTGTGAGTCAGTAAAAATGGTGACGATTCCAGTAAATACTTCTCAGAAAACTGTCTAATTGTGGCAAAACTGTTAAAATACACAATGATAGTTCCCAGAAATGATTAAGAACGTGTAAGAAACATTTCACGTACATGTAAATAGATTCTTACTACGTTTACTGTCTTATTCAATCACAGAGGTTTACAATGGAAAGCTGTGAAATGACGAAAATACTGGTAATATTTACAACTCCGGGTACTTCCGGTGGAATTTTCACGGGAATGTGCTTTCAAATATTAAGAATTCATGTTTTCAGAGCTCAGAATTTGTGTACACAGCCTTGGAATGATGAGAATAGTGTTTATACTTACAATTAAGGCTGATTGGCTTTGGCGTTTTTTTTGTTTGCGTCAGTTAAAATGGTGCGATTCCAGTAAATAATTCTAAGAAAACTGGCTTATTTTGGTAAAACTGTTAAAATACACAAAGATAGTTCCCATAAATGATTACGAACTCGCAAGAAAGATTTCAAGTACATGTAAATAGATTCTTCCTACGTTTGCTGTCCTACTCAATCAAGGAGGTTTCTAGTGGAAAGCTGTGAAATGACGAAAATACTGGTAATATTTACAAATCCGGGTACTTCCGGTGGCGTTTTCACGGGAATGTTCTTTCAGATATTAAGAGTTCATGTTTTCAGAGCTCAGAATTTGTGTTTAAAGCTTTGGAATGACGAGAATAGTGTTTACGTTTACAATTAAGGCTGATTGGCTTTGGCGTTTTTTTGTGTGAGTCAGTAAAAATGCTGAAGATTCCAGTAAATACTTCTCAGAAAACTGTCTAATTGTGGGAAAACTGTTAAAATATACAATGATAGTTCCCAGAAATGATTAAGAACGTGTAAGAAACACTTCAAGTACACGTAAATCGATTCGTAATACGTTTACTGCCCTATTCAGTCACGGAGGTTTCCAGTGGAAAGCTGTGATATCACGAAAATACTGGTAATATTTACAACTCCAGGTACTTCAGGTTGGGAATTCGCGGAAATGTGCTTTCAAATATTAAGACTTGATGTTTACAGAGCTCAGAATTTGTGTATAAAGCATGGAATGACGAGAATAGTGTTTATGTTTACAATTAAGGCTGATTGGCTTTGGCGTTTTTTTGTGTGAGTCAGTAAAAATGGTGACGATTCCAGTAAATACTTCTCAGAAAACTGTCTAATTGTGGTAAAACTGTTAAAATACACAATGATAGTTCCCAGAAATGATTAAGAACGTGTAAGAAACACTTCAAGTACACGTAAATCGATTCGTAATACGTTTACTGCCCTATTCAGTCACGGAGGTTTCCAGTGGAAAGCTGTGATATCACGAAAATACTGGTAATATTTACAACTCCGGGTACTTCAGGTTGGGAATTCGCGGAAATGTGCTTTCAAATATTAAGACTTGATGTTTACAGAGCTCAGAATTTGTGTATAAAGTATTGGAATGACGAGAATAGTGTTTATGTTTACAATTAAGGCGGATTGGCTTTGGCGTTTTTTTGTGAGAATCAGTAAAAATGTTGACGATTCCAGTAAATACTTCTCAGAAAATTGTCTAATTGTGGTAAAACTGTTAAAATACACAATGATAGTTCCCAGAAATGATTAAGAACGTGTAAGAAACACTTCAAGTACTGGTAAATAGATTCTTACGACCTTTAGTGTTTTATTCAATCACGGAGGTTTCTAGTGGAAAGCTTTGAAATGACGACAATACTGGAAATATTTACAACTCCTGGTACTTCAGGTGGCGTTTTCACGGGAATGTCCTTTCAAATATTAAGAGTTTATGTTTACAGAGCTCAGAATTTGTGTATAAAGCATGGAATGACGAGAACAGTGTTTATGTTTACATTTAAGGCTGATTGGCTTTGGCGTTTTTTTGTGTGAGTCAGTAAAAATGCTGACGATTCCAGTAAATACTTCTCAGAAAACTGTCTAATTGTGGTAAAACTGTTAAAATACATAATTATAGTTCCCAGAAATGATTAAGAACGTGTAAGAAACACTTCAAGTACACGTAAATGGATTCGTAATACGTTTACTGCCCTATTCAGTCACGGAGGTTTCCAGTGGAAAGCTGTGATATCGCGAAAATACTGGTAATATTTACAACTCCGGGTACTTCAGGTTGGGAATTCGCGGAAATGTGCTTTCAAATATTAAGACTTGATGTTTACAGACCTCAGAATTTGTGTATAAAGCATTGGAATGACGAGAATAGTGTTTATGTTTACAATTAAGGCTGGTTGGCTTTGGTGTTTTTTTGTGAGAATCAGTAAATATGATGACGATTCCAGTAAATACTTCTCAGAAAATTGTCTAATTGTGGTAAAACTGTTAAAATACACAATGATAGTTCCCAGAAATGATTAAGAACGTGTAAGAAACACTTAAGTACACGTAAATCGATTCTTAATACGTTTACTGCCCTATTCAGTCACGGAGGTTTCCAGCGGAAAGCTGTGAAAGGACGAAAATACTGGCAATATTTACAACTCCGGGTACTTAAGGTGGCGTTTTCACCGGAATGTGCTTTCAGATATTAAGATTTCATGTTTACAGAGCTCTAAATTTGTGTATAAAGCCTTGGAATGACAAGAATAGTGTTTATGTTTGCAATAAAGGCTGATTGGCTTTGGCGTTTTTTTTTTTTGTGAGTCAGTTAAAATGGTGACGATTCCAGTAAATACTTCTCAGAAAACTGTCTAACTGTGGTAAAAATGTTAACATACACAATGATAGTTCCCTGAAATGATTAATAACGTGTAAGAGACATTTCAAGGACATGTAAATAGATTCTTACTACGTTTACTGCCCTATTCCGTCACGGAGTTTTCCAGTGGAAAGCTCTGAAACGAGGAAAATACTGGTAATATTTCCAACTCAAGGTACTTCAGGTGGCATTTTCACGGGAATGTGCTTTCAAATATTAAGAGTTCATGTTTACAGAGCTCAGAATTTGTGTATAATGCCTTGGAATGAGGAGAATAGTGTTTATGTTTACAATTAAGGCTGATTGCCTTTGCCGTTTTTTTGTGAGAATCAGTAAAAATGTTGACGATTCCAGGAAATACTTCTCAGAAAATTGTCTAATTGTGGTAAAAATGTTAAAATACACAATGATACTTCCCAGAAATGATTAAGAACGTGTAAGAAACACTTCGAGTACACGTAAATAGATTCTTACTACCTTTACTGTCCTAGTCAATCACGGAGGTTTCTAGTGGAAAGCTGTGAAATGACGAAAATACAGGCAATATTTACAACTCCGGGTACTTCAGGTGGTGTTTTCACGGGAATGTCCTTTCAAATCTTAAGACTTTATGTTTACAGAGCTCAGAATTTGTGTATAAAGCATGGAATGACGAGAATAGTGTTTATGTTTACAATTAAGGCTGATTGGCTTTGGCGTTTTTTTGTGTGAGTCAGTAAAAATGGTGACGATTCCAGTAAATACTTCTCAGAAAACTGTCTAATTGTGGTAAAACTGTTAAAATACACAATTATAGTTCCCAGAAATGATTAAGAACGTGTAAGAAACACTTCAAGTACACATAAATCGATTCGTAATACGTTTACTGCCCTATTCAGTCACGGAGGTTTCCAGTGGAAAGCTGTGATATCGCGAAAATACTGGTAATATTTACAACTCCGGGTACTTCAGGTTGGGAATTCGCGGAAATGTGCTTTCAAATATTAAGACTTGATGTTTACAGAGCTCAGAATTTGTGTATAAAGCATTGGAATGACGAGAATTGTGTTTATGTTTACAATTAAGGCTGATTGGCTTTGGCTATTTTTGTGTGAGTCAGAAAAAACGGTGACAATTCCAGTAAATAATTCGCAGAAAATTGTCTAATTGTGGTAAAACTGTTAAAATACACAATGATAGTTACCAGAAATGATTAAGAACGTGTAAGAAACACTTCAAGTACTGGTAAATAGATTCTTACGACCTTTAGTGTCTTATTCAATCACGGAGGTTTCTGTGAAATGACGACAATACTGGAAATATTTACAACTCCTGGTACTTCAGGTGGCGTTTTCACGGGAATGTCCTTTCAAATATTAAGAGTTTATGTTTACAGAGCTCAGAATTTGTGTATAAAGCATGGAATGACGAGAACAGTGTTTATGTTTACATTTAAGGCTGATTGGCTTTGGCGTTTTTTTGTGTGAGTCAGTAAAAATGCTGACGATTCCAGTAAATACTCCTCAGAAAACTGTCTAATTGTGGGAAAACTGTTAAAATATACAATGATAGTTCCTAGAAATGATTAAGAACGTGTAAGAAAAACTTCAAGTACACGTAAATCGATTCTTAATACGTTTACTGCCCTATTCAGTCATGGAGGTTTCCAGCGGAAAGCTGTGAAAGGACGAAAATACTGGCAATATTTACAACTCCGGGTACTTAAGGTGGCGTTTTCACTGGAATGTGCTTTCAGATATTAAGATTTCATGTTTACAGAGCTCTAAATTTGTGTATAAAGCCTTGGAATGACAAGAATAGTGTTTCTGTTTGCAATAAAGGCTGATTGGCTTTGGCGTTTTTTTTTTTTTTTAGTCAGTTAAAATGGTGACGATTCCAGTAAATACTTCTCAGAAAACTGTCTAACTGTGGTAAAAATGTTAACATACACAATGATAGTTCCCAGAAATGATTAAGAACGTGTAAGAAACACTTCGAGTACACGTAAATAGATTCTTACTACCTTTACTGTCCTAGTCAATCACGGAGGTTTCTAGTGGAAAGCTGTGAAATGACGAAAATACAGGCAATATTTACAACTCCGGGTACTTCAGGTGGTGTTTTCACCGGAATGTCCTTTCAAATCTTAAGAGTTTATGTTTACAGAGCTCAGAATTTGTGTATAAAGCATGGAATGACGAGAATAGTGTTTATGTTTACAATTAAGGCTGATTGGCTTTGGCGTTTTTTTGTGTGAGTCAGTAAAAATGGTGACGATTCCAGTAAATACTTCGCAGAAAACTGTCTAATTGTGGTAAAACTGTTAAAATACACAATTATAGTTCCCAGAAATGATTAAGAACGTGTAAGAAACACTTCAAGTACACGTAAATCGATTCGTAATACGTTTACTGTCCTATTTAGTCACGGAGGTTTCCAGTGGAAAGCTGTGATATCACGAAAATACTGGTAATATTTACAACTCCGGGTACTTCAGGTTGGGAATTCGCGGAAATGTGCTTTCAAATATTAAGACTTGATGTTTACAGAGCTCAGAATTTGTGTATAAAGCATTGGAATGACGAGAATTGTGTTTATGTTTACAATAAAGGCTGATTGGCTTTGGCTATTTTTGTGTGAGTCAGAAAAAACGGTGACGATTCCAGAAAATACTTCTCAGAAAATTGTCTAATTGTGGTAAAACTGTTAAAATACACAATGATAGTTATCAGAAATGATTAAGAACGTGTAAGAAACACTTCAAGTACTGGTAAATAGATTCTTACTACGTTTACTGTACTATTTAATCACGGAGGTTTCTAGTGGAAAGCTGTGAAATGACGACAATACTGGAAATATTTACAACTCCTGGTACTTCAGGTGGCGTTTTCACGGGAATGTCCTTTCAAATATTGAGAGTTCTTGCTAACAGAGCTCAGAATTTGTGTATAAAGCATGGAATGACGAGAATAGTGTTTATGTTTACAATTAAGGCTGATTGGCTTTGGCGTTTTTTTGTGTGAGTCAGTAAAAATGGTGACGATTCCAGTAAATAATTCGCAGAAAACTGTCTAATTGTGGTAAAACTGTTAAAATACACAATGATAGTTCCCAGAAATGATTAAGAACGTGTAAGAAACACTTCAAGTACTGGTAAATAGAATCTTACGACCTTTAGTGTCTTATTCAATCACGGAGGTTTCTAGTGGAAAGCTGTGAAATGACGACAATACTGGAAATATTTACAACTCCTGGTATTTCAGGTGGCGTTTTCACGGGAATGTCCTTTCAAATATTAAGAGTTTATGTTTACAGAGCTCAGAATTTGTGTATAAAGCATGGAATGACGAGAACAGTGTTTATGTTTACATTTAAGGCTGATTGGCTTTGGCGTTTTTTTGTGTGAGTCAGTAAAAATGCTGACGATTCCAGTAAATACTTCTCAGAAAACTGTCTAATTGTGGGAAAACTGTTAAAATATACAATGATAGTTCCCAGAAATGATTAAGAACGTGTAAGAAACACTTCGAGTACACGTAAATAGATTCTTACTACCTTTACTGTCCTAGTAAATCACGGAGGTTTCTAGTGGAAAGCTGTGAAATGACGAAAATACTGGCAATATTTACAACTCCGGGTACTTCAGGTGGCGTTTTCACGGGAATGTCCTTTCAAATCTTAAGAGTTTATGTTTACAGAGCTCAGAATTTGTGTATAAAGCATGGAATGACGAGAATCGTGTTTATGTTTATAATTAAGGCTGATTGAACAGATTGTCAAACTGCAGCGGGAAGGCCGGGGAGGGTTGGGGGGCAGGAGGTAGTGGGGTAAGAGATCAACTAAAGGACTTGTATGCATGCATATAAGCATAACCAATGGACATAAGACACTGGGTGATAGGGGAGGCCAGGGGACTGTCTAGGGCGGGGGGATAAAATGGATACATATGTAATACCCTTTGTAATACTTTAAGCAATAAAAAAAAAAAAGGCTGATTGGCTTTGGCGTTTTTTTTGTGTGAGTCAGTAAAAATGGTGACGATTCCAGTAAATACTTCTCAGAAAACTGTGTAATTGTGGTAAAACTGTTAAAATACACAATGATAGTTCCCAGAAATGATTAAGAACGTGTAAGAAACACTTCAAGTACACGTAAATCGATTCATAATACGTGTACTGCCCTATTCAGTCACGGAGGTTTCCAGTGGAAAGCTGTGATATCGCGAAAATACTGGTAATATTTACAACTCCGGGTACTTCAGGTTGGGAATTCGCGGAAATGTGCTTTCAAATATTAAGACTTGATGTTTACAGAGCTCAGAATTTGTGTATAAAGCATTGGAATGACGAGAATTGTGTTTATGTTTACAATAAAGGCTGATTGGCTTTGGCTATTTTTGTGTGAGTCAGAAAAAACGGTGACGATTCCAGAAAATACTTCTCAGAAAATTGTCTAATTGTGGTAAAACTGTTAAAATACACAATGATAGTTACCAGAAATGATTAAGAACGTGTAACAAACACTTCAAGTACTGGTAAATAGATTCTTACGACCTTTAGTGTCTTATTCAATCACGGAGGTTTCTAGTGGAAAGCTGTGAAATGACGACAATACTGGAAATATTTACAACTCCTGGTACTTCAGGTGGCGTTTTCACGGGAATGTCCTTTCAAATCTTAAGACTTTATGTTTACAGAGCTCAGAATTTGTGTATAAAGCATGGAATTACGAGAACAGTGTTTATGTTTACATTTAAGGCTGATTGGCTTTGGCGTTTTTTTGTGTGAGTCAGTAAAAATGCTGACGATTCCAGTAAATACTTCTCAGAAAACTGTCTAATTGTGGGAAAACTGTTAAAATATACAATGATAGTTCCTAGAAATGATTAAGAACGTGTAAGAAAAACTTCAAGTACACGTAAATCGATTCTTAATACGTTTACTGCCCTATTGAGTCATGGAGGTTTCCAGCGGAAAGCTGTGAAAGGACGAAAATACTGGCAATATTTACAACTCCGGGTACTTAAAGTGGCGTTTTCACCGGAATGTGCTTTCAGATATTAAGATTTCATGTTTACAGAGCTCTAAATTTGTGTATAAAGCCTTGGAATGACAGAATAGTGTTTATGTTTGCGATAAAGGCTGATTGGCTTTGGCGTTTTTTTGTGTGAGTCAGTTAAAATGGTGACGATTCCAGTAAATACTTCTCAGAAAACTGTCTAACTGTGGTAAAAATGTTAAAATACACAATGATAGTTCCCTGAAATGATTAAGAACGTGTAAGAGACATTTCAAGTACATGTATATAGATTCTTACTACCTTTACTGCACTATTCCGTCACGGAGTTTTCCTGTGGAAAGCTCTGAAACGAGGAAAATACTGGTAATATTTCCAACTCAAGGTACTTCAGTTGGCATTTTCACTGGAATGTGCTTTCAAATATTAAGAGTTCATGTTTACAGAGCTCAGAATTTGTGTATAATGCCTTGGAATGAGGAGAATAGTGTTTATGTTTACAATTAAGGCTGATTGCCTTTGCCGTTTTTTTGTGAGAATCAGTAAAAATGTTGACGATTCCAGGAAATACTTCTCAGAAAATTGTCTAATTGTGGTAAAACTGTTAAAATACACAATGATAGTTCCCAGAAATGATTAAGAACGTGTAAGAAACACTTCGAGTACACGTAAATAGATTCTTACTACCTTTACTGTCCTAGTCAATCACGGAGGTTTCTAGTGGAAAGCTGTGAAATGACGAAAATACTGGCAGTATTTACAACTCCGGGTACTTCAGGTGGTGTTTTCACGGGAATGTCCTTTCAAATCTTAAGAGTTTATGTTTACAGAGCTCAGAATTTGTGTATAAAGCATGGAATGACGAGAATAGTGTTTATGTTTACAATTAAGGCTGATTGGCTTTGGCGTTTTTTTGTGTGAGTCAGTAAAAATGGTGACGATTCCAGTAAATAATTCGCAGAAAATTGTCTAATTGTGGTAAAACTGTTAAAATACACAATGATAGTTCCCAGAAATGATTAAGAACCTGTAAGAAACACTTCAAGTACACGTAAATAGATTCTTACTACGTTTACTGTACTATACAATCACGGAGGTTTCTAGTGGAAAGCTGTGAAATGACGACAATCCTGGAAATATTTACAACTCCTGGTACTTCAGGTGGCATTTTCACGGGAATGTCCTTTCAAATATTGAGAGTTTTTTTTTACAGAGCTCAGAATTTGTGTATAAAGCATGGAATGACGAGAATAGTGTTTATGTTTACAATTAAGGCTGATTGGCTTTGGCGTTTTTTTGTGAGAATCAGTAAAAATGTTGACGATTCCAGGAAATACTTCTCAGAAAATTGTCTAATTGTGGTAAAACTGTTAAAATACACAATGATAGTTCCCAGAAATGATTAAGAACGTGTAAGAAACACTTCGAGTACACGTAAATAGATTCTTACTACCTTTACTGTCCTAGTCAATCACGGAGGTTTCTAGTGGAAAGCTGTGAAATGACGAAAATACAGGCAATATTTACAACTCCGGGTACTTCAGGTTGTGTTTTCACGGGAATGTCCTTTCAAATCTTAAGACTTTATGTTTACAGAGCTCAGAATTTGTGTATAAAGCATGGAATGACGAGAATAGTGTTTATGTTTACAATTAAGGCTGATTGGCTTTGGCGTTTTTTTGTGTGAGTCAGTAAAAATGGTGACGATTCCAGTAAATACTTCTCAGAAAACTGTCTAATTGTGGTAAAACTGTTAAAATACACAATTATAGTTCCCAGAAATGATTAAGAACGTGTAAGAAACACTTCAAGTACACGTAAATCGATTCATAATACGTGTACTGCCCTATTCAGTCACGGAGGTTTCCAGTGGAAAGCTGTGATATCGCGAAAATACTGGTAATATTTACAACTCCGGGTACTTCAGGTTGGGAATTCGCGGAAATGTGCTTTCAAATATTAAGACTTGATGTTTACAGAGCTCAGAATTTGTGTATAAAGCATTGGAATGACGAGAATTGTGTTTATGTTTACAATAAAGGCTGATTGGCTTTGGCTATTTTTGTGTGAGTCAGAAAAAACGGTGACGATTCCAGAAAATACTTCTCAGAAAATTGTCTAATTGTGGTAAAACTGTTAAAATACACAATGATAGTTACCAGAAATGATTAAGAACGTGTAACAAACACTTCAAGTACTGGTAAATAGATTCTTACGACCTTTAGTGTCTTATTCAATCACGGAGGTTTCTAGTGGAAAGCTGTGAAATGACGACAATACTGGAAATATTTACAACTCCTGGTACTTCAGGTGGCGTTTTCACGGGAATGTCCTTTCAAATATTAAGAGTTTATGTTTACAGAGCTCAGAATTTGTGTATAAAGCATGGAATTACGAGAACAGTGTTTATGTTTACATTTAAGGCTGATTGGCTTTGGCGTTTTTTTGTGTGAGTCAGTAAAAATGCTGACGATTCCAGTAAATACTTCTCAGAAAACTGTCTAATTGTGGGAAAACTGTTAAAATATACAATGATAGTTCCTAGAAATGATTAAGAACGTGTAAGAAAAACTTCAAGTACACGTAAATCGATTCTTAATACGTTTACTGCCCTATTGAGTCATGGAGGTTTCCAGCGGAAAGCTGTGAAAGGACGAAAATACTGGCAATATTTACAACTCCGGGTACTTAAAGTGGCGTTTTCACCGGAATGTGCTTTCAGATATTAAGATTTCATGTTTTCAGAGCTCTAAATTTGTGTATAAAGCCTTGGAATGACAGAATAGTGTTTATGTTTGCGATAAAGGCTGATTGGCTTTGGCGTTTTTTTTTTGTGAGTCAGTTAAAATGGTGACGATTCCAGTAAATACTTCTCAGAAAACTGTCTAACTGTGGTAAAAATGTTAAAATACACAATGATAGTTCCCTGAAATGATTAAGAACGTGTAAGAGACATTTCAAGTACATGTATATAGATTCTTACTACCTTTACTGCACTATTCCGTCACGGAGTTTTCCTGTGGAAAGCTCTGAAACGAGGAAAATACTGGTAATATTTCCAACTCAAGGTACTTCAGTTGGCATTTTCACTGGAATGTGCTTTCAAATATTAAGAGTTCATGTTTACAGAGCTCAGAATTTGTGTATAATGCCTTGGAATGAGGAGAATAGTGTTTATGTTTACAATTAAGGCTGATTGCCTTTGCCGTTTTTTTGTGAGAATCAGTAAAAATGTTGACGATTCCAGGAAATACTTCTCAGAAAATTGTCTAATTGTGGTAAAACTGTTAAAATACACAATGATAGTTCCCAGAAATGATTAAGAACGTGTAAGAAACACTTCGAGTACACGTAAATAGATTCTTACTACCTTTACTGTCCTAGTCAATCACGGAGGTTTCTAGTGGAAAGCTGTGAAATGACGAAAATACTGGCAGTATTTACAACTCCGGGTACTTCAGGTGGTGTTTTCACGGGAATGTCCTTTCAAATCTTAAGAGTTTATGTTTACAGAGCTCAGAATTTGTGTATAAAGCATGGAATGACGAGAATAGTGTTTATGTTTACAATTAAGGCTGATTGGCTTTGGCGTTTTTTTGTGTGAGTCAGTAAAAATGGTGACGATTCCAGTAAATAATTCGCAGAAAATTGTCTAATTGTGGTAAAACTGTTAAAATACACAATGATAGTTCCCAGAAATGATTAAGAACCTGTAAGAAACACTTCAAGTACACGTAAATAGATTCTTACTACGTTTACTGTACTATACAATCACGGAGGTTTCTAGTGGAAAGCTGTGAAATGACGACAATCCTGGAAATATTTACAACTCCTGGTACTTCAGGTGGCATTTTCACGGGAATGTCCTTTCAAATATTGAGAGTTTTTTTTTACAGAGCTCAGAATTTGTGTATAAAGCATGGAATGACGAGAATAGTGTTTATGTTTACAATTAAGGCTGATTGGCTTTGGCGTTTTTTTGTGAGAATCAGTAAAAATGTTGACGATTCCAGGAAATACTTCTCAGAAAATTGTCTAATTGTGGTAAAACTGTTAAAATACACAATGATAGTTCCCAGAAATGATTAAGAACGTGTAAGAAACACTTCGAGTACACGTAAATAGATTCTTACTACCTTTACTGTCCTAGTCAATCACGGAGGTTTCTAGTGGAAAGCTGTGAAATGACGAAAATACAGGCAATATTTACAACTCCGGGTACTTCAGGTTGTGTTTTCACGGGAATGTCCTTTCAAATCTTAAGACTTTATGTTTACAGAGCTCAGAATTTGTGTATAAAGCATGGAATGACGAGAATAGTGTTTATGTTTACAATTAAGGCTGATTGGCTTTGGCGTTTTTTTGTGTGAGTCAGTAAAAATGGTGACGATTCCAGTAAATACTTCTCAGAAAACTGTCTAATTGTGGTAAAACTGTTAAAATACACAATTATAGTTCCCAGAAATGATTAAGAACGTGTAAGAAACACTTCAAGTACACGTAAATCGATTCATAATACGTGTACTGCCCTATTCAGTCACGGAGGTTTCCAGTGGAAAGCTGTGATATCGCGAAAATACTGGTAATATTTACAACTCCGGGTACTTCAGGTTGGGAATTCGCGGAAATGTGCTTTCAAATATTAAGACTTGATGTTTACAGAGCTCAGAATTTGTGTATAAAGCATTGGAATGACGAGAATTGTGTTTATGTTTACAATTAAGGCTGATTGGCTTTGGCTATTTTTGTGTGAGTCAGTAAAAATGTTGACGATTCCAGGAAATACTTCTCAGAAAATTGTCTAATTGTGGTAAAACTGTTAAAATACACAATGATAGTTCCCAGAAATGATTAAGAACGTGTAAGAAACACTTCGAGTACACGTAAATAGATTCTTACTACCTTTACTGTCCTAGTCAATCACGGAGGTTTCTAGTGGAAAGCTGTGAAATGACGAAAATACAGGCAATATTTACAACTCCGGGTACTTCAGGTGGTGTTTTCACGGGAATGTCCTTTCAAATCTTAAGAGTTTATGTTTACAGAGCTCAGAATTTGTGTATAAAGCATGGAATGACGAGAATAGTGTTTATGTTTACAATTAAGGCTGATTGGCTTTGGCGTTTTTTTGTGTGAGTCAGTAAAAATGGTGACGATTCCAGTAAATACTTCTCAGAAAACTGTCTAATTGTGGTAAAACTGTTAAAATACACAATTATAGTTCCCAGAAATGATTAAGAACGTGTAAGAAACACTTCAAGTACACATAAATCGATTCGTAATACGTTTACTGCCCTATTCAGTCACGGAGGTTTCCAGTGGAAAGCTGTGATATCGCGAAAATACTGGTAATATTTACAACTCCGGGTACTTCAGGTTGGGAATTCGCGGAAATGTGCTTTCAAATATTAAGACTTGATGTTTACAGAGCTCAGAATTTGTGTATAAAGCATTGGAATGACGAGAATTGTGTTTATGTTTACAATTAAGGCTGATTGGCTTTGGCTATTTTTGTGTGAGTCAGAAAAAACGGTGACGATTCCAGTAAATAATTCGCAGAAAACTGTCTCATTGTGGTAAAACTGTTAAAATACACAATGATAGTTACCAGAAATGATTAAGAACGTGTAAGAAACACTTCAAGTACTGGTAAATAGATTCTTACGACCTTTAGTGTCTTATTCAATCACGGAGGTTTCTGTGAAATGACGACAATACTGGAAATATTTACAACTCCTGGTACTTCAGGTGGCGTTTTCACGGGAATGTCCTTTCAAATATTAAGAGTTTATGTTTACAGAGCTCAGAATTTGTGTATAAAGCATGGAATTATGAGAACAGTGTTTATGTTTACATTTAAGGCTGATTGGCTTTGGCGTTTTTTTGTGTGAGTCAGTAAAAATGCTGACGATTCCAGTAAATACTTCTCAGAAAACTGTCTAATTGTGGGAAAACTGTTAAAATATACAATGATAGTTCCTAGAAATGATTAAGAACGTGTAAGAAAAACTTCAAGTACACGTAAATCGATTCTTAATACGTTTACTGCCCTATTCAGTCATGGAGGTTTCCAGCGGAAAGCTGTGAAAGGACGAAAATACTGGCAATATTTACAACTCCGGGTACTTAAGGTGGCGTTTTCACCGGAATGTGCTTTCAGATATTAAGATTTCATGTTTACAGAGCTCTAAATTTGTGTATAAAGCCTTGGAATGACAGAATAGTGTTTATGTTTGCGATAAAGGCTGATTGGCTTTGGCGTTTTTTTTTTGTGAGTCAGTTAAAATGGTGACGATTCCAGTAAATACTTCTCAGAAAACTGTCTAACTGTGGTAAAAATGTTAAAATACACAATGATAGTTCCCTGAAATGATTAAGAACGTGTAAGAGACATTTCAAGTACATGTATATAGATTCTTACTACCTTTACTGCACTATTCCGTCACGGAGTTTTCCTGTGGAAAGCTCTGAAACGAGGAAAATACTGGTAATATTTCCAACTCAAGGTACTTCAGTTGGCATTTTCACTGGAATGTGCTTTCAAATATTAAGAGTTCATGTTTACAGAGCTCAGAATTTGTGTATAATGCCTTGGAATGAGGAGAATAGTGTTTATGTTTACAATTAAGGCTGATTGCCTTTGCCGTTTTTTTGTGAGAATCAGTAAAAATGTTGACGATTCCAGGAAATACTTCTCAGAAAATTGTCTAATTGTGGTAAAACTGTTAAAATACACAATGATAGTTCCCAGAAATGATTAAGAACGTGTAAGAAACACTTCGAGTACACGTAAATAGATTCTTACTACCTTTACTGTCCTAGTCAATCACGGAGGTTTCTAGTGGAAAGCTGTGAAATGACGAAAATACTGGCAGTATTTACAACTCCGGGTACTTCAGGTGGTGTTTTCACGGGAATGTCCTTTCAAATCTTAAGAGTTTATGTTTACAGAGCTCAGAATTTGTGTATAAAGCATGGAATGACGAGAATAGTGTTTATGTTTACAATTAAGGCTGATTGGCTTTGGCGTTTTTTTGTGTGAGTCAGTAAAAATGGTGACGATTCCAGTAAATAATTCGCAGAAAATTGTCTAATTGTGGTAAAACTGTTAAAATACACAATGATAGTTCCCAGAAATGATTAAGAACCTGTAAGAAACACTTCAAGTACACGTAAATAGATTCTTACTACGTTTACTGTACTATACAATCACGGAGGTTTCTAGTGGAAAGCTGTGAAATGACGACAATCCTGGAAATATTTACAACTCCTGGTACTTCAGGTGGCATTTTCACGGGAATGTCCTTTCAAATATTGAGAGTTTTTTTTTACAGAGCTCAGAATTTGTGTATAAAGCATGGAATGACGAGAATAGTGTTTATGTTTACAATTAAGGCTGATTGGCTTTGGCGTTTTTTTGTGTGAGTCAGTAAAAATGGTGACGATTCCAGTAAATACTTCGCAGAAAACTGTCTAATTGTGGTAAAACTGTTAAAATACACAATGATAGTTCCCAGAAATGATTAAGAACGTGTAAGAAACACTTCGAGTACACGTAAATAGATTCTTACTACCTTTACTGTCCTAGTCAATCACGGAGGTTTCTAGTGGAAAGCTGTGAAATGACGAAAATACAGGCAATATTTACAACTCCGGGTACTTCAGGTTGTGTTTTCACGGGAATGTCCTTTCAAATCTTAAGACTTTATGTTTACAGAGCTCAGAATTTGTGTATAAAGCATGGAATGACGAGAATAGTGTTTATGTTTACAATTAAGGCTGATTGGCTTTGGCGTTTTTTTGTGTGAGTCAGTAAAAATGGTGATGATTCCAGTAAATACTTCGCAGAAAACTGTCTAATTGTGGTAAAACTGTTAAAATACACAATGATAGTTCCCAGAAATGTTTAAGAACGTGTAAGAAACACTTCAAGTACACGTAAATCGATTCTTAATACGTTTACAGCCCTATTCAGTCACGGAGGTTTCCAGTGGAAAGCTGTGATATCACGAAAATACTGGTAATATTTACAACTCCGGGTACTTCAGGTTGGGAATTCGCGGAAATGTGCTTTCAAATATTAAGACTTGATGTTTACAGAGCTCAGAATTTGTGTATAAAGTATTGGAATGACGAGAATAGTGTTTATGTTTACAATTAAGGCTGATTGGCTTTGGCGTTTTTTTGTGAGAATCAGTAAAAATGTTGACGATTCCAGGAAATACTTCTCAGAAAATTGTCTAATTGTGGTAAAACTGTTAAAATACACAATGATAGTTCCCAGAAATGATTAAGAACGTGTAAGAAACACTTCGAGTACACGTAAATAGATTCTTACTACCTTTACTGTCCTAGTCAATCACGGAGGTTTCTAGTGGAAAGCTGTGAAATGACGAAAATACTGGCAGTATTTACAACTCCGGGTACTTCAGGTGGTGTTTTCACGGGAATGTCCTTTCAAATCTTAAGAGTTTATGTTTACAGAGCTCAGAATTTGTGTATAAAGCATGGAATGACGAGAATAGTGTTTATGTTTACAATTAAGGCTGATTGGCTTTGGCGTTTTTTTGTGTGAGTCAGTAAAAATGGTGACGATTCCAGTAAATAATTCGCAGAAAATTGTCTAATTGTGGTAAAACTGTTAAAATACACAATGATAGTTCCCAGAAATGATTAAGAACCTGTAAGAAACACTTCAAGTACACGTAAATAGATTCTTACTACGTTTACTGTACTATACAATCACGGAGGTTTCTAGTGGAAAGCTGTGAAATGACGACAATCCTGGAAATATTTACAACTCCTGGTACTTCAGGTGGCATTTTCACGGGAATGTCCTTTCAAATATTGAGAGTTTTTTTTTACAGAGCTCAGAATTTGTGTATAAAGCATGGAATGACGAGAATAGTGTTTATGTTTACAATTAAGGCTGATTGGCTTTGGCGTTTTTTTGTGTGAGTCAGTAAAAATGGTGACGATTCCAGTAAATACTTCGCAGAAAACTGTCTAATTGTGGTAAAACTGTTAAAATACACAATGATAGTTCCCAGAAATGTTTAAGAACGTGTAAGAAACACTTCAAGTACACGTAAATCGATTCTTAATACGTTTACTGCCCTATTCAGTCACGGAGGTTTCCAGTGGAAAGCTGTGATATCACGAAAATACTGGTAATATTTACAACTCCGGGTACTTCAGGTTGGGAATTCGCGGAAATGTGCTTTCAAATATTAAGACTTGATGTTTACAGAGCTCAGAATTTGTGTATAAAGTATTGGAATGACGAGAATAGTGTTTATGTTTACAATTAAGGCTGATTGGCTTTGGCGTTTTTTTGTGAGAATCAGTAAAAATGTTGACGATTCCAGGAAATACTTCTCAGAAAATTGTCTAATTGTGGTAAAACTGTTAAAATACACAATGATAGTTCCCAGAAATGATTAAGAACGTGTAAGAAACACTTCGAGTACACGTAAATAGATTCTTACTACCTTTACTGTCCTAGTCAATCACGGAGGTTTCTAGTGGAAAGCTGTGAAATGACGAAAATACAGGCAATATTTACAACTCCGGGTACTTCAGGTTGTGTTTTCACGGGAATGTCCTTTCAAATCTTAAGACTTTATGTTTACAGAGCTCAGAATTTGTGTATAAAGCATGGAATGACGAGAATAGTGTTTATGTTTACAATTAAGGCTGATTGGCTTTGGCGTTTTTTTGTGTGAGTCAGTAAAAATGGTGACGATTCCAGTAAATACTTCTCAGAAAACTGTCTAATTGTGGTAAAACTGTTAAAATACACAATTATAGTTCCCAGAAATGATTAAGAACGTGTAAGAAACACTTCAAGTACACATAAATCGATTCGTAATACGTTTACTGCCCTATTCAGTCACGGAGGTTTCCAGTGGAAAGCTGTGATATCGCGAAAATACTGGTAATATTTACAACTCCGGGTACTTCAGGTTGGGAATTCGCGGAAATGTGCTTTCAAATATTAAGACTTGATGTTTACAGAGCTCAGAATTTGTGTATAAAGCATTGGAATGACGAGAATTGTGTTTATGTTTACAATTAAGGCTGATTGGCTTTGGCTATTTTTGTGTGAGTCAGAAAAAACGGTGACGATTCCAGTAAATAATTCGCAGAAAACTGTCTCATTGTGGTAAAACTGTTAAAATACACAATGATAGTTACCAGAAATGATTAAGAACGTGTAAGAAACACTTCAAGTACTGGTAAATAGATTCTTACGACCTTTAGTGTCTTATTCAATCACGGAGGTTTCTGTGAAATGACGACAATACTGGAAATATTTACAACTCCTGGTACTTCAGGTGGCGTTTTCACGGGAATGTCCTTTCAAATATTAAGAGTTTATGTTTACAGAGCTCAGAATTTGTGTATAAAGCATGGAATTACGAGAACAGTGTTTATGTTTACATTTAAGGCTGATTGGCTTTGGCGTTTTTTTGTGTGAGTCAGTAAAAATGCTGACGATTCCAGTAAATACTTCTCAGAAAACTGTCTAATTGTGGGAAAACTGTTAAAATATACAATGATAGTTCCTAGAAATGATTAAGAACGTGTAAGAAAAACTTCAAGTACACGTAAATCGATTCTTAATACGTTTACTGCCCTATTGAGTCATGGAGGTTTCCAGCGGAAAGCTGTGAAAGGACGAAAATACTGGCAATATTTACAACTCCGGGTACTTAAGGTGGCGTTTTCACCGGAATGTGCTTTCAGATATTAAGATTTCATGTTTACAGAGCTCTAAATTTGTGTATAAAGCCTTGGAATGACAGAATAGTGTTTATGTTTGCGATAAAGGCTGATTGGCTTTGGCGTTTTTTTTTTGTGAGTCAGTTAAAATGGTGACGATTCCAGTAAATACTTCTCAGAAAACTGTCTAAATGTGGTAAAAATGTTAAAATACACAATGATAGTTCCCTGAAATGATTAAGAACGTGTAAGAGACATTTCAAGTACATGTATATAGATTCTTACTACCTTTACTGCACTATTCCGTCACGGAGTTTTCCTGTGGAAAGCTCTGAAACGAGGAAAATACTGGTAATATTTCCAACTCAAGGTACTTCAGTTGGCATTTTCATGGGAATGTGCTTTCAAATATTAAGAGTTCATGTTTACAGAGCTCAGAATTTGTGTATAATGCCTTGGAATGAGGAGAATAGTGTTTATGTTTACAATTAAGGCTGATTGCCTTTGCCGTTTTTTTGTGAGAATCAGTAAAAATGTTGACGATTCCAGGAAATACTTCTCAGAAAATTGTCTAATTGTGGTAAAACTGTTAAAATACACAATGATAGTTCCCAGAAATGATTAAGAACGTGTAAGAAACACTTCGAGTACACGTAAATAGATTCTTACTACCTTTACTGTCCTAGTCAATCACGGAGGTTTCTAGTGGAAAGCTGTGAAATGACGAAAATACTGGCAGTATTTACAACTCCGGGTACTTCAGGTGGTGTTTTCACGGGAATGTCCTTTCAAATCTTAAGAGTTTATGTTTACAGAGCTCAGAATTTGTGTATAAAGCATGGAATGACGAGAATAGTGTTTATGTTTACAATTAAGGCTGATTGGCTTTGGCGTTTTTTTGTGTGAGTCAGTAAAAATGGTGACGATTCCAGTAAATAATTCGCAGAAAATTGTCTAATTGTGGTAAAACTGTTAAAATACACAATGATAGTTCCCAGAAATGATTAAGAACCTGTAAGAAACACTTCAAGTACACGTAAATAGATTCTTACTACGTTTACTGTACTATACAATCACGGAGGTTTCTAGTGGAAAGCTGTGAAATGACGACAATCCTGGAAATATTTACAACTCCTGGTACTTCAGGTGGCATTTTCACGGGAATGTCCTTTCAAATATTGAGAGTTTTTTTTTACAGAGCTCAGAATTTGTGTATAAAGCATGGAATGACGAGAATAGTGTTTATGTTTACAATTAAGGCTGATTGGCTTTGGCGTTTTTTTGTGTGAGTCAGTAAAAATGGTGACGATTCCAGTAAATACTTCGCAGAAAACTGTCTAATTGTGGTAAAACTGTTAAAATACACAATGATAGTTCCCAGAAATGATTAAGAACGTGTAAGAAACACTTCGAGTACACGTAAATAGATTCTTACTACCTTTACTGTCCTAGTCAATCACGGAGGTTTCTAGTGGAAAGCTGTGAAATGACGAAAATACAGGCAATATTTACAACTCCGGGTACTTCAGGTTGTGTTTTCACGGGAATGTCCTTTCAAATCTTAAGACTTTATGTTTACAGAGCTCAGAATTTGTGTATAAAGCATGGAATGACGAGAATAGTGTTTATGTTTACAATTAAGGCTGATTGGCTTTGGCGTTTTTTTGTGTGAGTCAGTAAAAATGGTGACGATTCCAGTAAATACTTCTCAGAAAACTGTCTAATTGTGGTAAAACTGTTAAAATACACAATTATAGTTCCCAGAAATGATTAAGAACGTGTAAGAAACACTTCAAGTACACATAAATCGATTCGTAATACGTTTACTGCCCTATTCAGTCACGGAGGTTTCCAGTGGAAAGCTGTGATATCGCGAAAATACTGGTAATATTTACAACTCCGGGTACTTCAGGTTGGGAATTCGCGGAAATGTGCTTTCAAATATTAAGACTTGATGTTTACAGAGCTCAGAATTTGTGTATAAAGCATTGTAATGACGAGAATTGTGTTTATGTTTACAATTAAGGCTGATTGGCTTTGGCTATTTTTGTGTGAGTCAGTAAAAATGTTGACGATTCCAGGAAATACTTCTCAGAAAATTGTCTAATTGTGGTAAAACTGTTAAAATACACAATGATAGTTCCCAGAAATGATTAAGAACGTGTAAGAAACACTTCGAGTACACGTAAATAGATTCTTACTACCTTTACTGTCCTAGTCAATCACGGAGGTTTCTAGTGGAAAGCTGTGAAATGACGAAAATACAGGCAATATTTACAACTCCGGGTACTTCAGGTTGTGTTTTCACGGGAATGTCCTTTCAAATCTTAAGACTTTATGTTTACAGAGCTCAGAATTTGTGTATAAAGCATGGAATGACGAGAATAGTGTTTATGTTTACAATTAAGGCTGATTGGCTTTGGCGTTTTTTTGTGTGAGTCAGTAAAAATGGTGACGATTCCAGTAAATACTTCTCAGAAAACTGTCTAATTGTGGTAAAACTGTTAAAATACACAATTATAGTTCCCAGAAATGATTAAGAACGTGTAAGAAACACTTCAAGTACACATAAATCGATTCGTAATACGTTTACTGCCCTATTCAGTCACGGAGGTTTCCAGTGGAAAGCTGTGATATCGCGAAAATACTGGAAATATTTACAACTCCTGGTACTTCAGGTGGCGTTTTCACGGGAATGTCCTTTCAAATATTAAGAGTTTATGTTTACAGAGCTCAGAATTTGTGTATAAAGCATGGAATTACGAGAACAGTGTTTATGTTTACAATTAAGGCTGATTGGCTTTGGCGTTTTTTTGTGTGAGTCAGTAAAAATGCTGACGATTCCAGTAAATACTTCTCAGAAAACTGTCTAATTGTGGGAAAACTGTTAAAATATACAATGATAGTTCCTAGAAATGATTAAGAACGTGTAAGAAAAACTTCAAGTACACGTAAATCGATTCTTAATACGTTTACTGCCCTATTGAGTCATGGAGGTTTCCAGCGGAAAGCTGTGAAAGGACGAAAATACTGGCAATATTTACAACTCCGGGTACTTAAGGTGGCGTTTTCACCGGAATGTGCTTTCAGATATTAAGATTTCATGTTTACAGAGCTCTAAATTTGTGTATAAAGCCTTGGAATGACAGAATAGTGTTTATGTTTGCGATAAAGGCTGATTGGCTTTGGCGTTTTTTTTTTGTGAGTCAGTTAAAATGGTGACGATTCCAGTAAATACTTCTCAGAAAACTGTCTAACTGTGGTAAAAATGTTAAAATACACAATGATAGTTCCCTGAAATGATTAAGAACGTGTAAGAGACATTTCAAGTACATGTATATAGATTCTTACTACCTTTACTGCACTATTCCGTCACGGAGTTTTCCTGTGGAAAGCTCTGAAACGAGGAAAATACTGGTAATATTTCCAACTCAAGGTACTTCAGTTGGCATTTTCACGGGAATGTGCTTTCAAATATTAAGAGTTCATGTTTACAGAGCTCAGAATTTGTGTATAATGCCTTGGAATGAGGAGAATAGTGTTTATGTTTACAATTAAGGCTGATTGCCTTTGCCGTTTTTTTGTGAGAATCAGTAAAAATGTTGACGATTCCAGGAAATACTTCTCAGAAAATTGTCTAATTGTGGTAAAACTGTTAAAATACACAATGATAGTTCCCAGAAATGATTAAGAACGTGTAAGAAACACTTCGAGTACACGTAAATAGATTCTTACTACCTTTACTGTCCTAGTCAATCACGGAGGTTTCTAGTGGAAAGCTGTGAAATGACGAAAATACTGGCAGTATTTACAACTCCGGGTACTTCAGGTGGTGTTTTCACGGGAATGTCCTTTCAAATCTTAAGAGTTTATGTTTACAGAGCTCAGAATTTGTGTATAAAGCATGGAATGACGAGAATAGTGTTTATGTTTACAATTAAGGCTGATTGGCTTTGGCGTTTTTTTGTGTGAGTCAGTAAAAATGGTGACGATTCCAGTAAATAATTCGCAGAAAATTGTCTAATTGTGGTAAAACTGTTAAAATACACAATGATAGTTCCCAGAAATGATTAAGAACCTGTAAGAAACACTTCAAGTACACGTAAATAGATTCTTACTACGTTTACTGTACTATACAATCACGGAGGTTTCTAGTGGAAAGCTGTGAAATGACGACAATCCTGGAAATATTTACAACTCCTGGTACTTCAGGTGGCATTTTCACGGGAATGTCCTTTCAAATATTGAGAGTTTTTTTTTACAGAGCTCAGAATTTGTGTATAAAGCATGGAATGACGAGAATAGTGTTTATGTTTACAATTAAGGCTGATTGGCTTTGGCGTTTTTTTGTGTGAGTCAGTAAAAATGGTGATGATTCCAGTAAATACTTCGCAGAAAACTGTCTAATTGTGGTAAAACTGTTAAAATACACAATGATAGTTCCCAGAAATGTTTAAGAACGTGTAAGAAACACTTCAAGTACACGTAAATCGATTCTTAATACGTTTACTGCCCTATTCAGTCACGGAGGTTTCCAGTGGAAAGCTGTGATATCACGAAAATACTGGTAATATTTACAACTCCGGGTACTTCAGGTTGGGAATTCGCGGAAATGTGCTTTCAAATATTAAGACTTGATGTTTACAGAGCTCAGAATTTGTGTATAATGCCTTGGAATGAGGAGAATAGTGTTTATGTTTACAATTAAGGCTGATTGCCTTTGCCGTTTTTTTGTGAGAATCAGTAAAAATGTTGACGATTCCAGGAAATACTTCTCAGAAAATTGTCTAATTGTGGTAAAACTGTTAAAATACACAATGATAGTTCCCAGAAATGATTAAGAACGTGTAAGAAACACTTCGAGTACACGTAAATAGATTCTTACTACCTTTACTGTCCTAGTCAATCACGGAGGTTTCTAGTGGAAAGCTGTGAAATGACGAAAATACTGGCAGTATTTACAACTCCGGGTACTTCAGGTGGTGTTTTCACGGGAATGTCCTTTCAAATCTTAAGAGTTTATGTTTACAGAGCTCAGAATTTGTGTATAAAGCATGGAATGACGAGAATAGTGTTTATGTTTACAATTAAGGCTGATTGGCTTTGGCGTTTTTTGTGTGAGTCAGTAAAAATGGTGACGATTCCAGTAAATAATTCGCAGAAAATTGTCTAATTGTGGTAAAACTGTTAAAATACACAATGATAGTTCCCAGAAATGATTAAGAACCTGTAAGAAACACTTCAAGTACACGTAAATAGATTCTTACTACGTTTACTGTACTATACAATCACGGAGGTTTCTAGTGGAAAGCTGTGAAATGACGACAATCCTGGAAATATTTACAACTCCTGGTACTTCAGGTGGCATTTTCACGGGAATGTCCTTTCAAATATTGAGAGTTTTTTTTTACAGAGCTCAGAATTTGTGTATAAAGCATGGAATGACGAGAATAGTGTTTATGTTTACAATTAAGGCTGATTGGCTTTGGCGTTTTTTTGTGAGAATCAGTAAAAATGTTGACGATTCCAGGAAATACTTCTCAGAAAATTGTCTAATTGTGGTCAAACTGTTAAAATACACAATGATAGTTCCCAGAAATGATTAAGAACGTGTAAGAAACACTTCGAGTACACGTAAATAGATTCTAACTACCTTTACTGTCCTAGTCAATCACGGAGGTTTCTAGTGGAAAGCTGTGAAATGACGAAAATACAGGCAATATTTACAACTCCGGGTACTTCAGGTTGTGTTTTCACGGGAATGTCCTTTCAAATCTTAAGACTTTATGTTTACAGAGCTCAGAATTTGTGTATAAAGCATGGAATGACGAGAATAGTGTTTATGTTTACAATTAAGGCTGATTGGCTTTGGCGTTTTTTTGTGTGAGTCAGTAAAAATGGTGACGATTCCAGTAAATACTTCTCAGAAAACTGTCTAATTGTGGTAAAACTGTTAAAATACACAATTATAGTTCCCAGAAATGATTAAGAACGTGTAAGAAACACTTCAAGTACACATAAATCGATTCGTAATACGTTTACTGCCCTATTCAGTCACGGAGGTTTCCAGTGGAAAGCTGTGATATCGCGAAAATACTGGTAATATTTACAACTCCGGGTACTTCAGGTTGGGAATTCGCGGAAATGTGCTTTCAAATATTAAGACTTGATGTTTACAGAGCTCAGAATTTGTGTATAAAGCATTGGAATGACGAGAATTGTGTTTATGTTTACAATTAAGGCTGATTGGCTTTGGCTATTTTTGTGTGAGTCAGAAAAAACGGTGACGATTCCAGTAAATAATTCGCAGAAAACTGTCTCATTGTGGTAAAACTGTTAAAATACACAATGATAGTTACCAGAAATGATTAAGAACGTGTAAGAAACACTTCAAGTACTGGTAAATAGATTCTTACGACCTTTAGTGTCTTATTCAATCACGGAGGTTTCTGTGAAATGACGACAATACTGGAAATATTTACAACTCCTGGTACTTCAGGTGGCGTTTTCACGGGAATGTCCTTTCAAATATTAAGAGTTTATGTTTACAGAGCTCAGAATTTGTGTATAAAGCATGGAATTACGAGAACAGTGTTTATGTTTACATTTAAGGCTGATTGGCTTTGGCGTTTTTTTGTGTGAGTCAGTAAAAATGCTGACGATTCCAGTAAATACTTCTCAGAAAACTGTCTAATTGTGGGAAAACTGTTAAAATATACAATGATAGTTCCTAGAAATGATTAAGAACGTGTAAGAAAAACTTCAAGTACACGTAAATCGATTCTTAATACGTTTACTGCCCTATTGAGTCATGGAGGTTTCCAGCGGAAAGCTGTGAAAGGACGAAAATACTGGCAATATTTACAACTCCGGGTACTTAAGGTGGCGTTTTCACCGGAATGTGCTTTCAGATATTAAGATTTCATGTTTACAGAGCTCTAAATTTGTGTATAAAGCCTTGGAATGACAGAATAGTGTTTATGTTTGCGATAAAGGCTGATTGGCTTTGGCGTTTTTTTTTTGTGAGTCAGTTAAAATGGTGACGATTCCAGTAAATACTTCTCAGAAAACTGTCTAACTGTGGTAAAAATGTTAAAATACACAATGATAGTTCCCTGAAATGATTAAGAACGTGTAAGAGACATTTCAAGTACATGTATATAGATTCTTACTACCTTTACTGCACTATTCCGTCACGGAGTTTTCCTGTGGAAAGCTCTGAAACGAGGAAAATACTGGTAATATTTCCAACTCAAGGTACTTCAGTTGGCATTTTCACTGGAATGTGCTTTCAAATATTAAGAGTTCATGTTTACAGAGCTCAGAATTTGTGTATAATGCCTTGGAATGAGGAGAATAGTGTTTATGTTTACAATTAAGGCTGATTGCCTTTGCCGTTTTTTTGTGAGAATCAGTAAAAATGTTGACGATTCCAGGAAATACTTCTCAGAAAATTGTCTAATTGTGGTAAAACTGTTAAAATACACAATGATAGTTCCCAGAAATGATTAAGAACGTGTAAGAAACACTTCGAGTACACGTAAATAGATTCTTACTACCTTTACTGTCCTAGTCAATCACGGAGGTTTCTAGTGGAAAGCTGTGAAATGACGAAAATACTGGCAGTATTTACAACTCCGGGTACTTCAGGTGGTGTTTTCACGGGAATGTCCTTTCAAATCTTAAGAGTTTATGTTTACAGAGCTCAGAATTTGTGTATAAAGCATGGAATGACGAGAATAGTGTTTATGTTTACAATTAAGGCTGATTGGCTTTGGCGTTTTTTTGTGTGAGTCAGTAAAAATGGTGACGATTCCAGTAAATAATTCGCAGAAAATTGTCTAATTGTGGTAAAACTGTTAAAATACACAATGATAGTTCCCAGAAATGATTAAGAACCTGTAAGAAACACTTCAAGTACACGTAAATAGATTCTTACTACGTTTACTGTACTATACAATCACGGAGGTTTCTAGTGGAAAGCTGTGAAATGACGACAATCCTGGAAATATTTACAACTCCTGGTACTTCAGGTGGCATTTTCACGGGAATGTCCTTTCAAATATTGAGAGTTTTTTTTTACAGAGCTCAGAATTTGTGTATAAAGCATGGAATGACGAGAATAGTGTTTATGTTTACAATTAAGGCTGATTGGCTTTGGCGTTTTTTTGTGTGAGTCAGTAAAAATGGTGACGATTCCAGTAAATACTTCGCAGAAAACTGTCTAATTGTGGTAAAACTGTTAAAATACACAATGATAGTTCCCAGAAATGTTTAAGAACGTGTAAGAAACACTTCAAGTACACGTAAATCGATTCTTAATACGTTTACTGCCCTATTCAGTCACGGAGGTTTCCAGTGGAAAGCTGTGATATCACGAAAATACTGGTAATATTTACAACTCCGGGTACTTCAGGTTGGGAATTCGCGGAAATGTGCTTTCAAATATTAAGACTTGATGTTTACAGAGCTCAGAATTTGTGTATAAAGCATTGGAATGACGAGAATAGTGTTTATGTTTACAATTAAGGCTGATTGGCTTTGGCGTTTTTTTGTGAGAATCAGTAAAAATGTTGACGATTCCAGGAAATACTTCTCAGAAAATTGTCTAATTGTGGTCAAACTGTTAAAATACACAATGATAGTTCCCAGAAATGATTAAGAACGTGTAAGAAACACTTCGAGTACACGTAAATAGATTCTAACTACCTTTACTGTCCTAGTCAATCACGGAGGTTTCTAGTGGAAAGCTGTGAAATGACGAAAATACAGGCAATATTTACAACTCCGGGTACTTCAGGTTGTGTTTTCACGGGAATGTCCTTTCAAATCTTAAGACTTTATGTTTACAGAGCTCAGAATTTGTGTATAAAGCATGGAATGACGAGAATAGTGTTTATGTTTACAATTAAGGCTGATTGGCTTTGGCGTTTTTTTGTGTGAGTCAGTAAAAATGGTGACGATTCCAGTAAATACTTCTCAGAAAACTGTCTAATTGTGGTAAAACTGTTAAAATACACAATTATAGTTCCCAGAAATGATTAAGAACGTGTAAGAAACACTTCAAGTACACATAAATCGATTCGTAATACGTTTACTGCCCTATTCAGTCACGGAGGTTTCCAGTGGAAAGCTGTGATATCGCGAAAATACTGGTAATATTTACAACTCCGGGTACTTCAGGTTGGGAATTCGCGGAAATGTGCTTTCAAATATTAAGACTTGATGTTTACAGAGCTCAGAATTTGTGTATAAAGCATTGGAATGACGAGAATTGTGTTTATGTTTACAATTAAGGCTGATTGGCTTTGGCTATTTTTGTGTGAGTCAGAAAAAACGGTGACGATTCCAGTAAATAATTCGCAGAAAACTGTCTCATTGTGGTAAAACTGTTAAAATACACAATGATAGTTACCAGAAATGATTAAGAACGTGTAAGAAACACTTCAAGTACTGGTAAATAGATTCTTACGACCTTTAGTGTCTTATTCAATCACGGAGGTTTCTGTGAAATGACGACAATACTGGAAATATTTACAACTCCTGGTACTTCAGGTGGCGTTTTCACGGGAATGTCCTTTCAAATATTAAGAGTTTATGTTTACAGAGCTCAGAATTTGTGTATAAAGCATGGAATTACGAGAACAGTGTTTATGTTTACATTTAAGGCTGATTGGCTTTGGCGTTTTTTTGTGTGAGTCAGTAAAAATGCTGACGATTCCAGTAAATACTTCTCAGAAAACTGTCTAATTGTGGGAAAACTGTTAAAATATACAATGATAGTTCCTAGAAATGATTAAGAACGTGTAAGAAAAACTTCAAGTACACGTAAATCGATTCTTAATACGTTTACTGCCCTATTGAGTCATGGAGGTTTCCAGCGGAAAGCTGTGAAAGGACGAAAATACTGGCAATATTTACAACTCCGGGTACTTAAGGTGGCGTTTTCACCGGAATGTGCTTTCAGATATTAAGATTTCATGTTTACAGAGCTCTAAATTTGTGTATAAAGCCTTGGAATGACAGAATAGTGTTTATGTTTGCGATAAAGGCTGATTGGCTTTGGCGTTTTTTTTTTGTGAGTCAGTTAAAATGGTGACGATTCCAGTAAATACTTCTCAGAAAACTGTCTAACTGTGGTAAAAATGTTAAAATACACAATGATAGTTCCCTGAAATGATTAAGAACGTGTAAGAGACATTTCAAGTACATGTATATAGATTCTTACTACCTTTACTGCACTATTCCGTCACGGAGTTTTCCTGTGGAAAGCTCTGAAACGAGGAAAATACTGGTAATATTTCCAACTCAAGGTACTTCAGTTGGCATTTTCACTGGAATGTGCTTTCAAATATTAAGAGTTCATGTTTACAGAGCTCAGAATTTGTGTATAATGCCTTGGAATGAGGAGAATAGTGTTTATGTTTACAATTAAGGCTGATTGCCTTTGCCGTTTTTTTGTGAGAATCAGTAAAAATGTTGACGATTCCAGGAAATACTTCTCAGAAAATTGTCTAATTGTGGTAAAACTGTTAAAATACACAATGATAGTTCCCAGAAATGATTAAGAACGTGTAAGAAACACTTCGAGTACACGTAAATAGATTCTTACTACCTTTACTGTCCTAGTCAATCACGGAGGTTTCTAGTGGAAAGCTGTGAAATGACGAAAATACTGGCAGTATTTACAACTCCGGGTACTTCAGGTGGTGTTTTCACGGGAATGTCCTTTCAAATCTTAAGAGTTTATGTTTACAGAGCTCAGAATTTGTGTATAAAGCATGGAATGACGAGAATAGTGTTTATGTTTACAATTAAGGCTGATTGGCTTTGGCGTTTTTTTGTGTGAGTCAGTAAAAATGGTGACGATTCCAGTAAATAATTCGCAGAAAATTGTCTAATTGTGGTAAAACTGTTAAAATACACAATGATAGTTCCCAGAAATGATTAAGAACCTGTAAGAAACACTTCAAGTACACGTAAATAGATTCTTACTACGTTTACTGTACTATACAATCACGGAGGTTTCTAGTGGAAAGCTGTGAAATGACGACAATCCTGGAAATATTTACAACTCCTGGTACTTCAGGTGGCATTTTCACGGGAATGTCCTTTCAAATATTGAGAGTTTTTTTTTACAGAGCTCAGAATTTGTGTATAAAGCATGGAATGACGAGAATAGTGTTTATGTTTACAATTAAGGCTGATTGGCTTTGGCGTTTTTTTGTGTGAGTCAGTAAAAATGGTGACGATTCCAGTAAATACTTCGCAGAAAACTGTCTAATTGTGGTAAAACTGTTAAAATACACAATGATAGTTCCCAGAAATGTTTAAGAACGTGTAAGAAACACTTCAAGTACACGTAAATCGATTCTTAATACGTTTACTGCCCTATTCAGTCACGGAGGTTTCCAGTGGAAAGCTGTGATATCACGAAAATACTGGTAATATTTACAACTCCGGGTACTTCAGGTTGGGAATTCGCGGAAATGTGCTTTCAAATATTAAGACTTGATGTTTACAGAGCTCAGAATTTGTGTATAAAGCATTGGAATGACGAGAATAGTGTTTATGTTTACAATTAAGGCTGATTGGCTTTGGCGTTTTTTTGTGAGAATCAGTAAAAATGTTGACGATTCCAGGAAATACTTCTCAGAAAATTGTCTAATTGTGGTAAAACTGTTAAAATACACAATGATAGTTCCCAGAAATGATTAAGAACGTGTAAGAAACACTTCGAGTACACGTAAATAGATTCTAACTACCTTTACTGTCCTAGTCAATCACGGAGGTTTCTAGTGGAAAGCTGTGAAATGACGAAAATACAGGCAATATTTACAACTCCGGGTACTTCAGGTTGTGTTTTCACGGGAATGTCCTTTCAAATCTTAAGACTTTATGTTTACAGAGCTCAGAATTTGGGTATAAAGCATGGAATGACGAGAATAGTGTTTATGTTTACAATTAAGGCTGATTGGCTTTGGCGTTTTTTTGTGTGAGTCAGTAAAAATGGTGACGATTCCAGTAAATACTTCTCAGAAAACTGTCTAATTGTGGTAAAACTGTTAAAATACACAATTATAGTTCCCAGAAATGATTAAGAACGTGTAAGAAACACTTCAAGTACACATAAATCGATTCGTAATACGTTTACTGCCCTATTCAGTCACGGAGGTTACCAGTGGAAAGCTGTGATATCGCGAAAATACTGGTAATATTTACAACTCCGGGTACTTCAGGTTGGGAATTCGCGGAAATGTGCTTTCAAATATTAAGACTTGATGTTTACAGAGCTCAGAATTTGTGTATAAAGCATTGGAATGACGAGAATTGTGTTTATGTTTACAATTAAGGCTGATTGGCTTTGGCTATTTTTGTGTGAGTCAGAAAAAACGGTGACGATTCCAGTAAATAATTCGCAGAAAACTGTCTCATTGTGGTAAAACTGTTAAAATACACAATGATAGTTACCAGAAATGATTAAGAACGTGTAAGAAACACTTCAAGTACTGGTAAATAGATTCTTACGACCTTTAGTGTCTTATTCAATCACGGAGGTTTCTGTGAAATGACGACAATACTGGAAATATTTACAACTCCTGGTACTTCAGGTGGCGTTTTCACGGGAATGTCCTTTCAAATATTAAGAGTTTATGTTTACAGAGCTCAGAATTTGTGTATAAAGCATGGAATTACGAGAACAGTGTTTATGTTTACATTTAAGGCTGATTGGCTTTGGCGTTTTTTTGTGTGAGTCAGTAAAAATGCTGACGATTCCAGTAAATACTTCTCAGAAAACTGTCTAATTGTGGGAAAACTGTTAAAATATACAATGATAGTTCCTAGAAATGATTAAGAACGTGTAAGAAAAACTTCAAGTACACGTAAATCGATTCTTAATACGTTTACTGCCCTATTGAGTCATGGAGGTTTCCAGCGGAAAGCTGTGAAAGGACGAAAATACTGGCAATATTTACAACTCCGGGTACTTAAAGTGGCGTTTTCACCGGAATGTGCTTTCAGATATTAAGATTTCATGTTTACAGAGCTCTAAATTTGTGTATAAAGCCTTGGAATGACAGAATAGTGTTTATGTTTGCGATAAAGGCTGATTGGCTTTGGCGTTTTTTTTTTGTGAGTCAGTTAAAATGGTGACGATTCCAGTAAATACTTCTCAGAAAACTGTCTAACTGTGGTAAAAATGTTAAAATACACAATGATAGTTCCCTGAAATGATTAAGAACGTGTAAGAGACATTTCAAGTACATGTATATAGATTCTTACTACCTTTACTGCACTATTCCGTCACGGAGTTTTCCTGTGGAAAGCTCTGAAACGAGGAAAATACTGGTAATATTTCCAACTCAAGGTACTTCAGTTGGCATTTTCACTGGAATGTGCTTTCAAATATTAAGAGTTCATGTTTACAGAGCTCAGAATTTGTGTATAATGCCTTGGAATGAGGAGAATAGTGTTTATGTTTACAATTAAGGCTGATTGCCTTTGCCGTTTTTTTGTGAGAATCAGTAAAAATGTTGACGATTCCAGGAAATACTTCTCAGAAAATTGTCTAATTGTGGTAAAACTGTTAAAATACACAATGATAGTTCCCAGAAATGATTAAGAACGTGTAAGAAACACTTCGAGTACACGTAAATAGATTCTTACTACCTTTACTGTCCTAGTCAATCACGGAGGTTTCTAGTGGAAAGCTGTGAAATGACGAAAATACTGGCAGTATTTACAACTCCGGGTACTTCAGGTGGTGTTTTCACGGGAATGTCCTTTCAAATCTTAAGAGTTTATGTTTACAGAGCTCAGAATTTGTGTATAAAGCATGGAATGACGAGAATAGTGTTTATGTTTACAATTAAGGCTGATTGGCTTTGGCGTTTTTTTGTGTGAGTCAGTAAAAATGGTGACGATTCCAGTAAATAATTCGCAGAAAATTGTCTAATTGTGGTAAAACTGTTAAAATACACAATGATAGTTCCCAGAAATGATTAAGAACCTGTAAGAAACACTTCAAGTACACGTAAATAGATTCTTACTACGTTTACTGTACTATACAATCACGGAGGTTTCTAGTGGAAAGCTGTGAAATGACGACAATCCTGGAAATATTTACAACTCCTGGTACTTCAGGTGGCATTTTCACGGGAATGTCCTTTCAAATATTGAGAGTTTTTTTTTACAGAGCTCAGAATTTGTGTATAAAGCATGGAATGACGAGAATAGTGTTTATGTTTACAATTAAGGCTGATTGGCTTTGGCGTTTTTTTGTGTGAGTCAGTAAAAATGGTGACGATTCCAGTAAATACTTCGCAGAAAACTGTCTAATTGTGGTAAAACTGTTAAAATACACAATGATAGTTCCCAGAAATGTTTAAGAACGTGTAAGAAACACTTCAAGTACACGTAAATCGATTCTTAATACGTTTACTGCCCTATTCAGTCACGGAGGTTTCCAGTGGAAAGCTGTGATATCACGAAAATACTGGTAATATTTACAACTCCGGGTACTTCAGGTTGGGAATTCGCGGAAATGTGCTTTCAAATATTAAGACTTGATGTTTACAGAGCTCAGAATTTGTGTATAAAGTATTGGAATGACGAGAATAGTGTTTATGTTTACAATTAAGGCTGATTGGCTTTGGCGTTTTTTTGTGAGAATCAGTAAAAATGTTGACGATTCCAGGAAATACTTCTCAGAAAATTGTCTAATTGTGGTAAAACTGTTAAAATACACAATGATAGTTCCCAGAAATGATTAAGAACGTGTAAGAAACACTTCGAGTACACGTAAATAGATTCTTACTACCTTTACTGTCCTAGTCAATCACGGAGGTTTCTAGTGGAAAGCTGTGAAATGACGAAAATACAGGCAATATTTACAACTCCGGGTACTTCAGGTTGTGTTTTCACGGGAATGTCCTTTCAAATCTTAAGACTTTATGTTTACAGAGCTCAGAATTTGTGTATAAAGCATGGAATGACGAGAATAGTGTTTATGTTTACAATTAAGGCTGATTGGCTTTGGCGTTTTTTTGTGTGAGTCAGTAAAAATGGTGACGATTCCAGTAAATACTTCTCAGAAAACTGTCTAATTGTGGTAAAACTGTTAAAATACACAATGATAGTTCCCAGAAATGATTAAGAACGTGTAAGAAACACTTCAAGTACACATAAATCGATTCGTAATACGTTTACTGCCCTATTCAGTCACGGAGGTTTCCAGTGGAAAGCTGTGATATCGCGAAAATACTGGTAATATTTACAACTCCGGGTA
The DNA here is from genome assembly GCF_963259705.1 of Myotis daubentonii. Taxonomy (NCBI): domain Eukaryota; kingdom Metazoa; phylum Chordata; class Mammalia; order Chiroptera; family Vespertilionidae; genus Myotis; species Myotis daubentonii. The sequence continues at coordinate 82,275 of NC_081851.1, forward strand.
CTTCAGGTTGGGAATTCGCGGAAATGTGCTTTCAAATATTAAGACTTGATGTTTACAGAGCTCAGAATTTGTGTATAAAGCATTGGAATGACGAGAATTGTGTTTATGTTTACAATTAAGGCTGATTGGCTTTGGCTATTTTTGTGTGAGTCAGAAAAAACGGTGACGATTCCAGTAAATAATTCGCAGAAAACTGTCTCATTGTGGTAAAACTGTTAAAATACACAATGATAGTTACCAGAAATGATTAAGAACGTGTAAGAAACACTTCAAGTACTGGTAAATAGATTCTTACGACCTTTAGTGTCTTATTCAATCACGGAGGTTTCTGTGAAATGACGACAATACTGGAAATATTTACAACTCCTGGTACTTCAGGTGGCGTTTTCACGGGAATGTCCTTTCAAATATTAAGAGTTTATGTTTACAGAGCTCAGAATTTGTGTATAAAGCATGGAGTTACGAGAACAGTGTTTATGTTTACATTTAAGGCTGATTGGCTTTGGCGTTTTTTTGTGTGAGTCAGTAAAAATGCTGACGATTCCAGTAAATACTTCTCAGAAAACTGTCTAATTGTGGGAAAACTGTTAAAATATACAATGATAGTTCCTAGAAATGATTAAGAACGTGTAAGAAAAACTTCAAGTACACGTAAATCGATTCTTAATACGTTTACTGCCCTATTCAGTCATGGAGGTTTCCAGCGGAAAGCTGTGAAAGGACGAAAATACTGGCAATATTTACAACTCCGGGTACTTAAGGTGGCGTTTTCACCGGAATGTGCTTTCAGATATTAAGATTACATGTTTACAGAGCTCTAAATTTGTGTATAAAGCCTTGGAATGACAGAATAGTGTTTATGTTTGCGATAAAGGCTGATTGGCTTTGGCGTTTTTTTTTTGTGAGTCAGTTAAAATGGTGACGATTCCAGTAAATACTTCTCAGAAAACTGTCTAACTGTGGTAAAAATGTTAAAATACACAATGATAGTTCCCTGAAATGATTAAGAACGTGTAAGAGACATTTCAAGTACATGTATATAGATTCTTACTACCTTTACTGCACTATTCCGTCACGGAGTTTTCCTGTGGAAAGCTCTGAAACGAGGAAAATACTGGTAATATTTCCAACTCAAGGTACTTCAGTTGGCATTTTCACTGGAATGTGCTTTCAAATATTAAGAGTTCATGTTTACAGAGCTCAGAATTTGTGTATAATGCCTTGGAATGAGGAGAATAGTGTTTATGTTTACAATTAAGGCTGATTGCCTTTGCCGTTTTTTTGTGAGAATCAGTAAAAATGTTGACGATTCCAGGAAATACTTCTCAGAAAATTGTCTAATTGTGGTAAAACTGTTAAAATACACAATGATAGTTCCCAGAAATGATTAAGAACGTGTAAGAAACACTTCGAGTACACGTAAATAGATTCTTACTACCTTTACTGTCCTAGTCAATCACGGAGGTTTCTAGTGGAAAGCTGTGAAATGACGAAAATACTGGCAGTATTTACAACTCCGGGTACTTCAGGTGGTGTTTTCACGGGAATGTCCTTTCAAATCTTAAGAGTTTATGTTTACAGAGCTCAGAATTTGTGTATAAAGCATGGAATGACGAGAATAGTGTTTATGTTTACAATTAAGGCTGATTGGCTTTGGAGTTTTTTTGTGTGAGTCAGTAAAAATGGTGACGATTCCAGTAAATAATTCGCAGAAAATTGTCTAATTGTGGTAAAACTGTTAAAATACACAATGATAGTTCCCAGAAATGATTAAGAACCTGTAAGAAACACTTCAAGTACACGTAAATAGATTCTTACTACGTTTACTGTACTATACAATCACGGAGGTTTCTAGTGGAAAGCTGTGAAATGACGACAATCCTGGAAATATTTACAACTCCTGGTACTTCAGGTGGCATTTTCACGGGAATGTCCTTTCAAATATTGAGAGTTTTTTTTTACAGAGCTCAGAATTTGTGTATAAAGCATGGAATGACGAGAATAGTGTTTATGTTTACAATTAAGGCTGATTGGCTTTGGCGTTTTTTTGTGTGAGTCAGTAAAAATGGTGACGATTCCAGTAAATACTTCGCAGAAAACTGTCTAATTGTGGTAAAACTGTTAAAATACACAATGATAGTTCCCAGAAATGTTTAAGAACGTGTAAGAAACACTTCAAGTACACGTAAATCGATTCTTAATACGTTTACTGCCCTATTCAGTCACGGAGGTTTCCAGTGGAAAGCTGTGATATCACGAAAATACTGGTAATATTTACAACTCCGGGTACTTCAGGTTGGGAATTCGCGGAAATGTGCTTTCAAATATTAAGACTTGATGTTTACAGAGCTCAGAATTTGTGTATAAAGTATTGGAATGACGAGAATAGTGTTTATGTTTACAATTAAGGCTGATTGGCTTTGGCGTTTTTTTGTGAGAATCAGTAAAAATGTTGACGATTCCAGGAAATACTTCTCAGAAAATTGTCTAATTGTGGTAAAACTGTTAAAATACACAATGATAGTTCCCAGAAATGATTAAGAACGTGTAAGAAACACTTCAAGTACACGTAAATCGATTCTTAATACGTTTACTGCCCTATTCAGTCACGGAGGTTTCCAGCGGAAAGCTGTGAAAGGACGAAAATACTGGCAATATTTACAACTCCGGGTACTTAAGGTGGCGTTTTCACCGGAATGTGCTTTCAGATATTAAGATTTCATGTTTACAGAGCTCTAAATTTGTGTATAAAGCCTTGGAATGACAAGAATAGTGTTTCTGTTTGCAATAAAGGCTGATTGGCTTTGGCGTTTTTTTTTTTTTAGTCAATTAAAATGGTGACGATTCCAGTAAATACTTCTCAGAAAACTGTCTAACTGTGGTAAAAATGTTAACATACACAATGATAGTTCCCAGAAATGATTAAGAACGTGTAAGAAACACTTCGAGTACACGTAAATAGATTCTTACTACCTTTACTGTCCTAGTCAATCACGGAGGTTTCTAGTGGAAAGCTGTGCAATGACGAAAATACAGGCAATATTTACAACTCCGGGTACTTCAGGTGGTGTTTTCACGGGAATGTCCTTTCAAATCTTAAGAGTTTATGTTTACAGAGCTCAGAATTTGTGTATAAAGCATGGAATGACGAGAATAGTGTTTATGTTTACAATTAAGGCTGATTGGCTTTGGCGTTTTTTTGTGTGAGTCAGTAAAAATGGTGATGATTCCAGTAAATACTTCTCAGAAAACTGTCTAATTGTGGTAAAACTGTTAAAATACACAATGATAGTTCCCAGAAATGATTAAGAACGTGTAAGAAACACTTCAAGTACACGTAAATCGATTCATAATACGTGTACTGCCCTATTCAGTCACGGAGGTTTCCAGTGGAAAGCTGTGATATCGCGAAAATACTGGTAATATTTAAAACTCCGGGTACTTCAGGTTGGGAATTCGCGGAAATGTGCTTTCAAATATTAAGACTTGATGTTTACAGAGCTCAGAATTTGTGTATAAAGCATTGGAATGACGAGAATTGTGTTTATGTTTACAATAAAGGCTGATTGGCTTTGGCTATTTTTGTGTGAGTCAGAAAAAACGGTGACGATTCCAGAAAATACTTCTCAGAAAATTGTCTAATTGTGGTAAAACTGTTAAAATACACAATGATAGTTACCAGAAATGATTAAGAACGTGTAACAAACACTTCAAGTACTGGTAAATAGATTCTTACGACCTTTAGTGTCTTATTCAATCACGGAGGTTTCTAGTGGAAAGCTGTGAAATGACGACAATACTGGAAATATTTACAACTCCTGGTACTTCAGGTGGCGTTTTCACGGGAATGTCCTTTCAAATATTGAGAGTTTTTGTTTACAGAGCTCAGAATTTGTGTATAAAGCATGGAATGACGAGAATAGTGTTTATGTTTACAATTAAGGCTGATTGGCTTTGGCGTTTTTTTGTGTGAGTCAGTAAAAATGGTGACTATTCCAGTAAATAATTCGCAGAAAATTGTCTAATTGTGGTAAAACTGTTAAAATACACAATGATAGTTCCCAGAAATGATTAAGAACCTGTAAGAAACACTTCAAGTACACGTAAATAGATTCTTACTACGTTTACTGTACTATTCAATCACGGAGGTTTCTAGTGGAAAGCTGTGAAATGACGACAATACTGGAAATATTTACAACTCCTGGTACTTCAGGTGGCGTTTTCACGGGAATGTCCTTTCAAATATTAAGAGTTTATGTTTACAGAGCTCAGAATTTGTGTATAAAGCATGGAATGACGAGAACAGTGTTTATGTTTACATTTAAGGCTGATTGGCTTTGGCGTTTTTTTGTGTGAGTCAGTAAAAATGCTGACGATTCCAGTAAATACTTCGCAGAAAACTGTCTAATTGTGGTAAAACTGTTAAAATACACAATGATAGTTCCCAGAAATGATTAAGAACGTGTAAGAAACACTTCAAGTACACGTAAATCGATTCGTAATACGTTTACTGCCCTATTCAGTCACGGAGGTTTCCAGTGGAAAGCTGTGATATCACGAAAATACTGGTAATATTTACAACTCCGGGTACTTCAGGTTGGGAATTCGCGGAAATGTGCTTTCAAATATTAAGACTTGATGTTTACAGACCTCAGAATTTGTGTATAAAGCATTGGAATGACGAGAATAGTGTTTATGTTTACAATTAAGGCTGGTTGGCTTTGGTGTTTTTTTGTGAGAATCAGTAAAAATGATGACGATTCCAGTAAATACTTCTCAGAAAATTGTCTAATTGTGGTAAAACTGTTAAAATACACAATGATAGTTCCCAGAAATGATTAAGAACGTGTAAGAAACACTTCAAGTACACGTAAATCGATTCTTAATACGTTTACTGCCCTATTCAGTCACGGAGGTTTCCAGCAGAAAGCTGTGAAAGGACGAAAATACTGGCAATATTTACAACTCCGGGTACTTAAGGTGGCGTTTTCACCGGAATGTGCTTTCAGATATTAAGATTTCATGTTTACAGAGCTCTAAATTTGTGTATAAAGCCTTGGAATGACAAGAATAGTGTTTATGTTTGCAATAAAGGCTGATTGGCTTTGGCGTTTTTTTTTTTTGTGAGTCAGTTAAAATGGTGACGATTCCAGTAAATACTTCTCAGAAAACTGTCTAACTGTGGTAAAAATGTTAACATACACAATGATAGTTCCCTGAAATGATTAATAACGTGTAAGAGACATTTCAAGGACATGTAAATAGATTCTTACTACGTTTACTGCCCTATTCCGTCACGGAGTTTTCCAGTGGAAAGCTCTGAAACGAGGAAAATACTGGTAATATTCCCAACTCAAGGTACTTCAGGTGGCATTTTCACGGGAATGTGCTTTCAAATATTAAGAGTTCATGTTTACAGAGCTCAGAATTTGTGTATAATGCCTTGGAATGAGGAGAATAGTGTTTATGTTTACAATTAAGGCTGATTGCCTTTGCCGTTTTTTTGTGAGAATCAGTAAAAATGTTGACGATTCCAGGAAATACTTCTCAGAAAATTGTCTAATTGTGGTAAAACTGTTAAAATACACAATGATAGTTCCCAGAAATGATTAAGAACGTGTAAGAAACACTTCGAGTACACGTAAATAGATTCTTACTACCTTTACTGTCCTAGTCAATCACGGAGGTTTCTAGTGGAAAGCTGTGAAATGACGAAAATACAGGCAATATTTACAACTCCGGGTACTTCAGGTGGTGTTTTCACGGGAATGTCCTTTCAAATCTTAAGAGTTTATGTTTACAGAGCTCAGAATTTGTGTATAAAGCATGGAATGACGAGAATAGTGTTTATGTTTACAATTAAGGCTGATTGGCTTTGGCGTTTTTTTGTGTGAGTCAGTAAAAATGGTGACGATTCCAGTAAATACTTCTCAGAAAACTGTCTAATTGTGGTAAAACTGTTAAAATACACAATTATAGTTCCCAGAAATGATTAAGAACGTGTAAGAAACACTTCAAGTACACATAAATCGGTTCGTAATACGTTTACTGCCCTATTCAGTCACGGAGGTTTCCAGTGGAAAGCTGTGATATCGCGAAAATACTGGTAATATTTACAACTCCGGGTACTTCAGGTTGGGAATTCGCGGAAATGTGCTTTCAAATATTAAGACTTGATGTTTACAGAGCTCAGAATTTGTGTATAAAGCATTGGAATGACGAGAATTGTGTTTATGTTTACAATAAAGGCTGATTGGCTTTGGCTATTTTTGTGTGAGTCAGAAAAAACGGTGACGATTCCAGAAAATACTTCTCAGAAAATTGTCTAATTGTGGTAAAACTGTTAAAATACACAATGATAGTTACCAGAAATGATTAAGAACGTGTAACAAACACTTCAAGTACTGGTAAATAGATTCTTACGACCTTTAGTGTCTTATTCAATCACGGAGGTTTCTAGTGGAAAGCTGTGAAATGACGACAATACTGGAAATATTTACAACTCCTGGTACTTCAGGTGGCGTTTTCACGGGAATGTCCTTTCAAATATTGAGAGTTTTTGTTTACAGAGCTCAGAATTTGTGTATAAAGCATGGAATGACGAGAATAGTGTTTATGTTTACAATTAAGGCTGATTGGCTTTGGCGTTTTTTTGTGTGAGTCAGTAAAAATGGTGACGATTCCAGTAAATAATTCGCAGAAAATTGTCTAATTGTGGTAAAACTGTTAAAATACACAATGATAGTTCCCAGAAATGATTAAGAACCTGTAAGAAACACTTCAAGTACACGTAAATAGATTCTTACTACGTTTACTGTACTATTCAATCACGGAGGTTTCTAGTGGAAAGCTGTGAAATGACGACAATACTGGAAATATTTACAACTCCTGGTACTTCAGGTGGCGTTTTCACGGGAATGTCCTTTCAAATATTAAGAGTTTATGTTTACAGAGCTCAGAATTTGTGTATAAAGCATGGAATGACGAGAACAGTGTTTATGTTTACATTTAAGGCTGATTGGCTTTGGCGTTTTTTTGTGTGAGTCAGTAAAAATGCTGACGATTCCAGTAAATACTTCGCAGAAAACTGTCTAATTGTGGTAAAACTGTTAAAATACACAATGATAGTTCCCAGAAATGATTAAGAACGTGTAAGAAACACTTCAAGTACACGTAAATCGATTCGTAATACGTTTACTGCCCTATTCAGTCACGGAGGTTTCCAGTGGAAAGCTGTGATATCACGAAAATACTGGTAATATTTACAACTCCGGGTACTTCAGGTTGGGAATTCGCGGAAATGTGCTTTCAAATATTAAGACTTGATGTTTACAGACCTCAGAATTTGTGTATAAAGCATTGGAATGACGAGAATAGTGTTTATGTTTACAATTAAGGCTGGTTGGCTTTGGTGTTTTTTTGTGAGAATCAGTAAAAATGATGACGATTCCAGTAAATACTTCTCAGAAAATTGTCTAATTGTGGTAAAACTGTTAAAATACACAATGATAGTTCCCAGAAATGATTAAGAACGTGTAAGAAACACTTCAAGTACACGTAAATCGATTCTTAATACGTTTACTGCCCTATTCAGTCACGGAGGTTTCCAGCAGAAAGCTGTGAAAGGACGAAAATACTGGCAATATTTACAACTCCGGGTACTTAAGGTGGCGTTTTCACCGGAATGTGCTTTCAGATATTAAGATTTCATGTTTACAGAGCTCTAAATTTGTGTATAAAGCCTTGGAATGACAAGAATAGTGTTTATGTTTGCAATAAAGGCTGATTGGCTTTGGCGTTTTTTTTTTTTGTGAGTCAGTTAAAATGGTGACGATTCCAGTAAATACTTCTCAGAAAACTGTCTAACTGTGGTAAAAATGTTAACATACACAATGATAGTTCCCTGAAATGATTAATAACGTGTAAGAGACATTTCAAGGACATGTAAATAGATTCTTACTACGTTTACTGCCCTATTCCGTCACGGAGTTTTCCAGTGGAAAGCTCTGAAACGAGGAAAATACTGGTAATATTCCCAACTCAAGGTACTTCAGGTGGCATTTTCACGGGAATGTGCTTTCAAATATTAAGAGTTCATGTTTACAGAGCTCAGAATTTGTGTATAATGCCTTGGAATGAGGAGAATAGTGTTTATGTTTACAATTAAGGCTGATTGCCTTTGCCGTTTTTTTTGTGAGAATCAGTAAAAATGTTGACGATTCCAGGAAATACTTCTCAGAAAATTGTCTAATTGTGGTAAAACTGTTAAAATACACAATGATAGTTCCCAGAAATGATTAAGAACGTGTAAGAAACACTTCGAGTACACGTAAATAGATTCTTACTACCTTTACTGTCCTAGTCAATCACGGAGGTTTCTAGTGGAAAGCTGTGAAATGACGAAAATACAGGCAATATTTACAACTCCGGGTACTTCAGGTGGTGTTTTCACGGGAATGTCCTTTCAAATCTTAAGAGTTTATGTTTACAGAGCTCAGAATTTGTGTATAAAGCATGGAATGACGAGAATAGTGTTTATGTTTACAATTAAGGCTGATTGGCTTTGGCGTTTTTTTGTGTGAGTCAGTAAAAATGGTGACGATTCCAGTAAATACTTCTCAGAAAACTGTCTAATTGTGGTAAAACTGTTAAAATACACAATTATAGTTCCCAGAAATGATTAAGAACGTGTAAGAAACACTTCAAGTACACATAAATCGGTTCGTAATACGTTTACTGCCCTATTCAGTCACGGAGGTTTCCAGTGGAAAGCTGTGATATCGCGAAAATACTGGTAATATTTACAACTCCGGGTACTTCAGGTTGGGAATTCGCGGAAATGTGCTTTCAAATATTAAGACTTGATGTTTACAGAGCTCAGAATTTGTGTATAAAGCATTGGAATGACGAGAATTGTGTTTATGTTTACAATAAAGGCTGATTGGCTTTGGCTATTTTTGTGTGAGTCAGAAAAAACGGTGACGATTCCAGAAAATACTTCTCAGAAAATTGTCTAATTGTGGTAAAACTGTTAAAATACACAATGATAGTTACCAGAAATGATTAAGAACGTGTAACAAACACTTCAAGTACTGGTAAATAGATTCTTACGACCTTTAGTGTCTTATTCAATCACGGAGGTTTCTAGTGGAAAGCTGTGAAATGACGACAATACTGGAAATATTTACAACTCCTGGTACTTCAGGTGGCGTTTTCACGGGAATGTCCTTTCAAATATTGAGAGTTTTTGTTTACAGAGCTCAGAATTTGTGTATAAAGCATGGAATGACGAGAATAGTGTTTATGTTTACAATTAAGGCTGATTGGCTTTGGCGTTTTTTTGTGTGAGTCAGTAAAAATGGTGACGATTCCAGTAAATAATTCGCAGAAAATTGTCTAATTGTGGTAAAACTGTTAAAATACACAATGATAGTTCCCAGAAATGATTAAGAACCTGTAAGAAACACTTCAAGTACACGTAAATAGATTCTTACTACGTTTACTGTACTATTCAATCACGGAGGTTTCTAGTGGAAAGCTGTGAAATGACGACAATACTGGAAATATTTACAACTCCTGGTACTTCAGGTGGCGTTTTCACGGGAATGTCCTTTCAAATATTAAGAGTTTATGTTTACAGAGCTCAGAATTTGTGTATAAAGCATGGAATGACGAGAACAGTGTTTATGTTTACATTTAAGGCTGATTGGCTTTGGCGTTTTTTTGTGTGAGTCAGTAAAAATGCTGACGATTCCAGTAAATACTTCGCAGAAAACTGTCTAATTGTGGTAAAACTGTTAAAATACACAATGATAGTTCCCAGAAATGATTAAGAACGTGTAAGAAACACTTCAAGTACACGTAAATCGATTCGTAATACGTTTACTGCCCTATTCAGTCACGGAGGTTTCCAGTGGAAAGCTGTGATATCACGAAAATACTGGTAATATTTACAACTCCGGGTACTTCAGGTTGGGAATTCGCGGAAATGTGCTTTCAAATATTAAGACTTGATGTTTACAGACCTCAGAATTTGTGTATAAAGCATTGGAATGACGAGAATAGTGTTTATGTTTACAATTAAGGCTGGTTGGCTTTGGTGTTTTTTTGTGAGAATCAGTAAAAATGATGACGATTCCAGTAAATACTTCTCAGAAAATTGTCTAATTGTGGTAAAACTGTTAAAATACACAATGATAGTTCCCAGAAATGATTAAGAACGTGTAAGAAACACTTCAAGTACACGTAAATCGATTCTTAATACGTTTACTGCCCTATTCAGTCACGGAGGTTTCCAGCGGAAAGCTGTGAAAGGACGAAAATACTGGCAGTATTTACAACTCCGGGTACTTAAGGTGGCGTTTTCACCGGAATGTGCTTTCAGATATTAAGATTTCATGTTTACAGAGCTCTAAATTTGTGTATAAAGCCTTGGAATGACAAGAATAGTGTTTATGTTTGCAATAAAGGCTGATTGGCTTTGGCGTTTTTTTTTTTTGTGAGTCAGTTAAAATGGTGAAGATTCCAGTAAATACTTCTCAGAAAACTGTCTAACTGTGGTAAAAATGTTAACATACACAATGATAGTTCCCTGAAATGATTAATAACGTGTAAGAGACATTTCAAGGACATGTAAATAGATTCTTACTACGTTTACTGCCCTATTCCGTCACGGAGTTTTCCAGTGGAAAGCTCTGAAACGAGGAAAATACTGGTAATATTCCCAACTCAAGGTACTTCAGGTGGCATTTTCACGGGAATGTGCTTTCAAATATTAAGAGTTCATGTTTACAGAGCTCAGAATTTGTGTATAATGCCTTGGAATGAGGAGAATAGTGTTTATGTTTACAATTAAGGCTGATTGCCTTTGCCGTTTTTTTGTGAGAATCAGTAAAAATGTTGACGATTCCAGGAAATACTTCTCAGAAAATTGTCTAATTGTGGTAAAACTGTTAAAATACACAATGATAGTTCCCAGAAATGATTAAGAACGTGTAAGAAACACTTCGAGTACACGTAAATAGATTCTTACTACCTTTACTGTCCTAGTCAATCACGGAGGTTTCTAGTGGAAAGCTGTGAAATGACGAAAATACAGGCAATATTTACAACTCCGGGTACTTCAGGTGGTGTTTTCACGGGAATGTCCTTTCAAATCTTAAGAGTTTATGTTTACAGAGCTCAGAATTTGTGTATAAAGCATGGAATGACGAGAATAGTGTTTATGTTTACAATTAAGGCTGATTGGCTTTGGCGTTTTTTTGTGTGAGTCAGTAAAAATGGTGACGATTCCAGTAAATACTTCTCAGAAAACTGTCTAATTGTGGTAAAACTGTTAAAATACACAATTATAGTTCCCAGAAATGATTAAGAACGTGTAAGAAACACTTCAAGTACACATAAATCGGTTCGTAATACGTTTACTGCCCTATTCAGTCACGGAGGTTTCCAGTGGAAAGCTGTGATATCGCGAAAATACTGGTAATATTTACAACTCCGGGTACTTCAGGTTGGGAATTCGCGGAAATGTGCTTTCAAATATTAAGACTTGATGTTTACAGAGCTCAGAATTTGTGTATAAAGCATTGGAATGACGAGAATTGTGTTTATGTTTACAATTAAGGCTGATTGGCTTTGGCTATTTTTGTGTGAGTCAGAAAAAACGGTGACGATTCCAGTAAATAATTCGCAGAAAACTGTCTCATTGTGGTAAAACTGTTAAAATACACAATGATAGTTACCAGAAATGATTAAGAACGTGTAAGAAACACTTCAAGTACTGGTAAATAGATTCTTACGACCTTTAGTGTCTTATTCAATCACGGAGGTTTCTGTGAAATGACGACAATACTGGAAATATTTACAACTCCTGGTACTTCAGGTGGCGTTTTCACGGGAATGTCCTTTCAAATATTAAGAGTTTATGTTTACAGAGCTCAGAATTTGTGTATAAAGCATGGAATTACGAGAACAGTGTTTATGTTTACATTTAAGGCTGATTGGCTTTGGCGTTTTTTTGTGTGAGTCAGTAAAAATGCTGACGATTCCAGTAAATACTTCTCAGAAAACTGTCTAATTGTGGGAAAACTGTTAAAATATACAATGATAGTTCCTAGAAATGATTAAGAACGTGTAAGAAAAACTTCAAGTACACGTAAATCGATTCTTAATACGTTTACTGCCCTATTCAGTCATGGAGGTTTCCAGCGGAAAGCTGTGAAAGGACGAAAATACTGGCAATATTTACAACTCCGGGTACTTAAGGTGGCGTTTTCACCGGAATGTGCTTTCAGATATTAAGATTTCATGTTTACAGAGCTCTAAATTTGTGTATAAAGCCTTGGAATGACAGAATAGTGTTTATGTTTGCGATAAAGGCTGATTGGCTTTGGCGTTTTTTTTTTGTGAGTCAGTTAAAATGGTGACGATTCCAGTAAATACTTCTCAGAAAACTGTCTAACTGTGGTAAAAATGTTAAAATACACAATGATAGTTCCCTGAAATGATTAAGAACGTGTAAGAGACATTTCAAGTACATGTATATAGATTCTTACTACCTTTACTGCACTATTCCGTCACGGAGTTTTCCTGTGGAAAGCTCTGAAACGAGGAAAATACTGGTAATATTTCCAACTCAAGGTACTTCAGTTGGCATTTTCACTGGAATGTGCTTTCAAATATTAAGAGTTCATGTTTACAGAGCTCAGAATTTGTGTATAATGCCTTGGAATGAGGAGAATAGTGTTTATGTTTACAATTAAGGCTGATTGCCTTTGCCGTTTTTTTGTGAGAATCAGTAAAAATGTTGACGATTCCAGGAAATACTTCTCAGAAAATTGTCTAATTGTGGTAAAACTGTTAAAATACACAATGATAGTTCCCAGAAATGATTAAGAACGTGTAAGAAACACTTCGAGTACACGTAAATAGATTCTTACTACCTTTACTGTCCTAGTCAATCACGGAGGTTTCTAGTGGAAAGCTGTGAAATGACGAAAATACTGGCAGTATTTACAACTCCGGGTACTTCAGGTGGTGTTTTCACGGGAATGTCCTTTCAAATCTTAAGAGTTTATGTTTACAGAGCTCAGAATTTGTGTATAAAGCATGGAATGACGAGAATAGTGTTTATGTTTACAATTAAGGCTGATTGGCTTTGGCGTTTTTTTGTGTGAGTCAGTAAAAATGGTGACGATTCCAGTAAATAATTCGCAGAAAATTGTCTAATTGTGGTAAAACTGTTAAAATACACAATGATAGTTCCCAGAAATGATTAAGAACCTGTAAGAAACACTTCAAGTACACGTAAATAGATTCTTACTACGTTTACTGTACTATACAATCACGGAGGTTTCTAGTGTAAAGCTGTGAAATGACGACAATCCTGGAAATATTTACAACTCCTGGTACTTCAGGTGGAATTTTCACGGGAATGTCCTTTCAAATATTGAGAGTTTTTTTTTACAGAGCTCAGAATTTGTGTATAAAGCATGGAATGACGAGAATAGTGTTTATGTTTACAATTAAGGCTGATTGGCTTTGGCGTTTTTTTGTGTGAGTCAGTAAAAATGGTGACGATTCCAGTAAATACTTCGCAGAAAACTGTCTAATTGTGGTAAAACTGTTAAAATACACAATGATAGTTCCCAGAAATGTTTAAGAACGTGTAAGAAACACTTCAAGTACACGTAAATCGATTCTTAATACGTTTACTGCCCTATTCAGTCACGGAGGTTTCCAGTGGAAAGCTGTGATATCACGAAAATACTGGTAATATTTACAACTCCGGGTACTTCAGGTTGGGAATTCGCGGAAATGTGCTTTCAAATATTAAGACTTGATGTTTACAGAGCTCAGAATTTGTGTATAAAGTATTGGAATGACGAGAATAGTGTTTATGTTTACAATTAAGGCTGATTGGCTTTGGCGTTTTTTTGTGAGAATCAGTAAAAATGTTGACGATTCCAGGAAATACTTCTCAGAAAATTGTCTAATTGTGGTAAAACTGTTAAAATACACAATGATAGTTCCCAGAAATGATTAAGAACGTGTAAGAAACACTTCAAGTACACGTAAATCGATTCTTAATACGTTTACTGCCCTATTCAGTCACGGAGGTTTCCAGCGGAAAGCTGTGAAAGGACGAAAATACTGGCAATATTTACAACTCCGGGTACTTAAGGTGGCGTTTTCACCGGAATGTGCTTTCAGATATTAAGATTTCATGTTTACAGAGCTCTAAATTTGTGTATAAAGCCTTGGAATGACAAGAATAGTGTTTCTGTTTGCAATAAAGGCTGATTGGCTTTGGCGTTTTTTTTTTTTTAGTCAATTAAAATGGTGACGATTCCAGTAAATACTTCTCAGAAAACTGTCTAACTGTGGTAAAAATGTTAACATACACAATGATAGTTCCCAGAAATGATTAAGAACGTGTAAGAAACACTTCGAGTACACGTAAATAGATTCTTACTACCTTTACTGTCCTAGTCAATCACGGAGGTTTCTAGTGGAAAGCTGTGCAATGACGAAAATACAGGCAATATTTACAACTCCGGGTACTTCAGGTGGTGTTTTCACGGGAATGTCCTTTCAAATCTTAAGAGTTTATGTTTACAGAGCTCAGAATTTGTGTATAAAGCATGGAATGACGAGAATAGTGTTTATGTTTACAATTAAGGCTGATTGGCTTTGGCGTTTTTTTGTGTGAGTCAGTAAAAATGGTGACGATTCCAGTAAATACTTCTCAGAAAACTGTCTAATTGTGGTAAAACTGTTAAAATACACAATGATAGTTCCCAGAAATGATTAAGAACGTGTAAGAAACACTTCAAGTACACGTAAATCGATTCATAATACGTGTACTGCCCTATTCAGTCACGGAGGTTTCCAGTGGAAAGCTGTGATATCGCGAAAATACTGGTAATATTTACAACTCCGGGTACTTCAGGTTGGGAATTCGCGGAAATGTGCTTTCAAATATTAAGACTTGATGTTTACAGAGCTCAGAATTTGTGTATAAAGCATTGGAATGACGAGAATTGTGTTTATGTTTACAATAAAGGCTGATTGGCTTTGGCTATTTTTGTGTGAGTCAGAAAAAACGGTGACGATTCCAGAAAATACTTCTCAGAAAATTGTCTAATTGTGGTAAAACTGTTAAAATACACAATGATAGTTACCAGAAATGATTAAGAACGTGTAACAAACACTTCAAGTACTGGTAAATAGATTCTTACGACCTTTAGTGTCTTATTCAATCACGGAGGTTTCTAGTGGAAAGCTGTGAAATGACGACAATACTGGAAATATTTACAACTCCTGGTACTTCAGGTGGCGTTTTCACGGGAATGTCCTTTCAAATATTGAGAGTTTTTGTTTACAGAGCTCAGAATTTGTGTATAAAGCATGGAATGACGAGAATAGTGTTTATGTTTACAATTAAGGCTGATTGGCTTTGGCGTTTTTTTGTGTGAGTCAGTAAAAATGGTGACGATTCCAGTAAATAATTCGCAGAAAATTGTCTAATTGTGGTAAAACTGTTAAAATACACAATGATAGTTCCCAGAAATGATTAAGAACCTGTAAGAAACACTTCAAGTACACGTAAATAGATTCTTACTACGTTTACTGTACTATTCAATCACGGAGGTTTCTAGTGGAAAGCTGTGAAATGACGACAATACTGGAAATATTTACAACTCCTGGTACTTCAGGTGGCGTTTTCACGGGAATGTCCTTTCAAATATTAAGAGTTTATGTTTACAGAGCTCAGAATTTGTGTATAAAGCATGGAATGACGAGAACAGTGTTTATGTTTACATTTAAGGCTGATTGGCTTTGGCGTTTTTTTGTGTGAGTCAGTAAAAATGCTGACGATTCCAGTAAATACTTCGCAGAAAACTGTCTAATTGTGGTAAAACTGTTAAAATACACAATGATAGTTCCCAGAAATGATTAAGAACGTGTAAGAAACACTTCAAGTACACGTAAATCGATTCGTAATACGTTTACTGCCCTATTCAGTCACGGAGGTTTCCAGTGGAAAGCTGTGATATCACGAAAATACTGGTAATATTTACAACTCCGGGTACTTCAGGTTGGGAATTCGCGGAAATGTGCTTTCAAATATTAAGACTTGATGTTTACAGACCTCAGAATTTGTGTATAAAGCATTGGAATGACGAGAATAGTGTTTATGTTTACAATTAAGGCTGGTTGGCTTTGGTGTTTTTTTGTGAGAATCAGTAAAAATGATGACGATTCCAGTAAATACTTCTCAGAAAATTGTCTAATTGTGGTAAAACTGTTAAAATACACAATGATAGTTCCCAGAAATGATTAAGAACGTGTAAGAAACACTTCAAGTACACGTAAATCGATTCTTAATACGTTTACTGCCCTATTCAGTCACGGAGGTTTCCAGCAGAAAGCTGTGAAAGGACGAAAATACTGGCAATATTTACAACTCCGGGTACTTAAGGTGGCGTTTTCACCGGAATGTGCTTTCAGATATTAAGATTTCATGTTTACAGAGCTCTAAATTTGTGTATAAAGCCTTGGAATGACAAGAATAGTGTTTATGTTTGCAATAAAGGCTGATTGGCTTTGGCGTTTTTTTTTTGTGAGTCAGTTAAAATGGTGACGATTCCAGTAAATACTTCTCAGAAAACTGTCTAACTGTGGTAAAAATGTTAACATACACAATGATAGTTCCCTGAAATGATTAATAACGTGTAAGAGACATTTCAAGGACATGTAAATAGATTCTTACTACGTTTACTGCCCTATTCCGTCACGGAGTTTTCCAGTGGAAAGCTCTGAAACGAGGAAAATACTGGTAATATTTCCAACTCAAGGTACTTCAGGTGGCATTTTCACGGGAATGTGCTTTCAAATATTAAGAGTTCATGTTTACAGAGCTCAGAATTTGTGTATAATGCCTTGGAATGAGGAGAATAGTGTTTATGTTTACAATTAAGGCTGATTGCCTTTGCCGTTTTTTTGTGAGAATCAGTAAAAATGTTGACGATTCCAGGAAATACTTCTCAGAAAATTGTCTAATTGTGGTAAAACTGTTAAAATACACAATGATAGTTCCCAGAAATGATTAAGAACGTGTAAGAAACACTTCGAGTACACGTAAATAGATTCTTACTACCTTTACTGTCCTAGTCAATCACGGAGGTTTCTAGTGGAAAGCTGTGAAATGACGAAAATACAGGCAATATTTACAACTCCGGGTACTTCAGGTGGTGTTTTCACGGGAATGTCCTTTCAAATCTTAAGAGTTTATGTTTACAGAGCTCAGAATTTGTGTATAAAGCATGGAATGACGAGAATAGTGTTTATGTTTACAATTAAGGCTGATTGGCTTTGGCGTTTTTTTGTGTGAGTCAGTAAAAATGGTGACGATTCCAGTAAATACTTCTCAGAAAACTGTCTAATTGTGGTAAAACTGTTAAAATACACAATGATAGTTCCCAGAAATGATTAAGAACGTGTAAGAAACACTTCAAGTACACGTAAATCGATTCATAATACGTGTACTGCCCTATTCAGTCACGGAGGTTTCCAGTGGAAAGCTGTGATATCGCGAAAATACTGGTAATATTTACAACTCCGGGTACTTCAGGTTGGGAATTCGCGGAAATGTGCTTTCAAATATTAAGACTTGATGTTTACAGAGCTCAGAATTTGTGTATAAAGCATTGGAATGACGAGAATTGTGTTTATGTTTACAATAAAGGCTGATTGGCTTTGGCTATTTTTGTGTGAGTCAGAAAAAACGGTGACGATTCCAGAAAATACTTCTCAGAAAATTGTCTAATTGTGGTAAAACTGTTAAAATACACAATGATAGTTACCAGAAATGATTAAGAACGTGTAACAAACACTTCAAGTACTGGTAAATAGATTCTTACGACCTTTAGTGTCTTATTCAATCACGGAGGTTTCTAGTGGAAAGCTGTGAAATGACGACAATACTGGAAATATTTACAACTCCTGGTACTTCAGGTGGCGTTTTCACGGGAATGTCCTTTCAAATATTGAGAGTTTTTGTTTACAGAGCTCAGAATTTGTGTATAAAGCATGGAATGACTAGAATAGTGTTTATGTTTACAATTAAGGCTGATTGGCTTTGGCGTTTTTTTGTGTGAGTCAGTAAAAATGGTGACGATTCCAGTAAATAATTCGCAGAAAATTGTCTAATTGTGGTAAAACTGTTAAAATACACAATGATAGTTCCCAGAAATGATTAAGAACCTGTAAGAAACACTTCAAGTACACGTAAATAGATTCTTACTACGTTTACTGTACTATTCAATCACGGAGGTTTCTAGTGGAAAGCTGTGAAATGACGACAATACTGGAAATATTTACAACTCCTGGTACTTCAGGTGGCGTTTTCACGGGAATGTCCTTTCAAATATTAAGAGTTTATGTTTACAGAGCTCAGAATTTGTGTATAAAGCATGGAATGACGAGAACAGTGTTTATGTTTACATTTAAGGCTGATTGGCTTTGGCGTTTTTTTGTGTGAGTCAGTAAAAATGCTGACGATTCCAGTAAATACTTCGCAGAAAACTGTCTAATTGTGGTAAAACTGTTAAAATACACAATGATAGTTCCCAGAAATGATTAAGAACGTGTAAGAAACACTTCAAGTACACGTAAATCGATTCGTAATACGTTTACTGCCCTATTCAGTCACGGAGGTTTCCAGTGGAAAGCTGTGATATCACGAAAATACTGGTAATATTTACAACTCCGGGTACTTCAGGTTGGGAATTCGCGGAAATGTGCTTTCAAATATTAAGACTTGATGTTTACAGACCTCAGAATTTGTGTATAAAGCATTGGAATGACGAGAATAGTGTTTATGTTTACAATTAAGGCTGGTTGGCTTTGGTGTTTTTTTGTGAGAATCAGTAAAAATGATGACGATTCCAGTAAATACTTCTCAGAAAATTGTCTAATTGTGGTAAAACTGTTAAAATACACAATGATAGTTCCCAGAAATGATTAAGAACGTGTAAGAAACACTTCAAGTACACGTAAATCGATTCTTAATACGTTTACTGCCCTATTCAGTCACGGAGGTTTCCAGCGGAAAGCTGTGAAAGGACGAAAATACTGGAAATATTTACAACTCCGGGTACTTAAGGTGGCGTTTTCACCGGAATGTGCTTTCAGATATTAAGATTTCATGTTTACAGAGCTCTAAATTTGTGTATAAAGCCTTGGAATGACAAGAATAGTGTTTATGTTTGCAATAAAGGCTGATTGGCTTTGGCGTTTTTTTTTTTTTGTGAGTCAGTTAAAATGGTGACGATTCCAGTAAATACTTCTCAGAAAACTGTCTAACTGTGGTAAAAATGTTAACATACACAATGATAGTTCCCTGAAATGATTAATAACGTGTAAGAGACATTTCAAGGACATGTAAATAGATTCTTACTACGTTTACTGCCCTATTCCGTCACGGAGTTTTCCAGTGGAAAGCTCTGAAACGAGGAAAATACTGGTAATATTTCCAACTCAAGGTACTTCAGTTGGCATTTTCACGGGAATGTGCTTTCAAATATTAAGAGTTCATGTTTACAGAGCTCAGAATTTGTGTATAATGCCTTGGAATGAGGAGAATAGTGTTTATGTTTACAATTAAGGCTGATTGCCTTTGCCGTTTTTTTGTGAGAATCAGTAAAAATGTTGACGATTCCAGGAAATACTTCTCAGAAAATTGTCTAATTGTGGTAAAACTGTTAAAATACACAATGATAGTTCCCAGAAATGATTAAGAACGTGTAAGAAACACTTCGAGTACACGTAAATAGATTCTTACTACCTTTACTGTCCTAGTCAATCACGGAGGTTTCTAGTGGAAAGCTGTGAAATGACGAAAATACAGGCAATATTTACAACTCCGGGTACTTCAGGTGGTGTTTTCACGGGAATGTCCTTTCAAATCTTAAGAGTTTATGTTTACAGAGCTCAGAATTTGTGTATAAAGCATGGAATGACGAGAATAGTGTTTATGTTTACAATTAAGGCTGATTGGCTTTGGCGTTTTTTTTGTGTGAGTCAGTAAAAATGGTGACGATTCCAGTAAATACTTCTCAGAAAACTGTCTAATTGTGGTAAAACTGTTAAAACACACAATGATAGTTCCCAGAAATGATTAAGAACGTGTAAGAAACACTTCAAGTACACGTAAATCGATTCATAATACGTGTACTGCCCTATTCAGTCACGGAGGTTTCCAGTGGAAAGCTGTGATATCGCGAAAATACTGGTAATATTTACAACTCCGGGTACTTCAGGTTGGGAATTCGCGGAAATGTGCTTTCAAATATTAAGACTTGATGTTTACAGAGCTCAGAATTTGTGTATAAAGCATTGGAATGACGAGAATTGTGTTTATGTTTACAATAAAGGCTGATTGGCTTTGGCTATTTTTGTGTGAGTCAGAAAAAACGGTGACGATTCCAGAAAATACTTCTCAGAAAATTGTCTAATTGTGGTAAAACTGTTAAAATACACAATGATAGTTACCAGAAATGATTAAGAACGTGTAACAAACACTTCAAGTACTGGTAAATAGATTCTTACGACCTTTAGTGTCTTATTCAATCACGGAGGTTTCTAGTGGAAAGCTGTGAAATGACGACAATACTGGAAATATTTACAACTCCTGGTACTTCAGGTGGCGTTTTCACGGGAATGTCCTTTCAAATATTGAGAGTTTTTGTTTACAGAGCTCAGAATTTGTGTATAAAGCATGGAATGACGAGAATAGTGTTTATGTTTACAATTAAGGCTGATTGGCTTTGGCGTTTTTTTGTGTGAGTCAGTAAAAATGGTGACGATTCCAGTAAATAATTCGCAGAAAATTGTCTAATTGTGGTAAAACTGTTAAAATACACAATGATAGTTCCCAGAAATGATTAAGAACCTGTAAGAAACACTTCAAGTACACGTAAATAGATTCTTACTACGTTTACTGTACTATTCAATCACGGAGGTTTCTAGTGGAAAGCTGTGAAATGACGACAATACTGGAAATATTTACAACTCCTGGTACTTCAGGTGGCGTTTTCACGGGAATGTCCTTTCAAATATTAAGAGTTTATGTTTACAGAGCTCAGAATTTGTGTATAAAGCATGGAATGACGAGAACAGTGTTTATGTTTACATTTAAGGCTGATTGGCTTTGGCGTTTTTTTGTGTGAGTCAGTAAAAATGCTGACGATTCCAGTAAATACTTCGCAGAAAACTGTCTAATTGTGGTAAAACTGTTAAAATACACAATGATAGTTCCCAGAAATGATTAAGAACGTGTAAGAAACACTTCAAGTACACGTAAATCGATTCGTAATACGTTTACTGCCCTATTCAGTCACGGAGGTTTCCAGTGGAAAGCTGTGATATCACGAAAATACTGGTAATATTTACAACTCCGGGTACTTCAGGTTGGGAATTCGCGGAAATGTGCTTTCAAATATTAAGACTTGATGTTTACAGACCTCAGAATTTGTGTATAAAGCATTGGAATGACGAGAATAGTGTTTATGTTTACAATTAAGGCTGGTTGGCTTTGGTGTTTTTTTGTGAGAATCAGTAAAAATGATGACGATTCCAGTAAATACTTCTCAGAAAATTGTCTAATTGTGGTAAAACTGTTAAAATACACAATGATAGTTCCCAGAAATGATTAAGAACGTGTAAGAAACACTTCAAGTACACGTAAATCAATTCTTAATACGTTTACTGCCCTATTCAGTCACGGAGGTTTCCAGCGGAAAGCTGTGAAAGGACGAAAATACTGGCAATATTTACAACTCTGGGTACTTAAGGTGGCGTTTTCACCGGAATGTGCTTTCAGATATTAAGATTTCATGTTTACAGAGCTCTAAATTTGTGTATAAAGCCTTGGAATGACAAGAATAGTGTTTATGTTTGCAATAAAGGCTGATTGGCTTTGGCGTTTTTTTTTTTTGTGAGTCAGTTAAAATGGTGACGATTCCAGTAAATACTTCTCAGAAAACTGTCTAACTGTGGTAAAAATGTTAACATACACAATGATAGTTCCCTGAAATGATTAATAACGTGTAAGAGACATTTCAAGGACATGTAAATAGATTCTTACTACGTTTACTGCCCTATTCCGTCACGGAGTTTTCCAGTGGAAAGCTCTGAAACGAGGAAAATACTGGTAATATTTCCAACTCAAGGTACTTCAGGTGGCATTTTCACGGGAATGTGCTTTCAAATATTAAGAGTTCATGTTTACAGAGCTCAGAATTTGTGTATAATGCCTTGGAATGAGGAGAATAGTGTTTATGTTTACAATTAAGGCTGATTGCCTTTGCCGTTTTTTTGTGAGAATCAGTAAAAATGTTGACGATTCCAGGAAATACTTCTCAGAAAATTGTCTAATTGTGGTAAAACTGTTAAAATACACAATGATAGTTCCCAGAAATGATTAAGAACGTGTAAGAAACACTTCGAGTACACGTAAATAGATTCTTACTACCTTTACTGTCCTAGTCAATCACGGAGGTTTCTAGTGGAAAGCTGTGAAATGACGAAAATACAGGCAATATTTACAACTCCGGGTACTTCAGGTGGTGTTTTCACGGGAATGTCCTTTCAAATCTTAAGAGTTTATGTTTACAGAGCTCAGAATTTGTGTATAAAGCATGGAATGACGAGAATAGTGTTTATGTTTACAATTAAGGCTGATTGGCTTTGGCGTTTTTTTGTGTGAGTCAGTAAAAATGGTGACGATTCCAGTAAATACTTCTCAGAAAACTGTCTAATTGTGGTAAAACTGTTAAAATACACAATGATAGTTCCCAGAAATGATTAAGAACGTGTAAGAAACACTTCAAGTACACGTAAATCGATTCATAATACGTGTACTGCCCTATTCAGTCACGGAGGTTTCCAGTGGAAAGCTGTGATATCGCGAAAATACTGGTAATATTTACAACTCCGGGTACTTCAGGTTGGGAATTCGCGGAAATGTGCTTTCAAATATTAAGACTTGATGCTTACAGAGCTCAGAATTTGTGTATAAAGCATGGAATGACGAGAATAGTGTTTATGTTTACAATTAAGGCTGATTGGCTTTGGTGTTTTTTTGTGAGAATCAGTAAAAATGATGACGATTCCAGTAAATACTTCTCAGAAAATTGTCTAATTGTGGTAAAACTGTTAAAATACACAATGATAGTTCCCAGAAATGATTAAGAACGTGTAAGAAACACTTCAAGTACACGTAAATCGATTCTTAATACGTTTACTGCCCTATTCAGTC
Organism: Myotis daubentonii; assembly: GCF_963259705.1. Taxonomy (NCBI): domain Eukaryota; kingdom Metazoa; phylum Chordata; class Mammalia; order Chiroptera; family Vespertilionidae; genus Myotis; species Myotis daubentonii. Next base: position 105,598 of record NC_081851.1, read on the forward strand.
ACGGAGGTTTCCAGCGGAAAGCTGTGAAAGGACGAAAATACTGGCAATATTTACAACTCTGGGTACTTAAGGTGGCGTTTTCACCGGAATGTGCTTTCAGATATTAAGATTTCATGTTTACAGAGCTCTAAATTTGTGTATAAAGCCTTGGAATGACAAGAATAGTGTTTATGTTTGCAATAAAGGCTGATTGGCTTTGGCGTTTTTTTTTTTTGTGAGTCAGTTAAAATGGTGACGATTCCAGTAAATACTTCTCAGAAAACTGTCTAACTGTGGTAAAAATGTTAACATACACAATGATAGTTCCCTGAAATGATTAATAACGTGTAAGAGACATTTCAAGGACATGTAAATAGATTCTTACTACGTTTACTGCCCTATTCCGTCACGGAGTTTTCCAGTGGAAAGCTCTGAAACGAGGAAAATACTGGTAATATTTCCAACTCAAGGTACTTCAGGTGGCATTTTCACGGGAATGTGCTTTCAAATATTAAGAGTTCATGTTTACAGAGCTCAGAATTTGTGTATAATGCCTTGGAATGAGGAGAATAGTGTTTATGTTTACAATTAAGGCTGATTGCCTTTGCCGTTTTTTTGTGAGAATCAGTAAAAATGTTGACGATTCCAGGAAATACTTCTCAGAAAATTGTCTAATTGTGGTAAAACTGTTAAAATACACAATGATAGTTCCCAGAAATGATTAAGAACGTGTAAGAAACACTTCGAGTACACGTAAATAGATTCTTACTACCTTTACTGTCCTAGTCAATCACGGAGGTTTCTAGTGGAAAGCTGTGAAATGACGAAAATACAGGCAATATTTACAACTCCGGGTACTTCAGGTGGTGTTTTCACGGGAATGTCCTTTCAAATCTTAAGAGTTTATGTTTACAGAGCTCAGAATTTGTGTATAAAGCATGGAATGACGAGAATAGTGTTTATGTTTACAATTAAGGCTGATTGGCTTTGGCGTTTTTTTGTGTGAGTCAGTAAAAATGGTGACGATTCCAGTAAATACTTCTCAGAAAACTGTCTAATTGTGGTAAAACTGTTAAAATACACAATGATAGTTCCCAGAAATGATTAAGAACGTGTAAGAAACACTTCAAGTACACGTAAATCGATTCATAATACGTGTACTGCCCTATTCAGTCACGGAGGTTTCCAGTGGAAAGCTGTGATATCGCGAAAATACTGGTAATATTTACAACTCCGGGTACTTCAGGTTGGGAATTCGCGGAAATGTGCTTTCAAATATTAAGACTTGATGCTTACAGAGCTCAGAATTTGTGTATAAAGCATTGGAATGACGAGAACAGTGTTTATGTTTACATTTAAGGCTGATTGGCTTTGGCGTTTTTTTTGTGTGAGTCAGTAAAAATGCTGACGATTCCAGTAAATACTTCGCAGAAAACTGTCTAATTGTGGTAAAACTGTTAAAATACACAATGATAGTTCCCAGAAATGATTAAGAACGTGTAAGAAACACTTCAAGTACACGTAAATCGATTCGTAATATGTTTACTGCCCTATTCAGTCACGGAGGTTTCCAGTGGAAAGCTGTGATATCACGAAAATACTGGTAATATTTACAACTCCGGGTACTTCAGGTTGGGAATTCGCGGAAATGTGCTTTCAAATATTAAGACTTGATGTTTACAGACCTCAGAATTTGTGTATAAAGCATTGGAATGACGAGAATAGTGTTTATGTTTACAATTAAGGCTGGTTGGCTTTGGTGTTTTTTTGTGAGAATCAGTAAAAATGATGACGATTCCAGTAAATACTTCTCAGAAAATTGTCTAATTGTGGTAAAACTGTTAAAATACACAATGATAGTTCCCAGAAATGATTAAGAACGTGTAAGAAACACTTCAAGTACACGTAAATCGATTCTTAATACGTTTACTGCCCTATTCAGTCACGGAGGTTTCCAGCGGAAAGCTGTGAAAGGACGAAAATACTGGCAATATTTACAACTCCGGGTACTTAAGGTGGCGTTTTCACCGGAATGTGCTTTCAGATATTAAGATTTAATGTTTACAGAGCTCTAAATTTGTGTATAAAGCCTTGGAATGACAAGAATAGTGTTTATGTTTGCAATAAAGGCTGATTGGCTTTGGCGTTTTTTTTTTTTTGTGAGTCAGTTAAAATGGTGACGATTCCAGTAAATACTTCTCAGAAAACTGTCTAACTGTGGTAAAAATGTTAACATACACAATGATAGTTCCCTGAAATGATTAATAACGTGTAAGAGACATTTCAAGGACATGTAAATAGATTCTTACTACGTTTACTGCCCTATTCCGTCACGGAGTTTTCCAGTGGAAAGCTCTGAAACGAGGAAAATACTGGTAATATTTCCAACTCAAGGTACTTCAGGTGGCATTTTCACGGGAATGTGCTTTCAAATATTAAGAGTTCATGTTTACAGAGCTCAGAATTTGTGTATAATGCCTTGGAATGAGGAGAATAGTGTTTATGTTTACAATTAAGGCTGATTGCCTTTGCCGTTTTTTTGTGAGAATCAGTAAAAATGTTGACGATTCCAGGAAATACTTCTCAGAAAATTGTCTAATTGTGGTAAAACTGTTAAAATACACAATGATAGTTCCCAGAAATGATTAAGAACGTGTAAGAAACACTTCGAGTACACGTAAATAGATTCTTACTACCTTTATTGTCCTAGTCAATCACGGAGGTTTCTAGTGGAAAGCTGTGAAATGACGAAAATACAGGCAATATTTACAACTCCGGGTACTTCAGGTGGTGTTTTCACGGGAATGTCCTTTCAAATCTTAAGAGTTTATGTTTACAGAGCTCAGAATTTGTGTATAAAGCATGGAATGACGAGAATAGTGTTTATGTTTACAATTAAGGCTGATTGGCTTTGGCGTTTTTTTGTGTGAGTCAGTAAAAATGGTGACGATTCCAGTAAATACTTCTCAGAAAACTGTCTAATTGTGGTAAAACTGTTAAAATACACAATTATAGTTCCCAGAAATGATTAAGAACGTGTAAGAAACACTTCAAGTACACATAAATCGATTCGTAATACGTTTACTGCCCTATTCAGTCACGGAGGTTTCCAGTGGAATGCTGTGATATCGCGAAAATACTGGTAATATTTACAACTCCGGGTACTTCAGGTTGGGAATTCGCGGAAATGTGCTTTCAAATATTAAGACTTGATGTTTACAGAGCTCAGAATTTGTGTATAAAGCATTGGAATGACGAGAATTGTGTTTATGTTTACAATTAAGGCTGATTGGCTTTGGCTATTTTTGTGTGAGTCAGAAAAAACGGTGACGATTCCAGTAAATAATTCGCAGAAAATTGTCTAATTGTGGTAAAACTGTTAAAATACACAATGATAGTTACCAGAAATGATTAAGAACGTGTAAGAAACACTTCAAGTACTGGTAAATAGATTCTTACGACCTTTAGTGTCTTATTCAATCACGGAGGTTTCTGTGAAATGACGACAATACTGGAAATATTTACAACTCCTGGTACTTCAGGTGGCGTTTTCACGGGAATGTCCTTTCAAATATTAAGAGTTTATGTTTACAGAGCTCAGAATTTGTGTATAAAGCATGGAATTACGAGAACAGTGTTTATGTTTACATTTAAGGCTGATTGGCTTTGGCGTTTTTTTGTGTGAGTCAGTAAAAATGCTGACGATTCCAGTAAATACTTCTCAGAAAACTGTCTAATTGTGGGAAAACTGTTAAAATATACAATGATAGTTCCTAGAAATGATTAAGAACGTGTAAGAAAAACTTCAAGTACACGTAAATCGATTCTTAATACGTTTACTGCCCTATTCAGTCATGGAGGTTTCCAGCGGAAAGCTGTGAAAGGACGAAAATACTGGCAATATTTACAACTCCGGGTACTTAAGGTGGCGTTTTCACCGGAATGTGCTTTCAGATATTAAGATTTCATGTTTACAGAGCTCTAAATTTGTGTATAAAGCCTTGGAATGACAGAATAGTGTTTATGTTTGCGATAAAGGCTGATTGGCTTTGGCGTTTTTTTTTTTGAGTCAGTTAAAATGGTGACGATTCCAGTAAATACTTCTCAGAAAACTGTCTAACTGTGGTAAAAATGTTAAAATACACAATGATAGTTCCCTGAAATGATTAAGAACGTGTAAGAGACATTTCAAGTACATGTATATAGATTCTTACTACCTTTACTGCACTATTCCGTCACGGAGTTTTCCTGTGGAAAGCTCTGAAACGAGGAAAATACTGGTAATATTTCCAACTCAAGGTACTTCAGTTGGCATTTTCACTGGAATGTGCTTTCAAATATTAAGAGTTCATGTTTACAGAGCTCAGAATTTGTGTATAATGCCTTGGAATGAGGAGAATAGTGTTTATGTTTACAATTAAGGCTGATTGCCTTTGCCGTTTTTTTGTGAGAATCAGTAAAAATGTTGACGATTCCAGGAAATACTTCTCAGAAAATTGTCTAATTGTGGTAAAAGTGTTAAAATACACAATGATAGTTCCCAGAAATGATTAAGAACCTGTAAGAAACACTTCAAGTACACGTAAATAGATTCTTACTACGTTTACTGTACTATACAATCACGGAGGTTTCTAGTGGAAAGCTGTGAAATGACGACAATCCTGGAAATATTTACAACTCCTGGTACTTCAGGTGGCATTTTCACGGGAATGTCCTTTCAAATATTGAGAGTTTTTTTTTACAGAGCTCAGAATTTGTGTATAAAGCATGGAATGACGAGAATAGTGTTTATGTTTACAATTAAGGCTGATTGGCTTTGGCGTTTTTTTGTGTGAGTCAGTAAAAATGGTGACGATTCCAGTAAATACTTCGCAGAAAACTGTCTAATTGTGGTAAAACTGTTAAAATACACAATGATAGTTCCTAGAAATGTTTAAGAACGTGTAAGAAACACTTCAAGTACACGTAAATCGATTCTTAATACGTTTACTGCCCTATTCAGTCACGGAGGTTTCCAGTGGAAAGCTGTGATATCACGAAAATACTGGTAATATTTACAACTCCGGGTACTTCAGGTTGGCAATTCGCGGAAATGTGCTTTCAAATATTAAGACTTGATGTTTACAGAGCTCAGAATTTGTGTATAAAGTATTGGAATGACGAGAATAGTGTTTATGTTTACAATTAAGGCTGATTGGCTTTGGCGTTTTTTTGTGAGAATCAGTAAAAATGTTGACGATTCCAGGAAATACTTCTCAGAAAATTGTCTAATTGTGGTAAAACTGTTAAAATACACAATGATAGTTCCCAGAAATGATTAAGAACGTGTAAGAAACACTTCAAGTACACGTAAATCGATTCTTAATACGTTTACTGCCCTATTCAGTCACGGAGGTTTCCAGCGGAAAGCTGTGAAAGGACGAAAATACTGGCAATATTTACAACTCCGGGTACTTAAGGTGGCGTTTTCACCGGAATGTGCTTTCAGATATTAAGATTTCATGTTTACAGAGCTCTAAATTTGTGTATAAAGCCTTGGAATGACAAGAATAGTGTTTATGTTTGCAATAAAGGCTGATTGGCTTTGGCGTTTTTTTTTTTTTTAGTCAGTTAAAATGGTGACGATTCCAGTAAATACTTCTCAGAAAACTGTCTAACTGTGGTAAAAATGTTAACATACACAATGATAGTTCCCAGAAATGATTAAGAACGTGTAAGAAACACTTAGAGTACACGTAAATAGATTCTTACTACCTTTACTGTCCTAGTCAATCACGGAGGTTTCTAGTGGAAAGCTGTGAAATGACGAAAATACAGGCAATATTTACAACTCCGGGTACTTCAGGTGGTGTTTTCACGGGAATGTCCTTTCAAATCTTAAGAGTTTATGTTTACAGAGCTCAGAATTTGTGTATAAAGCATGGAATGACGAGAATAGTGTTTATGTTTACAATTAAGGCTGATTGGCTTTGGCGTTTTTTTGTGTGAGTCAGTAAAATTGGTGACGATTCCAGTAAATACTTCGCAGAAAACTGTCTAATTGTGGTAAAACTGTTAAAATACACAATTATAGTTCCCAGAAATGATTAAGAACGTGTAAGAAACACTTCAAGTACACGTAAATCGATTCGTAATACGTTTACTGCCCTATTCAGTCACGGAGGTTTCCAGTGGAAAGCTGTGATATCATGAAAATACTGGTAATATTTACAACTCCGGGTACTTCAGGTTGGGAATTCGCAGAAATGTGCTTTCAAATATTAAGACTTGATGTTTACAGAGCTCAGAATTTGTGTATAAAGCATTGGAATGACGAGAATTGTGTTTATGTTTACAATTAAGGCTAATTGGCTTTGGCTACTTTTGTGTGAGTCAGAAAAAACGGTGACGATTCCAGAAAATACTTCTCAGAAAATTGTCTAATTGTGGTAAAACTGTTAAAATACACAATGATAGTTACCAGAAATGATTAAGAACGTGTAACAAACACTTCAAGTACTGGTAAATAGATTCTTACGACCTTTATGTCTTATTCAATCACGGAGGTTTCTAGTGGAAAGCTGTGAAATGACGACAATACTGGAAATATTTACAACTCCTGGTACTTCAGGTGGCGTTTTCACGGGAATGTCCTTTCAAATATTGAGAGTTTTTGTTTACAGAGCTCAGAATTTGTGTATAAAGCATGGAATGACGAGAATAGTGTTTATGTTTACAATTAAGGCTGATTGGCTTTGGCGTTTTTTTGTGTGAGTCAGTAAAAATGGTGACGATTCCAGTAAATAATTCGCAGAAAATTGTCTAATTGTGGTAAAACTGTTAAAATACACAATGATAGTTCCCAGAAATGATTAAGAACCTGTAAGAAACACTTCAAGTACACGTAAATAGATTCTTACTACGTTTACTGTACTATTCAATCACGGAGGTTTCTAGTGGAAAGCTGTGAAATGACGACAATACTGGAAATATTTACAACTCCTGGTACTTCAGGTGGCGTTTTCACGGGAATGTCCTTTCAAATATTAAGAGTTTATGTTTACAGAGCTCAGAATTTGTGTATAAAGCATGGAATGACGAGAACAGTGTTTATGTTTACATTTAAGGCTGATTGGCTTTGGCGTTTTTTTGTGTGAGTCAGTAAAAATGCTGACGATTCCAGTAAATACTTCGCAGAAAACTGTCTAATTGTGGTAAAACTGTTAAAATACACAATGATAGTTCCCAGAAATGATTAAGAACGTGTAAGAAACACTTCAAGTACACGTAAATCGATTCGTAATACGTTTACTGCCCTATTCAGTCACGGAGGTTTCCAGTGGAAAGCTGTGATATCAGGAAAATACTGGTAATATTTACAACTCCGGGTACTTCAGGTTGGGAATTCGCGGAAATGTGCTTTCAAATATTAAGACTTGATGTTTACAGACCTCAGAATTTGTGTATAAAGCATTGGAATGACGAGAATAGTGTTTATGTTTACAATTAAGGCTGGTTGGCTTTGGTGTTTTTTTGTGAGAATCAGTAAAAATGATGACGATTCCAGTAAATACTTCTCAGAAAATTGTCTAATTGTGGTAAAACTGTTAAAATACACAATGATAGTTCCCAGAAATGATTAAGAACGTGTAAGAAACACTTCAAGTACACGTAAATCGATTCTTAATACGTTTACTGCCCTATTCAGTCACGGAGGTTTCCAGCGGAAAGCTGTGAAAGGACGAAAATACTGGCAATATTTACAACTCTGGGTACTTAAGGTGGCGTTTTCACCGGAATGTGCTTTCAGATATTAAGATTTCATGTTTACAGAGCTCTAAATTTGTGTATAAAGCCTTGGAATGACAAGAATAGTGTTTATGTTTGCAATAAAGGCTGATTGGCTTTGGCGTTTTTTTTTTTTGTGAGTCAGTTAAAATGGTGACGATTCCAGTAAATACTTCTCAGAAAACTGTCTAACTGTGGTAAAAATGTTAACATACACAATGATAGTTCCCTGAAATGATTAATAACGTGTAAGAGACATTTCAAGGACATGTAAATAGATTCTTACTACGTTTACTGCCCTATTCCGTCACGGAGTTTTCCAGTGGAAAGCTCTGAAACGAGGAAAATACTGGTAATATTTCCAACTCAAGGTACTTCAGGTGGCATTTTCACGGGAATGTGCTTTCAAATATTAAGAGTTCATGTTTACAGAGCTCAGAATTTGTGTATAATGCCTTGGAATGAGGAGAATAGTGTTTATGTTTGCAATAAAGGCTGATTGGCTTTGGCGTTTTTTTTTTTTTTAGTCAGTTAAAATGGTGACGATTCCAGTAAATACTTCTCAGAAAACTGTCTAACTGTGGTAAAAATGTTAACATACACAATGATAGTTCCCAGAAATGATTAAGAACGTGTAAGAAACACTTAGAGTACACGTAAATAGATTCTTACTACCTTTACTGTCCTAGTCAATCACGGAGGTTTCTAGTGGAAAGCTGTGAAATGACGAAAATACAGGCAATATTTACAACTCCGGGTACTTCAGGTGGTGTTTTCACGGGAATGTCCTTTCAAATCTTAAGAGTTTATGTTTACAGAGCTCAGAATTTGTGTATAAAGCATGGAATGACGAGAATAGTGTTTATGTTTACAATTAAGGCTGATTGGCTTTGGCGTTTTTTTGTGTGAGTCAGTAAAATTGGTGACGATTCCAGTAAATACTTCGCAGAAAACTGTCTAATTGTGGTAAAACTGTTAAAATACACAATTATAGTTCCCAGAAATGATTAAGAACGTGTAAGAAACACTTCAAGTACACGTAAATCGATTCGTAATACGTTTACTGCCCTATTCAGTCACGGAGGTTTCCAGTGGAAAGCTGTGATATCATGAAAATACTGGTAATATTTACAACTCCGGGTACTTCAGGTTGGGAATTCGCAGAAATGTGCTTTCAAATATTAAGACTTGATGTTTACAGAGCTCAGAATTTGTGTATAAAGCATTGGAATGACGAGAATTGTGTTTATGTTTACAATTAAGGCTAATTGGCTTTGGCTACTTTTGTGTGAGTCAGAAAAAACGGTGACGATTCCAGAAAATACTTCTCAGAAAATTGTCTAATTGTGGTAAAACTGTTAAAATACACAATGATAGTTACCAGAAATGATTAAGAACGTGTAACAAACACTTCAAGTACTGGTAAATAGATTCTTACGACCTTTATGTCTTATTCAATCACGGAGGTTTCTAGTGGAAAGCTGTGAAATGACGACAATACTGGAAATATTTACAACTCCTGGTACTTCAGGTGGCGTTTTCACGGGAATGTCCTTTCAAATATTGAGAGTTTTTGTTTACAGAGCTCAGAATTTGTGTATAAAGCATGGAATGACGAGAATAGTGTTTATGTTTACAATTAAGGCTGATTGGCTTTGGCGTTTTTTTGTGTGAGTCAGTAAAAATGGTGACGATTCCAGTAAATAATTCGCAGAAAATTGTCTAATTGTGGTAAAACTGTTAAAATACACAATGATAGTTCCCAGAAATGATTAAGAACCTGTAAGAAACACTTCAAGTACACGTAAATAGATTCTTACTACGTTTACTGTACTATTCAATCACGGAGGTTTCTAGTGGAAAGCTGTGAAATGACGACAATACTGGAAATATTTACAACTCCTGGTACTTCAGGTGGCGTTTTCACGGGAATGTCCTTTCAAATATTAAGAGTTTATGTTTACAGAGCTCAGAATTTGTGTATAAAGCATGGAATGACGAGAACAGTGTTTATGTTTACATTTAAGGCTGATTGGCTTTGGCGTTTTTTTGTGTGAGTCAGTAAAAATGCTGACGATTCCAGTAAATACTTCGCAGAAAACTGTCTAATTGTGGTAAAACTGTTAAAATACACAATGATAGTTCCCAGAAATGATTAAGAACGTGTAAGAAACACTTCAAGTACACGTAAATCGATTCGTAATACGTTTACTGCCCTATTCAGTCACGGAGGTTTCCAGTGGAAAGCTGTGATATCACGAAAATACTGGTAATATTTACAACTCCGGGTACTTCAGGTTGGGAATTCGCGGAAATGTGCTTTCAAATATTAAGACTTGATGTTTACAGACCTCAGAATTTGTGTATAAAGCATTGGAATGACGAGAATAGTGTTTATGTTTACAATTAAGGCTGGTTGGCTTTGGTGTTTTTTTGTGAGAATCAGTAAAAATGATGACGATTCCAGTAAATACTTCTCAGAAAATTGTCTAATTGTGGTAAAACTGTTAAAATACACAATGATAGTTCCCAGAAATGATTAAGAACGTGTAAGAAACACTTCAAGTACACGTAAATCGATTCTTAATACGTTTACTGCCCTATTCAGTCACGGAGGTTTCCAGCGGAAAGCTGTGAAAGGACGAAAATACTGGCAATATTTACAACTCTGGGTACTTAAGGTGGCGTTTTCACCGGAATGTGCTTTCAGATATTAAGATTTCATGTTTACAGAGCTCTAAATTTGTGTATAAAGCCTTGGAATGACAAGAATAGTGTTTATGTTTGCAATAAAGGCTGATTGGCTTTGGCGTTTTTTTTTTTTGTGAGTCAGTTAAAATGGTGACGATTCCAGTAAATACTTCTCAGAAAACTGTCTAACTGTGGTAAAAATGTTAACATACACAATGATAGTTCCCTGAAATGATTAATAACGTGTAAGAGACATTTCAAGGACATGTAAATAGATTCTTACTACGTTTACTGCCCTATTCCGTCACGGAGTTTTCCAGTGGAAAGCTCTGAAACGAGGAAAATACTGGTAATATTTCCAACTCAAGGTACTTCAGGTGGCATTTTCACGGGAATGTGCTTTCAAATATTAAGAGTTCATGTTTACAGAGCTCAGAATTTGTGTATAATGCCTTGGAATGAGGAGAATAGTGTTTATGTTTACAATTAAGGCTGATTGCCTTTGCCGTTTTTTTGTGAGAATCAGTAAAAATGTTGACGATTCCAGGAAATACTTCTCAGAAAATTGTCTAATTGTGGTAAAACTGTTAAAATACACAATGATAGTTCCCAGAAATGATTAAGAACGTGTAAGAAACACTTCGAGTACACGTAAATAGATTCTTACTACCTTTACTGTCCTAGTCAATCACGGAGGTTTCTAGTGGAAAGCTGTGAAATGACGAAAATACAGGCAATATTTACAACTCCGGGTACTTCAGGTGGTGTTTTCACGGGAATGTCCTTTCAAATCTTAAGAGTTTATGTTTACAGAGCTCAGAATTTGTGTATAAAGCATGGAATGACGAGAATAGTGTTTATGTTTACAATTAAGGCTGATTGGCTTTGGCGTTTTTTTGTGTGAGTCAGTAAAAATGGTGACGATTCCAGTAAATACTTCTCAGAAAACTGTCTAATTGTGGTAAAACTGTTAAAATACACAATGATAGTTCCCAGAAATGATTAAGAACGTGTAAGAAACACTTCAAGTACACGTAAATCGATTCATAATACCTGTACTGCCCTATTCAGTCACGGAGGTTTCCAGTGGAAAGCTGTGATATCGCGAAAATACTGGTAATATTTACAACTCCGGGTACTTCAGGTTGGGAATTCGCGGAAATGTGCTTTCAAATATTAAGACTTGATGCTTACAGAGCTCAGAATTTGTGTATAAAGCATTGGAATGACGAGAACAGTGTTTATGTTTACATTTAAGGCTGATTGGCTTTGGCGTTTTTTTTTGTGTGAGTCAGTAAAAATGCTGACGATTCCAGTAAATACTTCGCAGAAAACTGTCTAATTGTGGTAAAACTGTTAAAATACACAATGATAGTTCCCAGAAATGATTAAGAACGTGTAAGAAACACTTCAAGTACACGTAAATCGATTCGTAATATGTTTACTGCCCTATTCAGTCACGGAGGTTTCCAGTGGAAAGCTGTGATATCACGAAAATACTGGTAATATTTACAACTCCGGGTACTTCAGGTTGGGAATTCGCGGAAATGTGCTTTCAAATATTAAGACTTGATGTTTACAGACCTCAGAATTTGTGTATAAAGCATTGGAATGACGAGAATAGTGTTTATGTTTACAATTAAGGCTGGTTGGCTTTGGTGTTTTTTTGTGAGAATCAGTAAAAATGATGACGATTCCAGTAAATACTTCTCAGAAAATTGTCTAATTGTGGTAAAACTGTTAAAATACACAATGATAGTTCCCAGAAATGATTAAGAACGTGTAAGAAACACTTCAAGTACACGTAAATCGATTCTTAATACGTTTACTGCCCTATTCAGTCACGGAGGTTTCCAGCGGAAAGCTGTGAAAGGACGAAAATACTGGCAATATTTACAACTCCGGGTACTTAAGGTGGCGTTTTCACCGGAATGTGCTTTCAGATATTAAGATTTAATGTTTACAGAGCTCTAAATTTGTGTATAAAGCCTTGGAATGACAAGAATAGTGTTTATGTTTGCAATAAAGGCTGATTGGCTTTGGCGTTTTTTTTTTGTGTGAGTCAGTTAAAATGGTGACGATTCCAGTAAATACTTCTCAGAAAACTGTCTAACTGTGGTAAAAATGTTAACATACACAATGATAGTTCCCTGAAATGATTAATAACGTGTAAGAGACATTTCAAGGACATGTAAATAGATTCTTACTACGTTTACTGCCCTATTCCGTCACGGAGTTTTCCAGTGGAAAGCTCTGAAACGAGGAAAATACTGGTAATATTTCCAACTCAAGGTACTTCAGGTGGCATTTTCACGGGAATGTGCTTTCAAATATTAAGAGTTCATGTTTACAGAGCTCAGAATTTGTGTATAATGCCTTGGAATGAGGAGAATAGTGTTTATGTTTACAATTAAGGCTGATTGCCTTTGCCGTTTTTTTGTGAGAATCAGTAAAAATGTTGACGATTCCAGGAAATACTTCTCAGAAAATTGTCTAATTGTGGTAAAACTGTTAAAATACACAATGATAGTTCCCAGAAATGATTAAGAACGTGTAAGAAACACTTCGAGTACACGTAAATAGATTCTTACTACCTTTATTGTCCTAGTCAATCACGGAGGTTTCTAGTGGAAAGCTGTGAAATGACGAAAATACAGGCAATATTTACAACTCCGGGTACTTCAGGTGCTGTTTTCACGGGAATGTCCTTTCAAATCTTAAGAGTTTATGTTTACAGAGCTCAGAATTTGTGTATAAAGCATGGAATGACGAGAATAGTGTTTATGTTTACAATTAAGGCTGATTGGCTTTGGCGTTTTTTTGTGTGAGTCAGTAAAAATGGTGACGATTCCAGTAAATACTTCTCAGAAAACTGTCTAATTGTGGTAAAACTGTTAAAATACACAATGATAGTTCCCAGAAATGATTAAGAACGTGTAAGAAACACTTCAAGTACACATAAATCGATTCGTAATACGTTTACTGCCCTATTCAGTCACGGAGGTTTCCAGTGGAATGCTGTGATATCGGGAAAATACTGGTAATATTTACAACTCCGGGTACTTCAGGTTGGGAATTCGCGGAAATGTGCTTTCAAATATTAAGACTTGATGTTTACAGAGCTCAGAATTTGTGTATAAAGCATTGGAATGACGAGAATTGTGTTTATGTTTACAATTAAGGCTGATTGGCTTTGGCTATTTTTGTGTGAGTCAGAAAAAACGGTGACGATTCCAGTAAATAATTCGCAGAAAATTGTCTAATTGTGGTAAAACTGTTAAAATACACAATGATAGTTACCAGAAATGATTAAGAACGTGTAAGAAACACTTCAAGTACTGGTAAATAGATTCTTACGACCTTTAGTGTCTTATTCAATCACGGAGGTTTCTGTGAAATGACGACAATACTGGAAATATTTACAACTCCTGGTACTTCAGGTGGCGTTTTCACGGGAATGTCCTTTCAAATATTAAGAGTTTATGTTTACAGAGCTCAGAATTTGTGTATAAAGCATGGAATTACGAGAACAGTGTTTATGTTTACATTTAAGGCTGATTGGCTTTGGCGTTTTTTTGTGTGAGTCAGTAAAAATGCTGACGATTCCAGTAAATACTTCTCAGAAAACTGTCTAATTGTGGGAAAACTGTTAAAATATACAATGATAGTTCCTAGAAATGATTAAGAACGTGTAAGAAAAACTTCAAGTACACGTAAATCGATTCTTAATACGTTTACTGCCCTATTCAGTCATGGAGGTTTCCAGCGGAAAGCTGTGAAAGGACGAAAATACTGGCAATATTTACAACTCCGGGTACTTAAGGTGGCGTTTTCACCGGAATGTGCTTTCAGATATTAAGATTTCATGTTTACAGAGCTCTAAATTTGTGTATAAAGCCTTGGAATGACAGAATAGTGTTTATGTTTGCGATAAAGGCTGATTGGCTTTGGCGTTTTTTTTTTTGAGTCAGTTAAAATGGTGACGATTCCAGTAAATACTTCTCAGAAAACTGTCTAACTGTGGTAAAAATGTTAAAATACACAATGATAGTTCCCTGAAATGATTAAGAACGTGTAAGAGACATTTCAAGTACATGTATATAGATTCTTACTACCTTTACTGCACTATTCCGTCACGGAGTTTTCCTGTGGAAAGCTCTGAAACGAGGAAAATACTGGTAATATTTCCAACTCAAGGTACTTCAGTTGGCATTTTCACTGGAATGTGCTTTCAAATATTAAGAGTTCATGTTTACAGAGCTCAGAATTTGTGTATAATGCCTTGGAATGAGGAGAATAGTGTTTATGTTTACAATTAAGGCTGATTGCCTTTGCCGTTTTTTTGTGAGAATCAGTAAAAATGTTGACGATTCCAGGAAATACTTCTCAGAAAATTGTCTAATTGTGGTAAAACTGTTAAAATACACAATGATAGTTCCCAGAAATGATTAAGAACCTGTAAGAAACACTTCAAGTACACGTAAATAGATTCTTACTACGTTTACTGTACTATAGAATCACGGAGGTTTCTAGTGGAAAGCTGTGAAATGACGAAAATACAGGCAATATTTACAACTCCGGGTACTTCAGGTGCTGTTTTCACGGGAATGTCCTTTCAAATCTTAAGAGTTTATGTTTACAGAGCTCAGAATTTGTGTATAAAGCATGGAATGACGAGAATAGTGTTTATGTTTACAATTAAGGCTGATTGGCTTTGGCGTTTTTTTGTGTGAGTCAGTAAAAATGGTGACGATTCCAGTAAATACTTCTCAGAAAACTGTCTAATTGTGGTAAAACTGTTAAAATACACAATGATAGTTCCCAGAAATGATTAAGAACGTGTAAGAAACACTTCAAGTACACATAAATCGATTCGTAATACGTTTACTGCCCTATTCAGTCACGGAGGTTTCCAGTGGAATGCTGTGATATCGGGAAAATACTGGTAATATTTACAACTCCGGGTACTTCAGGTTGGGAATTCGCGGAAATGTGCTTTCAAATATTAAGACTTGATGTTTACAGAGCTCAGAATTTGTGTATAAAGCATTGGAATGACGAGAATTGTGTTTATGTTTACAATTAAGGCTGATTGGCTTTGGCTATTTTTGTGTGAGTCAGAAAAAACGGTGACGATTCCAGTAAATAATTCGCAGAAAATTGTCTAATTGTGGTAAAACTGTTAAAATACACAATGATAGTTACCAGAAATGATTAAGAACGTGTAAGAAACACTTCAAGTACTGGTAAATAGATTCTTACGACCTTTAGTGTCTTATTCAATCACGGAGGTTTCTGTGAAATGACGACAATACTGGAAATATTTACAACTCCTGGTACTTCAGGTGGCGTTTTCACGGGAATGTCCTTTCAAATATTAAGAGTTTATGTTTACAGAGCTCAGAATTTGTGTATAAAGCATGGAATTACGAGAACAGTGTTTATGTTTACATTTAAGGCTGATTGGCTTTGGCGTTTTTTTGTGTGAGTCAGTAAAAATGCTGACGATTCCAGTAAATACTTCTCAGAAAACTGTCTAATTGTGGGAAAACTGTTAAAATATACAATGATAGTTCCTAGAAATGATTAAGAACGTGTAAGAAAAACTTCAAGTACACGTAAATCGATTCTTAATACGTTTACTGCCCTATTCAGTCATGGAGGTTTCCAGCGGAAAGCTGTGAAAGGACGAAAATACTGGCAATATTTACAACTCCGGGTACTTAAGGTGGCGTTTTCACCGGAATGTGCTTTCAGATATTAAGATTTCATGTTTACAGAGCTCTAAATTTGTGTATAAAGCCTTGGAATGACAGAATAGTGTTTATGTTTGCGATAAAGGCTGATTGGCTTTGGCGTTTTTTTTTTTGAGTCAGTTAAAATGGTGACGATTCCAGTAAATACTTCTCAGAAAACTGTCTAACTGTGGTAAAAATGTTAAAATACACAATGATAGTTCCCTGAAATGATTAAGAACGTGTAAGAGACATTTCAAGTACATGTATATAGATTCTTACTACCTTTACTGCACTATTCCGTCACGGAGTTTTCCTGTGGAAAGCTCTGAAACGAGGAAAATACTGGTAATATTTCCAACTCAAGGTACTTCAGTTGGCATTTTCACTGGAATGTGCTTTCAAATATTAAGAGTTCATGTTTACAGAGCTCAGAATTTGTGTATAATGCCTTGGAATGAGGAGAATAGTGTTTATGTTTACAATTAAGGCTGATTGCCTTTGCCGTTTTTTTGTGAGAATCAGTAAAAATGTTGACGATTCCAGGAAATACTTCTCAGAAAATTGTCTAATTGTGGTAAAACTGTTAAAATACACAATGATAGTTCCCAGAAATGATTAAGAACCTGTAAGAAACACTTCAAGTACACGTAAATAGATTCTTACTACGTTTACTGTACTATAGAATCACGGAGGTTTCTAGTGGAAAGCTGTGAAATGACGACAATCCTGGAAATATTTACAACTCCTGGTACTTCAGGTGGCATTTTCACGGGAATGTCCTTTCAAATATTGAGAGTTTTTTTTTACAGAGCTCAGAATTTGTGTATAAAGCATGGAATGACGAGAATAGTGTTTATGTTTACAATTAAGGCTGATTGGCTTTGGCGTTTTTTTGTGTGAGTCAGTAAAAATGGTGACGATTCCAGTAAATACTTCGCAGAAAACTGTCTAATTGTGGTAAAAGTGTTAAAATACACAATGATAGTTCCTAGAAATGTTTAAGAACGTGTAAGAAACACTTCAAGTACACGTAAATCGATTCTTAATACGTTTACTGCCCTATTCAGTCACGGAGGTTTCCAGTGGAAAGCTGTGATATCACGAAAATACTGGTAATATTTACAACTCCGGGTACTTCAGGTTGGCAATTCGCGGAAATGTGCTTTCAAATATTAAGACTTGATGTTTACAGAGCTCAGAATTTGTGTATAAAGTATTGGAATGACGAGAATAGTGTTTATGTTTACAATTAAGGCTGATTGGCTTTGGCGTTTTTTTGTGAGAATCAGTAAAAATGTTGACGATTCCAGGAAATACTTCTCAGAAAATTGTCTAATTGTGGTAAAACTGTTAAAATACACAATGATAGTTCCCAGAAATGATTAAGAACGTGTAAGAAACACTTCAAGTACACGTAAATCGATTCTTAATACGTTTACTGCCCTATTCAGTCACGGAGGTTTCCAGCGGAAAGCTGTGAAAGGACGAAAATACTGGCAATATTTACAACTCCGGGTACTTAAGGTGGCGTTTTCACCGGAATGTGCTTTCAGATATTAAGATTTCATGTTTACAGAGCTCTAAATTTGTGTATAAAGCCTTGGAATGACAAGAATAGTGTTTATGTTTGCAATAAAGGCTGATTGGCTTTGGCGTTTTTTTTTTTTTTAGTCAGTTAAAATGGTGACGATTCCAGTAAATACTTCTCAGAAAACTGTCTAACTGTGGTAAAAATGTTAACATACACAATGATAGTTCCCAGAAATGATTAAGAACGTGTAAGAAACACTTAGAGTACACGTAAATAGATTCTTACTACCTTTACTGTCCTAGTCAATCACGGAGGTTTCTAGTGGAAAGCTGTGAAATGACGAAAATACAGGCAATATTTACAACTCCGGGTACTTCAGGTGGTGTTTTCACGGGAATGTCCTTTCAAATCTTAAGAGTTTATGTTTACAGAGCTCAGAATTTGTGTATAAAGCATGGAATGACGAGAATAGTGTTTATGTTTACAATTAAGGCTGATTGGCTTTGGCGTTTTTTTGTGTGAGTCAGTAAAATTGGTGACGATTCCAGTAAATACTTCGCAGAAAACTGTCTAATTGTGGTAAAACTGTTAAAATACACAATTATAGTTCCCAGAAATGATTAAGAACGTGTAAGAAACACTTCAAGTACACGTAAATCGATTCGTAATACGTTTACTGCCCTATTCAGTCACGGAGGTTTCCAGTGGAAAGCTGTGATATCATGAAAATACTGGTAATATTTACAACTCCGGGTACTTCAGGTTGGGAATTCGCAGAAATGTGCTTTCAAATATTAAGACTTGATGTTTACAGAGCTCAGAATTTGTGTATAAAGCATTGGAATGACGAGAATTGTGTTTATGTTTACAATTAAGGCTAATTGGCTTTGGCTACTTTTGTGTGAGTCAGAAAAAACGGTGACGATTCCAGAAAATACTTCTCAGAAAATTGTCTAATTGTGGTAAAACTGTTAAAATACACAATGATAGTTACCAGAAATGATTAAGAACGTGTAACAAACACTTCAAGTACTGGTAAATAGATTCTTACGACCTTTATGTCTTATTCAATCACGGAGGTTTCTAGTGGAAAGCTGTGAAATGACGACAATACTGGAAATATTTACAACTCCTGGTACTTCAGGTGGCGTTTTCACGGGAATGTCCTTTCAAATATTGAGAGTTTTTGTTTACAGAGCTCAGAATTTGTGTATAAAGCATGGAATGACGAGAATAGTGTTTATGTTTACAATTAAGGCTGATTGGCTTTGGCGTTTTTTTGTGTGAGTCAGTAAAAATGGTGACGATTCCAGTAAATAATTCGCAGAAAATTGTCTAATTGTGGTAAAACTGTTAAAATACACAATGATAGTTCCCAGAAATGATTAAGAACCTGTAAGAAACACTTCAAGTACACGTAAATAGATTCTTACTACGTTTACTGTACTATTCAATCACGGAGGTTTCTAGTGGAAAGCTGTGAAATGACGACAATACTGGAAATATTTACAACTCCTGGTACTTCAGGTGGCGTTTTCACGGGAATGTCCTTTCAAATATTAAGAGTTTATGTTTACAGAGCTCAGAATTTGTGTATAAAGCATGGAATGACGAGAACAGTGTTTATGTTTACATTTAAGGCTGATTGGCTTTGGCGTTTTTTTGTGTGAGTCAGTAAAAATGCTGACGATTCCAGTAAATACTTCGCAGAAAACTGTCTAATTGTGGTAAAACTGTTAAAATACACAATGATAGTTCCCAGAAATGATTAAGAACGTGTAAGAAACACTTCAAGTACACGTAAATCGATTCGTAATACGTTTACTGCCCTATTCAGTCACGGAGGTTTCCAGTGGAAAGCTGTGATATCACGAAAATACTGGTAATATTTACAACTCCGGGTACTTCAGGTTGGGAATTCGCGGAAATGTGCTTTCAAATATTAAGACTTGATGTTTACAGACCTCAGAATTTGTGTATAAAGCATTGGAATGACGAGAATAGTGTTTATGTTTACAATTAAGGCTGGTTGGCTTTGGTGTTTTTTTGTGAGAATCAGTAAAAATGATGACGATTCCAGTAAATACTTCTCAGAAAATTGTCTAATTGTGGTAAAACTGTTAAAATACACAATGATAGTTCCCAGAAATGATTAAGAACGTGTAAGAAACACTTCAAGTACACGTAAATCGATTCTTAATACGTTTACTGCCCTATTCAGTCACGGAGGTTTCCAGCGGAAAGCTGTGAAAGGACGAAAATACTGGCAATATTTACAACTCCGGGTACTTAAGGTGGCGTTTTCACCGGAATGTGCTTTCAGATATTAAGATTTCATGTTTACAGAGCTCTAAATTTGTGTATCAAGCCTTGGAATGACAAGAATAGTGTTTATGTTTGCAATAAAGGCTGATTGGCTTTGGCGTTTTTTTTTTTTGTGAGTCAGTTAAAATGGTGACGATTCCAGTAAATACTTCTCAGAAAACTGTCTAACTGTGGTAAAAATGTTAACATACACAATGATAGTTCCCTGAAATGATTAATAACGTGTAAGAGACATTTCAAGTACATGTAAATAGATTCTTACTACGTTTACTGCCCTATTCCGTCACGGAGTTTTCCAGTGGAAAGCTCTGAAACGAGGAAAATACTGGTAATATTTCCAACTCAAGGTACTTCAGGTGGCATTTTCACGGGAATGTGCTTTCAAATATTAAGAGTTCATGTTTACAGAGCTCAGAATTTGTGTATAATGCCTTGGAATGAGGAGAATAGTGTTTATGTTTACAATTAAGGCTGATTGCCTTTGCTGTTTTTTTGTGAGAATCAGTAAAAATGTTGACGATTCCAGGAAATACTTCTCAGAAAATTGTCTAATTGTGGTAAAACTGTTAAAATACACAATGATAGTTCCCAGAAATGATTAAGAACGTGTAAGAAACACTTCGAGTACACGTAAATAGATTCTTACTACCTTTACTGTCCTAGTCAATCACGGAGGTTTCTAGTGGAAAGCTGTGAAATGACGAAAATAATGGCAATATTTACAACTCCGGGTACTTCAGGTTGGGAATTCGCAGAAATGTGCTTTCAAATATTAAGACTTGATGTTTACAGACCTCAGAATTTGTGTATAAAGCATTGGAATGACGAGAATTGTGTTTATGTTTACAATTAAGGCTAATTGGCTTTGGCTATTTTTGTGTGAGTCAGAAAAAACGGTGACGATTCCAGAAAATACTTCTCAGAAAATTGTCTAATTGTGGTAAAACTGTTAAAATACACAATGATAGTTACCAGAAATGATTAAGAACGTGTAACAAACACTTCAAGTACTGGTAAATAGATTCTTACGACCTTTAGTGTCTTATTCAATCACGGAGGTTTCTAGTGGAAAGCTGTGAAATGACGACAATACTGGAAATATTTACAACTCCTGGTACTTCAGGTGGCGTTTTCACGGGAATGTCCTTTCAAATATTGAGAGTTTTTGTTTACAGAGCTCAGAATTTGTGTATAAAGCATGGAATAACGAGAATAGTGTTTATGTTTACAATTAAGGCTGATTGGCTTTGGCGTTTTATTGTGTGAGTCAGTAAAAATGGTGACGATTCCAGTAAATAATTCGCAGAAAATTGTCTAATTGTGGTAAAACTGTTAAAGTACACAATGATAGTTCCCAGAAATGATTAAGAACCTGTAAGAAACACTTCAAGTACACGTAAATAGATTCTTACTACGTTTACTGTACTATTCAATCACGGAGGTTTCTAGTGGAAAGCTGTGAAATGACGACAATACTGGAAATATTTACAACTCCTGGTACTTCAGGTGGCGTTTTCATGGGAATGTCCTTTCAAATATTAAGAGTTTATGTTTACAGAGCTCAGAATTTGTGTATAAAGCATGGAATGACGAGAACAGTGTTTATGTTTACATTTAAGGCTGATTGGCTTTGGCGTTTTTTTGTGTGAGTCAGTAAAAATGCTGACGATTCCAGTAAATACTTCGCAGAAAACTGTCTAATTGTGGTAAAACTGTTAAAATACACAATGATAGTTCCCAGAAATGATTAAGAACGTGTAAGAAACACTTCAAGTACACGTAAATCGATTCGTAATACGTTTACTGCCCTATTCAGTCACGGAGGTTTCCAGTGGAAAGCTGTGATATCACGAAAATACTGGTAATATTTACAACTCCGGGTACTTCAGGTTGGGAATTCGCGGAAATGTGCTTTCAAATATTAAGACTTGATGTTTACAGACCTCAGAATTTGTGTATAAAGCATTGGAATGACGAGAATAGTGTTTATGTTTACAATTAAGGCTGGTTGGCTTTGGTGTTTTTTTGTGAGAATCAGTAAAGATGATGACGATTCCAGTAAATACTTCTCAGAAAATTGTCTAATTGTGTTAAAACTGTTAAAATACACAATGATAGTTCCCAGAAATGATTAAGAACGTGTAAGAAACACTTCAAGTACACGTAAATCGATTCTTAATACGTTTACTGCCCTATTCAGTCACGGAGGTTTCCAGCGGAAAGCTGTGAAAGGACGAAAATACTGGCAATATTTACAACTCCGGGTACTTAAGGTGGCGTTTTCACCGGAATGTGCTTTCAGATATTAAGATTTCATGTTTACAGAGCTCTAAATTTGTGTATAAAGCCTTGGAATGACAAGAATAGTGTTTATGTTTGCAATAAAGGCTGATTGGCTTTGGCGTTTTTTTTTTTTGTGAGTCAGTTAAAATGGTGACGATTCCAGTAAATACTTCTCAGAAAACTGTCTAACTGTGGTAAAAATGTTAACATACACAATGATAGTTCCCTGAAATGATTAATAACGTGTAAGAGACATTTCAAGTACATGTAAATAGATTCTTACTACGTTTACTGCCCTATTCCGTCACGGAGTTTTCCAGTGGAAAGCTCTGAAACGAGGAAAATACTGGTAATATTTCCAACTCAAGGTACTTCAGGTGGCATTTTCACGGGAATGTGCTTTCAAATATTAAGAGTTCATGTTTACAGAGCTCAGAATTTGTGTATAATGCCTTGGAATGAGGAGAATAGTGTTTATGTTTACAATTAAGGCTGATTGCCTTTGCCGTTTTTTTGTGAGAATCAGTAAAAATGTTGACGATTCCAGGAAATACTTCTCAGAAAATTGTCTAATTGTGGTAAAACTGTTAAAATACACAATGATAGTTCCCAGAAATGATTAAGAACGTGTAAGAAACACTTCGAGTACACGTAAATAGATTCTTACTACCTTTACTGTCCTAGTCAATCACGGAGGTTTCTAGTGGAAAGCTGTGAAATGACGAAAATACTGGCAGTATTTACAACTCCGGGTACTTCAGGTGGTGTTTTCACGGGAATGTCCTTTCAAATCTTAAGAGTTTATGTTTACAGAGCTCAGAATTTGTGTATAAAGCATGGAATGACGAGAATAGTGTTTATGTTTACAATTAAGGCTGATTGGCTTTGGCGTTTTTTTGTGTGAGTCAGTAAAAATGGTGACGATTCCAGTAAATACTTCTCAGAAAACTGTCTAATTGTGGTAAAACTGTTAAAATACACAATTATAGTTCCCAGAAATGATTAAGAACGTGTAAGAAACACTTCAAGTACACGTAAATAGATTCTTACTACGTTTACTGTACTATACAATCACGGAGGTTTCTAGTGGAAAGCTGTGAAATGACGACAATACTGGAAATATTTACAACTCCTGGTACTTCAGGTGGCATTTTCACGGGAATGTCCTTTCAAATATTGAGAGTTTTTTTTTACAGAGCTCAGAATTTGTGTATAAAGCATGGAATGACGAGAATAGTGTTTATGTTTACAATTAAGGCTGATTGGCTTTGGCGTTTTTTGTGTGAGTCAGTAAAAATGGTGACGATTCCAGTAAATACTTCGCAGAAAACTGTCTAATTGTGGTAAAACTGTTAAAATACACAATGATAGTTCCCAGAAATGTTTAAGAACGTGTAAGAAACACTTCAAGTACACGTAAATCGATTCGTAATACGTTTACTGCCCTATTCAGTCACGGAGGTTTCCAGTGGAAAGCTGTGATATCACGAAAATACTGGTAATATTTACAACTCCGGGTACTTCAGGTTGGGAATTCGCGGAAATGTGCTTTCAAATATTAAGACTTGATGTTTACAGACCTCAGAATTTGTGTATAAAGCATTGGAATGACGAGAATAGTGTTTATGTTTACAATTAAGGCTGGTTGGCTTTGGTGTTTTTTTGTGAGAATCAGTAAAAATGATGACGATTCCAGTAAATACTTCTCAGAAAATTGTCTAATTGTGTTAAAACTGTTAAAATACACAATGATAGTTCCCAGAAATGATTAAGAACGTGTAAGAAACACTTCAAGTACACGTAAATCGATTCTTAATACGTTTACTGCCCTATTCAGTCACGGAGGTTTCCAGCGGAAAGCTGTGAAAGGACGAAAATACTGGCAATATTTACAACTCCGGGTACTTAAGGTGGCGTTTTCACCGGAATGTGCTTTCAGATATTAAGATTTCATGTTTACAGAGCTCTAAATTTGTGTATCAAGCCTTGGAATGACAAGAATAGTGTTTATGTTTGCAATAAAGGCTGATTGGCTTTGGCGTTTTTTTTTTTTGTGAGTCAGTTAAAATGGTGACGATTCCAGTAAATACTTCTCAGAAAACTGTCTAACTGTGGTAAAAATGTTAACATACACAATGATAGTTCCCTGAAATGATTAATAACGTGTAAGAGACATTTCAAGTACATGTAAATAGATTCTTACTACGTTTACTGCCCTATTCCGTCACGGAGTTTTCCAGTGGAAAGCTCTGAAACGAGGAAAATACTGGTAATATTTCCAACTCAAGGTACTTCAGGTGGCATTTTCACGGGAATGTGCTTTCAAATATTAAGAGTTCATGTTTACAGAGCTCAGAATTTGTGTATAATGCCTTGGAATGAGGAGAATAGTGTTTATGTTTACAATTAAGGCTAATTGGCTTTGGCTATTTTTGTGTGAGTCAGAAAAAACGGTGACGATTCCAGAAAATACTTCTCAGAAAATTGTCTAATTGTGGTAAAACTGTTAAAATACACAATGATAGTTACCAGAAATGATTAAGAACGTGTAACAAACACTTCAAGTACTGGTAAATAGATTCTTACGACCTTTAGTGTCTTATTCAATCACGGAGGTTTCTAGTGGAAAGCTGTGAAATGACGACAATACTGGAAATATTTACAACTCCTGGTACTTCAGGTGGCGTTTTCACGGGAATGTCCTTTCAAATATTGAGAGTTTTTGTTTACAGAGCTCAGAATTTGTGTATAAAGCATGGAATAACGAGAATAGTGTTTATGTTTACAATTAAGGCTGATTGGCTTTGGCGTTTTATTGTGTGAGTCAGTAAAAATGGTGACGATTCCAGTAAATAATTCGCAGAAAATTGTCTAATTGTGGTAAAACTGTTAAAGTACACAATGATAGTTCCCAGAAATGATTAAGAACCTGTAAGAAACACTTCAAGTACACGTAAATAGATTCTTACTACGTTTACTGTACTATTCAATCACGGAGGTTTCTAGTGGAAAGCTGTGAAATGACGACAATACTGGAAATATTTACAACTCCTGGTACTTCAGGTGGCGTTTTCATGGGAATGTCCTTTCAAATATTAAGAGTTTATGTTTACAGAGCTCAGAATTTGTGTATAAAGCATGGAATGACGAGAACAGTGTTTATGTTTACATTTAAGGCTGATTGGCTTTGGCGTTTTTTTGTGTGAGTCAGTAAAAATGCTGACGATTCCAGTAAATACTTCGCAGAAAACTGTCTAATTGTGGTAAAACTGTTAAAATACACAATGATAGTTCCCAGAAATGATTAAGAACGTGTAAGAAACACTTCAAGTACACGTAAATCGATTCGTAATACGTTTACTGCCCTATTCAGTCACGGAGGTTTCCAGTGGAAAGCTGTGATATCACGAAAATACTGGTAATATTTACAACTCCGGGTACTTCAGGTTGGGAATTCGCGGAAATGTGCTTTCAAATATTAAGACTTGATGTTTACAGACCTCAGAATTTGTGTATAAAGCATTGGAATGACGAGAATAGTGTTTATGTTTACAATTAAGGCTGGTTGGCTTTGGTGTTTTTTTGTGAGAATCAGTAAAAATGATGACGATTCCAGTAAATACTTCTCAGAAAATTGTCTAATTGTGTTAAAACTGTTAAAATACACAATGATAGTTCCCAGAAATGATTAAGAACGTGTAAGAAACACTTCAAGTACACGTAAATCGATTCTTAATACGTTTACTGCCCTATTCAGTCACGGAGGTTTCCAGCGGAAAGCTGTGAAAGGACGAAAATACTGGCAATATTTACAACTCCGGGTACTTAAGGTGGCGTTTTCACCGGAATGTGCTTTCAGATATTAAGATTTCATGTTTACAGAGCTCTAAATTTGTGTATAAAGCCTTGGAATGACAAGAATAGTGTTTATGTTTGCAATAAAGGCTGATTGGCTTTGGCGTTTTTTTTTTTTGTGAGTCAGTTAAAATGGTGACGATTCCAGTAAATACTTCTCAGAAAACTGTCTAACTGTGGTAAAAATGTTAACATACACAATGATAGTTCCCTGAAATGATTAATAACGTGTAAGAGACATTTCAAGTACATGTAAATAGATTCTTACTACGTTTACTGCCCTATTCCGTCACGGAGTTTTCCAGTGGAAAGCTCTGAAACGAGGAAAATACTGGTAATATTTCCAACTCAAGGTACTTCAGGTGGCATTTTCACGGGAATGTGCTTTCAAATATTAAGAGTTCATGTTTACAGAGCTCAGAATTTGTGTATAATGCCTTGGAATGAGGAGAATAGTGTTTATGTTTACAATTAAGGCTGATTGCCTTTGCCGTTTTTTTGTGAGAATCAGTAAAAATGTTGACGATTCCAGGAAATACTTCTCAGAAAATTGTCTAATTGTGGTAAAACTGTTAAAATACACAATGATAGTTCCCAGAAATGATTAAGAACGTGTAAGAAACACTTCGAGTACACGTAAATAGATTCTTACTACCTTTACTGTCCTAGTCAATCACGGAGGTTTCTAGTGGAAAGCTGTGAAATGACGAAAATACAGGCAATATTTACAACTCCGGGTACTTCAGGTGGTGTTTTCACGGGAATGTCCTTTCAAATCTTAAGAGTTTATGTTTACAGAGCTCAGAATTTGTGTATAAAGCATGGAATGACGAGAATAGTGTTTATGTTTACAATTAAGGCTGATTGGCTTTGGCGTTTTTTTGTGTGAGTCAGTAAAAATGGTGACGATTCCAGTAAATACTTCTCAGAAAACTGTCTAATTGTGGTAAAACTGTTAAAATACACAATTATAGTTCCCAGAAATGATTAAGAACGTGTAAGAAACACTTCAAGTACACGTAAATAGATTCTTACTACGTTTACTGTACTATACAATCACGGAGGTTTCTAGTGGAAAGCTGTGAAATGACGACAATACTGGAAATATTTACAACTCCTGGTACTTCAGGTGGCATTTTCACGGGAATGTCCTTTCAAATATTGAGAGTTTTTTTTTACAGAGCTCAGAATTTGTGTATAAAGCATGGAATGACGAGAATAGTGTTTATGTTTACAATTAAGGCTGATTGGCTTTGGCGTTTTTTGTGTGAGTCAGTAAAAATGGTGACGATTCCAGTAAATACTTCGCAGAAAACTGTCTAATTGTGGTAAAACTGTTAAAATACACAATGATAGTTCCCAGAAATGTTTAAGAACGTGTAAGAAACACTTCAAGTACACGTAAATCGATTCTTAATACGTTTACTGCCCTATTCAGTCACGGAGGTTTCCAGTGGAAAGCTGTGATATCACGAAAATACTGGTAATATTTACAACTCCGGGTACTTCAGGTTGGGAATTCGCGGAAATGTGCTTTCAAATATTAAGACTTGATGTTTACAGAGCTCAGAATTTGTGTATAAAGTATTGGAATGACGAGAATAGTGTTTATGTTTACAATTAAGGCTGATTGGCTTTGGCGTTTTTTTGTGAGAATCAGTAAAAATGATGACGATTCCAGTAAATACTTCTCAGAAAATTGTCTAATTGTGGTAAAACTGTTAAAATACACAATGATAGTTCCCAGAAATGATTAAGAACGTGTAAGAAACAACTCAAGTACTAGTAAATAGAGTCTTACTACATTTACTGTCGAATTCAATCACGGAGGTTTCCAGTGGAAAGCTGTGAAATGACGAAAATACTGGTAATATTTACAAGTCCGGGTACTTCCGGTGGCGTTTTCACGGGAATGTCCTTTCAAATCTTAAGAGTTTATGTTTACAGAGCTCAGAATTTGTGTATAAAGCATGGAATGACGAGAATAGTGTTTATGTTTACAATTAAGGCTGATTGGCTTTGGCGTTTTTTTGTGTGAGTCAGTAAAAATGGTGACGATTCCAGTAAATACTTCTCAGAAAACTGTCTAATTGTGGTAAAACTGTTAAAATACACAATTATAGTTCCCAGAAATGATTAAGAACGTGTAAGAAACACTTCAAGTACACGTAAATCGATTCGTAATACGTTCACTGCCCTATTCAGTCACGGAGGTTTCCAGTGGAAAGCTGTGATATCACGAAAATACTGGTAATATTTACAACTCCGGGTACTTCAGGTTGGGAATTCGCGGAAATGTGCTTTCAAATATTAAGACTTGATGTTTACAGACCTCAGAATTTGTGTATAAAGCATTGGAATGACGAGAATTGTGTTTATGTTTACAATTAAGGCTAATTGGCTTTGGCTATTTTTGTGTGAGTCAGAAAAAACGGTGACGATTCCAGAAAATACTTCTCAGAAAATTGTCTAATTGTGGTAAAACTGTTAAAATACACAATGATAGTTACCAGAAATGATTAAGAACGTGTAAGAAACACTTCAAGTACTGGTAAATAGATTCTTACGACCTTTAGTGTCTTATTCAATCACGGAGGTTTCTAGTGGAAAGCTGTGAAATGACGACAATACTGGAAATATTTACAACTCCTGGTACTTCAGGTGGCGTTTTCACGGGAATGTCCTTTCAAATATTGAGAGTTTTTGTTTACAGAGCTCAGAATTTGTGTATAAAGCATGGAATGACGAGAATAGTGTTTATGTTTACAATTAAGGTTGATTGGCTTTGTGGTTTTTTTGTGTGAGTCAGTAAAAATGGTGACGATTCCAGTAAATAATTCGCAGAAAACTGTCTAATTGTGGTAAAACTGTTAAAATACACAATGATAGTTCCCAGAAATGATTAAGAACCTGTAAGAAACACTTCAAGTACACGTAAATAGATTCTTACTACGTTTACTGTACTATTCAATCACGGAGGTTTCTAGTGGAAAGCTGTGAAATGACGACAATACTGGAAATATTTACAACTCCTGGTACTTCAGGTGGCGTTTTCACGGGAATGTCCTTTCAAATATTAAGAGTTTATGTTTACAGAGCTCAGAATTTGTGTATAAAGCATGGAATGACGAGAACAGTGTTTATGTTTACATTTAAGGCTGATTGGCTTTGGCGTTTTTTTGTGTGAGTCAGTAAAAATGGTGACGATTCCAGTAAATACTTCTCAGAAAACTGTCTAATTGTGGTAAAACTGTTAAAATACACAATTATAGTTCCCAGAAATGATTAAGAACGTGTAAGAAACACTTCAAGTACACGTAAATCGATTCGTAATACGTTTACTGCCCTATTCAGTCACGGAGGTTTCCAGCGGAAAGCTGTGAAAGGACGAAAATACTGGCAATATTTACAACTCCGGGTACTTAAGGTGGCGTTTTCACCGGAATGTGCTTTCAGATATTAAGATTTCATGTTTACAGAGCTCTAAATTTGTGTATAAAGCCTTGGAATGACAAGAATAGTGTTTATGTTTGCAATAAAGGCTGATTGGCTTTGGCGTTTTTTTTTTTTTAGTCAGTTAAAATGGTGACGATTCCAGTAAATGCTTCTCAGAAAACTGTCTAACTGTGGTAAAAATGTTAACATACACAATGATAGTTCCCTGAAATGATTAAGAACGTGTAAGAGACATTTCAAGTACATGTAAATAGATTCTTACTACGTTTACTGCCCTATTCCGTCACGGAGTTTTCCAGTGGAAAGCTCTGAAACGAGGAAAATACTGGTAATATTTCCAACTCAAGGTACTTCAGTTGGCATTTTCACAGGAATGTGCTTTCAAATATTAAGAGTTCATGTTTACAGAGCTCAGAATTTGTGTATAATGCCTTGGAATGAGGAGAATAGTGTTTATGTTTACAATTAAGGCTGATTGCCTTTGCTGTTTTTTTGTGAGAATCAGTAAAAATGTTGACGATTCCAGGAAATACTTCTCAGAAAATTGTCTAATTGTGGTAAAACTGTTAAAATACACAATGATAGTTCCCAGAAATGATTAAGAACGTGTAAGAAACACTTCGAATACACGTAAATAGATTCTTACTACCTTTACTGTCCTAGTCAATCACGGAGGTTTCTAGTGGAAAGCTTTGAAATGACGAAAATACTGGCAATATTTACAACTCCGGGTACTTCAGGTGGTGTTTTCACGGGAATGTCCTTTCAAATCTTAAGAGTTTATGTTTACAGAGCTCAGAATTTGTGTATAAAGCATGGAATGACGAGAATAGTGTTTATGTTTACAATTAAGGCTGATTGGCTTTGGCGTTTTTTTGTGTGAGTCAGTAAAAATGGTGACGATTCCAGTAAATACTTCTCAGAAAACTGTCTAATTGTGGTAAAACTGTTAAAATACACAATTATAGTTCCCAGAAATGATTAAGAACGTGTAAGAAACACTTCAAGTACACGTAAATCGATTCGTAATACGTTCACTGCCCTATTCAGTCACGGAGGTTTCCAGTGGAAAGCTGTGATATCACGAAAATACTGGTAATATTTACAACTCCGGGTACTTCAGGTTGGGAATTCGCGGAAATGTGCTTTCAAATATTAAGACTTGATGTTTACAGACCTCAGAATTTGTGTATAAAGCATTGGAATGACGAGAATTGTGTTTATGTTTACAATTAAGGCTAATTGGCTTTGGCTATTTTTGTGTGAGTCAGAAAAAACGGTGACGATTCCAGAAAATACTTCTCAGAAAATTGTCTAATTGTGGTAAAACTGTTAAAATACACAATGATAGTTACCAGAAATGATTAAGAACGTGTAAGAAACACTTCAAGTACTGGTAAATAGATTCTTACGACCTTTAGTGTCTTATTCAATCACGGAGGTTTCTAGTGGAAAGCTGTGAAATGACGACAATACTGGAAATATTTACAACTCCTGGTACTTCAGGTGGCGTTTTCACGGGAATGTCCTTTCAAATATTGAGAGTTTTTGTTTACAGAGCTCAGAATTTGTGTATAAAGCATGGAATGACGAGAATAGTGTTTATGTTTACAATTAAGGCTGATTGGCTTTGGCGTTTTTTTGTGTGAGTCAGTAAAAATGGTGAAGATTCCAGTAAATAATTCGCAGAAAACTGTCTAATTGTGGTAAAACTGTTAAAATACACAATGATAGTTCCCAGAAATGATTAAGAACCTGTAAGAAACACTTCAAGTACACGTAAATAGATTCTTACTACGTTTACTGTACTATTCAATCACGGAGGTTTCTAGTGGAAAGCTGTGAAATGACGACAATACTGGAAATATTTACAACTCCTGGTACTTCAGGTGGCGTTTTCACGGGAATGTCCTTTCAAATATTAAGAGTTTATGTTTACAGAGCTCAGAATTTGTGTATAAAGCATAGAATGACGAGAACAGTGTTTATGTTTACATTTAAGGCTGATTGGCTTTGGCGTTTTTTTGTGTGAGTCAGTAAAAATGGTGACGATTCCAGTAAATACTTCTCAGAAAACTGTCTAATTGTGGTAAAACTGTTAAAATACACAATTATAGTTCCCAGAAATGATTAAGAACGTGTAAGAAACACTTCAAGTACACGTAAATCGATTCGTAATACGTTTACTGCCCTATTCAGTCACGGAGGTTTCCAGTGGAAAGCTGTGATATCGCGAAAATACTGGTAATATTTACAACTCCGGGTACTTCAGGTTGGGAATTCGCGGAAATGTACTTTCAAATATTAAGACTTGATGTTTACAGAGCTCAGAATTTGTGTATAAAGCATTGGAATGACGAGAATTGTGTTTATGTTTACAATAAAGGCTGATTGGCTTTGGCTATTTTTGTGTGAGTCAGAAAAAACGGTGACGATTCCAGAAAATACTTCTCAGAAAATTGTCTAATTTTTGTAAAACTGTTAAAATACACAATGATAGTTCCCAGAAATGATTAAGAACGTGTAAGAAACAACTCAAATACTCGTGAATAGAGCCTTAATTCATTTACTGTCATATTCAATCACGGAAGTTTCCAGTGGAAAGCTGTGAAATGATGAAAATACTGGTAATATTTTCAACTCCAGGTACTTCCGGTGGCGTTTTCACGGGACTGTGCTTTCAAATTTGAAGAGTTCATGCTTACAGAGCTCAGAATTGGTGTCTAAGGCCTTGGAATGAGGAGAATTGTGTTTATGTTTACAATTAAGGAGGATTGGCTTTGGTGTTTTTTTGTTTGAATCAGTTAAATTGGTGACGATTCCGGTAAATACTTCTAAGCAAACTGTCTAATTTTGGTAAAACTGTTAAAATACACAATGATAGTTCCCAGAAATGATTAAGAACGTGTAAGAAACAACTCAAGTACTCGTAAATAGAGCCTTACTTCATTTACTGTCATATTCAATCACGGAAGTTTCCAGTGGAAAACTTTGAAACGATGAAAATACTGGTAATATTTACAACTCCAGGACTTCCGGTGGCGTTTTCACGGGGCTGTGCTTTCAAATATTAAGAGTTCATGCTTACAGAGCTCAGAATTGGTGTCTAAGGCCTTGGAATGACGAGAATAGTGTTTATGATTACAATTAAGGAGGATTGGCTTTGGTGTTTTTTTGTGTGAATCAGTTAAAATGGTGACGATTCCGTTAAATACTTGTAAGCAAACTGTCTAATTTTGGTAAAACTGTTAAAATACACAACGATAGTTCCCAGAAATGATTAAGAACGTGTAAGAAACAACTCAAGTACTCGTAAATAGAGCCTTACTACATTTACTATCATATTCAATCTCGGGGGTTTCCAGTGGAAAGCTGTGAAATGATGAAAATACTGGTAATATTTACAACTCCGGGTACTTCCGGTGGCGTCTTCACGGGACTGTGCTTTAAATATTAAGAGTTCATGCTTACAGAGCTCAGAATTGGTGTCTAAAGCCTTGGAATGACGAGAATAGTGTTTATGTTTACAATTAAGGAGGATAGGCTCTGGTGGTTTTTTGTGTGAATAAGTTGAAATGGTGACGACTCCAGTAAATACTTCTAAGCAAACTGTCTAAGTTTGGTAAAACTGTTAAAATACACAATGATAGTTCCCAGAAATGCTTAAGAACATGTAAGAAACAACTCAAGTACTAGTAAATAGAGTCTTACTACATTTACTGTCGAATTCAATCACGGAGGTTTCCAGTGGAAAGCTGTGAAATGACGAAAATACTGGTAATATTTACAAGTCCGGGTATTTCCGGTGGCGTTTTCACGGGACTGTGCTGTCAAATATTAAGAGTTCATGCTTACAGAGCTCAGAATTGGTGTCTAAAGCTTTGGAATGACCAGAATAGTGTTTATGTTTACAATTAAGGAGGATTGGCTTTGGCGTTTTTGTGTGTGAATCAGTTAAAATGGTGACGATTCCGGTAAATACTTCTAAGCAAACTGTCTAATTTTTGTAAAACTGTTAAAATACACAATGATAGTTCCCAGAAATGATTAAGAACGTGTAAGAAACAACTCAAATACTCGTAAATAGAGCCTTACTTCATTTACTGTCATATTCAATCACGGAAGTTTCCAGTGGAAAGCTGTGAAATGATGAAAATACTGGTAATATTTTCAACTCCTGGTACTTCCGGTGGCGTTTTCACGGGACTGTGCTTTCAAATTTGAAGAGTTCATGCTTACAGAGCTCAGAATTGGTGTCTAAGGCCTTGGAATGAGGAGAATCGTGTTTATGTTTACAATTAAGGAGGATTGGCTTTGGTGTTTTTTTGTTTGAATCAGTTAAAATGGTGACGATTCCGGTAAATACTTCTAAGCAAACCGTCTAATTTTGGTAAAAATGTTAAAATACACAATGATAGTTCCCAGAAATGATTAAGAACGTGTAAGAAACAACTCAAGTACTCGTAAATACAGTCTTACTACATTTACAGTCGAATTCAATCTCGGGGGTTTCCAGTGGAAAGCTGTGAAATGATGAAAATACTGGTAATATTTACTACTCCGGGTACTTCCGGTGGCGTTTTCATGGGACTGTGCTTTAAATATTAAGAGTTCATGCTTACAGAGCTCAGAATTGGTGTCTAAAGCCTTGGAATGACGAGAATAGTGTTTATGTTTACAATTAAGGAGGATAGGCTCTGGTGGTTTTTTGTGTGAATAAGTTGAAATGGTGACGACTCCAGTAAATACTTCTAAGCAAACTCTCTAATTTTGGTAAAACTGTTAAAATAGACAATGATAGTTCCCAGAAATGCTTAAGAACATGTAAGAAACTACTCAAGTACTAGTAAATAGAGTCTTACTACATTTACTGTCGAATTCAATCACGGAGGTTTCCAGTGGAAAGCTGTGAAATGACGAAAATACTGGTAATATTTACAAGTCCGGGTATTTCCGGTGGCGTTTTCACGGGACTGTGCTTTCAAATATTAAGAGTTCATGCTTACAGAGCTCAGAATTGGTGTCTAAAGCTTTGGAATGACCAGAATAGTGTTTATGTTTACAATTAAGGAGGATTGGCTTTGGCGTTTTTGTGTGTGAATCAGTTAAAATGGTGACGATTCCGGTAAATACTTCTAAGCAAACTGTCTAATTTTTGTAAAACTGTTAAAATACACAATGATAGTTCCCAGAAATGATTAAGAACGTGTAAGAAACAACTCAAATACTCGTAAATAGAGCCTTACTTCATTTACTGTCATATTCAATCACGGAAGTTTCCAGTGGAAAGCTGTGAAATGATGAAAATACTGGTAATATTTTCAACTCCTGGTACTTCCGGTGGCGTTTTCACGGGACTGTGCTTTCAAATTTGAAGAGTTCATGCTTACAGAGCTCAGAATTGGTGTCTAAGGCCTTGGAATGAGGAGAATCGTGTTTATGTTTACAATTAAGGAGGATTGGCTTTGGTGTTTTTTTGTTTGAATCAGTTAAAATGGTGACGATTCCGGTAAATACTTCTAAGCAAACTGTCTAATTTTGGTAAAACTGTTAAAATACACAATGATAGTTCCCAGAAATGATTAAGAACGTGTAAGAAACAACTCAAGTACTCGTAAATAGAGCCTTACTACATTTACTATCATATTCAATCTCGGGGGTTTCCAGTGGAAAGCTGTGAAATGATGAAAATACTTGTAATATTTACAACTCCGGTTACTTCCGGTGGCGTCTTCACGGGACTGTGCTTTCAAATATGAAGGGTTCATGCTTACAGAGCTCAGAATTGGTGTCTAAAGCCTTGGAATGACGAGAATAGTGTTTATGTTTACAATCAAGGAGGATTGGCTTAGGCGTTTTTTTGTGTGAATCAGTTAAAATGGTGACGATTCCGGTAAATACTTCTAAGCAAATTGTCTAAGTTTGGTAAAACTGTTAAAATACACAATGATAGTTCCCAGAAATGCTTAAGAACGTGTAAGAAACAACTAAAGTACTAGTAAATAGAGTCTTACTACATTTACTGTCGAATTCAATCACGGAGGTTTCCAATGGAAAGCTGTGAAATGACGAAAATACTGGTAACATTTACAAGTCCGGGTACTTCCGGTGGCGTTTTCATGGGACTGTACTTTCAAATATTAAGAGTTCATGCTTACAGAGCTCAGAATTGGTGTCTAAAGCTTTGGAATGACCAGAATATTGTTTATGTTTACAATTAAGGAGGATTGGCTTTGGCGTTTTTATGTGTGAATCAGTTAAAATGGTGACGATTCCGGGAAATACTTCTAAGCAAACTGTCTAATTTTTGTAAAACTGTTAAAATACACAATGATAGTTCCCAGAAATGATTAAGAACGTGTAAGAAACAACTCAAATACTCGTAAATAGAGCCTTACTTCATTTACTGTCATATTCAATCACGGAAGTTTCCAGTGGAAAGCTGTGAAATGATGAAAATACTGGTAATATTTTCAACTCCGGGTACTTCCGGTGGCGTTTTCACGGGACTGTGCTTTCAAATATGAAGAGTTCATGCTTACAGAGATCAGAATTGGTGTCTAAAGCCTTGGAATGACGAGAATAGTGTTTATGGTTACAATTAAGGAGGATTGGCTTTGGTGTTTTTTGTCTGAATCAGTTAAAATGGTGACGATTCTGGTAAATACTTCTAAGCAAACTGTCTAATTTTGGTAAAACTGTTGAAATACACAATGATAGTTCCCAGAAATGATTAAGAACGTGTAAGAGACAACTCAAGTACTCGTAAATAGAGCCTTACTACATTTACTGTCATATTCAGTCTCGAAGGTTTCCAGTGGAAAGCTGTGAAATGATGAAACTACTGGTAATATTTTCAACTCCGGGTACTTCCGATGGCGTTTTCACGGGACTGTGCTTTCAAATATGAAGAGTTCATGCTTACAGAGCTCAGAATTGGTGTCTAAAGCCTTGGAATGACGAGAATAGTGTTTATGTTTACAATTAAGGAGGATTGGCTTTGGTGTTTTTTTGTTTGAATCAGTTAAAATGGTGACGATTCCAGAAAATACTTCTAAGCAAACTGTCTAATTTTGGTAAAACTGTTAAAATACACAATGATAGTTCCCAGAAATGATTAAGAACGTGTAAGAAACAACTCAAGTACTCGTAAATAGAGTCTTACTACATTTACAGTTGAATTCAATCAAGGAGGTTTCCAGTGGAAAGCTCTGAAATGACGAAAATACTGGGAACATTTACTATTCCGGGTACTTCCGGTGGCGTTTTCACAGGACTGTCCTTTCAAATATTAAGTGTTCATGCTTACAGAGCTCAGAATTGGTGTCTAAAGCCTTGGAATGACGAGAATAGTGTTTATGTTTACAATTAAGGATTATAGGCTTTGGTGTTTTTTTGCGTGAATCAGTTAAAATGGTGACGATTCCGGTAAATACTTCTAAGCAAACTGGCTAAGTTTGGTAAAACTGTTAAAATACACAATGATAGTTCCCAGAAATGATTAAGAACGTGTAAGAAACAACTCAAATACTAGTAAATAGAGTCTTACTACATTTACTGTCGAATTCAATCACGGAGGTTTCCAGTGGAAAGCAGTGAAATGACAAAAATACTGGTAATATTTGCAACTCCGGTACTTCCGGTTGCATTTTCACGGGACTGTGCTTTCAAATATTAAGAGTTCATGCTTACAGAGCTCAGAATTGGTGTCTAAAACTTTGGAATGACCAGAATAGTGTTTATGTTTACAATTAAGGAGGATTGGCTTTGGCGTTTTTGTGTGTGAATCAGTTAAAATGGTGACGATTCTGGTAAATACTTCTAAGCAAACTGTCTAATTTTTGTAAAACTGTTAAAATACACAATGATAGTTCCCAGAAATGATTAAGAACGTGTAAGAAACAACTCAAATACTCTTAAATAGAGCCTTACTTCATTTACTGTCATATTCAATCACGGAAGTTTCCAGTGGAAAGCTGTGAAATGATGAAAATACTGGTAATATTTTCAACTCCTGGTACTTCCGGTGGCGTTTTCACGGGACTGTGCTTTCAAATATGAAGAGTTCATGCTTACAGAGCTCAGAATTGGTGTCTAAGGCCTTGTAATGAGGAGAATCGTGTTTATGTTTACAATTAAGGAGGATTGGCTTTGGTGTTTTTTTGTGTGAATCAGTTGAAATGGGGACGATTCTGCTAAATACTTCTAAGCAAACTGTCTAATTTTGGTAAAACTGTTAAAACACACAATGATAGTTCCCGGAAAAGCTTAAGAACGTGTAAGAAACAACTCAAAT
Organism: Myotis daubentonii; assembly: GCF_963259705.1. NCBI lineage: Eukaryota > Metazoa > Chordata > Mammalia > Chiroptera > Vespertilionidae > Myotis > Myotis daubentonii. The sequence continues at coordinate 143,519 of NC_081851.1, forward strand.
ACTCGTAAATAGACCCTTACTTCATTTACTGTCATATTCAATCACGGAAGTTTCCAGTGGAAAGCTGTGAAATGATGAAAATACTGGTAATATTTACAACTCCGGGTACTTCCGGTGGCGTTTTCACGGGACTGTGCTTTCAAATATTAAGAGTTCATGCTTACAGAGCTCAGAATTGGTGTCTAAAGCCTTGGAAAGACGAGAATAGTGATTATGTTTACTATTAAGGAACAGTGGCTTTGGTGTTTTTTGTCTGAATCAGTTAAAATGGTGACGATTCTGGTAAATACTTCTAAGCAAACTGTCTAATTTTGGTAAAACTGTTGAAATACACAATGATAGTTCCCAGAAATGATTAAGAACGTGTAAGAGACAACTCAAGTACTCGTAAATAGAGCCTTACTACATTTACTGTCATATTCAATCTCGAAGGTTTCCAGTGGAAAGCTGTGAAATGATGAAAATACTGGCAATATTTTCAACTCCGGGTACTTCCGATGGCGTTTTCACGGGACTGTGCTTTCAAATATGAAGAGTTCATGCTTACAGAGCTCAGAATTGGTGTCTAAAGCCTTGGAATGACGAGAATATTGTTTATGTTTACAATTAAGGAGGATTGGCTTTGGTGTTTTTTTGTTTGAATCAGTTAAAATGGTGACGATTCCAGAAAATACTTCTAAGCAAACTGTCTAATTTTGGTAAAACTGTTAAAATACACAATGATAGTTCCCAGAAATGATTAAGAACGTGTAAGAAACAACTCAAGTACTCGTAAATAGAGTCTTACTACATTTACAGTTGAATTCAATCAAGGAGGTTTCCAGTGGAAAGCTCTGAAATGACGAAAATACTGGGAACATTTACTATTCCGGGTACTTCCGGTGGCGTTTTCACAGGACTGTCCTTTCAAATATTAAGTGTTCATGCTTACAGAGCTCAGAATTGGTGTCTAAAGCCTTGGAATGACGAGAATAGTGTTTATGTTTACAATTAAGGAGGATAGGCTTTGGTGTTTTTTTGTGTGAATCAGTTGAAATGGTGACGATTCCGGTAAATACTTCTCAGAAAACTGTCTAATTGTGGTAAAACTGTTAAAATACACAATTATAGTTCCCAGAAATGATTAAGAACGTGTAAGAAACACTTCAAGTACACATAAATCGATTCGTAATACGTTTACTGCCCTATTCAGTCACGGAGGTTTCCAGTGGATAGCTGTGATATCGCGAAAATACTGGTAATATTTACAACTCCGGGTACTTCAGGTTGGGAATTCGCGGAAATGTGCTTTCAAATATTAAGACTTGATGTTTACAGAGCTCAGAATTTGTGTATAAAGCATTGGAATGACGAGAATTGTGTTTATGTTTACAATTAAGGCTGATTGGCTTTGGCTATTTTTGTGTGAGTCAGAAAAAACGGTGACGATTCCAGAAAATACTTCTCAGAAAATTGTCTAATTGTGGTAAAACTGTTAAAATACACAATGATAGTTACCAGAAATGATTAAGAACGTGTAAGAAACACTTCAAGTACACGTAAATAGATTCTTACTACCTTTACTGTCCTAGTCAATCACGGAGGTTTCTAGTGGAAAGCTGTGAAATGACGAAAATACAGGCAATATTTACAACTCCGGGTACTTCAGGTGGTGTTTTCACGGGAATGTCCTTTCAAATCTTAAGAGTTTATGTTTACAGAGCTCAGAATTTGTGTATAAAGCATGGAATGACGAGAATAGTGTTTATGTTTACAATTAAGGCTGATTGGCTTTGGCGTTTTTTTGTGTGAGTCAGTAAAAATGGTGACGATTCCAGTAAATACTTCTCAGAAAACTGTCTAATTGTGGTAAAACTGTTAAAATACACAATTATAGTTCCCAGAAATGATTAAGAACGTGTAAGAAACACTTCAAGTACACATAAATCGATTCGTAATACGTTTACTGCCCTATTCAGTCACGGAGGTTTCCAGTGGAAAGCTGTGATATCGCGAAAATACTGGTAATATTTACAACTCCGGGTACTTCAGGTTGGGAATTCGCGGAAATGTGCTTTCAAATATTAAGACTTGATGTTTACAGAGCTCAGAATTTGTGTATAAAGCATTGGAATGACGAGAATTGTGTTTATGTTTACAATTAAGGCTGATTGGCTTTGGCTATTTTTGTGTGAGTCAGAAAAAAGCGGTGACGATTCCAGAAAATACTTCTCAGAAAATTGTCTAATTGTGGTAAAACTGTTAAAATACACAATGAAAGTTACCAGAAATGATTTTTTTTTTTTTTTTTTTTATTGCTTAAAGTATTACAAAGGATATTACATATGTATCCATTTTATCCCCCCGCCCTAGACAGTCCCCTAGCCTCCCCTATCACCCAGTGTCTTATGTCCATTGGTTATGCTTATATGCATGCATACAAGTCCTTTAGTTGATCTCTTACCCCCCTACCTCCTGCCCCCCAACCCTCCCCGGCCTTCCCGCTGCAGCTCGACAATCAGTTTGAGGCAGCTCTGCCTCTGTATCTATTATTGTTCAAAAGTTTATAATGGTCTCTATTGTCCACAAATGAGTGAGATCATGTGGTATTTTTCCTTTATTGACTGGCTTATTTCACTTAGCATAATGCTCTCCAGTTCCATCCATGACGTTGCAAATGGTAAGAGTTCCTTCCTTTTTACAGCAGCATAGTATTCCATCGTGTAGATGTACCACAGTTTTCTAATCCATTCATCTACTGATGGGCACTTAGGCTGTTTCCAGATCTTAGCTATGGTGAATTGTGCTGCTATGAACATAGGGGTGCATATATCCTTTCTGATTGGTGTTTCTGGTTTCTTGGGATATATTCCTAGAAGTGGGATCACAGGGTCAAATGGGAGTTCCATTTTCAGTTTTTTAAGGAAACTCCATACTGTCTTCCATAGTGGCTGCACCAGTCTGCATTCCCACCAGAAATGATTAAGAACGTGTAAGAAACACTTCAAGTACTGGTAAATAGATTCTTACGACCTTTAGTGTCTTATTCAATCACGGAGGTTTCTGTGAAATGACGATAATACTGGAAATATTTACAACTCCTGGTACTTCAGGTGGCATTTTCACGGGAATGTCCTTTCAAATATTAAGAGTTTATGTTTACAGAGCTCAGAATTTGTGTATAAAGCATGGAATTACGAGAACAGTGTTTATGTTTACATTTAAGGCTGATTGGCTTTGGCGTTTTTTTGTGTGAGTCAGTAAAAATGGTGACGATTCCAGTAAATACTTCTCAGAAAACTGTCTAATTGTGGTAAAACTGTTAAAATACACAATTATAGTTCCCAGAAATGATTAAGAACGTGTAAGAAACACTTCAAGTACACGTAAATCGATTCGTAATACGTTTACTGCCCTATTCAGTCACGGAGGTTTCCAGCGGAAAGCTGTGAAAGGACGAAAATACTGGCAATATTTACAACTCCGGGTACTTAAGGTGGCGTTTTCACCGGAATGTGCTTTCAGATATTAAGATTTCATGTTTACAGAGCTCTAAATTTGTGTATAAAGCCTTGGAATGACAAGAATAGTGTTTATGTTTGCAATAAAGGCTGATTGGCTTTGGCGTTTTTTTTTTTTTAGTCAGTTAAAATGGTGACGATTCCAGTAAATGCTTCTCAGAAAACTGTCTAACTGTGGTAAAAATGTTAACATACACAATGATAGTTCCCTGAAATGATTAAGAACGTGTAAGAGACATTTCAAGTACATGTAAATAGATTCTTACTACGTTTACTGCCCTATTCCGTCACGGAGTTTTCCAGTGGAAAGCTCTGAAACGAGGAAAATACTGGTAATATTTCCAACTCAAGGTACTTCAGTTGGCATTTTCACAGGAATGTGCTTTCAAATATTAAGAGTTCATGTTTACAGAGCTCAGAATTTGTGTATAATGCCTTGGAATGAGGAGAATAGTGTTTATGTTTACAATTAAGGCTGATTGCCTTTGCTGTTTTTTTGTGAGAATCAGTAAAAATGTTGACGATTCCAGGAAATACTTCTCAGAAAATTGTCTAATTGTGGTAAAACTGTTAAAATACACAATGATAGTTCCCAGAAATGATTAAGAACGTGTAAGAAACACTTCGAATACACGTAAATAGATTCTTACTACCTTTACTGTCCTAGTCAATCACGGAGGTTTCTAGTGGAAAGCTGTGAAATGACGAAAATACAGGCAATATTTACAACTCCGGGTACTTCAGGTGGTGTTTTCACGGGAATGTCCTTTCAAATCTTAAGAGTTTATGTTTACAGAGCTCAGAATTTGTGTATAAAGCATGGAATGACGAGAATAGTGTTTATGTTTACAATTAAGGCTGATTGGCTTTGGCGTTTTTTTGTGTGAGTCAGTAAAAATGGTGACGATTCCAGTAAATACTTCTCAGAAAACTGTCTAATTGTGGTAAAACTGTTAAAATACACAATTATAGTTCCCAGAAATGATTAAGAACGTGTAAGAAACACTTCAAGTACACGTAAATCGATTCGTAATACGTTCACTGCCCTATTCAGTCACGGAGGTTTCCAGTGGAAAGCTGTGATATCACGAAAATACTGGTAATATTTACAACTCCGGGTACTTCAGGTTGGGAATTCGCGGAAATGTGCTTTCAAATATTAAGACTTGATGTTTACAGACCTCAGAATTTGTGTATAAAGCATTGGAATGACGAGAATTGTGTTTATGTTTACAATTAAGGCTAATTGGCTTTGGCTATTTTTGTGTGAGTCAGAAAAAACGGTGACGATTCCAGAAAATACTTCTCAGAAAATTGTCTAATTGTGGTAAAACTGTTAAAATACACAATGATAGTTACCAGAAATTATTAAGAACGTGTAAGAAACACTTCAAGTACTGGTAAATAGATTCTTACGACCTTTAGTGTCTTATTCAATCACGGAGGTTTCTAGTGGAAAGCTGTGAAATGACGACAATACTGGAAATATTTACAACTCCTGGTACTTCAGGTGGCGTTTTCACGGGAATGTCCTTTCAAATATTGAGAGTTTTTGTTTACAGAGCTCAGAATTTGTGTATAAAGCATGGAATGACGAGAATAGTGTTTATGTTTACAATTAAGGCTGATTGGCTTTGGCGTTTTTTTGTGTGAGTCAGTAAAAATGGTGACGATTCCAGTAAATAATTCGCAGAAAACTGTCTAATTGTGGTAAAACGGTTAAAATACACAATGATAGTTCCCAGAAATGATTAAGAACGTGTAAGAAACAACTCAAATACTCGTGAATAGAGCCTTAATTCATTTACTGTCATATTCAATCACGGAAGTTTCCAGTGGAAAGCTGTGAAATGATGAAAATACTGGTAATATTTTCAACTCCTGGTACTTCCGGTGGCGTTTTCACGGGACTGTGCTTTCAAATTTGAAGAGTTCATGCTTACAGAGCTCAGAATTGGTGTCTAAGGCCTTGGAATGAGGAGAATCGTGTTTATGTTTACAATTAAGGAGGATTGGCTTTGGTGTTTTTTTGTTTGAATCAGTTAAATTGGTGACGATTCCGGTAAATACTTCTAAGCAAACTGTCTAATTTTGGTAAAACTGTTAAAATACACAATGATAGTTCCCAGAAATGATTAAGAACGTGTAAGAAACAACTCAAGTACTCGTAAATAGAGCCTTACTTCATTTACTGTCATATTCAATCACGGAAGTTTCCAGTGGAAAACTTTGAAACGATGAAAATACTGGTAATATTTACAACTCCAGGACTTCCGGTGGCGTTTTCACGGGGCTGTGCTTTCAAATATTAAGAGTTCATGCTTACAGAGCTCAGAATTGGTGTCTAAGGCCTTGGAATGACGAGAATAGTGTTTATGATTACAATTAAGGAGGATTGGCTTTGGTGTTTTTTTGTGTGAATCAGTTAAAATGGTGACGATTCCGTTAAATACTTGTAAGCAAACTGTCTAATTTTGGTAAAACTGTTAAAATACACAACGATAGTTCCCAGAAATGATTAAGAACGTGTAAGAAACAACTCAAGTACTCGTAAATAGAGCCTTACTACATTTACTATCATATTCAATCTCGGGGGTTTCCAGTGGAAAGCTGTGAAATGATGAAAATACTGGTAATATTTACAACTCCGGTTACTTCCGGTGGCGTCTTCACGGGACTGTGCTTTAAATATTAAGAGTTCATGCTTACAGAGCTCAGAATTGGTGTCTAAAGCCTTGGAATGACGAGAATAGTGTTTATGTTTACAATTAAGGAGGATTGGCTTTGGTGTTTTTTTGTTTGAATCAGTTAAAATGGTGACGATTCCGGTAAATACTTCTAAGCAAACTGTCTAATTTTGGTAAAACTGTTAAAATACACAATGATAGTTCTCAGAAATGATTAAGAACGTGTAAGAAACAACTCAAGTACTCGTCAATACAGTCTTACTACATTTACAGTCGAATTCAATCACGGAGGTTTCCAGTGGAAAGCAGTGAAATGACAAAAATACTGGTAATATTTACAACTCCGGGTACTTCCGGTGGCGTTTTCATGGGACTGTGCTTTAAATATTAAGAGTTCATGCTTACAGAGCTCAGAATTGGTGTATAAAGCCTTGGAATGACGAGAATAGTGTTTATGTTTACAATTAAGGAGGATAGGCTCTGGTGGTTTTTTGTGTGAATAAGTTGAAATGGTGACGACTCCAGTAAATACTTCTAAGCAAACTCTCTAATTTTGGTAAAACTGTTAAAATACACAATGATAGTTCCCAGAAATGCTTAAGAACATGTAAGAAACAACTCAAGTACTAGTAAATAGAGTCTTACTACATTTACTGTCGAATTCAATCACGGAGGTTTCCAGTGGAAAGCTGTGAAATGACGAAAATACTGGTAATATTTACAAGTCCGGGTATTTCCGGTGGCGTTTTCACGGGACTGTGCTTTCAAATATGAAGGGTTCATGCTTACAGAGCTCAGAATTGGTGTCTAAAGCTTTGGAATGACCAGAATAGTGTTTATGTTTACAATTAAGGAGGATTGGCTTTGGCGTTTTTGTGTGTGAATCAGTTAAAATGGTGACGATTCTGGTAAATACTTCTAAGCAAACTGTCTAATTTTTGTAAAACTGTTAAAATACACAATGATAGTTCCCAGAAATGATTAAGAACGTGTAAGAAACAACTCAAATACTCTTAAATAGAGCCTTACTTCATTTACTGTCATATTCAATCACGGAAGTTTCCAGTGGAAAGCTGTGAAATGATGAAAATACTGGTAATATTTTCAACTCCTGGTACTTCCGGTGGCGTTTTCACGGGACTGTGCTTTCAAATATGAAGAGTTCATGCTTACAGAGCTCAGAATTGGTGTCTAAGGCCTTGGAATGAGGAGAATCGTGTTTATGTTTACAATTAAGGAGGATTGGCTTTGGTGTTTTTTTGTGTGAATCAGTTGAAATGGGGACGATTCTGCTAAATACTTCTAAGCAAACTGTCTAATTTTGGTAAAACTGTTAAAACACACAATGATAGTTCCCGGAAAAGCTTAAGAACGTGTAAGAAACAACTCAAATACTCGTAAATAGAGCCTTACTTCATTTACTGTCATATTCAATCACGGAAGTTTACAGTGGAAAGCTGTGAAATGATGAAAATACTGGTAATATTTACAACTCCGGGTACTTCCGGTGGCGTTTTCACGGGACTGTGCTTTCAAATATGAAGAGTTCATGCTTACAGAGCTCAGAATTGGTGTCTAAAGCCTTGGAAAGACGAGAATAGTGATTATGTTTACTATTAAGGAACAGTGGCTTTGGTGTTTTTTGTCTGAATCAGTTAAAATGGTGACGATTCTGGTAAATACTTCTAAGCAAACTGTCTAATTTTGGTAAAACTGTTGAAATACACAATGATAGTTCCCAGAAATGATTAAGAACGTGTAAGAGACAACTCAAGTACTCGTAAATAGAGCCTTACTACATTTACTGTCATATTCAGTCTCGAAGGTTTCCAGTGGAAAGCCGTGAAATGATGAAAATACTGGTAATATTTTCAACTCCGGGTACTTCCGATGGCGTTTTCACGGGACTGTGCTTTCAAATATGAAGAGTTCATGCTTACAGAGCTCAGAATTGGTGTCTAAAGCCTTGGAATGACGAGAATAGTGTTTATGTTTACAATTAAGGAGGATTGGCTTTGGTGTTTTTTTGTTTGAATCAGTTAAAATGGTGACGATTCCAGAAAATATTTCTAAGCAAACTGTCTAATTTTGGTAAAACTGTTAAAATACACAATGATAGTTCCCAGAAATGATTAAGAACGTGTAAGAAACAACTCAAGTACTCGTAAATAGAGTCTTACTACATTTACAGTTGAATTCAATCAAGGAGGTTTCCAGTGGAAAGCTCTGAAATGACGAAAATACTGGGAACATTTACTATTCCGGGTACTTCCGGTGGCGTTTTCACAGGACTGTCCTTTCAAATATTAAGTGTTCATGCTTACAGAGCTCAGAATTGGTGTCTAAAGCCTTGGAATGACGAGAATAGTGTTTATGTTTACAATTAAGGATTATAGGCTTTGGTGTTTTTTTGTGTGAATCAGTTGAAATGGTGACGATTCCGGTAAATACTTCTAAGCAAACTGGCTAAGTTTGGTAAAACTGTTAAAATACACAATGATAGTTCCCAGAAATGATTAAGAACGTGTAAGAAACAACTCAAATAGTAGTAAATAGAGTCTTACTACATTTACTGTCGAATTCAATCACGGAGGTTTCCAGTGGAAAGGAGTGAAATGACAAAAATACTGGTAATATTTGCAACTCCGGTACTTCCGGTTGCATTTTCACGGGACTGTGCTTTCAAATATTAAGAGTTCATGCTTACAGAGCTCAGAATTGGTGTCTAAAGCTTTGAAATGACCAGAATAGTGTTTATGTTTACAATTAAGGAGGATTGGCTTTGGCGTTTTTTTGTGTGAATCAGTTAAAATGGTGACGATTCCGTTAAATACTTGTAAGCAAACTGTCTAATTTTGGTAAAACTGTTAAAATACACAACGATAGTTCCCAGAAATGATTAAGAACGTGTAAGAAACAACTCAAATACTCGTAATTAGAGCCTTACTTCATTTACTGTCATATTCAATCACGGAAGTTTCCAGTGGAAAGCTGTGAAACGATGAAAATACGGGTAATATTTACACCTCCAGGACTCCCGGTGGCGTTTTCACGGGGCTGTGCTTTCAAATATTAAGAGTTCATGCTTACAGAGCTCAGAATTGGTGTCTAAAGCCTTGGAATGACGAGAATCGTGTTTATGTTTACAATTAAGGAGGATTGGCTTTGGTGTTTTTTTGTGTGAATCAGTTAAAATGGTGACGATTCCGTTAAATACTTGTAAGCAAACTGTCTAATTTTGGTAAAACTGTTAAAATACACAACGATAGTTCCCAGAAATGATTAAGAACGTGTAAGAAACAACTCAAATACTCGTAAATAGAGCCTTACTTCATTTACTGTCATATTCAATCACGGAAGTTTCCAGTGGAAAGCTGTGAAATGATGAAAATACTGGTAATATTTTCAACTCCTGGTACTTCCGGTGGCGTTTTCACGGGACTGTGCTTTCAAATATGAAGAGTTCATGCTTACAGAGCTCAGAATTGGTGTCTAAGGCCTTGGAATGAGGAGAATCGTGTTTATGTTTACAATTAAGGAGGATTGGCTTTGGTGTTTTTTTGTGTGAATCAGTTGAAATGGGGACGATTCTGCTAAATACTTCTAAGCAAACTGTCTAATTTTGGTAAAACTGTTAAAACACACAATGATAGTTCCCGGAAAAGCTTAAGAACGTGTAAGAAACAACTCAAATACTCGTAAATAGAGCCTTACTTCATTTACTGTCATATTCAATCACGGAAGTTTCCAGTGGAAAGCTGTGAAATGATGAAAATACTGGTAATATTTACAACTCCGGGTACTTCCGGTGGCGTTTTCACGGGACTGTGCTTTCAAATATTAAGAGTTCATGCTTACAGAGCTCAGAATTGGTGTCTAAAGCCTTGGAAAGATGAGAATAGTGATTATGTTTACTATTAAGGAACAGTGGCTTTGGTGTTTTTTGTCTGAATCAGTTAAAATGGTGACGATTCTGGTAAATACTTCTAAGCAAACTGTCTAATTTTGGTAAAACTGTTGAAATACACAATGATAGTTCCCAGAAATGATTAAGAACGTGTAAGAGACAACTCAAGTACTCGTAAATAGAGCCTTACTACATATACTGTCATATTCAGTCTCGAAGGTTTCCAGTGGAAAGCTGTGAAATGATGAAAATACTGGTAATATTTTCAACTCCGGGTACTTCCGATGGCGTTTTCACGGGACTGTGCTTTCAAATATGAAGAGTTCATGCTTACAGAGCTCAGAATTGGTGTCTAAAGCCTTGGAATGACGAGAATAGTGTTTATGTTTACAATTAAGGAGGATTGGCTTTGGTGTTTTTTTGTTTGAATCAGTTAAAATGGTGACGATTCCAGAAAATACTTCTAAGCAAACTGTCTAATTTTGGTAAAACTGTTAAAATACACAATGATAGTTCCCAGAAATGATTAAGAACGTGTAAGAAACAACTCAAGTACTCATAAATAGAGTCTTACTACATTTACAGTTGAATTCAATCAAGGAGGTTTCCAGTGGAAAGCTCTGAAATGACGAAAATACTGGGAACATTTACTATTCCGGGTACTTCCGGTGGCGTTTTCACAGGACTGTCCTTTCAAATATTAAGTGTTCATGCTTACAGAGCTCAGAATTGGTGTCTAAAGCCTTGGAATGACGAGAATAGTGTTTATGTTTACAATTAAGGATTATAGGCTTTGGTGTTTTTTTGTGTGAATCAGTTGAAATGGTGACGATTCCGGTAAATACTTCTAAGCAAACTGGCTAAGTTTGGTAAAACTGTTAAAATACACAATGATAGTTCCCAGAAATGATTAAGAACGTGTAAGAAACAACTCAAATACTAGTAAATAGAGTCTTACTACATTTACTGTCGAATTCAATCACGGAGGTTTCCAGTGGAAAGCAGTGAAATGACAAAAATACTGGTAATATTTGCAACTCCGGTACTTCCGGTTGCATTTTCACGGGACTGTGCTTTCAAATATTAAGAGTTCATGCTTACAGAGCTCAGAATTGGTGTCTAAAGCTTTTTTTTTTTTTTTTTTTTTTTTTGTTTTTTGTTTTTTTTTTTTTTATTGCTTAAAGTATTACAAAGGGTATTACATATGTATCCATTTTATCCCCCCGCCCTAGACAGTCCCCTAGCCTCCCCTATCACCCAGTGTCTTATGTCCATTGGTTATGCTTATATGCGTGCATACAAGTCCTTTAGTTGATCTCTTACCCCCCTACCTCCTGCCCCCCAACCCTCCCCGGCCTTCCCGCTGCAGCTCGACAATCTGTTTGAGGCAGCTCTGTCTCTGTATCTATTATTGTTCAAAAGTTTATAATGGTCTCTATTGTCCACGAATGAGTGAGATCATGTGGTATTTTTCCTTTATTGACTGGCTTATTTCACTTAGCATAATGCTCTCCAGTTCCATCCATGACGTTGCAAATGGTAAGAGTTCCTTCCTTTTTACAGCAGCATAGTATTCCATCGTGTAGATGTACCACAGTTTTCTAATCCATTCATCTACTGATGGGCACTTAGGCTGTTTCCAGATCTTAGCTATGGTGAATTGTGCTGCTATGAACATAGGGGTGCATATATCCTTTCTGATTGGTGTTTCTGGTTTCTTGGGATATATTCCTAGAAGTGGGATCACAGGGTCAAATGGGAGTTCCATTTTCAGTTTTTTAAGGAAACTCCATACTGTCTTCCATAGTGGCTGCACCAGTCTGCATTCCCACCAGCAGTGCACAAGTGTTCCTTTTTCTCCACATCCTCTCCAGCACTTGTCGTTTGTTGATTTGTTGATGATAGCCAGTCTGACAGGTGTGAGATGGTACCTCATTGTTGTTTTGATTTGCATCTCTCGGATGATTAGTGACTTTGAGCATGTTTTCATATGTCTCTTGGCTTTCTGGATGTCCTCTTTTGAAAGGTGTCTATTTAGGTCCTTTGCCCATTTTTTGATTGGATTGTTTATCTTTCTTTTGTTAAGTTGTATGAGTTCCCTATAAATTTTGGAGATTAGGCCCTTATCAGATATGTCATTGGCAAATATGTTTTCCCACACAGTGGGTTTTCTCGTTGTTTTGTTGATGGTTTCTTTGGCTGTGCAGAAGCTTTTTATTTTGATGTAGTCCCATTTGTTCATTTTTTCTTTAGTTTCAAGTGCCCTAGGAGCTGTATCAGTGAAGAAATTGCTTCGGCATATGTCTGAGATTTTCTTGCCTTTGGATTCTTCTAGAATTTTTATGGTATCCTGTCGAACATTTAAGTCCTTTATCCATTTTGAGTTTATTTTTGTGTATGGTGTAAGTTGGTGGTCTAGTTTCATTTTCTTGCATATATCTGTCCAATTTTCCCAGCACCATTTATTGAAGAGACTATCTTGGCTCCATTGTATGTTCTTGCCTCCTTTGTCAAATATTAATTGAGCATATTGGTTCGGGCCGATTTCTGGGCTCTCTATTCTATTCCATTGATCTATATGCCTATTCTTGTGCCAGTACCAGGCAGTTTTGAGAACAGTGGCTTTGTAATACAACTTGATATCTGGTATTGAGATCCCACCTACTTTGTTCTTTTTCAGGATTGCTGCAGCTATTCGGGGTCTTTTTTTATTCCAGATGAATTTTTGGAAAGTTCGTTCTAGATCTCTGAAGTATGCTGTTGGTACTTTAATGGGAAGTGCGTTGAATTTATAGATTGCTTTGGGTAGTATGGACATTTTGATGATGTTGATTCTACCAATCCATGAACACGGTATGTTCTTCCATCTGTTTATGTCTTCCTCTATGTCTTTTTTCAACGTCCTGTAGTTTTCTGAGTAGAGGTCTTTTACCTCTTTAGTTAAGTTTATTCCTAGGTAGCTTAGTTTTTTCGGTGCAATGGTAAACGGGATTGTTTTTATAATCTCTCTTTCTGAAAGTTCACTATTGGTGTATAGAAATGCCTCAGATTTCTTGGGGTTAATTTTGTATCCTGCTACATTGCCAAATTCATGTATTAAGTCTAGTAGCTTTTTGATGGAATCTCTAGGGTTTTGTATGTATAATATCATGTCGTCTGCAAATAAGGACAGTTTTACTTCCTCTTTTCCAATTTGGATGCCTTTTATTTCTTCTTCTTGCCGAATTGCAATGGCTAACACTTCCAGTACTATGTTGAACAGGAGTGGTGAGAGGGGGCATCCCTGTCTTGTTCCTGTTCTTAGGGGAAATGGTGTTAGTTTTTGTCCGTTGAGTATGATGTTGGCTGTGGGCCTGTCATATATGGCTTTTATTATGTTGAGGTATGATCCTTCTACTCCCACCTTGCTGAGAGTTTTTATCAAAAATGGGTGTTGAATTTTGTCAAATGCTTTTTCTGCATCAATTGATATGACCATGTGGTTTTTTTCTTTCAATTTGTTTATGTGATGTATCACGTTTATTGATTTGCGGATATTGTACCATCCTTGCATCCCTGGGATAAATCCTACTTGGTCATGGTGTATGATCTTTCTGATGTACTGCTGGATCCGATTTGCTAAGATTTTGTTGAGGATTTTGGCATCTATGTTCATGAGGGATATTGGCCTGTAATTCTCTTTCATTGTGTTGTCTTTACCTGGTTTTGGTATTAGGGTGATGCTGGCTTCATAGAATGAGCTTGGAAGTGTTCCTTCCTCTTGAATTTTTTGTAGTAGTCTGAGGAGGATAGGTTTTAGTTCTTCCTTGAATGTTTGGTAAAACTCCCCTGTGAAGCCGTCTGGTCCTGGGCTTTTGTTTGATGGAAGCTTTTTGATGACTGCTTCAATTTCTTCCATAGTTATTGGCCTGTTGAGATTTTTAGATTCTTCCTGATTGAGTTTTGGAATGCTGTATTTTTCTAGGAATTTGTCCATTTCCTCCAGGTTGTCTAGTTTGTTGGAGTAAAGCTGTCCATAGTATTTTTTAACAATCATTTGTATTTCTGTGGGGTCTGTTGTTATTTCGCCTCTATCGTTTCTGATTTTATTTATTTGGGTCCTCTCTCTCTGCTTCTTGGTGAGTCTGGCTAGAGGTTTATCAATCTTGTTTATCCTTTCAAAGAACCAGCTCTTGGTTTCATTGATTTTCTGTATTGTTTTTTTGGTCTCTATGTCATTTATTTCTGCTCTAATCTTTATTATCTCCTTCCTTCTGCTCACTCTGGGGTTTTCTTGTTGCTCTCTTTCTAATTCTTTGAGTTGTAGAGTTAGATGATTTACTACCATTTTTTCTTGTTTTTTGAGATAGGCCTGTAGAGCTATAAACTTCCCTCTCAGGACTGCTTTCAATGTGTCCCATAGGTTTTGGATTGTTGTGTTTTCATTGTCATTAGTTTCCAGGATGTTTTTAATTTCTTCTTTGATCTCATTGGTAACCCAATCAATATTTAGTAGCATGCTATTCAGCTTCCAGGTGTTTGAGTATTTTGGGTTGTTTTTATTGTAGTTTATTTCTAATATTATGCCATCGTGGTCTGCGAAGACGCTTTTTATGATTTCAATCTTCTTGAATTTGGGGATACTTTGCTTGTGACCCAATATGTGGTCTATTTTTGAATATGTCCCATGAGCACCTGAGAAGAACGTATATTCTCTGGCTTTGGGGTGAAGTGTTCTGAAGATGTCTATTAAGTCCATCTGATCTAGTGAGTCATTTAGGATTGCTGTATCTTTGCTGATTGTTTGTCTATAGGACTTATCCAGTGCTGTCAATGGTGTATTAAAGTCCCCTACTATGATTGTATTGTTGTCGATCTCTCCTTTGATATTTTCCAGGAGTTTTTTTATGAATTTGGGTGCTCCTACATTGGGTGCATATATGTTTACCAGGGTTATATCTTCTTGTTGTATTGATCCCTTTAGTATTATGAAGTGGCCTTCCTTATCTCTTGTTAAGGCCTTCACTTTGAGGTCTATTTTGTCCGATATAAGTATTGCTACCCCAGCTTTCTTTTCCTTTCCATTTGCCTGAAAGATATTTTTCCATCCTTTCACTTTCAGTCTGTGTGAGTCCCTTCTAATGAGGTGGGTTTCTTGTAGACAGCAGATGTATGGGTCATGTTTTTTTATCCATTCAGCCACTCGATGTCTTTTGGTTGGAGCATTTAGTCCGTTTACGTTTAAAGTTATTATTGAAAGGTACTTGTTTGTAGCCATTTCTTTTTGTGTGTGTGTGTGGCTGTTTTCTTTCTGAGCTTTTTATTTCTTCTTTTTATACCAGTCCCTTTAGCATTCCTTGCATTGCTGGCTTGGTGGTGACAAACTCCCTTAGTCTTTTTTTGTCTGTGAAGCTTCTTATTTCCCCTTCAAGTTTGAATGATAGCCTTGCTGGATAGAGTATTCTTGGATTCAGTCCTTTGCTTTGCATCACTTTGTAAATTTCAGTCCATTCTTTTCTGGCCTGATGTGTTTCTGTTGAGAAGTCATTTGACAATCTAATGGGAGATCCCTTGTATGTAACTTTCCGTCTCTCTCTTGCAGCCTGTAAGATTCTCTCTTTGTCCTGAACATTTGCCATGGTGATTATGATGTGTCTTGGTGTGGGTCTTTTCGGGTTCACCTTGTTTGGGACTCTCTGGGCTTGTGTGACTTTTTTCTTCCCCACCTCAGGAAAGTTTTCTGATATTATTTCTTCGAGTAGGTTTTCTAATCCTTGTTCATCCTTCTGTTGTTCTGGTACTCCTATTATTCGTATGTTGTTTCGTTTCATGTTGTCCCAAAGCTCCCTTAGGCTCTCCTCCTGTCTTTTAATTTTTTTCTCCAATTGCAGTACATTTTGGGTGTGTTTTGCTTCCTTGTCTTCTAATTCACTAATTCGGTCCTCCGCTTCTCCTAGTCTACTGTTGATACTTTCAATGGAGTTTTTCAGTGCAGCTATATCACTCTTCATTTCTTCTTGGGTCTTACTTAGGTTGTTGATTTTTTCATCTGTTTCTTCTAGCTTCTTCCATATGTTATCGATTTTTTCATCTGTTTCTTCTAGCTTCTTCCATATGTTATCGATTTTTTCATCTGTTTCTTCTTGCTTCTTGCAGAGGTTGTCGATTTTTTCCTCCATCCGGTTTATGCACTCTAGGATCCTTATTCTGAATTCTTTATCTGTCATGTTGCATGCCTCTGTATTACTTAGCTGCTTTTCTGGAGAGTCCTCCTTCTCTTTCCTTTGGGGGTTTCTTTGTCTACCCATGTTTGATCTCACTGACATATCTAGACGTTGAGTTGTTCAGTGGTTGCTCCCTTGGTGGCAGTGACTCCTTGGTCTGTGGTTGCTCTTCGGGCGGTTGTGGTAGCAGCTGCTCTTCAGTTGGCAGCAGCTCCTCTGGTGGGTGCTGTTCACAGCTGTGGTGGCTCTTCCGGCTGGTGGGGCGAGGTTTCACGTACAGCTGCTGTTCCTCAGCAGAGGATGAGGTGCTCAGGGGGTTGCTGTTGCTTGGATCTGCTAATCTGCTTGAGGTTTTCTCATTATTTGCCGACTTCCTCCAACTCTAGTATCTCAGTGTGACATCAAGTGCTATTGAGTTTTGATCTCTATCTTCTTTCCAAGCCCCTCAATTTGGCTTCTCTTCATGTCTTAAAATGAGGCCTGAAATCTCTTTTTCAAAATATAATCTTCCAGAGTAGCTCCCGGTAAATACTTCTAAGCAAACTGTCTAAGTTTGGTAAAACTGTTAAAATACACAATGATAGTTCCCAGAAATGCTTAAGAACGTGTAAGAAACAACTAAAGTACTAGTAAATAGAGTCTTACTACATTTACTGTCGAATTCAATCACGGAGGTTTCCAATGGAAAGCTGTGAAATGACGAAAATAGTGGTAACATTTACAAGTCCGGGTACTTCCGGTGGCGTTTTCACGGGACTGTACTTTCAAATATTAAGAGTTCATGCTTACAGAGCTCAGAATTGGTGTCTAAAGCTTTGGAATGACCAGAATAGTGTTTATGTTTACAATTAAGGAGGATTGGCTTTGGCGTTTTTGTGTGTGAATCAGTTAAAATGGTGACGATTCCGGGAAATACTTCTAAGCAAACTGTCTAATTTTTGTAAAACTGTTAAAATACACAATGATAGTTCCCAGAAATGATTAAGAACGTGTAAGAAACAACTCAAATACTCGTAAATAGAGCCTTACTTCATTTACTGTCATATTCAATCACGGAAGTTTCCAGTGGAAAGCTGTGAAATGATGAAAATACTGGTAATATTTTCAACTCCGGGTACTTCCGGTGGCGTTTTCACGGGACTGTGCTTTCAAATATGAAGAGTTCATGCTTACAGAGCTCAGAATTGGTGTCTAAAGCCTTGGAATGACGAGAATAGTGTTTATGTTTACAATTAAGGAGGATTGGCTTTGGTGTTTTTTTGTGTGAATCAGTTAAAATGGTGACGATTCCGTTAAATACTTGTAAGCAAACTGTCTAATTTTGGTAAAACTGTTAAAATACACAACGATAGTTCCCAGAAATGATTAAGAACGTGTAAGAAACAACTCAAGTACTCGTAAATGGAGCCTTACTTCATTTACTGTCATATTCAATCACGGAAGTTTCCAGTGGAAAACTTTGAAACGATGAAAATACTGGTAATATTTACAACTCCAGGACTTCCGGTGGCGTTTTCACGGGGCTGTGCTTTCAAATATTAAGAGTTCATGCTTACAGAGCTCAGAATTGGTGTCTAAAGCCTTGGAATGACGAGAATAGTGTTTATGTTTACAATTAAGGAGGATTGGCTTTGGTGTTTTCTTGTTTGAATCAGTTAAAATGGTGACGATTCCGGTAAATACTTCTAAGCAAACTGTCTAATTTTGGTAAAACTGTTAAAATACACAACGATAGTTCCCAGAAATGATTAAGAACGTGTAAGAAACAACTCAAGTACTCGTAAATAGAGCCTTACTACATTTACTATCATATTCAATCTCGGGGGTTTCCAGTGGAAAGCTGTGAAATGATGAAAATACTGGTAATATTTACAACTCCGGTTACTCCCGGTGGCGTTTTCACGGGACTGTGCTTTCAAATATGAAGGGTTCATGCTTACAGAGCTCAGAATTGGTGTCTAAAACCTTGGAATGACGAGAATAGTGTTTATGTTTACAATCAAGGAGGATTGGCTTTGGCGTTTTTTTGTGTGAATCAGTTAAAATGGTGACGATTCCGGTAAATACTTCTAAGCAAACTGTCTAAGTTTGGTAAAACTGTTAAAATACACAATGATAGTTCCCAGAAATGCTTAAGAACGTGTAAGAAACAACTAAAGTACTAGTAAATAGAGTCTTACTACATTTACTGTCGAATTCAATCACGGAGGTTTCCAATGGAAAGCTGTGAAATGACGAAAATAGTGGTAACATTTACAAGTCCGGGTACTTCCGGTGGCGTTTTCACGGGACTGTACTTTCAAATATTAAGAGTTCATGCTTACAGAGCTCAGAATTGGTGTCTAAAGCTTTGGAATGACCAGAGTAGTGTTTATGTTTACAATTAAGGAGGATTGGCTTTGGCGTTTTTGTGTGTGAATCAGTTAAAATGGTGACGATTCCGGGAAATACTTCTAAGCAAACTGTCTAATTTTTGTAAAACTGTTAAAATACACAATGATAGTTCCCAGAAATGATTAAGAACGTGTAAGAAACAACTCAAATACTCGTAAATAGAGCCTTACTTCATTTACTGTCATATTCAATCACGGAAGTTTCCAGTGGAAAGCTGTGAAATGATGAAAATACTGGTAATATTTTCAACTCCGGGTACTTCCGGTGGCGTTTTCACGGGACTGTGCTTTCAAATATGAAGAGTTCATGCTTACAGAGCTCAGAATTGGTGTCTAAAGCCTTGGAATGACGAGAATAGTGTTTATGTTTACAATTAAGGAGGATTGGCTTTGGTGTTTTTTTGTGTGAATCAGTAAAAATGGTGACGATTCCGTTAAATACTTGTAAGCAAACTGTCTAATTTTGGTAAAACTGTTAAAATACACAACGATAGTTCCCAGAAATGATTAAGAACGTGTAAGAAACAACTCAAGTACTCGTAAATAGAACCTTACTACCTTTACTGTCATATTCAATCTCGGAGGTTTCCAGTGGAAAGCTGTGACATGATGAAAATACTGGTAATATTTACAACTCCGGTTACTTCCGGTGGCGTCTTCACGGGACTGTGCTTTCAAATACGAAGGGTTCATGCTTACAGAGCTCAGAATTGGTGTCTAAAGCCTTGGAATGACGAGAATAGTGTTTATGTTTACAATTAAGGAGGATTGGCTTTGGTGTTTTTTTGTTTGAATCAGTTAAAATGGTGACGATTCCGGTAAATACTTCTAAGCAAACTGTCTAATTTTGGTAAAACTGTTAAAATACACAATGATAGTTCTCAGAAATGATTAAGAACGTGTAAGAAACAACTCAAGTACTCGTAAATACAGTCTTACTACATTTACAGTCGAATTCAATCACGGAGGTTTCCAGTGGAAAGCTGTGAAATGACGAAAATACTGGTAATATTTACAACTCCGGGTACTTCCGGTTGCGTTTTCATGGGACTGTGCTTTAAATATTAAGAGTTCATGCTTACAGAGCTCAGAATTGGTGTCTAAAGCCTTGGAATGACGAGAATAATGTTTATGTTTACAATTAAGGAGGATAGGCTCTGGTGGTTTTTTGTGTGAATAAGTTGAAATGGTGACGACTCCAGTAAATACTTCTAAGCAAACTCTCTAATTTTGGTAAAACTGTTCAAATACACAATGATAGTTCCCAGAAATGCTTAAGAACATGTAAGAAACAACTCAAGTACTAGTAAATAGAGTCTTACTACATTTACTGTCGAATTCAATCACGGAGGTTTCCAGTGGAAAGCTGTGAAATGACGAAAATACTGGTAATATTTACAAGTCCGGGTATTTCCGGTGGCGTTTTCACGGGACTGTGCTTTCAAATATTAAGAGTTCATGCTTACAGAGCTCAGAATTGGTGTCTAAAGCTTTGGAATGACCAGAATAGTGTTTATGTTTACAATTAAGGAGGATTGGCTTTGGCGTTTTTGTGTGTGAATCAGTTAAAATGGTGACGATTCTGGTAAATACTTCTAAGCAAACTGTCTAATTTTTGTAAAACTGTTAAAATACACAATGATAGTTCCCAGAAATGATTAAGAACGTGTAAGAAACAACTCAAATACTCGTAAATAGAGCCTTACTTCATTTACTGTCATATTCAATCACGGAAGTTTCCAGTGGAAAGCTGTGAAATGATGAAAATACTGGTAATATTTTCAACTCCTGGTACTTCCGGTGGCGTTTTCACGGGACTGTGCTTTCAAATTTGAAGAGTTCATGCTTACAGAGCTCAGAATTGGTGTCTAAGGCCTTGGAATGAGGAGAATCGTGTTTATGTTTACAATTAAGGAGGATTGGCTTTGGTGTTTTTTTGTTTGAATCAGTTAAAATGGTGACGATTCCGGTAAATACTTCTAAGCAAACTGTCTAATTTTTGTAAAACTGTTAAAATACACAATGATAGTTCCCAGAAATGATTAAGAACGTGTAAGAAACAACTCAAGTACTCGTAAATAGAGCCTTACTTCATTTACTGTCATATTCAATCACGGAAGTTTCCAGTGGAAAACTTTGGAACGATGAAAATACTGGTAATATTTACAACTCCAGGACTTCCGGTGGCGTTTTCACGGGGCTGTGCTTTCAAATATTAAGAGTTCATGCTTACAGAGCTCAGAATTGGTGTCTACAGCCTTGGAATGACGAGAATAGTGTTTATGATTACAATTAAGGAGGATTGGCTTTGGTGTTTTTTTGTGTGAATCAGTTAAAATGGTGACGATTCCGTTAAATACTTGTAAGCAAACTGTCTAATTTTGGTAAAACTGTTAAAATACACAACGATAGTTCCCAGAAATGATTAAGAACGTGTAAGAAACAACTCAAGTACTCGTAAATAGAGCCTTACTACATTTACTATCGTATTCAATCTCGGGGGTTTCCAGTGGAAAGCTGTGAAATGATGAAAATACTGGTAACATTTACAAGTCCGGGTACTTCCGGTGGCGTTTTCACGGGACTGTGCTTTCAAATCTGAAGGGTTCATGCTTACAGAGCTCAGAATTGGTGTCTAAAGCCTTGGAATGACGAGAATAGTGTTTATGTTTACAATCAAGGAGGATTGGCTTTGGCGTTTTTTTGTGTGAATCAGTTAAAATGGTGACGATCCCGGTAAATACTCCTAAGCAAACTGTCTAAGTTTGGTAAAACTGTTAAAATACACAATGATAGTTCCCAGAAATGCTTAAGAACGTGTAAGAAACAACTAAAGTACTAGTAAATAGAGTCTTACTACATTTACTGTCGAATTAAATCACGGAGGTTTCCAATGGAAAGCTGTGAAATGACGAAAATACTGGTAACATTTACAAGTCCGGGTACTTCCGGTGGCGTTTTCACGGGACTGTACTTTCAAATATTAAGAGTTCATGCTTACAGAGCTCAGAATTGGTGTCTAAAGCTTTGGAATGACCAGAATAGTGTTTATGTTTACAATTAAGGAGGATTGGCTTTGGCGTTTTTGTGTGTGAATCAGTTAAAATGGTGACGATTCCGGGAAATACTTCTAAGCAAACTGTCTAATTTTTGTAAAACTGTTAAAATACACAATGATAGTTCCCAGAAATGATTAAGAACGTGTAAGAAACAACTCAAATACTCGTAAATAGAGCCTTACTTCATTTACTGTCATATTCAATCACGGAAGTTTCCAGTGGAAAGCTGTGAAATGATGAAAATACTGGTAATATTTTCAACTCCGGGTACTTCCGGTGGCGTTTTCACGGGACTGTGCTTTCAAATATGAAGAGTTCATGCTTACAGAGCTCAGAATTGGTGTCTAAAGCCTTGGAATGACGAGAATAGTGTTTATGTTTACAATTAAGGAGGATTGGCTTTGGTGTTTTTTTGTGTGAATCAGTTAAAATGGTGACGATTCCGTTAAATACTTGTAAGCAAACTGTCTAATTTTGGTAAAACTGTTAAAATACACAACGATAGTTCCCAGAAATGATTAAGAACGTGTAAGAAACAACTCAAGTACTCGTAAATAGAACCTTACTACCTTTACTGTCATATTCAATCTCGGAGGTTTCCAGTGGAAAGCTGTGACATGATGAAAATACTGGTAATATTTACAACTCCGGTTACTTCCGGTGGCGTCTTCACGGGACTGTGCTTTCAAATACGAAGGGTTCATGCGTACAGAGCTCAGAATTGGTGTCTAAAGCCTTGGAATGACGAGAATAGTGTTTATGTTTACAATTAAGGAGGATTGGCTTTGGTGTTTTTTTGTTTGAATCAGTTAAAATGGTGACGATTCCGGTAAATACTTCTAAGCAAACTGTCTAAGTTTGGTAAAACTGTTAAAATACACAATGATAGTTCCCAGAAATGCTTAAGAACGTGTAAGAAACAACTAAAGTACTAGTAAATAGAGTCTTACTACATTTACTGTCGAATTCAATCACGGAGGTTTCCAATGGAAAGCTGTGAAATGACGAAAATAGTGGTAACATTTACAAGTCCGGGTACTTCCGGTGGCGTTTTCACGGGACTGTACTTTCAAATATTAAGAGTTCATGCTTACAGAGCTCAGAATTGGTGTCTAAAGCCTTGGAATGACGAGAATAGTGTTTATGATTACAATTAAGGAGGATTGGCTTTGGTGTTTTTTAGTGTGAATCAGTTAAAATGGTGACGATTCCGGGAAATACTTCTAAGCAAACTGTCTAATTTTTGTAAAACTGTTAAAATACACAATGATAGTTCCCAGAAATGATTAAGAACGTGTAAGAAACAACTCAAATACTCGTAAATAGAGCCTTACTTCATTTACTGTCATATTCAATCACGGAAGTTTCCAGTGGAAAGCTGTGAAATTATGAAAATACTGGTAATATTTTCAACTCCGTGTACTTCCGGTGGCGTTTTCACGGGACTGTGCTTTCAAATATGAAGAGTTCATGCTTACAGAGCTCAGAATTGGTGTCTAAAGCCTTGGAATGACGAGAATAGTGTTTATGTTTACAATTAAGGAGGATTGGCTTTGGTGTTTTTTTGTTTGAATCAGTTAAAATGGTGACGATTCCGGTAAATACTTCTAAGCAAACTGTCTAATTTTGGTAAAACTGTTAAAATACACAATGATAGTTCCCAGAAATGATTAAGAACGTGTAAGAAACAACTCAAATACTCGTAAATAGAGCCTTACTTCATTTACTGTCATATTCAATCACGGAAGTTTCCAGTGGAAAGCTGTGAAATTATGAAAATACTGGTAATATTTTCAACTCCGTGTACTTCCGGTGGCGTTTTCACGGGACTGTGCTTTCAAATATGAAGAGTTCATGCTTACAGAGCTCAGAATTGGTGTCTAAAGCCTTGGAATGACGAGAATAGTGTTTATGTTTACAATTAAGGAGGATTGGCTTTGGTGTTTTTTTGTGTGAATCAGTTAAAATGGTGACGATTCCGTTAAATACTTGTAAGCAAACTGTCTAATTTTGGTAAAACTGTTAAAATACACAACGATAGTTCCCAGAAATGATTAAGAACGTGTAAGAAACAACTCAAGTACTCCTAAATAGAACCTTACTACCTTTACTGTCATATTCAATCTCGGAGGTTTCCAGTGGAAAGCTGTGACATGATGAAAATACTGGTAATATTTACAACTCCGGTTACTTCCGGTGGCGTCTTCACGGGACTGTGCTTTCAAATACGAAGGGTTCATGCTTACAGAGCTCAGAATTGGTGTCTAAAGCCTTGGAATGACGAGAATAGTGTTTATGTTTACAATTAAGGAGGATTGGCTTTGGTGTTTTTTTGTGTGAATCAGTTAAAATGGTGACGATTCCGTTAAATACTTGTAAGCAAACTGTCTAATTTTGGTAAAACTGTTAAAATACACAACGATAGTTCCCAGAAATGATTAAGAACGTGTAAGAAACAACTCAAGTACTCGTAAATAGAGCCTTACTACATTTACTATCATATTCAATCTCGGGGGTTTCCAGTGGAAAGCTGTGAAATGATGAAAATACTGGTAATATTTACAACTCCGGTTACTTCCGGTGGCGTTTTCACGGGACTGTGCTTTCAAATATGAAGGGTTCATGCTTACAGAGGTCAGAATTGGTGTCTAAAGCCTTGGAATGACGAGAATAGTGTTTATGTTTACAATCAAGGAGGATTGGCTTTGGCGTTTTTTTGTGTGAATCAGTTAAAATGGTGACGATTCCGGTAAATACTTCTAAGCAAACTGTCTAATTTTGGTAAAACTGTTAAAATACACAATGATAGTTCTCAGAAATGATTAAGAACGTGTAAGAAACAACTCAAGTACTCGTAAATACAGTCTTACTACATTTACAGTCGAATTCAATCACGGAGGTTTCCAGTGGAAAGCTGTGAAATGACGAAAATACTGGTAATATTTACAACTCCGGGTACTTCCGGTGGCGTTTTCATGGGACTGTGCTTTAAATATTAAGAGTTCATGCTTACAGAGCTCAGAATTGGTGTCTAAAGCCTTGGAATGACGAGAATAGTGTTTATTTTTACAATTAAGGAGGATAGGCTCTGGTGGTTTTTTGTGTGAATAAGTTGAAATGGTGACGACTCCAGTAAATACTTCTAAGCAAACTCTCTAATTTTGGTAAAACTGTTAAAATACACAATGATAGTTCCCAGAAATGCTTAAGAACATGTAAGAAACAACTCAAGTACTAGTAAATAGAGTCTTACTACATTTACTGTCGAATTCAATCACGGAGGTTTCCAGTGGAAAGCTGTGAAATGACGAAAATACTGGTAATATTTACAAGTCCGGGTATTTCCGGTGGCGTTTTCACGGGACTGTGCTTTCAAATATTAAGAGTTCATGCTTACAGAGCTCAGAATTGGTGTCTAAAGCTTTGGAATGACCAGAATAGTGTTTATGTTTACAATTAAGGAGGATTGGCTTTGGCGTTTTTTTGTGTGAATCAGTTAAAATGGAGACGATTCTGGTAAATACTTCTAAGCAAACTGTCTAATTTTGGTAAAACTGTTAAAATACACAATGATAGTTCCCAGAAATGATTAAGAACGTGTAAGAAACAACTCAAATACTCGTAAATAGAGCCTTACTTCATTTACTGTCATATTCAATCACGGAAGTTTCCAGTGGAAAGCTGTGAAATGATGAAAATACTGGTAATATTTTCAACTCCTGGTACTTCCGGTGGCGTTTTCACGGGACTGTGCTTTTAAATTTGAAGAGTTCATGCTTACAGAGCTCAGAATTGGTGTCTAAGGCCTTGGAATGAGGAGAATCGTGTTTATGTTTACAATTAAGGAGGATTGGCTTTGGTTTTTTTTGTTTGAATCAGTTAAAATGGTGACGATTCCGGTAAATACTTCTAAGCAAACTGTCTAATTTTTGTAAAACTGTTAAAATACACAATGATAGTTCCCAGAAATGATTAAGAACGTGTAAGAAACAACTCAAGTACTCGTAAATAGAGCCTTACTTCATTTACTGTCATATTCAATCACGGAAGTTTCCAGTGGAAAACTTTGGAACGATGAAAATACTGGTAATATTTACAACTCCAGGACTTCCGGTGGCGTTTTCACGGGGCTGTGCTTTCAAATATTAAGAGTTCATGCTTACAGAGCTCAGAATTGGTGTCTAAAGCCTTGGAATGACGAGAATAGTGTTTATGATTACAATTAAGGAGGATTGGCTTTGGTGTTTTTTTGTGTGAATCAGTTAAAATGGTGACGATTCCGTTAAATACTTGTAAGCAAACTGTCTAATTTTGGTAAAACTGTTAAAATACACAACGATAGTTCCCAGAAATGATTAAGAACGTGTAAGAAACAACTCAAGTACTCGTAAATAGAGCCTTACTACATTTACTATCATATTCAATCTCGGGGGTTTCCAGTGGAAAGCTGTGAAATGATGAAAATACTGGTAATATTTACAACTCCGGTTACTTCCGGTGGCGTTTTCACAGGACTGTGCTTTCAAATATGAAGGGTTCATGCTTACAGAGGTCAGAATTGGTGTCTAAAGCCTTGGAATGACGAGAATAGTGTTTATGTTTACAATCAAGGAGGATTGGCTTTGGCGTTTTTTTGTGTGAATCAGTTAAAATGGTGACGATCCCGGTAAATACTCCTAAGCAAACTGTCTAAGTTTGGTAAAACTGTTAAAATACACAATGATAGTTCCCAGAAATGCTTAAGAACGTGTAAGAAACAACTAAAGTACTAGTAAATAGAGTCTTACTACATTTACTGTCGAATTAAATCACGGAGGTTTCCAATGGAAAGCTGTGAAATGACGAAAATACTGGTAACATTTACAAGTCCGGGTACTTCCGGTGGCGTTTTCACGGGACTGTACTTTCAAATATTAAGAGTTCATGCGTACAGAGCTCAGAATTGGTGTCTAAAGCTTTGGAATGACCAGAATAGTGTTTATGTTTACAATTAAGGAGGATTGGCTTTGGCGTTTTTGTGTGTGAATCAGTTAAAATGGTGACGATTCCGGGAAATACTTCTAAGCAAACTGTCTAATTTTTGTAAAACTGTTAAAATACACAATGATAGTTCCCAGAAATGATTAAGAACGTGTAAGATACAACTCAAATACTCGTAAATAGAGCCTTACTTCATTTACTGTCATATTCAATCACGGAAGTTTCCAGTGGAAAGCTGTGAAATGATGAAAATACTGGTAATATTTTCAACTCCGGGTACTTCCGGTGGCATTTTCACGGGACTGTGCTTTCAAATATGAAGAGTTCATGCTTACAGAGCTCAGAATTGGTGTCTAAAGCCTTGGAATGACGAGAATAGTGTTTATGTTTACAATTAAGGAGGATTGGCTTTGGTGTTTTTTTGTGTGAATCAGTTAAAATGGTGACGATTCCGTTAAATACTTGTAAGCAAACTGTCTAATTTTGGTAAAACTGTTAAAATACACAACGATAGTTCCCAGAAATGATTAAGAACGTGTAAGAAACAACTCAAGTACTCGTAAATAGAACCTTACTACCTTTACTGTCATATTCAATCTCGGAGGTTTCCAGTGGAAAGCTGTGACATGATGAAAATACTGGTAATATTTACAACTCCGGTTACTTCCGGTGGCGTCTTCACGGGACTGTGCTTTCAAATACGAAGGGTTCATGCTTACAGAGCTCAGAATTGGTGTCTAAAGCCTTGGAATGACGAGAATAGTGTTTATGTTTACAATTAAGGAGGATTGGCTTTGGTGTTTTTTTGTGTGAATCAGTTAAAATGGTGACGATTCCGTTAAATACTTGTAAGCAAACTGTCAAATTTTGGTAAAACTGTTAAAATACACAACGATAGTTCCCAGAAATGATTAAGAACGTGTAAGAAACAACTCAAGTACTCGTAAATAGAGCCTTACTACATTTACTATCATATTCAATCTCGGGGGTTTCCAGTGGAAAGCTGTGAAATGATGAAAATACTGGTAATATTTACAACTCCGGTTACTTCCGGTGGCGTTTTCACGGGACTGTGCTTTCAAATATGAAGGGTTCATGCTTACAGAGGTCAGAATTGGTGTCTAAAGCCTTGGAATGACGAGAATAGTGTTTATGTTTACAATCAAGGAGGATTGGCTTTGGCGTTTTTTTGTGTGAATCAGTTAAAATGGTGACGATCCCGGTAAATACTCCTAAGCAAACTGTCTAAGTTTGGTAAAACTGTTAAAATACACAATGATAGTTCCCAGAAATGCTTAAGAACGTGTAAGAAACAACTAAAGTACTAGTAAATAGAGTCTTACTACATTTACTGTCGAATTAAATCACGGAGGTTTCCAATGGAAAGCTGTGAAATGACGAAAATACTGGTAACATTTACAAGTCCGGGTACTTCCGGTGGCGTTTTCACGGGACTGTACTTTCAAATATTAAGAGTTCATGCGTACAGAGCTCAGAATTGGTGTCTAAAGCTTTGGAATGACCAGAATAGTGTTTATGTTTACAATTAAGGAGGATTGGCTTTGGCGTTTTTGTGTGTGAATCAGTTAAAATGGTGACGATTCCGGGAAATACTTCTAAGCAAACTGTCTAATTTTTGTAAAACTGTTAAAATACACAATGATAGTTCCCAGAAATGATTAAGAACGTGTAAGAAACAACTCAAATACTCGTAAATAGAGCCTTACTTCATTTACTGTCATATTCAATCACGGAAGTTTCCAGTGGAAAGCTGTGAAATGATGAAAATACTGGTAATATTTTCAACTCCGGGTACTTCCGGTGGCGTTTTCACGGGACTGTGCTTTCAAATATGAAGAGTTCATGCTTACAGAGCTCAGAATTGGTGTCTAAAGCCTTGGAATGACGAGAATAGTGTTTATGTTTACAATTAAGGAGGATTGGCTTTGGTGTTTTTTTGTGTGAATCAGTAAAAATGGTGACGATTCCGTTAAATACTTGTAAGCAAACTGTCTAATTTTGGTAAAACTGTTAAAATACACAACGATAGTTCCCAGAAATGATTAAGAACGTGTAAGAAACAACTCAAGTACTCGTAAATAGAACCTTACTACCTTTACTGTCATATTCAATCTCGGAGGTTTCCAGTGGAAAGCTGTGACATGATGAAAATACTGGTAATATTTACAACTCCGGTTACTTCCGGTGGCGTCTTCATGGGACTGTGCTTTCAAATACGAAGGGTTCATGCTTACAGAGCTCAGAATTGGTGTCTAAAGCCTTGGAATGACGAGAATAGTGTTTATGTTTACAATTAAGGAGGATTGGCTTTGGTGTTTTTTTGTTTGAATCAGTTAAAATGGTGACGATTCCGGTAAATACTTCTAAGCAAACTGTCTAATTTTGGTAAAACTGTTAAAATACACAATGATAGTTCTCAGAAATGATTAAGAACGTGTAAGAAACAACTCAAGTACTCGTAAATACAGTCTTACTACATTTACAGTCGAATTCAATCACGGAGGTTTCCAGTGGAAAGCTGTGAAATGACGAAAATACTGGTAATATTTACAACTCCGGGTACTTCCGGTGGCGTTTTCATGGGACTGTGCTTTAAATATTAAGAGTTCATGCTTACAGAGCTCAGAATTGGTGTCTAAAGCCTTGGAATGACGAGAATAGTGTTTATTTTTACAATTAAGGAGGATAGGCTCTGGTGGTTTTTTGTGTGAATAAGTTGAAATGGTGACGACTCCAGTAAATACTTCTAAGCAAACTCTCTAATTTTGGTAAAACTGTTAAAATACACAATGATAGTTCCCAGAAATGCTTAAGAACATGTAAGAAACAACTCAAGTACTAGTAAATAGAGTCTTACTACATTTACTGTCGAATTCAATCACGGAGGTTTCCAGTGGAAAGCTGTGAAATGACGAAAATACTGGTAATATTTACAAGTCCGGGTATTTCCGGTGGCGTTTTCACGGGACTGTGCTTTCAAATATTAAGAGTTCATGCTTACAGAGCTCAGAATTGGTGTCTAAAGCTTTGGAATGACCAGAATAGTGTTTATGTTTACAATTAAGGAGGATTGGCTTTGGCGTTTTTTTGTGTGAATCAGTTAAAATGGAGACGATTCTGGTAAATACTTCTAAGCAAACTGTCTAATTTTGGTAAAACTGTTAAAATACACAATGATAGTTCCCAGAAATGATTAAGAACGTGTAAGAAACAACTCAAATACTCGTAAATAGAGCCTTACTTCATTTACTGTCATATTCAATCACGGAAGTTTCCAGTGGAAAGCTGTGAAATGATGAAAATACTGGTAATATTTTCAACTCCTGGTACTTCCGGTGGCGTTTTCACGGGACTGTGCTTTCAAATTTGAAGAGTTCATGCTTACAGAGCTCAGAATTGGTGTCTAAGGCCTTGGAATGAGGAGAATCGTGTTTATGTTTACAATTAAGGAGGATTGGCTTTGGTGTTTTTTTGTTTGAATCAGTTAAAATGGTGACGATTCCGGTAAATACTTCTAAGCAAACTGTCTAATTTTTGTAAAACTGTTAAAATACACAATGATAATTCCCAGAAATGATTAAGAACGTGTAAGAAACAACTCAAGTACTCGTAAATAGAGCCTTACTTCATTTACTGTCATATTCAATCACGGAAGTTTCCAGTGGAAAACTTTGGAACGATGAAAATACTGGTAATATTTACAACTCCAGGACTTTCGGTGAAGTTTTCACGGGGCTGTGCTTTCAAATATTAAGAGTTCATGCTTACAGAGCTCAGAATTGGTGTCTAAAGCCTTGGAATGACGAGAATAGTGTTTATGATTACAATTAAGGAGGATTGGCTTTGGTGTTTTTTTGTGTGAATCAGTTAAAATGGTGACGATCCCGGTAAATACTCCTAAGCAAACTGTCTAAGTTTGGTAAAACTGTTAAAATACACAATGATAGTTCCCAGAAATGCTTAAGAACGTGTAAGAAACAACTCAAGTACTCGTAAATAGAACCTTACTACCTTTACTGTCATATTCAATCTCGGAGGTTTCCAGTGGAAAGCTGTGACATGATGAAAATACTGGTAATATTTACAACTCCGGTTACTTCCGGTGGCGTCTTCATGGGACTGTGCATTCAAATATGAAGGGTTCATGCTTACAGAGCTCAGAATTGGTGTCTAAAGCCTTGGAATGATGAGAATAGTGTTTATGTTTACAATTAAGGAGGATTGGCTTTGGTGTTTTTTTGTTTGAATCAGTTAAAATGGTGACGATTCCGGTAAATACTTCTAAGCAAACTGTCTAATTTTGGTAAAACTGTTAAAATACACAATGATAGTTCTCAGAAATGATTAAGAACGTGTAAGAAACAACTCAAGTACTCGTAAATACAGTCTTACTACATTTACAGTCGAATTCAATCACGGAGGTTTCCAGTGGAAAGCTGTGAAATGACGAAAATACTGGTAATATTTACAACTCCGGGTACTTCCGGTGGCGTTTTCATGGGACTGTGCTTTAAATATTAAGAGTTCATGCTTACAGAGCTCAGAATTGGTGTCTAAAGCCTTGGAATGACGAGAATAGTGTTTATGTTTACAATTAAGGAGGATAGGCTCTGGTGGTTTTTTGTGTGAATAACTTGAAATGGTGACGACTCCAGTAAATACTTCTAAGCAAACTCTCTAATTTTGGTAAAACTGTTATAATACACAATGATAGTTCCCAGAAATGCTTAAGAACATGTAAGAAACTACTCAAGTACTAGTAAATAGAGTCTTACTACATTTACTGTCGAATTCAATCACGGAGGTTTCCAGTGGAAAGCTGTGAAATGACGAAAATACTGGTAATATTTACAAGTCCGGGTATTTCCGGTGGCGTTTTCACGGGACTGTGCTTTCAAATATTAAGAGTTCATGCTTACAGAGCTCAGAATTGGTGTCTAAAGCTTTGGAATGACCAGAATAGTGTTTATGTTTACAATTAAGGAGGATTGGCTTTGGCGTTTTTGTGTGTGAATCAGTTAAAATGGTGACGATTCTGGTAAATACTTCTAAGCAAACTGTCTAATTTTTGTAAAACTGTTAAAATACACAATGATAGTTCCCAGAAATGATTAAGAACGTGTAAGAAACAACTCAAATACTCGTAAATAGAGCCTTACTTCATTTACTGTCATATTCAATCACGGAAGTTTCCAGTGGAAAGCTGTGAAATGATGAAAATACTGGTAATATTTTCAACTCCTGGTACTTCCGGTGGCGTTTTCACGGGACTGTGCTTTCAAATTTGAAGAATTCATGCTTACAGAGCTCAGAATTGGTGTCTAAAGCCTTGGAATGACGAGAATAGTGTTTATGGTTACAATTAAGGAGGATTGGCTTTGGTGTTTTTTTGTTTGAATCAGTTAAAATGGTGACGATTCCGGTAAATACTTCTAAGCAAACTGTCTAATTTTGGTAAAACTGTTAAAATACACAATGATAGTTCCCAGAAATGATTAAGAACGTGTAAGAAACAACTCAAGTACTCGTAAATAGAGCCTTACTTCATTTACTGTCATATTCAATCACGGAAGTTTCCAGTGGAAAACTTTGGAACGATGAAAATACTGGTAATATTTACAACTCCAGGACTTCCGGTGGCGTTTTCACGGGGCTGTGCTTTCAAATATTAAGAGTTCATGCTTACAGAGCTCAGAATTGGTGTCTAAAGCCTTGGAATGACGAGAATAGTGTTTATGATTACAATTAAGGAGGATTGGCTTTGGTGTTTTTTTGTGTGAATCAGTTAAAATGGTGACGATTCCGTTAAATACTTGTAAGCAAACTGTCTAATTTTGGTAAAACTGTTAAAATACACAACGATAGTTCCCAGAAATGATTAAGAACGTGTAAGAAACAACTCAAGTACTCGTAAATAGAGCCTTACTACATTTACTATCATATTCAATCTCGGGGGTTTCCAGTGGAAAGCTGTGAAATGATGAAAATACTGGTAATATTTACAACTCCGGGTACTTCCGGTGGCGTTTTCACGGGACTGTGCTTTGAAATATGAAGGGTTCATGCTTACAGAGCTCAGAATTGGTGTCTAAAGCCTTGGAATGACGAGAATAGTGTTTATGTTTACAATCAAGGAGGATTGGCTTTGGCGTTTTTTTGTGTGAATCAGTTAAAATGGTGACGATCCCGGTAAATACTCCTAAGCAAACTGTCTAAGTTTGGTAAAACTGTTAAAATACACAATGATAGTTCCCAGAAATGCTTAAGAACGTGTAAGAAACAACTAAAGTACTAGTAAATAGAGTCTTACTACATTTACTGTCGAATTAAATCACGGAGGTTTCCAATGGAAAGCTGTGAAATGACGAAAATACTGGTAACATTTACAAGTCCGGGTACTTCCGGTGGCGTTTTCACGGGACTGTACTTTCAAATATTAAGAGTTCATGCTTACAGAGCTCAGAATTGGTGTCTAAAGCTTTGGAATGACCAGAATAGTGTTTGTGTTTACAATTAAGGAGGATTGGCTTTGGCGTTTTTGTGTGTGAATCAGTTAAAATGGTGACGATTCCGGGAAATACTTCTAAGCAAACTGTCTAATTTTGGTAAAACTGTTAAAATACACAATGATAGTTCCCAGAAATGATTAAGAACGTGTAAGAAACAACTCAAATACTCGTAAATAGAGCCTTACTTCATTTACTGTCATATTCAATCACGGAAGTTTCCAGTGGAAAGCTGTGAAATGATGAAAATACTGGTAATATTTTCAACTCCGGGTACTTCCGGTGGCGTTTTCACGGGACTGTGCTTTCAAATATGAAGAGTTCATGCTTACAGAGCTCAGAATTGGTGTCTAAAGCCTTGGAATGACGAGAATAGTGTTTATGTTTACAATTAAGGAGGATTGGCTTTGGTGTTTTTTTGTGTGAATCAGTTAAAATGGTGACGATTCCGTTAAATACTTGTAAGCAAACTGTCTAATTTTGGTAAAACTGTTAAAATACACAACGATAGTTCCCAGGAATGATTAAGAACGTGTAAGAAACAACTCAAGTACTCGTAAATAGAACCTTACTACCTTTACTGTCATATTCAATCTCGGAGGTTTCCAGTGGAAAGCTGTGACATGATGAAAATACTGGTAATATTTACAACTCCGGTTACTTCCGGTGGCGTCTTCATGGGACTGTGCTTTCAAATATGAAGGGTTCATGCTTACAGAGCTCAGAATTGGTGTCTAAAGCCTTGGAATGATGAGAATAGTGTATATGTTTACAATTAAGGAGGATTGGCTTTGTTGTTTTTTTGTTTGAATCAGTTAAAATGGTGACGATTCCGGTAAATACTTCTAAGCAAACTGTCTAATTTTGGTAAAACTGTTAAAATACACAATGATAGTTCTCAGAAATGATTAAGAACGTGTAAGAAACAACTCAAGTACTCGTAAATACAGTCTTACTACATTTACAGTCGAATTCAATCACGGAGGTTTCCAGTGGAAAGCTGTGAAATGACGAAAATACTGGTAATATTTACAACTCCGGGTACTTCCGGTGGCGTTTTCATGGGACTGTGCTTTAAATATTAAGAGTTCATGCTTACAGAGCTCAGAATTGGTGTCTAAAACCTTGGAATGACGAGAATAGTGTTTATGTTTACAATTAAGGAGGATAGGCTCTGGTGGTTTTTTGTGTGAATAAGTTGAAATGGTGACGACTGCAGTAAATACTTCTAAGCAAACTCTCTAATTTTGGTAAAACTGTTAAAATACACAATGATAGTTCCCAGAAATGCTTAAGAACATGTAAGAAACTACTCAAGTACTAGTAAATAGAGTCTTACTACATT
This sequence comes from Myotis daubentonii, assembly GCF_963259705.1. NCBI lineage: Eukaryota > Metazoa > Chordata > Mammalia > Chiroptera > Vespertilionidae > Myotis > Myotis daubentonii. Next base: position 178,120 of record NC_081851.1, read on the forward strand.
TACTGTCGAATTCAATCACGGAGGTTTCCAGTGGAAAGCTGTGAAATGACGAAAATACTGGTAATATTTACAAGTCCGGGTATTTCCGGTGTCGTTTTCACGGGACTGTGCTTTCAAATATTAAGAGTTCATGCTTACAGAGCTCAGAATTGGTGTCTAAAGCTTTGGAATGACCAGAATAGTGTTTATGTTTACAATTAAGGAGGATTGGCTTTGGCGTTTTTGTGTGTGAATCAGTTAAAATGGTGACGATTCTGGTAAATACTTCTAAGCAAACTGTCTAATTTTTGTAAAACTGTTAAAATACACAATGATAGTTCCCAGAAATGATTAAGAACGTGTAAGAAACAACTCAAATACTCGTAAATAGAGCCTTACTTCATTTACTGTCATATTCAATCACGGAAGTTTCCAGTGGAAAGCTGTGAAATGATGAAAATACTGGTAATATTTTCAACTCCGGGTACTTCCGGTGGCGTTTTCACGGGACTGTGCTTTCAAATATGAAGAGTTAATGTTACAGAGCTCAGAATTGGTGTCTAAAGCTTTGGAATGACGAGAATAGTGTTTATGTTTACAATTAAGGAGGATTGGCTTTGGTGTTTTTTTGTTTGAATCAGTTAAAATGGTGACTATTCCGGTAAATACTTCTAAGCAAACTGTCTAATTTTGGTAAAACTGTTAAAATACACAATGATAGTTCCCAGAAATGATTAAGAACGTGTAAGAAACAACTCAAGTACTCGTAAATAGAGTCTTACTACATTTACAGTTGAATTCAATCACGGAGGTTTCCAGTGGAAAGCTGTGAAATGACGAAAATACTGGGAACATTTACTACTCCGGGTACTTCCGGTGGCGTTTTCACGGGACTGTGCTTTAAATATTAAGAGTTCATGCTTACAGAGCTCAGAATTGGTGTCTAAAGCCTTGGAATGACGAGAATAGTGTTTACGTTTACAATTAAGTAGGATAGGCTCTGGTGGTTTTTAGTGTGAATAAGTTGAAATGGTGACGACTCCAGTAAATACGTCTAAGCAAACTGTCTAATTTTGGTAAAACTGTTAAAATACACAATGATAGTTCCCAGAAATGGTTAAGAACATGTAAGAAACAACTCAAGTACTAGTAAATAGAGTCTTACTACATTGACTGCTGAATTCAATCACGGAGGTTTCCAATGGAAAGCTGTGAAATGACGAAAATACTGGTAATATTTACAAGTCCGGGTACTTCCGGTGGCGTTTTCACGGGACTGTGCTTTCAAATATTAAGAGTTCATGCTTACAGAGCTCAGAATTGGTGTCTAAAGCCTTGGAATGACGAGAATAGTGTTTATGTTTACAATTAAGGAGGATAGGCTTTGGTGTTTTTTTGTGTGAATCAGTTGAAATGGGGATGATTCTACTACATACTTCTAAGCAAACTGTCTAATTTTGGTAAAACTGTTAAAACACACAATGATAGTTCCTGGAAAAGCTTAAGAACGTGTAAGAAACAACTCAAATACTCGTAAATAGAGCGTTACTTCATTTACTGTCATATTCAATCACGGAAGTTTCCAGTGGAAAGCTGTGAAACGATGAAAATACGGGTAATATTTACACCTCCAGGACTCCCGGTGGCGTTTTCACGGGGCTGTGCTTTCAAATATTAAGAGTTCATGCTTACAGAGCTCAGAATTGGTGTCTAAAGCCTTGGAATGACGAGAATAGTGTTTATGTTTACAATTAAGGAGGATTGGCTTTGGTGTTTTTTTGTGTGAATCAATTAAAATGGTGACGATTCCGTTAAATACTTGTAAGCAGACTGTCTAATTTTGGTAAAACTGTTAAAATACACAATGATAGTTCCCAGAAATGATTAAGAACGTGTAAGAAACAACTCAAATACTCGTAAATAGAGCCTTACTTCATTTACTGTCATATTCAATCACGGAAGTTTCCAGTGGAAAGCTGTGAAACGATGAAAATACTGGTAATATTTACAACTCTAGGACTTCCTGTGGCGTTTTCACGGGGCTGTGCTTTCAAATATTAAGAGTTCATGCTTACAGAGCTCAGAATTGGTGTCTAAAGCCTTGGAATGACGAGAATAGTGTTTATGTTTACAATTAAGGAGGATTGGCTTTGGTGTTTTTTTGTGTGAATCAGTTGAAATGGTGACGATTCCGTTAAATACTTGTAAGCAAACTGTCTAATTTTGGTAAAACTGTTAAAATACACAACGATAGTTCCCAGAAATGATTAAGAACGTGTAAGAAACAACTCAAGTACTCGTAAATAGAGCCTTACTACATTTACTGTCATATTCAGTCTCGGAGGTTTCCAGTGGAAAGCTGTGAAATGATGAAAATACTGGTAATATTTACAACTCCGGTTACTTCCGGTGGCGTCTTCACGGGACTGTGCTTTCAAATATGAAGGGTTCATGCTTACAGAGCTCAGAATTGGTGCCTAAAGCCTTGGAATGACGAGAATAGTGTTTATGTTTACAATCAAGGAGGATTGGCTTTGGCGTTTTTTTGTGTGAATCAGTTAAAATGGTGACGATTCCGGTAAATACTTCTAAGCAAACTGTCTAAGTTTGGTAAAACTGTTAAAATACACAATGATAGTTCCCAGAAATGCTTAAGAACGTGTAAGAAACAACTAAAGTACTAGTAAATAGAGTCTTACTACATTTACTGTCGAATTCAATCACGGAGGTTTCCAATGGAAAGCTGTGAAATGACGAAAATACTGGTAATATTTACAAGTCCGGGTACTTCCGGTGGCGTTTTCACGGGACTGTGCTTTCAAATATTAAGAGTTCATGCTAACAGAGCTCAGAACTGGTGTCTAAAGCTTTGGAATGACCAGAATAATGTTTATGTTTACAATTAAGGAGGATTGGCTTTGGGGTTTTTGTGTGTGAATCAGTTAAAAAGGTGACGATTCCGGTAAATACTTCTAAGCAAACTGTCTAATTTTTGTAAAACTGTTAAAATACACAATGATAGTTCCCAGAAATGATTAAGAGCGTGTAAGAAACAACTCAAGTACTCGTAAATAGAGCCTTACTTCATTTACTGTCATATTCAATCTCGGAAGTTTCCAGTGGAAAACTTTGAAACGATGAAAATACTGGTAATATTTACAACTCCAGGACTTCCGGTGGCGTTTTCACGGGGCTGTGCTTTCAAATATTAAGAGTTCATGCTTACAGAGCTCAGAATTGGTGTCTAAAGCCTTGGAATGACGAGAATAGTGTTTATGATTACAATTAGGGAGGATTGGCTTTGGTGTTTTTTTGTGTGAATCACTTAAAATGGTGACGATTCCGTTAAATACTTGTAAGCAAACTGTCTAATTTTGGTAAAACTGTTAAAATACACGGGACTGTGCTTTCAAATATGAAGGGTTCATGCTTACAGAGCTCAGAATTGGTGTCTAAAGCCTTGGAATGATAGTTCCAAGTGGAAAGCTGTGAAATGACGAAAATACTGGTAATACTTACAACTCCAGGTACTTCCGGTGGCGTTTTCACGGGACTGTGCTTTAAATATTAAGAGTTTATGCTTACAGAGCTCAGAATTGGTGTCTAAAGCCTTGGAATGACGAGAATAGTGTTTATGTTTACAATTAAGGAGGATAGGCTCTGGTGTTTTTTTGTGTGAATCAGTTGAAATGGGGACGATTCCGGTAAATACTTCTAAGCAAACTGGCTAAGTTTGGTAAAACTGTTAAAATACACAATGATAGTTCCCAGAAATGATTAAGAACGTGTAATAAACAACTCAAATACTAGTAAATAGAGTCTTACTACATTTACTGTCGAATTCAATCACGGAGGTTTCCAGTGGAAAGCTGTGAAATGACAAAAATACTGGTAATATTTGCAACTCCGGTACTTCCGGTTGCATTTTTACGGGACTGTGCTTTCAAATATTAAGAGTTCATGCTTACAGAGCTCAGAATTGGTGTCTAAAGCTTTGGAATGACCAGAATAGTGTTTATGTTTACAATTAAGGAGGATTGGCTTTGGCGTTTTTTTGTGTGAATCAGTTGAAATGGTGACGATTCCGGTAAATACTTCTAAGGAAACTGTCTAATTTTGGTAAAACTGTTAAAATACACAATGATAGTTCCCAGAAATGATTAAGAGCGTGTAAGAAACAACTCAAGTACTCGTAAATAGAGCCTTACTTCATTTACTGTCATATTCAATCACGGAAGTTTCCAGTGGAAAACTTTGAAACGATGAAAATACTGGTAATATTTACAACTCCAGGACTTCCGGTGGCGTTTTCACGGGGCTGTGCTTTCAAATATTAAGAGTTCATGCTTACAGAGCTCAGAATTGGTGTCTAAAGCCTTGGAATGACGAGAATAGTGTTTATGATTACAATTAAGGAGGATTGGCTTTGGTGTTTTTTTGTGTGAATCAGTTAAAATGGTGACGATTCCGTTAAATACTTGTAAGCAAACTGTCTAATTTTGGTAAAACTGTTAAAATACACGGGACTGTGCTTTCAAATATGAAGGGTTCATGCTTACAGAGCTCAGAATTGGTGTCTAAAGCCTTGGAATGATAGTTCCAAGTGGAAAGCTGTGAAATGACGAAAATACTGTTAATATTTACAAGTCCGGGTATTTCCGGTGGCGTTTTCACAGGACTGTGCTTTCAAATATTAAGAGTTCATGCTTACAGAGCTCAGAATTGGTGTCTAAAGCTTTGGAATGACCAGAATAGTGTTTATGTTTACAATTAAGGAGGATTGGCTTTGGCGTTTTTGTGTGTGAATCAGTTAAAATGGTGACGATTCCGGTAAATACTTCTAAGAAAACTGTCTAATTTTTGTAAAACTGTTAAAATACACAATGATAGTTCCCAGAAATGATTAAGAACGTGTAAGAAACAACTCAAATACTCGTAAATAGAGCCTTACTTCATTTACTGTCATATTCAATCACGGAAGTTTCCAGTGGAAAGCTGTGAAATGATGAAAATACTGGTAATATTTTCAACTCCAGGTACTTCCGGTGGCGTTTTCACGGGACTGTGCTTTCAAATTTGAAGAGTTCATGCTTATAGAGCTCAGAATTGGTGTCTAAAGCCTTGGAATGACGAGAATAGTGTTTATGTTTACAATTAAGGAGGATTGGCTTTGGTGTTTTTTTGGTTGAATCAGTTAAAATGGTGACGATTCCGGTAAATACTTCTAAGCAAACTGTCTAATTTTGGTAAAACTGTTAAAATACACAATGATAGTTCTCAGAAATGATTAAGAACGTGTAAGAAACAACTCAAGTACTCGTAAATACAGTCTTACTACATTTACAGTCGAATTCAATCACGGAGGTTTCCAGTGGAAAGCTGTGAAATGACGAAAATACTGGGAACATTTACTACTCCGGGTACTTCCGGTGGCGTTTTCACGGGACTGTGCTTTAAATATTAAGAGTTCATGCTTTCAGAGCTCAGAATTGGTGTCTAAAGCCTTGGAATGACGAGAATAGTGTTTACGTTTACAATTAAGTAGGATAGGCTCTGGTGGTTTTTAGTGTGAATAAGTTGAAATGGTGACGACTCCAGTAAATACTTCTAAGCAAACTGTCTAATTTTGGTAAAACTGTTAAAATACATCAATGATAGTTCCCAGAAATGCTTAAGAACATGTAAGAAACAACTCAAGTACTAGTAAATAGAGTCTTACTACATTGACTGTTGAATTCAATCACGGAGGTTTCGAACGGAAAGCTGTGAAATGACGAAAATACTGGTAATATTTACAAGTCCGGGTACTTCCGGTGGCGTTTTCACGGGACTGTACTTTCAAATATTAAGAGTTCATGCTAACAGAGCTCCGAATTGGTGTCTAAAGCTTTGGAATGACCAGAATAGTGTTTATGTTTACAATTAAGGAGGATTGGCTTTGGGGTTTTTGTGTGTGAATCAGTTAAAAAGGTGACGATTCCGGTAAATACTTCTAAGCAAACTGTCTAATTTTTGTAAAACTGTTAAAATACACAATGATAGTTCCCAGAAATGATTAAGAGCGTGTAAGAAACAACTCAAGTACTCGTAAATAGAGCCTTACTTCATTTACTTTCATATTCAATCACGGAAGTTTCCAGTGGAAAACTTTGAAACGATGAAAATACTGGTAATATTTACAACTCCAGGACTTCCGGTGGCGTTTTCACGGGGCTGTGCTTTCAAATATTAAGAGTTCATGCTTACAGAGCTCAGAATTGGTGTCTAAAGCCTTGGAATGACGAGAATAGTGTTTATGATTACAATTAGGGAGGATTGGCTTTGGTGTTTTTTTGTGTGAATCAGTTAAAATGGTGACGATTCCGTTAAATACTTCTAAGCAAACTGTCTAATTTTGGTAAAACTGTTAAAACACACAATGATAGTTCCCGGAAAAGCTTAAGAACTTGTAAGAAACAACTGAAATACTCTTAAATAGAGCCTTACTTCATTTACTGTCATATTCAATCACGGAAGTTTCCAGTGGAAAGCTGTGAAATAATGAAAATACTGGTAATATTTACAACTCCGGGTACTTCCGGTGGTGTTTTCACGGGACTGTGCTTTCAAATATTAAGTGTTCATGCTTACAGAGCTCACAATTGGTGTCTAAAGCCTTGGAATGACGAGAATAGTGTTTATGTTTACAATTAAGGAGGATAGGCTTTGGTGTTTTTTTGTGTGAATCAGTTGAAATGGTGACGATTCCGGTAAATACTTCTAAGCAAACTGGCTAAGTTTGGTAAAACTGTTAAAATACACAATGATAGTTCCCAGAAATGATTAAGAACGTGTAAGAAACAACTCAAATACTAGTAAATAGAGTCTTACTACATTTACTGTCGAATTCAATCACGGAAGTTTCCAGTGGAAAGCTGTGAAATGACAAAAATACTGGTAATATTTGCAACTCCGGTACTTCCGGTTGCATTTTTACGGGACTGTGCTTTCAAATATTAAGAGTTCATGCTTACAGAGCTCAGAATTGGTGTCTAAAGCTTTGGAATGACCAGAATAGTGTTTATGTTTACAATTAAGGAGGATTGGCTTTGGCGTTTTTGTGTGTGAATCAGTTAAAATGGTGACGATTCCGGTAAATACTTCTAAGCAAACTGTCTAATTTTTGTAAAACTGTTAAAATACACAATGATAGTTCCCAGAAATGATTAAGAACGTGTAAGAAACAACTCAAATACTCGTAAATAGAGCCTTACTTCATTTACTGTCATATTCAATCACGGAAGTTTCCAGTGGAAAGCTGTGAAATGATGAAAATACTGGTAATATTTTCAACTCCAGGTACTTCCGGTGGCGTTTTCACGGGACTGTGCTTTCAAATTTGAAGAGTTCATGCTTACAGAGCTCAGTATTGGTGTCTAAAGCTTTGGAATGACCAGAATAGTGTTTATGTTTACAATTAAGGAGGATTGGCTTTGGCGTTTTTTTGAGTGAATCTGTTGAAATGGTGACGATTCCGGTAAATACTTCTAAGGAAACTGTCTAATTTTGGTAAAACTGTTAAAATACACAATGATAGTTCCCAGAAATGATTAAGAGCGTGTAAGAAACAACTCAAGTACTCGTAAATAGAGCCTTACTTCATTTACTGTCATATTCAATCACGGAAGTTTCCAGTGGAAAACTTTGAAACGATGAAAATACTGGTAATATTTACAACTCCAGGACTTCCGGTGGCGTTTTCACGGGGCTGTGCTTTCAAATATTAAGAGTTCATGCTTACAGAGCTCAGAATTGGTGTCTAAAGCCTTGGAATGACGAGAATAGTGTTTATGATTACAATTAAGGAGGATTGGCTTTGGTGTTTTTTTGTGTGAATCAGTTAAAATGGTGACGATTCCGTTAAATACTTGTAAGCAAACTGTCTAATTTTGGTAAAACTGTTAAAATACACGGGACTGTGCTTTCAAATATGAAGGGTTCATGCTTACAGAGCTCAGAATTGGTGTCTAAAGCCTTGGAATGATAGTTCCAAGTGGAAAGCTGTGAAATGACGAAAATACTGTTAATATTTACAAGTCCGGGTATTTCCGGTGGCGTTTTCACAGGACTGTGCTTTCAAATATTAAGAGTTCATGCTTACAGAGCTCAGAATTGGTGTCTAAAGCTTTGGAATGACCGGAATAGTGTTTATGTTTACAATTAAGGAGGATTGGCTTTGGCGTTTTTGTGTGTGAATCAGTTAAAATGGTGACGATTCCGGTAAATACTTCTAAGCAAACTGTCTAATTTTTGTAAAACTGGTAAAATACACAATGATAGTTCCCAGAAATGATTAAGAACGTGTAAGAAACAACTCAAATACTCGTAAATAGAGCCTTACTTCATTTACTGTCATATTCAATCACGGAAGTTTCCAGTGGAAAGCTGTGAAATGATGAAAATACTGGTAATATTTTCAACTCCGGGTACTTCCGGTGGCGTTTTCACGGGACTGTGCTTTCAAATTTGAAGAGTTCATGCTTATAGAGCTCAGAATTGGTGTCTAAAGCCTTGGAATGACGAGAATGGTGTTTATGTTTACAATTAAGGAGGATTGGCTTTGGTGTTTTTTTGTTTGAATCAGTTAAAATGGTGACGATTCCGGTAAATACTTGTAAGCAAACTGTCTAATTTTGGTAAAACTGTTTAAATACACGGGACTGTGCTTTCAAATATGAAGGGTTCATGCTTACAGAGCTCAGAATTGGTGTCTAAAGCCTTGGAATGATAGTTCCAAGTGGAAAGCTGTGAAATGACGAAAATACTGGTAATATTTACAACTCCAGGTACTTCCGGTGGCGTTTTCACGGGACTGTGCTTTCAAATATTAAGAGTTCATGCTTACAGAGCTCAGAATTTGTGTCTAAAGCTTTGGAATGACCAGAATAGTGTTTATGTTTACAATTAAGGAGGATTGGCTTTGGCGTTTTTTTGTGTGAATCAGTTGAAATGGTGACGATTCCGGTAAATACTTCTAAGGAAACTGTCAAATTTTGGTAAAACTGTTAAAATACACAATGATAGTTCCCAGAAATGATTAAGAACGTGTAAGAAACAACTCAAATACTCGTAAATAGAGCCTTACTTCATTTACTGTCATATTCAATCACGGAAGTTTCCAGTGGAAAGCTGTGAAACGATGAAAATACGGGTAATATTTACACCTCCAGGACTTCCGGTGGAGTTTTCACGGGGCTGTGCTTTCAAATATTAAGAGTTCATGCTTAGAGAGCTCAGAATTGGTGTCAAAAGCCTTGGAATGACGAGAATAGTGTTTATGTTTATAATTAAGGAGGATTGGCTTTGGTGTTTTTTTGTTTGAATCAGTTAAAATGGTGACGATTCCGGTAAATACTTCTAAGCAAACTGTCTAATTTTGGTAAAACTGTTAAAATACACAATGATAGTTCTCAGAAATGATTAAGAACGTGTAAGAAACAACTCAAGTACTGGTAAATACAGTGTTACTACATTTACAGTCGAATTCAATCACGGAGGTTTCCAGTGGAAAGCTGTGAAATGACGAAAATACTGGTAATATTTACAACTCCGGGTACTTCCGGTGGCGTTTTCATGGGACTGTGCTTTAAATATTAAGAGTTCATGCTTACAGAGCTCAGAATTGGTGTCGAAAGCCTTGGAATGACGAGAATAGTGTTTATGTTTACAATTAAGGAGGATAGGCTCTGGTGGTTTTTTGTGTGAATAAGTTGAAATGGTGACGACTCCAGTAAATACTTCTAAGCAAACTGTCTAATTTTGGTAAAACTGTTAAAATACACAATGATAGTTCCCAGAAATGCTTAAGAACATGTAAGAAACAACTCAAGTACTAGTAAATAGAGTCTTACTACATTTACTGTCGAATTCAATTACGGAGGTTTCCAGTGGAAAGCTGTGAAATGACGAAAATACTGGTAATATTTACAAGTCCGGGTATTTCCGGTGGCGTTTTCACGGGACTGTGCTTTCAAATATTAAGAGTTCATGCTTACAGAGCTCAGAATTGGTGTCTAAAGCTTTGGAATGACCAGAATAGTGTTTATGTTTACAATTAAGGAGGATTGGCTTTGGCGTTTTTGTGTGTGAATCAGTTAAAATGGTGACGATTCCGGTAAATACTTCTAAGCAAACTGTCTAATTTTGGTAAAACTGTTAAAATACACAATGATAGTTCCCAGAAATGATTAAGAACGTGTAAGAAACAACTCAAGTACTCGTAATTCAGTCTTACTACATTTACAGTCGAATTCAATCACGGAGGTTTCCAGTGGAAAGCTGTGAAATGACGAAAATACTGGGAACATTTACTACTCCGGGTACTTCCGGTGGCGTTTTCACGGGACTGTGCTTTAAATATTAAGAGTTCATGCTTTCAGAGCTCAGAATTGGTGTCTAAAGCCTTGGAATGACGAGAATAGTGTTTACGTTTACAATTAAGTAGGATAGGCTCTGGTGGTTTTTAGTGTGAATAAGTTGAAATGGTGACGACTCCAGTAAATACTTCTAAGCAAACTGTCTAATTTTGGTAAAACTGTTAAAATACATCAATGATAGTTCCCAGAAATGCTTAAGAACATGTAAGAAACAACTCAAGTACTAGTAAATAGAGTCTTACTACATTGACTGTTGAATTCAATCACGGAGGTTTCGAACGGAAAGCTGTGAAATGACGAAAATACTGGTAATATTTACAAGTCCGGGTACTCCCGGTGGCGTTTTCACGGGACTGTACTTTCAAATATTAAGAGTTCATGCTAACAGAGCTCAGAATTGGTGTCTAAAGCTTTGGAATGACCAGAATAGTGTTTATGTTTACAATTAAGGAGGATTGGCTTTGGCGTTTTTGTGTGTGAATCAGTTAAAATGGTGACGATTCCGGTAAATACTTCTAAGCAAACTGTCTAATTTTGGTAAAACTGTTAAAATACACAATGATAGTTCCCAGAAATGATTAAGAACGTGTAAGAAACAACTCAAGTACTCGTAAATACAGTCTTACTACATTTACAGTCGAATTCAATCACGGAGGTTTCCAGTGGAAAGCTGTGAAATGACGAAAATACTGGGAACATTTACTACTCCGGGTACTTCCGGTGGCGTTTTCACGGGACTGTGCTTTAAATATTAAGAGTTCATGCTTTCAGAGCTCAGAATTGGTGTCTAAAGCCTTGGAATGACGAGAATAGTGTTTACGTTTACAATTAAGTAGGATAGGCTCTGGTGGTTTTTAGTGTGAATAAGTTGAAATGGTGACGACTCCAGTAAATACTTCTAAGCAAACTGTCTAATTTTGGTAAAACTGTTAAAATACATCAATGATAGTTCCCAGAAATGCTTAAGAACATGTAAGAAACAACTCAAGTACTAGTAAATAGAGTCTTACTACATTGACTGTTGAATTCAATCACGGAGGTTTCGAACGGAAAGCTGTGAAATGACGAAAATACTGGTAATATTTACAAGTCCGGGTACTCCCGGTGGCGTTTTCACGGGACTGTACTTTCAAATATTAAGAGTTCATGCTAACAGAGCTCAGAATTGGTGTCTAAAGCTTTGGAATGACCAGAATAGTGTTTATGTTTACAATTAAGGAGGATTGGCTTTGGGGTTTTTGTGTGTGAATCAGTTAAAAAGGTGACGATTCCGGTAAATACTTCTAAGCAAACTGTCTAATTTTTGTAAAACTGTTAAAATACACAATGATAGTTCCCAGAAATGATTAAGAGCGTGTAAGAAACAACTCAAGTACTCGTAAATAGAGCCTTACTTCATTTACTTTCATATTCAATCACGGAAGTTTCCAGTGGAAAACTTTGAAACGATGAAAATACTGGTAATATTTACAACTCCAGGACTTCCGGTGGCGTTTTCACGGGGCTGTGCTTTCAAATATTAAGAGTTCATGCTTACAGAGCTCAGAATTGGTGTCTAAAGCCTTGGAATGACGAGAATAGTGTTTATGATTACAATTAGGGAGGATTGGCTTTGGTGTTTTTTTGTGTGAATCAGTTAAAATGGTGACGATTCCGTTAAATACTTCTAAGCAAACTGTCTAATTTTGGTAAAACTGTTAAAACACACAATGATAGTTCCCGGAAAAGCTTAAGAACTTGTAAGAAACAACTGAAATACTCTTAAATAGAGCCTTACTTCATTTACTGTCATATTCAATCACGGAAGTTTCCAGTGGAAAGCTGTGAAATGATGAAAATACTGGTAATATTTACAACTCCGGGTACTTCCGGTGGCGTTTTCACGGGACTGTGCTTTCAAATATTAAGTGTTCATGCTTACAGAGCTCACAATTGGTGTCTAAAGCCTTGGAATGACGAGAATAGTGTTTATGTTTACAATTAAGGAGGATAGGCTTTGGTGTTTTTTTGTGTGAATCAGTTGAAATGGTGACGATTCCGGTAAATACTTCTAAGCAAACTGGCTAAGTTTGGTAAAACTGTTAAAATACACAATGATAGTTCCCAGAAATGATTAAGAACGTGTAAGAAACAACTCAAATACTAGTAAATAGAGTCTTACTACATTTACTGTCGAATTCAATCACGGAAGTTTCCAGTGGAAAGCTGTGAAATGACAAAAATACTGGTAATATTTGCAACTCCGGTACTTCCGGTTGCATTTTTACGGGACTGTGCTTTCAAATATTAAGAGTTCATGCTTACAGAGCTCAGAATTGGTGTCTAAAGCTTTGGAATGACCAGAATAGTGTTTATGTTTACAATTAAGGAGGATTGGCTTTGGCGTTTTTTTGTGTGAATCAGTTGAAATGGTGACGATTCCGGTAAATACTTCTAAGGAAACTGTCTAATTTTGGTAAAACTGTTAAAATACACAATGATAGTTCCCAGAAATGATTAAGAGCGTGTAAGAAACAACTCAAGTACTCGTAAATAGAGCCTTACTTCATTTACTGTCATATTCAATCACGGAAGTTTCCAGTGGAAAACTTTGAAACGATGAAAATACTGGTAATATTTACAACTCCAGGACTTCCGGTGGCGTTTTCACGGGGCTGTGCTTTCAAATATTAAGAGTTCATGCTTACAGAGCTCAGAATTGGTGTCTAAAGCCTTGGAATGACGAGAATAGTGTTTATGATTACAATTAAGGAGGATTGGCTTTGGTGTTTTTTTGTGTGAATCAGTTAAAATGGTGACGATTCCGTTAAATACTTGTAAGCAAACTGTCTAATTTTGGTAAAACTGTTAAAATACACGGGACTGTGCTTTCAAATATGAAGGGTTCATGCTTACAGAGCTCAGAATTGGTGTCTAAAGCCTTGGAATGATAGTTCCAAGTGGAAAGCTGTGAAATGACGAAAATACTGTTAATATTTACAAGTCCGGGTATTTCCGGTGGCGTTTTCACAGGACTGTGCTTTCAAATATTAAGAGTTCATGCTTACAGAGCTCAGAATTGGTGTCTAAAGCTTTGGAATGACCAGAATAGTGTTTATGTTTACAATTAAGGAGGATTGGCTTTGGCGTTTTTGTGTGTGAATCAGTTAAAATGGTGACGATTCCGGTAAATACTTCTAAGCAAACTGTCTAATTTTTGTAAAACTGTTAAAATACACAATGATAGTTCCCAGAAATGATTAAGAACGTGTAAGAAACAACTCAAATACTCGTAAATAGAGCCTTACTTCATTTACTGTCATATTCAATCACGGAAGTTTCCAGTGGAAAGCTGTGAAATGATGAAAATACTGGTAATATTTTCAACTCCGGGTACTTCCGGTGGCTTTTTCACGGGACTGTGCTTTCAAATTTGAAGAGTTCATGCTTATAGAGCTCAGAATTGGTGTCTAAAGCCTTGGAATGATGAGAATAGTGTTTACGTTTACAATTAAGTAGGATAGGCTCTGGTGGTTTTTAGTGTGAATAAGTTGAAATGGTGACGACTCCAGTAAATACTTCTAAGCAAACTGTCTAATTTTGGTAAAACTGTTAAAATACATCAATGATAGTTCCCAGAAATGCTTAAGAACATGTAAGAAACAACTCAAGTACTAGTAAATAGAGTCTTACTACATTGACTTTTGAATTCAATCACGGAGGTTTCGAACGGAAAGCTGTGAAATGACGAAAATACTGGTAATATTTACAAGTCCGGGTACTTCCGGTGGCGTTTTCACGGGACTGTACTTTCAAATATTAAGAGTTCATGCTAACAGAGCTCAGAATTGGTGTCTAAAGCTTTGGAATGACCAGAATAGTGTTTATGTTTACAATTAAGGAGGATTGGCTTTGGGGTTTTTGTGTGTGAATCAGTTAAAAAGGTGACGATTCCGGTAAATACTTCTAAGCAAACTGTCTAATTTTTGTAAAACTGTTAAAATACACAATGATAGTTCCCAGAAATGATTAAGAGCGTGTAAGAAACAACTCAAGTACTCGTAAATAGAGCCTTACTTCATTTACTGTCATATTCAATCACGGAAGTTTCCAGTGGAAAACTTTGAAACGATGAAAATACTGGTAATATTTACAACTCCAGGACTTCCGGTGGCGTTTTCACGGGGCTGTGCTTTCAAATATTAAGAGTTCATGCTTACAGAGCTCAGAATTGGTGTCTAAAGCCTTGGAATGACGAGAATAGTGTTTATGATTACAATTAGGGAGGATTGGCTTTGGTGTTTTTTTGTGTGAATCAGTTAAAATGGTGACGATTCCGTTAAATACTTCTAAGCAAACTGTCTAATTTTGGTAAAGCTGTTAAAACACACAATGATAGTTCCCGGAAAAGCTTAAGAACTTGTAAGAAACAACTGAAATACTCTTAAATAGAGCCTTACTTCATTTACTGTCATATTCAATCACGGAAGTTTCCAGTGGAAAGCTGTGAAATGATGAAAATACTGGTAATATTTACAACTCCGGGTACTTCCGGTGGCGTTTTCACGGGACTGTGCTTTCAAATATTAAGTGTTCATGCTTACAGAGCTCACAATTGGTGTCTAAAGCCTGGGAATGACGAGAATAGTGTTTATGTTTACAATTAAGGAGGATAGGCTTTGGTGTTTTTTTGTGTGAATCAGTTGAAATGGTGACGATTCCGGTAAATACTTCTAAGCAAACTGGCTAAGTTTGGTAAAACTGTTAAAATACACAATGATAGTTCCCAGAAATGATTAAGAACGTGTAAGAAACAACTCAAATACTAGTAAATAGAGTCTTACTACATTTACTGTCGAATTCAATCACGGAGGTTTCCAGTGGAAAGCTGTGAAATGACAAAAATACTGGTAATATTTGCAACTCCGGTACTTCCGGTTGCATTTTTACGGGACTGTGCTTTCAAATATTAAGAGTTCATGCTTACAGAGCTCAGAATTGGTGTCTAAAGCTTTGGAATGACCAGAATAGTGTTTATGTTTACAATTAAGGAGGATTGGCTTTGGCGTTTTTTTGTGTGAATCAGTTGAAATGGTGACGATTCCGGTAAATACTTCTAAGGAAACTGTCTAATTTTGGTAAAACTGTTAAAATACACAATGATAGTTCCCAGAAATGATTAAGAGCATGTAAGAAACAACTCAAGTACTCGTAAATAGAGCCTTACTTCATTTACTGTCATATTCAATCACGGAAGTTTCCAGTGGAAAACTTTGAAACGATGAAAATACTGGTAATATTTACAACTCCAGGACTTCCGGTGGCGTTTTCACGGGGCTGTGCTTTCAAATATTAAGAGTTCATGCTTACAGAGCTCAGAATTGGTGTCTAAAGCCTTGGAATGACGAGAATAGTGTTTATGATTACAATTAAGGAGGATTGGCTTTGGTGTTTTTTTGTGTGAATCAGTTAAAATGGTGACGATTCCGTTAAATACTTGTAAGCAAACTGTCTAATTTTGGAAAAACTGTTAAAATACACGGGACTGTGCTTTCAAATATGAAGGGTTCATGCTTACAGAGCTCAGAATTGGTGTCTAAAGCCTTGGAATGATAGTTCCAAGTGGAAAGCTGTGAAATGACGAAAATTCTGTTAATATTTACAAGTCCGGGTATTTCCGGTGGCATTTTCACAGGACTGTGCTTTCAAATATTAAGAGTTCATGCTTACAGAGCTCAGAATTGGTGTCTAAAGCTTTGGAATGACCAGAATAGTGTTTATGTTTACAATTAAGGAGGATTGGCTTTGGCGTTTTTGTGTGTGAATCAGTTAAAATGGTGACGATTCCGGTAAATACTTATAAGCAAACTGTCTAATTTTGGTAAAACTGTTAAAATACACAATGATAGTTCTCAGAAATGATTAAGAACGTGTAAGAAACAACTCAAGTACTCGTTAATACAGTCTTACTACATTTACAGTCGAATTCAATCACGGAGGTTTCCAGTGGAAAGCTGTGAAATGACGAAAATACTGGGAACATTTACTACTCCGGGTACTTCCGGTGGCGTTTTCAGGGGACTGTGCTTTAAATATTAAGTGTTCATGCTTACAGAGCTCAGAATTGGTGTCTAAAGCCTTGGAATGACGAGAATAGTGTTTACGTTTACAATTAAGTAGGATAGGCTCTGGTGGTTTTTAGTGTGAATAAGTTGAAATGGTGACGACTCCAGTAAATACTTCTAAGCAAACTGTCTAATTTTGGTAAAACTGTTAAAATACATCAATGATAGTTCCCAGAAATGCTTAAGAACATGTAAGAAACAACTCAAGTACTAGTAAATAGAGTCTTACTACATTGACTGTTGAATTCAATCACGGAGGTTTCGAACGGAAAGCTGTGAAATGACGAAAATACTGGTAATATTTACAAGTCCGGGTATTTCCGGTGGCGTTTTCACGGGACTGTGCTTTCAAATATTAAGAGTTCATGCTTACAGAGCTCAGAATTGGTGTCTAAAGCTTTGGAATGACCAGAATAGTGTTTATGTTTACAATTAAGGAGGATTGGCTTTGGCGTTTTTGTGTGTGAATCAGTTAAAATGGTGACGATTCCGGTAAATACTTCTAAGCAAACTGTCTAATTTTTGTAAAACTGTTAAAATACACAATGATAGTTCCCAGAAATGATTAAGAACGTGTAAGGAACAACTCAAATACTCGTAAATAGAGCCTTACTTCATTTACTGTCATATTCAATCACGGAAGTTTCCAGTGGAAAGCTGTGAAATGATGAAAATACTGGTAATATTTGCAACTCCTGGTACTTCCGGTGGCGTTTTCACGGGACTGTGCTTTCAAATTTGAAGAGTTCATGCTTACAGAGCTCAGAATTGGTGTCTAAGGCCTTGGAATGACGAGAATCGTGTTTATGTTTACAATTAAGGAGGATTGGCTTTGGTGTTTTTTTGTGTGAATCAGTTAAAATGGTGACGATTCCATTAAATACTTGTAAGCAAACTGTCTAATTTTGGTAAAACTGTTTAAATACACGGGACTGTGCTTTCAAATATGAAGGGTTCATGCTTACAGAGCTCAGAATTGGTGTCTAAAGCCTTGGAATGATAGTTCCAAGTGGAAAGCTGTGAAATGACGAAAATACTGGTAATATTTACAACTCCAGGTACTTCCGGTGGCGTTTTCACGGGACTGTGCTTTCAAATATTAAGAGTTCATGCTTACAGAGCTCAGAATTGGTGTCTAAAGCTTTGGAATGACCAGAATAGTGTTTATGTTTACAATTAAGGAGGATTGGCTTTGGCGTTTTTTTGTGTGAATCAGTTGAAATGGTGACGATTCCGGTAAATACTTCTAAGGAAACTGTCAAATTTTGGTAAAACTGTTAAAATACACAATGATAGTTACCAGAAATGATTAAGAACGTGTAAGAAACAACTGAAATACTCTTAAATAGAGCCTTACTTCATTTACTGTCATATTCAATCACGGAAGTTTCCAGTGGAAAGCTGTGAAACGATGAAAATACGGGTAATATTTACACCTCCAGGACTTCCGGTGGGGTTTTCACGGGGCTGTGCTTTCAAATATTAAGAGTTCATGCTTAGAGAGCTCAGAATTGGTGTCAAAAGCCTTGGAATGATGAGAATAGTATTTATGTTTATAATTAAGGAGGATTGGCTTTGGTGTTTTTTTGTGTGAATCAGTTAAAATGGTTACGATTCCGTTAAATACTTGTAAGCAAACTGTCTAATTTTGGTAAAACTGTTAAAATACACAACGATAGTTCCCAGAAATGATTAAGAACGTGTAAGAAACAACTCAAGTACTCGTAAATAGAGCCTTACTACATTTACTATCATATTCAATCTCGGGGGTTTCCAGTGGAAAGCTGTGAAATGATGAAAATAATGGTAATATTTACAACTCCGGTTACTTCCGGTGGCATTTTCACGGGACTGTGCTTTCAAATATGAAGGGTTCATGCTTACAGAGCTCAGAATTGGTGTCTAAATCCTTGGAATGACGAGAATAGTGTTTATGTTTACAATCAAGGAGGATTGGCTTTGGCGTTTTTTTGTGTGAATCAGTTAAAATGGTGACGATTCCGTTAAATACTTGTAAGCAAACTGTCTAATTTTGGTAAAACTGTTAAAATACACAACGATAGTTCCCAGAAATCATTAAGAACGTGTAAGAAACAACTCAAGTACTCGTAAATAGAGCCTTACTACATTTACTATCATATTCAATCTCGGGGGTTTCCAGTGGAAAGCTATGAAATGATGAAAATACTGGTAATATTTACAACTCCGGTTACTTCCGGTGGCGTTTTCACGGGACTGTGGTTTCAAATATGAAGGGTTCATGCTTACAGAGCTCAGAATTGGTGTCTAAATCCTTGGAATGACGAGAATAGTGCTTATGTTTACAATCAAGGAGGATTGGCTTTGGCGTTTTTTAGTGTGAATCAGTTAAAATGGTGACGATTCCGGTAAATACTTCTAAGCAAACTGTCTAATTTTGGTAAAACTGTTAAAATACACAATGATAGTTCCCGGAAATGCTTAAGAACGTGTAAGAAACAACTCAAGTACTCGTAAATAGAGCCTTACTTCATTTACTGTCATATTCAATCACGGAAGTTTCCAGTGGAAAACTTTGAAACGATGAAAATACTGGTAATATTTACAACTCCAGGACTTCCGGTGGCGTTTTCACGGGGCTGTGCTTTCAAATATTAAGAGTTCATGCTTACAGAGCTCAGAATTGGTGTCTAAATCCTTGGAATGACGAGAATAGTGTTTATGTTTACAATCAAGGAGGATTGGCTTTGGCGTTTTTTTGTGTGAATCAGTTAAAATGGTGACGATTCCGGTAAATACTTCTAAGCAAACTGTCTAAGTTTGGTAAAACTGTTAAAATACACAATGATAGTTCCCGGAAATGCTTAAGAACGTGTAAGAAACAACTAAAGTACTAGTAAATAGAGTCTTACTACATTTACTGTCGAATTCAATTACGGAGGTTTCCAGTGGAAAGCTGTGAAATGACGAAAATACTGGTAATATTTACAACTCCGGGTACTTCCGGTGGCGTTTTCATGGGACTGTGCTTTAAATATTAAGAGTTCATGCTTACAGAGCTCAGAATTGGTGTCTAAAGCCTTGGAATGACGAGAATAGTGTTTATGTTTACAATTAAGGAGGATAGGCTCTGGTGGTTTTTTGTGTGAATAAGTTGAAATGGTGACGACTCCAGTAAATACTTCTAAGCAAACTCTCTAATTTTGGTAAAACTGTTCAAATACACAATGATAGTTCCCAGAAATGCTTAAGAACATGTAAGAAACAACTCAAGTACTAGTAAATAGAGTCTTACTACATTTACTGTCGAATTCAATCACGGAGGTTTCCAGTGGAAAGCTGTGAAATGACGAAAATACTGGTAATATTTACAAGTCCGGGTATTTCCGGTGGCGTTTTCACGGGACTGTGCTTTCAAATATTAAGAGTTCATGCTTACAGAGCTCAGAATTGGTGTCTAAAGCTTTGGAATGACCAGAATAGTGTTTATGTTTACAATTAAGGAGGATTGGCTTTGGCGTTTTTGTGTGTGAATCAGTTAAAATGGTGACGATTCCGGTAAATACTTCTAAGCAAACTGTCTAATTTTTGTAAAACTGTTAAAATACACAATGATAGTTCCCAGAAATGATTAAGAACGTGTAAGAAACAACTCAAGTACTCGTAAATAGAGCCTTACTTCATTTACTGTCATATTCAATCACGGAAGTTTCCAGTGGAAAACTTTGAAACGATGAAAATACTGGTAATATTTACAACTCCAGGACTTCCGGTGGCGTTTTCACGGGGCTGTGCTTTCAAATATTAAGAGTTCATGCTTACAGAGCTCAGAATTGGTGTCTAAAGCCTTGGAATGATGAGAATAGTGTTTATGATTACAATTAAGTTGGATTGGCTTTGGTGTTTTTTTGTGTGAATCAGTTAAAATGGTGACGATTCCGTTAAATACTTGTAAGCAAACTGTCTAATTTTGGTAAAACTGTTAAAATACACAACGATAGTTCCCAGAAATGATTAAGAACGTGTAAGAAACAACTCAAGTACTCGTAAATAGAGCCTTACTACACTTACTATCATATTCAATCTCGGGGGTTTCCAGTGGAAAGCTGTGAAATGATGAAAATACTGGTAATATTTACAACTCCGGTTACTTCCGGTGGCGTTTTCACGGGACTGTGCTTTCAAATATGAAGGGTTCATGCTTACAGAGCTCAGAATTGGTGTCTAAATCCTTGGAATGACGAGAATAGTGTTTATGTTTACAATCAAGGAGGATTGGCTTTGGCGTTTTTTTGTGTGAATCAGTTAAAATGGTGACGATTCCGGTAAATACTTCTAAGCAAACTGTCTAAGTTTGGTAAAACTGTTAAAATACACAATGATAGTTCCCGGAAATGCTTAAGAACGTGTAAGAAACAACTAAAGTACTAGTAAATAGAGTCTTACTACATTTACTGTCGAATTCAATCACGGAGGTTTCCAGTGGAAAGCTGTGAAATGACGAAAATACTGGTAATATTTACAACTCCGGGTACTTCCGGTGGCGTTTTCATGGGACTGTGCTTTAAATATTAAGAGTTCATGCTTACAGAGCTCAGAATTGGTGTCCAAAGCCTTGGAATGACGAGAATAGTGTTTATGTTTACAATTAAGGAGGATAGGCTCTGGTGGTTTTTTGTGTGAATAAGTTGAAATGGTGACGACTCCAGTAAATACTTCCAAGCAAACTCTCTAATTTTGGTAAAACTGTTCAAATACACAATGATAGTTCCCAGAAATGCTTAAGAACATGTAAGAAACAACTCAAGTACTAGTATATAGAGTCTTACTACATTTACTGTCGAATTCAATCACGGAGGTTTCCAGTGGAAAGCTGTGAAATGACGAAAATACTGGTAATATTTACAAGTCCGGGTATTTCCGGTGGCGTTTTCACGGGACTGTGCTTTCAAATATTAAGAGTTCATGCTTACAGAGCTCAGAATTGGTGTCTAAAGCTTTGGAATGACCAGAATAGTGTTTATGTTTACAATTAAGGAGGATTGGCTTTGGCGTTTTTGTGTGTGAATCAGTTAAAATGGTGACGATTCCGGTAAATACTTCTAAGCAAACTGTCTAATTTTTGTAAAACTGTTAAAATACACAATGATAGTTCCCAGAAATGATTAAGAACGTGTAAGAAACAACTCAAATACTCGTAAATAGAGCCTTACTTCATTTACTGTCATATTCAATCACGGAAGTTTCCAGTGGAAAGCTGTGAAATGATGAAAATACTGGTAATATTTGCAACTCCTGGTACTTCCGGTGGCGTTTTCACGGGACTGTGCTTTCAAATTTGAAGAGTTCATGCTTACAGAGCTCAGAATTGGTGTCTAAGGCCTTGGAATGACGAGAATCGTGTTTATGTTTACAATTAAGGAGGATTGGCTTTGGTGTTTTTTTGTGTGAATCAGTTAAAATGGTGACGATTCCGTTAAATACTTCTAAGCAAACTGTCTAATTTTGTTAAAACTGTTAAAACACACAATGATAGTTCCCGGAAAAGCTTAAGAACTTGTAAGAAACAACTGAAATACTCTTAAATAGAGCCTTACTTCATTTACTGTCATATTCAATCACGGAAGTTTCCAGTGGAAAGCTGTGAAATGATGAAAATACTGGTAATATTTACAACTCCGGGTACTTCGGGTGGCGTTTTCACGGGACTGTGCTTTCAAATATTAAGTGTTCATGCTTACAGAGCTCACAATTGGTGTCTAAAGCCTTGGAATGACGAGAATAGTGTTTATGTTTACAATTAAGGAGGATAGGCTTTGGTGTTTTTTCGTGTGAATCAGTTGAAATGGTGACGATTCCGGTAAATACTTCAAAGCAAACTGGCTAAGTTTGGTAAAACTGTTAAAATACACAATGATAGTTCCCAGAAATGATTAAGAACGTGTAAGAAACAACTCAAATACTAGTAAATAGAGTCTTACTACATTTACTGTCGAATTCAATCACGGAAGTTTCCAGTGGAAAGCTGTGAAATGACAAAAATACTGGTAATATTTGCAACTCCGGTACTTCCGGTTGCATTTTTACGGGACTGTGCTTTCAAATATTAAGAGTTCATGCTTACAGAGCTCAGAATTGGTGTCTAAAGCTTTGGAATGACCAGAATAGTGTTTATGTTTACAATTAAGGAGGATTGGCTTTGGCGTTTTTTTGTGTGAATCAGTTGAAATGGTGACGATTCCGGTAAATACTTCTAAGGAAACTGTCTAATTTTGGTAAAACTGTTAAAATACACAACGATAGTTCCCAGAAATGATTAAGAACGTGTAAGAAACAACTCAAGTACTCGTAAATAGAGCCTTACTACACTTACTATCATATTCAATCTCGGGGGTTTCCAGTGGAAAGCTGTGAAATGATGAAAATACTGGTAATATTTACAACTCCGGGTACTTCCGGTGGCGTTTTCATGGGACTGTGCTTTAAATATTAAGAGTTCATGCTTACAGAGCTCAGAATTGGTGTCTAAAGCCTTGGAATGACGAGAATAGTGTTTATGTTTACAATTAAGGAGGATTGGCTTTGGCGTTTTTGTGTGTGAATCAGTTAAAATGGTGACGATTCCGGTAAATACTTCTAAGCAAACTGTCTAATTTTTGTAAAACTGTTAAAATACACAATGATAGTTCCCAGAAATGATTAAGAACGTGTAAGAAACAACTCAAATACTCGTAAATAGAGCCTTACTTCATTTACTGTCATATTCAATCACGGAAGTTTCCAGTGGAAAGCTGTGAAATGATGAAAATACTGGTAATATTTGCAACTCCTGGTACTTCCGGTGGCGTTTTCACGGGACTGTGCTTTCAAATTTGAAGAGTTCATGCTTACAGAGCTCAGAATTGGTGTCTAAGGCCTTGGAATGACGAGAATCGTGTTTATGTTTACAATTAAGGAGGATTGGCTTTGGTGTTTATTTGTGTGAATCAGTTAAAATGGTGACGATTCCGTTAAATACTTCTAAGCAAACTGTCTAATTTTGGTAAAACTGTTAAAACACACAATGATAGTTCCCGAAAAAGCTTAAGAACTTGTAAGAAACAACTGAAATACTCTTAAATAGAGCCTTACTTCATTTACTGTCATATTCAATCACGGAAGTTTCCAGTGGAAAGCTGTGAAATGATGAAAATACTGGTAATATTTACAACTCCGGGTACTTCCGGTGGCGTTTTCACGGGACTGTGATTTCAAATATTAAGTGTTCATGCTTACAGAGCTCACAATTGGTGTCTAAAGCCTTGGAATGACGAGAATAGTGTTTATGTTTACAATTAAGGAGGATAGGCTTTGGTGTTTTTTTGTGTGAATCAGTTGAAATGGTGACGATTAAGGTAAATACTTCTAAGCAAACTGGCTAAGTTTGGTAAAACTGTTAAAATACACAATGATAGTTCCCAGAAATGATGAAGAACGTGTAAGAAACAACTCAAATACTAGTAAATAGAGTCTTACTACATTTACTGTCGAATTCAATCACGGAAGTTTCCAGTGGAAAGCTGTGAAATGACAAAAATACTGGTAATATTTGCAACTCCGGTACTTCCGGTTGCATTTTTACGTGACTGTGCTTTCAAATATTAAGAGTTCATGCTTACAGAGCTCAGAATTGGTGTCTAAAGCTTTGGAATGACCAGAATAGTGTTTATGTTTACAATTAAGGAGGATTGGCTTTGGCGTTTTTTTGTGTGAATCAGTTGAAATGGTGACGATTCCGGTAAATACTTCTAAGGAAACTGTCTAATTTTGGTAAAACTGTTAAAATACACAATGATAGTTCCCAGAAATGATTAAGAGCGTGTAAGAAACAACTCAAGTACTCGTAAATAGAGCCTTACTTCATTTACTGTCATATTCAATCACGGAAGTTTCCAGTGGAAAACTTTGAAACGATGAAAATACTGGTAATATTTACAACTCCAGGACTTCCGGTGGCGTTTTCACGGGGCTGTGCTTTCAAATATTAAGAGTTCATGCTTACAGAGCTCAGAATTGGTGTCTAAAGCCTTGGAATGACGAGAATAGTGTTTATGATTACAATTAAGGAGGATTGGCTTTGGTGTTTTTTTGTGTGAATCAGTTAAAATGGTGACGATTCCGTTAAATACTTGTAAGCAAACTGTCTAATTTTGGTAAAACTGTTAAAATACACGGGACTGTGCTTTCAAATATGAAGGGTTCATGCTTACAGAGCTCAGAATTGGTGTCTAAAGCCTTGGAATGATAGTTCCAAGTGGAAAGCTGTGAAATGACGAAAATACTGTTAATATGTACAAGTCCGGGTATTTTCGGTGGCGTTTTCACAGGACTGTGCTTTCAAATATTAAGAGTTCATGCTTACAGAGCTCAGAATTGGTGTCTAAAGCTTTGGAATGACCAGAATAGTGTTTATGTTTACAATTAAGGAGGATTGGCTTTGGCGTTTTTGTGTGTGAATCAGTTAAAATGGTGACGATTCCGGTAAATACTTCTAAGCAAACTGTCTAATTTTTGTAAAACTGTTAAAATACACAATGATAGTTCCCAGAAATGATTAAGAACGTGTAAGAAACAACTCAAATACTCGTAAATAGAGCCTTACTTCATTTACTGTCATATTCAATCACGGAAGTTTCCAGTGGAAAGCTGTGAAATGATGAAAATACTGGTAATATTTTCAACTCCGGGTACTTCCGGTGGCGTTTTCACGGGACTGTGCTTTCAAATTTGAAGAGTTCATGCTTATAGAGCTCAGAATTGGTGTCTAAAGCCTTGGAATGACGAGAATAGTGTTTATGTTTACAATTAAGGAGGATTGGCTTTGGTGTTTTTTTGTTTGAATCAGTTAAAATGGTGACGATTCCGGTAAATACTTCTAAGCAAACTGTCTAATTTTGGTAAAACTTTTAAAATACACAATGATAGTTCTCAGAAATGATTAAGAACGTGTAAGAAACAACTCAAGTACTCGTAAATACAGTCTTACTACATTGACAGTCGAATTCAATCACGGAGGTTTCCAGTGGAAAGCTGTGAAATGACGAAAATACTGGGAACATTTACTACTCCGGGTACATCCGGTGGCGTTTTCACGGGACTGTGCTTTAAATATTAAGAGTTCATGCTTACAGAGCTCAGAATTGGTGTCTAAAGCCTTGGAATGACGAGAATAGTGTTTACGTTTACAATTAAGTAGGATAGGCTCTGGTGGTTTTTAGTGTGAATAAGTTGAAATGGTGAGGACTCCAGTAAATACTTCTAAGCAAACTGTCTAATTTTGGTAAAACTGTTAAAATACATCAATGATAGTTACCAGAAATGCTTAAGAACATGTAAGAAACAACTCAAGTACTAGTAAATAGAGTCTTACTACATTGACTTTTGAATTCAATGACGGAGGTTTCGAACGGAAAGCTGTGAAATGACGAAAATACTGGTAATATTTACAAGTCCGGGCACTTCCGGTGGCGTTTTCACGGGACTGTACTTTCAAATATTAAGAGTTCATGCTAACAGAGCTCAGAATTGGTGTCTAAAGCTTTGGAATGACCAGAATAGTGTTTATGTTTACAATTAAGGAGGATTGGCTTTGGCGTTTTTGTGTGTGAATCAGTTA
Source organism: Myotis daubentonii (assembly GCF_963259705.1). Taxonomy (NCBI): domain Eukaryota; kingdom Metazoa; phylum Chordata; class Mammalia; order Chiroptera; family Vespertilionidae; genus Myotis; species Myotis daubentonii. Next base: position 204,252 of record NC_081851.1, read on the forward strand.
AAAAGGTGACGATTCCGGTAAATACTTCTAAGCAAACTGTCTAATTTTTGTAAAACTGTTAAAATACACAATGATAGTTCCCAGAAATGATTAAGAGCGTGTAAGAAACAACTCAAGTACTCGTAAATAGAGCCTTACTTCATTTACTGTCATATTCAATCACGGAAGTTTCCAGTGGAAAACTTTGAAACGATGAAAATACTGGTAATATTTACAACTCCAGGACTTCCGGTGGCGTTTTCACGGGGCTGTGCTTTCAAATATTAAGAGTTCATGCTTACAGAGCTCAGAATTGGTGTCTAAAGCCTTGGAATGACGAGAATAGTGTTTATGATTACAATTAGGGAGGATTGGCTTTGGTGTTTTTTTGTGTGAATCAGTTAAAATGGTGACGATTCCGTTAAATACTTCTAAGCAAACTGTCTAATTTTGGTAAAGCTGTTAAAACACACAATGATAGTTCCCGGAAAAGCTTAAGAACTTGTAAGAAACAACTGAAATACTCTTAAATAGAGCCTTACTTCATTTACTGTCATATTCAATCACGGAAGTTTCCAGTGGAAAGCTGTGAAATGATGAAAATACTGGTAATATTTACAACTCCGGGTACTTCCGGTGGCGTTTTCACGGGACTGTGCTTTCAAATATTAAGTGTTCATGCTTACAGAGCTCACAATTGGTGTCTAAAGCCTTGGAATGACGAGAATAGTGTTTATGTTTACAATTAAGGAGGATAGGCTTTGGTGTTTTTTTGTGTGAATCAGTTGAAATGGTGACGATTCCGGTAAATACTTCTAAGCAAACTGGCTAAGGTTGGTAAAACTGTTAAAATACACAATGATAGTTCCCAGAAATGATTAAGAACGTGTAAGAAACAACTCAAATACTAGTAAATAGAGTCTTACTACATTTACTGTCGAATTCAATCACGGAGGTTTCCAGTGGAAAGCTGTGAAATGACAAAAATACTGGTAATATTTGCAACTCCGGTATTTCCGGTTGCATTTTTACGGGACTGTGCTTTCAAATATTAAGAGTTCATGCTTACAGAGCTCAGAATTGGTGTCTAAAGCTTTGGAATGACCAGAATAGTGTTTATGTTTACAATTAAGGAGGATTGGCTTTGGCGTTTTTTTGTGTGAATCAGTTGAAATGGTGACGATTCCGGTAAATACTTCTAAGGAAACTGTCTAATTTTGGTAAAACTGTTAAAATACACAATGATAGTTCCCAGAAATGATTAAGAGCGTGTAAGAAACAACTCAAGTACTCGTAAATAGAGCCTTACTTCATTTACTGTCATATTCAATCACGGAAGTTTCCAGTGGAAAACTTTGAAACGATGAAAATACTGGTAATATTTACAACTCCAGGACTTCCGGTGGCGTTTTCACGGGGCTGTGCTTTCAAATATTAAGAGTTCATGCTTACAGAGCTCAGAATTGGTGTCTAAAGCCTTGGAATGACGAGAATAGTGTTTATGATTACAATTAAGGAGGATTGGCTTTGGTGTTTTTTTGTGTGAATCAGTTAAAATGGTGACGATTCTGTTAAATACTTGTAAGCAAACTGTCTAATTTTGGTAAAACTGTTAAAATACACGGGACTGTGCTTTCAAATATGAAGGGTTCATGCTTACAGAGCTCAGAATTGGTGTCTAAAGCCTTGGAATGATAGTTCCAAGTGGAAAGCTGTGAAATGACGAAAATACTGTTAATATTTACAAGTCCGGGTATTTCCGGTGGCGTTTTCACAGGACTGTGCTTTCAAATATTAAGAGTTCATGCTTACAGAGCTCAGAATTGGTGTCTAAAGCTTTGGAATGACCAGAAGAGTGTTTATGTTTACAATTAAGGAGGATTGGCTTTGGCGTTTTTGTGTGTGAATCAGTTAAAATGGTGACGATTCCGGTAAATACTTCTAAGCAAACTGTCTAATTTTTGTAAAACTGTTAAAATACACAATGATAGTTCCCAGAAATGATTAAGAACGTGTAAGAAACAACTCAAATACTCGTAAATAGAGCCTTACTTCATTTACTGTCATATTCAATCACGGAAGTTTCCAGTGGAAAGCTGTGAAATGATGAAAATACTGGTAATATTTTCAACTCCGGGTATTTCCGGTGGCGTTTTCACGGGACTGTGCTTTCAAATTTGAAGAGTTCATGCTTATAGAGCTCAGAATTGGTGTCTAAAGCCTTGGAATGACGAGAATAGTGTTTATGTTTACAATTAAGGAGGATTGGCTTTGGTGTTTTTTTGTTTGAATCAGTTAAAATGGTGACGATTCCGGTAAATACTTATAAGCAAACTGTCTAATTTTGGTAAAACTGTTAAAATACACAATGATAGTTCTCAGAAATGATTAAGAACGTGTAAGAAACAACTCAAGTACTCGTTAATACAGTCTTACTACATTTACAGTCGAATTCAATCACGGAGGTTTCCAGTGGAAAGCTGTGAAATGACGAAAATACTGGGAACATTTACTACTCCGGGTACTTCCGGTGGCGTTTTCACGGGACTGTGCTTTAAATATTAAGAGTTCATGCTTACAGAGCTCAGAATTGGTGTCTAAAGCCTTGGAATGACGAGAATAGTGTTTACGTTTACAATTAAGTAGGATAGACTCTGGTGGTTTTTAGTGTGAATAAGTTGAAATGGTGACGACTCCAGTAAATACTTCTAAGCAAACTGTCTAATTTTGGTAAAACTGTTAAAATACATCAATGATAGTTCCCAGAAATGCTTAAGAACATGTAAGAAACAACTCAAGTACTAGTAAATAGAGTCTTACTACATTGACTGTTGAATTCAATCACGGAGGTTTCGAACGGAAAGCTGTGAAATGACGAAAATACTGGTAATATTTACAAGTCCGGGTATTTCCGGTGGCGTTTTCACGGGACTGTGCTTTCAAATATTAAGAGTTCATGCTTACAGAGCTCAGAATTGGTGTCTAAAGCTTTGGAATGACCAGAATATTGTTTATGTTTACAATTAAGGAGGATTGGCTTTGGCGTTTTTGTGTGTGAATCAGTTAAAATGGTGACGATTCCGGTAAATACTTCTAAGCAAACTGTCTAATTTTTGTAAAACTGTTAAAATACACAATGATAGTTCCCAGAAATGATTAAGAACGTGTAAGAAACAACTCAAATACTCATAAATAGAGCCTTACTTCATTTACTGTCATATTCAATCACGGAAGTTTCCAGTGGAAAGCTGTGAAATGATGAAAATACTGGTAATATTTGCAACTCCTGGTACTTCCGGTGGCGTTTTCACGGGACTGTGCTTTCAAATTTGAAGAGTTCATGCTTACAGAGCTCAGAATTGGTGTCTAAGGCCTTGGAATGACGAGAATCGTGTTTATGTTTACAATTAAGGAGGATTGGCTTTGGTGTTTTTTTGTGTGAATCAGTTAAAATGGTGACGATTCCATTAAATACTTGTAAGCAAACTGTCTAATTTTGGTAAAACTGTTTAAATACACGGGACTGTGCTTTCAAATATGAAGGGTTCATGCTTACAGAGCTCAGAATTGGTGTCTAAAGCCTTGGAATGATAGTTCCAAGTGGAAAGCTGTGAAATGACGAAAATACTGGTAATATTTACAACTCCAGGTACTTCCGGTGGCGTTTTCACGGGACTGTGCTTTCAAATATTAAGAGTTCATGCTTACAGAGCTCAGAATTGGTGTCTAAAGCTTTGGAATGACCAGAATAGTGTTTATGTTTACAATTAAGGAGGATTGGCTTTGGCGTTTTTTTGTGTGAATCAGTTGAAATGGTGACGATTCCGGTAAATACTTCTAAGGAAACTGTCAAATTTTGGTAAAACTGTTAAAATACACAATGATAGTTCCCAGAAATGATTAAGAACGTGTAAGAAACAACTCAAATACTCGTAAATAGAGCCTTACTTCATTTACTGTCATATTCAATCACGGAAGTTTCCAGTGGAAAGCTGTGAAACGATGAAAATACGGGTAATATTTACACCTCCAGGACTTCCGGTGGAGTTTTCACGGGGCTGTGCTTTCAAATATTAAGAGTTCATGCTTAGAGAGCTCAGAATTGGTGTCAAAAGCCTTGGAATGACGAGAATAGTGTTTATGTTTATAATTAAGGAGGATTGGCTTTGGTGTTTTTTTGTTTGAATCAGTTAAAATGGTGACGATTCCGGTAAATACGTCTAAGCAAACTGTCTAATTTTGGTAAAACTGTTAAAATACACAATGATAGTTCTCAGAAATGATTAAGAACGTGTAAGAAACAACTCAAGTACTCGTTAATACAGTCTTACTACATTTACAGTCGAATTCAATCACGGAGGTTTCCAGTGGAAAGCTGTGAAATGACGAAAATACTGGGAACATTTACTACTCCGGGTACTTCCGGTGGCGTTTTCACGGGACTGTGCTTTAAATATTAAGAGTTCATGCTTACAGAGCTCAGAATTGGTGTCTAAAGCCTTGGAATGACGAGAATAGTGTTTACGTTTACAATTAAGTAGGATAGACTCTGGTGGTTTTTAGTGTGAATAAGTTGAAATGGTGACGACTCCAGTAAATACTTCTAAGCAAACTGTCTAATTTTGGTAAAACTGTTAAAATACATCAATGATAGTTCCCAGAAATGCTTAAGAACATGTAAGAAACAACTCAAGTACTAGTAAATAGAGTCTTACTACATTGACTGTTGAATTCAATCACGGAGGTTTCGAACGGAAAGCTGTGAAATGACGAAAATACTGGTAATATTTACAAGTCCGGGTATTTCCGGTGGCGTTTTCACGGGACTGTGCTTTCAAATATTAAGAGTTCATGCTTACAGAGCTCAGAATTGGTGTCTAAAGCTTTGCAATGACCAGAATATTGTTTATGTTTACAATTAAGGAGGATTGGCTTTGGCGTTTTTGTGTGTGAATCAGTTAAAATGGTGACGATTCCGGTAAATACTTCTAAGCAAACTGTCTAATTTTTGTAAAACTGTTAAAATACACAATGATAGTTCCCAGAAATGATTAAGAACGTGTAAGAAACAACTCAAATACTCGTAAATAGAGCCTTACTTCATTTACTGTCATATTCAATCACGGAAGTTTCCAGTGGAAAGCTGTGAAATGATGAAAATACTGGTAATATTTGCAACTCCTGGTACTTCCGGTGGCGTTTTCACGGGACTGTGCTTTCAAATTTGAAGAGTTCATGCTTACAGAGCTCAGAATTGGTGTCTAAGGCCTTGGAATGACGAGAATCGTGTTTATGTTTACAATTAAGGAGGATTGGCTTTGGTGTTTTTTTGTGTGAATCAGTTAAAATGGTGACGATTCCATTAAATACTTGTAAGCAAACTGTCTAATTTTGGTAAAACTGTTTAAATACACGGGACTGTGCTTTCAAATATGAAGGGTTCATGCTTACAGAGCTCAGAATTGGTGTCTAAAGCCTTGGAATGATAGTTCCAAGTGGAAAGCTGTGAAATGACGAAAATACTGGTAATATTTACAACTCCAGGTACTTCCGGTGGCGTTTTCACGGGACTGTGCTTTCAAATATTAAGAGTTCATGCTTACAGAGCTCAGAATTGGTGTCTAAAGCTTTGGAATGACCAGAATAGTGTTTATGTTTACAATTAAGGAGGATTGGCTTTGGCGTTTTTTTGTGTGAATCAGTTGAAATGGTGACGATTCCGGTAAATACTTCTAAGGAAACTGTCAAATTTTGGTAAAACTGTTAAAATACACAATGATAGTTCCCAGAAATGATTAAGAACGTGTAAGAAACAACTCAAATACTCGTAAATAGAGCCTTACTTCATTTACTGTCATATTCAATCACGGAAGTTTCCAGTGGAAAGCTGTGAAACGATGAAAATACGGGTAATATTTACACCTCCAGGACTTCCGGTGGAGTTTTCAAGGGGCTGTGCTTTCAAATATTAAGAGTTCATGCTTAGAGAGCTCAGAATTGGTGTCAAAAGCCTTGGAATGACGAGAATAGTGTTTATGTTTATAATTAAGGAGGATTGGCTTTGGTGTTTTTTTGTTTGAATCAGTTAAAATGGTGACGATTCCGGTAAATACGTCTAAGCAAACTGTCTAATTTTGGTAAAACTGTTAAAATACACAATGATAGTTCTCAGAAATGATTAAGAACGTGTAAGAAACAACTCAAGTACTGGTAAATACAGTGTTACTACATTTACAGTCGAATTCAATTACGGAGGTTTCCAGTGGAAAGCTGTGAAATGACGAAAATACTGGTAATATTTACAACTCCGGGTACTTCCGGTGGCGTTTTCATGGGACTGTGCTTTAAATATTAAGAGTTCATGCTTACAGAGCTCAGAATTGGTGTCTAAAGCCTTGGAATGACGAGAATAGTGTTTATGTTTACAATTAAGGAGGATAGGCTCTGGTGGTTTTTTGTGTGAATAAGTTGAAATGGTGACGACTCCAGTAAATACTTCTAAGCAAACTGTCTAATTTTGGTAAAACTGTTAAAATACACAATGATAGTTCCCAGAAATGCTTAAGAACATGTAAGAAACAGCTCAAGTACAAGTAAATAGAGTCTTACTACATTTACTGTCGAATTCAATCACTTAGGTTTCCAGTGGAAAGCTGTGAAATGACGAAAATACTGGTAATATTTACAAGTCCGGGTATTTCCGGTGGCGTTTTCACGGGACTGTGCTTTCAAATATTAAGAGTTCATGCTTACAGAGCTCAGAATTGGTGTCTAAAGCTTTGGAATGACCAGAATAGTGTTTATGTTTACAATTAAAGAGGATTGGCTTTGGCGTTTTTGTGTGTGAATCAGTTAAAATGGTGACGATTCCGGTAAATACTTCTAAGCAAACTGTCTAATTTTGGTAAAACTGTTAAAATACACAATGATAGTTCCCAGAAATGATTAAGAACGTGTAAGAAACAACTCAAGTACTCGTAAATAGAGCCTTACTTCATTTACTGTCATATTCAATCACGGAAGTTTCCAGTGGAAAACTTTGAAACGATGAAAATACTGGTAATATTTACAACTCCAGGACTTCCGGTGGCGTTTTCACGGGGCTGTGCTTTCAAATATTAAGAGTTCATGCTTACAGAGCTCAGAATTGGTGTCTAAAGCCTTGGAATGACGAGAATAGTGTTTATGATTACAATTAAGGAGTATTGGCTTTGGTGTTTTTTTGTGTGAATCAGTTAAAATGGTGACGATTCCGTTAAATACTTCTAAGCAAACTGTCTAATTTTGGTAAAACTGTTAAAATACACAACGATAGTTCCCAGAAATGATTAAGAACGTGTAAGAAACAACTCAAGTACTCGTAAATAGAGCCTTACTACATTTACTATCATATTCAATCTCGGGGGTTTCCAGTGGAAAGCTGTGAAATGATGAAAATACTGGTAATATTTACAACTCCGGTTACTTCCGGTGGCGTTTTCACGGGACTGTGCTTTCAAATATGAAGGGTTCATGCTTACAGAGCTCAGAATTTGTGTCTAAATCCTTGGAATGACGAGAATAGTGTTTATGTTTACAATCAAGGAGGATTGGCTTTGGCGTTTTTTTGTGTGAATCAGTTAAAATGGTGACGATTCCGGTAAATACTTCTAAGCAAACTGTCTAAGTTTGGTAAAACTGTTAAAATACACAATGATAGTTCCCGGAAATGCTTAAGAACGTGTAAGAAACAACTAAAGTACTAGTAAATAGAGTCTTACTACATTTACTGTCGAATTCAATCACGGAGGTTTCCAGTGGAAAGCTGTGAAATGAAGAAAATACTGGTAATATTTACAAGTCCGGGTATTTCCGGTGGCGTTTTCACGGGACTGTGCTTTCAAATATTAAGAGTTCATGCTTACAGAGCTCAGAATTGGTGTCTAAAGCTTTGGAATGACCAGAATAGTGTTTATGTTTACAATTAAGGAGGATTGGCTTTGGCGTTTTTGTGTGTGAATCAGTTAAAATGGTGACGATTCCGGTAAATACTTCTAAGCAAACTGTCTAATTTTTGTAAAACTGTTAAAATACACAATGATAGTTCCCAGAAATGATTAAGAACGTGTAAGAAACAACTCAAATACTCGTAAATAGAGCCTTACTTCATTTACTGTCATATTCAATCACGGAAGTTTCCAGTGGAAAGCTGTGAAATGATGAAAATACTGGTAATATTTTCAACTCCGGGTACTTCCGGTGGCGTTTTCACGGGACTGTGCTTTCAAATTTGAAGAGTTCATGCTTACAGAGCTCAGAATTGGTGTCTAAGGCCTTGGAATGACGAGAATCGTGTTTATGTTTACAATTAAGGAGGATTGGCTTTGGTGTTTTTTTGTGTGAATCAGTTAAAATGGTGACGATTCCATTAAATACTTGTAAGCAAACTGTCTAATTTTGGTAAAACTGTTTAAATACACGGGACTGTGCTTTCAAATATGAAGGGTTCATGCTTACAGAGCTCAGAATTGGTGTCTAAAGCCTTGGAATGATAGTTCCAAGTGGAAAGCTGTGAAATGACGAAAATACTGGTAATATTTACAACTCCAGGTACTTCCGGTGGCGTTTTCACGGGACTGTGCTTTCAAATATTAAGAGTTCATGCTTACAGAGCTCAGAATTGGTGTCTAAAGCTTTGGAATGACCAGAATAGTGTTTATGTTTACAATTAAGGAGGATTGGCTTTGGCGTTTTTTTGTGTGAATCAGTTGAAATGGTGACGATTCCGGTAAATACTTCTAAGGAAACTGTCAAATTTTGGTAAAACTGTTAAAATACACAATGATAGTTCCCAGAAATGATTAAGAACGTGTAAGAAACAACTCAAATACTCGTAAATAGAGCCTTACTTCATTTACTGTCATATTCAATCACGGAAGTTTCCAGTGGAAAGCTGTGAAATGATGAAAATACTGGTAATATTTTCAACTCCGGGTATTTCCGGTGGCGTTTTCACGGGACTGTGCTTTCAAATTTGAAGAGTTCATGCTTATAGAGCTCAGAATTGGTGTCTAAAGCCTTGGAATGACGAGAATAGTGTTTATGTTTACAATTAAGGAGGATTGGCTTTGGTGTTTTTTTGTTTGAATCAGTTAAAATGGTGACGATTCCGGTAAATACTTATAAGCAAACTGTCTAATTTTGGTAAAACTGTTAAAATACACAATGATAGTTCTCAGAAATGATTAAGAACGTGTAAGAAACAACTCAAGTACTCGTTAATACAGTCTTACTACATTTACAGTCGAATTCAATCACGGAGGTTTCCAGTGGAAAGCTGTGAAATGACGAAAATACTGGGAACATTTACTACTCCGGGTACTTCCGGTGGCGTTTTCACGGGACTGTGCTTTAAATATTAAGAGTTCATGCTTACAGAGCTCAGAATTGGTGTCTAAAGCCTTGGAATGACGAGAATAGTGTTTACGTTTACAATTAAGTAGGATAGACTCTGGTGGTTTTTAGTGTGAATAAGTTGAAATGGTGACGACTCCAGTAAATACTTCTAAGCAAACTGTCTAATTTTGGTAAAACTGTTAAAATACATCAATGATAGTTCCCAGAAATGCTTAAGAACATGTAAGAAACAACTCAAGTACTAGTAAATAGAGTCTTACTACATTGACTGTTGAATTCAATCACGGAGGTTTCGAACGGAAAGCTGTGAAATGACGAAAATACTGGTAATATTTACAAGTCCGGGTATTTCCGGTGGCGTTTTCACGGGACTGTGCTTTCAAATAAAAAGAGTTCATGCTTACAGAGCTCAGAATTGGTGTCTAAAGCTTTGGAATGACCAGAATATTGTTTATGTTTACAATTAAGGAGGATTGGCTTTGGCGTTTTTGTGTGTGAATCAGTTAAAATGGTGACGATTCCGGTAAATACTTCTAAGCAAACTGTCTAATTTTTGTAAAACTGTTAAAATACACAATGATAGTTCCCAGAAATGATTAAGAACGTGTAAGAAACAACTCAAATACTCGTAAATAGAGCCTTACTTCATTTACTGTCATATTCAATCACGGAAGTTTCCAGTGGAAAGCTGTGAAATGATGAAAATACTGGTAATATTTGCAACTCCTGGTACTTCCGGTGGCGTTTTCACGGGACTGTGCTTTCAAATTTGAAGAGTTCATGCTTACAGAGCTCAGAATTGGTGTCTAAGGCCTTGGAATGACGAGAATCGTGTTTATGTTTACAATTAAGGAGGATTGGCTTTGGTGTTTTTTTGTGTGAATCAGTTAAAATGGTGACGATTCCATTAAATACTTGTAAGCAAACTGTCTAATTTTGGTAAAACTGTTTAAATACACGGGACTGTGCTTTCAAATATGAAGGGTTCATGCTTACAGAGCTCAGAATTGGTGTCTAAAGCCTTGGAATGATAGTTCCAAGTGGAAAGCTGTGAAATGACGAAAATACTGGTAATATTTACAACTCCAGGTACTTCCGGTGGCGTTTTCACGGGACTGTGCTTTCAAATATTAAGAGTTCATGCTTACAGAGCTCAGAATTGGTGTCTAAAGCTTTGGAATGACCAGAATAGTGTTTATGTTTACAATTAAGGAGGATTGGCTTTGGCGTTTTTTTGTGTGAATCAGTTGAAATGGTGACGATTCCGGTAAATACTTCTAAGGAAACTGTCAAATTTTGGTAAAACTGTTAAAATACACAATGATAGTTCCCAGAAATGATTAAGAACGTGTAAGAAACAACTCAAATACTCGTAAATAGAGCCTTACTTCATTTACTGTCATATTCAATCACGGAAGTTTCCAGTGGAAAGCTGTGAAACGATGAAAATACGGGTAATATTTACACCTCCAGGACTTCCGGTGGAGTTTTCACGGGGCTGTGCTTTCAAATATTAAGAGTTCATGCTTAGAGAGCTCAGAATTGGTGTCAAAAGCCTTGGAATGACGAGAATAGTGTTTATGTTTATAATTAAGGAGGATTGGCTTTGGTGTTTTTTTGTTTGAATCAGTTAAAATGGTGACGATTCCGGTAAATACGTCTAAGCAAACTGTCTAATTTTGGTAAAACTGTTAAAATACACAACGATAGTTCCCAGAAATGATTAAGAACGTGTAAGAAACAACTCAAGTACTCGTAAATAGAGCCTTACTACATTTACTATCATATTCAATCTCGGGGGTTTCCAGTGGAAAGCTGTGAAATGATGAAAATACTGGTAATATTTACAACTCCGGTTACTTCCGGTGGCGTTTTCACGGGACTGTGCTTTCAAATATGAAGGGTTCATGCTTACAGAGCTCAGAATTTGTGTCTAAATCCTTGGAATGACGAGAATAGTGTTTATGTTTACAATCAAGGAGGATTGGCTTTGGCGTTTTTTTGTGTGAATCAGTTAAAATGGTGACGATTCCGGTAAATACTTCTAAGCAAACTGTCTAAGTTTGGTAAAACTGTTAAAATACACAATGATAGTTCCCGGAAATGCTTAAGAACGTGTAAGAAACAACTAAAGTACTAGTAAATAGAGTCTTACTACATTTACTGTCGAATTCAATCACGGAGGTTTCCAGTGGAAAGCTGTGAAATGAAGAAAATACTGGTAATATTTACAAGTCCGGGTATTTCCGGTGGCGTTTTCACGGGACTGTGCTTTCAAATATTAAGAGTTCATGCTTACAGAGCTCAGAATTGGTGTCTAAAGCTTTGGAATGACCAGAATAGTGTTTATGTTTACAATTAAGGAGGATTGGCTTTGGCGTTTTTGTGTGTGAATCAGTTAAAATGGTGACGATTCCGGTAAATACTTCTAAGCAAACTGTCTAATTTTTGTAAAACTGTTAAAATACACAATGATAGTTCCCAGAAATGATTAAGAACGTGTAAGAAACAACTCAAATACTCGTAAATAGAGCCTTACTTCATTTACTGTCATATTCAATCACGGAAGTTTCCAGTGGAAAGCTGTGAAATGATGAAAATACTGGTAATATTTTCAACTCCGGGTACTTCCGGTGGCGTTTTCACGGGACTGTGCTTTCAAATTTGAAGAGTTCATGCTTACAGAGCTCAGAATTGGTGTCTAAGGCCTTGGAATGACGAGAATCGTGTTTATGTTTACAATTAAGGAGGATTGGCTTTGGTGTTTTTTTGTGTGAATCAGTTAAAATGGTGACGATTCCATTAAATACTTGTAAGCAAACTGTCTAATTTTGGTAAAACTGTTTAAATACACGGGACTGTGCTTTCAAATATGAAGGGTTCATGCTTACAGAGCTCAGAATTGGTGTCTAAAGCCTTGGAATGATAGTTCCAAGTGGAAAGCTGTGAAATGACGAAAATACTGGTAATATTTACAACTCCAGGTACTTCCGGTGGCGTTTTCACGGGACTGTGCTTTCAAATATTAAGAGTTCATGCTTACAGAGCTCAGAATTGGTGTCTAAAGCTTTGGAATGACCAGAATAGTGTTTATGTTTACAATTAAGGAGGATTGGCTTTGGCGTTTTTTTGTGTGAATCAGTTGAAATGGTGACGATTCCGGTAAATACTTCTAAGGAAACTGTCAAATTTTGGTAAAACTGTTAAAATACACAATGATAGTTCCCAGAAATGATTAAGAACGTGTAAGAAACAACTCAAATACTCGTAAATAGAGCCTTACTTCATTTACTGTCATATTCAATCACGGAAGTTTCCAGTGGAAAGCTGTGAAATGATGAAAATACTGGTAATATTTTCAACTCCGGGTATTTCCGGTGGCGTTTTCACGGGACTGTGCTTTCAAATTTGAAGAGTTCATGCTTATAGAGCTCAGAATTGGTGTCTAAAGCCTTGGAATGACGAGAATAGTGTTTATGTTTACAATTAAGGAGGATTGGCTTTGGTGTTTTTTTGTTTGAATCAGTTAAAATGGTGACGATTCCGGTAAATACTTATAAGCAAACTGTCTAATTTTGGTAAAACTGTTAAAATACACAATGATAGTTCTCAGAAATGATTAAGAACGTGTAAGAAACAACTCAAGTACTCGTTAATACAGTCTTACTACATTTACAGTCGAATTCAATCACGGAGGTTTCCAGTGGAAAGCTGTGAAATGACGAAAATACTGGGAACATTTACTACTCCGGGTACTTCCGGTGGCGTTTTCACGGGACTGTGCTTTAAATATTAAGAGTTCATGCTTACAGAGCTCAGAATTGGTGTCTAAAGCCTTGGAATGACGAGAATAGTGTTTACGTTTACAATTAAGTAGGATAGACTCTGGTGGTTTTTAGTGTGAATAAGTTGAAATGGTGACGACTCCAGTAAATACTTCTAAGCAAACTGTCTAATTTTGGTAAAACTGTTAAAATACATCAATGATAGTTCCCAGAAATGCTTAAGAACATGTAAGAAACAACTCAAGTACTAGTAAATAGAGTCTTACTACATTGACTGTTGAATTCAATCACGGAGGTTTCGAACGGAAAGCTGTGAAATGACGAAAATACTGGTAATATTTACAAGTCCGGGTATTTCCGGTGGCGTTTTCACGGGACTGTGCTTTCAAATATTAAGAGTTCATGCTTACAGAGCTCAGAATTGGTGTCTAAAGCTTTGGAATGACCAGAATATTGTTTATGTTTACAATTAAGGAGGATTGGCTTTGGCGTTTTTGTGTGTGAATCAGTTAAAATGGTGACGATTCCGGTAAATACTTCTAAGCAAACTGTCTAATTTTTGTAAAACTGTTAAAATACACAATGATAGTTCCCAGAAATGATTAAGAACGTGTAAGAAACAACTCAAATACTCGTAAATAGAGCCTTACTTCATTTACTGTCATATTCAATCACGGAAGTTTCCAGTGGAAAGCTGTGAAATGATGAAAATACTGGTAATATTTGCAACTCCTGGTACTTCCGGTGGCGTTTTCACGGGACTGTGCTTTCAAATTTGAAGAGTTCATGCTTACAGAGCTCAGAATTGGTGTCTAAGGCCTTGGAATGACGAGAATCGTGTTTATGTTTACAATTAAGGAGGATTGGCTTTGGTGTTTTTTTGTGTGAATCAGTTAAAATGGTGACGATTCCATTAAATACTTGTAAGCAAACTGTCTAATTTTGGTAAAACTGTTTAAATACACGGGACTGTGCTTTCAAATATGAAGGGTTCATGCTTACAGAGCTCAGAATTGGTGTCTAAAGCCTTGGAATGATAGTTCCAAGTGGAAAGCTGTGAAATGACGAAAATACTGGTAATATTTACAACTCCAGGTACTTCCGGTGGCGTTTTCACGGGACTGTGCTTTCAAATATTAAGAGTTCATGCTTACAGAGCTCAGAATTGGTGTCTAAAGCTTTGGAATGACCAGAATAGTGTTTATGTTTACAATTAAGGAGGATTGGCTTTGGCGTTTTTTTGTGTGAATCAGTTGAAATGGTGACGATTCCGGTAAATACTTCTAAGGAAACTGTCAAATTTTGGTAAAACTGTTAAAATACACAATGATAGTTCCCAGAAATGATTAAGAACGTGTAAGAAACAACTCAAATACTCGTAAATAGAGCCTTACTTCATTTACTGTCATATTCAATCACGGAAGTTTCCAGTGGAAAGCTGTGAAACGATGAAAATACGGGTAATATTTACACCTCCAGGACTTCCGGTGGAGTTTTCACGGGGCTGTGCTTTCAAATATTAAGAGTTCATGCTTAGAGAGCTCAGAATTGGTGTCAAAAGCCTTGGAATGACGAGAATAGTGTTTATGTTTATAATTAAGGAGGATTGGCTTTGGTGTTTTTTTGTTTGAATCAGTTAAAATGGTGACGATTCCGGTAAATACGTCTAAGCAAACTGTCTAATTTTGGTAAAACTGTTAAAATACACAACGATAGTTCCCAGAAATGATTAAGAACGTGTAAGAAACAACTCAAGTACTCGTAAATAGAGCCTTACTACATTTACTATCATATTCAATCTCGGGGGTTTCCAGTGGAAAGCTGTGAAATGATGAAAATACTGGTAATATTTACAACTCCGGTTACTTCCGGTGGCGTTTTCACGGGACTGTGCTTTCAAATATGAAGGGTTCATGCTTACAGAGCTCAGAATTTGTGTCTAAATCCTTGGAATGACGAGAATAGTGTTTATGTTTACAATCAAGGAGGATTGGCTTTGGCGTTTTTTTGTGTGAATCAGTTAAAATGGTGACGATTCCGGTAAATACTTCTAAGCAAACTGTCTAAGTTTGGTAAAACTGTTAAAATACACAATGATAGTTCCCGGAAATGCTTAAGAACGTGTAAGAAACAACTAAAGTACTAGTAAATAGAGTCTTACTACATTTACTGTCGAATTCAATCACGGAGGTTTCCAGTGGAAAGCTGTGAAATGAAGAAAATACTGGTAATATTTACAAGTCCGGGTATTTCCGGTGGCGTTTTCACGGGACTGTGCTTTCAAATATTAAGAGTTCATGCTTACAGAGCTCAGAATTGGTGTCTAAAGCTTTGGAATGACCAGAATAGTGTTTATGTTTACAATTAAGGAGGATTGGCTTTGGCGTTTTTGTGTGTGAATCAGTTAAAATGGTGACGATTCCGGTAAATACTTCTAAGCAAACTGTCTAATTTTTGTAAAACTGTTAAAATACACAATGATAGTTCCCAGAAATGATTAAGAACGTGTAAGAAACAACTCAAATACTCGTAAATAGAGCCTTACTTCATTTACTGTCATATTCAATCACGGAAGTTTCCAGTGGAAAGCTGTGAAATGATGAAAATACTGGTAATATTTTCAACTCCGGGTACTTCCGGTGGCGTTTTCACGGGACTGTGCTTTCAAATTTGAAGAGTTCATGCTTACAGAGCTCAGAATTGGTGTCTAAGGCCTTGGAATGACGAGAATCGTGTTTATGTTTACAATTAAGGAGGATTGGCTTTGGTGTTTTTTTGTGTGAATCAGTTAAAATGGTGACGATTCCATTAAATACTTGTAAGCAAACTGTCTAATTTTGGTAAAACTGTTTAAATACACGGGACTGTGCTTTCAAATATGAAGGGTTCATGCTTACAGAGCTCAGAATTGGTGTCTAAAGCCTTGGAATGATAGTTCCAAGTGGAAAGCTGTGAAATGACGAAAATACTGGTAATATTTACAACTCCAGGTACTTCCGGTGGCGTTTTCACGGGACTGTGCTTTCAAATATTAAGAGTTCATGCTTACAGAGCTCAGAATTGGTGTCTAAAGCTTTGGAATGACCAGAATAGTGTTTATGTTTACAATTAAGGAGGATTGGCTTTGGCGTTTTTTTGTGTGAATCAGTTGAAATGGTGACGATTCCGGTAAATACTTCTAAGGAAACTGTCAAATTTTGGTAAAACTGTTAAAATACACAATGATAGTTCCCAGAAATGATTAAGAACGTGTAAGAAACAACTCAAATACTCGTAAATAGAGCCTTACTTCATTTACTGTCATATTCAATCACGGAAGTTTCCAGTGGAAAGCTGTGAAACGATGAAAATACGGGTAATATTTACACCTCCAGGACTTCCGGTGGAGTTTTCACGGGGCTGTGCTTTCAAATATTAAGAGTTCATGCTTAGAGAGCTCAGAATTGGTGTCAAAAGCCTTGGAATGACGAGAATAGTGTTTATGTTTATAATTAAGGAGGATTGGCTTTGGTGTTTTTTTGTTTGAATCAGTTAAAATGGTGACGATTCCGGTAAATACGTCTAAGCAAACTGTCTAATTTTGGTAAAACTGTTAAAATACACAACGATAGTTCCCAGAAATGATTAAGAACGTGTAAGAAACAACTCAAGTACTCGTAAATAGAGCCTTACTACATTTACTATCATATTCAATCTCGGGGGTTTCCAGTGGAAAGCTGTGAAATGATGAAAATACTGGTAATATTTACAACTCCGGTTACTTCCGGTGGCGTTTTCACGGGACTGTGCTTTCAAATATGAAGGGTTCATGCTTACAGAGCTCAGAATTTGTGTCTAAATCCTTGGAATGACGAGAATAGTGTTTATGTTTACAATCAAGGAGGATTGGCTTTGGCGTTTTTTTGTGTGAATCAGTTAAAATGGTGACGATTCCGGTAAATACTTCTAAGCAAACTGTCTAAGTTTGGTAAAACTGTTAAAATACACAATGATAGTTCCCGGAAATGCTTAAGAACGTGTAAGAAACAACTAAAGTACTAGTAAATAGAGTCTTACTACATTTACTGTCGAATTCAATCACGGAGGTTTCCAGTGGAAAGCTGTGAAATGAAGAAAATACTGGTAATATTTACAAGTCCGGGTATTTCCGGTGGCGTTTTCACGGGACTGTGCTTTCAAATATTAAGAGTTCATGCTTACAGAGCTCAGAATTGGTGTCTAAAGCTTTGGAATGACCAGAATAGTGTTTATGTTTACAATTAAGGAGGATTGGCTTTGGCGTTTTTGTGTGTGAATCAGTTAAAATGGTGACGATTCCGGTAAATACTTCTAAGCAAACTGTCTAATTTTTGTAAAACTGTTAAAATACACAATGATAGTTCCCAGAAATGATTAAGAACGTGTAAGAAACAACTCAAATACTCGTAAATAGAGCCTTACTTCATTTACTGTCATATTCAATCACGGAAGTTTCCAGTGGAAAGCTGTGAAATGATGAAAATACTGGTAATATTTTCAACTCCGGGTACTTCCGGTGGCGTTTTCACGGGACTGTGCTTTCAAATTTGAAGAGTTCATGCTTACAGAGCTCAGAATTGGTGTCTAAGGCCTTGGAATGACGAGAATCGTGTTTATGTTTACAATTAAGGAGGATTGGCTTTGGTGTTTTTTTGTGTGAATCAGTTAAAATGGTGACGATTCCATTAAATACTTGTAAGCAAACTGTCTAATTTTGGTAAAACTGTTTAAATACACGGGACTGTGCTTTCAAATATGAAGGGTTCATGCTTACAGAGCTCAGAATTGGTGTCTAAAGCCTTGGAATGATAGTTCCAAGTGGAAAGCTGTGAAATGACGAAAATACTGGTAATATTTACAACTCCAGGTACTTCCGGTGGCGTTTTCACGGGACTGTGCTTTCAAATATTAAGAGTTCATGCTTACAGAGCTCAGAATTGGTGTCTAAAGCTTTGGAATGACCAGAATAGTGTTTATGTTTACAATTAAGGAGGATTGGCTTTGGCGTTTTTTTGTGTGAATCAGTTGAAATGGTGACGATTCCGGTAAATACTTCTAAGGAAACTGTCAAATTTTGGTAAAACTGTTAAAATACACAATGATAGTTCCCAGAAATGATTAAGAACGTGTAAGAAACAACTCAAATACTCGTAAATAGAGCCTTACTTCATTTACTGTCATATTCAATCACGGAAGTTTCCAGTGGAAAGCTGTGAAATGATGAAAATACTGGTAATATTTTCAACTCCGGGTATTTCCGGTGGCGTTTTCACGGGACTGTGCTTTCAAATTTGAAGAGTTCATGCTTATAGAGCTCAGAATTGGTGTCTAAAGCCTTGGAATGACGAGAATAGTGTTTATGTTTACAATTAAGGAGGATTGGCTTTGGTGTTTTTTTGTTTGAATCAGTTAAAATGGTGACGATTCCGGTAAATACTTATAAGCAAACTGTCTAATTTTGGTAAAACTGTTAAAATACACAATGATAGTTCTCAGAAATGATTAAGAACGTGTAAGAAACAACTCAAGTACTCGTTAATACAGTCTTACTACATTTACAGTCGAATTCAATCACGGAGGTTTCCAGTGGAAAGCTGTGAAATGACGAAAATACTGGGAACATTTACTACTCCGGGTACTTCCGGTGGCGTTTTCACGGGACTGTGCTTTAAATATTAAGAGTTCATGCTTACAGAGCTCAGAATTGGTGTCTAAAGCCTTGGAATGACGAGAATAGTGTTTACGTTTACAATTAAGTAGGATAGACTCTGGTGGTTTTTAGTGTGAATAAGTTGAAATGGTGACGACTCCAGTAAATACTTCTAAGCAAACTGTCTAATTTTGGTAAAACTGTTAAAATACATCAATGATAGTTCCCAGAAATGCTTAAGAACATGTAAGAAACAACTCAAGTACTAGTAAATAGAGTCTTACTACATTGACTGTTGAATTCAATCACGGAGGTTTCGAACGGAAAGCTGTGAAATGACGAAAATACTGGTAATATTTACAAGTCCGGGTATTTCCGGTGGCGTTTTCACGGGACTGTGCTTTCAAATATTAAGAGTTCATGCTTACAGAGCTCAGAATTGGTGTCTAAAGCTTTGGAATGACCAGAATATTGTTTATGTTTACAATTAAGGAGGATTGGCTTTGGCGTTTTTGTGTGTGAATCAGTTAAAATGGTGACGATTCCGGTAAATACTTCTAAGCAAACTGTCTAATTTTTGTAAAACTGTTAAAATACACAATGATAGTTCCCAGAAATGATTAAGAACGTGTAAGAAACAACTCAAATACTCGTAAATAGAGCCTTACTTCATTTACTGTCATATTCAATCACGGAAGTTTCCAGTGGAAAGCTGTGAAATGATGAAAATACTGGTAATATTTGCAACTCCTGGTACTTCCGGTGGCGTTTTCACGGGACTGTGCTTTCAAATTTGAAGAGTTCATGCTTACAGAGCTCAGAATTGGTGTCTAAGGCCTTGGAATGACGAGAATCGTGTTTATGTTTACAATTAAGGAGGATTGGCTTTGGTGTTTTTTTGTGTGAATCAGTTAAAATGGTGACGATTCCATTAAATACTTGTAAGCAAACTGTCTAATTTTGGTAAAACTGTTTAAATACACGGGACTGTGCTTTCAAATATGAAGGGTTCATGCTTACAGAGCTCAGAATTGGTGTCTAAAGCCTTGGAATGATAGTTCCAAGTGGAAAGCTGTGAAATGACGAAAATACTGGTAATATTTACAACTCCAGGTACTTCCGGTGGCGTTTTCACGGGACTGTGCTTTCAAATATTAAGAGTTCATGCTTACAGAGCTCAGAATTGGTGTCTAAAGCTTTGGAATGACCAGAATAGTGTTTATGTTTACAATTAAGGAGGATTGGCTTTGGCGTTTTTTTGTGTGAATCAGTTGAAATGGTGACGATTCCGGTAAATACTTCTAAGGAAACTGTCAAATTTTGGTAAAACTGTTAAAATACACAATGATAGTTCCCAGAAATGATTAAGAACGTGTAAGAAACAACTCAAATACTCGTAAATAGAGCCTTACTTCATTTACTGTCATATTCAATCACGGAAGTTTCCAGTGGAAAGCTGTGAAACGATGAAAATACGGGTAATATTTACACCTCCAGGACTTCCGGTGGAGTTTTCACGGGGCTGTGCTTTCAAATATTAAGAGTTCATGCTTAGAGAGCTCAGAATTGGTGTCAAAAGCCTTGGAATGACGAGAATAGTGTTTATGTTTATAATTAAGGAGGATTGGCTTTGGTGTTTTTTTGTTTGAATCAGTTAAAATGGTGACGATTCCGGTAAATACGTCTAAGCAAACTGTCTAATTTTGGTAAAACTGTTAAAATACACAATGATAGTTCTCAGAAATGATTAAGAACGTGTAAGAAACAACTCAAGTACTCGTTAATACAGTCTTACTACATTTACAGTCGAATTCAATCACGGAGGTTTCCAGTGGAAAGCTGTGAAATGACGAAAATACTGGGAACATTTACTACTCCGGGTACTTCCGGTGGCGTTTTCACGGGACTGTGCTTTAAATATTAAGAGTTCATGCTTACAGAGCTCAGAATTGGTGTCTAAAGCCTTGGAATGACGAGAATAGTGTTTACGTTTACAATTAAGTAGGATAGACTCTGGTGGTTTTTAGTGTGAATAAGTTGAAATGGTGACGACTCCAGTAAATACTTCTAAGCAAACTGTCTAATTTTGGTAAAACTGTTAAAATACATCAATGATAGTTCCCAGAAATGCTTAAGAACATGTAAGAAACAACTCAAGTACTAGTAAATAGAGTCTTACTACATTGACTGTTGAATTCAATCACGGAGGTTTCGAACGGAAAGCTGTGAAATGACGAAAATACTGGTAATATTTACAAGTCCGGGTATTTCCGGTGGCGTTTTCACGGGACTGTGCTTTCAAATATTAAGAGTTCATGCTTACAGAGCTCAGAATTGGTGTCTAAAGCTTTGGAATGACCAGAATATTGTTTATGTTTACAATTAAGGAGGATTGGCTTTGGCGTTTTTGTGTGTGAATCAGTTAAAATGGTGACGATTCCGGTAAATACTTCTAAGCAAACTGTCTAATTTTTGTAAAACTGTTAAAATACACAATGATAGTTCCCAGAAATGATTAAGAACGTGTAAGAAACAACTCAAATACTCGTAAATAGAGCCTTACTTCATTTACTGTCATATTCAATCACGGAAGTTTCCAGTGGAAAGCTGTGAAATGATGAAAATACTGGTAATATTTGCAACTCCTGGTACTTCCGGTGGCGTTTTCACGGGACTGTGCTTTCAAATTTGAAGAGTTCATGCTTACAGAGCTCAGAATTGGTGTCTAAGGCCTTGGAATGACGAGAATCGTGTTTATGTTTACAATTAAGGAGGATTGGCTTTGGTGTTTTTTTGTGTGAATCAGTTAAAATGGTGACGATTCCATTAAATACTTGTAAGCAAACTGTGTAATTTTGGTAAAACTGTTTAAATACACGGGACTGTGCTTTCAAATATGAAGGGTTCATGCTTACAGAGCTCAGAATTGGTGTCTAAAGCCTTGGAATGATAGTTCCAAGTGGAAAGCTGTGAAATGACGAAAATACTGGTAATATTTACAACTCCAGGTACTTCCGGTGGCGTTTTCACGGGACTGTGCTTTCAAATATTAAGAGTTCATGCTTACAGAGCTCAGAATTGGTGTCTAAAGCTTTGGAATGACCAGAATAGTGTTTATGTTTACAATTAAGGAGGATTGGCTTTGGCGTTTTTTTGTGTGAATCAGTTGAAATGGTGACGATTCCGGTAAATACTTCTAAGGAAACTGTCAAATTTTGGTAAAACTGTTAAAATACACAATGATAGTTCCCAGAAATGATTAAGAACGTGTAAGAAACAACTCAAATACTCGTAAATAGAGCCTTACTTCATTTACTGTCATATTCAATCACGGAAGTTTCCAGTGGAAAGCTGTGAAACGATGAAAATACGGGTAATATTTACACCTCCAGGACTTC
Organism: Myotis daubentonii; assembly: GCF_963259705.1. Classification (NCBI taxonomy): domain Eukaryota; kingdom Metazoa; phylum Chordata; class Mammalia; order Chiroptera; family Vespertilionidae; genus Myotis; species Myotis daubentonii. The sequence goes on from NC_081851.1 coordinate 226,478, forward strand.
CGGTGGAGTTTTCAAGGGGCTGTGCTTCCAAATATTAAGAGTTCATGCTTAGAGAGCTCAGAATTGGTGTCAAAAGCCTTGGAATGACGAGAATAGTGTTTATGTTTATAATTAAGGAGGATTGGCTTTGGTGTTTTTTTGTTTGAATCAGTTAAAATGGTGACGATTCCGGTAAATACGTCTAAGCAAACTGTCTAATTTTGGTAAAACTGTTAAAATACACAATGATAGTTCTCAGAAATGATTAAGAACGTGTAAGAAACAACTCAAGTACTGGTAAATACAGTGTTACTACATTTACAGTCGAATTCAATTACGGAGGTTTCCAGTGGAAAGCTGTGAAATGACAAAAATACTGGTAATATTTACAACTCCGGGTACTTCCGGTGGCGTTTTCATGGGACTGTGCTTTAAATATTAAGAGTTCATGCTTACAGAGCTCAGAATTGGTGTCTAAAGCCTTGGAATGACGAGAATAGTGTTTATGTTTACAATTAAGGAGGATAGGCTCTGGTGGTTTTTTGTGTGAATAAGTTGAAATGGTGACGACTCCAGTAAATACTTCTAAGCAAACTGTCTAATTTTGGTAAAACTGTTAAAATACACAATGATAGTTCCCAGAAATGCTTAAGAACATGTAAGAAACAGCTCAAGTACAAGTAAATAGAGTCTTACTACATTTACTGTCGAATTCAATCACTTAGGTTTCCAGTGGAAAGCTGTGAAATGACGAAAATACTGGTAATATTTACAAGTCCGGGTATTTCCGGTGGCGTTTTCACGGGACTGTGCTTTCAAATATTAAGAGTTCATGCTTACAGAGCTCAGAATTGGTGTCTAAAGCTTTGGAATGACCAGAATAGTGTTTATGTTTACAATTAAGGAGGATTGGCTTTGGCGTTTTTGTGTGTGAATCAGTTAAAATGGTGACGATTCCGGTAAATACTTCTAAGCAAACTGTCTAATTTTGGTAAAACTGTTAAAATACACAATGATAGTTCCCAGAAATGATTAAGAACGTGTAAGAAACAACTCAAGTACTCGTAAATAGAGCCTTACTTCATTTACTGTCATATTCAATCACGGAAGTTTCCAGTGGAAAACTTTGAAACGATGAAAATACTGGTAATATTTACAACTCCAGGACTTCCGGTGGCGTTTTCACGGGGCTGTGCTTTCAAATATTAAGAGTTCATGCTTACAGAGCTCAGAATTGGTGTCTAAAGCCTTGGAATGACGTGAATAGTGTTTATGATTACAATTAAGGAGTATTGGCTTTGGTGTTTTTTTGTGTGAATCAGTTAAAATGGTGACGATTCCGTTAAATACTTCTAAGCAAACTGTCTAATTTTGGTAAAACTGTTAAAATACACAACGATAGTTCCCAGAAATGATTAAGAACGTGTAAGAAACAACTCAAGTACTCGTAAATAGAGCCTTACTACATTTACTATCATATTCAATCTCGGGGGTTTCCAGTGGAAAGCTGTGAAATGATGAAAATACTGGTAATATTTACAACTCCGGTTACTTCCGGTGGCGTTTTCACGGGACTGTGCTTTCAAATATGAAGGGTTCATGCTTACAGAGCTCAGAATTTGTGTCTAAATCCTTGGAATGACGAGAATAGTGTTTATGTTTACAATCAAGGAGGATTGGCTTTGGCGTTTTTTTGTGTGAATCAGTTAAAATGGTGACGATTCCGGTAAATACTTCTAAGCAAACTGTCTAAGTTTGGTAAAACTGTTAAAATACACAATGATAGTTCCCGGAAATGCTTAAGAACGTGTAAGAAACAACTAAAGTACTAGTAAATAGAGTCTTACTACATTTACTGTCGAATTCAATCACGGAGGTTTCCAGTGGAAAGCTGTGAAATGAAGAAAATACTGGTAATATTTACAAGTCCGGGTATTTCCGGTGGCGTTTTCACGGGACTGTGCTTTCAAATATTAAGAGTTCATGCTTACAGAGCTCAGAATTGGTGTCTAAAGCTTTGGAATGACCAGAATAGTGTTTATGTTTACAATTAAGGAGGATTGGCTTTGGCGTTTTTGTGTGTGAATCAGTTAAAATGGTGACGATTCCGGTAAATACTTCTAAGCAAACTGTCTAATTTTTGTAAAACTGTTAAAATACACAATGATAGTTCCCAGAAATGATTAAGAACGTGTAAGAAACAACTCAAATACTCGTAAATAGAGCCTTACTTCATTTACTGTCATATTCAATCACGGAAGTTTCCAGTGGAAAGCTGTGAAATGATGAAAATACTGGTAATATTTTCAACTCCGGGTACTTCCGGTGGCGTTTTCACGGGACTGTGCTTTCAAATTTGAAGAGTTCATGCTTATAGAGCTCAGAATTGGTGTCTAAAGCCTTGGAATGACGAGAATAGTGTTTATGTTTACAATTAAGGAGGATTGGCTTTGGTGTTTTTTTGTTTGAATCAGTTAAAATGGTGACGATTCCGGTAAATACTTATAAGCAAACTGTCTAATTTTGGTAAAACTGTTAAAATACACAATGATAGTTCTCAGAAATGATTAAGATCGTGTAAGAAACAACTCAAGTACTCGTTAATACAGTCTTACTACATTTACAGTCGAATTCAATCACGGAGGTTTCCAGTGGAAAGCTGTGAAATGACGAAAATACTGGGAACATTTACTACTCCGGGTACTTCCGGTGGCGTTTTCACGGGACTGTGCTTTAAATATTAAGAGTTCATGCTTACAGAGCTCAGAATTGGTGTCTAAAGCCTTGGAATGACGAGAATAGTGTTTACGTTTACAATTAAGTAGGATAGGCTCTGGTGGTTTTTAGTGTGAATAAGTTGAAATGGTGACGACTCCAGTAAATACTTCTAAGCAAACTGTCTAATTTTGGTAAAACTGTTAAAATACATCAATGATAGTTCCCAGAAATGCTTAAGAACATGTAAGAAACAACTCAAGTCCTAGTAAATAGAGTCTTACTACATTGACTGTTGAATTCAATCACGGAGGTTTCGAACGGAAAGCTGTGAAATGACGAAAATACTGGTAATATTTACAAGTCCGGGTATTTCCGGTGGCGTTTTCACGGGACTGTGCTTTCAAATATTAAGAGTTCATGCTTACAGAGCTCAGAATTGGTGTCAAAAGCCTTGGAATGACGAGATTAGTGTTTATGTTTACAATTAAGGAGGATTGGCTTTGGTGTTTTTTTGTTTGAATCAGTTAAAATGGTGACGATTCCGGTAAATACTTCTAAGCAAACTGTCTAATTTTGGTAAAACTGTTAAAATACACAATGATAGTTCTCAGAAATGATTAAGAACGTGTAAGAAACAACTCAAGTACTGGTAAATACAGTGTTACTACATTTACAGTCGAATTCAATCACGGAGGTTTCCAGTGGAAAGCTGTGAAATGACGAAAATACTGGTAATATTTACAAGTCCGGGTATTTCCGGTGGCGTTTTCACGGGACTGTGCTTTCAAATATTAAGAGTTCATGCTTACAGAGCTCAGAATTGGTGTCTAAAGCTTTGGAATGACCAGAATAGTGTTTATGTTTACAATTAAGGAGGATTGGCTTTGGCGTTTTTGTGTGTGAATCAGTTAAAATGGTGACGATTCCGGTAAATACTTCTAAGCAAACTGTCTAATTTTGGTAAAACTGTTAAAATACACAATGATAGTTCCCAGAAATGATTAAGAACGTGTAAGAAACAACTCAAGTACTCCTAAATAGAGCCTTACTTCATTTACTGTCATATTCAATCACGGAAGTTTCCAGTGGAAAACTTTGAAAGGATGAAAATACTGGTAATATTTACAACTCCAGGACTTCCGGTGGCGTTTTCACGGGGCTGTGCTTTCAAATATTAAGAGTTCATGCTTACAGAGCTCAGAATTGGTGTCTAAAGCCTTGGAATGACGAGAATAGTGTTTATGATTACAATTAAGGAGGATTGGCTTTGGCGTTTTTTTGTGTGAATCAGTTAAAATGGTGACGATTCCGTTAATACTTGTAAGCAAACTGTCTAATTTTGGTAAAACTGTTAAAATACACAACGATAGTTCCCAGAAATCATTAAGAACGTGTAAGAAACAACTCAAGTACTCGTAAATAGAGCCTTAATACATTTACTATCATATTCAATCTCGGGGGTTTCCAGTGGAAAGCTGTGAAATGATGAAAATACTGGTAATATTTACAACTCCGGTTACTTCCGGTGGCGTTTTCACGGGACTGTGCTTTCAAATATGAAGGGTTCATGCTTACAGAGCTCAGAATTGGTGTCTAAATCCTTGGAATGACGAGAATCGTGTTTATGTTTACAATCAAGGAGGATTGGCTTTGGCGTTTTTTTGTGTGAATCAGTTAAAATGGTGACGATTCCGGTAAATACTTCTAAGCAAACTGTATAATTTTGGTAAAGCTGTTAAAACACACAATGATAGTTCCCGGAAAAGCTTAAGAACTTGTAAGAAACAACTGAAATACTCTAAAATAGAGCCTTACTTCATTTACTGTGATATTCAATCACGGAAGTTTCCAGTGGAAAGCTGTGAAATGATGAAAATACTGGTAATATTTACAACTCCGGGTACTTCCGGTGGCGTTTTCACGGGACTGTGCTTTCAAATATTAAGTGTTCATGCTTACAGAGCTCACAATTGGTGTCTAAAGCCTTGGAATGACGAGAATAGTGTTTATGTTTACAATTAAGGAGGATAGGCTTTGGTGTTTTTTTGTGTGAATCAGTTGAAATGGTGACGATTCCGGTAAATACTTCTAAGCAAACTGGCTAAGTTTGGTAAAACTGTTAAAATACACAATGATAGTTCCCAGAAATGATTAAGAACGTGTAAGAAACAACTCAAATACTAGTAAATAGAGTCTTACTACATTTACTGTCGAATTCAATCACGGAAGTTTCCAGTGGAAAGCTGTGAAATGACAAAAATACTGGTAATATTTGCAACTCCGGTACTTCCGGTTGCATTTTTACGGGACTGTGCTTTCAAATATTAAGAGTTCATGCTTACAGAGCTCAGAATTGGTGTCTAAAGCTTTGGAATGACCAGAATAGTGTTTATGTTTACAATTAAGGAGGATTGGCTTTGGCGTTTTTTTGTGTGAATCAGTTGAAATGGTGACGATTCCGGTAAATACTTCTAAGGAAACTGTCTAATTTTGGTAAAACTGTTAAAATACACAATGATAGTTCCCAGAAATGATTAAGAGCGTGTAAGAAACAACTCAAGTACTCGTAAATAGAGCCTTACTTCATTTACTGTCATATTCAATCACGGAAGTTTCCAGTGGAAAACTTTGAAACGATGAAAATACTGGTAATATTTACAACTCCAGGACTTCCGGTGGCCTTTTCACGGGGCTGTGCTTTCAAATATTAAGAGTTCATGCTTACAGAGCTCAGAATTGGTGTCTAAAGCCTTGGAATGACGAGAATAGTGTTTATGATTACAATTAAGGAGGATTGGCTTTGGTGTTTTTTTGTGTGAATCAGTTAAAATGGTGACGATTCCGTTAAATACTTGTAAGCAAACTGTCTAATTTTGGTAAAACTGTTAAAATACACGGGACTGTGCTTTCAAATATGAAGGGTTCATGCTTACAGAGCTCAGAATTGGTGTCTAAAGCCTTGGAATGATAGTTCCAAGTGGAAAGCTGTGAAATGACGAAAATACTGTTAATATTTACAAGTCCGGGTATTTCCGGTGGCGTTTTCACAGGACTGTGCTTTCAAATATTAAGAGTTCATGCTTACAGAGCTCAGAATTGGTGTCTAAAGCTTTGGAATGACCAGAATAGTGTTTATGTTTACAATTAAGGAGGATTGGCTTTGGCGTTTTTGTGTGTGAATCAGTTAAAATGGTGACGATTCCGGTAAATACTTCTAAGCAAACTGTCTAATTTTTGTAAAACTGTTAAAATACACAATGATAGTTCCCAGAAATGATTAAGAACGTGTAAGAAACAACTCAAATACTCGTAAATAGAGCCTTACTTCATTTACTGTCATATTCAATCACGGAAGTTTCCAGTGGAAAGCTGTGAAATGATGAAAATACTGGTAATATTTTCAACTCCGGGTACTTCCGGTGGCTTTTTCACGGGACTGTGCTTTCAAATTTGAAGAGTTCATGCTTATAGAGCTCAGAATTGGTGTCTAAAGCCTTGGAATGATGAGAATAGTGTTTACGTTTACAATTAAGTAGGATAGGCTCTGGTGGTTTTTAGTGTGAATAAGTTGAAATGGTGACGACTCCAGTAAATACTTCTAAGCAAACTGTCTAATTTTGGTAAAACTGTTAAAATACATCAATGATAGTTCCCAGAAATGCTTAAGAACATGTAAGAAACAACTCAAGTACTAGTAAATAGAGTCTTACTACATTGACTTTTGAATTCAATCACGGAGGTTTCGAACGGAAAGCTGTGAAATGACGAAAATACTGGTAATATTTACAAGTCCGGGTACTTCCGGTGGCGTTTTCACGGGACTGTACTTTCAAATATTAAGAGTTCATGCTAACAGAGCTCAGAATTGGTGTCTAAAGCTTTGGAATGACCAGAATAGTGTTTATGTTTACAATTAAGGAGGATTGGCTTTGGGGTTTTTGTGTGTGAATCAGTTAAAAAGGTGACGATTCCGGTAAATACTTCTAAGCAAACTGTCTAATTTTTGTAAAACTGTTAAAATACACAATGATAGTTCCCAGAAATGATTAAGAGCGTGTAAGAAACAACTCAAGTACTCGTAAATAGAGCCTTACTTCATTTACTGTCATATTCAATCACGGAAGTTTCCAGTGGAAAACTTTGAAACGATGAAAATACTGGTAATATTTACAACTCCAGGACTTCCGGTGGCGTTTTCACGGGGCTGTGCTTTCAAATATTAAGAGTTCATGCTTACAGAGCTCAGAATTGGTGTCTAAAGCCTTGGAATGACGAGAATAGTGTTTATGATTACAATTAGGGAGGATTGGCTTTGGTGTTTTTTTGTGTGAATCAGTTAAAATGGTGACGATTCCGTTAAATACTTCTAAGCAAACTGTCTAATTTTGGTAAAGCTGTTAAAACACACAATGATAGTTCCCGGAAAAGCTTAAGAACTTGTAAGAAACAACTGAAATACTCTTAAATAGAGCCTTACTTCATTTACTGTCATATTCAATCACGGAAGTTTCCAGTGGAAAGCTGTGAAATGATGAAAATACTGGTAATATTTACAACTCCGGGTACTTCCGGTGGCGTTTTCACGGGACTGTGCTTTCAAATATTAAGTGTTCATGCTTACAGAGCTCACAATTGGTGTCTAAAGCCTGGGAATGACGAGAATAGTGTTTATGTTTACAATTAAGGAGGATAGGCTTTGGTGTTTTTTTGTGTGAATCAGTTGAAATGGTGACGATTCCGGTAAATACTTCTAAGCAAACTGGCTAAGTTTGGTAAAACTGTTAAAATACACAATGATAGTTCCCAGAAATGATTAAGAACGTGTAAGAAACAACTCAAATACTAGTAAATAGAGTCTTACTACATTTACTGTCGAATTCAATCACGGAGGTTTCCAGTGGAAAGCTGTGAAATGACAAAAATACTGGTAATATTTGCAACTCCGGTACTTCCGGTTGCATTTTTACGGGACTGTGCTTTCAAATATTAAGAGTTCATGCTTACAGAGCTCAGAATTGGTGTCTAAAGCTTTGGAATGACCAGAATAGTGTTTATGTTTACAATTAAGGAGGATTGGCTTTGGCGTTTTTTTGTGTGAATCAGTTGAAATGGTGACGATTCCGGTAAATACTTCTAAGGAAACTGTCTAATTTTGGTAAAACTGTTAAAATACACAATGATAGTTCCCAGAAATGATTAAGAGCATGTAAGAAACAACTCAAGTACTCGTAAATAGAGCCTTACTTCATTTACTGTCATATTCAATCACGGAAGTTTCCAGTGGAAAACTTTGAAACGATGAAAATACTGGTAATATTTACAACTCCAGGACTTCCGGTGGCGTTTTCACGGGGCTGTGCTTTCAAATATTAAGAGTTCATGCTTACAGAGCTCAGAATTGGTGTCTAAAGCCTTGGAATGACGAGAATAGTGTTTATGATTACAATTAAGGAGGATTGGCTTTGGTGTTTTTTTGTGTGAATCAGTTAAAATGGTGACGATTCCGTTAAATACTTGTAAGCAAACTGTCTAATTTTGGTAAAACTGTTAAAATACACGGGACTGTGCTTTCAAATATGAAGGGTTCATGCTTACAGAGCTCAGAATTGGTGTCTAAAGCCTTGGAATGATAGTTCCAAGTGGAAAGCTGTGAAATGACGAAAATTCTGTTAATATTTACAAGTCCGGGTATTTCCGGTGGCGTTTTCACAGGACTGTGCTTTCAAATATTAAGAGTTCATGCTTACAGAGCTCAGAATTGGTGTCTAAAGCTTTGGAATGACCAGAATAGTGTTTATGTTTACAATTAAGGAGGATTGGCTTTGGCGTTTTTGTGTGTGAATCAGTTAAAATGGTGACGATTCCGGTAAATACTTATAAGCAAACTGTCTAATTTTGGTAAAACTGTTAAAATACACAATGATAGTTCTCAGAAATGATTAAGAACGTGTAAGAAACAACTCAAGTACTCGTTAATACAGTCTTACTACATTTACAGTCGAATTCAATCACGGAGGTTTCCAGTGGAAAGCTGTGAAATGACGAAAATACTGGGAACATTTACTACTCCGGGTACTTCCGGTGGCGTTTTCAGGGGACTGTGCTTTAAATATTAAGTGTTCATGCTTACAGAGCTCAGAATTGGTGTCTAAAGCCTTGGAATGACGAGAATAGTGTTTACGTTTACAATTAAGTAGGATAGGCTCTGGTGGTTTTTAGTGTGAATAAGTTGAAATGGTGACGACTCCAGTAAATACTTCTAAGCAAACTGTCTAATTTTTGTAAAACTGTTAAAATACACAATGATAGTTCCCAGAAATGATTAAGAACGTGTAAGGAACAACTCAAATACTCGTAAATAGAGCCTTACTTCATTTACTGTCATATTCAATCACGGAAGTTTCCAGTGGAAAGCTGTGAAATGATGAAAATACTGGTAATATTTGCAACTCCTGGTACTTCCGGTGGCGTTTTCACGGGACTGTGCTTTCAAATTTGAAGAGTTCATGCTTACAGAGCTCAGAATTGGTGTCTAAGGCCTTGGAATGACGAGAATCGTGTTTATGTTTACAATTAAGGAGGATTGGCTTTGGTGTTTTTTTGTGTGAATCAGTTAAAATGGTGACGATTCCATTAAATACTTGTAAGCAAACTGTCTAATTTTGGTAAAACTGTTTAAATACACGGGACTGTGCTTTCAAATATGAAGGGTTCATGCTTACAGAGCTCAGAATTGGTGTCTAAAGCCTTGGAATGATAGTTCCAAGTGGAAAGCTGTGAAATGACGAAAATACTGGTAATATTTACAACTCCAGGTACTTCCGGTGGCGTTTTCACGGGACTGTGCTTTCAAATATTAAGAGTTCATGCTTACAGAGCTCAGAATTGGTGTCTAAAGCTTTGGAATGACCAGAATAGTGTTTATGTTTACAATTAAGGAGGATTGGCTTTGGCGTTTTTTTGTGTGAATCAGTTGAAATGGTGACGATTCCGGTAAATACTTCTAAGGAAACTGTCAAATTTTGGTAAAACTGTTAAAATACACAATGATAGTTCCCAGAAATGATTAAGAACGTGTAAGAAACAACTGAAATACTCTTAAATAGAGCCTTACTTCATTTACTGTCATATTCAATCACGGAAGTTTCCAGTGGAAAGCTGTGAAACGATGAAAATACGGGTAATATTTACACCTCCAGGACTTCCGGTGGAGTTTTCACGGGGCTGTGCTTTCAAATATTAAGAGTTCATGCTTAGAGAGCTCAGAATTGGTGTCAAAAGCCTTGGAATGACGAGAATAGTATTTATGTTTATAATTAAGGAGGATTGGCTTTGGTGTTTTTTTGTGTGAATCAGTTAAAATGGTTACGATTCCGTTAAATACTTGTAAGCAAACTGTCTAATTTTGGTAAAACTGTTAAAATACACAACGATAGTTCCCAGAAATGATTAAGAACGTGTAAGAAACAACTCAAGTACTCGTAAATAGAGCCTTACTACATTTACTATCATATTCAATCTCGGGGGTTTCCAGTGGAAAGCTGTGAAATGATGAAAATACTGGTAATATTTACAACTCCGGTTACTTCCGGTGGCATTTTCACGGGACTGTGCTTTCAAATATGAAGGGTTCATGCTTACAGAGCTCAGAATTGGTGTCTAAATCCTTGGAATGACGAGAATAGTGTTTATGTTTACAATCAAGGAGGATTGGCTTTGGCGTTTTTTTGTGTGAATCAGTTAAAATGGTGACGATTCCGTTAAATACTTGTAAGCAAACTGTCTAATTTTGGTAAAACTGTTAAAATACACAAGGATAGTTCCCAGAAATCATTAAGAACGTGTAAGAAACAACTCAAGTACTCGTAAATAGAGCCTTACTACATTTACTATCATATTCAATCTCGGGGGTTTCCAGTGGAAAGCTATGGAATGATGAAAATACTGGTAATATTTACAACTCCGGTTATTTCCGGTGGCGTTTTCACGGGACTGTGCTTTCAAATATGAAGGGTTCATGCTTACAGAGCTCAGAATTGGTGTCTAAATCCTTGGAATGACGAGAATAGTGTTTATGTTTACAATCAAGGAGGATTGGCTTTGGCGTTTTTTTGTGTGAATCAGTTAAAATGGTGACGATTCCGGTAAATACTTCTAAGCAAACTGTCTAAGTTTGGTAAAACTGTTAAAATACACAATGATAGTTCCCGGAAATGCTTAAGAACGTGTAAGAAACAACTAAAGTACTAGTAAATAGAGTCTTACTACATTTACTGTCGAATTCAATCACGGAGGTTTCCAGTGGAAAGCTGTGAAATGACGAAAATACTGGTAATATTTACAACTCCGGGTACTTCCGGTGGCGTTTTCACGGGACTGTGCTTTAAATATTAAGAGTTCATGCTTACAGAGCTCAGAATTGGTGTCTAAAGCCTTGGAATGACGAGAATAGTGTTTATGTTTACAATTAAGGAGGATAGGCTCTGGTGGTTTTTTGTGTGAATAAGTTGAAATGGTGACGACTCCAGTAAATACTTCTAAGCAAACTCTCTAATTTTGGTAAAACTGTTCAAATACACAATGATAGTTCCCAGAAATGCTTAAGAACATGTAAGAAACAACTCAAGTACTAGTAAATAGAGTCTTACTACATTTACTGTCGAATTCAATCACGGAGGTTTCCAGTGGAAAGCTGTGAAATGACGAAAATACTGGTAATATTTACAAGTCTGGGTATTTCCGGTGGCGTTTTCACGGGACTGTGCTTTCAAATATTAAGAGTTCATGCTTACAGAGCTCAGAATTGGTGTCTAAAGCTTTGGAATGACCAGAATAGTGTTTATGTTTACAATTAAGGAGGATTGGCTTTGGCGTTTTTGTGTGTGAATCAGTTAAAATGGTGACGATTCCGGTAAATACTTCTAAGCAAACTGTCTAATTTTGGTAAAACTGTTAAAATACACAATGATAGTTCCCAGAAATGATTAAGAACGTGTAAGAAACAACTCAAGTACTCGTAAATAGAGCCTTACTTCATTTACTGTCATATTCAATCACGGAAGTTTCCAGTGGAAAACTTTGAAACGATGAAAATACTGGTAATATTTACAACTCCAGGACTTCCGGTGGCGTTTTCACGGGGCTGTGCTTTCAAATATTAAGAGTTCATGCTTACAGAGCTCAGAATTGGTGTCTAAAGCCTTGGAATGACGAGAATAGTGTTTATGATTACAATTAAGGAGGATTGGCTTTGGTGTTTTTTTGTGTGAATCAGTTAAAATGGTGACGATTCCGTTAAATACTTGTAAGCAAACTGTCTAATTTTGGTAAAACTGTTAAAATACACAACGATAGTTCCCAGAAATGATTAAGAACGTGTAAGAAACAACTCAAGTACTCGTAAATAGAGCCTTACTACACTTACTATCATATTCAATCTCAGGGGTTTCCAGTGGAAAGCTGTGAAATGATGAAAATACTGGTAATATTTACAACTCCGGTTACTTCCGGTGGCGTTTTCACGGGACTGTGCTTTCAAATATGAAGGGTTCATGCTTACAGAGCTCAGAATTGGTGTCTAAATCCTTGGAATGACGAGAATAGTGTTTATGTTTACAATCAAGGAGGATTGGCTTTGGCGTTTTTTTGTGTGAATCAGTTAAAATGGTGACGATTCCGGTAAATACTTCTAAGCAAACTGTCTAAGTTTGGTAAAACTGTTAAAATACACAATGATAGTTCCCGGAAATGCTTAAGAACGTGTAAGAAACAACTAAAGTACTAGTAAATAGAGTCTTACTACATTTACTGTCGAATTCAATCACGGAGGTTTCCAGTGGAAAGCTGTGAAATGACGAAAATACTGGTAATATTTACAACTCCGGGTACTTCCGGTGGCGTTTTCATGGGACTGTGCTTTAAATATTAAGAGTTCATGCTTACAGAGCTCAGAATTGGTGTCTAAAGCCTTGGAATGACGAGAATAGTGTTTATGTTTACAATTAAGGAGGATAGGCTCTGGTGGTTTTTTGTGTGAATAAGTTGAAATGGTGACGACTCCAGTAAATACTTCTAAGCAAACTCTCTAATTTTGGTAAAACTGTTCAAATACACAATGATAGTTCCCAGAAATGCTTAAGAACATGTAAGAAACAACTCAAGTACTAGTAAATAGAGTCTTACTACATTTACTGTCGAATTCAATCACGGAGGTTTCCAGTGGAAAGCTGTGAAATGACGAAAATACTGGTAATATTTACAAGTCCGGGTATTTCCGGTGGCGTTTTCACAGGACTGTGCTTTCAAATATTAAGAGTTCATGCTTACAGAGCTCAGAATTGGTGTCTAAAGCTTTGGAATGACCAGAATAGTGTTTATGTTTACAATTAAGGAGGATTGGCTTTGGCGTTTTTGTGTGTGAATCAGTTAAAATGGTGACGATTCCGGTAAATACCTCTAAGCAAACTGTCTAATTTTTGTAAAACTGTTAAAATACACAATGATAGTTCCCAGAAATGATTAAGAACGTGTAAGAAACAACTCAAATACTCGTAAATAGAGCCTTACTTCATTTACTGTCATATTCAATCACGGAAGTTTCCAGTGGAAAGCTGTGAAATGATGAAAATACTGGTAATATTTTCAACTCCGGGTACTTCCGGTGGCTTTTTCACGGGACTGTGCTTTCAAATTTGAAGAGTTCATGCTTATAGAGCTCAGAATTGGTGTCTAAAGCCTTGGAATGATGAGAATAGTGTTTACGTTTACAATTAAGTAGGATAGGCTCTGGTGGTTTTTAGTGTGAATAAGTTGAAATGGTGACGACTCCAGTAAATACTTCTAAGCAAACTGTCTAATTTTGGTAAAACTGTTAAAATACATCAATGATAGTTCCCAGAAATGCTTAAGAACATGTAAGAAACAACTCAAGTACTAGTAAATAGAGTCTTACTACATTGACTTTTGAATTCAATCACGGAGGTTTCGAACGGAAAGCTGTGAAATGACGAAAATACTGGTAATATTTAAAAGTCCGGGTACTTCCGGTGGCGTTTTCACGGGACTGTACTTTCAAATATTAAGAGTTCATGCTAACAGAGCTCAGAATTGGTGTCTAAAGCTTTGGAATGACCAGAATAGTGTTTATGTTTACAATTAAGGAGGATTGGCTTTGGGGTTTTTGTGTGTGAATCAGTTAAAAAGGTGACGATTCCGGTAAATACTTCTAAGCAAACTGTCTAATTTTTGTAAAACTGTTAAAATACACAATGATAGTTCCCAGAAATGATTAAGAGCGTGTAAGAAACAACTCAAGTACTCGTAAATAGAGCCTTACTTCATTTACTGTCATATTCAATCACGGAAGTTTCCAGTGGAAAACTTTGAAACGATGAAAATACTGGTAATATTTACAACTCCAGGACTTCCGGTGGCGTTTTCACGGGGCTGTGCTTTCAAATATTAAGAGTTCATGCTTACAGAGCTCAGAATTGGTGTCTAAAGCCTTGGAATGACGAGAATAGTGTTTATGATTACAATTAGGGAGGATTGGCTTTGGTGTTTTTTTGTGTGAATCAGTTAAAATGGTGACGATTCCGTTAAATACTTCTAAGCAAACTGTCTAATTTTGGTAAAGCTGTTAAAACACACAATGATAGTTCCCGGAAAAGCTTAAGAACTTGTAAGAAACAACTGAAATACTCTTAAATAGAGCCTTACTTCATTTACTGTCATATTCAATCACGGAAGTTTCCAGTGGAAAGCTGTGAAATGATGAAAATACTGGTAATATTTACAACTCCGGGTACTTCCGGTGGCGTTTTCACGGGACTGTGCTTTCAAATATTAAGTGTTCATGCTTACAGAGCTCACAATTGGTGTCTAAAGCCTGGGAATGACGAGAATAGTGTTTATGTTTACAATTAAGGAGGATAGGCTTTGGTGTTTTTTTGTGTGAATCAGTTGAAATGGTGACGATTCCGGTAAATACTTCTAAGCAAACTGGCTAAGTTTGGTAAAACTGTTAAAATACACAATGATAGTTCCCAGAAATGATTAAGAACGTGTAAGAAACAACTCAAATACTAGTAAATAGAGTCTTACTACATTTACTGTCGAATTCAATCACGGAGGTTTCCAGTGGAAAGCTGTGAAATGACAAAAATACTGGTAATATTTGCAACTCCGGTACTTCCGGTTGCATTTTTACGGGACTGTGCTTTCAAATATTAAGAGTTCATGCTTACAGAGCTCAGAATTGGTGTCTAAAGCTTTGGAATGACCAGAATAGTGTTTATGTTTACAATTAAGGAGGATTGGCTTTGGCGTTTTTTTGTGTGAATCAGTTGAAATGGTGACGATTCCGGTAAATACTTCTAAGGAAACTGTCTAATTTTGGTAAAACTGTTAAAATACACAATGATAGTTCCCAGAAATGATTAAGAGCATGTAAGAAACAACTCAAGTACTCGTAAATAGAGCCTTACTTCATTTACTGTCATATTCAATCACGGAAGTTTCCAGTGGAAAACTTTGAAACGATGAAAATACTGGTAATATTTACAACTCCAGGACTTCCGGTGGCGTTTTCTCGGGGCTGTGCTTTCAAATATTAAGAGTTCATGCTTACAGAGCTCAGAATTGGTGTCTAAAGCCTTGGAATGACGAGAATAGTGTTTATGATTACAATTAAGGAGGATTGGCTTTGGTGTTTTTTTGTGTGAATCAGTTAAAATGGTGACGATTCCGTTAAATACTTGTAAGCAAACTGTCTAATTTTGGTAAAACTGTTAAAATACACGGGACTGTGCTTTCAAATATGAAGGGTTCATGCTTACAGAGCTCAGAATTGGTGTCTAAAGCCTTGGAATGATAGTTCCAAGTGGAAAGCTGTGAAATGACGAAAATTCTGTTAATATTTACAAGTCCGGGTATTTCCGGTGGCGTTTTCACAGGACTGTGCTTTCAAATATTAAGAGTTCATGCTTACAGAGCTCAGAATTGGTGTCTAAAGCTTTGGAATGACCAGAATAGTGTTTATGTTTACAATTAAGGAGGATTGGCTTTGGCGTTTTTGTGTGTGAATCAGTTAAAATGGTGACGATTCCGGTAAATACTTATAAGCAAACTGTCTAATTTTGGTAAAACTGTTAAAATACACAATGATAGTTCTCAGAAATGATTAAGAACGTGTAAGAAACAACTCAAGTACTCGTTAATACAGTCTTACTACATTTACAGTCGAATTCAATCACGGAGGTTTCCAGTGGAAAGCTGTGAAATGACGAAAATACTGGGAACATTTACTACTCCGGGTACTTCCGGTGGCGTTTTCAGGGGACTGTGCTTTAAATATTAAGTGTTCATGCTTACAGAGCTCAGAATTGGTGTCTAAAGCCTTGGAATGACGAGAATAGTGTTTACGTTTACAATTAAGTAGGATAGGCTCTGGTGGTTTTTAGTGTGAATAAGTTGAAATGGTGACGACTCCAGTAAATACTTCTAAGCAAACTGTCTAATTTTGGTAAAACTGTTAAAATACATCAATGATAGTTCCCAGAAATGCTTAAGAACATGTAAGAAACAACTCAAGTACTAGTAAATAGAGTCTTACTACATTGACTGTTGAATTCAATCACGGAGGTTTCGAACGGAAAGCTGTGAAATGACGAAAATACTGGTAATATTTACAAGTCCGGGTATTTCCGGTGGCGTTTTCACGGGACTGTGCTTTCAAATATTAAGAGTTCATGCTTACAGAGCTCAGAATTGGTGTCTAAAGCTTTGGAATGACCAGAATAGTGTTTATGTTTACAATTAAGGAGGATTGGCTTTGGCGTTTTTGTGTGTGAATCAGTTAAAATGGTGACGATTCCGGTAAATACTTCTAAGCAAACTGTCTAATTTTTGTAAAACTGTTAAAATACACAATGATAGTTCCCAGAAATGATTAAGAACGTGTAAGGAACAACTCAAATACTCGTAAATAGAGCCTTACTTCATTTACTGTCATATTCAATCACGGAAGTTTCCAGTGGAAAGCTGTGAAATGATGAAAATACTGGTAATATTTGCAACTCCTGGTACTTCCGGTGGCGTTTTCACGGGACTGTGCTTTCAAATTTGAAGAGTTCATGCTTACAGAGCTCAGAATTGGTGTCTAAGGCCTTGGAATGACGAGAATCGTGTTTATGTTTACAATTAAGGAGGATTGGCTTTGGTGTTTTTTTGTGTGAATCAGTTAAAATGGTGACGATTCCATTAAATACTTGTAAGCAAACTGTCTAATTTTGGTAAAACTGTTTAAATACACGGGACTGTGCTTTCAAATATGAAGGGTTCATGCTTACAGAGCTCAGAATTGGTGTCTAAAGCCTTGGAATGATAGTTCCAAGTGGAAAGCTGTGAAATGACGAAAATACTGGTAATATTTACAACTCCAGGTACTTCCGGTGGCGTTTTCACGGGACTGTGCTTTCAAATATTAAGAGTTCATGCTTACAGAGCTCAGAATTGGTGTCTAAAGCTTTGGAATGACCAGAATAGTGTTTATGTTTACAATTAAGGAGGATTGGCTTTGGCGTTTTTTTGTGTGAATCAGTTGAAATGGTGACGATTCCGGTAAATACTTCTAAGGAAACTGTCAAATTTTGGTAAAACTGTTAAAATACACAATGATAGTTCCCAGAAATGATTAAGAACGTGTAAGAAACAACTGAAATACTCTTAAATAGAGCCTTACTTCATTTACTGTCATATTCAATCACGGAAGTTTCCAGTGGAAAGCTGTGAAACGATGAAAATACGGGTAATATTTACACCTCCAGGACTTCCGGTGGAGTTTTCACGGGGCTGTGCTTTCAAATATTAAGAGTTCATGCTTAGAGAGCTCAGAATTGGTGTCAAAAGCCTTGGAATGACGAGAATAGTATTTATGTTTATAATTAAGGAGGATTGGCTTTGGTGTTTTTTTGTGTGAATCAGTTAAAATGGTTACGATTCCGTTAAATACTTGTAAGCAAACTGTCTAATTTTGGTAAAACTGTTAAAATACACAACGATAGTTCCCAGAAATGATTAAGAACGTGTAAGAAACAACTCAAGTACTCGTAAATAGAGCCTTACTACATTTACTATCATATTCAATCTCGGGGGTTTCCAGTGGAAAGCTGTGAAATGATGAAAATACTGGTAATATTTACAACTCCGGTTACTTCCGGTGGCATTTTCACGGGACTGTGCTTTCAAATATGAAGGGTTCATGCTTACAGAGCTCAGAATTGGTGTCTAAATCCTTGGAATGACGAGAATAGTGTTTATGTTTACAATCAAGGAGGATTGGCTTTGGCGTTTTTTTGTGTGAATCAGTTAAAATGGTGACGATTCCGTTAAATACTTGTAAGCAAACTGTCTAATTTTGGTAAAACTGTTAAAATACACAACGATAGTTCCCAGAAATCATTAAGAACGTGTAAGAAACAACTCAAGTACTCGTAAATAGAGCCTTACTACATTTACTATCATATTCAATCTCGGGGGTTTCCAGTGGAAAGCTATGAAATGATGAAAATACTGGTAATATTTACAACTCCGGTTACTTCCGGTGGCGTTTTCACGGGACTGTGCTTTCAAATATGAAGGGTTCATGCTTACAGAGCTCAGAATTGGTGTCTAAATCCTTGGAATGACGAGAATAGTGTTTATGTTTACAATCAAGGAGGATTGGCTTTGGCGTTTTTTTGTGTGAATCAGTTAAAATGGTGACGATTCCGGTAAATACTTGTAAGCAAACTGTCTAATTTTGGTAAAACTGTTAAAATACACAACGATAGTTCCCAGAAATCATTAAGAACGTGTAAGAAACAACTCAAGTACTCGTAAATAGAGCCTTACTACATTTACTATCATATTCAATCTCGGGGGTTTCCAGTGGAAAGCTATGAAATGATGAAAATACTGGTAATATTTACAACTCCGGTTACTTCCGGTGGCGTTTTCACGGGACTGTGCTTTCAAATATGAAGGGTTCATGCTTACAGAGCTCAGAATTGGTGTCTAAATCCTTGGAATGACGAGAATAGTGTTTATGTTTACAATCAAGGAGGATTGGCTTTGGCGTTTTTTTGTGTGAATCAGTTAAAATGGTGACGATTCCGGTAAATACTTCTAAGCAAACTGTCTAAGTTTGGTAAAACTGTTAAAATACACAATGATAGTTCCCGGAAATGCTTAAGAACGTGTAAGAAACAACTAAAGTACTAGTAAATAGAGTCTTACTACATTTACTGTCGAATTCAATCACGGAGGTTTCCAGTGGAAAGCTGTGAAATGACGAAAATACTGGTAATATTTACAACTCCGGGTACTTCCGGTGGCGTTTTCACGGGACTGTGCTTTAAATATTAAGAGTTCATGCTTACAGAGCTCAGAATTGGTGTCTAAAGCCTTGGAATGACGAGAATAGTGTTTATGTTTACAATTAAGGAGGATAGGCTCTGGTGGTTTTTTGTGTGAATAAGTTGAAATGGTGACGACTCCAGTAAATACTTCTAAGCAAACTCTCTAATTTTGGTAAAACTGTTCAAATACACAATGATAGTTCCCAGAAATGCTTAAGAACATGTAAGAAACAACTCAAGTACTAGTAAATAGAGTCTTACTACATTTACTGTCGAATTCAATCACGGAGGTTTCCAGTGGAAAGCTGTGAAATGACGAAAATACTGGTAATATTTACAAGTCTGGGTATTTCCGGTGGCGTTTTCACGGGACTGTGCTTTCAAATATTAAGAGTTCATGCTTACAGAGCTCAGAATTGGTGTCTAAAGCTTTGGAATGACCAGAATAGTGTTTATGTTTACAATTAAGGAGGATTGGCTTTGGCGTTTTTGTGTGTGAATCAGTTAAAATGGTGACGATTCCGGTAAATACTTCTAAGCAAACTGTCTAATTTTGGTAAAACTGTTAAAATACACAATGATAGTTCCCAGAAATGATTAAGAACGTGTAAGAAACAACTCAAGTACTCGTAAATAGAGCCTTACTTCATTTACTGTCATATTCAATCACGGAAGTTTCCAGTGGAAAACTTTGAAACGATGAAAATACTGGTAATATTTACAACTCCAGGACTTCCGGTGGCGTTTTCACGGGGCTGTGCTTTCAAATATTAAGAGTTCATGCTTACAGAGCTCAGAATTGGTGTCTAAAGCCTTGGAATGACGAGAATAGTGTTTATGATTACAATTAAGGAGGATTGGCTTTGGTGTTTTTTTGTGTGAATCAGTTAAAATGGTGACGATTCCGTTAAATACTTGTAAGCAAACTGTCTAATTTTGGTAAAACTGTTAAAATACACAACGATAGTTCCCAGAAATGATTAAGAACGTGTAAGAAACAACTCAAGTACTCGTAAATAGAGCCTTACTACACTTACTATCATATTCAATCTCAGGGGTTTCCAGTGGAAAGCTGTGAAATGATGAAAATACTGGTAATATTTACAACTCCGGTTACTTCCGGTGGCGTTTTCACGGGACTGTGCTTTCAAATATGAAGGGTTCATGCTTACAGAGCTCAGAATTGGTGTCTAAATCCTTGGAATGACGAGAATAGTGTTTATGTTTACAATCAAGGAGGATTGGCTTTGGCGTTTTTTTGTGTGAATCAGTTAAAATGGTGACGATTCCGGTAAATACTTCTAAGCAAACTGTCTAAGTTTGGTAAAACTGTTAAAATACACAATGATAGTTCCCGGAAATGCTTAAGAACGTGTAAGAAACAACTAAAGTACTAGTAAATAGAGTCTTACTACATTTACTGTCGAATTCAATCACGGAGGTTTCCAGTGGAAAGCTGTGAAATGACGAAAATACTGGTAATATTTACAACTCCGGGTACTTCCGGTGGCGTTTTCATGGGACTGTGCTTTAAATATTAAGAGTTCATGCTTACAGAGCTCAGAATTGGTGTCTAAAGCCTTGGAATGACGAGAATAGTGTTTATGTTTACAATTAAGGAGGATAGGCTCTGGTGGTTTTTTGTGTGAATAAGTTGAAATGGTGACGACTCCAGTAAATACTTCTAAGCAAACTCTCTAATTTTGGTAAAACTGTTCAAATACACAATGATAGTTCCCAGAAATGCTTAAGAACATGTAAGAAACAACTCAAGTACTAGTAAATAGAGTCTTACTACATTTACTGTCGAATTCAATCACGGAGGTTTCCAGTGAAAAGCTGTGAAATGACGAAAATACTGGTAATATTTACAAGTCCGGGTATTTCCGGTGGCGTTTTCACAGGACTGTGCTTTCAAATATTAAGAGTTCATGCTTACAGAGCTCAGAATTGGTGTCTAAAGCTTTGGAATGACCAGAATAGTGTTTATGTTTACAATTAAGGAGGATTGGCTTTGGCGTTTTTGTGTGTGAATCAGTTAAAATGGTGACGATTCCGGTAAATACTTCTAAGCAAACTGTCTAATTTTTGTAAAACTGTTAAAATACACAATGATAGTTCCCAGAAATGATTAAGAACGTGTAAGAAACAACTCAAATACTCGTAAATAGAGCCTTACTTCATTTACTGTCATATTCAATCACGGAAGTTTCCAGTGGAAAGCTGTGAAATGATGAAAATACTGGTAATATTTTCAACTCCGGGTACTTCCGGTGGCTTTTTCACGGGACTGTGCTTTCAAATTTGAAGAGTTCATGCTTATAGAGCTCAGAATTGGTGTCTAAAGCCTTGGAATGATGAGAATAGTGTTTACGTTTACAATTAAGTAGGATAGGCTCTGGTGGTTTTTAGTGTGAATAAGTTGAAATGGTGACGACTCCAGTAAATACTTCTAAGCAAACTGTCTAATTTTGGTAAAACTGTTAAAATACATCAATGATAGTTCCCAGAAATGCTTAAGAACATGTAAGAAACAACTCAAGTACTAGTAAATAGAGTCTTACTACATTGACTTTTGAATTCAATCACGGAGGTTTCGAACGGAAAGCTGTGAAATGACGAAAATACTGGTAATATTTACAAGTCCGGGTACTTCCGGTGGCGTTTTCACGGGACTGTACTTTCAAATATTAAGAGTTCATGCTAACAGAGCTCAGAATTGGTGTCTAAAGCTTTGGAATGACCAGAATAGTGTTTATGTTTACAATTAAGGAGGATTGGCTTTGGGGTTTTTGTGTGTGAATCAGTTAAAAAGGTGACGATTCCGGTAAATACTTCTAAGCAAACTGTCTAATTTTTGTAAAACTGTTAAAATACACAATGATAGTTCCCAGAAATGATTAAGAGCGTGTAAGAAACAACTCAAGTACTCGTAAATAGAGCCTTACTTCATTTACTGTCATATTCAATCACGGAAGTTTCCAGTGGAAAACTTTGAAACGATGAAAATACTGGTAATATTTACAACTCCAGGACTTCCGGTGGCGTTTTCACGGGGCTGTGCTTTCAAATATTAAGAGTTCATGCTTACAGAGCTCAGAATTGGTGTCTAAAGCCTTGGAATGACGAGAATAGTGTTTATGATTACAATTAGGGAGGATTGGCTTTGGTGTTTTTTTGTGTGAATCAGTTAAAATGGTGACGATTCCGTTAAATACTTCTAAGCAAACTGTCTAATTTTGGTAAAGCTGTTAAAACACACAATGATAGTTCCCGGAAAAGCTTAAGAACTTGTAAGAAACAACTGAAATACTCTTAAATAGAGCCTTACTTCATTTACTGTCATATTCAATCACGGAAGTTTCCAGTGGAAAGCTGTGAAATGATGAAAATACTGGTAATATTTACAACTCCGGGTACTTCCGGTGGCGTTTTCACGGGACTGTGCTTTCAAATATTAAGTGTTCATGCTTACAGAGCTCACAATTGGTGTCTAAAGCCTGGGAATGACGAGAATAGTGTTTATGTTTACAATTAAGGAGGATAGGCTTTGGTGTTTTTTTGTGTGAATCAGTTGAAATGGTGACGATTCCGGTAAATACTTCTAAGCAAACTGGCTAAGTTTGGTAAAACTGTTAAAATACACAATGATAGTTCCCAGAAATGATTAAGAACGTGTAAGAAACAACTCAAATACTAGTAAATAGAGTCTTACTACATTTACTGTCGAATTCAATCACGGAGGTTTCCAGTGGAAAGCTGTGAAATGACAAAAATACTGGTAATATTTGCAACTCCGGTACTTCCGGTTGCATTTTTACGGGACTGTGCTTTCAAATATTAAGAGTTCATGCTTACAGAGCTCAGAATTGGTGTCTAAAGCTTTGGAATGACCAGAATAGTGTTTATGTTTACAATTAAGGAGGATTGGCTTTGGCGTTTTTTTGTGTGAATCAGTTGAAATGGTGACGATTCCGGTAAATACTTCTAAGGAAACTGTCTAATTTTGGTAAAACTGTTAAAATACACAATGATAGTTCCCAGAAATGATTAAGAGCATGTAAGAAACAACTCAAGTACTCGTAAATAGAGCCTTACTTCATTTACTGTCATATTCAATCACGGAAGTTTCCAGTGGAAAACTTTGAAACGATGAAAATACTGGTAATATTTACAACTCCAGGACTTCCGGTGGCGTTTTCACGGGGCTGTGCTTTCAAATATTAAGAGTTCATGCTTACAGAGCTCAGAATTGGTGTCTAAAGCCTTGGAATGACGAGAATAGTGTTTATGATTACAATTAAGGAGGATTGGCTTTGGTGTTTTTTTGTGTGAATCAGTTAAAATGGTGACGATTCCGTTAAATACTTGTAAGCAAACTGTCTAATTTTGGTAAAACTGTTAAAATACACGGGACTGTGCTTTCAAATATGAAGGGTTCATGCTTACAGAGCTCAGAATTGGTGTCTAAAGCCTTGGAATGATAGTTCCAAGTGGAAAGCTGTGAAATGACGAAAATTCTGTTAATATTTACAAGTCCGGGTATTTCCGGTGGCGTTTTCACAGGACTGTGCTTTCAAATATTAAGAGTTCATGCTTACAGAGCTCAGAATTGGTGTCTAAAGCTTTGGAATGACCAGAATAGTGTTTATGTTTACAATTAAGGAGGATTGGCTTTGGCGTTTTTGTGTGTGAATCAGTTAAAATGGTGACGATTCCGGTAAATACTTATAAGCAAACTGTCTAATTTTGGTAAAACTGTTAAAATACACAATGATAGTTCTCAGAAATGATTAAGAACGTGTAAGAAACAACTCAAGTACTCGTTAATACAGTCTTACTACATTTACAGTCGAATTCAATCACGGAGGTTTCCAGTGGAAAGCTGTGAAATGACGAAAATACTGGGAACATTTACTACTCCGGGTACTTCCGGTGGCGTTTTCAGGGGACTGTGCTTTAAATATTAAGTGTTCATGCTTACAGAGCTCAGAATTGGTGTCTAAAGCCTTGGAATGACGAGAATAGTGTTTACGTTTACAATTAAGTAGGATAGGCTCTGGTGGTTTTTAGTGTGAATAAGTTGAAATGGTGACGACTCCAGTAAATACTTCTAAGCAAACTGTCTAATTTTGGTAAAACTGTTAAAATACATCAATGATAGTTCCCAGAAATGCTTAAGAACATGTAAGAAACAACTCAAGTACTAGTAAATAGAGTCTTACTACATTGACTGTTGAATTCAATCACGGAGGTTTCGAACGGAAAGCTGTGAAATGACGAAAATACTGGTAATATTTACAAGTCCGGGTATTTCCGGTGGCGTTTTCACGGGACTGTGCTTTCAAATATTAAGAGTTCATGCTTACAGAGCTCAGAATTGGTGTCTAAAGCTTTGGAATGACCAGAATAGTGTTTATGTTTACAATTAAGGAGGATTGGCTTTGGCGTTTTTTTGTGTGAATCAGTTGAAATGGTGACGATTCCGGTAAATACTTCTAAGGAAACTGTCTAATTTTGGTAAAACTGTTAAAATACACAATGATAGTTCCCAGAAATGATTAAGAGCATGTAAGAAACAACTCAAGTACTCGTAAATAGAGCCTTACTTCATTTACTGTCATATTCAATCACGGAAGTTTCCAGTGGAAAACTTTGAAACGATGAAAATACTGGTAATATTTACAACTCCAGGACTTCCGGTGGCGTTTTCACGGGGCTGTGCTTTCAAATATTAAGAGTTCATGCTTACAGAGCTCAGAATTGGTGTCTAAAGCCTTGGAATGACGAGAATAGTGTTTATGATTACAATTAAGGAGGATTGGCTTTGGTGTTTTTTTGTGTGAATCAGTTAAAATGGTGACGATTCCGTTAAATACTTGTAAGCAAACTGTCTAATTTTGGTAAAACTGTTAAAATACACGGGACTGTGCTTTCAAATATGAAGGGTTCATGCTTACAGAGCTCAGAATTGGTGTCTAAAGCCTTGGAATGATAGTTCCAAGTGGAAAGCTGTGAAATGACGAAAATTCTGTTAATATTTACAAGTCCGGGTATTTCCGGTGGCGTTTTCACAGGACTGTGCTTTCAAATATTAAGAGTTCATGCTTACAGAGCTCAGAATTGGTGTCTAAAGCTTTGGAATGACCAGAATAGTGTTTATGTTTACAATTAAGGAGGATTGGCTTTGGCGTTTTTGTGTGTGAATCAGTTAAAATGGTGACGATTCCGGTAAATACTTATAAGCAAACTGTCTAATTTTGGTAAAACTGTTAAAATACACAATGATAGTTCTCAGAAATGATTAAGAACGTGTAAGAAACAACTCAAGTACTCGTTAATACAGTCTTACTACATTTACAGTCGAATTCAATCACGGAGGTTTCCAGTGGAAAGCTGTGAAATGACGAAAATACTGGGAACATTTACTACTCCGGGTACTTCCGGTGGCGTTTTCAGGGGACTGTGCTTTAAATATTAAGTGTTCATGCTTACAGAGCTCAGAATTGGTGTCTAAAGCCTTGGAATGACGAGAATAGTGTTTACGTTTACAATTAAGTAGGATAGGCTCTGGTGGTTTTTAGTGTGAATAAGTTGAAATGGTGACGACTCCAGTAAATACTTCTAAGCAAACTGTCTAATTTTGGTAAAACTGTTAAAATACATCAATGATAGTTCCCAGAAATGCTTAAGAACATGTAAGAAACAACTCAAGTACTAGTAAATAGAGTCTTACTACATTGACTGTTGAATTCAATCACGGAGGTTTCGAACGGAAAGCTGTGAAATGACGAAAATACTGGTAATATTTACAAGTCCGGGTATTTCCGGTGGCGTTTTCACGGGACTGTGCTTTCAAATATTAAGAGTTCATGCTTACAGAGCTCAGAATTGGTGTCTAAAGCTTTGGAATGACCAGAATAGTGTTTATGTTTACAATTAAGGAGGATTGGCTTTGGCGTTTTTGTGTGTGAATCAGTTAAAATGGTGACGATTCCGGTAAATACTTCTAAGCAAACTGTCTAATTTTTGTAAAACTGTTAAAATACACAATGATAGTTCCCAGAAATGATTAAGAGCGTGTAAGAAACAACTCAAGTACTCGTAAATAGAGCCTTACTTCATTTACTGTCATATTCAATCACGGAAGTTTCCAGTGGAAAACTTTGAAACGATGAAAATACTGGTAATATTTACAACTCCAGGACTTCCGGTGGCGTTTTCACGGGGCTGTGCTTTCAAATATTAAGAGTTCATGCTTACAGAGCTCAGAATTGGTGTCTAAAGCCTTGGAATGACGAGAATAGTGTTTATGATTACAATTAGGGAGGATTGGCTTTGGTGTTTTTTTGTGTGAATCAGTTAAAATGGTGACGATTCCGTTAAATACTTCTAAGCAAACTGTCTAATTTTGGTAAAGCTGTTAAAACACACAATGATAGTTCCCGGAAAAGCTTAAGAACTTGTAAGAAACAACTGAAATACTCTTAAATAGAGCCTTACTTCATTTACTGTCATATTCAATCACGGAAGTTTCCAGTGGAAAGCTGTGAAATGATGAAAATACTGGTAATATTTACAACTCCGGGTACTTCCGGTGGCGTTTTCACGGGACTGTGCTTTCAAATATTAAGTGTTCATGCTTACAGAGCTCACAATTGGTGTCTAAAGCCTGGGAATGACGAGAATAGTGTTTATGTTTACAATTAAGGAGGATAGGCTTTGGTGTTTTTTTGTGTGAATCAGTTGAAATGGTGACGATTCCGGTAAATACTTCTAAGCAAACTGGCTAAGTTTGGTAAAACTGTTAAAATACACAATGATAGTTCCCAGAAATGATTAAGAACGTGTAAGAAACAACTCAAATACTAGTAAATAGAGTCTTACTACATTTACTGTCGAATTCAATCACGGAGGTTTCCAGTGGAAAGCTGTGAAATGACAAAAATACTGGTAATATTTGCAACTCCGGTACTTCCGGTTGCATTTTTACGGGACTGTGCTTTCAAATATTAAGAGTTCATGCTTACAGAGCTCAGAATTGGTGTCTAAAGCTTTGGAATGACCAGAATAGTGTTTATGTTTACAATTAAGGAGGATTGGCTTTGGCGTTTTTTTGTGTGAATCAGTTGAAATGGTGACGATTCCGGTAAATACTTCTAAGGAAACTGTCTAATTTTGGTAAAACTGTTAAAATACACAATGATAGTTCCCAGAAATGATTAAGAGCATGTAAGAAACAACTCAAGTACTCGTAAATAGAGCCTTACTTCATTTACTGTCATATTCAATCACGGAAGTTTCCAGTGGAAAACTTTGAAACGATGAAAATACTGGTAATATTTACAACTCCAGGACTTCCGGTGGCGTTTTCACGGGGCTGTGCTTTCAAATATTAAGAGTTCATGCTTACAGAGCTCAGAATTGGTGTCTAAAGCCTTGGAATGACGAGAATAGTGTTTATGATTACAATTAAGGAGGATTGGCTTTGGTGTTTTTTTGTGTGAATCAGTTAAAATGGTGACGATTCCGTTAAATACTTGTAAGCAAACTGTCTAATTTTGGTAAAACTGTTAAAATACACGGGACTGTGCTTTCAAATATGAAGGGTTCATGCTTACAGAGCTCAGAATTGGTGTCTAAAGCCTTGGAATGATAGTTCCAAGTGGAAAGCTGTGAAATGACGAAAATTCTGTTAATATTTACAAGTCCGGGTATTTCCGGTGGCGTTTTCACAGGACTGTGCTTTCAAATATTAAGAGTTCATGCTTACAGAGCTCAGAATTGGTGTCTAAAGCTTTGGAATGACCAGAATAGTGTTTATGTTTACAATTAAGGAGGATTGGCTTTGGCGTTTTTGTGTGTGAATCAGTTAAAATGGTGACGATTCCGGTAAATACTTATAAGCAAACTGTCTAATTTTGGTAAAACTGTTAAAATACACAATGATAGTTCTCAGAAATGATTAAGAACGTGTAAGAAACAACTCAAGTACTCGTTAATACAGTCTTACTACATTTACAGTCGAATTCAATCACGGAGGTTTCCAGTGGAAAGCTGTGAAATGACGAAAATACTGGGAACATTTACTACTCCGGGTACTTCCGGTGGCGTTTTCAGGGGACTGTGCTTTAAATATTAAGTGTTCATGCTTACAGAGCTCAGAATTGGTGTCTAAAGCCTTGGAATGACGAGAATAGTGTTTACGTTTACAATTAAGTAGGATAGGCTCTGGTGGTTTTTAGTGTGAATAAGTTGAAATGGTGACGACTCCAGTAAATACTTCTAAGCAAACTGTCTAATTTTGGTAAAACTGTTAAAATACATCAATGATAGTTCCCAGAAATGCTTAAGAACATGTAAGAAACAACTCAAGTACTAGTAAATAGAGTCTTACTACATTGACTGTTGAATTCAATCACGGAGGTTTCGAACGGAAAGCTGTGAAATGACGAAAATACTGGTAATATTTACAAGTCCGGGTATTTCCGGTGGCGTTTTCACGGGACTGTGCTTTCAAATATTAAGAGTTCATGCTTACAGAGCTCAGAATTGGTGTCTAAAGCTTTGGAATGACCAGAATAGTGTTTATGTTTACAATTAAGGAGGATTGGCTTTGGCGTTTTTGTGTGTGAATCAGTTAAAATGGTGACGATTCCGGTAAATACTTCTAAGCAAACTGTCTAATTTTTGTAAAACTGTTAAAATACACAATGATAGTTCCCAGAAATGATTAAGAACGTGTAAGGAACAACTCAAATACTCGTAAATAGAGCCTTACTTCATTTACTGTCATATTCAATCACGGAATTTTCCAGTGGAAAGCTGTGAAATGATGAAAATACTGGTAATATTTGCAACTCCTGGTACTTCCGGTGGCGTTTTCACGGGACTGTGCTTTCAAATTTGAAGAGTTCATGCTTACAGAGCTCAGAATTGGTGTCTAAGGCCTTGGAATGACGAGAATCGTGTTTATGTTTACAATTAAGGAGGATTGGCTTTGGTGTTTTTTTGTGTGAATCAGTTAAAATGGTGACGATTCCATTAAATACTTGTAAGCAAACTGTCTAATTTTGGTAAAACTGTTTAAATACACGGGACTGTGCTTTCAAATATGAAGGGTTCATGCTTACAGAGCTCAGAATTGGTGTCTAAAGCCTTGGAATGATAGTTCCAAGTGGAAAGCTGTGAAATGACGAAAATACTGGTAATATTTACAACTCCAGGTACTTCCGGTGGCGTTTTCACGGGACAGTGCTTTCAAATATTAAGAGTTCATGCTTACAGAGCTCAGAATTGGTGTCTAAAGCTTTGGAATGACCAGAATAGTGTTTATGTTTACAATTAAGGAGGATTGGCTTTGGCGTTTTTTTGTGTGAATCAGTTGAAATGGTGACGATTCCGGTAAATACTTCTAAGGAAACTGTCAAATTTTGGTAAAACTGTTAAAATACACAATGATAGTTCCCAGAAATGATTAAGAACGTGTAAGAAACAACTGAAATACTCTTAAATAGAGCCTTACTTCATTTACTGTCATATTCAATCACGGAAGTTTCCAGTGGAAAGCTGTGAAACGATGAAAATACGGGTAATATTTACACCTCCAGGACTTCCGGTGGAGTTTTCACGGGGCTGTGCTTTCAAATATTAAGAGTTCATGCTTAGAGAGCTCAGAATTGGTGTCAAAAGCCTTGGAATGACGAGAATAGTATTTATGTTTATAATTAAGGAGGATTGGCTTTGGTGTTTTTTTGTGTGAATCAGTTAAAATGGTTACGATTCCGTTAAATACTTGTAAGCAAACTGTCTAATTTTGGTAAAACTGTTAAAATACACAACGATAGTTCCCAGAAATGATTAAGAACGTGTAAGAAACAACTCAAGTACTCGTAAATAGAGCCTTACTACATTTACTATCATATTCAATCTCGGGGGTTTCCAGTGGAAAGCTGTGAAATGATGAAAATACTGGTAATATTTACAACTCCGGTTACTTCCGGTGGCATTTTCACGGGACTGTGCTTTCAAATATGAAGGGTTCATGCTTACAGAGCTCAGAATTGGTGTCTAAATCCTTGGAATGACGAGAATAGTGTTTATGTTTACAATCAAGGAGGATTGGCTTTCGCGTTTTTTTGTGTGAATCAGTTAAAATGGTGACGATTCCGTTAAATACTTGTAAGCAAACTGTCTAATTTTGGTAAAACTGTTAAAATACACAACGATAGTTCCCAGAAATCATTAAGAACGTGTAAGAAACAACTCAAGTACTCGTAAATAGAGCCTTACTACATTTACTATCATATTCAATCTCGGGGGTTTCCAGTGGAAAGCTATGAAATGATGAAAATACTGGTAATATTTACAACTCCGGTTACTTCCGGTGGCGTTTTCACGGGACTGTGCTTTCAAATATGAAGGGTTCATGCTTACAGAGCTCAGAATTGGTGTCTAAATCCTTGGAATGACGAGAATAGTGTTTATGTTTACAATCAAGGAGGATTGGCTTTGGCGTTTTTTTGTGTGAATCCGTTAAAATGGTGACGATTCCGGTAAATACTTCTAAGCAAACTGTCTAAGTTTGGTAAAACTGTTAAAATACACAATGATAGTTCCCGGAAATGCTTAAGAACGTGTAAGAAACAACTAAAGTACTAGTAAATAGAGTCTTACTACATTTACTGTCGAATTCAATCACGGAGGTTTCCAGTGGAAAGCTGTGAAATGACGAAAATACTGGTAATATTTACAACTCCGGGTACTTCCGGTGGCGTTTTCACGGGACTGTGCTTTAAATATTAAGAGTTCATGCTTACAGAGCTCAGAATTGGTGTCTAAAGCCTTGGAATGACGAGAATAGTGTTTATGTTTACAATTAAGGAGGATAGGCTCTGGTGGTTTTTTGTGTGAATAAGTTGAAATGGTGACGACTCCAGTAAATACTTCTAAGCAAACTCTCTAATTTTGGTAAAACTGTTCAAATACACAATGATAGTTCCCAGAAATGCTTAAGAACATGTAAGAAACAACTCAAGTACTAGTAAATAGAGTCTTACTACATTTACTGTCGAATTCAATCACGGAGGTTTCCAGTGGAAAGCTGTGAAATGACGAAAATACTGGTAATATTTACAAGTCTGGGTATTTCCGGTGGCGATTTCACGGGACTGTGCTTTCAAATATTAAGAGTTCATGCTTACAGAGCTCAGAATTGGTGTCTAAAGCTTTGGAATGACCAGAATAGTGTTTATGTTTACAATTAAGGAGGATTGGCTTTGGCGTTTTTGTGTGTGAATCAGTTAAAATGGTGACGATTCCGGTAAATACTTCTAAGCAAACTGTCTAATTTTGGTAAAACTGTTAAAATACACAATGATAGTTCCCAGAAATGATTAAGAACGTGTAAGAAACAACTCAAGTACTCGTAAATAGAGCCTTACTTCATTTACTGTCATATTCAATCACGGAAGTTTCCAGTGGAAAACTTTGAAACGATGAAAATACTGGTAATATTTACAACTCCAGGACTTCCGGTGGCGTTTTCACGGGGCTGTGCTTTCAAATATTAAGAGTTCATGCTTACAGAGCTCAGAATTGGTGTCTAAAGCCTTGGAATGACGAGAATAGTGTTTATGATTACAATTAAGGAGGATTGGCTTTGGTGTTTTTTTGTGTGAATCAGTTAAAATGGTGACGATTCCGTTAAATACTTGTAAGCAAACTGTCTAATTTTGGTAAAACTGTTAAAATACACAACGATAGTTCCCAGAAATGATTAAGAACGTGTAAGAAACAACTCAAGTACTCGTAAATAGAGCCTTACTACACTTACTATCATATTCAATCTCAGGGGTTTCCAGTGGAAAGCTGTGAAATGATGAAAATACTGGTAATATTTACAACTCCGGTTACTTCCGGTGGCGTTTTCACGGGACTGTGCTTTCAAATATGAAGGGTTCATGCTTACAGAGCTCAGAATTGGTGTCTAAATCCTTGGAATGACGAGAATAGTGTTTATGTTTACAATCAAGGAGGATTGGCTTTGGCGTTTTTTTGTGTGAATCAGTTAAAATGGTGACGATTCCGGTAAATACTTCTAAGCAAACTGTCTAAGTTTGGTAAAACTGTTAAAATACACAATGATAGTTCCCGGAAATGCTTAAGAACGTGTAAGAAACAACTAAAGTACTAGTAAATAGAGTCTTACTACATTTACTGTCGAATTCAATCACGGAGGTTTCCAGTGGAAAGCTGTGAAATGACGAAAATACTGGTAATATTTACAACTCCGGGTACTTCCGGTGGCGTTTTCATGGGACTGTGCTTTAAATATTAAGAGTTCATGCTTACAGAGCTCAGAATTGGTGTCTAAAGCCTTGGAATGACGAGAATAGTGTTTATGTTTACAATTAAGGAGGATAGGCTCTGGTGGTTTTGTGTGTGAATAAGTTGAAATGGTGACGACTCCAGTAAATACTTCTAAGCAAACTCTCTAATTTTGGTAAAACTGTTCAAATACACAATGATAGTTCCCAGAAATGCTTAAGAACATGTAAGAAACAACTCAAGTACTAGTAAATAGAGTCTTACTACATTTACTGTCGAATTCAATCACGGAGGTTTCCAGTGGAAAGCTGTGAAATGACGAAAATACTGGTAATATTTACAAGTCCGGGTATTTCCGGTGGCGTTTTCACGGGACTGTGCTTTCAAATATTAAGAGTTCATGCTTACAGAGCTCAGAATTGGTGTCTAAAGCTTTGGAATGACCAGAATAGTGTTTATGTTTACAATTAAGGAGGATTGGCTTTGGCGTTTTTGTGTGTGAATCAGTTAAAATGGTGACGATTCCGGTAAATACTTCTAAGCAAACTGTCTAATTTTGGTAAAACTGTTAAAATACACAATGATAGTTCCCAGAAATGATTAAGAACGTGTAAGAAACAACTCAAGTACTCGTAAATAGAGCCTTACTTCATTTACTGTCATATTCAATCACGGAAGTTTCCAGTGGAAAACTTTGAAACGATGAAAATACTGGTAATATTTACAACTCCAGGACTTCCGGTGGCGTTTTCACGGGGCTGTGCTTTCAAATATTAAGAGTTCATGCTTACAGAGCTCAGAATTGGTGTCTAAAGCCTTGGAATGACGAGAATAGTGTTTATGATTACAATTAAGTTGGATTGGCTTTGGTGTTTTTTTGTGTGAATCAGTTAAAATGGTGACGATTCCGTTAAATACTTGTAAGCAAACTGTCTAATTTTGGTAAAACTGTTAAAATACACAACGATAGTTCCCAGAAATGATTAAGAACGTGTAAGAAACAACTCAAGTACTCGTAAATAGAGCCTTACTACACTTACTATCATATTCAATCTCGGGGGTTTCCAGTGGAAAGCTGTGAAATGATGAAAATACTGGTAATATTTACAACTCCGGTTACTTCCGGTGGCGTTTTCACGGGACTGTGCTTTCAAATATGAAGGGTTCATGCTTACAGAGCTCAGAATTGGTGTCTAAATCCTTGGAATGACGAGAATAGTGTTTATGTTTACAATCAAGGAGGATTGGCTTTGGCGTTTTTTTGTGTGAATCAGTTAAAATGGTGACGATTCCGGTAAATACTTCTAAGCAAACTGTCTAAGTTTGGTAAAACTGTTAAAATACACAATGATAGTTCCCGGAAATGCTTAAGAACGTGTAAGAAACAACTAAAGTACTAGTAAATAGAGTCTTACTACATTTACTGTCGAATTCAATCACGGAGGTTTCCAGTGGAAAGCTGTGAAATGACGAAAATACTGGTAATATTTACAACTCCGGGTACTTCCGGTGGCGTTTTCATGGGACTGTGCTTTAAATATTAAGAGTTCATGCTTACAGAGCTCAGAATTGGTGTCCAAAGCCTTGGAATGACGAGAATAGTGTTTATGTTTACAATTAAGGAGGATAGGCTCTGGTGGTTTTTTGTGTGAATAAGTTGAAATGGTGACGACTCCAGTAAATACTTCCAAGCAAACTCTCTAATTTTGGTAAAACTGTTCAAATACACAATGATAGTTCCCAGAAATGCTTAAGAACATGTAAGAAACAACTCAAGTACTAGTATATAGAGTCTTACTACATTTACTGTCGAATTCAATCACGGAGGTTTCCAGTGGAAAGCTGTGAAATGACGAAAATACTGGTAATATTTACAAGTCCGGGTATTTCCGGTGGCGTTTTCACGGGACTGTGCTTTCAAATATTAAGAGTTCATGCTTACAGAGCTCAGAATTGGTGTCTAAAGCTTTGGAATGACCAGAATAGTGTTTATGTTTACAATTAAGGAGGATTGGCTTTGGCGTTTTTGTGTGTGAATCAGTTAAAATGGTGACGATTCCGGTAAATACTTCTAAGCAAACTGTCTAATTTTTGTAAAACTGTTAAAATACACAATGATAGTTCCCAGAAATGATTAAGAACGTGTAAGAAACAACTCAAATACTCGTAAATAGAGCCTTACTTCATTTACTGTCATATTCAATCACGGAAGTTTCCAGTGGAAAGCTGTGAAATGATGAAAATACTGGTAATATTTGCAACTCCTGGTACTTCCGGTGGCGTTTTCACGGGACTGTGCTTTCAAATTTGAAGAGTTCATGCTTACAGAGCTCAGAATTGGTGTCTAAGGCCTTGGAATGACGAGAATCGTGTTTATGTTTACAATTAAGGAGGATTGGCTTTGGTGTTTTTTTGTGTGAATCAGTTAAAATGGTGACGATTCCGTTAAATACTTCTAAGCAAACTGTCTAATTTTGGTAAAACTGTTAAAACACACAATGATAGTTCCCGGAAAAGCTTAAGAACTTGTAAGAAACAACTGAAATACTCTTAAATAGAGCCTTACTTCATTTACTGTCATATTCAATCACGGAAGTTTCCAGTGGAAAGCTGTGAAATGATGAAAATACTGGTAATATTTACAACTCCGGGTACTTCGGGTGGCGTTTTCACGGGACTGTGCTTTCAAATATTAAGTGTTCATGCTTACAGAGCTCACAATTGGTGTCTAAAGCCTTGGAATGACGAGAATAGTGTTTATGTTTACAATTAAGGAGGATAGGCTTTGGTGTTTTTTTGTGTGAATCAGTTGAAATGGTGACGATTCCGGTAAATACTTCTAAGCAAACTGGCTAAGTTTGGTAAAACTGTTAAAATACACAATGATAGTTCCCAGAAATGATTAAGAACGTGTAAGAAACAACTCAAATACTAGTAAATAGAGTCTTACTACATTTACTGTCGAATTCAATCACGGAAGTTTCCAGTGGAAAGCTGTGAAATGACAAAAATACTGGTAATATTTGCAACTCCGGTACTTCCGGTTGCATTTTTACGGGACTGTGCTTTCAAATATTAAGAGTTCATGCTTACAGAGCTCAGAATTGGTGTCTAAAGCTTTGGAATGACCAGAATAGTGTTTATGTTTACAATTAAGGAGGATTGGCTTTGGCGTTTTTTTGTGTGAATCAGTTGAAATGGTGACGATTCCGGTAAATACTTCTAAGGAAACTGTCTAATTTTGGTAAAACTGTTAAAATACACAACGATAGTTCCCAGAAATGATTAAGAACGTGTAAGAAACAACTCAAGTACTCGTAAATAGAGCCTTACTACACTTACTATCATATTCAATCTCGGGGGTTTCCAGTGGAAAGCTGTGAAATGATGAAAATACTGGTAATATTTACAACTCCGGTTACTTCCGGTGGCGTTTTCACGGGACTGTGCTTTCAAATATGAAGGGTTCATGCTTACAGAGCTCAGAATTGGTGTCTAAATCCTTGGAATGACGAGAATAGTGTTTATGTTTACAATCAAGGAGGATTGGCTTTGGCGTTTTTTTGTGTGAATCAGTTAAAATGGTGACGATTCCGGTAAATACTTCTAAGCAAACTGGCTAAGTTTGGTAAAACTGTTAAAATACACAATGATAGTTCCCAGAAATGATGAAGAACGTGTAAGAAACAACTCAAATACTAGTAAATAGAGTCTTACTACATTTACTGTCGAATTCAATCACGGAAGTTTCCAGTGGAAAGCTGTGAAATGACAAAAATACTGGTAATATTTGCAACTCCGGTACTTCCGGTTGCATTTTTACGTGACTGTGCTTTCAAATATTAAGAGTTCATGCTTACAGAGCTCAGAATTGGTGTCTAAAGCTTTGGAATGACCAGAATAGTGTTTATGTTTACAATTAAGGAGGATTGGCTTTGGCGTTTTTTTGTGTGAATCAGTTGAAATGGTGACGATTCCGGTAAATACTTCTAAGGAAACTGTCTAATTTTGGTAAAACTGTTAAAATACACAATGATAGTTCCCAGAAATGATTAAGAGCGTGTAAGGAACAACTCAAGTACTCGTAAATAGAGCCTTACTTCATTTACTGTCATATTCAATCACGGAAGTTTCCAGTGGAAAACTTTGAAACGATGAAAATACTGGTAATATTTACAACTCCAGGACTTCCGGTGGCGTTTTCACGGGGCTGTGCTTTCAAATATTAAGAGTTCATGCTTACAGAGCTCAGAATTGGTGTCTAAAGCCTTGGAATGACGAGAATAGTGTTTATGATTACAATTAAGGAGGATTGGCTTTGGTGTTTTTTTGTGTGAATCAGTTAAAATGGTGACGATTCCGTTAAATACTTGTAAGCAAACTGTCTAATTTTGGTAAAACTGTTAAAATACACGGGACTGTGCTTTCAAATATGAAGGGTTCATGCTTACAGAGCTCAGAATTGGTGTCTAAAGCCTTGGAATGATAGTTCCAAGTGGAAAGCTGTGAAATGACGAAAATACTGTTAATATGTACAAGTCCGGGTATTTTCGGTGGCGTTTTCACAGGACTGTGCTTTCAAATATTAAGAGTTCATGCTTACAGAGCTCAGAATTGGTGTCTAAAGCTTTGGAATGACCAGAATAGTGTTTATGTTTACAATTAAGGAGGATTGGCTTTGGCGTTTTTGTGTGTGAATCAGTTAAAATGGTGACGATTCCGGTAAATACTTCTAAGCAAACTGTCTAATTTTTGTAAAACTGTTAAAATACACAATGATAGTTCCCAGAAATGATTAAGAACGTGTAAGAAACAACTCAAATACTCGTAAATAGAGCCTTACTTCATTTACTGTCATATTCAATCACGGAAGTTTCCAGTGGAAAGCTGTGAAATGATGAAAATACTGGTAATATTTTCAACTCCGGGTACTTCCGGTGGCGTTTTCACGGGACTGTGCTTTCAAATTTGAAGAGTTCATGCTTATAGAGCTCAGAATTGGTGTCTAAAGCCTTGGAATGACGAGAATAGTGTTTATGTTTACAATTAAGGAGGATTGGCTTTGGTGTTTTTTTGTTTGAATCAGTTAAAATGGTGACGATTCCGGTAAATACTTCTAAGCAAACTGTCTAATTTTGGTAAAACTTTTAAAATACACAATGATAGTTCTCAGAAATGATTAAGAACGTGTAAGAAACAACTCAAGTACTCGTAAATACAGTCTTACTACATTGACAGTCGAATTCAATCACGGAGGTTTCCAGTGGAAAGCTGTGAAATGACGAAAATACTGGGAACATTTACTACTCCGGGTACATCCGGTGGCGTTTTCACGGGACTGTGCTTTAAATATTAAGAGTTCATGCTTACAGAGCTCAGAATTGGTGTCTAAAGCCTTGGAATGACGAGAATAGTGTTTACGTTTACAATTAAGTAGGATAGGCTCTGGTGGTTTTTAGTGTGAATAAGTTGAAATGGTGAGGACTCCAGTAAATACTTCTAAGCAAACTGTCTAATTTTGGTAAAACTGTTAAAATACATCAATGATAGTTACCAGAAATGCTTAAGAACATGTAAGAAACAACTCAAGTACTAGTAAATAGAGTCTTACTACATTGACTTTTGAATTCAATCACGGAGGTTTCGAACGGAAAGCTGTGAAATGACGAAAATACTGGTAATATTTACAAGTCCGGGCACTTCCGGTGGCGTTTTCACGGGACTGTACTTTCAAATATTAAGAGTTCATGCTAACAGAGCTCAGAATTGGTGTCTAAAGCTTTGGAATGACCAGAATAGTGTTTATGTTTACAATTAAGGAGGATTGGCTTTGGGGTTTTTGTGTGTGAATCAGTTAAAAAGGTGACGATTCCGGTAAATACTTCTAAGCAAACTGTCTAATTTTTGTAAAACTGTTAAAATACACAATGATAGTTCCCAGAAATGATTAAGAGCGTGTAAGAAACAACTCAAGTACTCGTAAATAGAGCCTTACTTCATTTACTGTCATATTCAATCACGGAAGTTTCCAGTGGAAAACTTTGAAACGATGAAAATACTGGTAATATTTACAACTCCAGGACTTCCGGTGGCGTTTTCACGGGGCTGTGCTTTCAAATATTAAGAGTTCATGCTTACAGAGCTCAGAATTGGTGTCTAAAGCCTTGGAATGACGAGAATAGTGTTTATGATTACAATTAGGGAGGATTGGCTTTGGTGTTTTTTTGTGTGAATCAGTTAAAATGGTGACGATTCCGTTAAATACTTCTAAGCAAACTGTCTAATTTTGGTAAAGCTGTTAAAACACACAATGATAGTTCCCGGAAAAGCTTAAGAACTTGTAAGAAACAACTGAAATACTCTTAAATAGAGCCTTACTTCATTTACTGTCATATTCAATCACGGAAGTTTCCAGTGGAAAGCTGTGAAATGATGAAAATACTGGTAATATTTACAACTCCGGGTACTTCCGGTGGCGTTTTCACGGGACTGTGCTTTCAAATATTAAGTGTTCATGCTTACAGAGCTCACAATTGGTGTCTAAAGCCTTGGAATGACGAGAATAGTGTTTATGTTTACAATTAAGGAGGATAGGCTTTGGTGTTTTTTTGTGTGAATCAGTTGAAATGGTGACGATTCCGGTAAATACTTCTAAGCAAACTGGCTAAGGTTGGTAAAACTGTTAAAATACACAATGATAGTTCCCAGAAATGATTAAGAACGTGTAAGAAACAACTCAAATACTAGTAAATAGAGTCTTACTACATTTACTGTCGAATTCAATCACGGAGGTTTCCAGTGGAAAGCTGTGAAATGACAAAAATACTGGTAATATTTGCAAATCCGGTACTTCCGGTTGCATTTTTACGGGACTGTGCTTTCAAATATTAAGAGTTCATGCTTACAGAGCTCAGAATTGGTGTCTAAAGCTTTGGAATGACCAGAATAGTGTTTATGTTTACAATTAAGGAGGATTGGCTTTGGCGTTTTTTTGTGTGAATCAGTTGAAATGGTGACGATTCCGGTAAATACTTCTAAGGAAACTGTCTAATTTTGGTAAAACTGTTAAAATACACAATGATAGTTCCCAGAAATGATTAAGAGCGTGTAAGAAACAACTCAAGTACTCGTAAATAGAGCCTTACTTCATTTACTGTCATATTCAATCACGGAAGTTTCCAGTGGAAAACTTTGAAACGATGAAAATACTGGTAATATTTACAACTCCAGGACTTCCGGTGGCGTTTTCACGGGGCTGTGCTTTCAAATATTAAGAGTTCATGCTTACAGAGCTCAGAATTGGTGTCTAAAGCCTTGGAATGACGAGAATAGTGTTTATGATTACAATTAAGGAGGATTGGCTTTGGTGTTTTTTTGTGTGAATCAGTTAAAATGGTGACGATTCTGTTAAATACTTGTAAGCAAACTGTCTAATTTTGGTAAAACTGTTAAAATACACGGGACTGTGCTTTCAAATATGAAGGGTTCATGCTTACAGAGCTCAGAATTGGTGTCTAAAGCCTTGGAATGATAGTTCCAAGTGGAAAGCTGTGAAATGACGAAAATACTGTTAATATTTACAAGTCCGGGTATTTCCGGTGGCGTTTTCACAGGACTGTGCTTTCAAATATTAAGAGTTCATGCTTACAGAGCTCAGAATTGGTGTCTAAAGCTTTGGAATGACCAGAATAGTGTTTATGTTTACAATTAAGGAGGATTGGCTTTGGCGTTTTTGTGTGTGAATCAGTTAAAATGGTGACGATTCCGGTAAATACTTCTAAGCAAACTGTCTAATTTTTGTAAAACTGTTAAAATACACAATGATAGTTCCCAGAAATGATTAAGAACGTGTAAGAAACAACTCAAATACTCGTAAATAGAGCCTTACTTCATTTACTGTCATATTCAATCACGGAAGTTTCCAGTGGAAAGCTGTGAAATGATGAAAATACTGGTAATATTTTCAACTCCGGGTATTTCCGGTGGCGTTTTCACGGGACTGTGCTTTCAAATTTGAAGAGTTCATGCTTATAGAGCTCAGAATTGGTGTCTAAAGCCTTGGAATGACGAGAATAGTGTTTATGTTTACAATTAAGGAGGATTGGCTTTGGTGTTTTTTTGTTTGAATCAGTTAAAATGGTGACGATTCCGGTAAATACTTATAAGCAAACTGTCTAATTTTGGTAAAACTGTTAAAATACACAATGATAGTTCTCAGAAATGATTAAGAACGTGTAAGAAACAACTCAAGTACTCGTTAATACAGTCTTACTACATTTACAGTCGAATTCAATCACGGAGGTTTCCAGTGGAAAGCTGTGAAATGACGAAAATACTGGGAACATTTACTACTCCGGGTACTTCCGGTGGCGTTTTCACGGGACTGTGCTTTAAATATTAAGAGTTCATGCTTACAGAGCTCAGAATTGGTGTCTAAAGCCTTGGAATGACGAGAATAGTGTTTACGTTTACAATTAAGTAGGATAGACTCTGGTGGTTTTTAGTGTGAATAAGTTGAAATGGTGACGACTCCAGTAAATACTTCTAAGCAAACTGTCTAATTTTGGTAAAACTGTTAAAATACATCAATGATAGTTCCCAGAAATGCTTAAGAACATGTAAGAAACAACTCAAGTACTAGTAAATAGAGTCTTACTACATTGACTGTTGAATTCAATCACGGAGGTTTCGAACGGAAAGCTGTGAAATGACGAAAATACTGGTAATATTTACAAGTCCGGGTATTTCCGGTGGCGTTTTCACGGGACTGTGCTTTCAAATATTAAGAGTTCATGCTTACAGAGCTCAGAATTGGTGTCTAAAGCTTTGGAATGACCAGAATATTGTTTATGTTTACAATTAAGGAGGATTGGCTTTGGCGTTTTTGTGTGTGA
This sequence comes from Myotis daubentonii, assembly GCF_963259705.1. Taxonomy (NCBI): domain Eukaryota; kingdom Metazoa; phylum Chordata; class Mammalia; order Chiroptera; family Vespertilionidae; genus Myotis; species Myotis daubentonii. Next base: position 267,795 of record NC_081851.1, read on the forward strand.
ATCAGTTAAAATGGTGACGATTCCGGTAAATACTTCTAAGCAAACTGTCTAATTTTTGTAAAACTGTTAAAATACACAATGATAGTTCCCAGAAATGATTAAGAACGTGTAAGAAACAACTCAAATACTCGTAAATAGAGCCTTACTTCATTTACTGTCATATTCAATCACGGAAGTTTCCAGTGGAAAGCTGTGAAATGATGAAAATACTGGTAATATTTGCAACTCCTGGTACTTCCGGTGGCGTTTTCACGGGACTGTGCTTTCAAATTTGAAGAGTTCATGCTTACAGAGCTCAGAATTGGTGTCTAAGGCCTTGGAATGACGAGAATCGTGTTTATGTTTACAATTAAGGAGGATTGGCTTTGGTGTTTTTTTGTGTGAATCAGTTAAAATGGTGACGATTCCATTAAATACTTGTAAGCAAACTGTGTAATTTTGGTAAAACTGTTTAAATACACGGGACTGTGCTTTCAAATATGAAGGGTTCATGCTTACAGAGCTCAGAATTGGTGTCTAAAGCCTTGGAATGATAGTTCCAAGTGGAAAGCTGTGAAATGACGAAAATACTGGTAATATTTACAACTCCAGGTACTTCCGGTGGCGTTTTCACGGGACTGTGCTTTCAAATATTAAGAGTTCATGCTTACAGAGCTCAGAATTGGTGTCTAAAGCTTTGGAATGACCAGAATAGTGTTTATGTTTACAATTAAGGAGGATTGGCTTTGGCGTTTTTTTGTGTGAATCAGTTGAAATGGTGACGATTCCGGTAAATACTTCTAAGGAAACTGTCAAATTTTGGTAAAACTGTTAAAATACACAATGATAGTTCCCAGAAATGATTAAGAACGTGTAAGAAACAACTCAAATACTCGTAAATAGAGCCTTACTTCATTTACTGTCATATTCAATCACGGAAGTTTCCAGTGGAAAGCTGTGAAACGATGAAAATACGGGTAATATTTACACCTCCAGGACTTCCGGTGGAGTTTTCACGGGGCTGTGCTTTCAAATATTAAGAGTTCATGCTTAGAGAGCTCAGAATTGGTGTCAAAAGCCTTGGAATGACGAGAATAATGTTTATGTTTATAATTAAGGAGGATTGGCTTTGGTGTTTTTTTGTTTGAATCAGTTAAAATGGTGACGATTCCGGTAAATACGTCTAAGCAAACTGTCTAATTTTGGTAAAACTGTTAAAATACACAATGATAGTTCTCAGAAATGATTAAGAACGTGTAAGAAACAACTCAAGTACTCGTTAATACAGTCTTACTACATTTACAGTCGAATTCAATCACGGAGGTTTCCAGTGGAAAGCTGTGAAATGACGAAAATACTGGGAACATTTACTACTCCGGGTACTTCCGGTGGCGTTTTCACGGGACTGTGCTTTAAATATTAAGAGTTCATGCTTACAGAGCTCAGAATTGGTGTCTAAAGCCTTGGAATGACGAGAATAGTGTTTACGTTTACAATTAAGTAGGATAGACTCTGGTGGTTTTTAGTGTGAATAAGTTGAAATGGTGACGACTCCAGTAAATACTTCTAAGCAAACTGTCTAATTTTGGTAAAACTGTTAAAATACATCAATGATAGTTCCCAGAAATGCTTAAGAACATGTAAGAAACAACTCAAGTACTAGTAAATAGAGTCTTACTACATTGACTGTTGAATTCAATCACGGAGGTTTCGAACGGAAAGCTGTGAAATGACGAAAATACTGGTAATATTTACAAGTCCGGGTATTTCCGGTGGCGTTTTCACGGGACTGTGCTTTCAAATATTAAGAGTTCATGCTTACAGAGCTCAGAATTGGTGTCTAAAGCTTTGGAATGACCAGAATATTGTTTATGTTTACAATTAAGGAGGATTGGCTTTGGCGTTTTTGTGTGTGAATCAGTTAAAATGGTGACGATTCCGGTAAATACTTCTAAGCAAACTGTCTAATTTTTGTAAAACTGTTAAAATACACAATGATAGTTCCCAGAAATGATTAAGAACGTGTAAGAAACAACTCAAATACTCGTAAATAGAGCCTTACTTCATTTACTGTCATATTCAATCACGGAAGTTTCCAGTGGAAAGCTGTGAAATGATGAAAATACTGGTAATATTTGCAACTCCTGGTACTTCCGGTGGCGTTTTCACGGGACTGTGCTTTCAAATTTGAAGAGTTCATGCTTACAGAGCTCAGAATTGGTGTCTAAGGCCTTGGAATGACGAGAATCGTGTTTATGTTTACAATTAAGGAGGATTGGCTTTGGTGTTTTTTTGTGTGAATCAGTTAAAATGGTGACGATTCCATTAAATACTTGTAAGCAAACTGTGTAATTTTGGTAAAACTGTTTAAATACACGGGACTGTGCTTTCAAATATGAAGGGTTCATGCTTACAGAGCTCAGAATTGGTGTCTAAAGCCTTGGAATGATAGTTCCAAGTGGAAAGCTGTGAAATGACGAAAATACTGGTAATATTTACAACTCCAGGTACTTCCGGTGGCGTTTTCACGGGACTGTGCTTTCAAATATTAAGAGTTCATGCTTACAGAGCTCAGAATTGGTGTCTAAAGCTTTGGAATGACCAGAATAGTGTTTATGTTTACAATTAAGGAGGATTGGCTTTGGCGTTTTTTTGTGTGAATCAGTTGAAATGGTGACGATTCCGGTAAATACTTCTAAGGAAACTGTCAAATTTTGGTAAAACTGTTAAAATACACAATGATAGTTCCCAGAAATGATTAAGAACGTGTAAGAAACAACTCAAATACTCGTAAATAGAGCCTTACTTCATTTACTGTCATATTCAATCACGGAAGTTTCCAGTGGAAAGCTGTGAAACGATGAAAATACGGGTAATATTTACACCTCCAGGACTTCCGGTGGAGTTTTCAAGGGGCTGTGCTTTCAAATATTAAGAGTTCATGCTTAGAGAGCTCAGAATTGGTGTCAAAAGCCTTGGAATGACGAGAATAGTGTTTATGTTTATAATTAAGGAGGATTGGCTTTGGTGTTTTTTTGTTTGAATCAGTTAAAATGGTGACGATTCCGGTAAATACGTCTAAGCAAACTGTCTAATTTTGGTAAAACTGTTAAAATACACAATGATAGTTCTCAGAAATGATTAAGAACGTGTAAGAAACAACTCAAGTACTGGTAAATACAGTGTTACTACATTTACAGTCGAATTCAATTACGGAGGTTTCCAGTGGAAAGCTGTGAAATGACGAAAATACTGGTAATATTTACAACTCCGGGTACTTCCGGTGGCGTTTTCATGGGACTGTGCTTTAAATATTAAGAGTTCATGCTTACAGAGCTCAGAATTGGTGTCTAAAGCCTTGGAATGACGAGAATAGTGTTTATGTTTACAATTAAGGAGGATAGGCTCTGGTGGTTTTTTGTGTGAATAAGTTGAAATGGTGACGACTCCAGTAAATACTTCTAAGCAAACTGTCTAATTTTGGTAAAACTGTTAAAATACACAATGATAGTTCCCAGAAATGCTTAAGAACATGTAAGAAACAGCTCAAGTACAAGTAAATAGAGTCTTACTACATTTACTGTCGAATTCAATCACTTAGGTTTCCAGTGGAAAGCTGTGAAATGACGAAAATACTGGTAATATTTGCAACTCCGGGTATTTCCGGTGGCGTTTTCACGGGACTGTGCTTTCAAATATTAAGAGTTCATGCTTACAGAGCTCAGAATTGGTGTCTAAAGCTTTGGAATGACCAGAATAGTGTTTATGTTTACAATTAAGGAGGATTGGCTTTGGCGTTTTTGTGTGTGAATCAGTTAAAATGGTGACGATTCCGGTAAATACTTCTAAGCAAACTGTCTAATTTTGGTAAAACTGTTAAAATACACAATGATAGTTCCCAGAAATGATTAAGAACGTGTAAGAAACAACTCAAGTACTCGTAAATAGAGCCTTACTTCATTTACTGTCATATTCAATCACGGAAGTTTCCAGTGGAAAACTTTGAAGCGATGAAAATACTGGTAATATTTACAACTCCAGGACTTCCGGTGGCGTTTTCACGGGGCTGTGCTTTCAAATATTAAGAGTTCATGCTTACAGAGCTCAGAATTGGTGTCTAAAGCCTTGGAATGACGAGAATAGTGTTTATGATTACAATTAAGGAGGATTGGCTTTGGTGTTTTTTTGTGTGAATCAGTTAAAATGGTGACGATTCCGTTAAATACTTCTAAGCAAACTGTCTAATTTCGGTAAAACTGTTAAAATACACAACGATAGTTCCCAGAAATGATTAATAACGTGTAAGAAACAACTCAAGTACTCGTAAATAGAGCCTTACTACATTTACTATCATATTCAATCTCGGGGGTTTCCAGTGGAAAGCTGTGAAATGATGAAAATACTGGTAATATTTCCAACTCCGGTTACTTCCGGTGGCGTTTTCACGGGACTGTGCTTTCAAATATGAAGGGTTCATGCTTACAGAGCTCAGAATTTGTGTCTAAATCCTTGGAATGACGAGAATAGTGTTTATGTTTACAATCAAGGAGGATTGGCTTTGGCGTTTTTTTGTGTGAATCAGTTAAAATGGTGACGATTCCGGTAAATACTTCTAAGCAAACTGTCTAAGTTTGGTAAAACTGTTAAAATACACAATGATAGTTCCCGGAAATGCTGAAGAACGTGTAAGAAACAACTAAAGTACTAGTAAATAGAGTCTTACTACATTTACTGTCGAATTCAATCACGGAGGTTTCCAGTGGAAAGCTGTGAAATGAAGAAAATACTGGTAATATTTACAAGTCCGGGTATTTCCGGTGGCGTTTTCACGGGACTGTGCTTTCAAATATTAAGAGTTCATGCTTACAGAGCTCAGAATTGGTGTCTAAAGCTTTGGAATGACCAGAATAGTGTTTATGTTTACAATTAAGGAGGATTGGCTTTGGCGTTTTTGTGTGTGAATCAGTTAAAATGGTGACGATTCCGGTAAATACTTCTAAGCAAACTGTCTAATTTTTGTAAAACTGTTAAAATACACAATGATAGTTCCCAGAAATGATTAAGAACGTGTAAGAAACAACTCAAATACTCGTAAATAGAGCCTTACTTCATTTACTGTCATATTCAATCACGGAAGTTTCCAGTGGAAAGCTGTGAAATGATGAAAATACTGGTAATATTTTCAACTCCGGGTACTTCCGGTGGCGTTTTCACGGGACTGTGCTTTCAAATTTGAAGAGTTCATGCTTATAGAGCTCAGAATTGGTGTCTAAAGCCTTGGAATGACGAGAATAGTGTTTATGTTTACAATTAAGGAGGATTGGCTTTGGTGTTTTTTTGTTTGAATCAGTTAAAATGGTGACGATTCCGGTAAATACTTATAAGCAAACTGTCTAATTTTGGTAAAACTGTTAAAATACACAATGATAGTTCTCAGAAATGATTAAGATCGTGTAAGAAACAACTCAAGTACTCGTTAATACAGTCTTACTACATTTACAGTCGAATTCAATCACGGAGGTTTCCAGTGGAAAGCTGTGAAATGACGAAAATACTGGGAACATTTACTACTCCGGGTACTTCCGGTGGCGTTTTCACGGGACTGTGCTTTAAATATTAAGAGTTCATGCTTACAGAGCTCAGAATTGGTGTCTAAAGCCTTGGAATGACGAGAATAGTGTTTACGTTTACAATTAAGTAGGATAGGCTCTGGTGGTTTTTAGTGTGAATAAGTTGAAATGGTGACGACTCCAGTAAATACTTCTAAGCAAACTGTCTAATTTTGGTAAAACTGTTAAAATACATCAATGATAGTTCCCAGAAATGCTTAAGAACATGTAAGAAACAACTCAAGTCCTAGTAAATAGAGTCTTACTACATTGACTGTTGAATTCAATCACGGAGGTTTCCAGTGGAAAGCTGTGAAATGACGAAAATACTGGTAATATTTACAAGTCCGGGTATTTCCGGTGGCGTTTTCACGGGACTGTGCTTTCAAATATTAAGAGTTCATGCTTACAGAGCTCAGAATTGGTGTCAAAAGCCTTGGAATGACGAGATTAGTGTTTATGTTTACAATTAAGGAGGATTGGCTTTGGTGTTTTTTTGTTTGAATCAGTTAAAATGGTGACGATTCCGGTAAATACTTCTAAGCAAACTGTCTAATTTTGGTAAAACTGTTAAAATACACAATGATAGTTCTCAGAAATGATTAAGAACGTGTAAGAAACAACTCAAGTACTGGTAAATACAGTGTTACTACATTTACAGTCGAATTCAATCACGGAGGTTTCCAGTGGAAAGCTGTGAAATGACGAAAATACTGGTAATATTTACAACTCCGGGTATTTCCGGTGGCGTTTTCATGGGACTGTGCTTTAAATATTAAGAGTTCATGCTTACAGAGCTCAGAATTGGTGTCTAAAGCCTTGGAATGACGAGAATAGTGTTTATGTTTACAATTAAGGAGGATAGGCTCTGGTGGTTTTTTGTGTGAATAAGTTGAAATGGTGACGACTCCAGTAAATACTTCTAAGCAAACTCTCTAATTTTGGTAAAACTGTTCACATACACAATGATAGTTCCCAGAAATGCTTAAGAACATGTAAGAAACAACTCAAGTACTAGTAAATAGAGTCTTACTACATTTACTGTCGAATTCAATCACGGAGGTTTCCAGTGGAAAGCTGTGAAATGACGAAAATACTGGTAATATTTACAAGTCCGGGTATTTCCGGTGGCGTTTTCACAGGACTGTGCTTTCAAATATTAAGAGTTCATGCTTACAGAGCTCAGAATTGGTGTCTAAAGCTTTGGAATGACCAGAATAGTGTTTATGTTTACAATTAAGGAGGATTGGCTTTGGCGTTTTTGTGTGTGAATCAGTTAAAATGGTGACGATTCCGGTAAATACTTCTAAGCAAACTGTCTAATTTTTGTAAAACTGTTAAAATACACAATGATAGTTCCCAGAAATGATTAAGAACGTGTAAGAAACAACTCAAATACTCGTAAATAGAGCCTTACTTCATTTACTGTCATATTCAATCACGGAAGTTTCCAGTGGAAAGCTGTGAAATGATGAAAATACTGGTAATATTTTCAACTCCGGGTATTTCCGGTGGCGTTTTCACGGGACTGTGCTTTCAAATTTGAAGAGTTCATGCTTATAGAGCTCAGAATTGGTGTCTAAAGCCTTGGAATGACGAGAATAGTGTTTATGTTTACAATTAAGGAGGATTGGCTTTGGTGTTTTTTTGTTTGAATCAGTTAAAATGGTGACGATTCCGGTAAATACTTATAAGCAAACTGTCTAATTTTGGTAAAACTGTTAAAATACACAATGATAGTTCTCAGAAATGATTAAGAACGTGTAAGAAACAACTCAAGTACTCGTTAATACAGTCTTACTACATTTACAGTCGAATTCAATCACGGAGGTTTCCAGTGGAAAGCTGTGAAATGACGAAAATACTGGGAACATTTACTACTCCGGGTACTTCCGGTGGCGTTTTCACGGGACTGTGCTTTAAATATTAAGAGTTCATGCTTACAGAGCTCAGAATTGGTGTCTAAAGCCTTGGAATGACGAGAATAGTGTTTACGTTTACAATTAAGTAGGATAGACTCTGGTGGTTTTTAGTGTGAATAAGTTGAAATGGTGACGACTCCAGTAAATACTTCTAAGCAAACTGTCTAATTTTGGTAAAACTGTTAAAATACATCAATGATAGTTCCCAGAAATGCTTAAGAACATGTAAGAAACAACTCAAGTACTAGTAAATAGAGTCTTACTACATTGACTGTTGAATTCAATCACGGAGGTTTCGAACGGAAAGCTGTGAAATGACGAAAATACTGGTAATATTTACAAGTCCGGGTATTTCCGGTGGCGTTTTCACGGGACTGTGCTTTCAAATATTAAGAGTTCATGCTTACAGAGCTCAGAATTGGTGTCTAAAGCTTTGGAATGACCAGAATATTGTTTATGTTTACAATTAAGGAGGATTGGCTTTGGCGTTTTTGTGTGTGAATCAGTTAAAATGGTGACGATTCCGGTAAATACTTCTAAGCAAACTGTCTAATTTTTGTAAAACTGTTAAAATACACAATGATAGTTCCCAGAAATGATTAAGAACGTGTAAGAAACAACTCAAATACTCGTAAATAGAGCCTTACTTCATTTACTGTCATATTCAATCACGGAAGTTTCCAGTGGAAAGCTGTGAAATGATGAAAATACTGGTAATATTTGCAACTCCTGGTACTTCCGGTGGCGTTTTCACGGGACTGTGCTTTCAAATTTGAAGAGTTCATGCTTACAGAGCTCAGAATTGGTGTCTAAGGCCTTGGAATGACGAGAATCGTGTTTATGTTTACAATTAAGGAGGATTGGCTTTGGTGTTTTTTTGTGTGAATCAGTTAAAATGGTGACGATTCCATTAAATACTTGTAAGCAAACTGTCTAATTTTGGTAAAACTGTTTAAATACACGGGACTGTGCTTTCAAATATGAAGGGTTCATGCTTACAGAGCTCAGAATTGGTGTCTAAAGCCTTGGAATGATAGTTCCAAGTGGAAAGCTGTGAAATGACGAAAATACTGGTAATATTTACAACTCCAGGTACTTCCGGTGGCGTTTTCACGGGACTGTGCTTTCAAATATTAAGAGTTCATGCTTACAGAGCTCAGAATTGGTGTCTAAAGCTTTGGAATGACCAGAATAGTGTTTATGTTTACAATTAAGGAGGATTGGCTTTGGCGTTTTTTTGTGTGAATCAGTTGAAATGGTGACGATTCCGGTAAATACTTCTAAGGAAACTGTCAAATTTTGGTAAAACTGTTAAAATACACAATGATAGTTCCCAGAAATGATTAAGAACGTGTAAGAAACAACTCAAATACTCGTAAATAGAGCCTTACTTCATTTACTGTCATATTCAATCACGGAAGTTTCCAGTGGAAAGCTGTGAAACGATGAAAATACGGGTAATATTTACACCTCCAGGACTTCCGGTGGAGTTTTCACGGGGCTGTGCTTTCAAATATTAAGAGTTCATGCTTAGAGAGCTCAGAATTGGTGTCAAAAGCCTTGGAATGACGAGAATAGTGTTTATGTTTATAATTAAGGAGGATTGGCTTTGGTGTTTTTTTGTTTGAATCAGTTAAAATGGTGACGATTCCGGTAAATACGTCTAAGCAAACTGTCTAATTTTGGTAAAACTGTTAAAATACACAATGATAGTTCTCAGAAATGATTAAGAACGTGTAAGAAACAACTCAAGTACTCGTTAATACAGTCTTACTACATTTACAGTCGAATTCAATCACGGAGGTTTCCAGTGGAAAGCTGTGAAATGACGAAAATACTGGGAACATTTACTACTCCGGGTACTTCCGGTGGCGTTTTCACGGGACTGTGCTTTAAATATTAAGAGTTCATGCTTACAGAGCTCAGAATTGGTGTCTAAAGCCTTGGAATGACGAGAATAGTGTTTACGTTTACAATTAAGTAGGATAGACTCTGGTGGTTTTTAGTGTGAATAAGTTGAAATGGTGACGACTCCAGTAAATACTTCTAAGCAAACTGTCTAATTTTGGTAAAACTGTTAAAATACATCAATGATAGTTCCCAGAAATGCTTAAGAACATGTAAGAAACAACTCAAGTACTAGTAAATAGAGTCTTACTACATTGACTGTTGAATTCAATCACGGAGGTTTCGAACGGAAAGCTGTGAAATGACGAAAATACTGGTAATATTTACAAGTCCGGGTATTTCCGGTGGCGTTTTCACGGGACTGTGCTTTCAAATATTAAGAGTTCATGCTTACAGAGCTCAGAATTGGTGTCTAAAGCTTTGGAATGACCAGAATATTGTTTATGTTTACAATTAAGGAGGATTGGCTTTGGCGTTTTTGTGTGTGAATCAGTTAAAATGGTGACGATTCCGGTAAATACTTCTAAGCAAACTGTCTAATTTTTGTAAAACTGTTAAAATACACAATGATAGTTCCCAGAAATGATTAAGAACGTGTAAGAAACAACTCAAATACTCGTAAATAGAGCCTTACTTCATTTACTGTCATATTCAATCACGGAAGTTTCCAGTGGAAAGCTGTGAAATGATGAAAATACTGGTAATATTTGCAACTCCTGGTACTTCCGGTGGCGTTTTCACGGGACTGTGCTTTCAAATTTGAAGAGTTCATGCTTACAGAGCTCAGAATTGGTGTCTAAGGCCTTGGAATGACGAGAATCGTGTTTATGTTTATAATTAAGGAGGATTGGCTTTGGTGTTTTTTTGTTTGAATCAGTTAAAATGGTGACGATTCCGGTAAATACGTCTAAGCAAACTGTCTAATTTTGGTAAAACTGTTAAAATACACAATGATAGTTCTCAGAAATGATTAAGAACGTGTAAGAAACAACTCAAGTACTGGTAAATACAGTGTTACTACATTTACAGTCGAATTCAATTACGGAGGTTTCCAGTGGAAAGCTGTGAAATGACGAAAATACTGGTAATATTTACAACTCCGGGTACTTCCGGTGGCGTTTTCATGGGACTGTGCTTTAAATATTAAGAGTTCATGCTTACAGAGCTCAGAATTGGTGTCTAAAGCCTTGGAATGACGAGAATAGTGTTTATGTTTACAATTAAGGAGGATAGGCTCTGGTGGTTTTTTGTGTGAATAAGTTGAAATGGTGACGACTCCAGTAAATACTTCTAAGCAAACTGTCTAATTTTGGTAAAACTGTTAAAATACACAATGATAGTTCCCAGAAATGCTTAAGAACATGTAAGAAACAGCTCAAGTACAAGTAAATAGAGTCTTACTACATTTACTGTCGAATTCAATCACTTAGGTTTCCAGTGGAAAGCTGTGAAATGACGAAAATACTGGTAATATTTACAAGTCCGGGTATTTCCGGTGGCGTTTTCACGGGACTGTGCTTTCAAATATTAAGAGTTCATGCTTACAGAGCTCAGAATTGGTGTCTAAAGCTTTGGAATGACCAGAATAGTGTTTATGTTTACAATTAAGGAGGATTGGCTTTGGCGTTTTTGTGTGTGAATCAGTTAAAATGGTGACGATTCCGGTAAATACTTCTAAGCAAACTGTCTAATTTTGGTAAAACTGTTAAAATACACAATGATAGTTCCCAGAAATGATTAAGAACGTGTAAGAAACAACTCAAGTACTCGTAAATAGAGCCTTACTTCATTTACTGTCATATTCAATCACGGAAGTTTCCAGTGGAAAACTTTGAAACGATGAAAATACTGGTAATATTTACAACTCCAGGACTTCCGGTGGCGTTTTCACGGGGCTGTGCTTTCCAATATTAAGAGTTCATGCTTACAGAGCTCAGAATTGGTGTCTAAAGCCTTGGAATGACGAGAATAGTGTTTATGATTACAATTAAGGAGGATTGGCTTTGGTGTTTTTTTGTGTGAATCAGTTAAAATGGTGACGATTCCGTTAAATACTTCTAAGCAAACTGTCTAATTTTGGTAAAACTGTTAAAATACACAACGATAGTTCCCAGAAATGATTAAGAACGTGTAAGAAACAACTCAAGTACTCGTAAATAGAGCCTTACTACATTTACTATCATATTCAATCTCGGGGGTTTCCAGTGGAAAGCTGTGAAATGATGAAAATACTGGTAATATTTCCAACTCCGGTTACTTCCGGTGGCGTTTTCACGGGACTGTGCTTTCAAATATGAAGGGTTCATGCTTACAGAGCTCAGAATTTGTGTCTAAATCCTTGGAATGACGAGAATAGTGTTTATGTTTACAATCAAGGAGGATTGGCTTTGGCGTTTTTTTGTGTGAATCAGTTAAAATGGTGACGATTCCGGTAAATACATCTAAGCAAACTGTCTAAGTTTGGTAAAACTGTTAAAATACACAATGATAGTTCCCGGAAATGCTTAAGAACGTGTAAGAAACAACTAAAGTACTAGTAAATAGAGTCTTACTACATTTACTGTCGAATTCAATCACGGAGGTTTCCAGTGGAAAGCTGTGAAATGAAGAAAATACTGGTAATATTCACAAGTCCGGGTATTTCCGGTGGCGTTTTCACGGGACTGTGCTTTCAAATATTAAGAGTTCATGCTTACAGAGCTCAGAATTGGTGTCTAAAGCTTTGGAATGACCAGAATAGTGTTTATGTTTACAATTAAGGAGGATTGGCTTTGGCGTTTTTGTGTGTGAATCAGTTAAAATGGTGACGATTCCGGTAAATACTTCTAAGCAAACTGTCTAATTTTTGTAAAACTGTTAAAATACACAATGATAGTTCCCAGAAATGATTAAGAACGTGTAAGAAACAACTCAAATACTCGTAAATAGAGCCTTACTTCATTTACTGTCATATTCAATCACGGAAGTTTCCAGTGGAAAGCTGTGAAATGATGAAAATACTGGTAATATTTTCAACTCCGGGTACTTCCGGTGGCGTTTTCACGGGACTGTGCTTTCAAATTTGAAGAGTTCATGCTTATAGAGCTCAGAATTGGTGTCTAAAGCCTTGGAATGACGAGAATAGTGTTTATGTTTACAATTAAGGAGGATTGGCTTTGGTGTTTTTTTGTTTGAATCAGTTAAAATGGTGACGATTCCGGTAAATACTTCTAAGCAAACTGTCTAATTTTGGTAAAACTGTTAAAATACACAATGATAGTTCTCAGAAATGATTAAGAACGTGTAAGAAACAACTCAAGTACTCGTTAATACAGTCTTACTACATTTACAGTCGAATTCAATCACGGAGGTTTCCAGTGGAAAGCTGTGAAATGACGAAAATACTGGGAACATTTACTACTCCGGGTACTTCCGGTGGCGTTTTCACGGGACTGTGCTTTAAATATTAAGAGTTCATGCTTACAGAGCTCAGAATTGGTGTCTAAAGCCTTGGAATGACGAGAATAGTGTTTACGTTTACAATTAAATAGGATAGGCTCTGGTGGTTTTTAGTGTGAATAAGTTGAAATGGTGACGACTCCAGTAAATACTTCTAAGCAAACTGTCTAATTTTGGTAAAACTGTTAAAATACATCAATGATAGTTCCCAGAAATGCTTAAGAACATGTAAGAAACAACTCAAGTCCTAGTAAATAGAGTCTTACTACATTGACTGTTGAATTCAATCACGGAGGTTTCGAACGGAAAGCTGTGAAATGACGAAAATACTGGTAATATTTACAAGTCCGGGTATTTCCGGTGGCGTTTTCACGGGACTGTGCTTTCAAATATTAAGAGTTCATGCTTACAGAGCTCAGAATTGGTGTCAAAAGCCTTGGAATGACGAGATTAGTGTTTATGTTTACAATTAAGGAGGATTGGCTTTGGTGTTTTTTTGTTTGAATCAGTTAAAATGGTGACGATTCCGGTAAATACTTCTAAGCAAACTGTCTAATTTTGGTAAAACTGTTAAAATACACAATGATAGTTCTCAGAAATGATTAAGAACGTGTAAGAAACAACTCAAGTACTGGTAAATACAGTGTTACTACATTTACAGTCGAATTCAATCACGGAGGTTTCCAGTGGAAAGCTGTGAAATGACGAAAATACTGGTAATATTTACAACTCCGGGTACTTCCGGTGGCGTTTTCATGGGACTGTGCTTTAAATATTAAGAGTTCATGCTTACAGAGCTCAGAATTGGTGTCTAAAGCCTTGGAATGACGAGAATAGTGTTTATGTTTACAATTAAGGAGGATAGGCTCTGGTGGTTTTTTGTGTGAATAAGTTGAAATGGTGACGACTCCAGTAAATACTTCTAAGCAAACTCTCTAATTTTGGTAAAACTGTTCACATACACAATGATAGTTCCCAGAAATGCTTAAGAACATGTAAGAAACAACTCAAGTACTAGTAAATAGAGTCTTACTACATTTACTGTCGAATTCAATCACGGAGGTTTCCAGTGGAAAGCTGTGAAATGACGAAAATACTGGTAATATTTACAAGTCCGGGTATTTCCGGTGGCGTTTTCACGGGACTGTGCTTTCAAATATTAAGAGTTCATGCTTACAGAGCTCAGAATTGGTGTCTAAAGCTTTGGAATGACCAGAATAGTGTTTATGTTTACAATTAAGGAGGATTGGCTTTGGCGTTTTTGTGTGTGAATCAGTTAAAATGGTGACGATTCCGGTAAATACTTCTAAGCAAACTGTCTAATTTTGGTAAAACTGTTAAAATACACAATGATAGTTCCCAGAAATGATTAAGAACGTGTAAGAAACAACTCAAGTACTCCTAAATAGAGCCTTACTTCATTTACTGTCATATTCAATCACGGAAGTTTCCAGTGGAAAACTTTGAAAGGATGAAAATACTGGTAATATTTACAACTCCAGGACTTCCGGTGGCGTTTTCACGGGGCTGTGCTTTCAAATATTAAGAGTTCATGCTTACAGAGCTCAGAATTGGTGTCTAAAGCCTTGGAATGACGAGAATAGTGTTTATGATTACAATTAAGGAGGATTGGCTTTGGCGTTTTTTTGTGTGAATCAGTTAAAATGGTGACGATTCCGTTAATACTTGTAAGGAAACTGTCTAATTTTGGTAAAACTGTTAAAATACACAACGATAGTTCCCAGAAATCATTAAGAACGTGTAAGAAACAACTCAAGTACTCGTAAATAGAGCCTTACTACATTTACTATCATATTCAATCTCGGGGGTTTCCAGTGGAAAGCTGTGAAATGATGAAAATACTGGTAATATTTACAACTCCGGTTACTTCCGGTGGCGTTTTCACGGGACTGTGCTTTCAAATATGAAGGGTTCATGCTTACAGAGCTCAGAATTGGTGTCTAAATCCTTGGAATGACGAGAATCGTGTTTATGTTTACAATCAAGGAGGATTGGCTTTGGCGTTTTTTTGTGTGAATCAGTTAAAATGGTGACGATTCCGGTAAATACTTCTAAGCAAACTGTATAATTTTGGTAAAGCTGTTAAAACACACAATGATAGTTCCCGGAAAAGCTTAAGAACTTGTAAGAAACAACTGAAATACTCTAAAATAGAGCCTTACTTCATTTACTGTCATATTCAATCACGGAAGTTTCCAGTGGAAAGCTGTGAAATGATGAAAATACTGGTAATATTTACAACTCCGGGTACTTCCGGTGGCGTTTTCACGGGACTGTGCTTTCAAATATTAAGTGTTCATGCTTACAGAGCTCACAATTGGTGTCTAAAGCCTTGGAATGACGAGAATAGTGTTTATGTTTACAATTAAGGAGGATAGGCTTTGGTGTTTTTTTGTGTGAATCAGTTGAAATGGTGACGATTCCGGTAAATACTTCTAAGCAAACTGGCTAAGCTTGGTAAAACTGTTAAAATACACAATGATAGTTCCCAGAAATGATTAAGAACGTGTAAGAAACAACTCAAATACTAGTAAATAGAGTCTTACTACATTTACTGTCGAATTCAATCACGGAGGTTTCCAGTGGAAAGCTGTGAAATGACAAAAATACTGGTAATATTTGCAACTCCGGTACTTCCGGTTGCATTTTTACGGGACTGTGCTTTCAAATATTAAGAGTTCATGCTTACAGAGCTCAGAATTGGTGTCTAAAGCTTTGGAATGACCAGAATAGTGTTTTTTTTACAATTAAGGAGGATTGGCTTTGGCGTTTTTTTGTGTGAATCAGTTAAAATGGTGACGATTCCGGTAAATACTTCTAAGGAAACTGTCTAATTTTGGTAAAACTGTTAAAATACACAATGATAGTTCCCAGAAACGATTAAGAGCGTGTAAGAAACAACTCAAGTACTCGTAAATAGAGCCTTACTTCATTTACTGTCATATTCAATCACGGAAGTTTCCAGTGGAAAACTTTGAAACGATGAAAATACTGGTAATATTTACAACTCCAGGACTTCCGGTGGCGTTTTCACGGGGCTGTGCTTTCAAATATTAAGAGTTCATGCTTACAGAGCTCAGAATTGGTGTCTAAAGCCTTGGAATGACGAGAATAGTGTTTATGATTACAATTAAGGAGGATTGGCTTTGGTGTTTTTTTGTGTGAATCAGTTAAAATGGTGACGATTCCGTTAAATACTTGTAAGCAAACTGTCTAATTTTGGTAAAACTGTTAAAATACACGGGACTGTGCTTTCAAATATGAAGGGTTCATGCTTACAGAGCTCAGAATTGGTGTCTAAAGCCTTGGAATGATAGTTCCAAGTGGAAAGCTGTGAAATGACGAAAATACTGTTAATATTTACAAGTCCGGGTATTTCCGGTGGCGTTTTCACAGGACTGTGCTTTCAAATATTAAGAGTTCATGCTTACAGAGCTCAGAATTGGTGTCTAAAGCTTTGGAATGACCAGAATAGTGTTTATGTTTACAATTAAGGAGGATTGGCTTTGGCGTTTTTGTGTGTGAATCAGTTAAAATGGTGACGATTCCGGTAAATACTTCTAAGCAAACTGTCTAATTTTTGTAAAACTGTTAAAATACACAATGATAGTTCCCAGAAATGATTAAGAACGTGTAAGAAACAACTCAAATACTCGTAAATAGAGCCTTACTTCATTTACTGTCATATTCAATCACGGAAGTTTCCAGTGGAAAGCTGTGAAATGATGAAAATACTGGTAATATTTTCAACTCCGGGTACTTCCGGTGGCGTTTTCACGGGACTGTGCTTTCAAATTTGAAGAGTTCATGCTTATAGAGCTCAGAATTGGTGTCTAAAGCCTTGGAATGACGAGAATAGTGTTTATGTTTACAATTAAGGAGGATTGGCTTTGGTGTTTTTTTGTTTGAATCAGTTAAAATGGTGACGATTCCGGTAAATACTTATAAGCAAACTGTCTAATTTTGGTAAAACTGTTAAAATACACAATGATAGTTCTCAGAAATGATTAAGAACGTGTAAGAAACAACTCAAGTACTCGTTAATACAGTCTTACTACATTTAAAGTCGAATTCAATCACGGAGGTTTCCAGTGGAAAGCTGTGAAATGACGAAAATACTGGGAACATTTACTACTCCGGGTACTTCCGGTGGCGTTTTCACGGGACTGTGCTTTAAATATTAAGAGTTCATGCTTACAGAGCTCAGAATTGGTGTCTAAAGCTTTGGAATGAACAGAATAGTGTTTATGTTTACAATTAAGGAGGATTGGCTTTGGCGTTTTTTTGTGTGAATCAGTTGAAATGGTGACGATTCCGGTAAATACTTCTAAGGAAACTGTCAAATTTTGGTAAAACTGTTAAAATACACAATGATAGTTCCCAGAAATGATTAAGAACGTGTAAGAAACAACTCAAATACTCGTAAATAGAGCCTTACTTCATTTACTGTCATATTCAATCACGGAAGTTTCCAGTGGAAAGCTGTGAAACGATGAAAATACGGGTAATATTTACACCTCCAGGACTTCCGGTGGAGTTTTCACGGGGCTGTGCTTTCAAATATTAAGAGTTCATGCTTAGAGAGCTCAGAATTGGTGTCAAAAGCCTTGGAATGACGAGAATAGTGTTTATGTTTATAATTAAGGAGGATTGGCTTTGGTGTTTTTTTGTTTGAATCAGTTAAAATGGTGACGATTCCGGTAAATACTTCTAAGCAAACTGTCTAATTTTGGTAAAACTGTTAAAATACACAATGATAGTTCTCAGAAATGATTAAGAACGTGTAAGAAACAACTCAAGTACTCGTTAATACAGTCTTACTACATTTACAGTCGAATTCAATCACGGAGGTTTCCAGTGGAAAGCTGTGAAATGACGAAAATACTGGGAACATTTACTACTCCGGGTACTTCCGGTGGCGTTTTCACGGGACTGTGCTTTAAATATTAAGAGTTCATGCTTACAGAGCTCAGAATTGGTGTCTAAAGCCTTGGAATGACGAGAATAGTGTTTACGTTTACAATTAAGTAGGATAGGCTCTGGTGGTTTTTAATGTGAATAAGTTGAAATGGTGACGACTCCAGTAAATACTTCTAAGCAAACTGTCTAATTTTGGTAAAACTGTTAAAATACATCAATGATAGTTCCCAGAAATGCTTAAGAACATGTAAGAAACAACTCAAGTACTAGTAAATAGAGTCTTCCTACATTGACTGTTGAATTTAATCACGGAGGTTTCGAACGGAAAGCTGTGAAATGACGAAAATACTGGTAATATTTACAAGTCCGGGTATTTCCGGTGGCGTTTTCACGGGACTGTGCTTTCAAATATTAAGAGTTCATGCTTACAGAGCTCAGAATTGGTGTCAAAAGCCTTGGAATGACGAGAATAGTGTTTATGTTTACAATTAAGGAGGATTGGCTTTGGTGTTTTTTTGTTTGAATCAGTTAAAATGGTGACGATTCCGGTAAATACTTCTAAGCAAACTGTCTAATTTTGGTAAAACTGTTAAAATACACAATGATAGTTCTCAGAAATGATTAAGAACGTGTAAGAAACAACTCAAGTACTGGTAAATACAGTGTTACTACATTTACAGTCGAATTCAATCACGGAGGTTTCCAGTGGAAAGCTGTGAAATGACGAAAATACTGGTAATATTTACAACTCCGGGTACTTCCGGTGGCGTTTTCATGGGACTGTGCTTTAAATATTAAGAGTTCATGCTTACAGAGCTCAGAATTGGTGTCTAAAGCCTTGGAATGATGAGAATAGTGTTTATGTTTACAATTAAGGAGGATAGGCTCTGGTGGTTTTTTGTGTGAATAAGTTGAAATGGTGACGACTCCAGTAAATACTTCTAAGCAAACTCTCTAATTTTGGTAAAACTGTTCACATACACAATGATAGTTCCCAGAAATGCTTAAGAACATGTAAGAAACAACTCAAGTACTAGTAAATAGAGTCTTACTACATTTACTGTCGAATTCAATCACGGAGGTTTCCAGTGGAAAGCTGTGAAATGACGAAAATACTGGTAATATTTACAAGTCCGGGTATTTCCGGTGGCGTTTTCAAGGGACTGTGGTTTCAAATATTAAGAGTTCATGCTTACAGAGCTCAGAATTGGTGTCTAAAGCCTTGGAATGACGAGAATAGTGTTTATGTTTACAATTAAGGAGGATTGGCTTTGGTGTTTTTTTGTTTGAATCAGTTAAAATGGTGACGATTCCAGAAAATACTTCTAAGCAAACTGGCTAATTTTGGTAAAACTGTTAAAATACACAATGATAGTTCCCAGAAATGATTAAGAATGTGTAAGAAACAACTCAAGTACTCGTAAATAGAGTCTTACTACATTTACAGTTGAATTCAATCACGGAGGTTTCCAGTGGAAAGCTCTGAAATGACGAAAATACTGGGAACATTTACTACTCCGGGTACTTCCGGTGGCGTTTTCACAGGACTGTCCTTTCAAATATTAAGTGTTCATGCTTACAGAGCTCAGAATCGGTGTCTAAAGCCTTGGAATGAGGAGAATAGTGTTTATGTTTACAATTAAGGATTATAGGCTTTGGTGTTTTTTTGTGTGAATCAGTTGAAATGGTGACGATTCCGGTAAATACTTCTAAGCAAACTGGCTAAGTTTGGTAAAACTGTTAAAATACACAATGATAGTTCCCAGAAATGATTAAGAACGTGTAAGAAACAACTCAAATACTAGTAAATAGAGTCTTACTACATTTACTGTCGAATTCAATCACGGAGGTTTCCAGTGGAAAGCTGTGAAATGACAAAAATACTGGTAATATTTGCAACTCCGGTACTTCCGGTTGCATTTTCACGGGACTGTGCTTTCAAATATTAAGAGTTCATGCTTACAGAGCTCAGAATTGGTGTCTAAAGCTTTGAAATGACCAGAATAGTGTTTATGTTTACAATTAAGGAGGATTGGCTTTGGCGTTTTTTTGTGTGAATCAGTTGAAATGGTGACGATTCCGGTAAATACTTCTAAGGAAACTGTCTAATTTTGGTAAAACTGTTAAAATACACAATGATAGTTCCCAGAAATGATTAAGAACGTGTAAGAAACAACTCAAATACTCGTAAATAGAGCCTTACTTCATTTACTGTCATATTCAATCACGGAAGTTTCCAGTGGAAAGCTGTGAAACGATGAAAATACGGGTAATATTTACACCTCCAGGACTCCCGGTGGCGTTTTCACGGGGCTGTGCTTTCAAATATTAAGAGTTCATGCTTACAGAGCTCAGAATTGGTGTCTAAAGCCTTGGAATGACGAGAATAGTGTTTATGATTACAATTAAGGAGGATTGGCTTTGGTGTTTTTTTGTGTGAATCAGTTAAAATGGTGACGATTCCGTTAAATACTTGTAAGCAAACTGTCTAATTTTGGTAAAACTGTTAAAATACACGGGACTGTGCTTTCAAATATGAAGGGTTCATGCTTACAGAGCTCAGAATTGGTGTCTAAAGCCTTGGAATGATAGTTCCAAGTGGAAAGCTGTGAAATGACGAAAATACTGGTAATATTTACAACTCCAGGTACTTCCGGTGGCGTTTTCACGGGACTGTGATTTAAATATTAAGAGTTCATGCTTACAGAGCTCAGAATTGGTGTCTAAAGCTTTGAAATGACCAGAATAGTGTTTATGTTTACAATTAAGGAGGATTGGCTTTGGCGTTTTTTTGTGTGAATCAGTTGAAATGGTGACGATTCCGGTAAATACTTCTAAGGAAACTGTCTAATTTTGGTAAAACTGTTAAAACACACAATGATAGTTCCCGGAAAAGCTTAAGAACTTGTAAGAAACAACTGAAATACTCTTAAATAGAGCCTTACTTCATTTACTGTCATATTCAATCACGGAAGTTTCCAGTGGAAAGCTGTGAAATGATGAAAATACTGGTAATATTTACAACTCCGGGTACTTCCGGTGGCGTTTTCACGGGACTGTGCTTTCAAATATTAAGTGTTCATGCTTACAGAGCTCAGAATTGGTGTCTAAAGCCTTGGAATGACGAGAATAGTGTTTATGTTTACAATTAAGGAGGATAGGCTTTGGTGTTTTTTTGTGTGAATCAGTTGAAATGGTGACGATTCCGTTAAATACTTGTAAGCAAACTGTCTAATTTTGGTAAAACTGTTAAAATACACAACGATAGTTCCCAGAAATGATTAAGAACGTGTAAGAAACAACTCAAATACTCGTAAATAGAGCCTTACTTCATTTACTGTCATATTCAATCACGGAAGTTTCCAGTGGAAAGCTTTGAAACGATGAAAATACTGGTAATATTTACTACTCTAGGACTTCCTGTGGCGTTTTCACGGGGCTGTGCTTTCAAATATTAAGAGTTCATGCTTACAGAGCTCAGAATTGGTGTCTAAAGCCTTGGAATGACGAGAATAGTGTTTATGTTTACAATTAAGGAGGATTGGCTTTGGTGTTTTTTTGTGTGAATCAGTTAAAATGGTGACGATTCCGTTAAATACTTGTAAGCAAACTGTCTAATTTTGGTAAAACTGTTAAAATACACAACGAGAGTTCCCAGAAATGATTAAGAACGTGTAAGAAACAACTCAAGTACTCGTAAATAGAGCCTTACTACCTTTACTGTCATATTCAATCTCGGAGGTTTCCAGTGGAAAGCTGTGAAATGATGAAAATACTGGTAATATTTACAACTCCGGTTACTTCCGGTGGCGTCTTCACGGGACTGTGCTTTCAAATATGAAGGGTTCATGCTTACAGAGCTCAGAATTGGTGTCTAAATCCTTGGAATGACGAGAATAGTGTTTATGTTTACAATCAAGGAGGATTGGCTTTGGCGTTTTTTTGTGTGAATCATTTAAAATGGTGACGATTCCGGTAAATACTTCTAAGCAAACTGTCTAAGTTTGGTAAAACTGTTAAAATACACAATGATAGTTCCCAGAAATGCTTAAGAACGTGTAAGAAACAACTAAAGTACTAGTAAATAGAGTCTTACTACATTTACTGTCGAATTCAATCACGGAGGTTTCCAAAGGAAAGCTGTGAAATGACGAAAATACTGGTAATATTTACAAGTCCGGGTACTTCCGGTGGCGTTTTCACGGGACTGTACTTTCAAATATTAAGAGTTCATGCTAACAGCGCTCAGAATTGGTGTCTAAAACTTTGGAATGACCCGAATAGTGTTTATGTTTACAATTAAGGAGGATTGGCTTTGGCGTTTTTGTGTGTGAATCAGTTAAAATGGTGACGATTCCGGGAAATACTTCTAAGCAAACTGTCTAATTTTTGTAAAACTGTTAAAATACACAATGATAGTTCCCAGAAATGATTAAGAACGTGTAAGAAACAACTCAAATACTCGTAAATAGAGCCTTACTTCATTTACTGTCATATTCAATCACGGAAGTTTCCAGTGGAAAGCTGTGAAATGATGAAAATACTCGTAATATTTTCAACTCCGGGTACTTCCGGTGGCGTTTTCACGGGACTGTGCTTTCAAATATGAAGAGTTCATGCTTACAGAGCTCAGAATGGGTGTCTAAAGCCTTGGAATGACGAGAATAGTGTTTATGTTTACAATTAAGGAGGATTGGCTTTGGTGTTTTTTTGTTTGAATCAGTTAAAATGGTGACGATTCCGGTAAATACTTCTAAGCAAACTGTCTAATTTTGGTAAAACTGTTAAAATACACAATGATAGTTCCCAGAAATGATTAAGAACGTGTAAGAAACAACTCAAGTACTCATAAATAGAGTCTTACTACATTTACAGTTGAATTCAATCACGGAGGTTTCCAGTGGAAAGCTGTGAAATGACGAAAATACTGGGAACATTTACTACTCCGGGTACTTCCGGTGGCGTTTTCACGGGACTGTGCTTTAAATATTAAGAGTTCATGCTTACAGAGCTCAGAATTGGTGTCTAAAGCCTTGGAATGACGAGAATAGTGTTTACGTTTACAATTAAGTAGGATAGGCTCTGGTGGTTTTTAGTGTGAATAAGTTGAAATGGTGACGACTCCAGTAAATACTTCTAAGCAAACTGTCTAATTTTGGTAAAACTGTTAAAATACATCAATGATAGTTCCCAGGAATGCTTAAGAACATGTAAGAAACAACTCAAGTACTAGTAAATAGAGTCTTACTACATTGACTGTTGAATTCAATCACGGAGGTTTCCAATGGAAAGCTGTGAAATGACGAAAATACTGGTAATATTTCCAAGTCCGGGTACTTCCGGTGGCGTTTTCACGTGACTGTGCTTTCAAATATTAAGAGTTCATGCTTATAGAGCTCAGAATTGGTGTCTAAAGCCTTGGAATGACGAGAATAGTGTTTATGTTTACAATTAAGGAGGATGGGCATTGGTGTTTTTTTGTGTGAATCAGTTGAAATGGGGACGATTCTGCTAAATACTTCTAAGCAAACTGTCTAATTTTGGTAAAACTGTTAAAACACACAATGATAGTTCCCGGAAAAGCTTAAGGACGTGTAAGAAACAACTCAAATACTCGTAAATAGAGCCTTACTTCATTTACTGTCATATTCAATCACGGAAGTTTCCAGTGGAAAGCTGTGAAATGATGAAAATACTGGTAATATTTAAAACTCCGGGTACTTCCGGTGGCGTTTTCACGGGACTGTGCTTTCAAATATTAAGTGTTCATGCTTACAGAGCTCAGAATTGGTGTCTAAAGCCTTGGAAAGAGGAGAATAGTGATTATGTTTACTATTAAGGAGGAGTGGCTTTGGTGTTTTTTGTGTGAATCAGTTGAAATGGTGACGATTCCGGTAAATACTTCTAAGGAAACTGGCTAAGTTTGGTAAAACTGTTAAAATACACAATGATAGTTCCCAGAAATGATTAAGAACGTGTAAGAGACAACTCAAGTACTCGTAAATAGAGCCTTACTACATTTACTGTCATATTCAGTCTCGAAGGTTTCCAGTGGAAAGCTGTGAAATGATGAAAATACTGGTAATATTTTCAACTCCGGGTACTTCCGATGGCGTTTTCACGGGACTGTGCTTTCAAATATGAAGAGTTCATGCTTACAGAGCTCAGAATTGGTGTCTAAAGCCTTGGAATGACGAGAATAGTGTTTATGTTTACAATTAAGGAGGATTGGCTTTGGTGTTTTTTTGTTTGAATCAGTTAAAATGGTGACGATTCCAGAAAATACTTCTAAGCAAACTGGCTAATTTTGGTAAAACTGTTAAAATACACAATGATAGTTCCCAGAAATGATTAAGAACGTGTAAGAAACAACTCAAGTACTCGTAAATAGAGTCTTACTACATTTACAGTTGAATTCAATCACGGAGGTTTCCAGTGGAAAGCTCTGAAATGACGAAAATACTGGGAACATTTACTACTCCGGGTACTTCCGGTGGCGTTTTCACAGGACTGTCCTTTCAAATATTAAGTGTTCATGCTTACAGAGCTCAGAATCGGTGTCTAAAGCCTTGGAATGAGGAGAATAGTGTTTATGTTTACAATTAAGGATTATAGGCTTTGGTGTTTTTTTGTGTGAATCAGTTGAAATGGTGACGATTCTGGTAAATACTTCTAAGCAAACTGGCTAAGTTTGGTAAAACTGTTAAAATACACAATGATAGTTCCCAGAAATGATTAAGAACGTGTAAGAAACAACTCAAATACTAGTAAATAGAGTCTTACTACATTTACTGTCGAATTCAATCACGGAGGTTTCCAGTGGAAAGCTGTGAAATGACAAAAATACTGCTAATATTTGCAACTCCGGTACTTCCGGTTGCATTTTCACGGGACTGTGCTTTCAAATATTAAGAGTTCATGCTTACAGAGCTCAGAATTGGTGTCTAAAGCTTTGAAATGACCAGAATAGTGTTTATGTTTACAATTAAGGAGGATTGGCTTTGGCGTTTTTTTGTGTGAATCAGTTGAAATGGTGACGATTCCGGTAAATACTTGTAAGCAAACTGTCTAATTTTGGTAAAACTGTTAAAATACACGGGACTGTACTTTCAAATATGAAGGGTTCATGCTTACAGAGCTCAGAATTGGTGTCTAAAGCCTTGGAATGATAGTTCCAAGTGGAAAGCTGTGAAATGACGAAAATACTGGTAATATTTACAACTCCAGGTACTTCCGGTGGCGTTTTCACGGGACTGTGATTTAAATATTAAGAGTTCATGCTTACAGAGCTCAGAATTGGTGTCTAAAGCTTTGAAATGACCAGAATAATGTTTATGTTTACAATTAAGGAGGATTGGCTTTGGCGTTTTTTTGTGTGAATCAGTTGAAATGGTGACGATTCCGGTAAATACTTCTAAGGAAACTGTCTAATTTTGGTAAAACTGTTAAAACACACAATGATAGTTCCCGGAAAAGCTTAAGAACTTGTAAGAAACAACTGAAATACTCTTAAATAGAGCCTTACTTCATTTACTCTCATATTCAATCACGGAAGTTTCCAGTGGAAAGCTGTGAAATGATGAAAATACTGGTAATATTTACAACTCCGGGTACTTCCGGTGGCGTTTTCACGGGACTGTGCTTTCAAATATTAAGTGTTCATGCTTACAGAGCTCACAATTGGTGTCTAAAGCCTTGGAATGACGAGAATAGTGTTTATGTTTACAATTAAGGAGGATAGGCTTTGGTGTTTTTTTGTGTGAATCAGTTGAAATGGTGACGATTCCGTTAAATACTTGTAAGCAAACTGTCTAATTTTGGTAAAACTGTTAAAATACACAACGATAGTTCCCAGAAATGATTAAGAACGTGTAAGAAACAACTCAAGTACTCGTAAATAGAGCCTTACTACCTTTACTGTCATATTCAATCTCGGAGGTTTCCAGTGGAAAGCTGTGAAATGATGAAAATACTGGTAATATTTACAACTCCGGTTACTTCCGGTGGCGTCTTCACGGGACTGTGCTTTCAAATATGAAGGGTTCATGCTTACAGAGCTCAGAATTGGTGTCTAAATCCTTGGAATGACGAGAATAGTGTTTATGTTTACAATCAAGGAGGATTGGCTTTGGCGTTTTTTTGTGTGAATCAGTTAAAATGGTGACGATTCCGGTAAATACTTCTAAGCAAACTGTCTAAGTTTGGTAAAACTGTTAAAATACACAATGATAGTTCCCAGAAATGCTTAAGAACGTGTAAGAAACAACTAAAGTACTAGTAAATAGAGTCTTACTACATTTACTGTCGAATTCAATCACGGAGGTTTCCAAAGGAAAGCTGTGAAATGACGAAAATACTGGTAATATTTACAAGTCCGGGTACTTCCGGTGGCGTTTTCACGGGACTGTACTTTCAAATATTAAGAGTTCATGCTAACAGAGCTCAGAATTGGTGTCTAAAGCTTTGGAATGACCAGAATAGTGTTTATTTTTACAATTAAGGAGGATTGGCTTTGGCGTTTTTGTGTGTGAATCAGTTAAAATGGTGACGATTCCGGTAAATACTTCTAAGCAAACTGTCTAATTTTTGTAAAACTGTTAAAATACACAATGATAGTTCCCAGAAATGATTAAGAGCGTGTAAGAAACAACTCAAGTACTCGTAAATAGAGCCTTACTTCATTTACTGTCATATTCAATCACGGAAGTTTCCAGTGGAAAACTTTGAAACGATGAAAATACTGGTAATATTTATAACTCCAGGACCTCCGGTGGCGTTTTCACGGGGCTGTGCTTTCAAATATTAAGAGTTCATGCTTACAGAGCTCAGAATTGGTGTCTAAAGCCTTGGAATGACGAGAATAGTGTTTATGATTACAATTAAGGAGGATTGGCTTTGGTGTTTTTTTGTGTGAATCAGTTAAAATGGTGACGATTCCGTTAAATACTTGTAAGCAAACTGTCTAATTTTGGTAAAACTGTTAAAATACACAATGATAGTTCCCAGAAATGATTAAGAACGTGTAAGAAACAACTCAAGTACTCGTAAGTAGAGCCTTACTACCTTTACTGTCATATTCAATCTCGGAGGTTTCCAGTGGAAAGCTGTGAAATGATGAAAATACTGGTAATATTTACAACTCCGGTTACTTCCGGTGGCGTCTTCACGGGACTGTGCTTTCAAATATGAAGGGTTCATGCTTACAGAGCTCAGAATTGGTGTCTAAATCCTTGGAATGACGAGAATAGTGTTTATGTTTACAATCAAGGAGGATTGGCTTTGGCGTTTTTTTGTGTGAATCAGTTAAAATGGTGACGATTCCGGTAAATACTTCTAAGCAAACTGTCTAAGTTTGGTAAAACTGTTAAAATACACAATGATAGTTCCCAGAAATGCTTAAGAACGTGTAAGAAACAACTAAAGTACTAGTAAATAGAGTCTTACTACATTTACTGTCGAATTCAATCACGGAGGTTTCCAAAGAAAAGCTGTGAAATGACGAAAATACTGGTAACATTTACAAGTTCGGGTACTTCCGGTGGCGTTTTCACGGGACTGTACTTTCAAATATTAAGAGTTCATGCTAACAGAGCTCAGAATTGGTGTCTAAAGCTTTGGAATGACCAGAATAGTGTTTATGTTTACAATTAAGGAGGATTGGCTTTGGCGTTTTTGTGTGTGAATCAGTTAAAATGGTGACGATTCCGGTAAATACTTCTAAGCAAACTGTCTAATTTTTGTAAAACTGTTAAAATACACAATGATAGTTCCCAGAAATGATTAAGAGCGTGTAAGAAACAACTCAAGTACTCATAAATAGAGCCTTACTTCATTTACTGTCATATTCAATCACGGAAGTTTCCAGTGGAAAACTTTGAAACGATGAAAATACTGGTAATATTTTTAACTCCAGGACTTCCGGTGGCGTTTTCACGGGGCTGTGCTTTCAAATATTAAGAGTTCATGCTTACAGAGCTCAGAATTGGTGTCTAAAGCCTTGGAATGACGAGAATAGTGTTTATGTTTACAATTAAGGAGGATTGGCTTTGGTGTTTTTTTGTGTGAATCAGTTAAAATGGTGACGATTCCGTTAAATACTTGTAAGCAAACTGTCTAATTTTGGTAAAAATGTTAAAATACACGGGACTGTGCTTTCAAATATGAAGGGTTCATGCTTACAGAGCTCAGAATTGGTGTCTAAAGCCTTGGAATGATAGTTCCAAGTGGAAAGCTGTGAAATGACGAAAATACTGGTAATATTTACAACTCCAGGTACTTCCGGTGGCGTTTTCACGGGACTGTGCTTTAAATATTAAGAGTTCATGCTTACAGAGCTCAGAATTGGTGTCTAAAGCTTTGAAATGACCAGAATAGTGTTTATGTTTACAATTAAGGAGGATTGGCTTTGGCGTTTTTTTGTGTGAATCAGTTGAAATTGTGATGATTCCGGTAAATACTTCTAAGGAAACTGTCTAATTTTGGTAAAACTGTTAAAACACACAATGATAGTTCCCAGAAATGATTAAGAACGTGTAAGAAACAACTCAAGTACTCGTAAATAGAGTCTTACTACATTTACAGTTGAATTCAATCACGGAGGTTTCCAGTGGAAAGCTCTGAAATGACGAAAATACTGGGAACATTTACTACTCCGGGTACTTCCGGTGGCGTTTTCACAGGACTGTCCTTTCAAATATTAAGTGTTCATGCTTACAGAGCTCAGAATCGGTGTCTAAAGCCTTGGAATGAGGAGAATAGTGTTTATGTTTACAATTAAGGATTATAGGCTTTGGTGTTTTTTTGTGTGAATCAGTTGAAATGGTGACGATTCCGGTAAATACTTCTAAGCAAACTGGCTAAGTTTGGTAAAACTGTTAAAATACACAATGATAGTTCCCAGAAATGATTAAGAACGTGTAAGAAACAACTCAAATACTAGTAAATAGAGTCTTACTACATTTACTGTCGAATTCAATCACGGAGGTTTCCAGTGGAAAGCTGTGAAATGACAAAAATACTGCTAATATTTGCAACTCCGGTACTTCCGGTTGCATTTTCACGGGACTGTGCTTTCAAATATTAAGAGTTCATGCTTACAGAGCTCAGAATTGGTGTCTAAAGCTTTGAAATGACCAGAATAGTGTTTATGTTTACAATTAAGGAGGATTGGCTTTGGCGTTTTTTTGTGTGAATCAGTTGAAATGGTGACGATTCCGGTAAATACTTGTAAGCAAACTGTCTAATTTTGGTAAAACTGTTAAAATACACGGGACTGTGCTTTCAAATATGAAGGGTTCATGCTTACAGAGCTCAGAATTGGTGTCTAAAGCCTTGGAATGATAGTTCCAAGTGGAAAGCTGTGAAATGACGAAAATACTGGTAATATTTACAACTCCAGGTACTTCCGGTGGCGTTTTCACGGGACTGTGATTTAAATATTAAGAGTTCATGCTTACAGAGCTCAGAATTGGTGTCTAAAGCTTTGAAATGACCAGAATAATGTTTATGTTTACAATTAAGGAGGATTGGCTTTGGCGTTTTTTTGTGTGAATCAGTTGAAATGGTGACGATTCCGGTAAATACTTCTAAGGAAACTGTCTAATTTTGGTAAAACTGTTAAAACACACAATGATAGTTCCCGGAAAAGCTTAAGAACTTGTAAGAAACAACTGAAATACTCTTAAATAGAGCCTTACTTCATTTACTCTCATATTCAATCACGGAAGTTTCCAGTGGAAAGCTGTGAAATGATGAAAATACTGGTAATATTTACAACTCCGGGTACTTCCGGTGGCGTTTTCACGGGACTGTGCTTTCAAATATTAAGTGTTCATGCTTACAGAGCTCACAATTGGTGTCTAAAGCCTTGGAATGACGAGAATAGTGTTTATGTTTACAATTAAGGAGGATAGGCTTTGGTGTTTTTTTGTGTGAATCAGTTGAAATGGTGACGATTCCGTTAAATACTTGTAAGCAAACTGTCTAATTTTGGTAAAATTGTTAAAATACACAACGATAGTTCCCAGAAATGATTAAGAACGTGTAAGAAACAACTCAAGTACTCGTAAATAGAGCCTTACTACCTTTACTGTCATATTCAATCTCGGAGGTTTCCAGTGGAAAGCTGTGAAATGATGAAAATACTGGTAATATTTACAACTCCGGTTACTTCCGGTGGCGTCTTCACGGGACTGTGCTTTCAAATATGAAGGGTTCATGCTTACAGAGCTCAGAATTGGTGTCTAAATCCTTGGAATGACGAGAATAGTGTTTATGTTTACAATCAAGGAGGATTGGCTTTGGCGTTTTTTTGTGTGAATCAGTTAAAATG
Source organism: Myotis daubentonii (assembly GCF_963259705.1). NCBI lineage: Eukaryota > Metazoa > Chordata > Mammalia > Chiroptera > Vespertilionidae > Myotis > Myotis daubentonii. Next base: position 297,923 of record NC_081851.1, read on the forward strand.
GTGATGATTCCGGTAAATACTTCTAAGCAAACTGTCTAAGTTTGGTAAAACTGTTAAAATACACAATGATAGTTCCCAGAAATGCTTAAGAACGTGTAAGAAACAACTAAAGTACTAGTAAATAGAGTCTTACTACATTTACTGTCGAATTCAATCACGGAGGTTTCCAAAGGAAAGCTGTGAAATGACGAAAATACTGGTAATATTTACAAGTCCGGGTACTTCCGGTGGCGTTTTCACGGGACTGTACTTTCAAATATTAAGAGTTCATGCTAACAGAGCTCAGAATTGGTGTCTAAAGCTTTGGAATGACCAGAATAGTGTTTATTTTTACAATTAAGGAGGATTGGCTTTGGCGTTTTTGTGTGTGAATCAGTTAAAATGGTGACGATTCCGGTAAATACTTCTAAGCAAACTGTCTAATTTTTGTAAAACTGTTAAAATACACAATGATAGTTCCCAGAAATGATTAAGAGCGTGTAAGAAACAACTCAAGTACTCGTAAATAGAGCCTTACTTCATTTACTGTCATATTCAATCACGGAAGTTTCCAGTGGAAAACTTTGAAACGATGAAAATACTGGTAATATTTATAACTCCAGGACCTCCGGTGGCGTTTTCACGGGGCTGTGCTTTCAAATATTAAGAGTTCATGCTTACAGAGCTCAGAATTGGTGTCTAAAGCCTTGGAATGACGAGAATAGTGTTTATGATTACAATTAAGGAGGATTGGCTTTGGTGTTTTTTTGTGTGAATCAGTTAAAATGGTGACGATTCCGTTAAATACTTGTAAGCAAACTGTCTAATTTTGGTAAAACTGTTAAAATACACAACGAGAGTTCCCAGAAATGATTAAGAACGTGTAAGAAACAACTCAAGTACTCGTAAGTAGAGCCTTACTACCTTTACTGTCATATTCAATCTCGGAGGTTTCCAGTGGAAAGCTGTGAAATGATGAAAATACTGGTAATATTTACAACTCCGGTTACTTCCGGTGGCGTCTTCACGGGACTGTGCTTTCAAATATGAAGGGTTCATGCTTACAGAGCTCAGAATTGGTGTCTAAATCCTTGGAATGACGAGAATAGTGTTTATGTTTACAATCAAGGAGGATTGGCTTTGGCGTTTTTTTGTGTGAATCAGTTAAAATGGTGACGATTCCGGTAAATACTTCTAAGCAAACTGTCTAAGTTTGGTAAAACTGTTAAAATACACAATGATAGTTCCCAGAAATGCTTAAGAACGTGTAAGAAACAACTAAAGTACTAGTAAATAGAGTCTTACTACATTTACTGTCGAATTCAATCACGGAGGTTTCCAAAGAAAAGCTGTGAAATGACGAAAATACTGGTAACATTTACAAGTTCGGGTACTTCCGGTGGCGTTTTCACGGGACTGTACTTTCAAATATTAAGAGTTCATGCTAACAGAGCTCAGAATTGGTGTCTAAAGCTTTGGAATGACCAGAATAGTGTTTATGTTTACAATTAAGGAGGATTGGCTTTGGCGTTTTTGTGTGTGAATCAGTTAAAATGGTGACGATTCCGGTAAATACTTCTAAGCAAACTGTCTAATTTTTGTAAAACTGTTAAAATACACAATGATAGTTCCCAGAAATGATTAAGAGCGTGTAAGAAACAACTCAAGTACTCATAAATAGAGCCTTACTTCATTTACTGTCATATTCAATCACGGAAGTTTCCAGTGGAAAACTTTGAAACGATGAAAATACTGGTAATATTTTTAACTCCAGGACTTCCGGTGGCGTTTTCACGGGGCTGTGCTTTCAAATATTAAGAGTTCATGCTTACAGAGCTCAGAATTGGTGTCTAAAGCCTTGGAATGACGAGAATAGTGTTTATGTTTACAATTAAGGAGGATTGGCTTTGGTGTTTTTTTGTGTGAATCAGTTAAAATGGTGACGATTCCGTTAAATACTTGTAAGCAAACTGTCTAATTTTGGTAAAACTGTTAAAATACACGGGACTGTGCTTTCAAATATGAAGGGTTCATGCTTACAGAGCTCAGAATTGGTGTCTAAAGCCTTGGAATGATAGTTCCAAGTGGAAAGCTGTGAAATGACGAAAATACTGGTAATATTTACAACTCCAGGTACTTCCGGTGGCGTTTTCACGGGACTGTGCTTTAAATATTAAGAGTTCATGCTTACAGAGCTCAGAATTGGTGTCTAAAGCTTTGAAATGACCAGAATAGTGTTTATGTTTACAATTAAGGAGGATTGGCTTTGGCGTTTTTTTGTGTGAATCAGTTGAAATTGTGATGATTCCGGTAAATACTTCTAAGGAAACTGTCTAATTTTGGTAAAACTGTTAAAACAAACAATGATAGTTCCCGGAAAAGCTTAAGAACTTGTAAGAAACAACTGAAATACTCTTAAATAGAGCCTTACTTCATTTACTGTCATATTCAATCACGGAAGTTTCCAGTGGAAAGCTGTGAAATGATGAAAATACTGGTAATATTTACAACTCCGGGTACTTCCGGTGGCGTTTTCACGGGACTGTGCTTTCAAATATTAAGTGTTCATGCTTACAGAGCTCACAATTGGTGTCTAAAGCCTTGGAATGACGAGAATAGTGTTTATGTTTACAATTAAGGAGGATAGGCTTTGGTGTTTTTTTGTGTGAATCAGTTGAAATGGTGACGATTCCTTTAAATACTTGTAAGCAAACTGTCTAATTTTGGTAAAACTGTTAAAATACACAATGATAGTTCCCAGAAATGATTAAGAACGTGTAAGAAACAACTCAAATACTCGTAAATAGAGCCTTACTTCATTTACTGTCATATTCAATCACGGAAGTTTCCAGTGGAAAACTTTGAAACGATGAAAATACTGGTAATATTTATAACTCCAGGACCTCCGGTGGCGTTTTCACGGGGCTGTGCTTTCAAATATTAAGAGTTCATGCTTACAGAGCTCAGAATTGGTGTCTAAAGCCTTGGAATGACGAGAATAGTGTTTATGATTACAATTAAGGAGGATTGGCTTTGGTGTTTTTTTGTGTGAATCAGTTAAAATGGTGACGATTCCGTTAAATACTTGTAAGCAAACTGTCTAATTTTGGTAAAAATGTTAAAATACACGGGACTGTGCTTTCAAATATGAAGGGTTCATGCTTACAGAGCTCAGAATTGGTGTCTAAAGCCTTGGAATGATAGTTCCAAGTGGAAAGCTGTGAAATGACGAAAATACTGGTAATATTTACAACTCCAGGTACTTCCGGTGGCGTTTTCACGGGACTGTGCTTTAAATATTAAGAGTTCATGCTTACAGAGCTCAGAATTGGTGTCTAAAGCTTTGAAATGACCAGAATAGTGTTTATGTTTACAATTAAGGAGGATTGGCTTTGGCGTTTTTTTGTGTGAATCAGTTGAAATTGTGATGATTCCGGTAAATACTTCTAAGGAAACTGTCTAATTTTGGTAAAACTGTTAAAACAAACAATGATAGTTCCCGGAAAAGCTTAAGAACTTGTAAGAAACAACTGAAATACTCTTAAATAGAGCCTTACTTCATTTACTGTCATATTCAATCACGGAAGTTTCCAGTGGAAAGCTGTGAAATGATGAAAATACTGGTAATATTTACAACTCCGGGTACTTCCGGTGGCGTTTTCACGGGACTGTGCTTTCAAATATTAAGTGTTCATGCTTACAGAGCTCACAATTGGTGTCTAAAGCCTTGGAATGACGAGAATAGTGTTTATGTTTACAATTAAGGAGGATAGGCTTTGGTGTTTTTTTGTGTGAATCAGTTGAAATGGTGACGATTCCTTTAAATACTTGTAAGCAAACTGTCTAATTTTGGTAAAACTGTTAAAATACACAATGATAGTTCCCAGAAATGATTAAGAACGTGTAAGAAACAACTCAAATACTCGTAAATAGAGCCTTACTTCATTTACTGTCATATTCAATCACGGAAGTTTCCAGTGGAAAACTTTGAAACGATGAAAATACTGGTAATATTTATAACTCCAGGACCTCCGGTGGCGTTTTCACGGGGCTGTGCTTTCAAATATTAAGAGTTCATGCTTACAGAGCTCAGAATTGGTGTCTAAAGCCTTGGAATGACGAGAATAGTGTTTATGATTACAATTAAGGAGGATTGGCTTTGGTGTTTTTTTGTGTGAATCAGTTAAAATGGTGACGATTCCGTTAAATACTTGTAAGCAAACTGTCTAATTTTGGTAAAACTGTTAAAATACACAACGATAGTTCCCAGAAATGATTAAGAACGTGTAAGAAACAACTCAAGTACTCGTAAATAGAGCCTTACTACCTTTACTGTCATATTCAATCTCGGAGGTTTCCAGTGGAAAGCTGTGAAATGATGAAAATACTGGTAATATTTACAACTCCGGTTACTTCCGGTGGCGTCTTCACGGGACTGTGCTTTCAAATATGAAGGGTTCATGCTTACAGAGCTCAGAATTGGTGTCTAAAGCCTTGGAATGACGAGAATAGTGTTTATGTTTACAATCAAGGAGGATTGGCTTTGGCGTTTTTTTGTGTGAATCAGTTAAAATGGTGACGATTCCGGTAAATTCTTCTAAGCAAACTGTCTAAGTTTGGTAAAACTGTTAAAATACACAATGATAGTTCCCAGAAATGCTTAATAACGTGTAAGAAACAACTAAAGTACTAGTAAATAGAGTCTTACTACATTTACTGTCGAATTCAATCACGGAGGTTTCCAAAGAAAAGCTGTGAAATGACGAAAATACTGGTAATATTTACAAGTCCGGGTACTTCCGGTGGCGTTTTCACGGGACTGTACTTTCAAATATTAAGAGTTCATGCTAACAGAGCTCAGAATTTGTGTCTAAAGCTTTGGAATGACCAGAATAGTGTTTATGTTTACAATTAAGGAGGATTGGCTTTGGCGTTTTTGTGTGTGAATCAGTTAAAATGGTGACGATTCCGGTAAATACTTCTAAGCAAACTGTCTAATTTTTGTAAAACTGTTAAAATACACAATGATAGTTCCCAGAAATGATTAAGAGCGTGTAAGAAACAACTCAAGTACTCATAAATACAGCCTTACTTCATTTACTGTCATATTCAATCACGGAAGTTTCCTGTGGAAAACTTTGAAACGATGAAAATACTGGTAATATTTATAACTCCAGGACTTCCGGTGGCGTTTTCACGGGGCTGTGCTTTCAAATATTAAGAGTTCATGCTTACAGAGCTCAGAATTGGTGTCTAAAGCCTTGGAATGACGAGAATAGTGTTTATGATTACAATTAAGGAGGATTGGCTTTGGTGTTTTTTTGTGTGAATCAGTTAAAATGGTGACGATTCCGTTAAATACTTGTAAGCAAACTGTCTAATTTTGGTAAAAATGTTAAAATACACGGGACTGTGCTTTCAAATATGAAGGGTTCATGCTTACAGAGCTCAGAATTGGTGTCTAAAGCCTTGGAATGATAGTTCCAAGTGGAAAGCTGTGAAATGACGAAAATACTGGTAATATTTACAACTCCAGGTACTTCCGGTGGCGTTTTCACAGGACTGTGCTTTAAATATTAAGAGTTCATGCTTACAGAGCTCAGAATTGGTGTCTAAAGCCTTGGAATGACGAGAATAGTGTTTATGTTTACAATTAAGGAGGATAGGCTCTGGTGTTTTTTTGTGTGAATCAGTTGAAATGGGGACGATTCTGCTAAATACTTCTAAGCAAACTGTCTAATTTTGGTAAAACTGTTAAAACACACAATGATAGTTCCCGGAAAAGCTTAAGAACTTGTAAGAAACAACTGAAATACTCTTAAATAGAGCCTTACTTCATTTACTGTCATATTCAATCACGGAAATTTCCAGTGGAAAGCTGTGAAATGATGAAAATACTGGTAATATTTACAACTCCGGGTACTTCTGGTGGCGTTTTCACGGGACTGTGCTTTCAAATATTAAGTGTTCATGCTTACAGAGCTCACAATTGGTGTCTAAAGCCTTGGAATGACGAGAATAGTGTTTATGTTTACAATTAAGGAGGATAGGCTTTGGTGTTTTTTTGTGTGAATCAGTTGAAATGGTGACGATTCCTTTAAATACTTGTAAGCAAACTGTCTAATTTTGGTAAAACTGTTAAAATACACAATGATAGTTCCCAGAAATGATTAAGAACGTGTAAGAAACAACTCAAATACTCGTAAATAGAGCCTTACTTCATTTACTGTCATATTCAATCACGGAAGTTTCCAGTGGAAAGCTTTGAAACGATGAAAATACTGGTAATATTTACAACTCTAGGACTTCCTGTGGCGTTTTCACGGGGCTGTGCTTTCAAATATTAAGAGTTCATGCTTACAGAGCTCAGAATTGGTGTCTAAAGCCTTGGAATGACGAGAATAGTGTTTATGTTTACAATTAAGGAGGATTGGCTTTGGTGTTTTTTTGTGTGAATCAGTTAAAATGGTGACGATTCCGTTAAATACTTGTAAGCAAACTGTCTAATTTTGGTAAAACTGTTAAAATACACAACGATAGTTCCCAGAAATGATTAAGAACGTGTAAGAAACAACTCAAGTACTCGTAAATAGAGCCTTACTACCTTTACTGTCATATTCAATCTCGGAGGTTTCCAGTGGAAAGCTGTGAAATGATGAAAATACTGGTAATATTTACAACTCCGGTTACTTCCGGTGGCGTCTTCACGGGACTGTGCTTTCAAATATGAAGGGTTCATGCTTACAGAGCTCAGAATTGGTGTCTAAATCCTTGGAATGACGAGAATAGTGTTTATGTTTACAATCAAGGAGGATTGGCTTTGGCGTTTTTTTGTGTGAATCAGTTAAAATGGTGACGATTCCGGTAAATACTTCTAAGCAAACTGTCTAATTTTTGTAAAACTGTTAAAATACACAATGATAGTTCCCAGAAATGATTAAGAGCGTGTAAGAAACAACTCAAGTACTCGTAAATAGAGCCTTACTTCATTTACTGTCATATTCAATCACGGAAGTTTCCAGTGGAAAACTTTGAAACGATGAAAATACTGGTAATATTTATAACTCCAGGACTTCCGGTGGCATTTTCACGGGGCTGTGCTTTCAAATATTAAGAGTTCATGCTTACAGAGCTCAGAATTGGTGTCTAAAGCCTTGGAACGACGAGAATAGTGTTTATGATTACAATTAAGGAGGATTGGCTTTGGTGTTTTTTTGTGTGAATCAGTTAAAATGGTGACGATTCCGTTAAATACTTGTAAGCAAACTGTCTAATTTTGGTAAAACTGTTAAAATACACGGGACTGTGCTTTCAAATATGAAGGGTTCATGCTTACAGAGCTCAGAATTGGTGTCTAAAGCCTTGGAATGATAGTTCCAAGTGGAAAGCTGTGAAAAGACGAAAATACTGGTAATATTTACAACTCCAGGTACTTCCGGTGGCGTTTTCACGGGACTGTGCTTTAAATATTAAGAGTTCATGCTTACAGAGCTCAGAATTGGTGTCTAAAGCCTTGGAATGACGAGAATAGTGTTTATGTTTACAATTAAGGAGGATAGGCTCTGGTGTTTTTTTGTGTGAATCAGTTGAAATGGGGACGATTCTGCTAAATACTTCTAAGCAAACTGTCTAATTTTGGTAAAACTGTTAAAACACACAATGATAGTTCCCGGAAAAGCTTAAGAACTTGTAAGAAACAACTGAAATACTCTTAAATAGAGCCTTACTTCATTTACTGTCATATTCAATCACGGAAGTTTCCAGTGGAAAGCTGTGAAATGATGAAAATACTGGTAATATTTACAACACCGGGTACTTCCGGTGGCGTTTTCACGGGACTGTGCTTTCAAATTTTAAGAGTTCATGCTTACAGAGCTCAGAATTCGCGTCTAAAGCTTTGGAATGACCAGAATAGTGTTTATGTTTACAATTAAGGAGGATTGGCTTTGGCGTTTTTTTATGTGAATCAGTTGAAATGGTGACGATTCCGGTAAATACTTCTAAGGAAACTGTCTAATTTTGGTAAAACTGTTAAAACACACAATGATAGTTCCCGGAAAAGCTTAAGAACTTGTAAGAAACAACTGAAATACTCTTAAATAGAGCCTTACTTCATTTACTGTCATATTCAATCACGGAAGTTTCCAGTGGAAAGCTGTGAAATGATGAAAATACTGGTAATATTTACAACTCCGGGTACTTCCGGTGGCGTTTTCACGGGACTGTGCTTTCAAATATTAAGTGTTCATGCTTACAGAGCTCACAATTGGTGTCTAAAGCCTTGGAATGACGAGAATAGTGTTTATGTTTACAATTAAGGAGGATAGGCTTTGGTGTTTTTTTGTGTGAATCAGTTGAAATGGTGACGATTCCTTTAAATACTTGTAAGCAAACTGTCTAATTTTGGAAAAACTGTTAAAATACACAATGATAGTTCCCAGAAATGATTAAGAACGTGTAAGAAACAACTCAAATACTCGTAAATAGAGCCTTACTTCATTTACTGTCATATTCAATCACGGAAGTTTCCAGTGGAAAGCTTTGAAACGATGAAAATACTGGTAATATTTACAACTCTAGGACTTCCTGTGGCGTTTTCACGGGGCTGTGCTTTCAAATATTAAGAGTTCATGCTTACAGAGCTCAGAATTGGTGTCTAAAGCCTTGGAATGACGAGAATAGTGTTTATGTTTACAATTAAGGAAGATTGGCTTTGGTGTTTTTTTGTGTGAATCAGTTAAAATGGTGACGATTCCGTTAAATACTTGTAAGCAAACTGTCTAATTTTGGTAAAACTGTTAAAATACACAACGATAGTTCCCAGAAATGATTAAGAACGTGTAAGAAACAACTCAAGTACTCGTAAATAGAGCCTTACTACCTTTACTGTCATATTCAATCTCGGAGGTTTCCAGTGGAAAGCTGTGAAATGATGAAAATACTGGTAATATTTACAACTCCGGTTACTTCCGGTGGCGTCTTCACGGGACTGTGCTTTCAAATATGAAGGGTTCATGCTTACAGAGCTCAGAATTGGTGTCTAAATCCTTGGAATGACGAGAATAGTGTTTATGTTTACAATCAAGGAGGATTGGCTTTGGCGTTTTTTTGTGTGAATCAGTTAAAATGGTGACGATTCCGGTAAATACTTCTAAGCAAACTGTCTAATTTTTGTAAAACTGTTAAAATACACAATGATAGTTCCCAGAAATGATTAAGAGCGTGTAAGAAACAACTCAAGTACTCGTAAATAGAGCCTTACTTCATTTACTGTCATATTCAATCACGGAAGTTTCCAGTGGAAAACTTTGAAACGATGAAAATACTGGTAATATTTATAACTCCAGGACTTCCGGTGGCGTTTTCACGGGGCTGTGCTTTCAAGTATTAAGAGTTCATGCTTACAGAGCTCAGAATTGGTGTCTAAAGCCTTGGAATGACGAGAATAGTGTTCATGATTACAATTAAGGAGGATTGGCTTTGGTGTTTTTTTGTGTGAATCAGTTAAAATGGTGACGATTCCGTTAAATACTTGTAAGCAAACTGTCTAATTTTGGTAAAACTGTTAAAATACACGGGACTGTGCTTTCAAATATGAAGGGTTCATGCTTACAGAGCTCAGAATTGGTGTCTAAAGCCTTTGAATGATAGTTCCAAGTGGAAAGCTGTGAAAAGACGAAAATACTGGTAATATTTACAACTCCAGGTACTTCCGGTGGCGTTTTCACGGGACTGTGCTTTAAATATTAAGAGTTCATGCTTACAGAGCTCAGAATTGGTGTCTAAAGCCTTGGAATGACGAGAATAGTGTTTATGTTTACAATTAAGGAGGATAGGCTCTGGTGTTTTTTTGTGTGAATCAGTTGAAATGGGGACGATTCTGCTAAATACTTCTAAGCAAACTGTCTAATTTTGGTAAAACTGTTAAAACACACAATGATAGTTCCCGAAAAGCTTAAGAACTTGTAAGAAACAACTGAAATACTCTTAAATAGAGCCTTACTTCATTTACTGTCATATTCAATCACGGAAGTTTCCAGTGGAAAGCTGTGAAATGATGAAAATACTGGTAATATTTACAACACCGGGTACTTCCGGTGGCGTTTTCACGGGACTGTGCTTTCAAATACTAAGAGTTCATGCTTACAGAGCTCAGAATTGGTGTCTAAAGCTTTGGAATGACCAGAATAGTGTTTATGTTTACAATTAAGGAGGATTGGCTTTGGCGTTTTTTTGTGTGAATCAGTTGAAATGGTGACGATTCCGGTAAATACTTCTAAGGAAACTGTCTAATTTTGGTAAAACTGTTAAAATACACAATGATAGTTCCCAGAAATGATTAAGAACGTGTAAGAAACAACTCAAATACTCGTAAATAGAGCCTTACTTCATTTACTGTCATATTCAATCACGGAAGTTTCCAGTGGAAAGCTGTGAAACGATGAAAATACGGGTAATATTTACACCTCCAGGACTTCCGGTGGAGTTTTCACGGGGCTGTGCTTTCAAATATTAAGATTTCATGCTTAGAGAGCTCAGAATTGCTGTCTAAAGCCTTGGAATGACGAGAATAGTGTTTATGTTTACAATTAAGGATGATTGGCTTTGGTGTTTTATTGTGTGAATCAGTTAAAATGGTGACGATTCCGTTAAATACTTGAAAGGAAAATGTCTAATTTTGGAAAACGGTTAAAATACACAACGATATTTCCCGGAAATGATTAAGAACGCGTAAGAAACAACTCAAGTACTCGTAAATAGAGCCTTACTACATTTAATGTCATATTCAATCTCGGGGGTTTCCAGTGGAAAGCTGTGAAACGATGAAAATACTGGTAATATTTACAACTCCGGTTACTTCCGGTGGCGTCTTCACGGGACTGTGCTTTCAAATATGAAGGGTTCATGCTTACAGAGCTCAGAATTGGTGTCTAAAGCCTCGGAAAGACGAGAATACTGATTATGTTTATTATTAAGGAGGAGTGGCTTTGGTGTTTCTTGTGTGAATCAGTTAAAATGGTGACGATTCTGGTAAATACTTCTAAGCAAACTGTCTAATTTTGGTAAAACTGTTAAAATACACAATGATAGTTCCCAGAAATGATTAAGAACGTGAAAGAGACAACTCAAGTACTCGTAAATAGAGCCTTACTACATTTACTGTCATATTCAGTCTCGGAGGTTTCCAGTGGAAAGCTGTGAAATGATGAAAATACTGGTAATATTTTCAACTCCGGGTACTTCCGGTGGCGTTTTCACGGGACTGTGCTTTCAAATATGAAGAGTTCATGCTTACAGAGCTCAGAATTGGTGTCTAAAGCCTTGGAATGACGAGAATAGTGTTTATGTTTACAATTAAGGAGGATTGGCTTTGGTGTTTTTTTGTTGGATCAGTTAAAATGTTGTCGATTCCAGTAAATACTTCTAAGCAAACTGGCTAAGTTTGGTAAAGTGTTAAAATACACAATGATAGTTCCCAGAAATGATTAAGAACGTGTAAGAAACAACTCAAATACTAGTAAATAGAGTCTTACTACATTTACTGTCGAATTCAATCACGGAGTTTTCCAGTGGAAAGCTGTGAAATGACAAAAATACTGGTAATATTTACAACTCCGGTACTTCCGGTGGCATTTTCACGGGACTGTGCTTTCAAATATGAAGAGTTCATGCTTACAGAGCTCAGAATTGGTGTCTAAAGCTTTGGAATGACGAGAATAGTGTTTATGTTTACAATTAAGTAGGATTGGCTTTGGCGTTTTTTTGTGTGAATCAGTTAAAATGGTGACGATTCCGGTAAATACTTGTAAGCAAACTGTCTAATTTTGGTAAAACTGTTAAAATACACGGGACTGTGCTTTCAAATATGAAGGGTTCATGCTTACAGAGCTCAGAATTGGTGTCTAAAGCCTTGGAATGATAGTTCCAAGTGGAAAGCTGTGAAATGACGAAAATACTGGTAATATTTACAACTCCAGGTACTTCCGGTGGCGTTTTCACGGGACTGTGCTTTAAATATTAAGAGTTCATGGTTACAGAGCTCAGAATTGGTGTCTAAAGCCTTGGAATGACGAGAATAGTGTTTATGTTTACAATTAAGGAGGATAGGCTCTGGTGTTTTTTTGTGTGAATCAGTTGAAATGGGGACGATTCTGCTAAATACTTCTAAGCAAACTGTCTAATTTTGGTAAAACTGTTAAAACACACAATGATAGTTCCCGGAAAAGCTTAAGAACTTGTAAGAAACAACTGAAATACTCTTAAATAGAGCCTTACTTCATTTACTGTCATATTCAATCACGGAAGTTTCCAGTGGAAAGCTGTGAAATGATGAAAATACTGGTAATATTTTCAACTCCGGGTACTTCCGGTGGCGTCTTCACGGGACTGTGCTTTCAAATATGAAGGGTTCATGCTTACAGAGCTCAGAATTGGTGTCTAAATCCTTGGAATGACGAGAATAGTGTTTATGTTTACAATCAAGGAGGATTGGCTTTGGCGTTTTTTTGTGTGAATCAGTTAAAATGGTGACGATTCCGGTAAATACTTCTAAGCAAACTGTCTAATTTTTGTAAAACTGTTAAAATACACAATGATAGTTCCCAGAAATGATTAAGAGCGTGTAAGAAACAACTCAAGTACTCGTAAATAGAGCCTTACTTCATTTACTGTCATATTCAATCACGGAAGTTTCCAGTGGAAAACTTTGAAACGATGAAAATACTGGTAATATTTATAACTCCAGGACTTCCGGTGGCGTTTTCACGGGGCTGTGCTTTCAAATATTAAGAGTTCATGCTTACAGAGCTCAGAATTGGTGTCTAAAGCCTTGGAATGACGAGAATAGTGTTTATGATTACAATTAAGGAGGATTGGCTTTGGTGTTTTTTTGTGTGAATCAGTTAAAATGGTGACGATTCCGTTAAATACTTGGAAGCAAACTGTCTAATTTTGGTAAAACTGTTAAAATACACGGGACTGTGCTTTCAAATATGAAGGGTTCATGCTTACAGAGCTCAGAATTGGTGTCTAAAGCCTTTGAATGATAGTTCCAAGTGGAAAGCTGTGAAAAGACGAAAATACTGGTAATATTTACAACTCCAGGTACTTCCGGTGGCGTTTTCACGGGACTGTGCTTTAAATATTAAGTGTTCATGCTTACAGAGCTCAGAGTTGGCGTCTAAAGCCTTGGAATGACGAAAATAGTGTTTATGTTCACAATCAAGGAGTATAGGCTCTGGTGTTTTTTTGTGTGAATCAGTTGAAATGGTGACGATTCCGGTAAATACTTCTAAGCAAACTGTCTAATTTTTGTAAAACTGTTAAAATACACAATGATAGGTACCAGAAATGATTAAGAACGTGTAAGAAACAACTCAAATACTAGTAAATAGAGTCTTACTACATTTACTGTCGAATTCAATCACGGAAGTTTCCAGTGGAAAGCTGTGAAACGATGAAAATACGGGTAATATTTACACCTCCAGGACTTCCGGTGGAGTTTTCACGGGGCTGTGCTTTCAAATATTAAGATTTCATGCTTAGAGAGCTCAGAATTGCTGTCTAAAGCCTTGGAATGACGAGAATAGTGTTTATGTTTACAATTAAGGATGATTGGCTTTGGTGTTTTATTGTGTGAATCAGTTAAAATGGTGACGATTCCGTTAAATACTTGAAAGGAAAATGTCTAATTTTGGAAAACGGTTAAAATACACAACGATATTTCCCGGAAATGATTAAGAACGCGTAAGAAACAACTCAAGTACTCGTAAATAGAGCCTTACTACATTTAATGTCATATTCAATCTCGGGGGTTTCCAGTGGAAAGCTGTGAAACGATGAAAATACTGGTAATATTTACAACTCCGGTTACTTCCGGTGGCGTCTTCACGGGACTGTGCTTTCAAATATGAAGGGTTCATGCTTACAGAGCTCAGAATTGGTGTCTAAAGCCTCGGAAAGACGAGAATACTGATTATGTTTATTATTAAGGAGGAGTGGCTTTGGTGTTTCTTGTGTGAATCAGTTAAAATGGTGACGATTCTGGTAAATACTTCTAAGCAAACTGTCTAATTTTGGTAAAACTGTTAAAATACACAATGATAGTTCCCAGAAATGATTAAGAACGTGAAAGAGACAACTCAAGTACTCGTAAATAGAGCCTTACTACATTTACTGTCATATTCAGTCTCGGAGGTTTCCAGTGGAAAGCTGTGAAATGATGAAAATACTGGTAATATTTTCAACTCCGGGTACTTCCGGTGGCGTTTTCACGGGACTGTGCTTTCAAATATGAAGAGTTCATGCTTACAGAGCTCAGAATTGGTGTCTAAAGCCTTGGAATGACGAGAATAGTGTTTATGTTTACAATTAAGGAGGATTGGCTTTGGTGTTTTTTTGTTGGATCAGTTAAAATGTTGTCGATTCCAGTAAATACTTCTAAGCAAACTGGCTAAGTTTGGTAAAGTGTTAAAATACACAATGATAGTTCCCAGAAATGATTAAGAACGTGTAAGAAACAACTCAAATACTAGTAAATAGAGTCTTACTACATTTACTGTCGAATTCAATCACGGAGTTTTCCAGTGGAAAGCTGTGAAATGACAAAAATACTGGTAATATTTACAACTCCGGTACTTCCGGTGGCATTTTCACGGGACTGTGCTTTCAAATATGAAGAGTTCATGCTTACAGAGCTCAGAATTGGTGTCTAAAGCTTTGGAATGACGAGAATAGTGTTTATGTTTACAATTAAGTAGGATTGGCTTTGGCGTTTTTTTGTGTGAATCAGTTAAAATGGTGACGATTCCGGTAAATACTTGTAAGCAAACTGTCTAATTTTGGTAAAACTGTTAAAATACACGGGACTGTGCTTTCAAATATGAAGGGTTCATGCTTACAGAGCTCAGAATTGGTGTCTAAAGCCTTGGAATGATAGTTCCAAGTGGAAAGCTGTGAAATGACGAAAATACTGGTAATATTTACAACTCCAGGTACTTCCGGTGGCGTTTTCACGGGACTGTGCTTTAAATATTAAGAGTTCATGGTTACAGAGCTCAGAATTGGTGTCTAAAGCCTTGGAATGACGAGAATAGTGTTTATGTTTACAATTAAGGAGGATAGGCTCTGGTGTTTTTTTGTGTGAATCAGTTGAAATGGGGACGATTCTGCTAAATACTTCTAAGCAAACTGTCTAATTTTGGTAAAACTGTTAAAACACACAATGATAGTTCCCGGAAAAGCTTAAGAACTTGTAAGAAACAACTGAAATACTCTTAAATAGAGCCTTACTTCATTTACTGTCATATTCAATCACGGAAGTTTCCAGTGGAAAGCTGTGAAATGATGAAAATACTGGTAATATTTTCAACTCCGGGTACTTCCGGTGGCGTCTTCACGGGACTGTGCTTTCAAATATGAAGGGTTCATGCTTACAGAGCTCAGAATTGGTGTCTAAATCCTTGGAATGACGAGAATAGTGTTTATGTTTACAATCAAGGAGGATTGGCTTTGGCGTTTTTTTGTGTGAATCAGTTAAAATGGTGACGATTCCGGTAAATACTTCTAAGCAAACTGTCTAATTTTTGTAAAACTGTTAAAATACACAATGATAGTTCCCAGAAATGATTAAGAGCGTGTAAGAAACAACTCAAGTACTCGTAAATAGAGCCTTACTTCATTTACTGTCATATTCAATCACGGAAGTTTCCAGTGGAAAACTTTGAAACGATGAAAATACTGGTAATATTTATAACTCCAGGACTTCCGGTGGCGTTTTCACGGGGCTGTGCTTTCAAATATTAAGAGTTCATGCTTACAGAGCTCAGAATTGGTGTCTAAAGCCTTGGAATGACGAGAATAGTGTTTATGATTACAATTAAGGAGGATTGGCTTTGGTGTTTTTTTGTGTGAATCAGTTAAAATGGTGACGATTCCGTTAAATACTTGGAAGCAAACTGTCTAATTTTGGTAAAACTGTTAAAATACACGGGACTGTGCTTTCAAATATGAAGGGTTCATGCTTACAGAGCTCAGAATTGGTGTCTAAAGCCTTTGAATGATAGTTCCAAGTGGAAAGCTGTGAAAAGACGAAAATACTGGTAATATTTACAACTCCAGGTACTTCCGGTGGCGTTTTCACGGGACTGTGCTTTAAATATTAAGTGTTCATGCTTACAGAGCTCAGAGTTGGCGTCTAAAGCCTTGGAATGACGAAAATAGTGTTTATGTTCACAATCAAGGAGTATAGGCTCTGGTGTTTTTTTGTGTGAATCAGTTGAAATGGTGACGATTCCGGTAAATACTTCTAAGCAAACTGTCTAATTTTTGTAAAACTGTTAAAATACACAATGATAGGTACCAGAAATGATTAAGAACGTGTAAGAAACAACTCAAATACTAGTAAATAGAGTCTTACTACATTTACTGTCGAATTCAATCACGGAGGTTTCCAGTGGAAAGCTGTGAAATGACAAAAATACTGGTAATATTTACAACTCCGGTACTTCCGGTGGCATTTTCACGGGACTGTGCTTTCAAATATTAAGAGTTCATGCTTACAGAGCTCAGAATTGGTGTCTAAAGCTTTGGAATGACCAGAATAGTGTTTATGTTTACAATTAAGGAGGATTGGCTTTGGCGTTTTTTTGTGTGAATCAGTTAAAATGATGACGATTCCGGTAAATACTTCTAAGCAAACTGTCTAATTTTGGTAAAACTGTTAAAATACACAATGATAGTTCCCAGAAATGATTAAGAACGTGTAAGAAACAACTCAAATACTCGTAAATAAAGTCTTACTACATTTACAGTCGAATTCAATCACGGAGGTTTCCAGGGGAAAGCTGTGAAATGACGAAAATACTGGTAATATTTACAACACCGGGTACTTCCGGTGGCGTTTTCACGGGACTGTGCTTTCAAATATTAAGAGTTCATGCTTACAGAGCTCAGAATTGGTGTCTAAAGCCTTGGAATGACGAGAATAGTGTTTATGTTTACAATTAAGGAGGATAGGCTCTGGTGTTTTTTTGTGTGAATCAGTTGAAATGGGGACGATTCTGCTAAATACTTCTAAGCAAACTGTCTAATTTTGGTAAAACTGTTAAAACACACAATGATAGTTCCCGGAAAAGCTTAAGAACTTGTAAGAAACAACTGAAATACTCTTAAATAGAGCCTTACTTCATTTACTGTCATATTCAATCACGGAAGTTTCCAGTGGAAAGCTGTGAAATGATGAAAATACTGGTAATATTTTCAACTCCGGGTACTTCCGGTGGCGTTTTCACGGGACTGTGCTTTCAAATATTAAGAGTTCATGCTTACAGAGCTCAGAATTGGTGTCTAAAGCCTTGGAATGACGAGAATAGTGTTCATGTTTACAATTAAGGAGGATTGGCTTTGGTGTTTTTTTGTTTGAATCAGTTAAAATGGTGTCGATTCCAGTAAATACTTCTAAGCAAACTGGCTAAGTTTGGTAAAGTGTTAAAATACACAATGATAGTTCCCAGAAATGATTAAGAACGTGTAAGAAACAACTCAAATACTAGTAAATAGAGTCTTACTACATTTACAGTCGAATTCAATCACGGAGGTTTCCAGTGGAAAGCTGTGAAATGACAAAAATACTGGTAATATTTACAACTCCGGTACTTCCGGTGGCATTTTCACGGGACTGTGCTTTCAAATATTAAGAGTTCATGCTTACAGAGCTCAGAATTGGTGTCTAAAGCTTTGGAATGACCAGAATAGTGTTTATGTTTACAATTAAGGAGGATTGGCTTTGGCGTTTTTTTGTGTGAATCAGTTGAAATGGTGACGATTCCGGTAAATACTTCTAAGGAAACTGTCTAATTTTGGTAAAACTGTTAAAATACACAATGATAGTTCCCAGAAATGATTAAGAACGTGTAAGAAACAACTCAAATACTCGTAAATAGAGCCTTACTTCATTTTCTGTCATATTCAATCACGGAAGTTTCCAGTGGAAAGCTGTGAAACGATGAAAATATGGGTAATATTTACACCTCCAGGACTTCCGGTGGCGTTTTCACGGGACTGTGCTTTCAAATATTAAGAGTTCATGCTTACAGAGCTCAGAATTGGTGTCTAAAGCCTTGGAATGACGAAAATAGTGTTTATGTTCACAATCAAGGAGTATAGGCTCTGGTGTTTTTTTGTGTGAATCAGTTGAAATGGTGACGATTCCGGTAAATACTTCTAAGCAAACTGTCTAATTTTTGTAAAACTGTTAAAATACACAATGATAGGTCCCAGAAATGATTAAGAACGTGTAAGAAACAACTCAAATACTAGTAAATAGAGTCTTACTACATTTACTGTCGAATTCAATCACGGAGGTTTCCAGTGGAAAGCTGTGAAATGACAAAAATACTGGTAATATTTACAACTCCGGTACTTCCGGTGGCATTTTCACGGGACTGTGCTTTCAAATATTAAGAGTTCATGCTTACAGAGCTCAGAATTGGTGTCTAAAGCTTTGGAATGACCAGAATAGTGTTTATGTTTACAATTAAGGAGGATTGGCTTTGGCGTTTTTTTGTGTGAATCAGTTAAAATGATGACGATTCCGGTAAATACTTCTAAGCAAACTGTCTAATTTTGGTAAAACTGTTAAAATACACAATGATAGTTCCCAGAAATGATTAAGAACGTGTAAGAAACAACTCAAATACTCGTAAATAAAGTCTTACTACATTTACAGTCGAATTCAATCACGGAGGTTTCCAGGGGAAAGCTGTGAAATGACGAAAATACTGGTAATATTTACAACACCGGGTACTTCCGGTGGCGTTTTCACGGGACTGTGCTTTCAAATATTAAGAGTTCATGCTTACAGAGCTCAGAATTGGTGTCTAAAGCCTTGGAATGACGAGAATAGTGTTTATGTTTACAATTAAGGAGGATAGGCTCTGGTGTTTTTTTGTGTGAATCAGTTGAAATGGGGACGATTCTGCTAAATACTTCTAAGCAAACTGTCTAATTTTGGTAAAACTGTTAAAACACACAATGATAGTTCCCGGAAAAGCTTAAGAACTTGTAAGAAACAACTGAAATACTCTTAAATAGAGCCTTACTTCATTTACTGTCATATTCAATCACGGAAGTTTCCAGTGGAAAGCTGTGAAATGATGAAAATACTGGTAATATTTTCAACTCCGGGTACTTCCGGTGGCGTTTTCACGGGACTGTGCTTTCAAATATTAAGAGTTCATGCTTACAGAGCTCAGAATTGGTGTCTAAAGCCTTGGAATGACGAGAATAGTGTTTATGTTTACAATTAAGGAGGATTGGCTTTGGTGTTTTTTTGTGTGAATCAGTTAAAATGGTGTTGATTCCAGTAAATACTTCTAAGCAAACTGGCTAAGTTTGGTAAAGTGTTAAAATACACAATGATAGTTCCCAGAAATGATTAAGAACGTGTAAGAAACAACTCAAATACTAGTAAATAGAGTCTTACTACATTTACTGTCGAATTCAATCACGGAGGTTTCCAGTGGAAAGCTGTGAAATGACAAAAATACTGGTAATATTTACAACTCCGGTACTTCCGGTGGCATTTTCACGGGACTGTGCTTTCAAATATTAAGAGTTCATGCTTACAGAGCTCAGAATTGGTGTCTAAAGCTTTGGAATGACCAGAATAGTGTTTATGTTTACAATTAAGGAGGATTGGCTTTGGCGTTTTTTTGTGTGAATCAGTTGAAATGGTGACGATTCCGGTAAATACTTCTAAGGAAACTGTCTAATTTTGGTAAAACTGTTAAAATACACAATGATAGTTCCCAGAAATGATTAAGAACGTGTAAGAAACAACTCAAATACTCGTAAATAGAGCCTTACTTCATTTTCTGTCATATTCAATCACGGAAGTTTCCAGTGGAAAGCTGTGAAACGATGAAAATATGGGTAATATTTACACCTCCAGGACTTCCGGTGGCGTTTTCACGGGACTGTGCTTTCAAATATTAAGAGTTCATGCTTACAGAGCTCAGAATTGGTGTCTAAAGCCTTGGAATGACGAGAATAGTGTTTATGTTTACAATTAAGGAGGATAGGCTCTGGTGTTTTTTTGTGTGAATCAGTTGAAATGGGGACGATTCTGCTAAATACTTCTAAGCAAACTGTCTAATTTTGGTAAAACTGTTAAAACACACAATGATAGTTCCCGGAAAAGCTTAAGAACTTGTAAGAAACAACTGAAATACTCTTAAATAGAGCCTTACTTCATTTACTGTCATATTCAATCACGGAAGTTTCCAGTGGAAAGCTGTGAAATGACGAAAATACTGGTAATATTTACAACTCCGGGTACTTCCGGTGGCGTTTTCACGGGACTGTGCTTTCAAATATGAAGAGTTCATGCTTACAGAGCTCAGAATTGGTGTCTAAAGCCTTGGAATGACGAGAATAGTGTTTATGTTTACAATTAAGGAGGATTGGCTTTGGTGTTTTTTTGTTTGAATCAGTTTAAATGGGGACGATTCTGCTAAATACTTCTAAGCAAACTGTCTAATTTTGGTAAAACTGTTAAAATACACAATGATAGTTCCCAGAAATGATTAAGAACGTGTAAGAAACAACTCAAATACTAGTAAATAGAGTCTTACTACATTTACTGTCGAATTCAATCACGGAGGTTTCCAGTGGAAAGCTGTGAAATGACAAAAATACTGGTAATATTTACAACTACGGTACTTCCGGTGGCGTTTTCACGGGACTGTGCTTTCAAATATGAAGAGTTCATGCTTACAGAGCTCAGAATTGGTGTCTAAAGCCTTGGAATGACGAGAATAGTGTTTATGTTTACAATTAAGGAGGATTGGCTTTGGTGTTTTTTTGTTTGAATCAGTTTAAATGGGGACGATTCTGCTAAATACTTCTAAGCAAACTGTCTAATTTTGGTAAAACTGTTAAAATACACAATGATAGTTCCCAGAAATGATTAAGAACGTGTAAGAAACAACTCAAATACTAGTAAATAGAGTCTTACTACATTTACTGTCGAATTCAATCACGGAGGTTTCCAGTGGAAAGCTGTGAAATGACAAAAATACTGGTAATATTTACAACTCCGGGTACTTCCGGTGGCGTTTTCACGGGACTGTGCTTTCAAATATTAGAAGTTCATGCTTACAGAGCTCAGAATTGGTGTCTAAAGCCTTGGAAAGACGAGAATAGTGATTATGTTTACTATTAAGGAGGAGTGGCTTTGGTGTTTTTTTGTGTGAATCAGTTAAAATGGTGACGATTCCGTTAAATACTTCTAAGCAAACTGTCTAATTTTGGTAAAACTGTTAAAATACACAACGATAGTTCCCAGAAATGATTAAGAACGTGTAAGAAACAACTCAAGTACTCGTAAATAGAGCCTTACTACATTTACTGTCATATTCAATCTCGGAGGTTTCCAGTGGAAAGCTGTGAAATGATGAAAATACTGGTAATATTTACAACTCCGGTTACTTCCGGTGGCGTCTTCACGGGACTGTGCTTTCAAATATGAAGGGTTCATGCTTACAGAGCTCAGAATTGGTGTCTAAAGCCTTGGAATGACGAGAATAGTGTTTATGTTTACAATCAAGGAGGATTGGCTTTGGCGTTTTTGTGTGTGAATCAGTTGAAATGGTGACGATTCCGGTAAATACTTCTAAGCAAACTGTCTAATTTTGGTAAAACTGTTTAAATACACAATGATAGTTCCCAGAAATGATTAAGAACGTGTAAGAAACAACTCAAATACTCGTAAATAGAGCCTTACTTCATTTACTGTAATATTCATTCACGGAAGTTTCCTGTGGAAAGCTGTGAAACGATGAAAATACTGGTAATATTTACAACTCCAGGACTTCCGGTGGCGTTTTCACGGGGCTGTGCTTTCAAATATTAAGAGTACATGCTTTCAGAGCTCAGAATTGGTGTCTAAAGCCTTGGAATGACGAGAATAGTGTTTATGTTTACAATTAAGGAGGATTGACTTTGGTGTTTTTTTGTGTGAATCAGTTAAAATGGTGACGATTCCGTTAAATACTTGTAAGCAAACTGTCTAAGTTTGGTAAAACTGTTAAAATACACAATGATAGTTCCCAGAAATGATTAAGAACGTGTAAGAAACAACTCAAATACTAGTAAATAGAGTCTTACTACATTTACTGTCGAATTCAATCACGGAGGTTTCCAGTGGAAAGCTGTGAAATGACAAAAATACTGGTAATATTTACAACTCCGGTACTTCCGGTGGCATTTTCACGGGACTGTGCTTTCAAATATTAAGAGTTCATGCTTACAGATCTCAGAATTGGTGTCTAAAGCTTTGGAAAGACCAGAATAGTGTTTATGTTTACAATTAAGGAGGATTGGTTTTGGCGTTTTTTTGTGTGAATCATTTAAAATGGTGACGATTCCGGTAAATACTTTTAAGCAAACTGTCTAATTTTGGTAAAACTGTTAAAATACACAATGATTGTTCCCAGAAATGATTAAGAACGTGTAAGAAACAACTCAAGTACTCGTAATAGAGTCTTACTACATTTACAGTCGAATTCAATCACGGAGGTTTCCAGTGGAAAGCTGTGAAATGACGAAAATACTGGTAATATTTACAACTCCGGGTACTTCCGGTGGAGTTTTCATGGGACTGTGCTTTAAATATTAAGAGTTCATGCTTACAGAGCTCAGAATTGGTGTCTAAAGCTTTGGAATGACCAGAATAGTGTTTATGTTTACAATTAAGGAGGATAGGCTCTGGTGTTTTTTTGTGTGAATCAGTTGAAATGGGGACGATTCCGGTAAATACTTCTAAGGAAACTGTCTAATTTTGGTAAAACTGTTAAAATACACAATGATAGTTCCCAGAAATGATTAAGAACGTGTAAGAAACAACTCAAATACTCGTAAATAGAGCCTTACTTCATTTTCTGTCATATTCAATCACGGAAGTTTCCAGTGGAAAGCTGTGAAACGATGAAAATATGGGTAATATTTACACCTCCAGGACTTCCGGTGGCGTTTTCACGGGACTGTGCTTTCAAAAATTAAGAGTTCATGCTTACAGAGCTCAGAATTGGTGTCTAAAGCCTTGGAATGACGAGAATAGTGTTTATGTTTACAATTAAGGAGGATAGGCTCTGGTGTTTTTTTGTGTGAATCAGTTGAAATGGGGACGATTCTGCTAAATACTTCTAAGCAAACTGTCTAATTTTGGTAAAACTGTTAAAACACACAATGATAGTTCCCGGAAAAGCTTAAGAACTTGTAAGAAACAACTGAAATACTCTTAAATAGAGCCTTACTTCATTTACTGTCATATTCAATCACGGAAGTTTCCAGTGGAAAGCTGTGAAATGACGAAAATACTGGTAATATTTACAACTCCGGGTACTTCCGGTGGCGTTTTCACGGGACTGTGCTTTCAAATATGAAGAGTTCATGCTTACAGAGCTCAGAATTGGTGTCTAAAGCCTTGGAATGACGAGAATAGTGTTTATGTTTACAATTAAGGAGGATTGGCTTTGGTGTTTTTTTGTTTGAATCAGTTTAAATGGGGACGATTCTGCTAAATACTTCTAAGCAACCTGTCTAATTTTGGTAAAACTGTTAAAATACACAATGATAGTTCCCAGAAATGATTAAGAACGTGTAAGAAACAACTCAAATACTAGTAAATAGAGTCTTACTACATTTACTGTCGAATTCAATCACGGAGGTTTCCAGTGGAAAGCTGTGAAATGACAAAAATACTGGTAATATTTACAACTCCGGTACTTCCGGTGGCATTTTCACGGGACTGTGCTTTCAAATATTAAGAGTTCATGCTTACAGAGCTCAGAATTGGTGTCTAAAGCCTTGGAATGACGAGAATAGTGTTTATGTTTACAATTAACGAGGATAGGCTTTGGTGTTTTTTTGTGTGAATCAGTTGAAATGGGGACGATTTTGCTAAGTACTTCTAAGCAAACTGTCTAATTTTGGTAAAACTGTTAAAACACACAATGATAGTTCCCGGAAAAGCTTAAGAACGTGTAAGAAACAACTCAGATACTCGTAAATAGAGCCTTACTTCATTTACTGTCATATTCAATCACGGAAGTTTCCAGTGGGAAGCTGTGAAATGATGAAAATACTGGTAATATTTACAACTCCGGGTACTTCCGGTGGCGTTTTCACGGGACTGTGCTTTCAAATATTAGAAGTTCATGCTTACAGAGCTCAGAATTGGTGTCTAAAGCCTTGGAAAGACGAGAATAGTGATTATGTTTACTATTAAGGAGGAGTGGCTTTGGTGTTTTTTTGTGTGAATCAGTTAAAATGGTGACGATTCCGTTAAATACTTCTAAGCAAACTGTCTAATTTTGGTAAAACTGTTAAAATACACAACGATAGTTCCCAGAAATGATTAAGAACGTGTAAGAAACAACTCAAGTACTCGTAAATAGAGCCTTACTACATTTACTGTCATATTCAATCTCGGAGGTTTCCAGTGGAAAGCTGTGAAATGATGAAAATACTGGTAATATTTACAACTCCGGTTACTTCCGGTGGCGTCTTCACGGGACTGTGCTTTCAAATATGAAGGGTTCATGCTTACAGAGCTCAGAATTGGTGTCTAAAGCCTTGGAATGACGAGAATAGTGTTTATGTTTACAATCAAGGAGGATTGGCTTTGGCGTTTTTGTGTGTGAATCAGTTGAAATGGTGACGATTCCGGTAAATACTTCTAAGCAAACTGTCTAATTTTGGTAAAACTGTTTAAATACACAATGATAGTTCCCAGAAATGATTAAGAACGTGTAAGAAACAACTCAAATACTCGTAAATAGAGCCTTACTTCATTTACTGTAATATTCATTCACGGAAGTTTCCTGTGGAAAGCTGTGAAACGATGAAAATATTGGTAATATTTACAACTCCAGGACTTCCGGTGGCGTTTTCACGGGGCTGTGCTTTCAAATATTAAGAGTACATGCTTTCAGAGCTCAGAATTGGTGTCTAAAGCCTTGGAATGACGAGAATAGTGTTTATGTTTACAATTAAGGAGGATTGGCTTTGGTGTTTTTTTGTGTGAATCAGTTGAAATGGTGACGATTCCGTTAAATACTTGTAAGCAAACTGTCTAAGTTTGGTAAAACTGTTAAAATACACAATGATAGTGCCCAGAAATGATTAAGAACGTGTAAGAAACAACTCAAATACTAGTAAATAGAGTCTTACTACATTTACTGTCGAATTCAATCACGGAGGTTTCCAGTGGAAAGCTGTGAAATGACAAAAATACTGGTAATATTTACAACTCCGGTACTTCCGGTGGCATTTTCACGGGACTGTGCTTTCAAATATTAAGAGTTCATGCTTACAGATCTCAGAATTGGTGTCTAAAGCTTTGGAAAGAACAGAATAGTGTTTATGTTTACAATTAAGGAGGATTGGTTTTGGCGTTTTTTTGTGTGAATCATTTAAAATGGTGACGATTCCGGTAAATACTTTTAAGCAAACTGTCTAATTTTGGTCAAACTGTTAAAATACACAATGATAGTTCCCAGAAATGATTAAGAACGTGTAAGAAACAACTCAAGTACTCGTAATAGAGTCTTACTACATTTACAGTCGAATTCAATCACGGAGGTTTCCAGTGGAAAGCTGTGAAATGACGAAAATACTGGTAATATTTACAACTCCGGGTACTTCCGGTGGAGTTTTCATGGGACTGTGCTTTAAATATTAAGAGTTCATGCTTACAGAGCTCAGAATTGGTGTCTAAAGCCTTGGAATGACGAGAATAGTGTTTATGTTTACAATCAAGGAGGATAGGGTCTGGTGGTTTTTTGTGTGAATAAGTTGAAATGGTGATGACTTTAGTAAATACTTCTAAGCAAACTGTCTAATTTTGGTAAAACTGTTAAAATACACAATGATAGTTCCCAGAAATGCTTAAGAACATGTAAGAAACAACTCAAGTACTAGTAAATAGAGTCTTACTACATTTACTGTCGAATTCAATCACGGAGGTTTCCAGTGGAAAGCTGTGAAATGACGAAAATACTGGTAATATTTGCAAGTCCGGGTACTTCCGGTGGCGTTTTCACGGGACTGTGCTTTCAAATATTAAGAGTTCATGCTTACAGAGCTCAGAATTGGTGTCTAAAGCCTTGGAATGACGAGAATAGTGTTTATGTTTACAATTAAGGAGGATAGGCTCTGGTGTTTTTTTGTGTGAATCAGATGAAATGGGGACGATTCTGCTAAATACTTCTAAGCAAACTGTCTAATTTTGGTAAAACTGTTAAAACACACAATGATAGTTCCCGGAAATGCTTAAGAACTTGTAAGAAACAACTGAAATACTCTTAAATAGAGCCTTACTTCATTTACTGTCATATTCAATCACGGAAGTTTCCAGTGGAAAGCTGTGAAATGATGAAAATACTGGTAATATTTACAACTCCGTGTACTTCCGGTGGCGTTTTCACGGGACTGTGCTTTCAAATATTAAGTGTTCATGCTTACAGAGCTCAGAATTGGTGTCTAAAGCCTTGGAATGAGGAGAATAGTGTTTATGTTTACAATTAAGGAGGATAGGCTTTGGTGTTTTTTTGTGTGAATCAGTTGAAATGGTGACGATTCCGGTAAATACTTCTAAGCAAACTAGCTAAGTTTGGTAAAACTGGTAAATACACAATGATAGTTCCCAGAAATGATTAAGAACGTGTAAGAAACAACTCAAACACTAGTAAATAGAGTCTTACTACATTTACTGTCGAATTCAATCACGGAGGTTTCCAGTGGAAAGCTGTGAAATGACAAAAATACTGGTAATATTTGCAACTCCGGTACTTCCGGTTGCATTTTCACGGGACTGTGCTTTCAAATATTAAGAGTTCATGCTTACAGAGCTCAGAATTGGTGTCTAAAGCTTTGGAATGACCAGAATAGTGCTTATGTTTACAATTAAGGAGGATTGGCTTTGGCGTTTTTTTGTGTGAATCAGTTGAAATGGTGACGATTCAGGTAAATACTTCTAAGGAAACTGACTAATTTTGGTAAAACTGTTAAAATACACAATGATAGTTCCCAGAAATGATTAAGAACGTGTAAGAAACAACTCAAATACTCGTAAATAGAGCCTTACTTCATTTTCTGTCATATTCAATCATGGAAGTTTCCAGTGGAAAGCTGTGAAACGATGAAAATACGGGTAATATTTACACCTCCAGGACTTCCGGTTGCATTTTCACGGGACTGTGCTTTCAAATATTAAGAGTTCATGCTTACAGAGCTCAGAATTGGTGTCTAAAGCCTGGGAATGACGAGAATAGTGTTTATGTTTACAATTAAGGAGGATTGGCTTTGGTGTTTTTTTGTGTGAATCAGTTAAAATGGTGACAATTCCGTTAAATACTTGAAAGCAAACCGTCTAATTTTGGAAAACTGTTAAAATACACAACAATAGTTCCCAGAAATGATTAAGAACGTGTAAGAAACAACTCAAGTACTCGTAAATAGAGCCTTACTACATTTACTGTCATATTCAATCTCGGGGGTTTCCAGTGGAAAGCTGTGAAATGATGAAAATACTGGTAATATTTACAACTCCGGGTACTTCCGGTGGTGTTTTCATGGGACTGTGCTTTAAATATTAAGAGTTCATGCTTACAGAGCTCAGAATTGGTGTCTAAAGCCTTGGAATGACGAGAATAGTGTTTATGATTACAATCAAGGAGGATAGGGTCTGGTGGTTTTTTGTGTGAATAAGTTGAAATGGTGACGACTCTAGTAAATACTTCTAAGCAAACTGTCTAATTTTGGTAAAACTGTTAAAATACACAATGATAGTTCCCAGAAATGCTTAAGAACATGTAAGAAACAACTCAAGTACTAGTAAATAGAGTCTTACTACATTTACTGTCGAATTCAATCACGGAGGTTTCCAGTGGAAAGCTGTGAAATGACGAAAATACTGGTAATATTTGCAAGTCCGGGTACTTCCGGTGGCGTTTTCACGGGACTGTGCTTTCAAATATTAAGAGTTCATGCTTACAGAGCTCAGAATTGGTGTCTAAAGCCTTGGAATGACGAGTATATTGTTTATGTTTACAATTAAGGAGGATAGGCTTTGGTGTTTTTTTGTGTGAATCAGTTGAAATGGGGACGATTCTGCTAAATACTTCTAAGCAAACTGTCTAATTTTGGTAAAACTGTTAAAACACACAATGATAGTTCCCGGAAAAGCTTAAGAACGTGTAAGAAACAACTCAAATACTCGTAAATAGAGCCTTACTTCATTTACTGTCATATTCAATCACGGAAGTTTCGAGTGGAAAGCTGTGAAATGATGAAAATACTGGTAATATTTTCAACTCCGGGTACTTCCGGTGGCGTTTTCACGGGACTGTGCTTTCAAATATGAAGAGTTCATGCTTACAGAGCTCAGAATTGGTGTCTAAAGCCTTGGAATGACGAGAATAGTGTTTATGTTTACAATTAACGAGGATACGCTTTGGTGTTTTTTTGTGTGAATCAGTTGAAATGGGGACGATTCTGCTAAATACTTCTAAGCAAACTGTCTAATTTTGGTAAAACTGTTAAAACACACAATGATAGTTCCCGGAAAAGCTTAAGAACGTGTAAGAAACAACTCAGATACTCGTAAATAGAGCCTTACTTCATTTACTGTCATATTCAATCACGGAAGTTTCCAGTGGGAAGCTGTGAAATGATGAAAATACTGGTAATATTTACAACTCCGGGTACTTCCGGTGGCGTTTTCACGGGACTGTGCTTTCAAATATTAGAAGTTCATGCTTACAGAGCTCAGAATTGGTGTCTAAAGCCTTGGAAAGACGAGAATAGTGTTTATGTTTACAATCAAGGAGGATTGGCTTTGGCGTTTTTGTGTGTGAATCAGTTGAAATGGTGACGATTCCGGTAAATACTTCTAAGCAAACTGTCTAATTTTGGTAAAACTGTTTAAATACACAATGATAGTTCCCAGAAATGATTAAGAACGTGTAAGAAACAACTCAAATACTCGTAAATAGAGCCTTACTTCATTTACTGTCATATTCATTCACGGAAGTTTCCTGTGGAAAGCTGTGAAACGACAAAAATACTGGTAATATTTTCAACTCCGGGTACTTCTGGTGGCGTTTTCACGGGACTGTGCTTTCAAATATGAAGAGTTCATGCTTACAGAGCTCAGAATTGGTGTCTAAAGCCTTGGAATGACGAGAATAGTGTTTATGTTTACAATTAAGGAGGATTGGCTTTGGTGTTTTTTTGTGTGAATCAGTTAAAATGGTGACGATTCCGTTAAATACTTGTAAGCGAATTGTCTAATTTTGGTAAAACTGTTAAAATACACAATGATAGTTCCTAGAAATGATTAAGAACGTGTAAGAAACAACTCCAGTACTCATAAATAGAGCCTTACTACATTTACTGTCATATTCAATCTCGGAGGTTTCCAGTGGAAAGCTGTGAAATGATGAAAATACTGGTAATATTTACAACTCCGGTTACTTCTGGTGGCGTTTTCACGGGACTGTGCTTTCAAATATGAAGGGTTCATGCTTACAGAGCTCAGAGTTGGTGTCTAAAGCCTTGGTATGACGAGAGTATTGTTTATGTTTACAATCAAGGAGGATTGGCTTTGGCGTTTTTTTGTGTGAATCAGTTGAAATGGTGACGATTCCGGTAAATACTTCTAAGCAAACTGTCTAAGTTTGG
Organism: Myotis daubentonii; assembly: GCF_963259705.1. Classification (NCBI taxonomy): domain Eukaryota; kingdom Metazoa; phylum Chordata; class Mammalia; order Chiroptera; family Vespertilionidae; genus Myotis; species Myotis daubentonii. Next base: position 327,647 of record NC_081851.1, read on the forward strand.
TAAAACTGTTAAAATACACAATGATAGTTCCCAGAAATGATTAAGAATGTGTAAGAAACAACTCAAGTACTAGTAAATAGAGTCTTACTACATTTACTGTCGAATTCAATCACGGAGGTTTCCAGTCGAAAGCTGTGAAATGACAAAAATACTGGCAATATTTACAACTCCGGTACTTCCGGTGGCATTTTCACGGGACTGTGCTTTCAAATATTAAGAGTTCATGCTTACAGAGCTCAGAATTGGTGTCTAAGGCCTTGGAATGACGAGAATAGTGTTTATGTTTACAATTAACGAGGATAGGGTTTGGTGTTTTTTTGTGTGAATCATTTAAAATGGTGACGATTCCGGTAATTACTTTTAAGCAAACTGTATAATTTTGGTAAAACTGTTAAAATACACAATGATAGTTCCCAGAAATGATTAAGAACGTGTAAGAAACAACTCAAGTACTCGTAATAGAGTCTTACTACATTTACAGTCGAATTCAATCACGGAGGTTTCCAGTGGAAAGCTGTGAATTGATGAAAATACTGGTAATATTTACAACTCCGGGTACTTCCGGTGGCGTTTTCATGGGACTGTGCTTTAAATATTAAGAGTTCATGCTTACAGAGCTCAGAATTGGTGTCTAAAGCCTTGGAATGACGAGAATAGTGTTTATGTTTACAATCAAGGAGGATAGGGTCTGGTGGTTTTTTGTGTGAATAAGTTGAAATGGTGACGACTCTAGTAAATACTTCTAAGCAAACTGTCTAATTTTGGTAAAACTGTTAAAATACACAATGATAGTTCCCAGAAATGCTTAAGAACATGTAAGAAACAACTCAAGTACTAGTAAATAGAGTCTTACTACATTTACTGTCGAATTCAATCACGGAGGTTTCCAGTGGAAAGCTGTGAAATGACGAAAATACTGGTAATATTTGCAAGTCCGGGTACTTCCGGTGGCGTATTCATGGGACTCTGCTTTAAATATTAAGAGTTCATGCTTACAGAGCTCAGAATTGGTGTCTAAAGCCTTGGAATGACGAGAATAGTGTTTATGTTTACAATTAAGGAGGATAGGCTTTGGTGTTTTTTTGTGTGAATATGTTGAAATGGGGAAGATTCTGCTAAATACTTCTAAGCAAACTGTCTAATTTTGGTAAAACTGTTAAAACACACAATGATAGTTCCCGGAAAAGCTTAAGAACTTGTAAGAAACAACTCAAATACTCGTAAATAGAGCCTTACTTCATTTACTGTCATATTCAATCACGGAAGTTTCCAGTGGAAAGCTGTGAAAAGATGAAAATACTGGTAATATTTACAACTCCGGGTACTTCCGGTGGCGTTTTCACGGGACTGTGCTTTCAAATATTAAGAGTTCATGCTTACAGAGCTCAGAATTGGTGTCTAAAGCCTTGGAAAGACGAGAATAGTGATTATGTTTACTATTAAGGAGGAGTGGCTTTGGTGTTTTTTGTGTGAATCAGTTAAAATGGTGACGATTCTGGTAAATACTTCTAAGCAAACTGTCTAATTTTGGTAAAACTGTTAAAATAAACAATGATAGTTCCCAGAAATGATTAAGAACGTGTAAGAGACAACTCAAGTACTCGTAAATAGAGCCTTACTACATTTACTGTCATATTCAGTCTCGGAGGTTTCCAGTGGAAAGCTGTGAAATGATGAAAATACTGGTAACATTTTCAACTCCGGGTACTTCCGGTGGCGTTTTCACGGGACTGTGCTTTCAAATATGAAGAGTTCATGCTTACAGAGCTCAGAATTGGTGTCTAAAGCCTTGGAATGACGAGAATAGTGTTTATGTTTACAATTAAGGAGGATTGGCTTTGGTGTTTTTTTTGTTTGAATCAATTAAAATGGTGACGATTCCAGTAAATACTTCTAAGCAAACTGTCTAATTTTGGTAAAAGTGTTAAAATACACAATGATAGTTCCCAGAAATGATTAAGAACGTGTAAAAAACAACTCAAGTACTCGTAAATAGAGTCTTACTACATTTACAGTTGAATTCAATCACGGAGTTTTCCAGTGGAAAGCTGTGAAATGACGAAAATACTGGGAACATTTACTAGTCCGGGTACTTTCGGTGGCGTTTTCACGGGACTGTGCTTTCAAATATTAAGTGTTCATGCTTAAAGAGCTCAGAGTTGGTGTCTAAAGCCTTGGAATGACGAGAATAGTGTTTATGTTTACAATTAAGGAGGATAGGCTCTGGTGTTTTTTGGTGTGAATCAGTTGAAATGGTGACGATTCCGGTAAATACTTCTAAGCAAACTGGCTAAGTTTGGTAAAGTGTTAAAATACACAATGATAGTTCCCAGAAATGATTAAGAACATGTAAGAAACAACTCAAATACTAGTAAATAGAGTCTTACTACATTTACTGTCGAATTCAATCACGGAGGTTTCCAGTGGAAAGCTGTGAAATGACAAAAATACTGGTAATATTTACAACTCCGGTACTTCCGGTGGCATTTTCACGGGACTGTGCTTTCCAATATTAAGAGTTCATGCTTACAGAGCTCAGAATTGGTGTCTAAAGCTTTGGAATGACCAGAATAGTGTTTATGTTTACAATTAAGGAGGATTGGCTTTGGCGTTTTTTTGTGTGAATCAGTTAAAATGGTGACGATTCCGGTAAATACTTCTAAGCAAACTGTCTAATTTTGGTAAAACTGTTAAAATACACAATAATAGTTCCCAGAAATGATTAAGAACGCGTAAGAAACAACTCAAGTACTCGTAAATAAAGTCTTACTACATTTACAGTCGAATTCAATCACGGAGGTTTCCAGTGGAAAGCTGTGAATTGATGAAAATACTGGTAATATTTACAACTCCGGGTACTTCCGGTGGCGTTTTCATGGGACTGTGCTTTAAATATTAAGTGTTCATGCTTACAGAGCTCAGAATTGGTGTCTAAAGCCTTGGAATGACGAGAATAGTGTTTATGTTTACAATCAAGGAGGATAGGGTCTGGTGGTTTTTTGTGTGAATAAGTTGAAATGGTGACGACTCTAGTAAATACTTCTAAGCAAACTGTCTAATTTTGGTAAAACTGTTAAAATACACAATGATAGTTCCCAGAAATGCTTAAGAACATGTAAGAAACAACTCAAGTACTAGTAAATAGAGTCTTACTACATTTACTGTCGAATTCAATCACGGAGGTTTCCAGTGGAAAGCTGTGAAATGACGAAAATACTGGTAATATTTGCAAGTCCGGGTACTTCCGGTGGCGTATTCATGGGACTCTGCTTTAAATATTAAGAGTTCATGCTTACAGAGCTCAGAATTGGTGTCTAAAGCCTTGGAATGACGAGAATAGTGTTTATGTTTACAATTAAGGAGGATAGGCTTTGGTGTTTTTTTGTGTGAATATGTTGAAATGGGGAAGATTCTGCTAAATACTTCTAAGCAAACTGTCTAATTTTGGTAAAACTGTTAAAACACACAATGATAGTTCCCGGAAAAGCTTAAGAACTTGTAAGAAACAACTCAAATACTCGTAAATAGAGCCTTACTTCATTTACTGTCATATTCAATCACGGAAGTTTCCAGTGGAAAGCTGTGAAAAGATGAAAATACTGGTAATATTTACAACTCCGGGTACTTCCGGTGGCGTTTTCACGGGACTGTGCTTTCAAATATTAAGAGTTCATGCTTACAGAGCTCAGAATTGGTGTCTAAAGCCTTGGAAAGACGAGAATAGTGATTATGTTTACTATTAAGGAGGAGTGGCTTTGGTGTTTTTTGTGTGAATCAGTTAAAATGGTGACGATTCTGGTAAATACTTCTAAGCAAACTGTCTAATTTTGGTAAAACTGTTAAAATAAACAATGATAGTTCCCAGAAATGATTAAGAACGTGTAAGAGACAACTCAAGTACTCGTAAATAGAGCCTTACTACATTTACTGTCATATTCAGTCTCGGAGGTTTCCAGTGGAAAGCTGTGAAATGATGAAAATACTGGTAACATTTTCAACTCCGGGTACTTCCGGTGGCGTTTTCACGGGACTGTGCTTTCAAATATGAAGAGTTCATGCTTACAGAGCTCAGAATTGGTGTCTAAAGCCTTGGAATGACGAGAATAGTGTTTATGTTTACAATTAAGGAAGATAGGCTCTGGTGTTTTTTTGTGTGAATCAGTTGAAATGGGGAAGATTCTGCTAAATACTTCTAAGCAAACTGTCTAATTTTGGTAAAACTGTTAAAACACACAATGATAGTTCCCGGAAAAGCTTAAGAACTTGTAAGAAACAACTCAAATACTCATAAATAGAGCCTTACTTCATTTACTGTCATATTCATTCACGGAAGTTTCCCGTGGAAAGCTGTGAAACGATGAAAATACTGGTAATATTTACAACTCCAGGACTTCTGGTGGCGTTTTCACGGGGCTGTGCTTTCAAATATTAAGAGTACATGCTTTCAGAGCTCAGAATTGGTGTCTAAAGCCTTGGAATGACGAGAATAGTGTTTATGTTTACAATTAAGGAGGATTGGCTTTGGTGTTTTTTTTGTTTGAATCAGTTAAAATGGTGACGATTCCAGTAAATACTTCTAAGCAAACTGTCTAATTTTGGTAAAAGTGTTAAAATACACAATGATAGTTCCCAGAAATGATTCAGAACGTGTAAAAAACAACTCAAGTACTCGTAAATAGAGTCTTACTACATTTACAGTTGAATTCAATCACGGAGTTTTCCAGTGGATAGCTGTGAAATGACGAAAATACTGGGAACACTTACTTCTCCGGGTACTTTCGGTGGCGTTTTCACGGGACTGTGCTTTCAAATATTAAGTGTTCATGCTTACAGAGCTCAGAGTTGGTGTCTAAAGCCTTGGAATGACGAGAATAGTGTTTATGTTTACAATTAAGGAGGATAGGCTCTGGTGTTTTTTGGTGTGAATCAGTTGAAATGGTGACGATTCCGGTAAATACTTCTAAGCAAACTGGCTAAGTTTGGTAAAGTGTTAAAATACACAATGATAGTTCCCAGAAATGATTAAGAACGTGTAAGAAACAACTCAAATACTAGTAAATAGAGTCTTACTACATTTACTGTCGAATTCAATCACGGAGGTTTCCAGTGGAAAGCTGTGAAATGACAAAAATACTGGTAATATTTACAACTCCGGTACTTCCGGTGGCATTTTCACGGGACTGTGCTTTCCAATATTAAGAGTTCATGCTTACAGAGCTCAGAATTGGTGTCTAAAGCTTTGGAATGACCAGAATAGTGTTTATGTTTACAATTAAGGAGGATTGGCTTTGGCGTTTTTTTGTGTGAATCAGTTAAAATGGTGACGATTCCGGTAAATACTTCTAAGCAAACTGTCTAATTTTGGTAAAACTGTTAAAATACACAATGATAGTTCCCAGAAATGATTAAGAACGTGTAAGAAACAACTCAAATACTCGTAAATAAAGTCTTACTACATTTACAGTCGAATTCAATCACGGAGGTTTCCAGTGGAAAGCTGTGAAATGACGAAAATACTGGTAATATTTACAACTCCGGGTACTTCCGGTGGCGTATTCATGGGACTGTGCTTTAAATATTAAGAGTTCATGCTTACAGAGCTCAGAATTGGTGTCTAAAGCCTTTGAAAGACAAGAATAGTGATTATGTTTACTATTAAGGAGGAGTGGCTTTGGTGTTTTTTGTGTGAATCAGTTAAAATGGTGACGATTCTGGTAAATACTTCTAAGCAAACTGTCTAATTTTGGTAAAACTGTTAAAATAAACAATGATAGTTCCCAGAAATGATTAAGAACGTGTAAGAGACAATTCAAGTACTCGTAAATAGAGCCTTACTACATTTACTGTCATATTCAGTCTCGGAGGTTTCCAGTGGAAAGCTGTGAAATGATGAAAATACTGGTAACTTTTTCAACTCCGGGTACTTCCGGTGGCGTTTTCACGGGACTGTGCTTTCAAATATGAAGAGTTCATGCTTACAGAGCTCAGAATTGGTGTCTAAAGCCTTGGAATGACGAGAATAGTGTTTATGTTTACAATTAAGGAGGATAGGCTCTGGTGTTTTTTTGTGTGAATCAGTTGAAATGGGGAAGATTCTGCTAAATACTTCTAAGCAAACTGTCTAATTTTGGTAAAACTGTTAAAACACACAATGATAGTTCCCGGAAAAGCTTAAGAACTTGTAAGAAACAACTCAAATACTCGTAAATAGAGCCTTACTTCATTTACTGTCATATTCATTCACGGATGTTTCCCGTGGAAAGCTGTGAAACGATGAAAATACTGGTAATATTTACAACTCCAGGACTTCTGGTGGCGTTTTCACGGGGCTGTGCTTTCAAATATTAAGAGTACATGCTTTCAGAGCTCAGAATTGGTGTCTAAAGCCTTGGAATGACGAGAATAGTGTTTATGTTTACAATTAAGGAGGATAGGCTCTGGTGTTTTTTTGTGTGAATCAGTTGAAATGGGGAAGATTCTGCTAAATACTTCTAAGCAAACTGTCTAATTTTGGTAAAACTGTTAAAACACACAATGATAGTTCCCGGAAAAGCTTAAGAACGTGTAAGAAACAACTCAAATACTCGTAAATAGAGCCTTACTTCATTTACTGTCATATTCAATCACGGAAGTTTCCAGTGGAAAGCTGTGAAAAGATGAAAATACTGGTAATATTTACAACTCCGGGTACTTCCGGTGGCGTTCTCACGGGACTGTGCTTTCAAATATTAAGAGTTCATGCTTACAGAGCTCAGAATTGGTGTCTACAGCCTTGGAAAGACGAGAATAGTGATTATGTTTACTATTCAGGAGGAGTGGCTTTGGTGTTTTTTGTGTGAATCAGTTAAATTGGTGACGATTTTGGTAAATACTTCTAAGCAAACTGTCTAATTTTGGTAAAACTGTTAAAATACACAATGATAGTTCCCAGAAATGATTAAGAACGTGTAAGAGACAACTCAAGTACTCGTAAATAGAGCCTTACTACATTTACTGTCATATTCAGTCTCGGAGGTTTCCAGTGGAAAGCTGTGAAATGATGAAAATACTGGTAATATTTTCAACTCCGGGTACTTCCGGTGGCGTTTTCACGGGACTGTGCTTTCAAATATGAAGAGTTCATGCTTACAGAGCTCAGAATTGGTGTCTAAAGCCTTGGAATGACGAGAATAGTGTTTATGTTTACAATTAAGGAGGATTGGCTTTGGTGTTTTTTTTGTTTGAATCAGTTAAAATGGTGACGATTCCAGTAAATACTTCTAAGCAAACTGTCTAATTTTGGTAAAACTGTTAAAATACACAATAATAGTTCCCAGAAATGATTAAGAACGTGTAAAAAACAACTCAAGTACTCGTAAATAGAGTCTTACTACATTTACAGTTGAATTCAATCACGGAGTTTTCCAGTGGAAAGCTGTGAAATGACGAAAATACTGGGAACATTTACTAGTCCGGGTACTTTCGGTGGCGTTTTCACGGGACTGTGCTTTCAAATATTAAGTGTTCATGCTTAAAGAGCTCAGAGTTGGTGTCTAAAGCCTTGGAATGACGAGAATAGTGTTTATGTTTACAATTAAGGAGGATAGGCTCTGGTGTTTTTTGGTGTGAATCAGTTGAAATGGTGACGATTCCGGTAAATACTTCTAAGCAAACTGGCTAAGTTTGGTAAAGTGTTAAAATACACAATGATAGTTCCCAGAAATGATTAAGAACGTGTAAGAAACAACTCAAATACTAGTAAATAGAGTCTTACTACATTTACTGTCGAATTCAATCACGGAGGTTTCCAGTGGAAAGCTGTGAAATGACAAAAATACTGGTAATATTTACAACTCCGGTACTTCCGGTGGCATTTTCACGGGACTGTGCTTTCCAATATTAAGAGTTCATGCTTACAGAGCTCAGAATTGGTGTCTAAAGCTTTGGAATGACCAGAATAGTGTTTATGTTTACAATTAAGGAGGATTGGCTTTGGCGTTTTTTTGTGTGAATCAGTTAAAATGGTGACGATTCCGGTAAATACTTCTAAGCAAACTGTCTAATTTTGGTAAAACTGTTAAAATACACAATGATAGTTCCCAGAAATGATTAAGAACGCGTAAGAAACAACTCAAGTACTCGTAAATAAAGTCTTACTACATTTACAGTCGAATTCAATCACGGAGGTTTCCAGTGGAAAGCTGTGAAATGACGAAAATACTGGTAATATTTACAACTCCGGGTACTTCCGGTGGCGTATTCATGGGACTGTGCTTTAAATATTAAGAGTTCATGCTTACAGAGCTCAGAATTGGTGTCTAAAGCCTTGGAATGACGAGAATAGTGTTTATGTTTACAATTAAGGAGGATAGGCTCTGGTGTTTTTTTGTGTGAATCAGTTGAAATGGGGAAGATTCTGCTAAATACTTCTAAGCAAACTGTCTAATTTTGGTAAAACTGTTAAAACACACAATGATAGTTCCCGGAAAAGCTTAAGAACGTGTAAGAAACAACTCAAATACTCGTAAATAGAGCCTTACTTCATTTACTGTCATATTCAATCACGGAAGTTTCCAGTGGAAAGCTGTGAAAAGATGAAAATACTGGTAATATTTACAACTCCGGGTACTTCCGGTGGCGTTCTCACGGGACTGTGCTTTCAAATATTAAGAGTTCATGCTTACAGAGCTCAGAATTGGTGTCTACAGCCTTGGAAAGACGAGAATAGTGATTATGTTTACTATTCAGGAGGAGTGGCTTTGGTGTTTTTTGTGTGAATCAGTTAAATTGGTGACGATTCTGGTAAATACTTCTAAGCAAACTGTCTAATTTTGGTAAAACTGTTAAAATACACAATGATAGTTCCCAGAAATGATTAAGAACGTGTAAGAGACAACTCAAGTACTCGTAAATAGAGCCTTACTACATTTACTGTCATATTCAATCTCGGAGGTTTCCAGTGGAAAGCTGTGAAATGATGAAAATACTGGTAATATTTTCAACTCCGGGTACTTCCGGTGGCGTTTTCACGGGACTGTGCTTTCAAATATGAAGAGTTCATGCTTACAGAGCTCAGAATTGGTGTCTAAAGCCTTGGAATGACGAGAATAGTGTTTATGTTTACAATTAAGGAGGATTGGCTTTGGTGTTTTTTTTGTTTGAATCAGTTAAAATGGTGACGATTCCAGTAAATACTTCTAAGCAAACTGTCTAATTTTGGTAAAACTGTTAAAATACACAATAATAGTTCCCAGAAATGATTAAGAACGTGTAAAAAACAACTCAAGTACTCGTAAATAGAGTCTTACTACATTTACAGTTGAATTCAATCACGGAGTTTTCCAGTGGAAAGCTGTGAAATGACGAAAATACTGGGAACATTTACTACTCCGGGTACTTTCGGTGGCGTTTTCACGGGACTGTGCTTTCAAATATTAAGTGTTCATGCTTACAGAGCTCAGAGTTGGTGTCTAAAGCCTTGGAATGACGAGAATAGTGTTTATGTTTACAATTAAGGAGGATAGGCTCTGGTGTTTTTTTGTGTGAATCAGTTGAAATCGGGACGATTCTGCTAAATACTTCTAAGCAAACTGTCTAATTTTGGTAAAACTGTTAAAACACACAATGATAGTTCCCGGAAAAGCTTAAGAACTTGTAAGAAACAACTGAAATACTCTTAAATAGAGCCTTACTTCATTTACTGTCATATTCAATCACGGAAGTTTCCAGTGGAAAGCTGTGAAATGATGAAAATACTGGTAATATTTACCAGTCCGGGTACTTCCGGTGGCGTTTTCACGGGACTGTGCTTTCAAATATTAAGAGTTCATGCTTACAGAGCTCAGAATTGGTGTCTAAAGCCTTGGAAAGACGAGAATAGTGATTATGTTTACTATTAAGGAGGAGTGGCTTTGGTGTTTTTTGTGTGAATCAGTTAAAATGGTGACGATTCTGGTAAATACTTCTAAGCAAACTGTCTAATTTTGGTAAAACGGTTAAAATACACAATGATAGTTCCCAGAAATGATTAAGAACGTGTAAGAAACAACTCAAGTACTCATAAATAAAGTCTTACTACATTTACAGTCGAATTCAATCACGGAGGTTTCCAGTGGAAAGCTGTGAAATGATGAAAATACTGGTAATATTTACAACTCCGGGTACTTCCGGTGGCGTTTTCAAGGGACTGTGCTTTAAATATTAAGAGTTCATGCTTACAAAGCTCAGAATTGGTGTCTAAAGCCTTGGAATGATGAGAATAGTGTTTATGTTTACAATTAAGGAGGATAGGCTCTGGTGTTTTTTTGTGTGAATCAGTTTAAATGTGGACGATTCTGCTAAATACTTCTAAGCAAACTGTCTTATTTTGGTAAAACTGTTAAAATACACAATGATAGTTCCCAGAAATGATTAAGAACGTGTAAGAAACAACTCAAGTACTCGTAAATAGAGCCTCACTACATTTACTGTCATATTCAGTCTCGGGGGTTTCCAGTGGAAAGCTGTGAAATGATGAAAATACTGGTAATATTTTCAACTCCGGGTACTTCCGGTGGCGTTTTCACGGGACTGTGCTTTCAAATATGAAGAGTTCATGCTTACAGAGCTCAGAATTGGTGTCTAAAGCCTTGGAAAGAGGAGAATAGTGATTATGTTTACTATTAAGGAGGAGTGGCTTTGGTGTTTTTTTTGTGTGAATCAGTTAAAATGGTGACGATTCTGGTAAATACTTCTAAGCAAACTGTCTAATTTTGGTAAAACTGTTAAAATACACAATGATAGTTCCCAGAAATGATTAAGAACGTGTAAGAAACAACTCAAGTACTCGTAAATAGAGCCTCACTACATTTACTGTCATATTCAGTCTCGGGGGTTTCCAGTGGAAAGCTGTGAAATGATGAAAATACTGGTAATATTTTCAACTCCGGGTACTTCCGGTGGCGTTTTCACGGGACTGTGCTTTCAAATATGAAGAGTTCATGCTTACAGAGCTCAGAATTGATGTCTAAAGCCTTGGAATGACGAGAATAGTGTTTATGTTTACAATTAAGTAGGATAGGGTCTGGTGGTTTTTTGTGTGAATAAGTTGAAATGGTGACGACTCCAGTAAATACTTCTAAGCAAACTGTCTAATTTTGGTAAAACTGTTAAAATACACAATGATAGTTCCCAGAAATGCTTAAGAACATGTAAGAAACAACTCAAATACTCGTAAATAGAGCTTTACTTCATTTACTGTCATATTCAATCACGGAAGTTTCCAGTGGAAAGCTGTGAAATGATGAAAATACTGGTAACATTTACTACTCCGGGTACTACTGGTGGCGTTTTCACGGGACTGTGCTTTCAAATATGAAGAGTTCATGCTTACAGAGCTCAGAATTGGTGTCTAAACCCTTGGAATGACGAGAATAGTGTTTATGTTTACAATTAAGGAGGATTGGCGTTGGCGTTTTTTTGTTTGAATCAGTTAAAATGGTGACGATTCCGGGAAATACTTCTAAGCAAACTGTCTAATTTTGGTAAAACTGTTAAAATACACAATGATAGTTCCCAGAAATGACTAATAACGTGTAAGAAACAACTCAAGTACTCGTAAATAGAGTCTTACTACATTTACTGTCATATTCAATCACGGAGGTTTCCAGTGGAAAGCTGTGAAATGACGGAAATACTGGTAATATTTACAAGTCCGGGTACTTCCGGTGGCGTTTTCACGGGACTGTGCTTTCAAATATTAAGAGTTCATGCTTACAGAGCTCAGAATTGGTGTGTAAACCCTTGGAATGATGAGAATAGTGTTTATGTTTACAATTAAGGAGGATTGGCTTTGGCGTTTTTTTGTGTGAATCAGGTAAAATGGTGATGATTCCGGAAAATACTTCTAAGCAAACTGTCTAATTTTGGTAAAACTGTTAAAATACACAATGATAGTTCCCAGAAATGATTAAGAACGTGTAAGAAACAACTCAAATACTCGTAAATAGAGCCTTACTTCATTTACTGTCATATTCAATCACGGAGGTTTCCAGTAGAAAGCTGTGAAATGACGAAAATACTGGTAATATTTACAACTCCGGGTACTTCCGGTGGCGTTTTCACGGGACTGTGCTTTCAAATATTAAGAGTTCATGCTTACAGAGCTCAGAATTGGTGTCTAAAGCCTTGGAAAGACGAGAATAGTGATTATGTTTACTATTAAGGAGGAGTGGCTTTGGTGTTTTTTTTGTGTGAATCAGTTAAAATGGTGACGATTCTGGTAAATACTTCTAAGCAAACTGTCTAATTTTGGTAAAACTGTTAAAATACACAATGATAGTTCCCAGAAATGATTAAGAACGTGTAAGAAACAACTCAAGTACTCGTAAATAGAGCCTTACTACATTTACTGTCATATTTAGTCTCGGAGGTTTCCAGTGGAATGCTGTGAAATGATGAAAACACTGGTAATATTTTCAACTCCGGGTACTTCCGGTGGCTTTTTCACGGGACTGTGCTTTCAAATATGAAGAGTTCATGCTTACAGAGCTCAGAATTGGTGTCTAAAGCCTTGGAATGACGAGAATAGTGTTTATGTTTACAATTAAGGAGGATTGGCTTTGGTGTTTTTTTGTGTGAATCAGTTAAAATGGTGACGATTCCGGTAAATACTTCTAAGCAAACTGTCTAATTTTGGTAAAACTGTTAAAATACACAATGATAGTTCCCAGAAATGCTTAAGAACATGTAAGAAAAAACTCAAGTACTAGTAAATAGAGTCTTACTACATTTACTCTCGAATTCAATCACGGAGGTTTCCAATGGAAAGCTGTGAAATGACGAAAATACTGGTAACATTTACTACTCCGGGTACTTCCGGTGTCGTTTTCACGGGACTGTGCTTTCAAATATGAAGAGTTCATGCTTACAGAGCTCAGAATTGGTGTCTAAAGCCTTGGAAAGAGGAGAATAGTGATTATGTTTACTATTAAGGAGGAGTGGCTTTGGTGTTTTTTTTGTGTGAATCAGTTAAAATGGTGACGATTCTGGTAAATACTTCTAAGCAAACTGTCTAATTTTGGTAAAACTGTTAAAATACACAATGATAGTTCCCAGAAATGATTAAGAACGTGTAAGAAACAACTCAAGTACTCATAAATAGAGTCTTACTACATTTACAGTTGAATTCAATCACGGAGGTTTCCAGTGGAAAGCTGTGAAATGACGAAAATACTGGGAACATTTACTACTCCGGGTACTTCCGGTGGCGTTTTCACGGGACTGTGCTTTAAATATTAAGAGTTCATGCTTACAGAGCTCAGAATTGGTTTCTAAAGCCTTGGAATGACGAGAATAGTGTTTATGTTTACAATTAAGTAGGATAGGGTCTGGTGGTTTTTTGTGGGAATAAGTTGAAATGGTGACGACTCCAGTAAATACTTCTAAGCAAACTGTCTAATTTTGGTAAAACTGTTAAAATACACAATGATAGTTCCCAGAAATGCTTAAGAACATGTAAGAAACAACTCAAGTACTAGTAAATAGAGTCTTACTACATTTACTGTCGAATTCAATTACGGAGGTTTCCAATGGAAAGCTGTGAAATGACGAAAATACTGGTAATATTTACAAGTCTGGGTACTTCCGGTGGCGTTTTCACGGGACTGTGCTTTCAAATATTAAGAGTTCATGCTTACAGAGCTCAGAATTGGTGTCTAAGTTCTTGGAATGACGAGAATAGTGTTTATGTTTACAATTAAGGAGGATTGGCGTTGGCGTTTTTTTGTTTGAATCAGTTAAAATGGTGACGATTCCGGGAAATACTTCTAAGCAAACTGTCTAATTATGGTAAAACTGTTAAAATACAAAATGATAGTTTCCAGAAATGACTAAGAACGTGTAAGAAACAACTCAAGTACTCGTAAATAGAGTCTTACTACATTTACTGTCATATTCAAGCACGGAGGTTTCCAGTGGAAAGCTGTGAAATGACGGAAATACTGGTAATATATACAAGTCCGGGTACTTCCGGTGGCGTTTTCACGGGACTGTGCTTTCAAATATTAAGAGTTCATGCTTACAGAGCTCAGAATTGGTGTCTAAAGCCTTGTAATGACGAGAATAGTGTTTATGTTTACAATTAAGGAGGATTGGCTTTGGCGTTTTTTTGTGTGAATCAGGTAAAATGGTGATGATTCCGGAAAATACTTCTAAGCAAACTGTCTAATTTTGGTAAAAGTGTTAAAATACACAATGATAGTTCCCAGAAATGATTAAGAACGTGTAAGAAACAACTCAAGTACTCGTAAATAGAGCCTTACTACATTTACTGTCATATTTAGTCTCGGAGGTTTCCAGTGGAATGCTGTGAAATGATGAAAACACTGGTAAGATTTTCAACTCCGGGTACTTCCGGTGGCGTTTTCACGGGACTGTGCTTTCAAATATGAAGAGTTCATGCTTACAGAGCTCAGAATTGGTGTCTAAAGCCTTGGAATGACGAGAATAGTGTTTATGTTTACAATTACGGAGGATTGACTTTGGTGTTTTTTTGTGTGAATCAGTTAAAATGGTGACGATTCCGGTAAATACTTCTAAGCAAACTGTCTAATTTTGGTAAAACTGTTAAAATACACAATGATAGTTCCCAGAAATGCTTAAGAACATGTAAGAAAAAACTCAAGTACTAGTAAATAGAGTCTTACTACATTTACTCTCGAATTCAATCACGGAGGTTTCCAATGGAAAGCTTTGAAATGACGAAAATACTGGTAACATTTACTACTCCGGGTACTTCCGGTGGCGTTTTCACGGGACTGTGCTTTCAAATATGAAGAGTTCATGCTTACAGAGCTCAGAATTGGTGTCTAAAGCCTTGGAATGACGAGAATAGTGTTTATGTTTACAATTAAGGAGGATTGGCTTTGGCGTTTTTTTGTGTGAATCAGGTAAAATGGTGATGATTCCGGAAAATACTTCTAAGCAAACTGTCTAATTTTGGTAAAAGTGTTAAAATACACAATGATAGTTCCCAGAAATGATTAAGAACGTGTAAGAAACAACTCAAATACTCGTAAATAGAGCCTTACTTCATTTACTGTCATATTCAATCACGGAAGTTTCCAGTGGAAAGCTGTGAAATGACGAAAATACTGGTAATATTTACAACTCCGGGTACTTCCGGTGGCGTTTTCACGGGACTGTGCTTTCAAATATGAAGAGTTCATGCTTACAGAGCTCAGAATTGGTGTCTAAAGCCTTGGAATGACGAGAATAGTGTTTATGTTTACAATTAAGGAGGATAGGCTTTGGTGTTTTTTTGTGTGAATCAGTTAAAATGGTGACGATTCCGGGAAATACTTCTAAGCAAACTGTCTAATTTTGGTAAAACTGTTAAAATACACAATGATAGTTCCCAGAAATGACTAAGAACGTGTAAGAAACAACTCAAGTACTCGTAAATAGAGTCTTACTACATTTACTGTCATATTCAATCACGGAGGTTTCCAGTGGAAAGCTGTGAAATGACGAAAATACTGGTAATATTTACAAGTCCGGGGACTTCCGGTGGCGTTTTCACGGGACTGTGCTTTCAAATATTAAGAGTTCATGCTTACAGAGCTCAGAATTGGTGTCTAAAGCCTTGGAATGACGAGAATAGTGTTTATGTTTACAATTAAGGAGTATAGGCTTTGGTGTTTTTTTGTGTGAATCAGTTGAAATGGTGACGATTCCGGTAAATACTTCTAAGCAAACTGTCTAATTTTGGTAAAACTGTTAAAATAAACAATGATAGTTCCCAGAAATGATTAAGAATGTGTAAGAAACAACTCAAATACTCGTAAATAGAGCCTTACTTCATTTACTGTCATATTCAATCACGGAAGTTTCCAGTGGAAAGCTGTGAAATGATGAAAATACTGGTAACATTTACTACTCCGGGTACTACTGGTGGCGTTTTCACGGGACTGTGCTTTCAAATATGAAGAGTTCATGCTTACAGAGCTCAGAATTGGTGTCTAAACCCTTGGAATGACGAGAATAGTGTTTATGTTTACAATTAAGGAGGATTGGCGTTGGCGTTTTTTTGTTTGAATCAGTTAAAATGGTGACGATTCCGGGAAATACTTCTAAGCAAACTGTCTAATTTTGGTAAAACTGTTAAAATACACAATGATAGTTCCCAGAAATGACTAAGAACGTGTAAGAAACAACTCAAGTACTCGTAAATAGAGTCTTACTACATTTACTGTCATATTCAATCACGGAGGTTTCCAGTGGAAAGCTGTGAAATGACGGAAATACTGGTAATATTTACAAGTCCGGGTACTTCCGGTGGCGTTTTCACGGGACTGTGCTTTCAAATATTAAGAGTTCATGCTTACAGAGCTCAGAATTGGTGTCTAAAGCCTTGAAATGATGAGAATAGTGTTTATGTTTACAATTAAGGAGGATTGGCTTTGGCGTTTTTTTGTGTGAATCAGGTAAAATGGTGATGATTCCGGAAAATACTTCTAAGCAAACTGTCTAATTTTGGTAAAACTGTTAAAATACACAATGATAGTTCCCAGAAATGATTAAGAACGTGTAAGAAACAACTCAAATACTCGTAAATAGAGCCTTACTTCATTTACTGTCATATTCAATCACGGAGGTTTCCAGTAGAAAGCTGTGAAATGACGAAAATACTGGTAATATTTACAACTCCGGGTACTTCCGGTGGCGTTTTCACGGGACTGTGCTTTCAAATATTAAGAGTTCATGCTTACAGAGCTCAGAATTGGTGTCTAAAGCCTTGGAAAGACGAGAATAGTGATTATGTTTACTATTAAGGAGGAGTGGCTTTGGTGTTTTTTTTTGTGTGAATCAGTTAAAATGGTGACGATTCTGGTAAATACTTCTAAGCAAACTGTCTAATTTTGGTAAAACTGTTAAAATACACAATGATAGTTCCCAGAAATGATTAAGAACGTGTAAGAAACAACTCAAGTACTCGTAAATAGAGCCTTACTACATTTACTGTCATATTTAGTCTCAGAGGTTTCCAGTGGAATGCTGTGAAATGATGAAAACACTGGTAATATTTTCAACTCCGGGTACTTCCGGTGGCTTTTTCACGGGACTGTGCTTTCAAATATGAAGAGTTCATGCTTACAGAGCTCAGAATTGGTGTCTAAAGCCTTGGAATGACGAGAATAGTGTTTATGTTTACAATTAAGGAGGATAGGCTTTGGTGTTTTTTTGTGTGAATCAGTTAAAATGGTGACGATTCCGGTAAATACTTCTAAGCAAACTGTCTAATTTTGGTAAAACTGTTAAAATACACAATGATAGTTCCCAGAAATGCTTAAGAACATGTAAGAAAAAACTCAAGTACTAGTAAATAGAGTCTTACTACATTTACTCTCGAATTCAATCACGGAGGTTTCCAATGGAAAGCTGTGAAATGACGAAAATACTGGTAACATTTACTACTCCGGGTACTTCCGGTGTCGTTTTCACGGGACTGTGCTTTCAAATATGAAGAGTTCATGCTTACAGAGCTCAGAATTGGTGTCTAAAGCCTTGGAAAGAGGAGAATAGTGATTATGTTTACTATTAAGGAGGAGTGGCTTTGGTGTTTTTTTTGTGTGAATCAGTTAAAATGGTGACGATTCTGGTAAATACTTCTAAGCAAACTGTCTAATTTTGGTAAAACTGTTAAAATACACAATGATAGTTCCCAGAAATGATTAAGAACGTGTAAGAAACAACTCAAGTACTCGTAAATAGAGTCTTACTACATTTACAGTTGAATTCAATCACGGAGGTTTCCAGTGGAAAGCTGTGAAATGACGAAAATACTGGGAACATTTACTACTCCGGGTACTTCCGGTGGCGTTTTCACGGGACTGTGCTTTCAAATATTAAGAGTTCATGCTTACAGAGCTCAGAATTGGTGTCTAAAGCCTTGGAATGACGAGAATAGTGTTTATGTTTACAATTAAGGAGGATAGGCTTTGGTGTTTTTTTGTGTGAATCAGTTGAAATGGTGACGATTCCGGTAAATACTTCTAAGCAAACTGTCTAATTTTGGTAAAACTGTTAAAATACACAATGATAGTTCCCAGAAATGCTTAAGAATGTGTAAGAAACAACTCAAGTACTAGTAAATAGAGTCTTACTACATTTACTGTCGAATTCAATCACGGAGGTTTCCAGTGGAAAGCTGTGAAATGACGAAAATGCTGGTAATATTTACAAGTCCGGGTACTTCCGGTGGCGTTTTCACGGGACTGTACTTTCAAATATTAAGAGTTCATGCTTACAGAGCTCAGAATTGGTGTCTAAAGCCTTGGAATAATGAGAATAGTGTTTATGTTTTCAATTAAGGAGGATTGGCTTTGGCGTTTTTTTGTGTGAATCAGGTAAAATGGTGATGATTCCGGAAAATACTTCTAAGCAAACTGTCTAATTTTGGTAAAAGTGTTAAAATACACAATGATAGTTCCCAGAAATGATTAAGAACGTGTAAGAAACAACTCAAGTACTCGTAAATAGAGCCTTACTTCATTTACTGTCATATTCAATCACGGAAGTTTCCAGTGGAAAGCTGTGAAATGACGAAAATACTGGTAATATTTACAACTCCGGGTACTTCCGGTGGCGTTTTCAAGGGACTGTGCTTTCAAATATTAAGAGTTCATGCTTACAGAGCTCAGAATTGGTGTCTAAAGCCTTGGAAAGACGAGAATAGTGATTATGTTTACTATTAAGGAGTAGTGGCTTTGGTGTTTTTTTTGTGTGAATCAGTTAAAATGGTGACGATTCTGGTAAATAGGTCTAAGCAAACTGTCTAATTTTGGTAAACCTGTTAAAATACACAATGATAGTTCCCAGAAATGATTAAGAACGTGTAAGAAACAACTCAAGTACTCGTAAATACAGCCTTACTACATTTACTGTCATATTTAGTCTCGGAGGTTTCCAGTGGAATGCTGTGAAATGATGAAAACACTGGTAATATTTTCAACTCCGGGTACTTCCGGTGGCGTTTTCACGGGACTGTGCTTTCAAATATGAAGAGTTCATGCTTACAGAGCTCAGAATTGGTGTCTAAAGCCTTGGAATGACGAGAATAGTGTTTATGTTTACAATTAAGGAGGATTGGCTTTGGTGTTTTTTTGTGTGAATCAGTTAAAATGGTGACGATTCCGGTAAATACTTCTAAGCAAACTGTCTAATTTTGGTAAAACTGTTAAAATACACAATGATAGTTCCCAGAAATGCTTAAGAACATGTAAGAAAAAACTCAAGTACTAGTAAATAGAGTCTTACTACATTTACTCTCGAATTCAATCACGGAGGTTTCCAATGGAAAGCTTTGAAATGACGAAAATACTGGTAACATTTACTACTCCGGGTACTTCCGGTGGCGTTTTCACGGGACTGTGCTTTCAAATATGAAGAGTTCATGCTTACAGAGCTCAGAATTGGTGTCTAAAGCCTTGGAATGACGAGAATAGTGTTTATGTTTACAATTAAGGAGGATAGGCTTTGGTGTTTTTTTGTGTGAATCAGTTGAAATGGGGACGATTCCGGTAAATACTTCTAAGCAAACTAACTAATTTTGGTAAAACTGTTAAAATACACAATGAAAGTTCCCAGAAATGATTAAGAACGTGTAAGAAACAACTCAAGTACTCGTAAATAGAGCCTTACTACATTTACTGTCATATTTAGTCTCGGAGGTTTCCAGTGGAATGCTGTGAAATGATGAAAACACTGGTAATATTTTCAACTCCGGGTACTTCCGGTAGCGTTTTCACGGGACTGTGCTTTCAAATATGAAGAGTTCATGCTTACAGAGCTCAGAATTGGTGTCTAAAGCCTTGGAATGACGAGAATAGTGTTTATGTTTACAATTAAGGAGGATAGGCTTTGGTGTTTTTTTGTGTGAATCAGTTAAAATGGTGACGATTCCGGGAAATACTTCTAAGCAAACTGTCTAATTTTGGTAAAACTGTTAAAATACACAATGATAGTTCCCAGAAATGACTAAGAACGTGTAAGAAACAACTCAAGTACTAGTAAATAGAGTCTTACTACATTTACTGTCATATTCAAGCACGGAGGTTTCCAGTGGAAAGCTGTGAAATGACGGAAATACTGGTAATATTTACAAGTCCGGGTACTTCCGGTGGCGTTTTCACGGGACTGTGCTTTCAAATATTAAGAGTTCATGCTTATAGAGCTCAGAATTGGTGTCTAAAGCCTTGGAATGACGAGAATAGTGTTTATGTTTACAATTAAGGAGGATAGGCTTTGGTGTTTTTTTGTGTGAATCAGTTGAAATGGTGACGATTCCGGTAAATACTTCTAAGCAAACTGTCTAATTTTGGTAAAACTGTTAAAATACACAATGATAGTTCCCAGAAATGCTTAAGAACGTGTAAGAAACAACTCAAGTACTAGTAAATAGAGTCTTACTACATTTACTGTCGAATTCAATCACGGAGGTTTCCAGTGGAAAGCTGTGAAATGACGAAAATGCTGGTAATATTTACAAGTCCGGGTACTTCCGGTGGCGTTTTCACGGGACTGTACTTTCAAATATTAAGAGTTCATGCTTACAGAGCTCAGAATTGGTGTCCAAAGCCATGGAATGATGAGAATAGTGTTTATGTTTTCAATTAAGGAGGATTGGCTTTGGCGTTTTTTTGTGTGAATCAGGTAAAATGGTGATGATTCCGGAAAATACTTCTAAGCAAACTGTCTAATTTTGGTAAAAGTGTTAAAATACACAATGATAGTTCCCAGAAATGATTAAGAACGTGTAAGAAACAACTCAAATACTCGTAAATAGAGCCTTACTTCATTTACTGTCATATTCAATCACGGAAGTTTCCAGTGGAAAGCTGTGAAATGACGAAAATACTGGTAATATTTACAACTCCGGGTACTTCCGGTGGCGTTTTCACGGGACTGTGCTTTCAAATATTAAGAGTTCATGCTTACAGAGCTCAGAATTGGTGTCTAAAGCCTTGGAAAGACGAGAATAGTGATTATGTTTACTATTAAGGAGTAGTGGCTTTGGTGTTTTTTTTGTGTGAATCAGTTAAAATGGTGACGATTCTGGTAAATAGGTCTAAGCAAACTGCCTAATTTTGGTAAACCTGTTAAAATACACAATGATAGTTCCCAGAAATGATTAAGAACGTGTAAGAAACAACTCAAGTACTCGTAAATAGAGCCTTACTACATTTACTGTTATATTTAGTCTCGGAGGTTTCCAGTGGAATGCTGTGAAATGATGAAAACACTGGTAATATTTTCAACTCCGGGTACTTCCGGTGGCGTTTTCACGGGACTGTGCTTTCAAATATGAAGAGTTCATGCTTACAGAGCTCAGAATTGGTGTCTAAAGCCTTGGAATGACGAGAATAGTGCTTATGTTTACAATTAAGGAGGATTGGCTTTGGTGTTTTTTTGTGTGAATCAGTTAAAATGGTGACGATTCCGGTAAATACTTCTAAGCAAACTGTCTAATTTTGGTAAAACTGTTAAAATACACAATGATAGTTCCCAGAAATGCTTAAGAACATGTAAAAAAAAACTCAAGTACCTGTAAATAGAGTCTTACTACATTTACTCTCGAATTCAATCACGGAGGTTTCCAATGGAAAGCTTTGAAATGACGAAAATACTGGTAACATTTACTACTCCGGGTACTTCCGGTGGCGTTTTCACGGGACTGTGCTTTCAAATATGAAGAGTTCATGCTTACAGAGCTCAGAATTGGTGTCGAAAGCCTTGGAATGACGAGAATAGTGTTTATGTTTACAATTAAGGAGGATAGGCTTTGGTGTTTTTTTGTGTGAATCAGTTGAAATGGTGACGATTCCGGTAAATACTTCTAAGCAAACTGTCTAATTTTGGTAAAACTGTTAAAATACACAATGATAGTTCCCAGAAATGCTTAAGAATGTGTAAGAAACAACTCAAGTACTAGTAAATAGAGTCTTACTACATTTACTGTCGAATTCAATCACGGAGGTTTCCAGTGGAAAGCTGTGAAATGACGAAAATGCTGGTAATATTTACAAGTCCGGGTACTTCCGGTGGCGTTTTCACGGGACTGTACTTTCAAATATTAAGAGTTCATGCTTACAGAGCTCAGAATTGGTGTCTAAAGCCTTGGAAAGACGAGAATAGTGATTATGTTTACTATTAAGGAGTAGTGGCTTTGGTGTTTTTTTTGTGTGAATCAGTTAAAATGGTGACGATTCTGGTAAATAGGTCTAAGCAAACTGTCTAATTTTGGTAAACCTGTTAAAATACACAATGATAGTTCCCAGAAATGATTAAGAACGTGTAAGAAACAACTCAAGTACTCGTAAATACAGCCTTACTACATTTACTGTCATATTTAGTCTCGGAGGTTTCCAGTGGAATGCTGTGAAATGATGAAAACACTGGTAATATTTTCAACTCCGGGTACTTCCGGTGGCGTTTTCACGGGACTGTGCTTTCAAATATGAAGAGTTCATGCTTACAGAGCTCAGAATTGGTGTCTAAAGCCTTGGAATGACGAGAATAGTGTTTATGTTTACAATTAAGGAGGATTGGCTTTGGTGTTTTTTTGTGTGAATCAGTTAAAATGGTGACGATTCCGGTAAATACTTCTAAGCAAACTGTCTAATTTTGGTAAAACTGTTAAAATACACAATGATAGTTCCCAGAAATGCTTAAGAACATGTAAGAAAAAACTCAAGTACTAGTAAATAGAGTCTTACTACATTTACTCTCGAATTCAATCACGGAGGTTTCCAATGGAAAGCTTTGAAATGACGAAAATACTGGTAACATTTACTACTCCGGGTACTTCCGGTGGCGTTTTCACGGGACTGTGCTTTCAAATATGAAGAGTTCATGCTTACAGAGCTCAGAATTGGTGTCTAAAGCCTTGGAATGACGAGAATAGTGTTTATGTTTACAATTAAGGAGGATAGGCTTTGGTGTTTTTTTGTGTGAATCAGTTGAAATGGGGACGATTCCGGTAAATACTTCTAAGCAAACTAACTAATTTTGGTAAAACTGTTAAAATACACAATGAAAGTTCCCAGAAATGATTAAGAACGTGTAAGAAACAACTCAAGTACTCGTAAATAGAGCCTTACTACATTTACTGTCATATTTAGTCTCGGAGGTTTCCAGTGGAATGCTGTGAAATGATGAAAACACTGGTAATATTTTCAACTCCGGGTACTTCCGGTAGCGTTTTCACGGGACTGTGCTTTCAAATATGAAGAGTTCATGCTTACAGAGCTCAGAATTGGTGTCTAAAGCCTTGGAATGACGAGAATAGTGTTTATGTTTACAATTAAGGAGGATAGGCTTTGGTGTTTTTTTGTGTGAATCAGTTAAAATGGTGACGATTCCGGGAAATACTTCTAAGCAAACTGTCTAATTTTGGTAAAACTGTTAAAATACACAATGATAGTTCCCAGAAATGACTAAGAACGTGTAAGAAACAACTCAAGTACTCGTAAATAGAGTCTTACTACATTTACTGTCATATTCAAGCACGGAGGTTTCCAGTGGAAAGCTGTGAAATGACGGAAATACTGGTAATATTTACAAGTCCGGGTACTTCCGGTGGCGTTTTCACGGGACTGTGCTTTCAAATATTAAGAGTTCATGCTTATAGAGCTCAGAATTGGTGTCTAAAGCCTTGGAATGACGAGAATAGTGTTTATGTTTACAATTAAGGAGGATAGGCTTTGGTGTTTTTTTGTGTGAATCAGTTGAAATGGTGACGATTCCGGTAAATACTTCTAAGCAAACTGTCTAATTTTGGTAAAACTGTTAAAATACACAATGATAGTTCCCAGAAATGCTTAAGAACGTGTAAGAAACAACTCAAGTACTAGTAAATAGAGTCTTACTACATTTACTGTCGAATTCAATCACGGAGGTTTCCAGTGGAAAGCTGTGAAATGACGAAAATGCTGGTAATATTTACAAGTCCGGGTACTTCCGGTGGCGTTTTCACGGGACTGTACTTTCAAATATTAAGAGTTCATGCTTACAGAGCTCAGAATTGGTGTCCAAAGCCATGGAATGATGAGAATAGTGTTTATGTTTTCAATTAAGGAGGATTGGCTTTGGCGTTTTTTTGTGTGAATCAGGTAAAATGGTGATGATTCCGGAAAATACTTCTAAGCAAACTGTCTAATTTTGGTAAAAGTGTTAAAATACACAATGATAGTTCCCAGAAATGATTAAGAACGTGTAAGAAACAACTCAAATACTCGTAAATAGAGCCTTACTTCATTTACTGTCATATTCAATCACGGAAGTTTCCAGTGGAAAGCTGTGAAATGACGAAAATACTGGTAATATTTACAACTCCGGGTACTTCCGGTGGCGTTTTCACGGGACTGTGCTTTCAAATATTAAGAGTTCATGCTTACAGAGCTCAGAATTGGTGTCTAAAGCCTTGGAAAGACGAGAATAGTGATTATGTTTACTATTAAGGAGTAGTGGCTTTGGTGTTTTTTTTGTGTGAATCAGTTAAAATGGTGACGATTCTGGTAAATAGGTCTAAGCAAACTGCCTAATTTTGGTAAACCTGTTAAAATACACAATGATAGTTCCCAGAAATGATTAAGAACGTGTAAGAAACAACTCAAGTACTCGTAAATAGAGCCTTACTACATTTACTGTTATATTTAGTCTCGGAGGTTTCCAGTGGAATGCTGTGAAATGATGAAAACACTGGTAATATTTTCAACTCCGGGTACTTCCGGTGGCGTTTTCACGGGACTGTGCTTTCAAATATGAAGAGTTCATGCTTACAGAGCTCAGAATTGGTGTCTAAAGCCTTGGAATGACGAGAATAGTGCTTATGTTTACAATTAAGGAGGATTGGCTTTGGTGTTTTTTTGTGTGAATCAGTTAAAATGGTGACGATTCCGGTAAATACTTCTAAGCAAACTGTCTAATTTTGGTAAAACTGTTAAAATACACAATGATAGTTCCCAGAAATGCTTAAGAACATGTAAAAAAAAACTCAAGTACCTGTAAATAGAGTCTTACTACATTTACTCTCGAATTCAATCACGGAGGTTTCCAATGGAAAGCTTTGAAATGACGAAAATACTGGTAACATTTACTACTCCGGGTACTTCCGGTGGCGTTTTCACGGGACTGTGCTTTCAAATATGAAGAGTTCATGCTTACAGAGCTCAGAATTGGTGTCGAAAGCCTTGGAATGACGAGAATAGTGTTTATGTTTACAATTAAGGAGGATAGGCTTTGGTGTTTTTTTGTGTGAATCAGTTGAAATGGGGACGATTCCGGTAAATACTTCTAAGCAAACTAACTAATTTTGGTAAAACTGTTAAAATACACAATGAAAGTTCCCAGAAATGATTAAGAACGTGTAAGAAACAACTCAAGTACTCGTAAATAGAGCCTTACTACATTTACTGTCATATTTAGTCTCGGAGGTTTCCAGTGGAATGCTGTGAAATGATGAAAACACTGGTAATATTTTCAACTCCGGGTACTTCCGGTGGCGTTTTCACGGGACTGTGCTTTCAAATATGAAGAGTTCATGCTTACAGAGCTCAGAATTGGTGTCTAAAGCCTTGGAATGACGAGAATAGTGTTTATGTTTACAATTAAGGAGGATAGGCTTTGGTGTTTTTTTGTGTGAATCAGTTAAAATGGTGACGATTCCGGGAAATACTTCTAAGCAAACTGTCTAATTTTGGTAAAACTGTTAAAATACACAATGATAGTTCCCAGAAATGACTAAGAACGTGTAAGAAACAACTCAAGTACTCGTAAATAGAGTCTTACTACATTTACTGTCATATTCAATCACGGAGGTTTCCAGTGGAAAGCTGTGAAATGACGAAAATACTGGTAATATTTACAAGTCCGGGGACTTCCAGTGGCGTTTTCACGGGACTGTGCTTTCAAATATGAAGAGTTCATGCTTACAGAGCTCAGAATTGGTGTCTAAAGCCTTGGAATGATGAGAATAGTGTTTATGTTTACAATTAAGGAGGATTGGCTTTGGTGTTTTTTTGTGTGAATCAGTTAAAATGGTGACGATTCCGGTAAATACTTCTAAGCAAACTGTCTAATTTTGGTAAAAGTGTTAAAATACACAATGATAGTTCCCAGAAATGCTTAAGAACATGTAAGAAAAAACTCAAGTACTAGTAAATAGAGTCTTACTACATTTACTCTCGAATTCAATCACGGAGGTTTCCAATGGAAAGCTTTGAAATGACGAAAATAGTGGTAACATTTACTACTCCGGGTACTTCCGGTGGCGTTTTCACGGGACTGTGCTTTCAAATATGAAGAGTTCATGCTTACAGAGCTCAGAATTGGTGTCTAAAGCCTTGGAATGACGAGAATAGTGTTTATGTTTACAATTAAGGAGGATAGGCTTTGGTGTTTTTTTGTGTGAATCAGTTGAAATGGGGACGATTCCGGTAAATACTTCTAAGCAAACTAACTAATTTTGGTAAAACTGTTAAAATACACAATGAAAGTTCCCAGAAATGATTAAGAACGTGTAAGAAACAACTCAAGTACTCGTAAATAGAGCCTTACTACATTTACTGTCATATTTAGTCTCGGAGGTTTCCAGTGGAATGCTGTGAAATGATGAAAACACTGGTAATATTTTCAACTCCGGGTACTTCCGGTGGCGTTTTCACGGGACTGTGCTTTCAAATATGAAGAGTTCATGCTTACAGAGCTCAGAATTGGTGTCTAAAGCCTTGGAATGACGAGAATAGTGCTTATGTTTACAATTAAGGAGGATAGGCTTTGGTGTTTTTTTGTGTGAATCAGTTAAAATGGTGACGATTCCGGGAAATACTTCTAAGCAAACTGTATAATTTTGGTAAAACTGTTAAAATACACAATGATAGTTCCCAGAAATGACTAAGAACGTGTAAGAAACAACTCAAGTACTCGTAAATAGAGTCTTACTACATTTACTGTCATATTCAATCACGGAGGTTTCCAGTGGAAAGCTGTGAAATGACGAAAATACTGGTAATATTTACAAGTCCGGGGACTTCCGGTGGCGTTTTCACGGGACTGTGCTTTCAAATATGAAGAGTTCATGCTTACAGAGCTCAGAATTGGTGTCTAAAGCCTTGGAATGACGAGAATAGTGTTTATGTTTACAATTAAGGAGGATTGGCTTTGGTGTTTTTTTGTGTGAATCAGTTAAAATGGTGACGATTCCGGTAAATACTTCTAAGCAAACTGTCTAATTTTGGTAAAACTGTTAAAATACACAATGATAGTTCCCAGAAATGCTTAAGAACATGTAAGAAAAAACTCAAGTACTAGTAAATAGAGTCTTACTACATTTACTCTCGAATTCAATCACGGAGGTTTCCAATGGAAAGCTTTGAAATGACGAAAATACTGGTAACATTTACTACTCCGGGTACTTCCGGTGGCGTTTTCACGGGACTGTGCTTTCAAATATGAAGAGTTCATGCTTACAGAGCTCAGAATTGGTGTCTAAAGCCTTGGAATGACGAGAATAGTGTTTATGTTTACAATTAAGGAGGATAGGCTTTGGTGTTTTTTTGTGTGAATCAGTTGAAATGGGGACGATTCCGGTAAATACTTCTAAGCAAACTAACTAATTTTGGTAAAACTGTTAAAATACACAATGAAAGTTCCCAGAAATGATTAAGAACGTGTAAGAAACAACTCAAGTACTCGTAAATAGAGCCTTACTACATTTACTGTCATATTTAGTCTCGGAGGTTTCCAGTGGAATGCTGTGAAATGATGAAAACACTGGTAATATTTTCAACTCCTGGTACTTCCGGTGGCGTTTTCACGGGACTGTGCTTTCAAATATGAAGAATTCATGCTTACAGAGCTCAGAATTGGTGTCTAAAGCCTTGGAATGACGAGAATAGTGTTTATGTTTACAATTAAGGAGGATAGGCTTTGGTGTTTTTTTGTGTGAATCAGTTAAAATGGTGACGATTCCGGGAAATACTTCTAATCAAACTGTCTAATTTTGGTAAAACTGTTAAAATACACAATGATAGTTCCCAGAAATGACTAAGAACGTGTAAGAAACAACTCAAGTACTCGTAAATAGAGTCTTACTACATTTACTGTCATATTCAATCACGGAGGTTTCCAGTGGAAAGCTGTGAAATGACGAAAATACTGGTAATATTTACAAGTCCGGGTACTTCCGGTGGCGTTTTCACGGGACTGTGCTTTCAAATATTAAGAGTTCATGCTTACAGAGCTCAGAATTGGTGTCTAAAGCCTTGGAATGACGAGAATAGTGTTTATGTTTACAATTAAGGAGGATAGGCTTTGGTGTTTTTTTTTGTGAATCAGGTAAAATGGTGATGTTTCCGGAAAATACTTCTAAGCAAACTGTCTAATTTTGGTAAAACTGTTAAAATACACAATGATAGTTCCCAGAAATGATTAAGAATGTGTAAGAAACAACTCAAATACTCGTAAATAGAGCCTTACTTCATTTACTGTCATATTCAATCACGGAAGTTTCCAGTGGAAAGCTGTGAAATGACGAAAA
Organism: Myotis daubentonii; assembly: GCF_963259705.1. Lineage (NCBI taxonomy): Eukaryota > Metazoa > Chordata > Mammalia > Chiroptera > Vespertilionidae > Myotis > Myotis daubentonii. The sequence continues at coordinate 356,202 of NC_081851.1, forward strand.
TACTGGTAATATTTACAACTCCGGGTACTTCCGGTGGCGTTTTCACGGGACTGTGCTTTCAAATATGAAGAGTTCATGCTTACAGAGCTCATAATTGGTGTCTAAAGCCCTGGAATGACGAGAATAGTGTTTATGTTTACAATTAAGGAGGATTGGCTTTGGTGTTTTTTTGTGTGAATCAGTTAAAATGGTGACGATTCCGGTAAATACTTCTAAGCAAACTGTCTAATTTTGGTAAAACTGTTAAAATACACAATGATAGTTCCCAGAAATGCTTAAGAACATGTAAGAAAAAACTCAAGTACTAGGAAATAGAGTCTTACTACATTTACTGTCGAATTCAATCACGGAGGTTTCCAGTGGAAAGCTGTGAAATGACGAAAATACTGGTAACATTTACTACTCCGGGTACTTCCGGTGGCGTTTTCACGGGACTGTGCTTTCAAATATGAAGAGTTCATGCTTACAGAGCTCAGAATTGGTGTCTAAGTTCTTGGAATGACGAGAATAGTGTTTATGTTTACAATTAAGGAGGATTGGCGTTGGCGTTTTTTTGTGTGAATCAGTTAAAATGGTGAGGATTCCGGGAAATACTTCTAAGCAAACTGTCTAATTTTGGTAAAACTGTTAAAATACACAATGATAGTTCCCAGAAATGACTAAGAACGTGTAAGAAACAACTCAAGTACTCGTAAATAGAGTCTTACTACATTTACTGTCATATTCAATCACGGAGGTTTCCAGTGGAAAGCTGTGAAATGACGGAAATACTGGTAATATTTACAAGTCCGGGTACTTCCGGAGGCGTTTTCACGGGACTGTGCTTTCAAATATTAAGAGTTCATGCTTACAGAGCTCAGAATTGGTGTCTAAAGCCTTGGAATGACGAGAATAGTGTTTATGTTTACAATTAAGGAGGATAGGCTTTGGTGTTTTTTTGTGTGAATCAGTTGAAATGGTGACGATTCCGGTAAATACTTCTAAGCAAACTGTCTAATTTTGGTAAAACTGTTAAAATACACAATGATAGTTCCCAGAATGCTTAAGAACGTGTAAGAAACAACTCAAGTACTAGTAAATAGAGTCTTACTACATTTACTGTCGAATTCAATCACGGAGGTTTCCATTAGAAAGCTGTGAAATGACGAAAATACTGGTAATGTTTACAAGTCCGGGTACTTCCGGTGGCGTTTTCACGGGACTGTACTTTCAAATATTAAGAGTTCATGCTTACAGAGCTCAGAATTGGTGTCTAAAGCCTTGGAATGTTGAGAATAGTGTTTATGTTTACAATTAAGGAGGATTGGCTTTGGCGTTTTTTTGTGTGAATCAGGTAAAATGGTGATGATTCCGGAAAATACTTCTTAGCAAACTGTCTAATTTTGGTAAAACTGTTAAAATACACAATGACAGTTCCCAGAAATGATTAAGAACGTGTAAGAAACAACTCAAATACTCGTAAATAGAGCTTTACTTCATTTACTGTCATATTCAATCACGGAAGTTTCCAGTGGAAAGCTGTGAAATGATGAAAATACTGGTAATATTTACAACTCCGGGTACTTCCGGTGGCGTTTTCACAGGACTGTGCTTTCAAATATGAAGAGTTCATGCTTACAGAGCTCAGAATTGGTGTCTAAAGCCTTGGAATGACGAGAATAGTGTTTATGTTTACAATTAAGGAGGATAGGCTTTGGTGTTTTTTTGTGTGAATCAGTTGAAATGGGGACGATTCCGGTAAATAATTCTAAGCAAACTGACTAATTTTGGTAAAACTGTTAAAATACACAATGATAGTTCCCGGAAAAGCTTAAGAACGTGTAAGAAACAACTCAAGTACTAGTAAATAGAGTCTTACTACATTTACTGTCGAATTCAATCACGGAGGTTTCCAATGGAAAGCTGTGAAATGACGACAATGCTGGTAATATTTACAAGTCTGGGTACTTCCGGTGGCGTTTTCACGGGACTGTGCTTTCAAATATTAAGAGTTCATGCTTACAGAGCTCAGAATTGGTGTCTAAGTTCTTGGAATGACGAGAATAGTGTTTATGTTTACAATTAAGGAGGATTGGCGTTGGCGTTTTTTTGTGTGAATCAGTTAAAATGGTGAGGATTCCGGGAAATACTTCTAAGCAAACTGTCTAATTTTGGTAAAACTGTTAAAATACACAATGATAGTTCCCAGAAATGACTAAGAACGTGTAAGAAACAACTCAAGTACTCGTAAATAGAGTCTTACTACATTTACTGTCGAATTTAATCACGGAGGTTTCCAGTAGAAAGCTGTGAAATGACGAAAATACTGGTAATATTTACAAGTCCGGGTACTTCCGGTGGCGTTTTCACGGGACTGTACTTTCAAATATTAAGAGTTCATGCTTACAGAGCTCAGAGTTGGTGTCTAAAGCCTTGGAATGACGAGAATAGTGTTTATGTTTACAATTAAGGAGGATAGGCTTTGGTGTTTTTTTGTGTGAATCAGTTGAAATGGGGACGATTCCGGTAAATACTTCTAAGCAAACTGACTAATTTTGGTAAAACTGTTAAAATACACAATGATAGTTCCCGGAAAAGCTTAAGAACGTGTAAGAAACAACTCAAGTACTAGTAAATAGAGTCTTACTACATTTACTGTCGAATTCAATCACGGAGGTTTCCAATGGAAAGCTGTGAAATGACAAAAATACTGGTAATATTTACAAGTCTGGGTACTTCCGGTGGCGTTTTCACGGGACTGTGCTTTCAAATATTAAGAGTTCATGCTTACACAGCTCAGAATTGGTGTCTAAGTTCTTGGAATGACGAGAATAGTGTTTATGTTTACAATTAAGGAGGATTGGCGTTGGCGTTTTTTTGTGTGAATCAGTTAAAATGGTGAGGATTCCGGGAAATACTTCTAAGCAAACTGTCTAATTTTGGTAAAACTGTTAAAATACACAATAATAGTTCCCAGAAATGACTAAGAACGTGTAAGAAACAACTCAAGTACTCGTAAATAGAGTCTTACTACATTTACTGTCATATTCAATCACGGAGGTTTCCAGTGGAAAGCTCTGAAATGACGGAAATACTGGTAATATTTACAAGTCCGGGTACTTCTGGTGGCGTTTTCACGGGACTGTGCTTTCAAATATTAAGAGTTCATGCTTACAGAGCTCAGAATTGGTGTCTAAAGCCTTGGAATGACGAGAATAGTGTTTATGTTTACAATTAAGGAGGATAGGCTTTGGTGTTTTTTTGTGTGAATCAGTTGAAATGGGGACGATTCCGGTAAATACTTCTAAGCAAACTGACTAATTTTGGTAAAACTGTTAAAATACACAATGATAGTTCCCGGAAAAGCTTAAGAACGTGTAAGAAACAACTCAAGTACTAGTAAATAGAGTCTTACTACATTTACTGTCGAATTCAATCACGGAGGTTTCCAATGGAAAGCTGTGAAATGACGAAAATGCTGGTAATATTTACAAGTCTGGGTACTTCCGGTGGCGTTTTCACGGGACTGTGCTTTCAAATATTAAGAGTTCATGCTTACAGAGCTCAGAATTGGTGTCTAAAGCCTTGGAATGACGAGAATAGTGTTTATGTTTACAATTAAGGAGGATAGGCTTTGGTGTTTTTTTGTGTGAATCAGTTGAAATGGTGACGATTCCGGTAAATACTTCTAAGCAAACTGTCTAATTTTGGTAAAACTGTTAAAATACACAATGATAGTTCCCAGAATGCTTAAGAACGTGTAAGAAACAACCCAAGTACTAGTAAATAGAGTCTTACTACATTTACTGTCGAATTCAATCACGGAGGTTTCCAGTAGAAAGCTGTGAAATGACGAAAATACTGGTAATATTTACAAGTCCGGGTACTTCCGGTGGCGTTTTCACGGGACTGTACTTTCAAATATTAAGAGTTCATGCTTACAGAGCTCAGAGTTGGTGTCTAAAGCCTTGGAATGACGAGAATAGTGTTTATGTTTACAATTAAGGAGGATAGGCTTTGGTGTTTTTTTGTGTGAATCAGTTGAAATGGGGACGATTCCGGTAAATACTTCTAAGCAAACTGACTAATTTTGGTAAAACTGTTAAAATACACAATGATAGTTCCCGGAAAAGCTTAAGAACGTGTAAGAAACAACTCAAGTACTAGTAAATAGAGTCTTACTACATTTACTGTCGAATTCAATCACGGAGGTTTCCAATGGAAAGCTGTGAAATGACGAAAATGCTGGTAATATTTACAAGTCTGGGTACTTCCGGTGGCGTTTTCACGGGACTGTGCTTTCAAATATTAAGAGTTCATGCTTACACAGCTCAGAATTGGTGTCTAAGTTCTTGGAATGACGAGAATAGTGTTTATGTTTACAATTAAGGAGGATTGGCGTTGGCGTTTTTTTGTGTGAATCAGTTAAAATGGTGAGGATTCCGGGAAATACTTCTAAGCAAACTGTCTAATTTTGGTAAAACTGTTAAAATACACAATAATAGTTCCCAGAAATGACTAAGAACGTGTAAGAAACAACTCAAGTACTCGTAAATAGAGTCTTACTACATTTACTGTCATATTCAATCACGGAGGTTTCCAGTGGAAAGCTCTGAAATGACGGAAATACTGGTAATATTTACAAGTCCGGGTACTTCTGGTGGCGTTTTCACGGGACTGTGCTTTCAAATATTAAGAGTTCATGCTTACAGAGCTCAGAATTGGTGTCTAAAGCCTTGGAATGACGAGAATAGTGTTTATGTTTACAATTAAGGAGGATAGGCTTTGGTGTTTTTTTGTGTGAATCAGTTGAAATGGTGACGATTCCGGTAAATACTTCTAAGCAAACTGTCTAATTTTGGTAAAACTGTTAAAATACACAATGATAGTTCCCAGAATGCTTAAGAACGTGTAAGAAACAACTCAAGTACTAGTAAATAGAGTCTTACTACATTTACTGTCGAATTCAATCACGGAGGTTTCCAGTGGAAAGCTGTGAAATGACGAAAATACTGGTAATATTTACAAGTCCGGGTACTTCCGGTGGCGTTTTCACGGGACTGTACTTTCAAATATTAAGAGTTCATGCTTACAGAGCTCAGAATTGGTGTCTAAAGCCTTGGAATGATGAGAATAGTGTTTATGTTTACAATTAAGGAGGATTGGCTTTGGCGTTTTTTTGTGTGAATCAGGTAAAATGGTGATGATTCCGGAAAATACTTCTTAGCAAACTGTCTAATTTTGGTAAAACTGTGAAAATACACAATGATAGTTCCCAGAAATGATTACGAACGTGTAAGAAACAACTCAAATACTCGTAAATAGAGTCTTACTACATTTACAGTCGAATTCAATCACGGAGGTTTCCAGTGGAAAGCTGTGAAATGATGAAAATACTGGTAATATTTACAACTCCGGGTACTTCCGGTGGAGTTTTCATGGGACTGTGCTTTAAATATTAAGAGTTCATGCTTACAGAGCTCAGAATTGGTGTCTAAAGCCTTGGAAAGACGAGAATAGTGATTATGTTTACTATTAAGGAGGAGTGGCTTTGGTGTTTTTTTTGTGTGAATCAGTTAAAATGGTGACGATTCTGGTAAATACTTCTAAGCAAACTGTCTAATTTTGGAAAAAATTTTAAAATACACAATGATAGTTCCCAGAAATGATTAAGAACGTGTAAGAAACAACTCAAGTACTCGTAAAGAGAGCCTTACTACATTTACTGTCATATTTAGTCTCGGAGGTTTCCAGTGGAATGCTGTGAAATGATGAAAACACTGGTAATATTTTCAATTCCGGGTACTTCCGGTGGCGTTTTCACGGGACTGTGCTTTCAAATATGAAGAGTTCATGCTTACAGAGCTCAGAATTGGTGTCTATAGCCTTGGAATGACGAGAATAGTGTTTATGTTTACAATTAAGGAGGATAGGCTTTGGTGTTTTTTTGTGTGAATCAGTTGAAATGGGGACGATTCCGGTAAATACTTCTAAGCAAACTGACTAATTTTGGTAAAACTGTTAAAATACACAATGATAGTTCCCGGAAAAGCTTAAGAACGTGTAAGAAACAACTCAAGTACTAGTAAATAGAGTCTTACTACATTTACTGTCGAATTCAATCACGGAGGTTTCCAATGGAAAGCTGTGAAATGACGACAATGCTGGTAATATTTACAAGTCTGGGTACTTCCGGTGGCGTTTTCACGGGACTGTGCTTTCAAATATTAAGAGTTCATGCTTACAGAGCTCAGAATTGGTGTCTAAGTTCTTGGAATGACGAGAATAGTGTTTATGTTTACAATTAAGGAGGATTGGCGTTGGCGTTTTTTTGTGTGAATCAGTTGAAATGGTGACGATTCCGTTAAATACTTGTAAGCAAACTGTCTAATTTTGGTAAAACTGTTAAAATACACAATGATAGTTCCCAGAAATGATTAAGAACATGTAAGAAACAACTCAAGTACTCGTAAATAGAGTCTTACTACATTTACAGTCGAATTCAATCACGGAGGTTTCCAGTGGAAAGCTGTGAAATAACGAAAATACTGGTCCTATTTACAACTCCGGGTACTTCCGGTGGAGTTTTCATGGGACTGTGCTTTAAATATTAAGAGTTCATGATTACAGAGCTCTGAATTGGTGTCTAAAGCCTTGGAATGACGAGAATAGTGTTTATGTTTACAATTAAGGAGGATAGGCTCTGGTGGTTTTTTGTGTGAATAAGTTGAAATGGTGCCGACTCCAGTAAATACTTCTAAGCAAACTGTCTAATTTTGGTAAAACTGTTAAAATACACAATGATAGTTCCCACAAATGCTTAAGAACGTGTAAGAAACAACTCAAGTACTAGTAAATAGAGTCTTACTACATTTACTGTCGAATTCAATCACGGAGGTTTCCAGTGGAATGCTGTGAAATGATGAAAACACTGGTAATATTTTCAACTCCGGGTACTTCCGGTGGCGTTTTCACGGGACTGTGCTTTCAAATATGAAGAGTTCATGCTTACAGAGCTCAGAATTGGTGTCTAAAGCCTTGGAATGACGAGAATAGTGTTTATGTTTACAATTAAGGAGGATTGGCTTTGGTGTGTTTTTGTGTGAATCAGTTAAAATGGTGACGATTCCGGTAAATACTTCTAAGCAAACTGTCTAATTTTGGTAAAACTGTTAAAATACACAATGATAGTTCCCAGAAATGCTTAAGAACATGTAAGAAAAAACTCAAGTACTAGTAAATAGAGTCTTACTACATTTACTGTCGAATTCAATCACAGAAGTTTCCAATGGAAAGCTGTGAAATGACGAAAATACTGTGAACATTTACTACTCCGGGTACTTCCGGTGGCGTTTTCACGGGACTGTGCTTTAAATATTAAGAGTTCATGCTTACAGAGCTCAGAATTGGTGTCTAAAGCCTTGGAATGACGAGAATAGTGTTTATGTTTACAATTAAGTAGGATAGGCTCTGGTGGTTTTTTGTGTGAATAAGTTGAAATGGTGACGACTCCAGTAAATACTTCTAAGCAAACTGTCTAATTTTGGTAAAACTGTTAAAATACACAATGATAGTTCCCAGAAATGCTTAAGAACGTGTAAGAAACAACTCAAGTACTAGTAAATAGAGTCTTACTACATTTACTGTCGAATTCAATCACGGTGGTTTCCAAAGGAAAGCTGTGAAATGACGAAAATACTGGTAACATTTACTACTCCGGGTACTTCCGGTGGCGTTTTCACGGGACTGTGCTTTCAAATATGAAGAGTTCATGCTTACAGAGCTCAGAATTGGTGTCTAAAGCCTTAGAATGACGAGAATAGTGTTTATGTTTACAATTAAGGAGGATAGGCTTTGGTGTTTTTTTTGTGTGAATCAGTTGAAATGGTGACGATTCCGGTAAATACTTCTAAGCAAACTGACTAATTTTGGTAAAACTGTTAAAAGACACAATGTTAGTTCCCGGAAAAGCTTAAGAACGTGTAAGAAACAACTCAAGTACTAGTAAATAGAGTCTTACTACATTTACTGTCGAATTCAATCACGGAGGTTTCCAATGGAAAGCTGTGAAATGACGAAAATACTGGTAATATTTACAAGTCTGGGTACTTCCGGCGGCGTTTTCACGGGACTGTGCTTTCAAATATTAAGAGTTCATGATTACAGAGCTCAGAATTGGTGTCTAAGTTCTTGGAATGACGAGAATAGTGTTTATGTTTACAATTAAGGAGGATTGGCGTTGGCGTTTTTTTGTGTGAATCAGTTAAAATGGTGAGGATTCCGGGAAATACTTCTAAGCAAACTGTCTAAGTTTGGTAAAACTGTTAAAATACACAATGATAGTTCCCAGAAATGACTAAGAACGTGTAAGAAACAACTCAAGTACTCGTAAATAGAGTCTTACTACATTTACTGTCATATTCAATCACGGAGGTTTCCAGTGGAAAGCTGTGAAATGACGGAAATACTGGTAATATTTACAAGTCCGGGTACTTCCGGTGGCGTTTTCACGGGACTGTGCTTTCAAATATTAAGAGTTCATGCTTACAGAGCTCAGAATTGGTGTCTAAAGCCTTGGAATGACGAGAATAGTGTTTATGTTTACAATTAAGGAGGATAGGCTTTGGTGTTTTTTTGTGTGAATCAGTTGAAATGGTGACGATTCCGGTAAATACTTCTAAGCAAACTGTCTAATTTTGGTAAAACTGTTAAAATACACAATGATAGTTCCCAGAATGCTTAAGAACGTGTAAGAAACAACTCAAGTACTCGTAAATAGAGTCTTACTACATTTACTGTCGAATTCAATCACGGAGGTTTCCAGTGGAAAGCTGTGAAATGCCGAAAATACTGGAAATATTTACAAGTCCGGGTACTTCCGGTGGCGTTTTCACGGGACTGTACTTTCAAATATTAAGAGTTCATGCTTACAGAGCTCAGAATTGGTGTCTAAAGCCTTGGAATGACGAGAATAGTGTTTATGTTTACAATTATGGATGATTGGCTTTGGTGTTTTTTTTTTGTGAATCAGTTAAAATGTTGACGATTCCGTTAAATACTTGTAAGCAAACTGTCTAATTTTGGTAAAACTGTTAAAATACACAATGATAGTTCCCAGAAATGATTAAGAACATGTAAGAAACAACTCAAGTACTCGTAAATAGAGTCTTACTACATTTACAGTCGAATTCAATCACGGAGGTTTCCAGTGGAAAGCTGTGAAATAACGAAAATACTGGCCCTATTTACAACTCCGGGTACTTCCGGTGGAGTTTTCATGGGACTGTGCTTTAAATATTAAGAGTTCATGATTACAGAGCTCTGAATTGGTGTCTAAAGCCTTGGAATGACGAGAATAGTGTTTATGTTTACAATTAAGGAGGATAGGCTCTGGTGGTTTTTTGTGTGAATAAGTTGAAATGGTGCCGACTCCAGTAAATACTTCTAAGCAAACTGTCTAATTTTGGTAAAACTGTTAAAATACACAATGATAGTTCCCAGAAATGCTTAAGAACGTGTAAGAAACAACTCAAGTACTAGTAAATAGAGTCTTACTACATTTACTGTCGAATTCAATCACGGAGGTTTCCAGTGGAAAGCTGTGAAATGACGAAAATACTGGTAATATTTACAAGTCCGGGTACTTCCGGTGGCGTTTTCACGGGACTGTGCTTTCAAATATGAAGGGTTCATGCTTACAGAGCTCAGAATTGGTGTCTAAAGCCTTGGAATGATGAGAATAGTGTTTATGTTTACAATTAAGGAGGATTGGCTTTGGCGTTTTTTTGTGTGAATCAGGTAAAATGGTGATGATTCCGGAAAATACTTCTAAGCAAACTGTCTAATTTTGGTAAAACTGTTAAAATACACAATGATAGTTCCCAGAAATGCTTAAGAACATGTAAGAAAAAACTCAAGTACTAGTAAATAGAGTCTTACTACATTTACTGTCGAATTCAATCACAGAAGTTTCCAATGGAAAGCTGTGAAAAGACGAAAATACTGTGAACATTTACTACTCCGGGTACTTCCGGTGGCGTTTTCACGGGACTGTGCTTTAAATATTAAGAGTTCATGCTTACAGAGCTCAGAATTGGTGTCTAAAGCCTTGGAATGACGAGAATAGTGTTTATGTTTACAATTAAGTAGGATAGGCTCTGGTGGTTTTTTGTGTGAATAAGTTGAAATGGTGACGACTCCAGTAAATACTTCTAAGCAAACTGTCTAATTTTGGTAAAACTGTTAAAATACACAATGATAGTTCCCAGAAATGCTTAAGAACGTGTAAGAAACAACTCAAGTACTAGTAAATAGAGTCTTACTACATTTACTGTCGAATTCAATCACGGAGGTTTCCAAAGGAAAGCTGTGAAATGACGAAAATACTGGTAACATTTACTACTCCGGGTACTTCCGGTGGCGTTTTCACGGAACTGTGCTTTCAAATATGAAGAGTTCATGCTTACAGAGCTCAGAATTGGTGTCTAAAGCCTTAGAATGACGAGAATAGTGTTTATGTTTACAATTAAGGAGGATAGGCTTTGGTGTTTTTTTTGTGTGAATCAGTTGAAATGGGTACGATTCTGGTAAATACTTCTAAGCAAACTGACTAATTTTGGTAAAACTGTTAAAAGACACAATGATAGTTCCCGGAAAAGCTTAAGAACGTGTAAGAAACAACTCAAGTACTAGTAAATAGAGTCTTACTACATTTACTGTCGAATTCAATCACGGAGGTTTCCAATGGAAAGCTGTGAAATGACGAAAATACTGGTAATATTTACAAGTCTGGGTACTTCCGGCGGCGTTTTCACGGGACTGTGCTTTCAAATATTAAGAGTTCATGATTACAGAGCTCAGAATTGGTGTCTAAGTTCTTGGAATGACGAGAATAGTGTTTATGTTTACAATTAAGGAGGATTGGCGTTGGCGTTTTTTTGTGTGAATCAGTTAAAATGGTGAGGATTCCGGGAAATACTTCTAAGCAAACTGTCTAATTTTGGTAAAACTGTTAAAATACACAATGATAGTTCCCAGAAATGACTAAGAACGTGTTAGAAACAACTCAAGTACTCGTAAATAGAGTCTTACTACATTTACTGTCATATTCAATCACGGAGGTTTCCAGTGGAAAGCTGTGAAATGACGGAAATACTGGTAATATTTACAAGTCCGGGTACTTCCGGTGGCGTTTTCACGGGACTGTGCTTTCAAATATTAAGAGTTCATGCTTACAGAGCTCAGAATTGGTGTCTAAAGCCTTGGAATGACGAGAATAGTGTTTATGTTTACAATTAAGGAGGATAGGCTTTGGTGTTTTTTTGTGTGAATCAGTTGAAATGGTGACGATTCCGGTAAATACTTCTAAGCAAACTGTCTAATTTTGGTAAAACTGTTAAAATACACAAGGATAGTTCCCAGAATGCTTAAGAACGTGTAAGAAACAACTCAAGTACTAGTAAATAGAGTCTTACTACATTTACTGTCGAATTCAATCACGGAGGTTTCCAGTGGAAAGCTGTGAAATGCCGAAAATACTGGAAATATTTACAAGTCCGGGTACTTCCGGTGGCGTTTTCACGGGACTGTACTTTCAAATATTAAGAGTTCATGCTTACAGAGCTCAGAATTGGTGTCTAAAGCCTTGGAATGACGAGAATAGTGTTTATGTTTACAATTAAGGATGATTGGCTTTGGTGTTTTTTTTTTGTGAATCAGTTAAAATGTTCACGATTCCGTTAAATACTTGTAAGCAAACTGTCTAATTTTGGTAAAACTGTTAAAATACACAATGATAGTTCCCAGAAATGATTAAGAACATGTAAGAAACAACTCAAGTACTCGTAAATAGAGTCTTACTACATTTACAGTCGAATTCAATCACGGAGGTTTCCAGTGGAAAGCTGTGAAATAACGAAAATCCTGGTCTGTAGAGGGCTGCCTGGGAGGCACCTAGGCATTTTCTTATAATTATTGTCAATTGAACTCAGAGCACAGGCAGAGCCACGCCCTGGGAACATGCTTCCCCAATAAGGGTGGACATGTTAATCAGGCAGGGGCGGAACTAGATATGTAAATCTAGGCCTTTAAAATAAACCTGCTGTGTGGCTCAGCCCGCTTTTTGCCTCCTCTCCATCAGAGAGGATGGCGCCCACCTGGCCCCAGCTTAAAATCTATTTCTGCGTCTTGGTCTTTCTTTAATTTCTTAATCCCCAGCTCCTCCACTCAGCAAATGGACTGTTTCCTTTTCCATGCGGGACATGGAGAAGAGAGAAACAGCCCCCCACATTTGGCGCCCCTGAACAGGGACTGAGTACGGAGGCAAGAGAAGAAAGCGAGGGGGTCACTCCCAGAAGCGTGTGCACACAGATTTAAAGGAATAAGGTAAGGGGAGTGTATTGTTGTGAATTGATATGAAATAGCCAGGTGTAAAACGTGGGTAATCCTCAAAAAAATGCTTTAAACTATGCTCTGTTAATTATAGTCAAATTCTTGATTTCTTTCTTAAGCTTTGTTGATGAAACCTGGGAAAAGGTTAGAAAGCAGTTGTGTGACCAATACTCAGCAAAAAGTCCAGAGAAAATTCCTATTTTAATCGGTGATGGCCTTGATTCAGCACAGGAGAGTTTAAGAATGTCTAAGTGGGGTGCAGCCACGGCCTTACAGCCTGGAGTGGAAGGGTGCGAGTCTCTAAGAATACCATCTGCACCTCCTCTGCCTCCACGTGTAAACTACTTGTAACCAAGTAGAAAAGGATTAAAGGAATTTTTCAGCAACTGCCGATGATTCTTTATCTTAAAAAATCTTTTATTTCCTTAAAAAAATAAAATAAATAAAAATTGAAAAATATAATAAAATAAAAAGAGTAAATGCCAGACCATTACTGAATCTTCCCCTAAGAAACAAGGAGGTGGGGGAAGCTCACGTGGTCATCCAATATGGACGTCACTCCCCAAGAAAGCCACTTCTTCGCCTCATCTTCGCCATCTTTATCCTTTTTTTTCCCCAGCTAATGACTTAAAGCTTTTACAAATTCATAAATGCATCTGGGATTTCTGTGCACATGTAAAGGGAGAAGGCCAGTTTAAAAACGAGTGCGCATAGTTTTGAGCTGAACTTGACCTTTTTCTGTGTACAGAATAAAAACCTGAGACTGTTTTGGCCTTAAAAATGGCGGAGATGAACCTGAGGAAGAAATACAGGCTGGTTTCCCAAGGCGATCTAAAGTAGCTCTTTTGAAATTTCTTGACTTTCCCAGCAGGAAAATTGTGACCATTTTGAAATTTAGCAGTTATGCCAGGCTTATTGGCTGGAAACTTAAAACTTTTAAATATAATACTGAAATGTTGATCTGTGTATGCCTAGTATGAAGTCTAGATGATAGAAGTTAATCTATTAATTGAAAATGCTTTATATTTTATTTGAAATATATCCTTAAATGTAAAAGTCTCTTTTCTTGCCATTGAAAAAGTTTAAAGCTACATACTTTTTTTAATGGAAGGAGGGGTAGACACGCCCTTCCCCTAGTGTGTAGGTAATCCAATTCCCGCCAGCAGCCATCTTTAGGAATGTTAATTTGCATTTCAATGGCTACACCTTTTGCTAGAGACCTTCCAAGAAAAGGTCAAGCAGCCAAAAGGTGGCTCCTTTGAAATCAGCTTTCCGCCAGTAGTCATTTTTTAATACAAGTTTTCTTCTCAGTTTCTCTGTGCAGAAAAAACATGGTTTAAAGTTAATTATTAGATTTTAAAATTTATTCTTAAAAATATAAAAGTGTAGTTAATCAAAGAACTGCTAATATTTGACTTGTAAGCTCTGAAAGTTTAAAGTGCAAATTTGAATCAGGAGAAATTAAATATCTAATGTATAACTTGTTTTTATAAAAATAAAATGTGTTTTCTCTTAAACGATTAGGAATTCAAAAAATGTTACTCATTGGTCTGTTTTAAAAAAAAGGATTAATTTTATGATCTCAACTGAAAAATTTTTAATACAAAAACCAGTTTAAATTTGATTGATATGCTTTAAGATAATTATAAAAGGTATAAACAGCTAATGGGATTTCTGCTTGTGTGAATATAATGTTGGTCATCTATCTTTCAGGGGTTTTGGTTTGCTCTGTCAAAGAACAGTGTAGACAGCCGCCACTTTGAGCTGCCTGACTTGGCAGCCGCCATGTTGGCCGCATGGCCTGCGGCTCCCCTGGGGGCTGCCATCTTGAAACAGCGAAGGCCCCTCCCTCTGATTTAGTCAATCACCAAAGGAGTGTCTTCTCACTGAGGCAGGATGGAATTTCAGGGGTGGAGCTTTAAGGCGGAGTTTTACTACAGAAATGCGGATGGGGCAGAAAGTGTGCTTGCCTCTCGAATTTATTTAATACTATTTTTAAGAAAATATTTTTAATACTTAATAAATTAGCAATCACGGTCTTAATATAATTTCAGTGGTATGATAGACCAATGTTTTGAGCAGTTGGCTTTATAAAGGCCAACAATAGAGCTCGTATTCCTTAAAAAGGCTAAGTCATTTTTCTAGTCTCTTAAATCTAGAAAATCCGGCTTTCCTTAAACTAAGGACAATTAAAGGTTATATGTTCCCTCCCTAAACAAAAGTTAAGTAGCTTATGTCAAAGTATTTAAAAGGGACTGATAGCAGTGATCCAATTTCTGTGATCCCAGCCGAAATTTTAAAACCAGTTTAAATTTAATTGATATCTCTTAATAATTATAAGAAGTATATAATTTTTAAATCATATATACATATATATATAATTTGATGGTCTTTTCAAGTTGGATTTCAAAACTATAACCAAGGAATGACTTTGAGAAATTTCACGGGCCCTGAAATGTTTTCAAAGGTTTATTCTCTCTTTTTAAAGGATATTTTAGGGTCAGCTTTAGCTCAAGCGGTTACTTCGGATTCTGCTTGTTGCAGACACATAAAGGATATTTTAATTTAGCCAAATTTAATATACTTGAAATCACATGGAAAGCTTTATCAAATAAAAATTAATAAATATATTTTAAGTTTTTGCCTCTGAAAAAGGGCAAAACAAGTTATTTTGTTTAATATTTCTTAGAATACAGCAGTGGAATTTTAAGATGTAATTTGAAATAACAAAAGCTACTTGCTGCTGCATTTTAAATTAGGCTGGAAGTGGTGCAGCGTTTGCCCCTTGTGAATCAGAAGTTTACTAAATTTACTTGCTTTGCTTTTTTAAAAAAATACTTACTTAAATTTACTAATCTTTGTAAGCAATTGAATCCTAGTAAAGTAAAAATCTTCTAAAAAGTTACTGAAGGCTTCCCATGATCCCTCTGTATATGCAAATAAGCCAAAAGGGAACGCTGTTTAAAAATATTATTTTAAATTTAATAAAAAGGAGAAATTTTAATATTTTGAAATATCTTCCACTAATATTTATAGGATAATCTAATGCTTTGCTGTTAAAATACCAAATCTGAAAATAAGTACAGTCACCATAAATGTTTAATGACTTTGACTTGAAATACATGGCCTTGTGGCACTATCAGTCAACATCCAAGAAGTAATCCTATAGGTTACTTGGTGTAAAAGAGAAAGATTTTTCTTTTTTAAGTTGAAGTTCTCCAAGTGTAATCCAGCAGGAAGAAGACAAACCAGACAATCAACAGCCCAGAGACCACCTGGGGCACAGTAAAGTGAAGTATGGTAACAATTAACTCTGGTAAAAATTGTAAGTTTCATATTGGTCTTAGAAGGCACATTTTTCCTTTACCTGGGAAGGACAGCACAACTATCCCAAGGTCAGAGGGCTCCAGTTAGTGTGTCAACTCAGTGTTCTGGAGACCCAAAATTGTAATTTAGATAACATGCCTAAGTTTAACCTAGGTTACCCAAGGACTCTAGATAATGTATTTACCCAAAACTGTAGTTTGGATGGCATGCTGTCTCTGTTTCTGTAAATTGCCTTTTTTTGCAAACGAGGTTCCTCATTCCAAACTTGAGACAGCCAATTTAAAATTGAATTGTCATGACCTAGAGCAAAGAATATTCTTACGTGGTATTATTCTACAAGTTTATATTGTGCATTTATCCCAAACAAACTTACAAATTCTTTGAATGTTTGGCAACAATTTAATATTTAAGGACATAAAAGGATTTATACCCTTCCTGTGTGGAAGGCCCCCTGGGAAGGCACTTAAGCATTCTGTATTGACCTCTCTTGACCTTTTTGCCAAGAGGATTTCCTCTTCTCACAATCCAATTGTCTATAGCTGTTATCTGAGCTCTCCGTTCAAGCTGAGATCATGAAAAGCTGGTACCATGGATCTGTCTCTTGCCCAATGGCGTAAGTTGGGCCCTCTCTGGAGAAAAAACCTGGGTTCCCTATGATCAATGCCGGGACCCCGCCAGCAGGTGAGGAGATCCAAAGGCAGTTGCTGGGCATGGAGGCCAGAGGGACATAGGCTACCAAGGAGACAAAACTGAACCTCACATCACCCTACTTGGCCCAGAGATGGCTGGTAGTCAAAGACGGGTAAGACCTCACAGGGTGGGGCGACCTAAGACAGGCACAGTCGGGGGCCAATAGGAGGAAACTTGGGGTTCAACAGAGGTGGGGCACAGATCCTCACCCCCACAATGGTGCAGGGGCTTGAACACTCGCCCCTTCTGAGGAAGGTCTCCTGTCCCCATGGCTGCTTCTTGCTTCCCATGCCCAGCCCAGATCAGGAACCAAATAACAGAAGAGACTTGGTCCAGCAGAAAATGGTACCCAGAAAAACGAAGGCTTAGTTTAACAGACTCTAAATTTAAATCTAGCCTAACAGAAATGCTTAAGCCTCCTCAAGGATGTAAAGTGATCCTTTCAATTAATATTTACAGTGTAAATTAAGATTATTGTTAAAATATTAAATTTGACAGTAAAATAATAGTTAAGTTTTCAAATTAATTAAATTTGGCTAACTTGAAATAAATAATTATTCAAAAAGTATTAACCAAAATTTTCATTTCATGGTAAAATTGCTTAACATGCTATAAACCTAAAGCAGACATATTTTATGCAAAAAGTTGGAATTTAAAGTTATCTAGACTGCATTGTAAGTTTTCTGAAAAGCCTCCTAATAATTAAATTAAAAAAGGGGGGGGGATAGTGGAAAAATATAGTGGAAAAATGCCATGTAAGAAAATAAATCCTGTAACTAAATTAAAATTTTTTCGTTAGCGAGACACCCAGAAAAACACACACATTATGTCAGGGAAAGCCAGGAGAAGATCATTTCAAAGAAAAAACCCCAAGTAAGGTTTTGTTTATTAACCTTTGGTCGAGAATACATTTGTATATTTTCAGAAGAACAGCTCCGAGACCATGTGGATTCCTGCAACAACAGATCCCAACTGACCAGATTGCTCCAGCCACAAAGACAGGAAAGACAATTCAAAGATAGAGATGGTGAAGACGCCTTGTCATGATAGCAGTCAGCACCTGTGCATTGCTGCAGGTTGCCCAGGACCAAGAGCAAGGAAGAAGGAGCAATGCAGCCAATTCGGGTGCCAGAGCGTTACATCCGTCACCACAATGGACTCAGACATTCACTCAAAAGGACTAAGTACTGCCCCAATGACAGCAAAGGGGAAGAAGAAAACTGAAAGATGCAAGGGACTGTTGTGCCAATATGGAGTCATCTGAAGAAGTTAACGACTGAAGTGCAACAGATTGTGGAAAAGTAAGAAGTTGAAGCTACTTCTTCAACCATGTTCCTGCTCGTGCTAGCATCTGTTAGCTGTCAGTCTTCTGCAAAGTCTTGCACAGCCAAGTCCAAGGACTCTGAGTAAATATACACCAGTAGCAAAAGAGACTTTTTTTTTCATTTAGTAGCAAAAATGTTAATATGTCTATAGTTCTGATTTCTCATATTGTTGTTTTGCATTGGCATTGTTTTATTATTATTTAATAGCCAGTTTTGTTCTTAACGTTCAAATTTTGAAAATGATAACATGTATGTAGTATAGTTTTTGCATTTGCATTGTTTGCAATTGTTTTAATTCTAGAGCCCTACTATTGTTTAAAATTTTACTTTTATTATAGTAGCTTAAAAACAAAAACGGGGGAGATGTAGAGGGCTGCCTGGGAGGCACCTAGGCATTTTCTTATAATTATTGTCAATTGAACTCAGAGCACAGGCAGAGCCACGCCCTGGGAACATGCTTCCCCAATAAGGGTGGACATGTTAATCAGGCAGGGGCGGAACTAGATATGTAAATCTAGGCCTTTAAAATAAACCTGCTGTGTGGCTCAGCCCGCTTTTTGCCTCCTCTCCATCAGAGAGGATGGCGCCCACCTGGCCCCAGCTTAAAATCTATTTCTGCGTCTTGGTCTTTCTTTAATTTCTTAATCCCCAGCTCCTCCACTCAGCAAATGGACTGTTTCCTTTTCCATGCGGGACATGGAGAAGAGAGAAACAGCCCCCCACACTGGTCCTATTTACAACTCCGGGTACTTCCGGTGGAGTTTTCATGGGACTGTGCTTTAAATATTAAGAGTTCATGATTACAGAGCTCTGAATTGGTGTCTAAAGCCTTGGAATGACGAGAATAGTGTTTCTGTTTACAATTAAGGAGGATAGGCTCTGGTGGTTTTTTGTGTGAATAAGTTGAAATGGTGACGACTCCAGTAAATACTTCTAAGCAAACTGTCTAATTTTGGTAAAACTGTTAAAATACACAATGATAGTTCCCAGAAATGCTTAAGAACGTGTAAGAAACAACTCAAGTACTAGTAAATAGAGTCTTACTACATTTACTGTCGAATTCAATCACGGAGGTTTCCAAAGGAAAGCTGTGAAATGACGAAAATACTGGTAATATTTACAACTCCGGGTACTTCCGGTGGCGTTTTCACGGGAATGTGCTTTCAAATATTAAGAGTTCATGCTTACAGAGCTCAGAATTGGTGTCTAAAGCCTTGGAAAGACGAGAATAGTGATTATGTTTACTATTAAGGAGGAGTGGCTTTGGTGTTTTTTTTGTGTGAATCAGTTAAAATGGTGACGATTCTGGTAAATACTTCTAAGCAAACTGTCTAATTTTGGTAAAACTGTTAAAATACACAATGATAGTTCCCAGAAATGATTAAGAACGTGTAAGAAACAACTCAAGTACTCGTAAATAGAGCCTTACTACATTTACTGTCATATTTAGTCTCGGAGGTTTCCAGTGGAATGCTGTGAAATGATGAAAACACTGGTAATATTTTCAACTCCGGGTACTTCCGGTGGCGTTTTCACGGGACTGTGCTTTCAAATATGAAGAGTTCATGCTTACAGAGCTCAGAATTGGTGTCTAAAGCCTTGGAATGACGAGAATAGTGTTTATGTTTACAATTAAGGAGGATTGGCTTTGGTGTGTTTTTGTGTGAATCAGTTAAAATGGTGACGATTCCGGTAAATACTTCTAAGCAAACTGTCTAATTTTGGTAAAACTGTTAAAATACACAATGATAGTTCCCAGAAATGCTTAAGAACATGTAAGAAAAAACTCAAGTACTAGTAAATACAGTCTTACTACATTTACTGTCGAATTCAATCACAGAAGTTTCCAATGGAAAGCTGTGAAATGACGAAAATACTGTGAACATTTACTACTCCGGGTACTTCCGGTGGCGTTTTCACGGGACTGTGCTTTAAATATTAAGAGTTCATGCTTACAGAGCTCAGAATTGGTGTCTAAAGCCTTGGAATGACGAGAATAGTGTTTATGTTTACAATTAAGTAGGATAGGCTCTGGTGGTTTTTTGTGTGAATAAGTTGAAATGGTGACGACTCCAGTAAATACTTCTAAGCAAACTGTCTAATTTTGGTAAATCTGTTAAAATACACAATGATAGTTCCCAGAAATGCTTAAGAACGTGTAAGAAACAACTCAAGTACTAGTAAATAGAGTCTTACTACATTTACTGTCGAATTCAATCACGGAGGTTTCCAAAGGAAAGCTGTGAAATGACGAAAATACTGGTAACATTTACTACTCCGGGTACTTCCGGTGGCGTTTTCACGGGACTGTGCTTTCAAATATGAAGAGTTCATGCTTACAGAGCTCAGAATTGGTGTCTAAAGCCTTGGAATGACGAGAATAGTGTTTATGTTTACAATTAAGGAGGATAGGCTTTGGTGTTTTTTTGTGTGAATCAGTTGAAATGGTGACGATTCCGGTAAATACTTCTAAGCAAACTGTCTAATTTTGGTAAAACTGTTAAAATACACAATGATAGTTCCCAGAAATGATTAAGAACGTGTAAGAAACAACTCAAATACTCGTAAATAGAGCTTTACTTCATTTACTGTCATATTCAATCACGGAAGTTTCCAGTGGAAAGCTGTGTCATAACGAAAATACTGGTAATATTTACAACTCCGGGTACTTCCGGTGGCGTTTTCACGGGAATGTGCTTTCAAATATTAAGAGTTCATGCTTACAGAGCTCAGAATTGGTGTCTAAAGCCTTGGAAAGACGAGAATAGTGATTATGTTTACTATTAAGGAGGAGTGGCTTTGGTGTTTTTTTTTGTGTGAATCAGTTAAAATGGTGACGATTCTGGTAAATACTTCTAAGCAAACTGTCTAATTTTGGTAAAACTGTTAAAATACACAATGATAGTTCCCAGAAATGATTAAGAACGTGTAAGAAACAACTCAAGTACTCGTAAATAGAGCCTTACTACATTTACTGTCATATTTAGTCTCGGAGGTTTCCAGTGGAATGCTGTGAAATGATGAAAACACTGGTAATATTTTCAACTCCGGGTACTTCCGGTGGCGTTTTCACGGGACTGTGCTTTCAAATATGAAGAGTTCATGCTTACAGAGCTCAGAATTGGTGTCTAAAGCCTTGGAATGACGAGAATAGTGTTTATGTTTACAATTAAGGAGGATTGGCTTTGGTGTGTTTTTGTGTGAATCAGTTAAAATGGTGACGATTCCGGTAAATACTTCTAAGCAAACTGTCTAATTTTGGTAAAACTGTTAAAATACACAATGATAGTTCCCAGAAATGCTTAAGAACATGTAAGAAAAAACTCAAGTACTAGTAAATAGAGTCTTACTACATTTACTGTCGAATTCAATCACAGAAGTTTCCAATGGAAAGCTGTGAAATGACGAAAATACTGTGAACATTTACTACTCCGGGTACTTCCGGTGGCGTTTTCACGGGACTGTGCTTTAAATATTAAGAGTTCATGCTTACAGAGCTCAGAATTGGTGTCTAAAGCCTTGGAATGACGAGAATAGTGTTTATGTTTACAATTAAGTAGGATAGGCTCTGGTGGTTTTTTGTGTGAATAAGTTGAAATGGTGACGACTCCAGTAAATACTTCTAAGCAAACTGTCTAATTTTGGTAAATCTGTTAAAATACACAATGATAGTTCCCAGAAATGATTAAGAACATGTAAGAAACAACTCAAGTACTCGTAAATAGAGTCTTACTACATTTACAGTCGAATTCAATCACGGAGGTTTCCAGTGGAAAGCTGTGAAATAACGAAAATCCTGGTCTGTAGAGGGCTGCCTGGGAGGCACCTAGGCATTTTCTTATAATTATTGTCAATTGAACTCAGAGCACAGGCAGAGCCACGCCCTGGGAACATGCTTCCCCAATAAGGGTGGACATGTTAATCAGGCAGGGGCGGAACTAGATATGTAAATCTAGGCCTTTAAAATAAACCTGCTGTGTGGCTCAGCCCGCTTTTTGCCTCCTCTCCATCAGAGAGGATGGCGCCCACCTGGCCCCAGCTTAAAATCTATTTCTGCGTCTTGGTCTTTCTTTAATTTCTTAATCCCCAGCTCCTCCACTCAGCAAATGGACTGTTTCCTTTTCCATGCGGGACATGGAGAAGAGAGAAACAGCCCCCCACATTTGGCGCCCCTGAACAGGGACTGAGTACGGAGGCAAGAGAAGAAAGCGAGGGGGTCACTCCCAGAAGCGTGTGCACACAGATTTAAAGGAATAAGGTAAGGGGAGTGTATTGTTGTGAATTGATATGAAATAGCCAGGTGTAAAACGTGGGTAATCCTCAAAAAAATGCTTTAAACTATGCTCTGTTAATTATAGTCAAATTCTTGATTTCTTTCTTAAGCTTTGTTGATGAAACCTGGGAAAAGGTTAGAAAGCAGTTGTGTGACCAATACTCAGCAAAAAGTCCAGAGAAAATTCCTATTTTAATCGGTGATGGCCTTGATTCAGCACAGGAGAGTTTAAGAATGTCTAAGTGGGGTGCAGCCACGGCCTTACAGCCTGGAGTGGAAGGGTGCGAGTCTCTAAGAATACCATCTGCACCTCCTCTGCCTCCACGTGTAAACTACTTGTAACCAAGTAGAAAAGGATTAAAGGAATTTTTCAGCAACTGCCGATGATTCTTTATCTTAAAAAATCTTTTATTTCCTTAAAAAAATAAAATAAATAAAAATTGAAAAATATAATAAAATAAAAAGAGTAAATGCCAGACCATTACTGAATCTTCCCCTAAGAAACAAGGAGGTGGGGGAAGCTCACGTGGTCATCCAATATGGACGTCACTCCCCAAGAAAGCCACTTCTTCGCCTCATCTTCGCCATCTTTATCCTTTTTTTTCCCCAGCTAATGACTTAAAGCTTTTACAAATTCATAAATGCATCTGGGATTTCTGTGCACATGTAAAGGGAGAAGGCCAGTTTAAAAACGAGTGCGCATAGTTTTGAGCTGAACTTGACCTTTTTCTGTGTACAGAATAAAAACCTGAGACTGTTTTGGCCTTAAAAATGGCGGAGATGAACCTGAGGAAGAAATACAGGCTGGTTTCCCAAGGCGATCTAAAGTAGCTCTTTTGAAATTTCTTGACTTTCCCAGCAGGAAAATTGTGACCATTTTGAAATTTAGCAGTTATGCCAGGCTTATTGGCTGGAAACTTAAAACTTTTAAATATAATACTGAAATGTTGATCTGTGTATGCCTAGTATGAAGTCTAGATGATAGAAGTTAATCTATTAATTGAAAATGCTTTATATTTTATTTGAAATATATCCTTAAATGTAAAAGTCTCTTTTCTTGCCATTGAAAAAGTTTAAAGCTACATACTTTTTTTAATGGAAGGAGGGGTAGACACGCCCTTCCCCTAGTGTGTAGGTAATCCAATTCCCGCCAGCAGCCATCTTTAGGAATGTTAATTTGCATTTCAATGGCTACACCTTTTGCTAGAGACCTTCCAAGAAAAGGTCAAGCAGCCAAAAGGTGGCTCCTTTGAAATCAGCTTTCCGCCAGTAGTCATTTTTTAATACAAGTTTTCTTCTCAGTTTCTCTGTGCAGAAAAAACATGGTTTAAAGTTAATTATTAGATTTTAAAATTTATTCTTAAAAATATAAAAGTGTAGTTAATCAAAGAACTGCTAATATTTGACTTGTAAGCTCTGAAAGTTTAAAGTGCAAATTTGAATCAGGAGAAATTAAATATCTAATGTATAACTTGTTTTTATAAAAATAAAATGTGTTTTCTCTTAAACGATTAGGAATTCAAAAAATGTTACTCATTGGTCTGTTTTAAAAAAAAGGATTAATTTTATGATCTCAACTGAAAAATTTTTAATACAAAAACCAGTTTAAATTTGATTGATATGCTTTAAGATAATTATAAAAGGTATAAACAGCTAATGGGATTTCTGCTTGTGTGAATATAATGTTGGTCATCTATCTTTCAGGGGTTTTGGTTTGCTCTGTCAAAGAACAGTGTAGACAGCCGCCACTTTGAGCTGCCTGACTTGGCAGCCGCCATGTTGGCCGCATGGCCTGCGGCTCCCCTGGGGGCTGCCATCTTGAAACAGCGAAGGCCCCTCCCTCTGATTTAGTCAATCACCAAAGGAGTGTCTTCTCACTGAGGCAGGATGGAATTTCAGGGGTGGAGCTTTAAGGCGGAGTTTTACTACAGAAATGCGGATGGGGCAGAAAGTGTGCTTGCCTCTCGAATTTATTTAATACTATTTTTAAGAAAATATTTTTAATACTTAATAAATTAGCAATCACGGTCTTAATATAATTTCAGTGGTATGATAGACCAATGTTTTGAGCAGTTGGCTTTATAAAGGCCAACAATAGAGCTCGTATTCCTTAAAAAGGCTAAGTCATTTTTCTAGTCTCTTAAATCTAGAAAATCCGGCTTTCCTTAAACTAAGGACAATTAAAGGTTATATGTTCCCTCCCTAAACAAAAGTTAAGTAGCTTATGTCAAAGTATTTAAAAGGGACTGATAGCAGTGATCCAATTTCTGTGATCCCAGCCGAAATTTTAAAACCAGTTTAAATTTAATTGATATCTCTTAATAATTATAAGAAGTATATAATTTTTAAATCATATATACATATATATATAATTTGATGGTCTTTTCAAGTTGGATTTCAAAACTATAACCAAGGAATGACTTTGAGAAATTTCACGGGCCCTGAAATGTTTTCAAAGGTTTATTCTCTCTTTTTAAAGGATATTTTAGGGTCAGCTTTAGCTCAAGCGGTTACTTCGGATTCTGCTTGTTGCAGACACATAAAGGATATTTTAATTTAGCCAAATTTAATATACTTGAAATCACATGGAAAGCTTTATCAAATAAAAATTAATAAATATATTTTAAGTTTTTGCCTCTGAAAAAGGGCAAAACAAGTTATTTTGTTTAATATTTCTTAGAATACAGCAGTGGAATTTTAAGATGTAATTTGAAATAACAAAAGCTACTTGCTGCTGCATTTTAAATTAGGCTGGAAGTGGTGCAGCGTTTGCCCCTTGTGAATCAGAAGTTTACTAAATTTACTTGCTTTGCTTTTTTAAAAAAATACTTACTTAAATTTACTAATCTTTGTAAGCAATTGAATCCTAGTAAAGTAAAAATCTTCTAAAAAGTTACTGAAGGCTTCCCATGATCCCTCTGTATATGCAAATAAGCCAAAAGGGAACGCTGTTTAAAAATATTATTTTAAATTTAATAAAAAGGAGAAATTTTAATATTTTGAAATATCTTCCACTAATATTTATAGGATAATCTAATGCTTTGCTGTTAAAATACCAAATCTGAAAATAAGTACAGTCACCATAAATGTTTAATGACTTTGACTTGAAATACATGGCCTTGTGGCACTATCAGTCAACATCCAAGAAGTAATCCTATAGGTTACTTGGTGTAAAAGAGAAAGATTTTTCTTTTTTAAGTTGAAGTTCTCCAAGTGTAATCCAGCAGGAAGAAGACAAACCAGACAATCAACAGCCCAGAGACCACCTGGGGCACAGTAAAGTGAAGTATGGTAACAATTAACTCTGGTAAAAATTGTAAGTTTCATATTGGTCTTAGAAGGCACATTTTTCCTTTACCTGGGAAGGACAGCACAACTATCCCAAGGTCAGAGGGCTCCAGTTAGTGTGTCAACTCAGTGTTCTGGAGACCCAAAATTGTAATTTAGATAACATGCCTAAGTTTAACCTAGGTTACCCAAGGACTCTAGATAATGTATTTACCCAAAACTGTAGTTTGGATGGCATGCTGTCTCTGTTTCTGTAAATTGCCTTTTTTTGCAAACGAGGTTCCTCATTCCAAACTTGAGACAGCCAATTTAAAATTGAATTGTCATGACCTAGAGCAAAGAATATTCTTACGTGGTATTATTCTACAAGTTTATATTGTGCATTTATCCCAAACAAACTTACAAATTCTTTGAATGTTTGGCAACAATTTAATATTTAAGGACATAAAAGGATTTATACCCTTCCTGTGTGGAAGGCCCCCTGGGAAGGCACTTAAGCATTCTGTATTGACCTCTCTTGACCTTTTTGCCAAGAGGATTTCCTCTTCTCACAATCCAATTGTCTATAGCTGTTATCTGAGCTCTCCGTTCAAGCTGAGATCATGAAAAGCTGGTACCATGGATCTGTCTCTTGCCCAATGGCGTAAGTTGGGCCCTCTCTGGAGAAAAAACCTGGGTTCCCTATGATCAATGCCGGGACCCCGCCAGCAGGTGAGGAGATCCAAAGGCAGTTGCTGGGCATGGAGGCCAGAGGGACATAGGCTACCAAGGAGACAAAACTGAACCTCACATCACCCTACTTGGCCCAGAGATGGCTGGTAGTCAAAGACGGGTAAGACCTCACAGGGTGGGGCGACCTAAGACAGGCACAGTCGGGGGCCAATAGGAGGAAACTTGGGGTTCAACAGAGGTGGGGCACAGATCCTCACCCCCACAATGGTGCAGGGGCTTGAACACTCGCCCCTTCTGAGGAAGGTCTCCTGTCCCCATGGCTGCTTCTTGCTTCCCATGCCCAGCCCAGATCAGGAACCAAATAACAGAAGAGACTTGGTCCAGCAGAAAATGGTACCCAGAAAAACGAAGGCTTAGTTTAACAGACTCTAAATTTAAATCTAGCCTAACAGAAATGCTTAAGCCTCCTCAAGGATGTAAAGTGATCCTTTCAATTAATATTTACAGTGTAAATTAAGATTATTGTTAAAATATTAAATTTGACAGTAAAATAATAGTTAAGTTTTCAAATTAATTAAATTTGGCTAACTTGAAATAAATAATTATTCAAAAAGTATTAACCAAAATTTTCATTTCATGGTAAAATTGCTTAACATGCTATAAACCTAAAGCAGACATATTTTATGCAAAAAGTTGGAATTTAAAGTTATCTAGACTGCATTGTAAGTTTTCTGAAAAGCCTCCTAATAATTAAATTAAAAAAGGGGGGGGGATAGTGGAAAAATATAGTGGAAAAATGCCATGTAAGAAAATAAATCCTGTAACTAAATTAAAATTTTTTCGTTAGCGAGACACCCAGAAAAACACACACATTATGTCAGGGAAAGCCAGGAGAAGATCATTTCAAAGAAAAAACCCCAAGTAAGGTTTTGTTTATTAACCTTTGGTCGAGAATACATTTGTATATTTTCAGAAGAACAGCTCCGAGACCATGTGGATTCCTGCAACAACAGATCCCAACTGACCAGATTGCTCCAGCCACAAAGACAGGAAAGACAATTCAAAGATAGAGATGGTGAAGACGCCTTGTCATGATAGCAGTCAGCACCTGTGCATTGCTGCAGGTTGCCCAGGACCAAGAGCAAGGAAGAAGGAGCAATGCAGCCAATTCGGGTGCCAGAGCGTTACATCCGTCACCACAATGGACTCAGACATTCACTCAAAAGGACTAAGTACTGCCCCAATGACAGCAAAGGGGAAGAAGAAAACTGAAAGATGCAAGGGACTGTTGTGCCAATATGGAGTCATCTGAAGAAGTTAACGACTGAAGTGCAACAGATTGTGGAAAAGTAAGAAGTTGAAGCTACTTCTTCAACCATGTTCCTGCTCGTGCTAGCATCTGTTAGCTGTCAGTCTTCTGCAAAGTCTTGCACAGCCAAGTCCAAGGACTCTGAGTAAATATACACCAGTAGCAAAAGAGACTTTTTTTTTCATTTAGTAGCAAAAATGTTAATATGTCTATAGTTCTGATTTCTCATATTGTTGTTTTGCATTGGCATTGTTTTATTATTATTTAATAGCCAGTTTTGTTCTTAACGTTCAAATTTTGAAAATGATAACATGTATGTAGTATAGTTTTTGCATTTGCATTGTTTGCAATTGTTTTAATTCTAGAGCCCTACTATTGTTTAAAATTTTACTTTTATTATAGTAGCTTAAAAACAAAAACGGGGGAGATGTAGAGGGCTGCCTGGGAGGCACCTAGGCATTTTCTTATAATTATTGTCAATTGAACTCAGAGCACAGGCAGAGCCACGCCCTGGGAACATGCTTCCCCAATAAGGGTGGACATGTTAATCAGGCAGGGGCGGAACTAGATATGTAAATCTAGGCCTTTAAAATAAACCTGCTGTGTGGCTCAGCCCGCTTTTTGCCTCCTCTCCATCAGAGAGGATGGCGCCCACCTGGCCCCAGCTTAAAATCTATTTCTGCGTCTTGGTCTTTCTTTAATTTCTTAATCCCCAGCTCCTCCACTCAGCAAATGGACTGTTTCCTTTTCCATGCGGGACATGGAGAAGAGAGAAACAGCCCCCCACACTGGTCCTATTTACAACTCCGGGTACTTCCGGTGGAGTTTTCATGGGACTGTGCTTTAAATATTAAGAGTTCATGATTACAGAGCTCTGAATTGGTGTCTAAAGCCTTGGAATGACGAGAATAGTGTTTCTGTTTACAATTAAGGAGGATAGGCTCTGGTGGTTTTTTGTGTGAATAAGTTGAAATGGTGACGACTCCAGTAAATACTTCTAAGCAAACTGTCTAATTTTGGTAAAACTGTTAAAATACACAATGATAGTTCCCAGAAATGCTTAAGAACGTGTAAGAAACAACTCAAGTACTAGTAAATAGAGTCTTACTACATTTACTGTCGAATTCAATCACGGAGGTTTCCAGTGGAAAGCTGTGAAATGACGAAAATACTGGTAATATTTACAACTCCGGGTACTTCCGGTGGCGTTTTCACGGGAATGTGCTTTCAAATATTAAGAGTTCATGCTTACAGAGCTCAGAATTGGTGTCTAAAGCCTTGGAAAGACGAGAATAGTGATTATGTTTACTATTAAGGAGGAGTGGCTTTGGTGTTTTTTTTGTGTGAATCAGTTAAAATGGTGACGATTCTGGTAAATACTTCTAAGCAAACTGTCTAATTTTGGTAAAACTGTTAAAATACACAATGATAGTTCCCAGAAATGATTAAGAACGTGTAAGAAACAACTCAAGTACTCGTAAATAGAGCCTTACTACATTTACTGTCATATTTAGTCTCGGAGGTTTCCAGTGGAATGCTGTGAAATGATGAAAACACTGGTAATATTTTCAACTCCGGGTACTTCCGGTGGCGTTTTCACGGGACTGTGCTTTCAAATATGAAGAGTTCATGCTTACAGAGCTCAGAATTGGTGTCTAAAGCCTTGGAATGACGAGAATAGTGTTTATGTTTACAATTAAGGAGGATTGGCTTTGGTGTGTTTTTGTGTGAATCAGTTAAAATGGTGACGATTCCGGTAAATACTTCTAAGCAAACTGTCTAATTTTGGTAAAACTGTTAAAATACACAATGATAGTTCCCAGAAATGCTTAAGAACATGTAAGAAAAAACTCAAGTACTAGTAAATACAGTCTTACTACATTTACTGTCGAATTCAATCACAGAAGTTTCCAATGGAAAGCTGTGAAATGACGAAAATACTGTGAACATTTACTACTCCGGGTACTTCCGGTGGCGTTTTCACGGGACTGTGCTTTAAATATTAAGAGTTCATGCTTACAGAGCTCAGAATTGGTGTCTAAAGCCTTGGAATGACGAGAATAGTGTTTATGTTTACAATTAAGTAGGATAGGCTCTGGTGGTTTTTTGTGTGAATAAGTTGAAATGGTGACGACTCCAGTAAATACTTCTAAGCAAACTGTCTAATTTTGGTAAATCTGTTAAAATACACAATGATAGTTCCCAGAAATGCTTAAGAACGTGTAAGAAACAACTCAAGTACTAGTAAATAGAGTCTTACTACATTTACTGTCGAATTCAATCACGGAGGTTTCCAAAGGAAAGCTGTGAAATGACGAAAATACTGGTAACATTTACTACTCCGGGTACTTCCGGTGGCGTTTTCACGGGACTGTGCTTTCAAATATGAAGAGTTCATGCTTACAGAGCTCAGAATTGGTGTCTAAAGCCTTGGAATGACGAGAATAGTGTTTATGTTTACAATTAAGGAGGATAGGCTTTGGTGTTTTTTTGTGTGAATCAGTTGAAATGGTGACGATTCCGGTAAATACTTCTAAGCAAACTGTCTAATTTTGGTAAAACTGTTAAAATACACAATGATAGTTCCCAGAAATGATTAAGAACGTGTAAGAAACAACTCAAATACTCATAAATAGAGCTTTACTTCATTTACTGTCATATTCAATCACGGAAGTTTCCAGTGGAAAGCTGTGTCATAACGAAAATACTGGTAATATTTACAACTCCGGGTACTTCCGGTGGCGTTTTCACGGGAATGTGCTTTCAAATATTAAGAGTTCATGCTTACAGAGCTCAGAATTGGTGTCTAAAGCCTTGGAAAGACGAGAATAGTGATTATGTTTACTATTAAGGAGGAGTGGCTTTGGTGTTTTTTTTTGTGTGAATCAGTTAAAATGGTGACGATTCTGGTAAATACTTCTAAGCAAACTGTCTAATTTTGGTAAAACTGTTAAAATACACAATGATAGTTCCCAGAAATGATTAAGAACGTGTAAGAAACAACTCAAGTACTCGTAAATAGAGCCTTACTACATTTACTGTCATATTTAGTCTCGGAGGTTTCCAGTGGAATGCTGTGAAATGATGAAAACACTGGTAATATTTTCAACTCCGGGTACTTCCGGTGGCGTTTTCACGGGACTGTGCTTTCAAATATGAAGAGTTCATGCTTACAGAGCTCAGAATTGGTGTCTAAAGCCTTGGAATGACGAGAATAGTGTTTATGTTTACAATTAAGGAGGATTGGCTTTGGTGTGTTTTTGTGTGAATCAGTTAAAATGGTGACGATTCCGGTAAATACTTCTAAGCAAACTGTCTAATTTTGGTAAAACTGTTAAAATACACAATGATAGTTCCCAGAAATGCTTAAGAACATGTAAGAAAAAACTCAAGTACTAGTAAATAGAGTCTTACTACATTTACTGTCGAATTCAATCACAGAAGTTTCCAATGGAAAGCTGTGAAATGACGAAAATACTGTGAACATTTACTACTCCGGGTACTTCCGGTGGCGTTTTCACGGGACTGTGCTTTAAATATTAAGAGTTCATGCTTACAGAGCTCAGAATTGGTGTCTAAAGCCTTGGAATGACGAGAATAGTGTTTATGTTTACAATTAAGTAGGATAGGCTCTGGTGGTTTTTTGTGTGAATAAGTTGAAATGGTGACGACTCCAGTAAATACTTCTAAGCAAACTGTCTAATTTTGGTAAATCTGTTAAAATACACAATGATAGTTCCCAGAAATGCTTAAGAACGTGTAAGAAACAACTCAAGTACTAGTATATAGAGTCTTACTACATTTACTGTCGAATTCAATCACGGAGGTTTCCAAAGGAAAGCTGTGAAATGACGAAAATACTGGTAACATTTACTACTCCGGGTACTTCCGGTGGCGTTTTCACGGGACTGTGCTTTCAAATATGAAGAGTTCATGCTTACAGAGCTCAGAATTGGTGTCTAAAGCCTTGGAATGACGAGAATAGTGTTTATGTTTACAATTAAGGAGGATAGGCTTTGGTGTTTTTTTGTGTGAATCAGTTGAAATGGTGACGATTCCGGTAAATACTTCTAAGCAAACTGACTAATTTTGGTAAAACTGTTAAAAGACACAATGATAGTTCCCAGAAATGCTTAAGAACGTGTAAGAAACAACTCAAGTACTAGTAAATAGAGTCTTACTACATTTACTGTCGAATTCAATCACGGAGGTTTCCAATGGAAAGCTGTGAAATGACGAAAATACTGGTAATATTTACAAGTCCGGGTACTTCCGGTGGCGTTTTCACGGGACTGTGCTTTCAAATATTAAGAGTTCATGCTTACAGAGCTCAGAATTGGTGTCTAAGTTCTTGGAATGACGAGAATAGTGTTTATGTTTACAATTAAGGAGGATTGGCGTTGGCGTTTTTTTGTGTGAATCAGTTAAAATGGTGAGGATTCCGGGAAATACTTCTAAGCAAACTGTCTAATTTTGGTAAAACTGTTAAAATACACAATGATAGTTCCCAGAAATGACTAAGAACGTGTAAGAAACAACTCAAGTACTCGTAAATAGAGTCTTACTACATTTACTGTCATATTCAATCACGGAGGTTTCCAGTGGAAAGCTGTGAAATGACGGAAATACTGGTAATATTTACAAGTCCGGGTACTTCCGGTGGCGTTTTCACGGAACTGTGCTTTCAAATATTAAGAGTTCATGCTTACGGAGCTCAGAATTGGTGTCTAAAGCCTTGGAATGACGAGAATAGTGTTTATGTTTACAATTAAGGAGGATAGGCTTTGGTGTTTTTTTGTGTGAATCAGTTGAAATGGTGACGATTCCGGTAAATACTTCTAAGCAAACTGTCTAATTTTGGTAAAACTGTTAAAATACACAATGATAGTTCCCAGAAATGATTAAGAACGTGTAAGAAACAACTCAAATACTCGTAAATAGAGCTTTACTTCATTTACTGTCATATTCAATCACGGAAGTTTCCAGTGGAAAGCTGTGAAATGACGAAAATACTGGTAATATTTACAAATCCGGGTACTTCCGGTGGCGTTTTCACGGGAATGTGCTTTCAAATATTAAGAGTTCATGCTTACAGAGCTCAGAATTGGTGTCTAAAGCCTTGGAAAGACGAGAATAGTGATTATGTTTACTATTAAGGAGGAGTGGCTTTGGTGTTTTTTTTGTGTGAATCAGTTAAAATGGTGACGATTCTGGTAAATACTTCTAAGCAAACTGTCTAATTTTGGTAAAACTGTTAAAATACACAATGATAGTTCCCAGAAATGATTAAGAACGTGTAAGAAACAACTCAAGTACTCGTAAATAGAGCCTTACTACATTTACTGTCATATTTAGTCTCGGAGGTTTCCAGTGGAATGCTGTGAAATGATGAAAACACTGGTAATATTTTCAACTCCGGGTACTTCCGGTGGCGTTTTCACGGGACTGTGCTTTCAAATATGAAGAGTTCATGCTTACAGAGCTCAGAATTGGTGTCTAAAGCCTTGGAATGACGAGAATAGTGTTTATGTTTACAATTAAGGAGGATTGGCTTTGGTGTGTTTTTGTGTGAATCAGTTAAAATGGTGACGATTCCGGTAAATACTTCTAAGCAAACTGTCTAATTTTGGTAAAACTGTTAAAATACACAATGATGGTTCCCAGAAATGCTTAAGAACATGTAAGAAAAAACTCAAGTACTAGTAAATAGAGTCTTACTACATTTACTGTCGAATTCAATCACAGAAGTTTCCAATGGAAAGCTGTGAAATGACGAAAATACTGTGAACATTTACTACTCCGGGTACTTCCGGTGGCGTTTTCACGGGACTGTGCTTTAAATATTAAGAGTTCATGCTTACAGAGCTCAGAATTGGTGTCTAAAGCCTTGGAATGACGAGAATAGTGTTTATGTTTACAATTAAGTAGGATAGGCTCTGGTGGTTTTTTGTGTGAATAAGTTGAAATGGTGACGACTCCAGTAAATACTTCTAAGCAAACTGTCTAATTTTGGTAAATCTGTTAAAATACACAATGATAGTTCCCAGAAATGCTTAAGAACGTGTAAGAAACAACTCAAGTACTAGTAAATAGAGTCTTACTACATTTACTGTCGAATTCAATCACGGAGGTTTCCAAAGGAAAGCTGTGAAATGACGAAAATACTGGTAACATTTACTACTCCGGGTACTTCCGGTGGCGTTTTCACGGGACTGTGCTTTCAAATATGAAGAGTTCATGCTTACAGAGCTCAGAATTGGTGTCTAAAGCCTTGGAATGACGAGAATAGTGTTTATGTTTACAATTAAGGAGGATAGGCTTTGGTGTTTTTTTGTGTGAATCAGTTGAAATGGTGACGATTCCGGTAAATACTTCTAAGCAAACTGACTAATTTTGGTAAAACTGTTAAAAGACACAATGATAGTTCCCAGAAATGCTTAAGAACGTGTAAGAAACAACTCAAGTACTAGTAAATAGAGTCTTACTACATTTACTGTCGAATTCAATCACGGAGGTTTCCAATGGAAAGCTGTGAAATGACGAAAATACTGGTAATATTTACAAGTCCGGGTACTTCCGGTGGCGTTTTCACGGGACTGTGCTTTCAAATATTAAGAGTTCATGCTTACAGAGCTCAGAATTGGTGTCTAAGTTCTTGGAATGACGAGAATAGTGTTTATGTTTACAATTAAGGAGGATTGGCGTTGGCGTTTTTTTGTGTGAATCAGTTAAAATGGTGAGGATTCCGGGAAATACTTCTAAGCAAACTGTCTAATTTTGGTAAAACTGTTAAAATACACAATGATAGTTCCCAGAAATGACTAAGAACGTGTAAGAAACAACTCAAGTACTCGTAAATAGAGTCTTACTACATTTACTGTCATATTCAATCACGGAGGTTTCCAGTGGAAAGCTGTGAAATGACGGAAATACTGGTAATATTTACAAGTCCGGGTACTTCCGGTGGCGTTTTCACGGAACTGTGCTTTCAAATATTAAGAGTTCATGCTTACGGAGCTCAGAATTGGTGTCTAAAGCCTTGGAATGACGAGAATAGTGTTTATGTTTACAATTAAGGAGGATAGGCTTTGGTGTTTTTTTGTGTGAATCAGTTGAAATGGTGACGATTCCGGTAAATACTTCTAAGCAAACTGTCTAATTTTGGTAAAACTGTTAAAATACACAATGATAGTTCCCAGAAATGATTAAGAACGTGTAAGAAACAACTCAAATACTCGTAAATAGAGCTTTACTTCATTTACTGTCATATTCAATCACGGAAGTTTCCAGTGGAAAGCTGTGAAATGATGAAAATACTGGTAATATTTACAAATCCGGGTACTTCCGGTGGCGTTTTCACGGGAATGTGCTTTCAAATATTAAGAGTTCATGCTTACAGAGCTCAGAATTGGTGTCTAAAGCCTTGGAAAGACGAGAATAGTGATTATGTTTACTATTAAGGAGGAGTGGCTTTGGTGTTTTTTTTGTGTGAATCAGTTAAAATGGTGACGATTCTGGTAAATACTTCTAAGCAAACTGTCTAATTTTGGTAAAACTGTTAAAATACACAATGATAGTTCCCAGAAATGATTAAGAACGTGTAAGAAACAACTCAAGTACTCGTAAATAGAGCCTTACTACATTTACTGTCATATTTAGTCTCGGAGGTTTCCAGTGGAATGCTGTGAAATGATGAAAACACTGGTAATATTTTCAACTCCGGGTACTTCCGGTGGCGTTTTCACGGGACTGTGCTTTCAAATATGAAGAGTTCATGCTTACAGAGCTCAGAATTGGTGTCTAAAGCCTTGGAATGACGAGAATAGTGTTTATGTTTACAATTAAGGAGGATTGGCTTTGGTGTGTTTTTGTGTGAATCAGTTAAAATGGTGACGATTCCGGTAAATACTTCTAAGCAAACTGTCTAATTTTGGTAAAACTGTTAAAATACACAATGATGGTTCCCAGAAATGCTTAAGAACATGTAAGAAAAAACTCAAGTACTAGTAAATAGAGTCTTACTACATTTACTGTCGAATTCAATCACAGAAGTTTCCAATGGAAAGCTGTGAAATGACGAAAATACTGTGAACATTTACTACTCCGGGTACTTCCGGTGGCGTTTTCACGGGACTGTGCTTTAAATATTAAGAGTTCATGCTTACAGAGCTCAGAATTGGTGTCTAAAGCCTTGGAATGACGAGAATAGTGTTTATGTTTACAATTAAGTAGGATAGGCTCTGGTGGTTTTTTGTGTGAATAAGTTGAAATGGTGACGACTCCAGTAAATACTTCTAAGCAAACTGTCTAATTTTGGTAAATCTGTTAAAATACACAATGATAGTTCCCAGAAATGCTTAAGAACGTGTAAGAAACAACTCAAGTACTAGTAAATAGAGTCTTACTACATTTACTGTCGAATTCAATCACGGAGGTTTCCAAAGGAAAGCTGTGAAATGACGAAAATACTGGTAACATTTACTACTCCGGGTACTTCCGGTGGCGTTTTCACGGGACTGTGCTTTCAAATATGAAGAGTTCATGCTTACAGAGCTCAGAATTGGTGTCTAAAGCCTTGGAATGACGAGAATAGTGTTTATGTTTACAATTAAGGAGGATAGGCTTTGGTGTTTTTTTGTGTGAATCAGTTGAAATGGTGACGATTCCGGTAAATACTTCTAAGCAAACTGACTAATTTTGGTAAAACTGTTAAAAGACACAATGATAGTTCCCAGAAATGCTTAAGAACGTGTAAGAAACAACTCAAGTACTAGTAAATAGAGTCTTACTACATTTACTGTCGAATTCAATCACGGAGGTTTCCAATGGAAAGCTGTGAAATGACGAAAATACTGGTAATATTTACAAGTCCGGGTACTTCCGGTGGCGTTTTCACGGGACTGTGCTTTCAAATATTAAGAGTTCATGCTTACAGAGCTCAGAATTGGTGTCTAAGTTCTTGGAATGACGAGAATAGTGTTTATGTTTACAATTAAGGAGGATTGGCGTTGGCGTTTTTTTGTGTGAATCAGTTAAAATGGTGAGGATTCCGGGAAATACTTCTAAGCAAACTGTCTAATTTTGGTAAAACTGTTAAAATACACAATGATAGTTCCCAGAAATGACTAAGAACGTGTAAGAAACAACTCAAGTACTCGTAAATAGAGTCTTACTACATTTACTGTCATATTCAATCACGGAGGTTTCCAGTGGAAAGCTGTGAAATGACGGAAATACTGGTAATATTTACAAGTCCGGGTACTTCCGGTGGCGTTTTCACGGAACTGTGCTTTCAAATATTAAGAGTTCATACTTACGGAGCTCAGAATTGGTGTCTAAAGCCTTGGAATGACGAGAATAGTGTTTATGTTTACAATTAAGGAGGATAGGCTTTGGTGTTTTTTTGTGTGAATCAGTTGAAATGGTGACGATTCCGGTAAATACTTCTAAGCAAACTGTCTAATTTTGGTAAAACTGTTAAAATACACAATGATAGTTCCCAGAAATGATTAAGAACGTGTAAGAAACAACTCAAATGCTCGTAAATAGAGCTTTACTTCATTTACTGTCATATTCAATCACGGAAGTTTCCAGTGGAAAGCTGTGAAATGACGAAAATACTGGTAATATTTACAAATCCGGGTACTTCCGGTGGCGTTTTCACGGGAATGTGCTTTCAAATATTAAGAGTTCATGCTTACAGAGCTCAGAATTGGTGTCTAAAGCCTTGGAAAGACGAGAATAGTGATTATGTTTACTATTAAGGAGGAGTGGCTTTGGTGTTTTTTTTGTGTGAATCAGTTAAAATGGTGACGATTCTGGTAAATACTTCTAAGCAAACTGTCTAATTTTGGTAAAACTGTTAAAATACACAATGATAGTTCCCAGAAATGATTAAGAACGTGTAAGAAACAACTCAAGTACTCGTAAATAGAGCCTTACTACATTTACTGTCATATTTAGTCTCGGAGGTTTCCAGTGGAATGCTGTGAAATGATGAAAACACTGGTAATATTTTCAACTCCGGGTACTTCCGGTGGCGTTTTCACGGGACTGTGCTTTCAAATATGAAAAGTTCATGCTTACAGAGCTCAGAATTGGTGTCTAAAGCCTTGGAATGACGAGAATAGTGTTTATGTTTACAATTAAGGAGGATTGGCTTTGGTGTGTTTTTGTGTGAATCAGTTAAAATGGTGACGATTCCGGTAAATACTTCTAAGCAAACTGTCTAATTTTGGTAAAACTGTTAAAATACACAATGATAGTTCCCAGAAATGCTTAAGAACATGTAAGAAAAAACTCAAGTACTAGTAAATAGAGTCTTACTACATTTACTGTCGAATTCAATCACAGAAGTTTCCAATGGAAAGCTGTGAAATGACGAAAATACTGTGAACATTTACTACTCCGGGTACTTCCGGTGGCGTTTTCACGGGACTGTGCTTTAAATATTAAGAGTTCATGCTTACAGAGCTCAGAATTGGTGTCTAAAGCCTTGGAATGACGAGAATAGTGTTTATGTTTACAATTAAGTAGGATAGGCTCTGGTGGTTTTTTGTGTGAATAAGTTGAAATGGTGACGACTCCAGTAAATACTTCTAAGCAAACTGTCTAATTTTGGTAAATCTGTTAAAATACACAATGATAGTTCCCAGAAATGCTTAAGAACGTGTAAGAAACAACTCAAGTACTAGTAAATAGAGTCTTACTACATTTACTGTCGAATTCAATCACGGAGGTTTCCAAAGGAAAGCTGTGAAATGACGAAAATACTGGTAACATTTACTACTCCGGGTACTTCCGGTGGCGTTTTCACGGGACTGTGCTTTCAAATATGAAGAGTTCATGCTTACAGAGCTCAGAATTGGTGTCTAAAGCCTTAGAATGACGAGAATAGTGTTTATGTTTACAATTAAGGAGGATAGGCTTTGGTGTTTTTTTGTGTGAATCAGTTGAAATGGGGACGATTCCGGTAAATACTTCTAAGCAAACTGACTAATTTTGGTAAAACTGTTAAAAGACACAATGATAGTTCCCGGAAAAGCTTAAGAACGTGTAAGAAACAACTCAAGTACTAGTAAATAGAGTCTTACTACATTTACTGTCGAATTCAATCACGGAGGTTTCCAATGGAAAGCTGTGAAATGACGAAAATACTGGTAATATTTACAAGTCCGGGTACTTCCGGTGGCGTTTTCACGGGACTGTGCTTTCAAATATTAAGAGTTCATGCTTACAGAGCTCAGAATTGGTGTCTAAGTTCTTGGAATGACGAGAATAGTGTTTATGTTTACAATTAAGGAGGATTGGCGTTGGCGTTTTTTTGTGTGAATCAGTTAAAATGGTGAGGATTCCGGGAAATACTTCTAAGCAAACTGTCTAATTTTGGTAAAACTGTTAAAATACACAATGATAGTTCCCAGAAATGACTAAGAACGTGTAAGAAACAACTCAAGTACTCGTAAATAGAGTCTTACTACATTTACTGTCATATTCAATCACGGAGGTTTCCAATGGAAAGCTGTGAAATGACGGAAATACTGGTAATATTTACAAGTCCGGGTACTTCCGGTGGCGTTTTCACGGGACTGTGCTTTCAAATATTAAGAGTTCATGCTTACAGAGCTCAGAATTGGTGTCTAAAGCCTTGGAATGACGAGAATAGTGTTTATGTTTACAATTAAGGAGGATAGGCTTTGGTGTTTTTTTGTGTGAATCAGTTGAAATGGTGACGATTCCGGTAAATACTTCTAAGCAAACTGTCTAATTTTGGTAAAACTGTTAAAATACACAATGATAGTTCCCAGAAATGATTAAGAACTTGTAAGAAACAACTCAAATACTCGTAAATAGAGCTTTACTTCATTTACTGTCATATTCAATCACGGAAGTTTCTAGTGGAAAGCTGTGAAATGACGAAAATACTGGTAATATTTACAACTCCGGGTACTTCCGGTGGCGTTTTCACGGGAATGTGCTTTCAAATATTAAGAGTTCATGCTTACAGAGCTCAGAATTGGTGTCTAAAGCCTTGGAATGACGAGAATAGTGTTTATGTTTACAATTAAGGAGGATAGGCTTTGGTGTTTTTTTGTGTGAATCAGTTGAAAATGGTGACGATTCCGGTAAATACTTCTAAGCAAACTGTCTAATTTTGGTAAAACTGTTAAAATACACAATGATAGTTCCCAGAAATGATTAAGAACGTGTAAGAAACAACTCAAATACTCGTAAATAGAGCTTTACTTCATTTACTGTCATATTCAATCACGGAAGTTTCCAGTGGAAAGCTGTGAAATGACGAAAATACTGGTAATATTTACAAGTCCGGGTACTTCCGGTGGCGTTTTCACGGGAATGTGCTTTCAAATATTAAGAGTTCATGCTTACAGAGCTCAGAATTGGTGTCTAAAGCCTTGGAATGACGAGAATAGTGTTTATGTTTACAATTAAGGAGGATAGGCTTTGGTGTTTTTTTGTGTGAATCAGTTGAAATGGTGACGATTCCGGTAAATACTTCTAAGCAGACTGTCTAATTTTGGTAAAACTGTTAAAATACACAATGATAGTTCCCAGAAATGACAAAGAACGTGTAAGAAACAACTCAAGTACTCGTAAATAGAGTCTTACTACATTTACTGTCATATTCAATCACGGAGGTTTCCAGTGGAAAGCTGTGAAATGACGGAAATACTGGTAATATTTACAAGTCCGGGTACTTCCGGTGGCGTTTTCACGGGAATGTGCTTTCAAATATTAAGAGTTCATGCTTACAGAGCTCAGAATTGGTGTCTAAAGCCTTGGAAAGACGAGAATAGTGATTATGTTTACTATTAAGGAGGAGTGGCTTTGGTGTTTTTTTTGTGTGAATCAGTTAAAATGGTGACAATTCTGGTAAATACTTCGAAGCAAACTGTCTAATTTTGGTAAAACTGTTAAAATACACAATGATAGTTCCCAGAAATGACTAAGAACGTGTAAGAAACAACTCAAGTACTCGTAAATAGAGTCTTACTACATTTACTGTCGAATTCAATCACGGAGGTTTCCAGTGGAAAGCTGTGAAATGACGAAAATACTGGTAATATTTACAAGTCCGGGTACTTCCGGTGGCGTTTTCACGGGACTGTGCTTTAAATATTAAGAGTTCATGATTACAGAGCTCTGAATTGGTGTCTAAAGCCTTGGAATGACGAGAATAGTGTTTATGTTTACAATTAAGGAGGATAGGCTTTGGTGTTTTTTTGTGTGAATCAGTTGAAATGGTGACGATTCCGGTAAATACTTCTAAGCAAACTGTCTAATTTTGGTAAAACTGTTAAAATACACAATGATAGTTCCCAGAAATGATTAAGAACGTGTAAGAAACAACTCAAATACTCGTAAATAGAGCTTTACTTCATTTACTGTCATATTCAATCACGGAAGTTTCCAGTGGAAAGCTGTGAAATGACGAAAATACTGGTAATATTTACAAGTCCGGGTACTTCCGGTGGCGTTTTCACGGGAATGTGCTTTCAAATATTAAGAGTTCATGCTTACAGAGCTCAGAATTGGTGTCTAAAGCCTTGGAATGACGAGAATAGTGTTTATGTTTACAATTAAGGAGGATAGGCTTTGGTGTTTTTTTGTGTGAATCAGTTGAAATGGTGACGATTCCGGTAAATACTTCTAAGCAAACTGTCTAATTTTGGTAAAACTGTTAAAATACACAATGATAGTTCCCAGAAATGACTAAGAACGTGTAAGAAACAACTCAAATACTCGTAAATAGAGCTTTACTTCATTTACTGTCATATTCAATCACGGAGGTTTCCAATGGAAAGCTGTGAAATGACGAAAATACTGGTAATATTTACAAGTCCGGGTACTTCCGGTGGCGTTTTCACGGGACTGTGCTTTCAAATATTAAGAGTTCATGCTTACAGAGCTCAGAATTGGTGTCTAAGTTCTTGGAATGACGAGAATAGTGTTTATGTTTACAATTAAGGAGGATTGGCGTTGGCGTTTTTTTGTGTGAATCAGTTAAAATGGTGAGGATTCCGGGAAATACTTCTAAGCAAACTGTCTAATTTTGGTAAAACTGTTAAAATACACAATGATAGTTCCCAGAAATGACTAAGAACGTGTAAGAAACAACTCAAGTACTCGTAAATAGAGTCTTACTACATTTACTGTCATATTCAATCACGGAGGTTTCCAATGGAAAGCTGTGAAATGACGGAAATACTGGTAATATTTACAAGTCCGGGTACTTCCGGTGGCGTTTTCACGGGACTGTGCTTTCAAATATGAAGAGTTCATGCTTACAGAGCTCAGAATTGGTGTCTAAAGCCTTGGAATGACGAGAATAGTGTTTATGTTTACAATTAAGGAGGATAGGCTTTGGTGTTTTTTTGTGTGAATCAGTTGAAATGGTGACGATTCCGGTAAATACTTCTAAGCAAACTGTCTAATTTTGGTAAAACTGTTAAAATACACAATGATAGTTCCCAGAAATGATTAAGAACTTGTAAGAAACAACTCAAATACTCGTAAATAGAGCTTTACTTCATTTACTGTCATATTCAATCACGGAAGTTTCCAGTGGAAAGCTGTGAAATGACGAAAATACTGGTAATATTTAAAACTCCGGGTACTTCCGGTGGCGTTTTCACGGGAATGTGCTTTCAAATATTAAGAGTTCATGCTTACAGAGCTCAGAATTGGTGTCTAAAGCCTTGGAATGACGAGAATAGTGTTTATGTTTACAATTAAGGAGGATAGGCTTTGGTGTTTTTTTGTGTGAATCAGTTGAAAATGGTGACGATTCCGGTAAATACTTCTAAGCAAACTGTCTAATTTTGGTAAAACTGTTAAAATACACAATGATAGTTCCCAGAAATGATTAAGAACGTGTAAGAAACAACTCAAATACTCGTAAATAGAGCTTTACTTCATTTACTGTCATATTCAATCACGGAAGTTTCCAGTGGAAAGCTGTGAAATGACGAAAATACTGGTAATATTTACAAGTCCGGGTACTTCCGGTGGCGTTTTCACGGGAATGTGCTTTCAAATATTAAGAGTTCATGCTTACAGAGCTCAGAATTGGTGTCTAAAGCCTTGGAATGACGAGAATAGTGTTTATGTTTACAATTAAGGAGGATAGGCTTTGGTGTTTTTTTGTGTGAATCAGTTGAAATGGTGACGATTCCGGTAAATACTTCTAAGCAGACTGTCTAATTTTGGTAAAACTGTTAAAATACACAATGATAGTTCCCAGAAATGACAAAGAACGTGTAAGAAACAACTCAAGTACTCGTAAATAGAGTCTTACTACATTTACTGTCATATTCAATCACGGAGGTTTCCAGTGGAAAGCTGTGAAATGACGGAAATACTGGTAATATTTACAAGTCCGGGTACTTCCGGTGGCGTTTTCACGGGAATGTGCTTTCAAATATTAAGAGTTCATGCTTACAGAGCTCAGAATTGGTGTCTAAAGCCTTGGAAAGACGAGAATAGTGATTATGTTTACTATTAAGGAGGAGTGGCTTTGGTGTTTTTTTTGTGTGAATCAGTTAAAATGGTGACAATTCTGGTAAATACTTCGAAGCAAACTGTCTAATTTTGGTAAAACTGTTAAAATACACAATGATAGTTCCCAGAAATGACTAAGAACGTGTAAGAAACAAC
This sequence comes from Myotis daubentonii, assembly GCF_963259705.1. Classification (NCBI taxonomy): domain Eukaryota; kingdom Metazoa; phylum Chordata; class Mammalia; order Chiroptera; family Vespertilionidae; genus Myotis; species Myotis daubentonii. The sequence goes on from NC_081851.1 coordinate 399,133, forward strand.
TCAAGTACTCGTAAATAGAGTCTTACTACATTTACTGTCGAATTCAATCACGGAGGTTTCCAGTGGAAAGCTGTGAAATGACGAAAATACTGGTAATATTTACAAGTCCGGGTACTTCCGGTGGCGTTTTCACGGGACTGTGCTTTAAATATTAAGAGTTCATGATTACAGAGCTCTGAATTGGTGTCTAAAGCCTTGGAATGACGAGAATAGTGTTTATGTTTACAATTAAGGAGGATAGGCTTTGGTGTTTTTTTGTGTGAATCAGTTGAAATGGTGACGATTCCGGTAAATACTTCTAAGCAAACTGTCTAATTTTGGTAAAACTGTTAAAATACACAATGATAGTTCCCAGAAATGATTAAGAACGTGTAAGAAACAACTCAAATACTCGTAAATAGAGCTTTACTTCATTTACTGTCATATTCAATCACGGAAGTTTCCAGTGGAAAGCTGTGAAATGACGAAAATACTGGTAATATTTACAAGTCCGGGTACTTCCGGTGGCGTTTTCACGGGAATGTGCTTTCAAATATTAAGAGTTCATGCTTACAGAGCTCAGAATTGGTGTCTAAAGCCTTGGAATGACGAGAATAGTGTTTATGTTTACAATTAAGGAGGATAGGCTTTGGTGTTTTTTTGTGTGAATCAGTTGAAATGGTGACGATTCCGGTAAATACTTCTAAGCAAACTGTCTAATTTTGGTAAAACTGTTAAAATACACAATGATAGTTCCCAGAAATGACTAAGAACGTGTAAGAAACAACTCAAATACTCGTAAATAGAGCTTTACTTCATTTACTGTCATATTCAATCACGGAAGTTTCCAGTGGAAAGCTGTGAAATGACGAAAATACTGGTAATATTTACAAGTCCGGGTACTTCCGGTGGCGTTTTCACGGGAATGTGCTTTCAAATATTAAGAGTTCATGCTTACAGAGCTCAGAATTGGTGTCTAAAGCCTTGGAATGACGAGAATAGTGTTTATGTTTACAATTAAGGAGGATAGGCTTTGGTGTTTTTTTGTGTGAATCAGTTGAAATGGTGACGATTCCGGTAAATACTTCTAAGCAAACTGTCTAATTTTGGTAAAACTGTTAAAATACACAATGATAGTTCCCAGAAATGACTAAGAACGTGTAAGAAACAACTCAAGTACTCGTAAATAGAGTCTTACTACATTTACTGTCATATTCAATCACGGAGGTTTCCTGTGGAAAGCTGTGAAATGACGGAAATACTGGTAATATTTACAAGTCCGGGTACTTCCGGCGGCGTTTTCACGGGACTGTGCTTTCAAATATTAAGAGTTCATGCTTACAGAGCTCAGAATTGGTGTCTAAGTTCTTGGAATGACGAGAATAGTGTTTATGTTTACAATTAAGGAGGATTGGCGTTGGCGTTTTTTTGTGTGAATCAGTTAAAATGGTGACAATTCTGGTAAATACTTCGAAGCAAACTGTCTAATTTTGGTAAAACTGTTAAAATACACAATGATAGTTCCCAGAAATGACTAAGAACGTGTAAGAAACAACTCAAGTACTCGTAAATAGAGTCTTACTACATTTACTGTCGAATTCAATCACGGAGGTTTCCAGTGGAAAGCTGTGAAATGACGAAAATACTGGTAATATTTACAAGTCCGGGTACTTCCGGTGGCGTTTTCACGGGACTGTGCTTTAAATATTAAGAGTTCATGATTACAGAGCTCTGAATTGGTGTCTAAAGCCTTGGAATGACGAGAATAGTGTTTATGTTTACAATTAAGGAGGATAGGCTTTGGTGTTTTTTTGTGTGAATCAGTTGAAATGGTGACGATTCCGGTAAATACTTCTAAGCAAACTGTCTAATTTTGGTAAAACTGTTAAAATACACAATGATAGTTCCCAGAAATGATTAAGAACGTGTAAGAAACAACTCAAATACTCGTAAATAGAGCTTTACTTCATTTACTGTCATATTCAATCACGGAAGTTTCCAGTGGAAAGCTGTGAAATGACGAAAATACTGGTAATATTTACAAGTCCGGGTACTTCCGGTGGCGTTTTCACGGGAATGTGCTTTCAAATATTAAGAGTTCATGCTTACAGAGCTCAGAATTGGTGTCTAAAGCCTTGGAATGACGAGAATAGTGTTTATGTTTACAATTAAGGAGGATAGGCTTTGGTGTTTTTTTGTGTGAATCAGTTGAAATGGTGACGATTCCGGTAAATACTTCTAAGCAAACTGTCTAATTTTGGTAAAACTGTTAAAATACACAATGATAGTTCCCAGAAATGACTAAGAACGTGTAAGAAACAACTCAAATACTCGTAAATAGAGCTTTACTTCATTTACTGTCATATTCAATCACGGAGGTTTCCAATGGAAAGCTGTGAAATGACGAAAATACTGGTAATATTTACAAGTCCGGGTACTTCCGGTGGCGTTTTCACGGGACTGTGCTTTCAAATATTAAGAGTTCATGCTTACAGAGCTCAGAATTGGTGTCTAAGTTCTTGGAATGACGAGAATAGTGTTTATGTTTACAATTAAGGAGGATTGGCGTTGGCGTTTTTTTGTGTGAATCAGTTAAAATGGTGAGGATTCCGGGAAATACTTCTAAGCAAACTGTCTAATTTTGGTAAAACTGTTAAAATACACAATGATAGTTCCCAGAAATGACTAAGAACGTGTAAGAAACAACTCAAGTACTCGTAAATAGAGTCTTACTACATTTACTGTCATATTCAATCACGGAGGTTTCCAATGGAAAGCTGTGAAATGACGGAAATACTGGTAATATTTACAAGTCCGGGTACTTCCGGTGGCGTTTTCACGGGACTGTGCTTTCAAATATGAAGAGTTCATGCTTACAGAGCTCAGAATTGGTGTCTAAAGCCTTGGAATGACGAGAATAGTGTTTATGTTTACAATTAAGGAGGATAGGCTTTGGTGTTTTTTTGTGTGAATCAGTTGAAATGGTGACGATTCCGGTAAATACTTCTAAGCAAACTGTCTAATTTTGGTAAAACTGTTAAAATACACAATGATAGTTCCCAGAAATGATTAAGAACTTGTAAGAAACAACTCAAATACTCGTAAATAGAGCTTTACTTCATTTACTGTCATATTCAATCACGGAAGTTTCCAGTGGAAAGCTGTGAAATGACGAAAATACTGGTAATATTTACAACTCCGGGTACTTCCGGTGGTGTTTTCACGGGAATGTGCTTTCAAATATTAAGAGTTCATGCTTACAGAGCTCAGAATTGGTGTCTAAAGCCTTGGAATGACGAGAATAGTGTTTATGTTTACAATTAAGGAGGATAGGCTTTGGTGTTTTTTTGTGTGAATCAGTTGAAAATGGTGACGATTCCGGTAAATACTTCTAAGCAAACTGTCTAATTTTGGTAAAACTGTTAAAATACACAATGATAGTTCCCAGAAATGATTAAGAACGTGTAAGAAACAACTCAAATACTCGTAAATAGAGCTTTACTTCATTTACTGTCATATTCAATCACGGAAGTTTCCAGTGGAAAGCTGTGAAATGACGAAAATACTGGTAATATTTACAAGTCCGGGTACTTCCGGTGGCGTTTTCACGGGAATGTGCTTTCAAATATTAAGAGTTCATGCTTACAGAGCTCAGAATTGGTGTCTAAAGCCTTGGAATGACGAGAATAGTGTTTATGTTTACAATTAAGGAGGATAGGCTTTGGTGTTTTTTTGTGTGAATCAGTTGAAATGGTGACGATTCCGGTAAATACTTCTAAGCAGACTGTCTAATTTTGGTAAAACTGTTAAAATACACAATGATAGTTCCCAGAAATGACAAAGAACGTGTAAGAAACAACTCAAGTACTCGTAAATAGAGTCTTACTACATTTACTGTCATATTCAATCACGGAGGTTTCCAGTGGAAAGCTGTGAAATGACGGAAATACTGGTAATATTTACAAGTCCGGGTACTTCCGGTGGCGTTTTCACGGGAATGTGCTTTCAAATATTAAGAGTTCATGCTTACAGAGCTCAGAATTGGTGTCTAAAGCCTTGGAAAGACGAGAATAGTGATTATGTTTACTATTAAGGAGGAGTGGCTTTGGTGTTTTTTTTGTGTGAATCAGTTAAAATGGTGACAATTCTGGTAAATACTTCGAAGCAAACTGTCTAATTTTGGTAAAACTGTTAAAATACACAATGATAGTTCCCAGAAATGACTAAGAACGTGTAAGAAACAACTCAAGTACTCGTAAATAGAGTCTTACTACATTTACTGTCGAATTCAATCACGGAGGTTTCCAGTGGAAAGCTGTGAAATGACGAAAATACTGGTAATATTTACAAGTCCGGGTACTTCCGGTGGCGTTTTCACGGGACTGTGCTTTAAATATTAAGAGTTCATGATTACAGAGCTCTGAATTGGTGTCTAAAGCCTTGGAATGACGAGAATAGTGTTTATGTTTACAATTAAGGAGGATAGGCTTTGGTGTTTTTTTGTGTGAATCAGTTGAAATGGTGACGATTCCGGTAAATACTTCTAAGCAAACTGTCTAATTTTGGTAAAACTGTTAAAATACACAATGATAGTTCCCAGAAATGATTAAGAACGTGTAAGAAACAACTCAAATACTCGTAAATAGAGCTTTACTTCATTTACTGTCATATTCAATCACGGAAGTTTCCAGTGGAAAGCTGTGAAATGACGAAAATACTGGTAATATTTACAAGTCCGGGTACTTCCGGTGGCGTTTTCACGGGAATGTGCTTTCAAATATTAAGAGTTCATGCTTACAGAGCTCAGAATTGGTGTCTAAAGCCTTGGAATGACGAGAATAGTGTTTATGTTTACAATTAAGGAGGATAGGCTTTGGTGTTTTTTTGTGTGAATCAGTTGAAATGGTGACGATTCCGGTAAATACTTCTAAGCAAACTGTCTAATTTTGGTAAAACTGTTAAAATACACAATGATAGTTCCCAGAAATGACTAAGAACGTGTAAGAAACAACTCAAATACTCGTAAATAGAGCTTTACTTCATTTACTGTCATATTCAATCACGGAAGTTTCCAGTGGAAAGCTGTGAAATGACGAAAATACTGGTAATATTTACAAGTCCGGGTACTTCCGGTGGCGTTTTCACGGGAATGTGCTTTCAAATATTAAGAGTTCATGCTTACAGAGCTCAGAATTGGTGTCTAAAGCCTTGGAATGACGAGAATAGTGTTTATGTTTACAATTAAGGAGGATAGGCTTTGGTGTTTTTTTGTGTGAATCAGTTGAAATGGTGACGATTCCGGTAAATACTTCTAAGCAAACTGTCTAATTTTGGTAAAACTGTTAAAATACACAATGATAGTTCCCAGAAATGACTAAGAACGTGTAAGAAACAACTCAAGTACTCGTAAATAGAGTCTTACTACATTTACTGTCATATTCAATCACGGAGGTTTCCTGTGGAAAGCTGTGAAATGACGGAAATACTGGTAATATTTACAAGTCCGGGTACTTCCGGCGGCGTTTTCACGGGACTGTGCTTTCAAATATTAAGAGTTCATGCTTACAGAGCTCAGAATTGGTGTCTAAGTTCTTGGAATGACGAGAATAGTGTTTATGTTTACAATTAAGGAGGATTGGCGTTGGCGTTTTTTTGTGTGAATCAGTTGAAATGGTGACGATTCCGGTAAATACTTCTAAGCAAACTGTCTAATTTTGGTAAAACTGTTAAAATACACAATGATAGTTCCCAGAAATGATTAAGAACATGTAAGAAACAACTCAAATACTCGTAAATAGAGCTTTACTTCATTTACTGTCATATTCAATCACGGAAGTTTCCAGTGGAAAGCTGTGAAATGACGAAAATACTGGTAATATTTACAACTCCGGGTACTTCCGGTGGCGTTTTCACGGGAATGTGCTTTCAAATATTAAGAGTTCATGCTTACAGAGCTCAGAATTGGTGTCTAAAGCCTTGGAAAGACGAGAATAGTGATTATGTTTACTATTAAGGAGGAGTGGCTTTGGTGTTTTTTTTGTGTGAATCAGTTAAAATGGTGACGATTCTGGTAAATACTTCTAAGCAAACTGTCTAATTTTGGTAAAACTGTTAAAATACACAATGATAGTTCCCAGAAATGACTAAGAACGTGTAAGAAACAACTCAAGTACTCGTAAATAGAGTCTTACTACATTTACTGTCGAATTCAATCACGGAGGTTTCCAGTGGAAAGCTGTGAAATGACGAAAATACTGGTAATATTTACAAGTCCGGGTACTTCCGGTGGCGTTTTCACGGGACTGTGCTTTAAATATTAAGAGTTCATGATTACAGAGCTCTGAATTGGTGTCTAAAGCCTTGGAATGACGAGAATAGTGTTTATGTTTACAATCAAGGAGGATTGGCTTTGGCGTTTTTGTGTGTGAATCAGTTGAAATGGTGACGATTCCGGATAATACTTCTAAGCAAACTGTCTAATTTTGGTAAAACTGTTAAAAAACACAATGATAGTTCCCAGAAATGATTAAGAACGTGTAAGAAACAACTCAAATACTCGTAAATAGAGCCTTACTTCATTTACTGTCATATTCATTCACGGAAGTTTCCCGTGGAAAGCTGTGAAATGATGAAAATACTGGTAATATTTACAACTCCGGTTACTTCCGGTGGCGTTTTCACGGGACTTTGTTTTCAAATATTAAGGGTTCATGCTTACAGAGCTCAGAATGGGTGTCTAAAGCCCTGGAATGACAAGAATAGTGTTTATGTTTACAATTAAGGAGGATTGGCTTTGGCGTTTTTTTGTGTGAATCAGTTAAAATGGTGACGATTCCGGTAAATACTTCTAATCAAACTGTCTAATTTTGGTAAAACTGTTAAAATACACAATGATAGTTCCCAGAAATGATTAAGAATGTGTAAGAAACAACTCAAATACTCGTAAATAGAGCCTTACTTCATTTACTGTCATATTCAATCACGGAAGTTTCCAGTGGAAAGCTTTGAAATGATGAAAATACTGGTAATATTTACAACTCCGGGTACTTCCGGTGGCGTTTTCACGGGACTGTGCTTTCAAATATGAAGAGTTCATGCTTACAGAGCTCAAAATTGGTGTCTAAAGCCTTGGAAAGACGAGAATAGTGTTTATGTTTACAATCAAGGAGGATTGGCTTTGGCGTATTTTTGTGTGAATCAGTTGAAATGGTGACGATTCTGGTAAATACTTCTAAGCAAACTGTCTAATTTTGGTAAAACTGTTAAAATAAACAATGATAGTTCCCAGAAATGATTAAGAATGTGTAAGAAACAACTCAAGTACTCGTAAATAGAGCCTTACTACATTTACTATCATATTCAGTCTCGGAGGTTTCCAGTGGAAAGCTGTGAAATGATGAAAATACTGGTAATATTTACAACTCCGGGTACTTCCGTTGGCGTTTTCACAGGACTGTGCTTTCAAATATGAAGAGTTCATGCTTACAGAGCTCAGAATTGGTGTCTAAAGCCTTGGAAAGACGAGAATAGTGTTTATGTTTACAATTAAGGAGGATTGGCTTTGGTGTTTTTTTGTGTGAATCAGTTAAAATGGTGACGATTCCGGGAAATACTTCTAACCAAACTGTCTAAGTTTGGTAAAACGGTTAAAATACACAATGATAGTTCCCAGAAATGCTTAAGAACGTGTAAGAAACAACTAAAGTACTAGTAAATAGAGCCTTACTACATTTACTATCATAGACAATCTCGGAGGTTTCCAGTGGAAAGCTGTGAAATGATGAAAATACTGGTAATATTTACAACTCCGGTTACTTCCGGTGGCGTTTTCACGGGACTGTGCTTTCAAATATGAAGGGTTCATGCTTACAGAGCTCAGAATTGGTGTCTAAAGCCTTGGAATGACGAGAATAGTGTTTATGTTTACAATCAAGGAGGATTGGCTTTGGCGTTTTTGTGTGTGAATCAGTTGAAATGGTGACGATTCCGGTAAATACTTCTAAGCAAACTGTCTAATTTTGGTAAAACTGTTAAAATAAACAATGATAGTTCCCAGAAATGATTAAGAATGTGTAAGAAACAACTCAAGTACTCGTAAATAGAGCCTTACTACATTTACTATCATATTCAGTCTCGGAGGTTTCCAGTGGAAAGCTGTGAAATGATGAAAATACTGGTAATATTTACAACTCCGGGTACTTCCGTTGGCGTTTTCACGGGACTGTGCTTTCAAATATGAAGAGTTCATGCTTACAGAGCTCAGAATTGGTGTCTAAAGCCTTGGAAAGACGAGAATAGTGTTTATGTTTACAATTAAGGAGGATTGGCTTTGGTGTTTTTTTGTGTGAATCAGTTAAAATGGTGACGATTCCGGGAAATACTTCTAAGCAAACTGTCTAAGTTTGGTAAAACGGTTAAAATACACAATGATAGTTCCCAGAAATGCTTAAGAACGTGTAAGAAACAACTAAAGTACTAGTAAATAGAGCCTTACTACATTTACTATCATAGTCAATCTCAGAGGTTTCCAGTGGAAAGCTGTGAAATTGATGAAAATACTGGTAATATTTACAACTCCGGTTACTTCCGGTGGCGTTTTCACGGGACTGTGCTTTCAAATATGAAGGGTTCATGCTTACAGAGCTCAGAATTGGTGTCTAAAGCCTTGGAATGATGAGAATAGTGTTTATGTTTACAATCAAGGAGGATTGGCTTTGGCGTTTTTGTGTGTGAATCAGTTGAAATGGTGACGATTCCGGTAAATACTTCTAAGCAAACTGTCTAATTTTGGTAAAACTGTTAAAAAACACAATGATAGTTCCCAGAAATGATTAAGAACGTGTAAGAAACAACTCAAATACTCGTAAATAGAGCCTTACTTCATTTACTGTCATATTCATTCACGGAAGTTTCCCGTGGAAAGCTGTGAAATGATGAAAATACTGGTAATATTTACAACTCCGGTTATTTCCGGTGGCGTTTTCACAGGACTTTGTTTTCAAATATTAAGGGTTCATGCTTACAGAGCTCAGAATGGGTGTCTAAAGCCCTGGAATGACAAGAATAGTGTTTATGTTTACAATTAAGGAGGATTGGCTTTGGCGTTTTTTTGTGTGAATCAGTTAAAATGGTGACGATTCCGGGAAATACTTCTAAGCAAACTGTCTAAGTTTGGTAAAACTGTTAAAATACACAATGATAGTTCCCAGAAATGCTTAAGAATATGTAAGAAACAACTCAAGTACTAGTAAATAGAGTCTTACTACATTTACTGTCGAATTCAATCACGGAGGTTTTCAGTGGAAAGCTGTGAAATGACGAAAATACTGGTAATATTTACAGGTCCGGGTACTTCCGGTGGCGTTTTCACGGGACTGTGCTTTCAAATATTAAGAGTTCATGCTTACAGAGCTCAGAATTGGTGTCTAAATCCTTGGAATGACGAGAATAGTGTTTATGTTTACAATTAAGGAGGATAGGCTTTGGTGTTTTTTTGTGTGAATCAGTTGAAATGGTGATGATTCCGGTAAATACTTCTAATCAAACTGTCTAATTTTGGTAAAACTGTTAAAATACACAATGATAGTTCCCAGAAATGATTAAGAACGTGTAAGAAACAACTCAAATACTCGTAAATAGAGCCTTACTTCATTTACTGTCATATTCAATCACGGAAGTTTCCAGTGGAAAGCTGTGAAATGATGAAAATACTGGTAATATTTACAACTCCGGGTACTTCCGGTGGCGTTTTCACGGGACTGTGCTTTCAAATATGAAGAGTTCATGCTTACAGAGCTCAGAATTGGTGTCTAAAGCCTTGGAAAGACGAGAATAGTGTTTATGTTTACAATTAAGGAGGATTGGCTTTGGTGTTTTTTTGTGTGAATCAGTTGAAATGGTGACGATTCCGGATAATACTTCTAAGCAAACTGTCTAATTTTGGTAAAACTGTTAAAAAACACAATGATAGTTCCCAGAAATGATTAAGAACGTGTAAGAAACAACTCAAATACTCGTAAATAGAGCCTTACTTCATTTACTGTCATATTCATTCACGGAAGTTTCCCGTGGAAAGCTGTGAAATGATGAAAATACTGGTAATATTTACAACTCCGGGTACTTCCGGTGGCGTTTTCACGGGACTTTGTTTTCAAATATTAAGGGTTCATGCTTACAGAGCTCAGAATGGGTGTCTAAAGCCCTGGAATGACAAGAATAGTGTTTATGTTTACAATTAAGGAGGATTGGCTTTGGCGTTTTTTTGTGTGAATCAGTTAAAATGGTGACGATTCTGGTAAATACTTCTAAGCAAACTGTCTAATTTTGGTAAAACTGTTAAAATACACAATGATAGTTCCCAGAAATGATTAAGAATGTGTAAGAAACAACTCAAATACTCGTAAATAGAGCCTTACTTCATTTACTGTCATATTCAATCACGGAAGTTTCTAGTGGAAAGCTTTGAAATGATGAAAATACTGGTAATATTTACAACTCCGGGTACTTCCGGTGGCGTTTTCACGGGACTGTGCTTTCAAATATGAAGAGTTCATGCTTACAGAGCTCAGAATTGGTGTCTAAAGCCTTGGAAAGACGAGAATAGTGTTTATGTTTACAATCAAGGAGGATTGGCTTTGGCGTATTTTTGTGTGAATCAGTTGAAATGGTGACGATTCTGGTAAATACTTCTAAGCAAACTGTCTAATTTTGGTAAAACTGTTAAAATAAACAATGATAGTTCCCAGAAATGATTAAGAATGTGTAAGAAACAACTCAAGTACTCGTAAATAGAGCCTTACTACATTTACTATCATATTCAGTCTCGGAGGTTTCCAGTGGAAAGCTGTGAAATGATGAAAATACTGGTAATATTTACAACTCCGGGTACTTCCGTTGGCTTTTTCACAGGACTGTGCTTTCAAATATGAAGAGTTCATGCTTACAGAGCTCAGAATTGGTGTCTAAAGCCTTGGAAAGACGAGAATAGTGTTTATGTTTACAATTAAGGAGGATTGGCTTTGGTGTTTTTTTGTGTGAATCAGTTAAAATGGTGACGATTCCGGGAAATACTTCTAACCAAACTGTCTAAGTTTGGTAAAACGGTTAAAATACACAATGATAGTTCCCAGAAATGATTAAGAACGTGTAAGAAACAACTCAAATACTCGTAAATAGAGCCTTACTTCATTTACTGTCATATTCATTCACGGAAGTTTCCCGTGGAAAGCTGTGAAATGATGAAAATACTGGTAATATTTACAACTCCGGTTACTTCCGGTGGCGTTTTCACGGGACTTTGTTTTCAAATATTAAGGGTTCATGCTTACAGAGCTCAGAATGGGTGTCTAAAGCCCTGGAATGACAAGAATAGTGTTTATGTTTACAATTAAGGAGGATTGGCTTTGGCGTTTTTTTGTGTGAATCAGTTAAAATGGTGACGATTCCGGTAAATACTTCTAATCAAACTGTCTAATTTTGGTAAAACTGTTAAAATACACAATGATAGTTCCCAGAAATGATTAAGAATGTGTAAGAAACAACTCAAATACTCGTAAATAGAGCCTTACTTCATTTACTGTCATATTCAATCACGGAAGTTTCCAGTGGAAAGCTTTGAAATGATGAAAATACTGGTAATATTTACAACTCCGGGTACTTCCGGTGGCGTTTTCACGGGACTGTGCTTTCAAATATGAAGAGTTCATGCTTACAGAGCTCAAAATTGGTGTCTAAAGCCTTGGAAAGACGAGAATAGTGTTTATGTTTACAATCAAGGAGGATTGGCTTTGGCGTATTTTTGTGTGAATCAGTTGAAATGGTGACGATTCTGGTAAATACTTCTAAGCAAACTGTCTAATTTTGGTAAAACTGTTAAAATAAACAATGATAGTTCCCAGAAATGATTAAGAATGTGTAAGAAACAACTCAAGTACTCGTAAATAGACCCTTACTACATTTACTATCATATTCAGTCTCGGAGGTTTCCAGTGGAAAGCTGTGAAATGATGAAAATACTGGTAATATTTACAACTCCGGGTACTTCCGTTGGCGTTTTCACAGGACTGTGCTTTCAAATATGAAGAGTTCATGCTTACAGAGCTCAGAATTGGTGTCTAAAGCCTTGGAAAGACGAGAATAGTGTTTATGTTTACAATTAAGGAGGATTGGCTTTGGTGTTTTTTTGTGTGAATCAGTTAAAATGGTGACGATTCCGGGAAATACTTCTAACCAAACTGTCTAAGTTTGGTAAAACGGTTAAAATACACAATGATAGTTCCCAGAAATGCTTAAGAACGTGTAAGAAACAACTAAAGTACTAGTAAATAGAGCCTTACTACATTTACTATCATAGACAATCTCGGAGGTTTCCAGTGGAAAGCTGTGAAATGATGAAAATACTGGTAATATTTACAACTCCGGTTACTTCCGGTGGCGTTTTCACGGGACTGTGCTTTCAAATATGAAGGGTTCATGCTTACAGAGCTCAGAATTGGTGTCTAAAGCCTTGGAATGACGAGAATAGTGTTTATGTTTACAATCAAGGAGGATTGGCTTTGGCGTTTTTGTGTGTGAATCAGTTGAAATGGTGACGATTCCGGTAAATACTTCTAAGCAAACTGTCTAATTTTGGTAAAACTGTTAAAATAAACAATGATAGTTCCCAGAAATGATTAAGAATGTGTAAGAAACAACTCAAGTACTCGTAAATAGAGCCTTACTACATTTACTATCATATTCAGTCTCGGAGGTTTCCAGTGGAAAGCTGTGAAATGATGAAAATACTGGTAATATTTACAACTCCGGGTACTTCCGTTGGCGTTTTCACGGGACTGTGCTTTCAAATATGAAGAGTTCATGCTTACAGAGCTCAGAATTGGTGTCTAAAGCCTTGGAAAGACGAGAATAGTGTTTATGTTTACAATTAAGGAGGATTGGCTTTGGTGTTTTTTTGTGTGAATCAGTTAAAATGGTGACGATTCCGGGAAATACTTCTAAGCAAACTGTCTAAGTTTGGTAAAACGGTTAAAATACACAATGATAGTTCCCAGAAATGCTTAAGAACGTGTAAGAAACAACTAAAGTACTAGTAAATAGAGCCTTACTACATTTACTATCATAGTCAATCTCAGAGGTTTCCAGTGGAAAGCTGTGAAATTGATGAAAATACTGGTAATATTTACAACTCCGGTTACTTCCGGTGGCGTTTTCACGGGACTGTGCTTTCAAATATGAAGGGTTCATGCTTACAGAGCTCAGAATTGGTGTCTAAAGCCTTGGAATGATGAGAATAGTGTTTATGTTTACAATCAAGGAGGATTGGCTTTGGCGTTTTTGTGTGTGAATCAGTTGAAATGGTGACGATTCCGGTAAATACTTCTAAGCAAACTGTCTAATTTTGGTAAAACTGTTAAAAAACACAATGATAGTTCCCAGAAATGATTAAGAACGTGTAAGAAACAACTCAAATACTCGTAAATAGAGCCTTACTTCATTTACTGTCATATTCATTCACGGAAGTTTCCCGTGGAAAGCTGTGAAATGATGAAAATACTGGTAATATTTACAACTCCGGTTATTTCCGGTGGCGTTTTCACAGGACTTTGTTTTCAAATATTAAGGGTTCATGCTTACAGAGCTCAGAATGGGTGTCTAAAGCCCTGGAATGACAAGAATAGTGTTTATGTTTACAATTAAGGAGGATTGGCTTTGGCGTTTTTTTGTGTGAATCAGTTAAAATGGTGACGATTCCGGGAAATACTTCTAACCAAACTGTCTAAGTTTGGTAAAACTGTTAAAATACACAATGATAGTTCCCAGAAATGCTTAAGAATATGTAAGAAACAACTCAAGTACTAGTAAATAGAGTCTTACTACATTTACTGTCGAATTCAATCACGGAGGTTTTCAGTGGAAAGCTGTGAAATGACGAAAATACTGGTAATATTTACAGGTCCGGGTACTTCCGGTGGCGTTTTCACGGGACTGTGCTTTCAAATATTAAGAGTTCATGCTTACAGAGCTCAGAATTGGTGTCTAAATCCTTGGAATGACGAGAATAGTGTTTATGTTTACAATTAAGGAGGATAGGCTTTGGTGTTTTTTTGTGTGAATCAGTTGAAATGGTGATGATTCCGGTAAATACTTCTAATCAAACTGTCTAATTTTGGTAAAACTGTTAAAATACACAATGATAGTTCCCAGAAATGATTAAGAACGTGTAAGAAACAACTCAAATACTCGTAAATAGAGCCTTACTTCATTTACTGTCATATTCAATCACGGAAGTTTCCAGTGGAAAGCTGTGAAATGATGAAAATACTGGTAATATTTACAACTCCGGGTACTTCCGGTGGCGTTTTCACGGGACTGTGCTTTCAAATATGAAGAGTTCATGCTTACAGAGCTCAGAATTGGTGTCTAAAGCCTTGGAAAGACGAGAATAGTGTTTATGTTTACAATTAAGGAGGATTGGCTTTGGTGTTTTTTTGTGTGAATCAGTTGAAATGGTGACGATTCCGGATAATACTTCTAAGCAAACTGTCTAATTTTGGTAAAACTGTTAAAAAACACAATGATAGTTCCCAGAAATGATTAAGAACGTGTAAGAAACAACTCAAATACTCGTAAATAGAGCCTTACTTCATTTACTGTCATATTCATTCACGGAAGTTTCCCGTGGAAAGCTGTGAAATGATGAAAATACTGGTAATATTTACAACTCCGGTTACTTCCGGTGGCGTTTTCACGGGACTTTGTTTTCAAATATTAAGGGTTCATGCTTACAGAGCTCAGAATGGGTGTCTAAAGCCCTGGAATGACAAGAATAGTGTTTATGTTTACAATTAAGGAGGATTGGCTTTGGCGTTTTTTTGTGTGAATCAGTTAAAATGGTGACGATTCTGGTAAATACTTCTAAGCAAACTGTCTAATTTTGGTAAAACTGTTAAAATACACAATGATAGTTCCCAGAAATGATTAAGAATGTGTAAGAAACAACTCAAATACTCGTAAATAGAGCCTTACTTCATTTACTGTCATATTCAATCACGGAAGTTTCTAGTGGAAAGCTTTGAAATGATGAAAATACTGGTAATATTTACAACTCCGGGTACTTCCGGTGGCGTTTTCACGGGACTGTGCTTTCAAATATGAAGAGTTCATGCTTACAGAGCTCAGAATTGGTGTCTAAAGCCTTGGAAAGACGAGAATAGTGTTTATGTTTACAATCAAGGAGGATTGGCTTTGGCGTATTTTTGTGTGAATCAGTTGAAATGGTGACGATTCTGGTAAATACTTCTAAGCAAACTGTCTAATTTTGGTAAAACTGTTAAAATAAACAATGATAGTTCCCAGAAATGATTAAGAATGTGTAAGAAACAACTCAAGTACTCGTAAATAGAGCCTTACTACATTTACTATCATATTCAGTCTCGGAGGTTTCCAGTGGAAAGCTGTG
Organism: Myotis daubentonii; assembly: GCF_963259705.1. NCBI lineage: Eukaryota > Metazoa > Chordata > Mammalia > Chiroptera > Vespertilionidae > Myotis > Myotis daubentonii. Next base: position 414,569 of record NC_081851.1, read on the forward strand.
AAATGATGAAAATACTGGTAATATTTACAACTCCGGGTACTTCCGTTGGCTTTTTCACAGGACTGTGCTTTCAAATATGAAGAGTTCATGCTTACAGAGCTCAGAATTGGTGTCTAAAGCCTTGGAAAGACGAGAATAGTGTTTATGTTTACAATTAAGGAGGATTGGCTTTGGTGTTTTTTTGTGTGAATCAGTTAAAATGGTGACGATTCCGGGAAATACTTCTAACCAAACTGTCTAAGTTTGGTAAAACGGTTAAAATACACAATGATAGTTCCCAGAAATGCTTAAGAACGTGTAAGAAACAACTAAAGTACTAGTAAATAGAGCCTTACTACATTTACTATCATAGACAATCTCGGAGGTTTCCAGTGGAAAGCTGTGAAATGATGAAAATACTGGTAATATTTACAACTCCGGTTACTTCCGGTGGCGTTTTCACGGGACTGTGCTTTCAAATATGAAGGGTTCATGCTTACAGAGCTCAGAATTGGTGTCTAAAGCCTTGGAATGACGAGAATAGTGTTTATGTTTACAATCAAGGAGGATTGGCTTTGGCGTTTTTGTGTGTGAATCAGTTGAAATGGTGACGATTCCGGTAAATACTTCTAAGCAAACTGTCTAATTTTGGTAAAACTGTTAAAATAAACAATGATAGTTCCCAGAAATGATTAAGAATGTGTAAGAAACAACTCAAGTACTCGTAAATAGAGCCTTACTACATTTACTATCATATTCAGTCTCGGAGGTTTCCAGTGGAAAGCTGTGAAATGATGAAAATACTGGTAATATTTACAACTCCGGGTACTTCCGTTGGCGTTTTCACGGGACTGTGCTTTCAAATATGAAGAGTTCATGCTTACAGAGCTCAGAATTGGTGTCTAAAGCCTTGGAAAGACGAGAATAGTGTTTATGTTTACAATTAAGGAGGATTGGCTTTGGTGTTTTTTTGTGTGAATCAGTTAAAATGGTGACGATTCCGGGAAATACTTCTAAGCAAACTGTCTAAGTTTGGTAAAACGGTTAAAATACACAATGATAGTTCCCAGAAATGCTTAAGAACGTGTAAGAAACAACTAAAGTACTAGTAAATAGAGCCTTACTACATTTACTATCATAGTCAATCTCAGAGGTTTCCAGTGGAAAGCTGTGAAATTGATGAAAATACTGGTAATATTTACAACTCCGGTTACTTCCGGTGGCGTTTTCACGGGACTGTGCTTTCAAATATGAAGGGTTCATGCTTACAGAGCTCAGAATTGGTGTCTAAAGCCTTGGAATGATGAGAATAGTGTTTATGTTTACAATCAAGGAGGATTGGCTTTGGCGTTTTTGTGTGTGAATCAGTTGAAATGGTGACGATTCCTTTAAATACTTCTAAGCAAACTGTCTAATTTTGGTAAAACTGTTAAAATACACAATGATAGTTCCCAGAAATGATTAAGAACGTGTAAGAAACAACTCAAATACTCGTAAATAGAGCCTTACTTCATTTACTGTCATATTCATTCACGGAAGTTTCCCGTGGAAAGCTGTGAAATGATGAAAATACTGGTAATATTTACAACTCCGGGTATTTCCGGTGGCGTTTTCACAGGACTTTGTTTTCAAATATTAAGGGTTCATGCTTACAGAGCTCAGAATGGGTGTCTAAAGCCCTGGAATGACAAGAATAGTGTTTATGTTTACAATTAAGGAGGATTGGCTTTGGCGTTTTTTTGTGTGAATCAGTTAAAATGGTGACGATTCCGGGAAATACTTCTAAGCAAACTGTCTAAGTTTGGTAAAACTGTTAAAATACACAATGATAGTTCCCAGTATTGCTTAAGAACATGTAAGAAACAACTCAAGTACTAGTAAATAGAGTCTTACTACATTTACTGTCGAATTCAATCACGGAGGTTTTCAGTGGAAAGCTGTGAAATGACGAAAATACTGGTAATATTTACAGGTCCGGGTACTTCCGGTGGCGTTTTCACGGGACTGTGCTTTCAAATATTAAGAGTTCATGCTTACAGAGCTCAGAATTGGTGTCTAAATCCTTGGAATGACGAGAATAGTGTTTATGTTTACAATTAAGGAGGATAGGCTTTGGTGTTTTTTTGTGTGAATCAGTTGAAATGGTGATGATTCCGGTAAATACTTCTAATCAAACTGTCTAATTTTGGTAAAACTGTTAAAATACACAATGATAGTTCCCAGAAATGATTAAGAACGTGTAAGAAACAACTCAAATACTCGTAAATAGAGCCTTACTTCATTTACTGTCATATTCAATCACGGAAGTTTCCAGTGGAAAGCTGTGAAATGATGAAAATACTGGTAATATTTACAACTCCGGGTACTTCCGGTGGCGTTTTCACGGGACTGTGCTTTCAAATATGAAGAGTTCATGCTTACAGAGCTCAGAATTGGTGTCTAAAGCCTTGGAAAGACGAGAATAGTGTTTATGTTTACAATTAAGGAGGATTGGCTTTGGTGTTTTTTTGTGTGAATCAGTTGAAATGGTGACGATTCCGGATAATACTTCTAAGCAAACTGTCTAATTTTGGTAAAACTGTTAAAAAACACAATGATAGTTCCCAGAAATGATTAAGAACGTGTAAGAAACAACTCAAATACTCGTAAATAGAGCCTTACTTCATTTACTGTCATATTCATTCACGGAAGTTTCCCGTGGAAAGCTGTGAAATGATGAAAATACTGGTAATATTTACAACTCCGGTTACTTCCGGTGGCGTTTTCACGGGACTTTGTTTTCAAATATTAAGGGTTCATGCTTACAGAGCTCAGAATGGGTGTCTAAAGCCCTGGAATGACAAGAATAGTGTTTATGTTTACAATTAAGGAGGATTGGCTTTGGCGTTTTTTTGTGTGAATCAGTTAAAATGGTGACGATTCTGGTAAATACTTCTAAGCAAACTGTCTAATTTTGGTAAAACTGTTAAAATACACAATGATAGTTCCCAGAAATGATTAAGAATGTGTAAGAAACAACTCAAATACTCGTAAATAGAGCCTTACTTCATTTACTGTCATATTCAATCACGGAAGTTTCTAGTGGAAAGCTTTGAAATGATGAAAATACTGGTAATATTTACAACTCCGGGTACTTCCGGTGGCGTTTTCACGGGACTGTGCTTTCAAATATGAAGAGTTCATGCTTACAGAGCTCAGAATTGGTGTCTAAAGCCTTGGAAAGACGAGAATAGTGTTTATGTTTACAATCAAGGAGGATTGGCTTTGGCGTATTTTTGTGTGAATCAGTTGAAATGGTGACGATTCTGGTAAATACTTCTAAGCAAACTGTCTAATTTTGGTAAAACTGTTAAAATAAACAATGATAGTTCCCAGAAATGATTAAGAATGTGTAAGAAACAACTCAAGTACTCGTAAATAGAGCCTTACTACATTTACTATCATATTCAGTCTCGGAGGTTTCCAGTGGAAAGCTGTGAAATGATGAAAATACTGGTAATATTTACAACTCCGGGTACTTCCGTTGGCGTTTTCACAGGACTGTGCTTTCAAATATGAAGAGTTCATGCTTACAGAGCTCAGAATTGGTGTCTAAAGCCTTGGAAAGACGAGAATAGTGTTTATGTTTACAATTAAGGAGGATTGGCTTTGGTGTTTTTTTGTGTGAATCAGTTAAAATGGTGACGATTCCGGGAAATACTTCTAACCAAACTGTCTAAGTTTGGTAAAACGGTTAAAATACACAATGATAGTTCCCAGAAATGCTTAAGAACGTGTAAGAAACAACTAAAGTACTAGTAAATAGAGCCTTACTACATTTACTATCATAGACAATCTCGGAGGTTTCCAGTGGAAAGCTGTGAAATGATGAAAATACTGGTAATATTTACAACTCCGGTTACTTCCGGTGGCGTTTTCACGGGACTGTGCTTTCAAATATGAAGGGTTCATGCTTACAGAGCTCAGAATTGGTGTCTAAAGCCTTGGAATGACGAGAATAGTGTTTATGTTTACAATCAAGGAGGATTGGCTTTGTCGTTTTTGTGTGTGAATCAGTTCAAATGGTGACGATTCCGGTAAATACTTCTAAGCAAACTGTCTAATTTTGGTAAAACTGTTAAAATAAACAATGATAGTTCCCAGAAATGATTAAGAATGTGTAAGAAACAACTCAAGTACTCGTAAATAGAGCCTTACTACATTTACTATCATATTCAGTCTCGGAGGTTTCCAGTGGAAAGCTGTGAAATGATGAAAATACTGGTAATATTTACAACTCCGGGTACTTCCGTTGGCGTTTTCACGGGACTGTGCTTTCAAATATGAAGAGTTCATGCTTACAGAGCTCAGAATTGGTGTCTAAAGCCTTGGAAAGACGAGAATAGTGTTTATGTTTACAATTAAGGAGGATTGGCTTTGGTGTTTTTTTGTGTGAATCAGTTAAAATGGTGACGATTCCGGGAAATACTTCTAAGCAAACTGTCTAAGTTTGGTAAAACGGTTAAAATACACAATGATAGTTCCCAGAAATGCTTAAGAACGTGTAAGAAACAACTAAAGTACTAGTAAATAGAGCCTTACTACATTTACTATCATAGTCAATCTCAGAGGTTTCCAGTGGAAAGCTGTGAAATTGATGAAAATACTGGTAATATTTACAACTCCGGTTACTTCCGGTGGCGTTTTCACGGGACTGTGCTTTCAAATATGAAGGGTTCATGCTTACAGAGCTCAGAATTGGTGTCTAAAGCCTTGGAATGATGAGAATAGTGTTTATGTTTACAATCAAGGAGGATTGGCTTTGGCGTTTTTGTGTGTGAATCAGTTGAAATGGTGACGATTCCGGTAAATACTTCTAAGCAAACTGTCTAATTTTGGTAAAACTGTTAAAATACACAATGATAGTTCCCAGAAATGATTAAGAACGTGTAAGAAACAACTCAAATACTCGTAAATAGAGCCTTACTTCATTTACTGTCATATTCATTCACGGAAGTTTCCCGTGGAAAGCTGTGAAATGATGAAAATACTGGTAATATTTACAACTCCGGTTATTTCCGGTGGCGTTTTCACAGGACTTTGTTTTCAAATATTAAGGGTTCATGCTTACAGAGCTCAGAATGGGTGTCTAAAGCCCTGGAATGACAAGAATAGTGTTTATGTTTACAATTAAGGAGGATTGGCTTTGGCGTTTTTTTGTGTGAATCAGTTAAAATGGTGACGATTCCGGGAAATACTTCTAATCAAACTGTCTAATTTTGGTAAAACTGTTAAAATACACAATGATAGTTCCCAGAAATGATTAAGAACGTGTAAGAAACAACTCAAATACTCGTAAATAGAGCCTTACTTCATTTACTGTCATATTCAATCACGGAAGTTTCCAGTGGAAAGCTGTGAAATGATGAAAATACTGGTAATATTTACAACTCCGGGTACTTCCGGTGGCGTTTTCACGGGACTGTGCTTTCAAATATGAAGAGTTCATGCTTACAGAGCTCAGAATTGGTGTCTAAAGCCTTGGAAAGACGAGAATAGTGTTTATGTTTACAATTAAGGAGGATTGGCTTTGGTGTTTTTTTGTGTGAATCAGTTGAAATGGTGACGATTCCGGATAATACTTCTAAGCAAACTGTCTAATTTTGGTAAAACTGTTAAAAAACACAATGATAGTTCCCAGAAATGATTAAGAACGTGTAAGAAACAACTCAAATACTCGTAAATAGAGCCTTACTTCATTTACTGTCATATTCATTCACGGAAGTTTCCCGTGGAAAGCTGTGAAATGATGAAAATACTGGTAATATTTACAACTCCGGTTACTTCCGGTGGCGTTTTCACGGGACTTTGTTTTCAAATATTAAGGGTTCATGCTTACAGAGCTCAGAATGGGTGTCTAAAGCCCTGGAATGACAAGAATAGTGTTTATGTTTACAATTAAGGAGGATTGGCTTTGGCGTTTTTTTGTGTGAATCAGTTAAAATGGTGACGATTCCGGTAAATACTTCTAAGCAAACTGTCTAATTTTGGTAAAACTGTTAAAATACACAATGATAGTTCCCAGAAATGATTAAGAATGTGTAAGAAACAACTCAAATACTCGTAAATAGAGCCTTACTTCATTTACTGTCATATTCAATCACGGAAGTTTCCAGTGGAAAGCTTTGAAATGATGAAAATACTGGTAATATTTACAACTCCGGGTACTTCCGGTGGCGTTTTCACGGGACTGTGCTTTCAAATATGAAGAGTTCATGCTTACAGAGCTCAGAATTGGTGTCTAAAGCCTTGGAAAGACGAGAATAGTGTTTATGTTTACAATCAAGGAGTATTGGCTTTGGCGTATTTTTGTGTGAATCAGTTGAAATGGTGACGATTCTGGTAAATACTTCTAAGCAAACTGTCTAATTTTGGTAAAACTGTTAAAATAAACAATGATAGTTCCCAGAAATGACTAAGAATGTGTAAGAAACAACTCAAGTACTCGTAAATAGAGCCTTACTACATTTACTATCATATTCAGTCTCGGAGGTTTCCAGTGGAAAGCTGTGAAATGATGAAAATACTGGTAATATTTACAACTCCGGGTACTTCCGTTGGCGTTTTCACAGGACTGTGCTTTCAAATATGAAGAGTTCATGCTTACAGAGCTCAGAATTGGTGTCTAAAGCCTTGGAAAGACGAGAATAGTGTTTATGTTTACAATTAAGGAGGATTGGCTTTGGTGTTTTTTTGTGTGAATCAGTTAAAATGGTGACGATTCCGGGAAATACTTCTAACCAAACTGTCTAAGTTTGGTAAAACGGTTAAAATACACAATGATAGTTCCCAGAAATGCTTAAGAACGTGTAAGAAACAACTAAAGTACTAGTAAATAGAGCCTTACTACATTTACTATCATAGACAATCTCGGAGGTTTCCAGTGGAAAGCTGTGAAATGATGAAAATACTGGTAATATTTACAACTCCGGGTACTTCCGGTGGCGTTTTCACGGGACTGTGCTTTCAAATATGAAGAGTTCATGCTTACAGAGCTCAGAATTGGTGTCTAAAGCCTTGGAAAGATGAGAATAGTGTTTATGTTTACAATCAAGGAGGATTGGCTTTGGCGTATTTTTGTGTGAATCAGTTGAAATGTTGACGATTCTGGTAAATACTTCTAAGCAAACTGTCTAATTTTGGTAAAACTGTTAAAATACACAATGATAGTTCCCAGAAATGATTAAGAATGTGTAAGAAACAACTCAAATACTCGTAAATAGAGCCTTACTTCATTTACTGTCATATTCAATCACGGAAGTTTCTAGTGGAAAGCTTTGAAATGATGAAAATACTGGTAATATTTACAACTCCGGGTACTTCCGGTGGCGTTTTCACGGGACTGTGCTTTCAAATATGAAGAGTTCATGCTTACAGAGCTCAGAATTGGTGTCTAAAGCCTTGGAAAGACGAGAATAGTGTTTATGTTTACAATCAAGGAGGATTGGCTTTGGCGTATTTTTGTGTGAATCAGTTGAAATGGTGACGATTCTGGTAAATACTTCTAAGCAAACTGTCTAATTTTGGTAAAACTGTTAAAATAAACAATGATAGTTCCCAGAAATGATTAAGAATGTGTAAGAAACAACTCAAGTACTCGTAAATAGAGCCTTACTACATTTACTATCATATTCAGTCTCGGAGGTTTCCAGTGGAAAGCTGTGAAATGATGAAAATACTGGTAATATTTACAACTCCGGGTACTTCCGTTGGCGTTTTCACAGGACTGTGCTTTCAAATATGAAGAGTTCATGCTTACAGAGCTCAGAATTGGTGTCTAAAGCCTTGGAAAGACGAGAATAGTGTTTATGTTTACAATTAAGGAGGATTGGCTTTGGTGTTTTTTTGTGTGAATCAGTTAAAATGGTGACGATTCCGGGAAATACTTCTAACCAAACTGTCTAAGTTTGGTAAAACGGTTAAAATACACAATGATAGTTCCCAGAAATGCTTAAGAACGTGTAAGAAACAACTAAAGTACTAGTAAATAGAGCCTTACTACATTTACTATCATAGACAATCTCGGAGGTTTCCAGTGGAAAGCTGTGAAATGATGAAAATACTGGTAATATTTACAACTCCGGTTACTTCCGGTGGCGTTTTCACGGGACTGTGCTTTCAAATATGAAGGGTTCATGCTTACAGAGCTCAGAATTGGTGTCTAAAGCCTTGGAATGACGAGAATAGTGTTTATGTTTACAATCAAGGAGGATTGGCTTTGGCGTTTTTGTGTGTGAATCAGTTGAAATGGTGACGATTCCGGTAAATACTTCTAAGCAAACTGTCTAATTTTGGTAAAACTGTTAAAATAAACAATGATAGTTCCCAGAAATGATTAAGAATGTGTAAGAAACAACTCAAGTACTCGTAAATAGAGCCTTACTACATTTACTATCATATTCAGTCTCGGAGGTTTCCAGTGGAAAGCTGTGAAATGATGAAAATACTGGTAATATTTACAACTCCGGGTACTTCCGTTGGCGTTTTCACGGGACTGTGCTTTCAAATATGAAGAGTTCATGCTTACAGAGCTCAGAATTGGTGTCTAAAGCCTTGGAAAGACGAGAATAGTGTTTATGCTTACAATTAAGGAGGATTGGCTTTGGTGTTTTTTTGTGTGAATCAGTTAAAATGGTGACGATTCCGGGAAATACTTCTAAGCAAACTGTCTAAGTTTGGTAAAACGGTTAAAATACACAATGATAGTTCCCAGAAATGCTTAAGAACGTGTAAGAAACAACTAAAGTACTAGTAAATAGAGCCTTACTACATTTACTATCATAGTCAATCTCAGAGGTTTCCAGTGGAAAGCTGTGAAATTGATGAAAATACTGGTAATATTTACAACTCCGGTTACTTCCGGTGGCGTTTTCACGGGACTGTGCTTTCAAATATGAAGGGTTCATGCTTACAGAGCTCAGAATTGGTGTCTAAAGCCTTGGAATGATGAGAATAGTGTTTATGTTTACAATCAAGGAGGATTGGCTTTGGCGTTTTTGTGTGTGAATCAGTTGAAATGGTGACGATTCCGGTAAATACTTCTAAGCAAACTGTCTAATTTTGGTAAAACTGTTAAAATACACAATGATAGTTCCCAGAAATGATTAAGAACGTGTAAGAAACAACTCAAATACTCGTAAATAGAGCCTTACTTCATTTACTGTCATATTCATTCACGGAAGTTTCCCGTGGAAAGCTGTGAAATGATGAAAATACTGGTAATATTTACAACTCCGGTTATTTCCGGTGGCGTTTTCACAGGACTTTGTTTTCAAATATTAAGGGTTCATGCTTACAGAGCTCAGAATGGGTGTCTAAAGCCCTGGAATGACAAGAATAGTGTTTATGTTTACAATTAAGGAGGATTGGCTTTGGCGTTTTTTTGTGTGAATCAGTTAAAATGGTGACGATTCCGGGAAATACTTCTAAGCAAACTGTCTAAGTTTGGTAAAACTGTTAAAATACACAATGATAGTTCCCAGAAATGCTTAAGAACATGTAAGAAACAACTCAAGTACTAGTAAATAGAGTCTTACTACATTTACTGTCGAATTCAATCACGGAGGTTTTCAGTGGAAAGCTGTGAAATGACGAAAATACTGGTAATATTTACAGGTCCGGGTACTTCCGGTGGCGTTTTCACGGGACTGTGCTTTCAAATATTAAGAGTTCATGCTTACAGAGCTCAGAATTGGTGTCTAAATCCTTGGAATGACGAGAATAGTGTTTATGTTTACAATTAAGGAGGATAGGCTTTGGTGTTTTTTTGTGTGAATCAGTTGAAATGGTGATGATTCCGGTAAATACTTCTAATCAAACTGTCTAATTTTGGTAAAACTGTTAAAATACACAATGATAGTTCCCAGAAATGATTAAGAACGTGTAAGAAACAACTCAAATACTCGTAAATAGAGCCTTACTTCATTTACTGTCATATTCAATCACGGAAGTTTCCAGTGGAAAGCTGTGAAATGATGAAAATACTGGTAATATTTACAACTCCGGGTACTTCCGGTGGCGTTTTCACGGGACTGTGCTTTCAAATATGAAGAGTTCATGCTTACAGAGCTCAGAATTGGTGTCTAAAGCCTTGGAAAGACGAGAATAGTGTTTATGTTTACAATTAAGGAGGATTGGCTTTGGTGTTTTTTTGTGTGAATCAGTTGAAATGGTGACGATTCCGGATAATACTTCTAAGCAAACTGTCTAATTTTGGTAAAACTGTTAAAAAACACAATGATAGTTCCCAGAAATGATTAAGAACGTGTAAGAAACAACTCAAATACTCGTAAATAGAGCCTTACTTCATTTACTGTCATATTCATTCACGGAAGTTTCCCGTGGAAAGCTGTGAAATGATGAAAATACTGGTAATATTTACAACTCCGGTTACTTCCGGTGGCGTTTTCACGGGACTTTGTTTTCAAATATTAAGAGTTCATGCTTACAGAGCTCAGAATGGGTGTCTAAAGCCCTGGAATGACAAGAATAGTGTTTATGTTTACAATTAAGGAGGATTGGCTTTGGCGTTTTTTTGTGTGAATCAGTTAAAATGGTGACGATTCCGGTAAATACTTCTAAGCAAACTGTCTAATTTTGGTAAAACTGTTAAAATACACAATGATAGTTCCCAGAAATGATTAAGAATGTGTAAGAAACAACTCAAATACTCGTAAATAGAGCCTTACTTCATTTACTGTCATATTCAATCACGGAAGTTTCCAGTGGAAAGCTTTGAAATGATGAAAATACTGGTAATATTTACAACTCCGGGTACTTCCGGTGGCGTTTTCACGGGACTGTGCTTTCAAATATGAAGAGTTCATGCTTACAGAGCTCAGAATTGGTGTCTAAAGCCTTGGAAAGACGAGAATAGTGTTTATGTTTACAATCAAGGAGTATTGGCTTTGGCGTATTTTTGTGTGAATCAGTTGAAATGGTGACGATTCTGGTAAATACTTCTAAGCAAACTGTCTAATTTTGGTAAAACTGTTAAAATAAACAATGATAGTTCCCAGAAATGATTAAGAATGTGTAAGAAACAACTCAAGTACTCGTAAATAGAGTCTTACTACATTTACTATCATATTCAGTCTCGGAGGTTTCCAGTGGAAAGCTGTGAAATGATGAAAATACTGGTAATATTTACAACTCCGGGTACTTCCGTTGGCGTTTTCACAGGACTGTGCTTTCAAATATGAAGAGTTCATGCTTATAGAGCTCAGAATTGGTGTCTAAAGCCTTGGAAAGACGAGAATAGTGTTTATGTTTACAATTAAGGAGGATTGGCTTTGGTGTTTTTTTGTGTGAATCAGTTAAAATGGTGACGATTCCGGGAAATACTTCTAACCAAACTGTCTAAGTTTGGTAAAACGGTTAAAATACACAATGATAGTTCCCAGAAATGCTTAAGAACGTGTAAGAAACAACTAAAGTACTAGTAAATAGAGCCTTACTACATTTACTATCATAGACAATCTCGGAGGTTTCCAGTGGAAAGCTGTGAAATGATGAAAATACTGGTAATATTTACAACTCCGGTTACTTCCGGTGGCGTTTTCACGGGACTGTGCTTTCAAATATGAAGGGTTCATGCTTACAGAGCTCAGAATTGGTGTCTAAAGCCTTGGAATGACGAGAATAGTGTTTATGTTTACAATCAAGGAGGATTGGCTTTGGCGTTTTTGTGTGTGAATCAGTTGAAATGGTGACGATTCCGGTAAATACTTCTAAGCAAACTGTCTAATTTTGGTAAAACTGTTAAAATAAACAATGATAGTTCCCAGAAATGATTAAGAATGTGTAAGAAACAACTCAAGTACTCGTAAATAGAGCCTTACTACATTTACTATCATATTCAGTCTCGGAGGTTTCCAGTGGAAAGCTGTGAAATGATGAAAATACTGGTAATATTTACAACTCCGGGTACTTCCGTTGGCGTTTTCACGGGACTGTGCTTTCAAATATGAAGAGTTCATGCTTACAGAGCTCAGAATTGGTGTCTAAAGCCTTGGAAAGACGAGAATAGTGTTTATGTTTACAATTAAGGAGGATTGGCTTTGGTGTTTTTTTGTGTGAATCAGTTAAAATGGTGACGATTCCGGGAAATACTTCTAAGCAAACTGTCTAAGTTTGGTAAAACTGTTAAAATACACAATGATAGTTCCCAGAAATGCTTAAGAACGTGTAAGAAACAACTAAAGTACTAGTAAATAGAGCCTTACTACATTTACTGTCATATTCAATCTCGGAAGTTTCCAGTGGAAAGCTGTGAAATGATGAAAATACTGGTAATATTTACAACTCCGGTTACTTCCGGTGGCGTTTTCTCGGGACTGTGCTTTCAAATATGAAGGGTTCATGCTTACAGAGCTCAGAATTGGTGTCTAAAGCCTTGGAATGACGAGAATAGTGTTTATGTTTACAATCAAGGAGGATTGGCTTTGGCGTTTTTGTGTGTGAATCAGTTGAAATGGTGACGATTCCGGTAAATACTTCTAAGCAAACTGTCTAATTTTGGTAAAACTGTTAAAATACACAATAATACTTCCCAGAAATGATTAAGAACGTGTAAGAAACAACTCAAATACTCGTAAATAGAGCCTTACTTCATTTACTGTCATATTCATTCACGGAAGTTTCCCGTGGAAAGCTGTGAAATGATGAAAATACTGGTAATATTTACAACTCCGGTTACTTCCGGTGGCGTTTTCACGGGACTTTGTTTTCAAATATTAAGGGTTCATGCTTACAGAGCTCAGAATGGGTGTCTAAAGCCCTGGAATGACAAGAATAGTGTTTATGTTTACAATTAAGGAGGATTGGCTTTGGCGTTTTTTTGTGTGAATCAGTTAAAATGGTGACGATTCCGGTAAATACTTCTAAGCAAACTGTCTAATTTTGGTAAAACTGTTAAAATACACAATGATAGTTCCCAGAAATGATTAAGAATGTGTAAGAAACAACTCAAATACTCGTAAATAGAGCCTTACTTCATTTACTCTCATATTCAATCACGGAAGTTTCCAGTGGAAAGCTGTGAAATGATGAAAATACTGGTAATATTTACAACTCCGGGTACTTCCGGTGGCGTTTTCACGGGACTGTGCTTTCAAATATGAAGAGTTCATGCTTACAGAGCTCAGAATTGTTGTCTAAAGCCTTGGAAAGACGAGAATAGTGTTTATGTTTACAATCAAGGAGGATTGGCTTTGGCGTATTTTTGTGTGAATCAGTTGAAATGTTGACGATTCTGGTAAATACTTCTAAGCAAACTGTCTAATTTTGGTAAAACTGTTAAAATAAACAATGATAGTTCCCAGAAATGATTAAGAATGTGTAAGAAACAACTCAAGTACTCGTAAATAGAGCCTTACTACATTTACTATCATATTCAGTCTCGGATGTTTCCAGTGGAAAGCTGTGAAATGATGAAAATACTGGTAATATTTACAACTCCGGTTACTTCCGGTGGCGTTTTCACGGGACTGTGCTTTCAAATATGAAGAGTTCATGCTTACAGAGCTCAGAATTGGTGTCTAAAGCCTTGGAAAGACGAGAATAGTGTTTATGTTTACAACCAAGGAGGATTGGCTTTGGCGTTTTTGTGTGTGAATCAGTTGAAATGGTGACGATTCCGGTAAATACTTCTAAGCAAACTGTCTAATTTTGGTAAAACTGTTAAAATACACAATGATAGTTCCCAGAAATGATTAAGAACGTGTAAGAAACAACTCAAATACTCGTAAATAGAGCCTTACTTCATTTACTGTCGAATTCAATCACGGAGGTTTTCAGTGGAAAGCTGTGAAATGACGAAAATACTGGTAATATTTACAAGTCCGGGTACTTCCGGTGGCGTTTTCACGGGACTGTGCTTTCAAATATTAAGAGTTCATGCTTACAGAGCTCAGAATTGGTGTCTAAATCCTTGGAATGACGAGAATAGTGTTTATGTTTACAATTAAGGAGGATAGGCTTTGGTGTTTTTTTGTGTGAATCAGTTGAAATGGTGACGATTCCGGTAAATACTTCTAAGCAAACTGTCTAATTTTGGTAAAACTGTTAAAATAAACAATGATAGTTCCCAGAAATGATTAAGAATGTGTAAGAAACAACTCAAGTACTCGTAAATAGAGCCTTACTACATTTACTATCATATTCAGTCTCGGAGGTTTCCAGTGGAAAGCTGTGAAATGATGAAAATACTGGTAATATTTACAACTCCGGGTACTTCCGTTGGCGTTTTCACGGGACTGTGCTTTCAAATATGAAGAGTTCATGCTTACAGAGCTCAGAATTGGTGTCTAAAGCCTTGGAAAGACGAGAATAGTGTTTACGTTTACAATTAAGGAGGATTGGCTTTGGTGTTTTTTTGTGTGAATCAGTTAAAATGGTGACCATTCCGGGAAATACTTCTAAGCAAACTGTCTAAGTTTGGTAAAACGGTTAAAATACACAATGATAGTTCCCAGAAATGCTTAAGAACGTGTAAGAAACAACTAAAGTACTAGTAAATAGAGCCTTACTACATTTACTATCATAGTCAATCTCGGAGGTTTCCAGTGGAAAGCTGTGAAATGATGAAAATACTGGTAATATTTACAACTCCGGTTACTTCCGGTGGCGTTTTCACGGGACTGTGCTTTCAAATATGAAGGGTTCATGCTTACAGAGCTCAGAATTGGTGTCTAAAGCCTTGGAATGACGAGAATAGTGTTTATGTTTACAATTAAGGAGGATTGGCTTTGGCGTTTTTTTGTGTGAATCAGTTAAAATGGTGACGATTCCGGGAAATACTTCTCAGCAAACTGTCTAAGTTTGATAAAACTGTTAAAATACACAATGATAGTTCCCAGAAATGCTTAAGAACATGTAAGAAACAACTCAAGTACTAGTAAATAGAGTCTTACTACATTTACTGTCGAATTCAATCACGGAGGTTTTCAGTGGAAAGCTGTGAAATGACGAAAATACTGGTAATATTTACAGGTCCGGGTACTTCCGGTGGCGTTTTCACGGGACTGTGCTTTCAAATATTAAGAGTTCATGCTTACAGAGCTCAGAATTGGTGTCTAAATCCTTGGAATGACGAGAATAGTGTTTATGTTTACAATTAAGGAGGATAGGCTTTGGTGTTTTTTTGTGTGAATCAGTTGAAATGGTGATGATTCCGGTAAATACTTCTAATCAAACTGTCTAATTTTGGTAAAACTGTTAAAATACACAATGATAGTTCCCAGAAATGATTAAGAACGTGTAAGAAACAACTCAAATACTCGTAAATAGAGCCTTACTTCATTTACTGTCATATTCAATCACGGAAGTTTCCAGTGGAAAGCTGTGAAATGATGAAAATACTGGTAATATTTACAACTCCGGGTACTTCCGGTGGCGTTTTCACGGGACTGTGCTTTCAAATATGAAGAGTTCATGCTTACAGAGCTCAGAATTGGTGTCTAAAGCCTTGGAAAGACGAGAATAGTGTTTATGTTTACAATTAAGGAGGATTGGCTTTGGTGTTTTTTTGTGTGAATCAGTTGAAATGGTGACGATTCCGGATAATACTTCTAAGCAAACTGTCTAATTTTGGTAAAACTGTTAAAATACACAATGATAGTTCCCAGAAATGATTAAGAACGTGTAAGAAACAACTCAAATACTCGTAAATAGAGCCTTACTTCATTTACTGTCATATTCATTCACGGAAGTTTCCCGTGGAAAGCTGTGAAATGATGAAAATACTGGTAATATTTACAACTCCGGTTACTTCCGGTGGCGTTTTCACGGGACTTTGTTTTCAAATATTAAGGGTTCATGCTTACAGAGCTCAGAATGGGTGTCTAAAGCCCTGGAATGACAAGAATAGTGTTTATGTTTACAATTAAGGAGGATTGGCTTTGGCGTTTTTTTGTGTGAATCAGTTAAAATGGTGACGATTCCGGTAAATACTTCTAAGCAAACTGTCTAATTTTGGTAAAACTGTTAAAATACACAATGATAGTTCCCAGAAATGATTAAGAATGTGTAAGAAACAACTCAAATACTCGTAAATAGAGCCTTACTTCATTTACTGTCATATTCAATCACGGAAGTTTCCAGTGGAAAGCTTTGAAATGATGAAAATACTGGTAATATTTACAACTCCGGGTACTTCCGGTGGCGTTTTCACGGGACTGTGCTTTCAAATATGAAGAGTTCATGCTTACAGAGCTCAGAATTGGTGTCTAAAGCCTTGGAAAGACGAGAATAGTGTTTATGTTTACAATCAAGGAGGATTGGCTTTGGCGTATTTTTGTGTGAATCAGTTGAAATGGTGACGATTCTGGTAAATACTTCTAAGCAAACTGTCTAATTTTGGTAAAACTGTTAAAATAAACAATGATAGTTCCCAGAAATGATTAAGAATGTGTAAGAAACAACTCAAGTACTCGTAAATAGAGCCTTACTACATTTACTATCATATTCAGTCTCGGAGGTTTCCAGTGGAAAGCTGTGAAATGATGAAAATACTGGTAATATTTACAACTCCGGGTACTTCCGTTGGCGTTTTCACAGGACTGTGCTTTCAAATATGAAGAGTTCATGCTTACAGAGCTCAGAATTGGTGTCTAAAGCCTTGGAAAGACGAGAATAGTGTTTATGTTTACAATTAAGGAGGATTGGCTTTGGTGTTTTTTTGTGTGAATCAGTTAAAATGGTGACGATTCCGGGAAATACTTCTAACGAAACTGTCTAAGTTTGGTAAAACGGTTAAAATACACAATGATAGTTCCCAGAAATGCTTAAGAACGTGTAAGAAACAACTAAAGTACTAGTAAATAGAGCCTTACTACATTTACTATCATAGACAATCTCGGAGGTTTCCAGTGGAAAGCTGTGAAATGATGAAAATACTGGTAATATTTACAACTCCGGGTACTTCCGGTGGCGTTTTCACGGGACTGTGCTTTCAAATATGAAGAGTTCATGCTTACAGAGCTCAGAATTGGTGTCTAAAGCCTTGGAAAGACGAGAATAGTGTTTATGTTTACAATCAAGGAGGATTGGCTTTGGCGTATTTTTGTGTGAATCAGTTGAAATGTTGACGATTCTGGTAAATACTTCTAAGCAAACTGTCTAATTTTGGTAAAACTGTTAAAATAAACAATGATAGTTCCCAGAAATGATTAAGAATGTGTAAGAAACAACTCAAGTACTCGTAAATAGAGCCTTACTACATTTACTATCATAGACAATCTCGGAGGTTTCCAGTGGAAAGCTGTGAAATGATGAAAATACTGGTAATATTTACAACTCCGGGTACTTCCGGTGGCGTTTTCACGGGACTGTGCTTTCAAATATGAAGAGTTCATGCTTACAGAGCTCAGAATTGGTGTCTAAAGCCTTGGAAAGACGAGAATAGTGTTTATGTTTACAATCAAGGAGGATTGGCTTTGGCGTATTTTTGTGTGAATCAGTTGAAATGTTGACGATTCTGGTAAATACTTCTAAGCAAACTGTCTAATTTTGGTAAAACTGTTAAAATAAACAATGATAGTTCCCAGAAATGATTAAGAATGTGTAAGAAACAACTCAAGTACTCGTAAATAGAGCCTTACTACATTTACTATCATATTCAGTCTCGGATGTTTCCAGTGGAAAGCTGTGAAATGATGAAAATACTGGTAATATTTACAACTCCGGGTACTTCCGTTGGCGTTTTCACGGGACTGTGCTTTCAAATATGAAGAGTTCATGCTTACAGAGCTCAGAATTGGTGTCTAAAGCCTTGGAAAGACGAGAATAGTGTTTATGTTTACAATCAAGGAGGATTGGCTTTGGCGTTTTTGTGTGTGAATCAGTTGAAATGGTGACGATTCCGGTAAATACTTCTAAGCAAACTGTCTAATTTTGGTAAAACTGTTAAAATACACAATGATAGTTCCCAGAAATGATTAAGAACGTGTAAGAAACAACTCAAATACTCGTAAATAGAGCCTTACTTCATTTACTGTCGAATTCAATCACGGAGGTTTTCAGTGGAAAGCTGTGAAATGACGAAAATACTGGTAATATTTACAAGTCCGGGTACTTCCGGTGGCGTTTTCACGGGACTGTGCTTTCAAATATTAAGAGTTCATGCTTACAGAGCTCAGAATTGGTGTCTAAATCCTTGGAATGACGAGAATAGTGTTTATGTTTACAATTAAGGAGGATAGGCTTTGGTGTTTTTTTGTGTGAATCAGTTGAAATGGTGACGATTCCGGTAAATACTTCTAAGCAATCTGTCTAATTTTGGTAAAACTGTTAAAATAAAAAATGATAGTTCCCAGAAATGATTAAGAATGTGTAAGAAACAACTCAAGTACTCGTAAATAGAGCCTTACTACATTTACTATCATATTCAGTCTCGGAGGTTTCCAGTGGAAAGCTGTGAAATGATGAAAATACTGGTAATATTTACAACTCCGGGTACTTCCGTTGGCGTTTTCACGGGACTGTGCTTTCAAATATGAAGAGTTCATGCTTACAGAGCTCAGAATTGGTGTCTAAAGCCTTGGAAAGACGAGAATAGTGTTTACGTTTACAATTAAGGAGGATTGGCTTTGGTGTTTTTTTGTGTGAATCAGTTAAAATGGTGACCATTCCGGGAAATACTTCTAAGCAAACTGTCTAAGTTTGGTAAAACGGTTAAAATACACAATGATAGTTCCCAGAAATGCTTAAGAACGTGTAAGAAACAACTAAAGTACTAGTAAATAGAGCCTTACTACATTTACTATCATAGTCAATCTCGGAGGTTTCCAGTGGAAAGCTGTGAAATGACGAAAATACTGGTAATATTTACAGGTCCGGGTACTTCCGGTGGCGTTTTCACGGGACTGTGCTTTCAAATATTAAGAGTTCATGCTTACAGAGCTCAGAATTGGTGTCTAAATCCTTGGAATGACGAGAATAGTGTTTATGTTTACAATTAAGGAGGATAGGCTTTGGTGTTTTTTTGTGTGAATCAGTTGAAATGGTGATGATTCCGGTAAATACTTCTAATCAAACTGTCTAATTTTGGTAAAACTGTTAAAATACACAATGATAGTTCCCAGAAATGATTAAGAACGTGTAAGAAACAACTCAAATACTCGTAAATAGAGCCTTACTTCATTTACTGTCATATTCAATCACGGAAGTTTCCAGTGGAAAGCTGTGAAATGATGAAAATACTGGTAATATTTACAACTCCGGGTACTTCCGGTGGCGTTTTCACGGGACTGTGCTTTCAAATATGAAGAGTTCATGCTTACAGAGCTCAGAATTGGTGTCTAAAGCCTTGGAAAGACGAGAATAGTGTTTATGTTTACAATTAAGGAGGATTGGCTTTGGTGTTTTTTTGTGTGAATCAGTTGAAATGGTGACGATTCCGGATAATACTTCTAAGCAAACTGTCTAATTTTGGTAAAACTGTTAAAAAACACAATGATAGTTCCCAGAAATGATTAAGAACGTGTAAGAAACAACTCAAATACTCGTAAATAGAGCCTTACTTCATTTACTGTCATATTCATTCACGGAAGTTTCCCGTGGAAAGCTGTGAAATGATGAAAATACTGGTAATATTTACAACTCCGGTTACTTCCGGTGGCGTTTTCACGGGACTTTGTTTTCAAATATTAAGGGTTCATGCTTACAGAGCTCAGAATGGGTGTCTAAAGCCCTGGAATGACAAGAATAGTGTTTATGTTTACAATTAAGGAGGATTGGCTTTGGCGTTTTTTTGTGTGAATCAGTTAAAATGGTGACGATTCCGGTAAATACTTCTAAGCAAACTGTCTAATTTTGGTAAAACTGTTAAAATAAACAATGATAGTTCCCAGAAATGATTAAGAATGTGTAAGAAACAACTCAAGTACTCGTAAATAGAGCCTTACTACATTTACTATCATATTCAGTCTCGGAGGTTTCCAGTGGAAAGCTGTGAAATGATGAAAATACTGGTAATATTTACAACTCCGGGTACTTCCGTTGGCGTTTTCACAGGACTGTGCTTTCAAATATGAAGAGTTCATGCTTACAGAGCTCAGAATTGGTGTCTAAAGCCTTGGAAAGACGAGAATAGTGTTTATGTTTACAATTAAGGAGGATTGGCTTTGGTGTTTTTTTGTGTGAATCAGTTAAAATGGTGACGATTCCGGGAAATACTTCTAACCAAACTGTCTAAGTTTGGTAAAACGGTTAAAATACACAATGATAGTTCCCAGAAATGCTTAAGAACGTGTAAGAAACAACTAAAGTACTAGTAAATAGAGCCTTACTACATTTACTATCATAGACAATCTCGGAGGTTTCCAGTGGAAAGCTGTGAAATGATGAAAATACTGGTAATATTTACAACTCCGGGTACTTCCGGTGGCGTTTTCACGGGACTGTGCTTTCAAATATGAAGAGTTCATGCTTACAGAGCTCAGAATTGGTGTCTAAAGCCTTGGAAAGACGAGAATAGTGTTTATGTTTACAATCAAGGAGGATTGGCTTTGGCGTATTTTTGTGTGAATCAGTTGAAATGTTGACGATTCTGGTAAATACTTCTAAGCAAACTGTCTAATTTTGGTAAAACTGTTAAAATAAACAATGATAGTTCCCAGAAATGATTAAGAATGTGTAAGAAACAACTCAAGTACTCGTAAATAGAGCCTTACTACATTTACTATCATAGACAATCTCGGAGGTTTCCAGTGGAAAGCTGTGAAATGATGAAAATACTGGTAATATTTACAACTCCGGGTACTTCCGGTGGCGTTTTCACGGGACTGTGCTTTCAAATATGAAGAGTTCATGCTTACAGAGCTCAGAATTGGTGTCTAAAGCCTTGGAAAGACGAGAATAGTGTTTATGTTTACAATCAAGGAGGATTGGCTTTGGCGTATTTTTGTGTGAATCAGTTGAAATGTTGACGATTCCGGTAAATACTTCTAAGCAAACTGTCTAATTTTGGTAAAACTGTTAAAATAAACAATGATAGTTCCCAGAAATGATTAAGAATGTGTAAGAAACAACTCAAGTACTCGTAAATAGAGCCTTACTACATTTACTATCATATTCAGTCTCGGATGTTTCCAGTGGAAAGCTGTGAAATGATGAAAATACTGGTAATATTTACAACTCCGGGTACTTCCGTTGGCGTTTTCACGGGACTGTGCTTTCAAATATGAAGAGTTCATGCTTACAGAGCTCAGAATTGGTGTCTAAAGCCTTGGAAAGACGAGAATAGTGTTTATGTTTACAATCAAGGAGGATTGGCTTTGGCGTTTTTGTGTGTGAATCAGTTGAAATGGTGACGATTCCGGTAAATACTTCTAAGCAAACTGTCTAATTTTGGTAAAACTGTTAAAATACACAATGATAGTTCCCAGAAATGATTAAGAACGTGTAAGAAACAACTCAAATACTCGTAAATAGAGCCTTACTTCATTTACTGTCGAATTCAATCACGGAGGTTTTCAGTGGAAAGCTGTGAAATGACGAAAATACTGGTAATATTTACAAGTCCGGGTACTTCCGGTGGCGTTTTCACGGGACTGTGCTTTCAAATATTAAGAGTTCATGCTTACAGAGCTCAGAATTGGTGTCTAAATCCTTGGAATGACGAGAATAGTGTTTATGTTTACAATTAAGGAGGATAGGCTTTGGTGTTTTTTTGTGTGAATCAGTTGAAATGGTGACGATTCCGGTAAATACTTCTAAGCAATCTGTCTAATTTTGGTAAAACTGTTAAAATAAAAAATGATAGTTCCCAGAAATGATTAAGAATGTGTAAGAAACAACTCAAGTACTCGTAAATAGAGCCTTACTACATTTACTATCATATTCAGTCTCGGAGGTTTCCAGTGGAAAGCTGTGAAATGATGAAAATACTGGTAATATTTACAACTCCGGGTACTTCCGTTGGCGTTTTCACGGGACTGTGCTTTCAAATATGAAGAGTTCATGCTTACAGAGCTCAAAATTGGTGTCTAAAGCCTTGGAAAGACGAGAATAGTGTTTACGTTTACAATTAAGGAGGATTGGCTTTGGTGTTTTTTTGTGTGAATCAGTTAAAATGGTGACGATTCCGGGAAATACTTCTAAGCAAACTGTCTAAGTTTGGTAAAACGGTTAAAATACACAATGATAGTTCCCAGAAATGCTTAAGAACGTGTAAGAAACAACTAAAGTACTAGTAAATAGAGCCTTACTACATTTACTATCATAGTCAATCTCGGAGGTTTCCAGTGGAAAGCTGTGAAATGATGAAAATACTGGTAATATTTACAACTCCGGTTACTTCCGGTGGCGTTTTCACGGGACTGTGCTTTCAAATATGAAGGGTTCATGCTTACAGAGCTCAGAATTGGTGTCTAAAGCCTTGGAATGACGAGAATAGTGTTTATGTTTACAATCAAGGAGGATTGGCTTTGGCGTTTTTGTGTGTGAATCAGTTGAAATGGTGACGATTCCGGTAAATACTTCTAAGCAAACTGTCTAATTTTGGTAAAACTGTTAAAATACACAATGATAGTTCCCAGAAATGATTAAGAACGTGTAAGAAACAACTCAAATACTCGTATATAGAGCCTTACTTCATTTACTGTCATATTCATTCACGGAAGTTTCCCGTGGAAAGCTGTGAAATGATGAAAATACTGGTAATATTTACAACTCCGGTTATTTCCGGTGGCGTTTTCACGGGACTTTGTTTTCAAATATTAAGGGTTCATGCTTACAGAGCTCAGAATGGGTGTCTAAAGCCCTGGAATGACAAGAATAGTGTTTATGTTTACAATTAAGGAGGATTGGCTTTGGCGTTTTTTTGTGTGAATCAGTTAAAATGGTGACCATTCCGGGAAATACTTCTAAGCAAACTGTCTAAGTTTGATAAAACTGTTAAAATACACAATGATAGTTCCCAGAAATGCTTAAGAACATGTAAGAAACAACTCAAGTACTAGTAAATAGAGTCTTACTACATTTACTGTCGAATTCAATCACGGAGTTTTTCAGTGGAAAGCTGTGAAATGACGAAAATACTGGTAATATTTACAGGTCCGGGTACTTCCGGTGGCGTTTTCACGGGACTGTGCTTTCAAATATTAAGAGTTCATGCTTACAGAGCTCAGAATTGGTGTCTAAATCCTTGGAATGACGAGAATAGTGTTTATGTTTACAATTAAGGAGGATAGGCTTTGGTGTTTTTTTGTGTGAATCAGTTGAAATGGTGATGATTCCGGTAAATACTTCTAATCAAACTGTCTAATTTTGGTAAAACTGTTAAAATACACAATGATAGTTCCCAGAAATGATTAAGAACGTGTAAGAAACAACTCAAATACTCGTAAATAGAGCCTTACTTCATTTACTGTCATATTCAATCACCGAAGTTTCCACTGGAAAGCTGTGAAATGATGAAAATACTGGTAATATTTACAACTCCGGTTATTTCCGGTGGCGTTTTCACGGGACTTTGTTTTCAAATATTAAGGGTTCATGCTTACAGAGCTCAGAATGGGTGTCTAAAGCCCTGGAATGACAAGAATAGTGTTTATGTTTACAATTAAGGAGGATTGGCTTTGGCGTTTTTTTGTGTGAATCAGTTAAAATGGTGACGATTCCGGGAAATACTTCTAAGCAAACTGTCTAATTTTGGTAAAACTGTTAAAATACACAATGATAGTTCCCAGAAATGATTAAGAACGTGTAAGAAACAACTCAAGTACTCGTAAATAGAGTCTTACTACATTTACAGTCGAATTCAATCACGGAGGTTTCCAATGGAAAGCTGTGAAATGACGAAAATACTGGTCATATTTACAACTCCGGGTACTTCCGGTGGCGTTTTCATGGGACTGTGCTTTAAATATTAAGAGTTCATGCTTACAGAGCTCAGAATTGGTGTCTAAATCCTTGGAATGACGAGAATAGTGTTTTTGTTTACAATTAAGGAGGATAGGCTTTGGTGTTTTTTTGTGTGAATCAGTTGAAATGGTGACGATTCCAGTAAATACTTCTAAGCAAACTGTCTAATTTTGGTAAAACTGTTAAAATAAACAATGATAGTTCCCAGAAATGATTAAGAATGTGTAAGAAACAACTCAAGTACTCGTAAATAGAGCCTTACTACATTTACTATCATATTCAGTCTCGGAGGTTTCCAGTGGAAAGCTGTGAAATGATGAAAATACTGGTAATATTTACAACTCCGGGTACTTCCGTTGGCGTTTTCACGGGACTGTGCTTTCAAATATGAAGAGTTCATGCTTACAGAGCTCAGAATTGGTGTCTAAAGCCTTGGAAAGACGAGAATAGTGTTTATGTTTACAATTAAGGAGGATTGGCTTTGGTGTTTTTTTGTGTGAATCAGTTGAAATGTTGACGATTCTGGTAAATACTTCTAAGCAAACTGTCTAATTTTGGTAAAACTGTTAAAATAAACAATGATAGTTCCCAGAAATGATTAAGAATGTGTAAGAAACAACTCAAGTACTCGTAAATAGAGCCTTACTACATTTACTATCATATTCAGTCTCGGATGTTTCCAGTGGAAAGCTGTGAAATGATGAAAATACTGGTAATATTTACAACTCCGGGTACTTCCGTTGGCGTTTTCACGGGACTGTGCTTTCAAATATGAAGAGTTCATGCTTACAGAGCTCAGAATTGGTGTCTAAAGCCTTGGAAAGACGAGAATAGTGTTTATGTTTACAATCAAGGAGGATTGGCTTTGGCGTTTTTGTGTGTGAATCAGTTGAAATGGTGACGATTCCGGTAAATACTTCTAAGCAAACTGTCTAATTTTGGTAAAACTGTTAAAATACACAATGATAGTTCCCAGAAATGATTAAGAACGTGTAAGAAACAACTCAAATACTCGTAAATAGAGCCTTACTTCATTTACTGTCGAATTCAATCACGGAGGTTTTCAGTGGAAAGCTGTGAAATGACGAAAATACTGGTAATATTTACAAGTCCGGGTACTTCCGGTGGCGTTTTCACGGGACTGTGCTTTCAAATATTAAGAGTTCATGCTTACAGAGCTCAGAATTGGTGTCTAAATCCTTGGAATGACGAGAATAGTGTTTATGTTTACAATTAAGGAGGATAGGCTTTGGTGTTTTTTTGTGTGAATCAGTTGAAATGGTGACGATTCCGGTAAATACTTCTAAGCAATCTGTCTAATTTTGGTAAAACTGTTAAAATAAAAAATGATAGTTCCCAGAAATGATTAAGAATGTGTAAGAAACAACTCAAGTACTCGTAAATAGAGCCTTACTACATTTACTATCATATTCAGTCTCGGAGGTTTCCAGTGGAAAGCTGTGAAATGATGAAAATACTGGTAATATTTACAACTCCGGGTACTTCCGTTGGCGTTTTCACGGGACTGTGCTTTCAAATATGAAGAGTTCATGCTTACAGAGCTCAGAATTAGTGTCTAAAGCCTTGGAAAGACGAGAATAGTGTTTACGTTTACAATTAAGGAGGATTGGCTTTGGTGTTTTTTTGTGTGAATCAGTTAAAATGGTGACCATTCCGGGAAATACTTCTAAGCAAACTGTCTAAGTTTGGTAAAACGGTTAAAATACACAATGATAGTTCCCAGAAATGCTTAAGAACGTGTAAGAAACAACTAAAGTACTAGTAAATAGAGCCTTACTACATTTACTATCATAGTCAATCTCGGAGGTTTCCAGTGGAAAGCTGTGAAATGACGAAAATACTGGTAATATTTACAGGTCCGGGTACTTCCGGTGGCGTTTTCACGGGACTGTGCTTTCAAATATTAAGAGTTCATGCTTACAGAGCTCAGAATTGGTGTCTAAATCCTTGGAATGACGAGAATAGTGTTTATGTTTACAATTAAGGAGGATAGGCTTTGGTGTTTTTTTGTGTGAATCAGTTGAAATGGTGATGATTCCGGTAAATACTTCTAATCAAACTGTCTAATTTTGGTAAAACTGTTAAAATACACAATGATAGTTCCCAGAAATGATTAAGAACGTGTAAGAAACAACTCAAATACTCGTAAATAGAGCCTTACTTCATTTACTGTCATATTCAATCACGGAAGTTTCCAGTGGAAAGCTGTGAAATGATGAAAATACTGGTAATATTTACAACTCCGGGTACTTCCGGTGGCGTTTTCACGGGACTGTGCTTTCAAATATGAAGAGTTCATGCTTACAGAGCTCAGAATTGGTGTCTAAAGCCTTGGAAAGACGAGAATAGTGTTTATGTTTACAATTAAGGAGGATTGGCTTTGGTGTTTTTTTGTGTGAATCAGTTGAAATGGTGACGATTCCGGATAATACTTCTAAGCAAACTGTCTAATTTTGGTAAAACTGTTAAAAAACACAATGATAGTTCCCAGAAATGATTAAGAACGTGTAAGAAACAACTCAAATACTCGTAAATAGAGCCTTACTTCATTTACTGTCATATTCATTCACGGAAGTTTCCCGTGGAAAGCTGTGAAATGATGAAAATACTGGTAATATTTACAACTCCGGTTACTTCCGGTGGCGTTTTCACGGGACTTTGTTTTCAAATATTAAGGGTTCATGCTTACAGAGCTCAGAATGGGTGTCTAAAGCCCTGGAATGACAAGAATAGTGTTTATGTTTACAATTAAGGAGGATTGGCTTTGGCGTTTTTTTGTGTGAATCAGTTAAAATGGTGACGATTCCGGGATATACTTCTAACCAAACTGTCTAAGTTTGGTAAAACGGTTAAAATACACAATGATAGTTCCCAGAAATGCTTAAGAACGTGTAAGAAACAACTAAAGTACTAGTAAATAGAGCCTTACTACATTTACTATCATAGACAATCTCGGAGGTTTCCAGTGGAAAGCTGTGAAATGATGAAAATACTGGTAATATTTACAACTCCGGGTACTCCCGGTGGCGTTTTCACGGGACTGTGCTTTCAAATATGAAGAGTTCATGCTTACAGAGCTCAGAATTGGTGTCTAAAGCCTTGGAAAGACGAGAATAGTGTTTATGTTTACAATCAAGGAGGATTGGCTTTGGCGTATTTTTGTGTGAATCAGTTGAAATGTTGACGATTCTGGTAAATACTTCTAAGCAAACTGTCTAATTTTGGTAAAACTGTTAAAATAAACAATGATAGTTCCCAGAAATGATTAAGAATGTGTAAGAAACAACTCAAGTACTCGTAAATAGAGCCTTACTACATTTACTATCATAGACAATCTCGGAGGTTTCCAGTGGAAAGCTGTGAAATGATGAAAATACTGGTAATATTTACAACTCCGGGTACTTCCGGTGGCGTTTTCACGGGACTGTGCTTTCAAATATGAAGAGTTCATGCTTACAGAGCTCAGAATTGGTGTCTAAAGCCTTGGAAAGACGAGAATAGTGTTTATGTTTACAATCAAGGAGGATTGGCTTTGGCGTATTTTTGTGTGAATCAGTTGAAATGTTGACGATTCCGGTAAATACTTCTAAGCAAACTGTCTAATTTTGGTAAAACTGTTAAAATAAACAATGATAGTTCCCAGAAATGATTAAGAATGTGTAAGAAACAACTCAAGTACTCGTAAATAGAGCCTTACTACATTTACTATCATATTCAGTCTCGGATGTTTCCAGTGGAAAGCTGTGAAATGATGAAAATACTGGTAATATTTACAACTCCGGGTACTTCCGTTGGCGTTTTCACGGGACTGTGCTTTCAAATATGAAGAGTTCATGCTTACAGAGCTCAGAATTGGTGTCTAAAGCCTTGGAAAGACGAGAATAGTGTTTATGTTTACAATCAAGGAGGATTGGCTTTGGCGTTTTTGTGTGTGAATCAGTTGAAATGGTGACGATTCCGGTAAATACTTCTAAGCAAACTGTCTAATTTTGGTAAAACTGTTAAAATACACAATGATAGTTCCCAGAAATGATTAAGAACGTGTAAGAAACAACTCAAATACTCGTAAATAGAGCCTTACTTCATTTACTGTCGAATTCAATCACGGAGGTTTTCAGTGGAAAGCTGTGAAATGACGAAAATACTGGTAATATTTACAAGTCCGGGTACTTCCGGTGGCGTTTTCACGGGACTGTGCTTTCAAATATTAAGAGTTCATGCTTACAGAGCTCAGAATTGGTGTCTAAATCCTTGGAATGACGAGAATAGTGTTTATGTTTACAATTAAGGAGGATAGGCTTTGGTGTTTTTTTGTGTGAATCAGTTGAAATGGTGACGATTCCGGTAAATACTTCTAAGCAATCTGTCTAATTTTGGTAAAACTGTTAAAATAAAAAATGATAGTTCCCAGAAATGATTAAGAATGTGTAAGAAACAACTCAAGTACTCGTAAATAGAGCCTTACTACATTTACTATCATATTCAGTCTCGGAGGTTTCCAGTGGAAAGCTGTGAAATGATGAAAATACTGGTAATATTTACAACTCCGGGTACTTCCGTTGGCGTTTTCACGGGACTGTGCTTTCAAATATGAAGAGTTCATGCTTACAGAGCTCAAAATTGGTGTCTAAAGCCTTGGAAAGACGAGAATAGTGTTTACGTTTACAATTAAGGAGGATTGGCTTTGGTGTTTTTTTGTGTGAATCAGTTAAAATGGTGACGATTCCGGGAAATACTTCTAAGCAAACTGTCTAAGTTTGGTAAAACGGTTAAAATACACAATGATAGTTCCCAGAAATGCTTAAGAACGTGTAAGAAACAACTAAAGTACTAGTAAATAGAGACTTACTACATTTACTATCATAGTCAATCTCGGAGGTTTCCAGTGGAAAGCTGTGAAATGATGAAAATACTGGTAATATTTACAACTCCGGTTACTTCCGGTGGCGTTTTCACGGGACTGTGCTTTCAAATATGAAGGGTTCATGCTTACAGAGCTCAGAATTGGTGTCTAAAGCCTTGGAATGACGAGAATAGTGTTTATGTTTACAATCAAGGAGGATTGGCTTTGGCGTTTTTGTGTGTGAATCAGTTGAAATGGTGACGATTCCGGTAAATACTTCTAAGCAAACTGTCTAATTTTGGTAAAACTGTTAAAATACACAATGATAGTTCCCAGAAATGATTAAGAACGTGTAAGAAACAACTCAAATACTCGTATATAGAGCCTTACTTCATTTACTGTCATATTCATTCACGGAAGTTTCCCGTGGAAAGCTGTGAAATGATGAAAATACTGGTAATATTTACAACTCCGGTTATTTCCGGTGGCGTTTTCACGGGACTTTGTTTTCAAATATTAAGGGTTCATGCTTACAGAGCTCAGAATGGGTGTCTAAAGCCCTGGAATGACAAGAATAGTGTTTATGTTTACAATTAAGGAGGATTGGCTTTGGCGTTTTTTTGTGTGAATCAGTTAAAATGGTGACCATTCCGGGAAATACTTCTAAGCAAACTGTCTAAGTTTGATAAAACTGTTAAAATACACAATGATAGTTCCCAGAAATGCTTAAGAACATGTAAGAAACAACTCAAGTACTAGTAAATAGAGTCTTACTACATTTACTGTCGAATTCAATCACGGAGTTTTTCAGTGGAAAGCTGTGAAATGACGAAAATACTGGTAATATTTACAGGTCCGGGTACTTCCGGTGGCGTTTTCACGGGACTGTGCTTTCAAATATTAAGAGTTCATGCTTACAGAGCTCAGAATTGGTGTCTAAATCCTTGGAATGACGAGAATAGTGTTTATGTTTACAATTAAGGAGGATAGGCTTTGGTGTTTTTTTGTGTGAATCAGTTGAAATGGTGATGATTCCGGTAAATACTTCTAATCAAACTGTCTAATTTTGGTAAAACTGTTAAAATACACAATGATAGTTCCCAGAAATGATTAAGAACGTGTAAGAAACAACTCAAATACTCGTAAATAGAGCCTTACTTCATTTACTGTCATATTCAATCACCGAAGTTTCCACTGGAAAGCTGTGAAATGATGAAAATACTGGTAATATTTACAACTCCGGTTATTTCCGGTGGCGTTTTCACGGGACTTTGTTTTCAAATATTAAGGGTTCATGCTTACAGAGCTCAGAATGGGTGTCTAAAGCCCTGGAATGACAAGAATAGTGTTTATGTTTACAATTAAGGAGGATTGGCTTTGGCGTTTTTTTGTGTGAATCAGTTAAAATGGTGACGATTCCGGGAAATACTTCTAAGCAAACTGTCTAATTTTGGTAAAACTGTTAAAATACACAATGATAGTTCCCAGAAATGATTAAGAACGTGTAAGAAACAACTCAAGTACTCGTAAATAGAGTCTTACTACATTTACAGTCGAATTCAATCACGGAGGTTTCCAATGCAAAGCTGTGAAATGACGAAAATACTGGTCATATTTACAACTCCGGGTACTTCCGGTGGCGTTTTCATGGGACTGTGCTTTAAATATTAAGAGTTCATGCTTACAGAGCTCAGAATTGGTGTCTAAATCCTTGGAATGACGAGAATAGTGTTTTTGTTTACAATTAAGGAGGATAGGCTTTGGTGTTTTTTTGTGTGAATCAGTTGAAATGGTGACGATTCCAGTAAATACTTCTAAGCAAACTGTCTAATTTTGGTAAAACTGTTAAAATAAACAATGATAGTTCCCAGAAATGATTAAGAATGTGTAAGAAACAACTCAAGTACTCGTAAATAGAGCCTTACTACATTTACTATCATATTCAGTCTCGGAGGTTTCCAGTGGAAAGCTGTGAAATGATGAAAATACTGGTAATATTTACAACTCCGGGTACTTCCGTTGGCGTTTTCACGGGACTGTGCTTTCAAATATGAAGAGTTCATGCTTACAGAGCTCAGAATTGGTGTCTAAAGCCTTGGAAAGACGAGAATAGTGTTTATGTTTACAATTAAGGAGGATTGGCTTTGGTGTTTTTTTGTGTGAATCAGTTAAAATGGTGACGATTCCGGGAAATACTTCTAAGCAAACTGTCTAAGTTTGGTAAAACGGTTAAAATACACAATGATAGTTCCCAGAAATGCTTAAGAACGTGTAAGAAACAACTAAAGTACTAGTAAATAGAGCCTTACTACATTTACTATCATAGTCAATCTCAGAGGTTTCCAGTGGAAAGCTGTGAAATTGATGAAAATACTGGTAATATTTACAACTCCGGTTACTTCCGGTGGCGTTTTCACGGGACTGTGCTCTCAAATATGAAGGGTTCATGCTTACAGAGCTCAGAATTGGTGTCTAAAGCCTTGGAATGATGAGAATAGTGTTTATGTTTACAATAAAGGAGGATTGGCTTTGGCGTTTTTGTGTGTGAATCAGTTGAAATGGTGACGATTCCGGTAAATACTTCTAAGCAAACTGTCTAATTTTGGTAAAACTGTTAAAATACACAATGATAGTTCCCAGAAATGATTAAGAACGTGTAAGAAACAACTCAAATACTCGTAAATAGAGCCTTACTTCATTTACTGTCATATTCATTCACGGAAGTTTCCCGTGGAAAGCTGTGAAATGATGAAAATACTGGTAATATTTACAACTCCGGTTATTTCCGGTGGCGTTTTCACAGGACTTTGTTTTCAAATATTAAGGGTTCATGCTTACAGAGCTCAGAATGGGTGTCTAAAGCCCTGGAATGACAAGAATAGTGTTTATGTTTACAATTAAGGAGGATTGGCTTTGGCGTTTTTTTGTGTGAATCAGTTAAAATGGTGACGATTCCGGGAAATACTTCTAAGCAAACTGTCTAAGTTTGGTAAAACTGTTAAAATACACAATGATAGTTCCCAGAAATGCTTAAGAACATGTAAGAAACAACTCAAGTACTAGTAAATAGAGTCTTACTACATTTACTGTCGAATTCAATCACGGAGGTTTTCAGTGGAAAGCTGTGAAATGACGAAAATACTGGTAATATTTACAGGTCCGGGTACTTCCGGTGGCGTTTTCACGGGACTGTGCTTTCAAATATTAAGAGTTCATGCTTACAGAGCTCAGAATTGGTGTCTAAATCCTTGGAATGACGAGAATAGTGTTTATGTTTACAATTAAGGAGGATAGGCTTTGGTGTTTTTTTGTGTGAATCAGTTGAAATGGTGATGATTCCGGTAAATACTTCTAATCAAACTGTCTAATTTTGGTAAAACTGTTAAAATACACAATGATAGTTCCCAGAAATGATTAAGAACGTGTAAGAAACAACTCAAATACTCGTAAATAGAGCCTTACTTCATTTACTGTCATATTCAATCACGGAAGTTTCCAGTGGAAAGCTGTGAAATGATGAAAATACTGGTAATATTTACAACTCCGGGTACTTCCGGTGGCGTTTTCACGGGACTGTGCTTTCAAATATGAAGAGTTCATGCTTACAGAGCTCAGAATTGGTGTCTAAAGCCTTGGAAAGACGAGAATAGTGTTTATGTTTACAATTAAGGAGGATTGGCTTTGGTGTTTTTTTGTGTGAATCAGTTGAAATGGTGACGATTCCGGATAATACTTCTAAGCAAACTGTCTAATTTTGGTAAAACTGTTAAAAAACACAATGATAGTTCCCAGAAATGATTAAGAACGTGTAAGAAACAACTCAAATACTCGTAAATAGAGCCTTACTTCATTTACTGTCATATTCATTCACGGAAGTTTCCCGTGGAAAGCTGTGAAATGATGAAAATACTGGTAATATTTACAACTCCGGTTACTTCCGGTGGCGTTTTCACGGGACTTTGTTTTCAAATATTAAGGGTTCATGCTTACAGAGCTCAGAATGGGTGTCTAAAGCCCTGGAATGACAAGAATAGTGTTTATGTTTACAATTAAGGAGGATTGGCTTTGGCGTTTTTTTGTGTGAATCAGTTAAAATGGTGACGATTCCGGTAAATACTTCTAAGCAAACTGTCTAATTTTGGTAAAACTGTTAAAATACACAATGATAGTTCCCAGAAATGATTAAGAATGTGTAAGAAACAACTCAAATACTCGTAAATAGAGCCTTACTTCATTTACTGTCATATTCAATCACGGAAGTTTCCAGTGGAAAGCTTTGAAATGATGAAAATACTGGTAATATTTACAACTCCGGGTACTTCCGGTGGCGTTTTCACGGGACTGTGCTTTCAAATATGAAGAGTTCATGCTTACAGAGCTCAGAATTGGTGTCTAAAGCCTTGGAAAGACGAGAATAGTGTTTATGTTTACAATCCAGGAGGATTGGCTTTGGCGTATTTTTGTGTGAATCAGTTGAAATGGTGACGATTCTGGTAAATACTTCTAAGCAAACTGTCAAATTTTGGTAAAACTGTTAAAATAAACAATGATAGTTCCCAGAAATGATTAAGAATGTGTAAGAAACAACTCAAGTACTCGTAAATAGAGCCTTACTACATTTACTATCATATTCAGTCTCGGAGGTTTCCAGTGGAAAGCTGTGAAATGATGAAAATACTGGTAATATTTACAACTCCGGGTACTTCCGTTGGCGTTTTCACAGGACTGTGCTTTCAAATATGAAGAGTTCATGCTTACAGAGCTCAGAATTGGTGTCTAAAGCCTTGGAAAGACGAGAATAGTGTTTATGTTTACAATTAAGGAGGATTGGCTTTGGTGTTTTTTTGTGTGAATCAGTTAAAATGGTGACGATTCCGGGAAATACTTCTAACCAAACTTTCTAAGTTTGGTAAAACGGTTAAAATACACAATGATAGTTCCCAGAAATGCTTAAGAACGTGTAAGAAACAACTAAAGTACTAGTAAATAGAGCCTTACTACATTTACTATCATAGACAATCTCGGAGGTTTCCAGTGGAAAGCTGTGAAATGATGAAAATACTGGTAATATTTACGACTCCGGTTACTTCCGGTGGCGTTTTCACGGGACTGTGCTTTCAAATATGAAGGGTTCATGCTTACAGAGCTCAGAATTGGTGTCTAAAGCCTTGGAATGACGAGAATAGTGTTTATGTTTACAATCAAGGAGGATTGGCTTTGGCGTTTTTGTGTGTGAATCAGTTGAAATGGTGACGATTCCGGTAAATACTTCTAAGCAAACTGTCTAATTTTGGTAAAACTGTTAAAATAAACAATGATAGTTCCCAGAAATGATTAAGAATGTGTAAGAAACAACTCAAGTACTCGTAAATAGAGCCTTACTACATTTACTATCATATTCAGTCTCGGAGGTTTCCAGTGGAAAGCTGTGAAATGATGAAAATACTGGTAATATTTACAACTCCGGGTACTTCCGTTGGCGTTTTCACGGGACTGTGCTTTCAAATATGAAGAGTTCATGCTTACAGAGCTCAGAATTGGTGTCTAAAGCCTTGGAAAGACGAGAATAGTGTTTATGTTTACAATTAAGGAGGATTGGCTTTGGTGTTTTTTTGTGTGAATCAGTTAAAATGGTGACGATTCCGGGAAATACTTCTAAGCAAACTGTCTAAGTTTGGTAAAACGGTTAAAATACACAATGATAGTTCCCAGAAATGCTTAAGAACGTGTAAGAAACAACTCAAGTACTAGTAAATAGAGTCTTACTACATTTACTGTCGAATTCAATCACGGAGTTTTTCAGTGGAAAGCTGTGAAATGACGAAAATACTGGTAATATTTACAGGTCCGGGTACTTCCGGTGGCGTTTTCACGGGACTGTGCTTTCAAATATTAAGAGTTCATGCTTACAGAGCTCAGAATTGGTGTCTAAATCCTTGGAATGACGAGAATAGTGTTTATGTTTACAATTAAGGAGGATAGGCTTTGGTGTTTTTTTGTGTGAATCAGTTGAAATGGTGATGATTCCGGTAAATACTTCTAATCAAACTGTCTAATTTTGGTAAAACTGTTAAAATACACAATGATAGTTCCCAGAAATGATTAAGAACGTGTAAGAAACAACTCAAATACTCGTAAATAGAGCCTTACTTCATTTACTGTCATATTCAATCACCGAAGTTTCCACTGGAAAGCTGTGAAATGATGAAAATACTGGTAATATTTACAACTCCGGTTATTTCCGGTGGCGTTTTCACGGGACTTTGTTTTCAAATATTAAGGGTTCATGCTTACAGAGCTCAGAATGGGTGTCTAAAGCCCTGGAATGACAAGAATAGTGTTTATGTTTACAATTAAGGAGGATTGGCTTTGGCGTTTTTTTGTGTGAATCAGTTAAAATGGTGACGATTCCGGGAAATACTTCTAAGCAAACTGTCTAATTTTGGTAAAACTGTTAAAATACACAATGATAGTTCCCAGAAATGATTAAGAACGTGTAAGAAACAACTCAAGTACTCGTAAATAGAGTCTTACTACATTTACAGTCGAATTCAATCACGGAGGTTTCCAATGGAAAGCTGTGAAATGACGAAAATACTGGTCATATTTACAACTCCGGGTACTTCCGGTGGCGTTTTCATGGGACTGTGCTTTAAATATTAAGAGTTCATGCTTACAGAGCTCAGAATTGGTGTCTAAATCCTTGGAATGACGAGAATAGTGTTTTTGTTTACAATTAAGGAGGATAGGCTTTGGTGTTTTTTTGTGTGAATCAGTTGAAATGGTGACGATTCCAGTAAATACTTCTAAGCAAACTGTCTAATTTTGGTAAAACTGTTAAAATAAACAATGATAGTTCCCAGAAATGATTAAGAATGTGTAAGAAACAACTCAAGTACTCGTAAATAGAGCCTTACTACATTTACTATCATATTCAGTCTCGGAGGTTTCCAGTGGAAAGCTGTGAAATGATGAAAATACTGGTAATATTTACAACTCCGGGTACTTCCGTTGGCGTTTTCACGGGACTGTGCTTTCAAATATGAAGAGTTCATGCTTACAGAGCTCAGAATTGGTGTCTAAAGCCTTGGAAAGACGAGAATAGTGTTTATGTTTACAATTAAGGAGGATTGGCTTTGGTGTTTTTTTGTGTGAATCAGTTAAAATGGTGACGATTCCGGGAAATACTTCTAAGCAAACTGTCTAAGTTTGGTAAAACGGTTAAAATACACAATGATAGTTCCCAGAAATGCTTAAGAACGTGTAAGAAACAACTAAAGTACTAGTAAATAGAGCCTTACTACATTTACTATCATAGTCAATCTCAGAGGTTTCCAGTGGAAAGCTGTGAAATTGATGAAAATACTGGTAATATTTACAACTCCGGTTACTTCCGGTGGCGTTTTCACGGGACTGTGCTCTCAAATATGAAGGGTTCATGCTTACAGAGCTCAGAATTGGTGTCTAAAGCCTTGGAATGATGAGAATAGTGTTTATGTTTACAATAAAGGAGGATTGGCTTTGGCGTTTTTGTGTGTGAATCAGTTGAAATGGTGACGATTCCGGTAAATACTTCTAAGCAAACTGTCTAATTTTGGTAAAACTGTTAAAATACACAATGATAGTTCCCAGAAATGATTAAGAACGTGTAAGAAACAACTCAAATACTCGTAAATAGAGCCTTACTTCATTTACTGTCATATTCATTCACGGAAGTTTCCCGTGGAAAGCTGTGAAATGATGAAAATACTGGTAATATTTACAACTCCGGTTATTTCCGGTGGCGTTTTCACAGGACTTTGTTTTCAAATATTAAGGGTTCATGCTTACAGAGCTCAGAATGGGTGTCTAAAGCCCTGGAATGACAAGAATAGTGTTTATGTTTACAATTAAGGAGGATTGGCTTTGGCGTTTTTTTGTGTGAATCAGTTAAAATGGTGACGATTCCGGGAAATACTTCTAAGCAAACTGTCTAAGTTTGGTAAAACTGTTAAAATACACAATGATAGTTCCCAGAAATGCTTAAGAACATGTAAGAAACAACTCAAGTACTAGTAAATAGAGTCTTACTACATTTACTGTCGAATTCAATCACGGAGGTTTTCAGTGGAAAGCTGTGAAATGACGAAAATACTGGTAATATTTACAGGTCCGGGTACTTCCGGTGGCGTTTTCACGGGACTGTGCTTTCAAATATTAAGAGTTCATGCTTACAGAGCTCAGAATTGGTGTCTAAATCCTTGGAATGACGAGAATAGTGTTTATGTTTACAATTAAGGAGGATAGGCTTTGGTGTTTTTTTGTGTGAATCAGTTGAAATGGTGATGATTCCGGTAAATACTTCTAATCAAACTGTCTAATTTTGGTAAAACTGTTAAAATACACAATGATAGTTCCCAGAAATGATTAAGAACGTGTAAGAAACAACTCAAATACTCGTAAATAGAGCCTTACTTCATTTACTGTCATATTCAATCACGGAAGTTTCCAGTGGAAAGCTGTGAAATGATGAAAATACTGGTAATATTTACAACTCCGGGTACTTCCGGTGGCGTTTTCACGGGACTGTGCTTTCAAATATGAAGAGTTCATGCTTACAGAGCTCAGAATTGGTGTCTAAAGCCTTGGAAAGACGAGAATAGTGTTTATGTTTACAATTAAGGAGGATTGGCTTTGGTGTTTTTTTGTGTGAATCAGTTGAAATGGTGACGATTCCGGATAATACTTCTAAGCAAACTGTCTAATTTTGGTAAAACTGTTAAAAAACACAATGATAGTTCCCAGAAATGATTAAGAACGTGTAAGAAACAACTCAAATACTCGTAAATAGAGCCTTACTTCATTTACTGTCATATTCATTCACGGAAGTTTCCCGTGGAAAGCTGTGAAATGATGAAAATACTGGTAATATTTACAACTCCGGTTACTTCCGGTGGCGTTTTCACGGGACTTTGTTTTCAAATATTAAGGGTTCATGCTTACAGAGCTCAGAATGGGTGTCTAAAGCCCTGGAATGACAAGAATAGTGTTTATGTTTACAATTAAGGAGGATTGGCTTTGGCGTTTTTTTGTGTGAATCAGTTAAAATGGTGACGATTCCGGTAAATACTTCTAAGCAAACTGTCTAATTTTGGTAAAACTGTTAAAATACACAATGATAGTTCCCAGAAATGATTAAGAATGTGTAAGAAACAACTCAAATACTCGTAAATAGAGCCTTACTTCATTTACTGTCATATTCAATCACGGAAGTTTCCAGTGGAAAGCTTTGAAATGATGAAAATACTGGTAATATTTACAACTCCGGGTACTTCCGGTGGCGTTTTCACGGGACTGTGCTTTCAAATATGAAGAGTTCATGCTTACAGAGCTCAGAATTGGTGTCTAAAGCCTTGGAAAGACGAGAATAGTGTTTATGTTTACAATCCAGGAGGATTGGCTTTGGCGTATTTTTGTGTGAATCAGTTGAAATGGTGACGATTCTGGTAAATACTTCTAAGCAAACTGTCAAATTTTGGTAAAACTGTTAAAATAAACAATGATAGTTCCCAGAAATGATTAAGAATGTGTAAGAAACAACTCAAGTACTCGTAAATAGAGCCTTACTACATTTACTATCATATTCAGTCTCGGAGGTTTCCAGTGGAAAGCTGTGAAATGATGAAAATACTGGTAATATTTACAACTCCGGGTACTTCCGTTGGCGTTTTCACAGGACTGTGCTTTCAAATATGAAGAGTTCATGCTTACAGAGCTCAGAATTGGTGTCTAAAGCCTTGGAAAGACGAGAATAGTGTTTATGTTTACAATTAAGGAGGATTGGCTTTGGTGTTTTTTTGTGTGAATCAGTTAAAATGGTGACGATTCCGGGAAATACTTCTAACCAAACTTTCTAAGTTTGGTAAAACGGTTAAAATACACAATGATAGTTCCCAGAAATGCTTAAGAACGTGTAAGAAACAACTAAAGTACTAGTAAATAGAGCCTTACTACATTTACTATCATAGACAATCTCGGAGGTTTCCAGTGGAAAGCTGTGAAATGATGAAAATACTGGTAATATTTACGACTCCGGTTACTTCCGGTGGCGTTTTCACGGGACTGTGCTTTCAAATATGAAGGGTTCATGCTTACAGAGCTCAGAATTGGTGTCTAAAGCCTTGGAATGACGAGAATAGTGTTTATGTTTACAATCAAGGAGGATTGGCTTTGGCGTTTTTGTGTGTGAATCAGTTGAAATGGTGACGATTCCGGTAAATACTTCTAAGCAAACTGTCTAATTTTGGTAAAACTGTTAAAATAAACAATGATAGTTCCCAGAAATGATTAAGAATGTGTAAGAAACAACTCAAGTACTCGTAAATAGAGCCTTACTACATTTACTATCATATTCAGTCTCGGAGGTTTCCAGTGGAAAGCTGTGAAATGATGAAAATACTGGTAATATTTACAACTCCGGGTACTTCCGTTGGCGTTTTCACGGGACTGTGCTTTCAAATATGAAGAGTTCATGCTTACAGAGCTCAGAATTGGTGTCTAAAGCCTTGGAAAGACGAGAATAGTGTTTATGTTTACAATTAAGGAGGATTGGCTTTGGTGTTTTTTTGTGTGAATCAGTTAAAATGGTGACGATTCCGGGAAATACTTCTAAGCAAACTGTCTAAGTTTGGTAAAACTGTTAAAATACACAATGATAGTTCCCAGAAATGCTTAAGAACGTGTAAGAAACAACTAAAGTACTAGTAAATAGAGCCTTACTACATTTACTGTCATATTCAATCTCGGAAGTTTCCAGTGGAAAGCTGTGAAATGATGAAAATACTGGTAATATTTACAACTCCGGTTACTTCCGGTGGCGTTTTCTCGGGACTGTGCTTTCAAATATGAAGGGTTCATGCTTACAGAGCTCAGAATTGGTGTCTAAAGCCTTGGAATGACGAGAATAGTGTTTATGTTTACAATCAAGGAGGATTGGCTTTGGCGTTTTTGTGTGTGAATCAGTTGAAATGGTGACGATTCCGGTAAATACTTCTAAGCAAACTGTCTAATTTTGGTAAAACTGTTAAAATACACAATAATACTTCCCAGAAATGATTAAGAACGTGTAAGAAACAACTCAAATACTCGTAAATAGAGCCTTACTTCATTTACTGTCATATTCATTCACGGAAGTCTCCCGTGGAAAGCTGTGAAATGATGAAAATACTGGTAATATTTACAACTCCGGTTACTTCCGGTGGCGTTTTCACGGGACTTTGTTTTCAAATATTAAGGGTTCATGCTTACAGAGCTCAGAATGGGTGTCTAAAGCCCTGGAATGACAAGAATAGTGTTTATGTTTACAATTAAGGAGGATTGGCTTTGGCGTTTTTTTGTGTGAATCAGTTAAAATGGTGACGATTCCGGTAAATACTTCTAAGCAAACTGTCTAATTTTGGTAAAACTGTTAAAATACACAATGATAGTTCCCAGAAATGATTAAGAATGTGTAAGAAACAACTCAAATACTCGTAAATAGAGCCTTACTTCATTTACTCTCATATTCAATCACGGAAGTTTCCAGTGGAAAGCTGTGAAATGATGAAAATACTGGTAATATTTACAACTCCGGGTACTTCCGGTGGCATTTTCACGGGACTGTGCTTTCAAATATGAAGAGTTCATGCTTACAGAGCTCAGAATTGGTGTCTAAAGCCTTGGAAAGACGAGAATAGTGTTTATGTTTACAATCAAGGAGGATTGGCTTTGGCGTATTTTTGTGTGAATCAGTTGAAATGTTGACGATTCTGGTAAATACTTCTAAGCAAACTGTCTAATTTTGGTAAAACTGTTAAAATAAACAATGATAGTTCCCAGAAATGATTAAGAATGTGTAAGAAACAACTCAAGTACTCGTAAATAGAGCCTTACTACATTTACTATCATATTCAGTCTCGGATGTTTCCAGTGGAAAGCTGTGAAATGATGAAAATACTGGTAATATTTACAACTCCGGGTACTTCCGTTGGCGTTTTCACGGGACTGTGCTTTCAAATATGAAGAGTTCATGCTTACAGAGCTCAGAATTGGTGTCTAAAGCCTTGGAAAGACGAGAATAGTGTTTATGTTTACAACCAAGGAGGATTGGCTTTGGCGTTTTTGTGTGTGAATCAGTTGAAAAGGTGACGATTCCGGTAAATACTTCTAAGCAAACTGTCTAATTTTGGTAAAACTGTTAAAATACACAATGATAGTTCCCAGAAATGATTAAGAACGTGTAAGAAACAACTCAAAGACTCGTAAATAGAGCCTTACTTCATTTACTGTCGAATTCAATCACGGAGGTTTTCAGTGGAAAGCTGTGAAATGACGAAAATACTGGTAATATTTACAAGTCCGGGTACTTCCGGTGGCGTTTTCACGGGACTGTGCTTTCAAATATGAAGAGTTCATGCTTACAGAGCTCAGAATTGGTGTCTAAAGCCTTGGAAAGACGAGAATAGTGTTTATGTTTACAATTAAGGAGGATTGGCTTTGGTGTTTTTTTGTGTGAATCAGTTAAAATGGTGACGATTCCGGGAAATACTTCTAAGCAAACTGTCTAAGTTTGGTAAAACTGTTAAAATACACAATGATAGTTCCCAGAAATGCTTAAGAACGTGTAAGAAACAACTAAAGTACTAGTAAATAGAGCCTTACTACATTTACTGTCATATTCAATCTCGGAAGTTTCCAGTGGAAAGCTGTGAAATGATGAAAATACTGGTAATATTTACAACTCCGGTTACTTCCGGTGGCGTTTTCTCGGGACTGTGCTTTCAAATATGAAGGGTTCATGCTTACAGAGCTCAGAATTGGTGTCTAAAGCCTTGGAATGACGAGAATAGTGTTTATGTTTACAATCAAGGAGGATTGGCTTTGGCGTTTTTGTGTGTGAATCAGTTGAAATGGTGACGATTCCGGTAAATACTTCTAAGCAAACTGTCTAATTTTGGTAAAACTGTTAAAATACACAATAATACTTCCCAGAAATGATTAAGAACGTGTAAGAAACAACTCAAATACTCGTAAATAGAGCCTTACTTCATTTACTGTCATATTCATTCACGGAAGTCTCCCGTGGAAAGCTGTGAAATGATGAAAATACTGGTAATATTTACAACTCCGGTTACTTCCGGTGGCGTTTTCACGGGACTTTGTTTTCAAATATTAAGGGTTCATGCTTACAGAGCTCAGAATGGGTGTCTAAAGCCCTGGAATGACAAGAATAGTGTTTATGTTTACAATTAAGGAGGATTGGCTTTGGCGTTTTTTTGTGTGAATCAGTTAAAATGGTGACGATTCCGGTAAATACTTCTAAGCAAACTGTCTAATTTTGGTAAAACTGTTAAAATACACAATGATAGTTCCCAGAAATGATTAAGAATGTGTAAGAAACAACTGAAATACTCGTAAATAGAGCCTTACTTCATTTACTCTCATATTCAATCACGGAAGTTTCCAGTGGAAAGCTGTGAAATGATGAAAATACTGGTAATATTTACAACTCCGGGTACTTCCGGTGGCATTTTCACGGGACTGTGCTTTCAAATATGAAGAGTTCATGCTTACAGAGCTCAGAATTGGTGTCTAAAGCCTTGGAAAGACGAGAATAGTGTTTATGTTTACAATCAAGGAGGATTGGCTTTGGCGTATTTTTGTGTGAATCAGTTGAAATGTTGACGATTCTGGTAAATACTTCTAAGCAAACTGTCTAATTTTGGTAAAACTGTTAAAATAAACAATGATAGTTCCCAGAAATGATTAAGAATGTGTAAGAAACAACTCAAGTACTCGTAAATAGAGCCTTACTACATTTACTATCATATTCAGTCTCGGATGTTTCCAGTGGAAAGCTGTGAAATGATGAAAATACTGGTAATATTTACAACTCCGGGTACTTCCGTTGGCGTTTTCACGGGACTGTGCTTTCAAATATGAAGAGTTCATGCTTACAGAGCTCAGAATTGGTGTCTAAAGCCTTGGAAAGACGAGAATAGTGTTTATGTTTACAACCAAGGAGGATTGGCTTTGGCGTTTTTGTGTGTGAATCAGTTGAAATGGTGACGATTCCGGTAAATACTTCTAAGCAAACTGTCTAATTTTGGTAAAACTGTTAAAATAAACAATGATAGTTCCCAGAAATGATTAAGAATGTGTAAGAAACAACTCAAGTACTCGTAAATAGAGCCTTACTACATTTACTATCATATTCAGTCTCGGAGGTTTCCAGTGGAAAGCTGTGAAATGATGAAAATACTGGTAATATTTACAACTCCGGGTACTTCCGTTGGCGTTTTCACGGGACTGTGCTTTCAAATATGAAGAGTTCATGCTTACAGAGCTCAGAATTGGTGTCTAAAGCCTTGGAAAGACGAGAATAGTGTTTACGTTTACAATTAAGGAGGATTGGCTTTGGTGTTTTTTTGTGTGAATCAGTTAAAATGGTGACCATTCCGGGAAATACTTCTAACCAAACTGTCTAAGTTTGGTAAAACGGTTAAAATACACAATGATAGTTCCCAGAAATGCTTAAG
Source organism: Myotis daubentonii (assembly GCF_963259705.1). Classification (NCBI taxonomy): domain Eukaryota; kingdom Metazoa; phylum Chordata; class Mammalia; order Chiroptera; family Vespertilionidae; genus Myotis; species Myotis daubentonii. The sequence continues at coordinate 457,871 of NC_081851.1, forward strand.
AACGTGTAAGAAACAACTAAAGTACTAGTAAATAGAGCCTTACTACATTTACTATCATAGTCAATCTCGGAGGTTTCCAGTGGAAAGCTGTGAAATGATGAAAATACTGGTAATATTTACAACTCCGGTTACTTCCGGTGGCGTTTTCACGGGACTGTGCTTTCAAATATGAAGGGTTCATGCTTACAGAGCTCAGAATTGGTGTCTAAAGCCTTGGAATGACGAGAATAGTGTTTATGTTTACAATCAAGGAGGATTGGCTTTGGCGTTTTTGTGTGTGAATCAGTTAAAATGTTGAGGATTCCGGTAAATACTTCTAAGCAAACTGTCTAATTTTGGTAAAACTGTTAAAATACACAATGATAGTTCCCAGAAATGATTAAGAACGTGTAAGAAACAACTCAAATACTCGTATATAGAGCCTTACTTCATTTACTGTCATATTCATTCACGGAAGTTTCCCGTGGAAAGCTGTGAAATGGTGAAAATACTGGTAATATTTACAACTCCGGTTATTTCCGGTGGCGTTTTCACGGGACTGTGCTTTCAAATATTAAGAGTTCATGCTTACAGAGCTCAGAATTGGTGTCTAAATCCTTGGAATGACGAGAATAGTGTTTATGTTTACAATTAAGGAGGATAGGCTTTGGCGTTTTTTTGTGTGAATCAGTTGAAATGGTGATGATTCCGGTAAATACTTCTAATCAAACTGTCTAATTTTGGTAAAACTGTTAAAATACACAATGATAGTTCCCAGAAATGATTGAGAACGTGTAAGAAACAACTCAAATACTCGTAAATAGAGCCTTACTTCATTTACTGTCATATTCAATCACGGAAGTTTCCAGTGGAAAGCTGTGAAATGATGAAAATACTGGTAATATTTACAACTCCGGGTACTTCCGGTGGCGTTTTCACGGGACTGTGCTTTCAAATATGAAGAGTTCATGCTTACAGAGCTCAGAATTGGTGTCTAAAGCCTTGGAAAGACGAGAATAGTGTTTATATTTACAATCAAGGAGGATTGGCTTTGGCGTTTTTGTGTGTGAATCAGTTGAAATGGTGACGATTCCGGTAAATACTTCTAAGCAAACTGTCTAATTTTGGTAAAACTGTTAAAATACACAATGATAGTTCCCAGAAATGATTAAGAACGTGTAAGAAACAACTCAAATACTCGTAAATAGAGCCTTACTTCATTTACTGTCATATTCATTCACGGAAGTTTCCCGTGGAAAGCTGTGAAATGATGAAAATACTGGTAATATTTACAACTCCGGTTATTTCCGGTGGCGTTTTCACGGGACTTTGTTTTCAAATATTAAGGGTTCATGCTTACAGAGCTCAGAATGGGTGTCTAAAGCCCTGGAATGTCAAGAATAGTGTTTATGTTTACAATTAAGGAGGATTGGCTTTGGCGTTTTTTTGTGTGAATCAGTTAAAATGGTGACGATTCCGGGAAATACTTCTAAGCAAACTGTCTAATTTTGGTAAAACTGTTAAAATACACAATGATAGTTCCCAGAAATGCTTAAGAATGTGTAAGAAACAACTCAAGTACTCGTAAATAGGGTCTTACTACATTTACTGTCATATTCAGTCTCGGAGGTTTCCAGTGGAAAGCTGTGAAATGATGAAAATACTGGTAATATTTACAACTCCGGGTACTTCCGGTGGCGTTTTCACGGGACTGTACTTTCAAATATTAAGAGTTCATGCTTACAGAGCTCAGAATTGGTGTTTAAAGCCTTGGAATGATGAGAATAGTGTTTATGTTTACAATTAAGGAGGATTGGCTTTGGCGTTTTTTTGTGTGAATCAGGTAAAATGGTGATGATTCCGGAAAATACTTCTAAGCAAACTGTCTAATTTTGGTAAAACTGTTAAAATACACAATGATAGTTCCCAGAAATGATTAACAACGTGTAAGAAACAACTCAAATACTCGTAAATAGAGCCTTACTTCATTTACTGTCATATTCAATCACGGAGGTTTCCAGTGGAAAGCTGTGAAATGATGAAAATACTGGTAATATTTACAACTCCGGGTACTTCCGGTGGCGTTTTCACGGGACTGTGCTTTCAAATATGAAGAGTTCATGCTTACAGAGCTCAGAATTGGTGTCTAAAGCCTTGGAAAGACGAGAATAGTGTTTATGTTTACAATCAAGGAGGATTGGCTTTGGCGTATTTTTGTGTGAATCAGTTGAAATGTTGACGATTCTGGTAAATACTTCTAAGCAAACTGTCTAATTTTGGTAAAACTGTTAAAATAAACAATGATAGTTCCCAGAAATGATTAAGAATGTGTAAGAAACAACTCAAGTACTCGTAAATAGAGCCTTACTACATTTACTATCATATTCAGTCTCGGATGTTTCCAGTGGAAAGCTGTGAAATGATGAAAATACTGGTAATATTTACAACTCCGGGTACTTCCGTTGGCGTTTTCACGGGACTGTGCTTTCAAATATGAAGAGTTCATGCTTACAGAGCTCAGAATTGGTGTCTAAAGCCTTGGAAAGACGAGAATAGTGTTTATGTTTACAATCAAGGAGGATTGGCTTTGGCGTTTTTGTGTGTGAATCAGTTGAAATGGTGACGATTCCGGTAAATACTTCTAAGCAAACTGTCTAATTTTGGTAAAACTGTTAAAATACACAATGATAGTTCCCAGAAATGATTAAGAACGTGTAAGAAACAACTCAAATACTCGTAAATAGAGCCTTACTTCATTTACTGTCGAATTCAATCACGGAGGTTTTCAGTGGAAAGCTGTGAAATGACGAAAATACTGGTAATATTTACAAGTCCGGGTACTTCCGGTGGCGTTTTCACGGGACTGTGCTTTCAAATATTAAGAGTTCATGCTTACAGAGCTCAGAATTGGTGTCTAAAGTCTTGGAATGACGAGAATAGTGTTTATGTTTACAATTAAGGAGGATAGGCTTTGGTGTTTTTTTGTGTGAATCAGTTGAAATGGTGACGATTCCGGTAAATACTTCTAAGCAATCTGTCTAATTTTGGTAAAACTTTTAAAATAAAAAATGATAGTTCCCAGAAATGATTAAGAATGTGTAAGAAACAACTCAAGTACTCGTAAATAGAGCCTTACTACATTTACTATCATATTCAGTCTCGGAGGTTTCCAGTGGAAAGCTGTGAAATGATGAAAATACTGGTAATATTTACAACTCCGGGTACTTCCGTTGGCGTTTTCACGGGACTGTGCTTTCAAATATGAAGAGTTCATGCTTACAGAGCTCAAAATTGGTGTCTAAAGCCTTGGAAAGACGAGAATAGTGTTTACGTTTACAATTAAGGAGGATTGGCTTTGGTGTTTTTTTGTGTGAATCAGTTAAAATGGTGACGATTCCGGGAAATACTTCTAAGCAAACTGTCTAAGTTTGGTAAAACGGTTAAAATACACAATGATAGTTCCCAGAAATGATTAAGAATGTGTAAGAAACAACTCAAATACTCGTAAATAGAGCCTTACTTCATTTACTCTCATATTCAATCACGGAAGTTTCCAGTGGAAAGCTGTGAAATGATGAAAATACTGGTAATATTTACAACTCCGGGTACTTCCGGTGGCATTTTCACGGGACTGTGCTTTCAAATATGAAGAGTTCATGCTTACAGAGCTCAGAATTGGTGTCTAAAGCCTTGGAAAGACGAAAATAGTGTTTATGTTTACAATCAAGGAGGATTGGCTTTGGCGTATTTTTGTGTGAATCAGTTGAAATGTTGACGATTCTGGTAAATACTTCTAAGCAAACTGTCTAATTTTGGTAAAACTGTTAAAATAAACAATGATAGTTCCCAGAAATGATTAAGAATGTGTAAGAAACAACTCAAGTACTCGTAAATAGAGCCTTACTACATTTACTATCATATTCAGTCTCGGATGTTTCCAGTGGAAAGCTGTGAAATGATGAAAATACTGGTAATATTTACAACTCCGGGTACTTCCGTTGGCGTTTTCACGGGACTGTGCTTTCAAATATGAAGAGTTCATGCTTACAGAGCTCAGAATTGGTGTCTAAAGCCTTGGAAAGACGAGAATAGTGTTTATGTTTACAACCAAGGAGGATTGGCTTTGGCGTTTTTGTGTGTGTATCAGTTGAAATGGTGACGATTCCGGTAAATACTTCTAAGCAAACTGTCTAATTTTGGTAAAACTGTTAAAATACACAATGATAGTTCCCAGAAATGATTAAGAACGTGTAAGAAACAACTCAAAGACTCGTAAATAGAGCCTTACTTCATTTACTGTCGAATTCAATCACGGAGGTTTTCAGTGGAAAGCTGTGAAATGACGAAAATACTGGTAATATTTACAAGTCCGGGTACTTCCGGTGGCGTTTTCACGGGACTGTGCTTTCAAATATTAAGAGTTCATGCTTACAGAGCTCAGAATTGGTGTCTAAATCCTTGGAATGACGAGAATAGTGTTTATGTTTACAATTAAGGAGGATAGGCTTTGGTGTTTTTTTGTGTGAATCAGTTGAAATGGTGACGATTCCGGTAAATACTTCTAAGCAAACTGTCTAATTTTGGTAAAACTGTTAAAATAAACAATGATAGTTCCCAGAAATGATTAAGAATGTGTAAGAAACAACTCAAGTACTCGTAAATAGAGCCTTACTACATTTACTATCATATTCAGTCTCGGAGGTTTCCAGTGGAAAGCTGTGAAATGATGAAAATACTGGTAATATTTACAACTCCGGGTACTTCCGTTGGCGTTTTCACGGGACTGTGCTTTCAAATATGAAGAGTTCATGCTTACAGAGCTCAGAATTGGTGTCTAAAGCCTTGGAAAGACGAGAATAGTGTTTACGTTTACAATTAAGGAGGATTGGCTTTGGTGTTTTTTTGTGTGAATCAGTTAAAATGGTGACCATTCCGGGAAATACTTCTAACCAAACTGTCTAAGTTTGGTAAAACGGTTAAAATACACAATGATAGTTCCCAGAAATGCTTAAGAACGTGTAAGAAACAACTAAAGTACTAGTAAATAGAGCCTTACTACATTTACTATCATAGTCAATCTCGGAGGTTTCCAGTGGAAAGCTGTGAAATGATGAAAATACTGGTAATATTTACAACTCCGGTTACTTCCGGTGGCGTTTTCACGGGACTGTGCTTTCAAATATGAAGGGTTCATGCTTACAGAGCTCAGAATTGGTGTCTAAAGCCTTGGAATGACGAGAATAGTGTTTATGTTTACAATCAAGGAGGATTGGCTTTGGCGTTTTTGTGTGTGAATCAGTTGAAATGGTGACGATTCCGGTAAATACTTCTAAGCAAACTGTCTAATTTTGGTAAAACTGTTAAAATACACAATGATAGTTCCCAGAAATGATTAAGAACGTGTAAGAAACAACTCAAATACTCGTATATAGAGCCTTACTTCATTTACTGTCATATTCATTCACGGAAGTTTCCCGTGGAAAGCTGTGAAATGGTGAAAATACTGGTAATATTTACAACTCTGGTTATTTCCGGTGGCGTTTTCACGGGACTGTGCTTTCAAATATTAAGAGTTCATGCTTACAGAGCTCAGAATTGGTGTCTAAATCCTTGGAATGACGAGAATAGTGTTTATGTTTACAATTAAGGAGGATAGGCTTTGGTGTTTTTTTGTGTGAATCAGTTGAAATGGTGATGATTCCGGTAAATACTTCTAATCAAACTGTCTAATTTTGGTAAAACTGTTAAAATACACAATGATAGTTCCCAGAAATGATTGAGAACGTGTAAGAAACAACTCAAATACTCGTAAATAGAGCCTTACTTCATTTACTGTCATATTCAATCACGGAAGTTTCCAGTGGAAAGCTGTGAAATGATGAAAATACTGGTAATATTTACAACTCCGGGTACTTCCGGTGGCGTTTTCACGGGACTGTGCTTTCAAATATGAAGAGTTCATGCTTACAGAGCTCAGAATTGGTGTCTAAAGCCTTGGAAAGACGAGAATAGTGTTTATATTTACAATCAAGGAGGATTGGCTTTGGCGTTTTTGTGTGTGAATCAGTTGAAATGGTGACGATTCCGGTAAATACTTCTAAGCAAACTGTCTAATTTTGGTAAAACTGTTAAAATACACAATGATAGTTCCCAGAAATGATTAAGAACGTGTAAGAAACAACTCAAATACTCGTAAATAGAGCCTTACTTCATTTACTGTCATATTCATTCACGGAAGTTTCCCGTGGAAAGCTGTGAAATGATGAAAATACTGGTAATATTTACAACTCCGGTTATTTCCGGTGGCGTTTTCACGGGACTTTGTTTTCAAATATTAAGGGTTCATGCTTACAGAGCTCAGAATGGGTGTCTAAAGCCCTGGAATGTCAAGAATAGTGTTTATGTTTACAATTAAGGAGGATTGGCTTTGGCGTTTTTTTGTGTGAATCAGTTAAAATGGTGACGATTCCGGGAAATACTTCTAAGCAAACTGTCTAATTTTGGTAAAACTGTTAAAATACACAATGATAGTTCCCAGAAATGATTAAGAACGTGTAAGAAACAACTCAAGTACTCGTAAATAGAGTCTTACTACATTTACAGTCGAATTCAATCACGGAGGTTTCCAATGGAAAGCAGTGAAATGACGAAAATACTGGTCATATTTACAACTCCGGGTACTTCCGGTGGCGTTTTCATGGGACTGTGCTTTAAATATTAAGAGTTCATGCTTACAGAGCTCAGAATTGGTGTCTAAATCCTTGGAATGACGAGAATAGTGTTTTTGTTTACAATTAAGGAGGATAGGCTTTGGTGTTTTTTTGTGTGAATCAGTTGAAATGGTGACGATTCCAGTAAATACTTCTAAGCAAACTGTCTAATTTTGGTAAAACTGTTAAAATACACAATGATAGTTCCCAGAAATGATTAAGAATGTGTAAGAAACAACTCAAGTACTCGTAAATAGGGTCTTACTACATTTACTGTCATATTCAGTCTCGGAGGTTTCCAGTGGAAAGCTGTGAAATGATGAAAATACTGGTAATATTTACAACTCCGGGTACTTCCGGTGGCGTTTTCACGGGACTGTACTTTCAAATATTAAGAGTTCATGCTTACAGAGCTCAGAATTGGTGTTTAAAGCCTTGGAATGATGAGAATAGTGTTTATGTTTACAATTAAGGAGGATTGGCTTTGGCGTTTTTTTGTGTGAATCAGGTAAAATGGTGATGATTCCGGAAAATACTTCTAAGCAAACTGTCTAATTTTGGTAAAACTGTTAAAATACACAATGATAGTTCCCAGAAATGATTAACAACGTGTAAGAAACAACTCAAATACTCGTAAATAGAGCCTTACTTCATTTACTGTCATATTCAATCACGGAGGTTTCCAGTGGAAAGCTGTGAAATGATGAAAATACTGGTAATATTTACAACTCCGGGTACTTCCGGTGGCGTTTTCACGGGACTGTGCTTTCAAATATGAAGAGTTCATGCTTACAGAGCTCAGAATTGGTGTCTAAAGCCTTGGAAAGACGAGAATAGTGTTTATGTTTACAATCAAGGAGGATTGGCTTTGGCGTATTTTTGTGTGAATCAGTTGAAATGTTGACGATTCTGGTAAATACTTCTAAGCAAACTGTCTAATTTTGGTAAAACTGTTAAAATAAACAATGATAGTTCCCAGAAATGATTAAGAATGTGTAAGAAACAACTCAAGTACTCGTAAATAGAGCCTTACTACATTTACTATCATATTCAGTCTCGGATGTTTCCAGTGGAAAGCTGTGAAATGATGAAAATACTGGTAATATTTACAACTCCGGGTACTTCCGTTGGCGTTTTCACGGGACTGTGCTTTCAAATATGAAGAGTTCATGCTTACAGAGCTCAGAATTGGTGTCTAAAGCCTTGGAAAGACGAGAATAGTGTTTATGTTTACAATCAAGGAGGATTGGCTTTGGCGTTTTTGTGTGTGAATCAGTTGAAATGGTGACGATTCCGGTAAATACTTCTAAGCAAACTGTCTAATTTTGGTAAAACTGTTAAAATACACAATGATAGTTCCCAGAAATGATTAAGAACGTGTAAGAAACAACTCAAATACTCGTAAATAGAGCCTTACTTCATTTACTGTCGAATTCAATCACGGAGGTTTTCAGTGGAAAGCTGTGAAATGACGAAAATACTGGTAATATTTACAAGTCCGGGTACTTCCGGTGGCGTTTTCACGGGACTGTGCTTTCAAATATTAAGAGTTCATGCTTACAGAGCTCAGAATTGGTGTCTAAAGTCTTGGAATGACGAGAATAGTGTTTATGTTTACAATTAAGGAGGATAGGCTTTGGTGTTTTTTTGTGTGAATCAGTTGAAATGGTGACGATTCCGGTAAATACTTCTAAGCAATCTGTCTAATTTTGGTAAAACTGTTAAAATAAAAAATGATAGTTCCCAGAAATGATTAAGAATGTGTAAGAAACAACTCAAGTACTCGTAAATAGAGCCTTACTACATTTACTATCATATTCAGTCTCGGAGGTTTCCAGTGGAAAGCTGTGAAATGATGAAAATACTGGTAATATTTACAACTCCGGGTACTTCCGTTGGCGTTTTCACGGGACTGTGCTTTCAAATATGAAGAGTTCATGCTTACAGAGCTCAAAATTGGTGTCTAAAGCCTTGGAAAGACGAGAATAGTGTTTACGTTTACAATTAAGGAGGATTGGCTTTGGTGTTTTTTTGTGTGAATCAGTTAAAATGGTGACGATTCCGGGAAATACTTCTAAGCAAACTGTCTAAGTTTGGTAAAACGGTTAAAATACACAATGATAGTTCCCAGAAATGCTTAAGAACGTGTAAGAAACAACTAAAGTACTAGTAAATAGAGCCTTACTACATTTACTATCATAGTCAATCTCGGAGGTTTCCAGTGGAAAGCTGTGAAATGATGAAAATACTGGTAATATTTACAACTCCGGTTACTTCCGGTGGCGTTTTCACGGGACTGTGCTTTCAAATATGAAGGGTTCATGCTTACAGAGCTCAGAATTGGTGTCTAAAGCCTTGGAATGACGAGAATAGTGTTTATGTTTACAATCAAGGAGGATTGGCTTTGGCGTTTTTGTGTGTGAATCAGTTGAAATGGTGACGATTCCGGTAAATACTTCTAAGCAAACTGTCTAATTTTGGTAAAACTGTTAAAATACACAATGATAGTTCCCAGAAATGATTAAGAACGTGTAAGAAACAACTCAAATACTCGTATATAGAGCCTTACTTCTTTTACTGTCATATTCATTCACGGAAGTTTCCCGTGGAAAGCTGTGAAATGATGAAAATACTGGTAATATTTACAACTCCGGTTATTTCCGGTGGCGTTTTCACGGGACTTTGTTTTCAAATATGAAGAGTTCATGCTTACAGAGCTCAGAATGGGTGTCTAAAGCCCTGGAATGACAAGAATAGTGTTTATGTTTACAATTAAGGAGGATTGGCTTTGGCGTTTTTTTGTGTGAATCAGTTAAAATGGTGACGATTCCGGGAAATACTTCTAAGCAAACTGTCTAAGTTTGATAAAACTGTTAAAATACACAATGATAGTTCCCAGAAATGCTTAAGAACATGTAAGAAACAACTCAAGTACTAGTAAATAGAGTCTTACTACATTTACTGTCGAATTCAATCACGGAGTTTTTCAGTGGAAAGCTGTGAAATGACGAAAATACTGGTAATATTTACAGGTCCGGGTACTTCCGGTGGCGTTTTCACGGGACTGTGCTTTCAAATATTAAGAGTTCATGCTTACAGAGCTCAGAATTGGTGTCTAAATCCTTGGAATGACGAGAATAGTGTTTATGTTTACAATTAATGAGGATAGGCTTTGGTGTTTTTTTGTGTGAATCAGTTGAAATGGTGATGATTCCGGTAAATACTTCTAATCAAACTGTCTAATTTTGGTAAAACTGTTAAAATACACAATGATAGTTCCCAGAAATGATTAAGAACGTGTAAGAAACAACTCAAATACTCGTAAATAGAGCCTTACTTCATTTACTGTCATATTCAATCACCGAAGTTTCCACTGGAAAGCTGTGAAATGATGAAAATACTGGTAATATTTACAACTCCGGGTACTTCCGGTGGCGTTTTCACGGGACTGTGCTTTCAAATATGAAGAGTTCATGCTTACAGAGCTCAGAATTGGTGTCTAAAGCCTTGGAAAGACGAGAATAGTGTTTATGTTTACAATCAAGGAGGATTGGCTTTGGCGTTTTTGTGTGTGAATCAGTTGAAATGGTGACGATTCCGGTAAATACTTCTAAGCAAACTGTCTAATTTTGGTAAAACTGTTAAAATACACAATGATAGTTCCCAGAAATGATTAAGAACGTGTAAGAAACAACTCAAATACTCGTAAATAGAGCCTTACTTCATTTACTGTCATATTCATTCACGGAAGTTTCCCGTGGAAAGCTGTGAAATGATGAAAATACTGGTAATATTTACAACTCCGGTTATTTCCGGTGGCGTTTTCACGGGACTTTGTTTTCAAATATTAAGGGTTCATGCTTACAGAGCTCAGAATGGGTGTCTAAAGCCCTGGAATGACAAGAATAGTGTTTATGTTTACAATTAAGGAGGATTGGCTTTGGCGTTTTTTTGTGTGAATCAGTTAAAATGGTGACGATTCCGGGAAATACTTCTAAGCAAACTGTCTAATTTTGGTAAAACTGTTAAAATACACAATGATAGTTCCCAGAAATGATTAAGAACGTGTAAGAAACAACTCAAGTACTCGTAAATAGAGTCTTACTACATTTACAGTCGAATTCAATCACGGAGGTTTCCAATGGAAAGCTGTGAAATGACGAAAATACTGGTCATATTTACAACTCCGGGTACTTCCGGTGGCGTTTTCATGGGACTGTGCTTTAAATATTAAGAGTTCATGCTTACAGAGCTCAGAATTGGTGTCTAAATCCTTGGAATGAGAGAATAGTGTTTTTGTTTACAATTAAGGAGGATAGGCTTTGGTGTTTTTTTGTGTGAATCAGTTGAAATGGTGACGATTCCAGTAAATACTTCTAAGCAAACTGTCTAATTTTGGTAAAACTGTTAAAATACACAATGATAGTTCCCAGAAATGATTAAGAATGTGTAAGAAACAACTCAAGTACTCGTAAATAGGGTCTTACTACATTTACTGTCATATTCAGTCTCGGAGGTTTCCAGTGGAAAGCTGTGAAATGATGAAAATACTGGTAATATTTACAACTCCGGGTACTTCCGGTGGCGTTTTCACGGGACTGTACTTTCAAATATTAAGAGTTCATGCTTACAGAGCTCAGAATTGGTGTTTAAAGCCTTGGAATGATGAGAATAGTGTTTATGTTTACAATTAAGGAGGATTGGCTTTGGCGTTTTTTTGTGTGAATCAGGTAAAATGGTGATGATTCCGGAAAATACTTCTAAGCAAACTGTCTAATTTTGGTAAAACTGTTAAAATACACAATGATAGTTCCCAGAAATGATTAACAACGTGTAAGAAACAACTCAAATACTCGTAAATAGAGCCTTACTTCATTTACTGTCATATTCAATCACGGAGGTTTCCAGTGGAAAGCTGTGAAATGATGAAAATACTGGTAATATTTACAACTCCGGGTACTTCCGGTGGCGTTTTCACGGGACTGTGCTTTCAAATATGAAGAGTTCATGCTTACAGAGCTCAGAATTGGTGTCTAAAGCCTTGGAAAGACGAGAATAGTGTTTATGTTTACAAACAAGGAGGATTGGCTTTGGTGTTTTTTTGTGTGAATCAGTTAAAATGGTGACGATTCCGGGAAATACTTCTAAGCAAACTGTCTAAGTTTGGTAAAACTGTTAAAATACACAATGATAGTTCCCAGAAATGCTTAAGAACGTGTAAGAAACAACTAAAGTACTAGTATATAGGGCCTTACTACATTTACTGTCATATTCAATCTCGGAAGTTTCCAGTGGAAAGCTGTGAAATGATGAAAATACTGGTAATATTTACAACTCCGGTTACTTCCGGTGGCGTTTTCACGTGAATGTGCTTTCAAATATGAAGGGTTCATGCTTACAGAGCTCAGAATTGGTGTCTAAAGCCTTGGAATGACGAGAATAGTGTTTATGTTTACAATCAAGGAGGATTGGCTTTGGCGTTTTTGTGTGTGAATCAGTTGAAATGGTGACGATTCCGGTAAATACTTCTAAGCAAACTGTCTAATTTTGGTAAAACTGTTAAAATACACAATGATAGTTCCCAGAAATGATTAAGAATGTGTAAGAAACAACTCAAGTACTCGTGAATACGGTCTTACTACATTTACTGTCATATTCAATCACCGAAGTTTCCACTGGAAAGCTGTGAAATGATGAAAATACTGGTAATATTTACAACTCCGGTTATTTCCGGTGGAGTTTTCACGGGACTTTGTTTTCAAATATTAAGGGTTCATGCTTACAGAGCTCAGAATGGGTGTCTAAAGCCCTGGAATGACAAGAATAGTGTTTATGTTTACAATTAAGGAGGATTGGCTTTGGCGTTTTTTTGTGTGAATCAGTTAAAATGGTGATGATTCCGGGAAATACTTCTAAGCAAACTGTCTAATTTTGGTAAAACTGTTAAAATACACAATGATAGTTCCCAGAAATGATTAAGAACGTGTAAGAAACAACTCAAGTACTCGTAAATAGAGTCTTACTACATTTACAGTCGAATTCAATCACGGAGGTTTCCAATGGAAAGCTGTGAAATGACGAAAATACTGGTCATATTTACAACTCCGGGTACTTCCGGTGGCGTTTTCATGGGACTGTGCTTTAAATATTAAGAGTTCATGCTTACAGAGCTCAGAATTGGTGTCTAAATCCTTGGAATGACGAGAATAGTGTTTTTGTTTACAATTAAGGAGGATAGGCTTTGGTGTTTTTTTGTGTGAATCAGTTGAAATGGTGACGATTCCAGTAAATACTTCTAAGCAAACTGTCTAATTTTGGTAAAACTGTTAAAATACACAATGATAGTTCCCAGAAATGATTAAGAATGTGTAAGAAACAACTCAAGTACTCGTAAATAGGGTCTTACTACATTTACTGTCATATTCAGTCTCGGAGGTTTCCAGTGGAAAGCTGTGAAATGATGAAAATACTGGTAATATTTACAACTCCGGGTACTTCCGGTGGCGTTTTCACGGGACTGTACTTTCAAATATTAAGAGTTCATGCTTACAGAGCTCAGAATTGGTGTTTAAAGCCTTGGAATGATGAGAATAGTGTTTATGTTTACAATTAAGGAGGATTGGCTTTGGCGTTTTTTTGTGTGAATCAGGTAAAATGGTGATGATTCCGGAAAATACTTCTAAGCAAACTGTCTAATTTTGGTAAAACTGTTAAAATACACAATGATAGTTCCCAGAAATGATTAACAACGTGTAAGAAACAACTCAAATACTCGTAAATAGAGCCTTACTTCATTTACTGTCATATTCAATCACGGAGGTTTCCAGTGGAAAGCTGTGAAATGATGAAAATACTGGTAATATTTACAACTCCGGGTACTTCCGGTGGCGTTTTCACGGGACTGTGCTTTCAAATATGAAGAGTTCATGCTTACAGAGCTCAGAATTGGTGTCTAAAGCCTTGGAAAGACGAGAATAGTGTTTATGTTTACAAACAAGGAGGATTGGCTTTGGTGTTTTTTTGTGTGAATCAGTTAAAATGGTGACGATTCCGGGAAATACTTCTAAGCAAACTGTCTAAGTTTGGTAAAACTGTTAAAATACACAATGATAGTTCCCAGAAATGCTTAAGAACGTGTAAGAAACAACTAAAGTACTAGTATATAGGGCCTTACTACATTTACTGTCATATTCAATCTCGGAAGTTTCCAGTGGAAAGCTGTGAAATGATGAAAATACTGGTAATATTTACAACTCCGGTTACTTCCGGTGGCGTTTTCACGTGAATGTGCTTTCAAATATGAAGGGTTCATGCTTACAGAGCTCAGAATTGGTGTCTAAAGCCTTGGAATGACGAGAATAGTGTTTATGTTTACAATCAAGGAGGATTGGCTTTGGCGTTTTTGTGTGTGAATCAGTTGAAATGGTGACGATTCCGGTAAATACTTCTAAGCAAACTGTCTAATTTTGGTAAAACTGTTAAAATACACAATGATAGTTCCCAGAAATGATTAAGAATGTGTAAGAAACAACTCAAGTACTCGTGAATACGGTCTTACTACATTTACTGTCATATTCAATCACCGAAGTTTCCACTGGAAAGCTGTGAAATGATGAAAATACTGGTAATATTTACAACTCCGGTTATTTCCGGTGGAGTTTTCACGGGACTTTGTTTTCAAATATTAAGGGTTCATGCTTACAGAGCTCAGAATGGGTGTCTAAAGCCCTGGAATGACAAGAATAGTGTTTATGTTTACAATTAAGGAGGATTGGCTTTGGCGTTTTTTTGTGTGAATCAGTTAAAATGGTGACGATTCCGGGAAATACTTCTAAGCAAACTGTCTAATTTTGGTAAAACTGTTAAAATACACAATGATAGTTCCCAGAAATGATTAAGAACGTGTAAGAAACAACTCAAGTACTCGTAAATAGAGTCTTACTACATTTACAGTCGAATTCAATCACGGAGGTTTCCAATGGAAAGCTGTGAAATGACGAAAATACTGGTCATATTTACAACTCCGGGTACTTCCGGTGGCGTTTTCATGGGACTGTGCTTTAAATATTAAGAGTTCATGCTTACAGAGCTCAGAATTGGTGTCTAAATCCTTGGAATGACGAGAATAGTGTTTTTGTTTACAATTAAGGAGGATAGGCTTTGGTGTTTTTTTGTGTGAATCAGTTGAAATGGTGACGATTCCAGTAAATACTTCTAAGCAAACTGTCTAATTTTGGTAAAACTGTTAAAATAAACAATGATAGTTCCCAGAAATGATTAAGAATGTGTAAGAAACAACTCAAGTACTCGTAAATAGAGCCTTACTACATTTACTATCATATTCAGTCTCGGAGGTTTCCAGTGGAAAGCTGTGAAATGATGAAAATACTGGTAATATTTACAACTCCGGGTACTTCCGTTGGCGTTTTCACGGGACTGTGCTTTCAAATATGAAGAGTTCATGCTTACAGAGCTCAGAATTGGTGTCTAAAGCCTTGGAAAGACGAGAATAGTGTTTATGTTTACAATTAAGGAGGATTGGCTTTGGTGTTTTTTTGTGTGAATCAGTTAAAATGGTGACGATTCCGGGAAATACTTCTAAGCAAACTGTCTAAGTTTGGTAAAACGGTTAAAATACACAATGATAGTTCCCAGAAATGCTTAAGAACGTGTAAGAAACAACTAAAGTACTAGTAAATAGAGCCTTACTACATTTACTATCATAGTCAATCTCAGAGGTTTCCAGTGGAAAGCTGTGAAATTGATGAAAATACTGGTAATATTTTACAACTCCGGTTACTTCCGGTGGCGTTTTCACGGGACTGTGCTTTCAAATATGAAGGGTTCATGCTTACAGAGCTCAGAATTGGTGTCTAAAGCCTTGGAATGATGAGAATAGTGTTTATGTTTACAATCAAGGAGGATTGGCTTTGGCGT
Source organism: Myotis daubentonii (assembly GCF_963259705.1). Lineage (NCBI taxonomy): Eukaryota > Metazoa > Chordata > Mammalia > Chiroptera > Vespertilionidae > Myotis > Myotis daubentonii. Next base: position 473,497 of record NC_081851.1, read on the forward strand.
TTTTGTGTGTGAATCAGTTGAAATGGTGACGATTCCGGTAAATACTTCTAAGCAAACTGTCTAATTTTGGTAAAACTGTTAAAATACACAATGATAATTCCCAGAAATGATTAAGAACGTGTAAGAAACAACTCAAATACTCGTAAATAGAGCCTTACTTCATTTACTGTCATATTCATTCACGGAAGTTTCCCGTGGAAAGCTGTGAAATGATGAAAATACTGGTAATATTTACAACTCCGGTTATTTCCGGTGGCGTTTTCACAGGACTTTGTTTTCAAATATTAAGGGTTCATGCTTACAGAGCTCAGAATGGGTGTCTAAAGCCCTGGAATGACAAGAATAGTGTTTATGTTTACAATTAAGGAGGATTGGCTTTGGCGTTTTTTTGTGTGAATCAGTTAAAATGGTGACGATTCCGGGAAATACTTCTAAGCAAACTGTCTAAGTTTGGTAAAACTGTTAAAATACACAATGATAGTTCCCAGAAATGCTTAAGAACATGTAAGAAACAAATCAAGTACTAGTAAATAGAGTCTTACTACATTTACTGTCGAATTCAATCACGGAGGTTTTCAGTGGAAAGCTGTGAAATGACGAAAATACTGGTAATATTTACAGGTCCGGGTACTTCCGGTGGCGTTTTCACGGGACTGTGCTTTCAAATATTAAGAGTTCATGCTTACAGAGCTCAGAATTGGTGTCTAAATCCTTGGAATGACGAGAATAGTGTTTATGTTTACAATTAAGGAGGATAGGCTTTGGTGTTTTTTTGTGTGAATCAGTTGAAATGGTGATGATTCCGGTAAATACTTCTAATCAAACTGTCTAATTTTGGTAAAACTGTTAAAATACACAATGATAGTTCCCAGAAATGATTAAGAACGTGTAAGAAACAACTCAAATACTCGTAAATAGAGCCTTACTTCATTTACTGTCATATTCAATCACGGAAGTTTCCAGTGGAAAGCTGTGAAATGATGAAAATACTGGTAATATTTACAACTCCGGGTACTTCCGGTGGCGTTTTCACGGGACTGTGCTTTCAAATATGAAGAGTTCATGCTTACAGAGCTCAGAATTGGTGTCTAAAGCCTTGGAAAGACGAGAATAGTGTTTATGTTTACAATTAAGGAGGATTGGCTTTGGTGTTTTTTTGTGTGAATCAGTTGAAATGGTGACGATTCCGGATAATACTTCTAAGCAAACTGTCTAATTTTGGTAAAACTGTTAAAAAACACAATGATAGTTCCCAGAAATGATTAAGAACGTGTAAGAAACAACTCAAATACTCGTAAATAGAGCCTTACTTCATTTACTGTCATATTCATTCACGGAAGTTTCCCGTGGAAAGCTGTGAAATGATGAAAATACTGGTAATATTTACAACTCCGGTTACTTCCGGTGGCGTTTTCACGGGACTTTGTTTTCAAATATTAAGGGTTCATGCTTACAGAGCTCAGAATGGGTGTCTAAAGCCCTGGAATGACAAGAATAGTGTTTATGTTTACAATTAAGGAGGATTGGCTTTGGCGTTTTTTTGTGTGAATCAGTTAAAATGGTGACGATTCCGGTAAATACTTCTAAGCAAACTGTCTAATTTTGGTAAAACTGTTAAAATACACAATGATAGTTCCCAGAAATGATTAAGAATGTGTAAGAAACAACTCAAATACTCGTAAATAGAGCCTTACTTCATTTACTGTCATATTCAATCACGGAAGTTTCCAGTGGAAAGCTTTGAAATGATGAAAATACTGGTAATATTTACAACTCCGGGTACTTCCGGTGGCGTTTTCACGGGACTGTGCTTTCAAATATGAAGAGTTCATGCTTACAGAGCTCAGAATTGGTGTCTAAAGCCTTGGAAAGACGAGAATAGTGTTTATGTTTACAATCAAGGAGGATTGGCTTTGGCGTATTTTTGTGTGAATCAGTTGAAATGGTGACGATTCTGGTAAATACTTCTAAGCAAACTGTCTAATTTTGGTAAAACTGTTAAAATAAACAATGATAGTTCCCAGAAATGATTAAGAATGTGTAAGAAACAACTCAAGTACTCGTAAATAGAGCCTTACTACATTTACTATCATATTCAGTCTCGGAGGTTTCCAGTGGAAAGCTGTGAAATGATGAAAATACTGGTAATATTTACAACTCCGGGTACTTCCGTTGGCGTTTTCACAGGACTGTGCTTTCAAATATGAAGAGTTCATGCTTACAGAGCTCAGAATTGGTGTCTAAAGCCTTGGAAAGACGAGAATAGTGTTTATGTTTACAATTAAGGAGGATTGGCTTTGGTGTTTTTTTGTGTGAATCAGTTAAAATGGTGACGATTCCGGGAAATACTTCTAAGCAAACTGTCTAAGTTTGGTAAAACGGTTAAAATACACAATGATAGTTCCCAGAAATGCTTAAGAACGTGTAAGAAACAACTAAAGTACTAGTAAATAGAGCCTTACTACATTTACTATCATAGACAATCTCGGAGGTTTCCAGTGGAAAGCTGTGAAATGATGAAAATACTGGTAATATTTACGACTCCGGTTACTTCCGGTGGCGTTTTCACGGGACTGTGCTTTCAAATATGAAGGGTTCATGCTTACAGAGCTCAGAATTGGTGTCTAAAGCCTTGGAATGACGAGAATAGTGTTTATGTTTACAATCAAGGAGGATTGGCTTTGGCGTTTTTGTGTGTGAATCAGTTGAAATGGTGACGATTCCGGTAAATACTTCTAAGCAAACTGTCTAATTTTGGTAAAACTGTTAAAATAAACAATGATAGTTCCCAGAAATGATTAAGAATGTGTAAGAAACAACTCAAGTACTCGTAAATAGAGCCTTACTACATTTACTATCATATTCAGTCTCGGAGGTTTCCAGTGGAAAGCTGTGAAATGATGAAAATACTGGTAATATTTACAACTCCGGGTACTTCCGTTGGCGTTTTCACGGGACTGTGCTTTCAAATATGAAGAGTTCATGCTTACAGAGCTCAGAATTGGTGTCTAAAGCCTTGGAAAGACGAGAATAGTGTTTATGTTTACAATTAAGGAGGATTGGCTTTGGTGTTTTTTTGTGTGAATCAGTTAAAATGGTGACGATTCCGGGAAATACTTCTAAGCAAACAGTCTAAGTTTGGTAAAACTGTTAAAATACACAATGATAGTTCCCAGAAATGCTTAAGAACGTGTAAGAAACAACTAAAGTACTAGTAAATAGAGCCTTACTACATTTACTGTCATATTCAATCTCGGAAGTTTCCAGTGGAAAGCTGTGAAATGATGAAAATACTGGTAATATTTACAACTCCGGTTACTTCCGGTGGCGTTTTCTCGGGACTGTGCTTTCAAATATGAAGGGTTCATGCTTACAGAGCTCAGAATTGGTGTCTAAAGCCTTGGAATGACGAGAATAGTGTTTATGTTTACAATCAAGGAGGATTGGCTTTGGCGTTTTTGTGTGTGAATCAGTTGAAATGGTGACGATTCCGGTAAATACTTCTAAGCAAACTGTCTAATTTTGGTAAAACTGTTAAAATACACAATAATACTTCCCAGAAATGATTAAGAACGTGTAAGAAACAACTCAAATACTCGTAAATAGAGCCTTACTTCATTTACTGTCATATTCATTCACGGAAGTCTCCCGTGGAAAGCTGTGAAATGATGAAAATACTGGTAATATTTACAACTCCGGTTACTTCCGGTGGCGTTTTCACGGGACTTTGTTTTCAAATATTAAGGGTTCATGCTTACAGAGCTCAGAATGGGTGTCTAAAGCCCTGGAATGACAAGAATAGTGTTTATGTTTACAATTAAGGAGGATTGGCTTTGGCGTTTTTTTGTGTGAATCAGTTAAAATGGTGACGATTCCGGTAAATACTTCTAAGCAAACTGTCTAATTTTGGTAAAACTGTTAAAATACACAATGATAGTTCCCAGAAATGATTAAGAATGCGTAAGAAACAACTGAAATACTCGTAAATAGAGCCTTACTTCATTTACTCTCATATTCAATCACGGAAGTTTCCAGTGGAAAGCTGTGAAATGATGAAAATACTGGTAATATTTACAACTCCGGGTACTTCCGGTGGCATTTTCACGGGACTGTGCTTTCAAATATGAAGAGTTCATGCTTACAGAGCTCAGAATTGGTGTCTAAAGCCTTGGAAAGACGAGAATAGTGTTTATGTTTACAATCAAGGAGGATTGGCTTTGGCGTATTTTTGTGTGAATCAGTTGAAATGTTGACGATTCTGGTAAATACTTCTAAGCAAACTGTCTAATTTTGGTAAAACTGTTAAAATAAACAATGATAGTTCCCAGAAATGATTAAGAATGTGTAAGAAACAACTCAAGTACTCGTAAATAGAGCCTTACTACATTTACTATCATATTCAGTCTCGGATGTTTCCAGTGGAAAGCTGTGAAATGATGAAAATACTGGTAATATTTACAACTCCGGGTACTTCCGTTGGCGTTTTCACGGGACTGTGCTTTCAAATATGAAGAGTTCATGCTTACAGAGCTCAGAATTGGTGTCTAAAGCCTTGGAAAGACGAGAATAGTGTTTATGTTTACAACCAAGGAGGATTGGCTTTGGCGTTTTTGTGTGTGAATCAGTTGAAATGGTGACGATTCCGGTAAATACTTCTAAGCAAACTGTCTAATTTTGGTAAAACTGTTAAAATACACAATGATAGTTCCCAGAAATGATTAAGAACGTGTAAGAAACAACTCAAAGACTCGTAAATAGAGCCTTACTTCATTTACTGTCGAATTCAATCACGGAGGTTTTCAGTGGAAAGCTGTGAAATGACGAAAATACTGGTAATATTTACAAGTCCGGGTACTTCCGGTGGCGTTTTCACGGGACTGTGCTTTCAAATATTAAGAGTTCATGCTTACAGAGCTCAGAATTGGTGTCTAAATCCTTGGAATGACGAGAATAGTGTTTATGTTTACAATTAAGGAGGATAGGCTTTGGTGTTTTTTTGTGTGAATCAGTTGAAATGGTGACGATTCCGGTAAATACTTCTAAGCAAACTGTCTAATTTTGGTAAAACTGTTAAAATAAACAATGATAGTTCCCAGAAATGATTAAGAATGTGTAAGAAACAACTCAAGTACTCGTAAATAGAGCCTTACTACATTTACTATCATATTCAGTCTCGGAGGTTTCCAGTGGAAAGCTGTGAAATGATGAAAATACTGGTAATATTTACAACTCCGGGTACTTCCGTTGGCGTTTTCACGGGACTGTGCTTTCAAATATGAAGAGTTCATGCTTACAGAGCTCAGAATTGGTGTCTAAAGCCTTGGAAAGACGAGAATAGTGTTTACGTTTACAATTAAGGAGGATTGGCTTTGGTGTTTTTTTGTGTGAATCAGTTAAAATGGTGACCATTCCGGGAAATACTTCTAAGCAAACTGTCTAAGTTTGGTAAAACGGTTAAAATACACAATGATAGTTCCCAGAAATGCTTAAGAACGTGTAAGAAACAACTAAAGTACTAGTAAATAGAGCCTTACTACATTTACTATCATAGTCAATCTCGGAGGTTTCCAGTGGAAAGCTGTGAAATGATGAAAATACTGGTAATATTTACAACTCCGGTTACTTCCGGTGGCGTTTTCACGGGACTGTGCTTTCAAATATGAAGGGTTCATGCTTACAGAGCTCAGAATTGGTGTCTAAAGCCTTGGAATGACGAGAATAGTGTTTATGTTTACAATCAAGGAGGATTGGCTTTGGCGTTTTTGTGTGTGAATCAGTTGAAATGGTGACGATTCCGGTAAATACTTCTAAGCAAACTGTCTAATTTTGGTACAACTGTTAAAATACACAATGATAGTTCCCAGAAATGATTAAGAACGTGTAAGAAACAACTCAAATACTCGTATATAGAGCCTTACTTCATTTACTGTCATATTCATTCACGGAAGTTTCCCGTGGAAAGCTGTGAAATGGTGAAAATACTGGTAATATTTACAACTCCGGTTATTTCCGGTGGCGTTTTCACGGGACTGTGCTTTCAAATATTAAGAGTTCATGCTTACAGAGCTCAGAATTGGTGTCTAAATCCTTGGAATGACGAGAATAGTGTTTATGTTTACAATTAAGGAGGATAGGCTTTGGTGTTTTTTTGTGTGAATCAGTTGAAATGGTGATGATTCCGGTAAATACTTCTAATCAAACTGTCTAATTTTGGTAAAACTGTTAAAATACACAATGATAGTTCCCAGAAATGATTGAGAACGTGTAAGAAACAACTCAAATACTCGTAAATAGAGCCTTACTTCATTTACTGTCATATTCAATCACGGAAGTTTCCAGTGGAAAGCTGTGAAATGATGAAAATACTGGTAATATTTACAACTCCGGGTACTTCCGGTGGCGTTTTCACGGGACTGTGCTTTCAAATATGAAGAGTTCATGCTTACAGAGCTCAGAATTGGTGTCTAAAGCCTTGGAAAGACGAGAATAGTGTTTATATTTACAATCAAGGAGGATTGGCTTTGGCGTTTTTGTGTGTGAATCAGTTGAAATGGTGACGATTCCGGTAAATACTTCTAAGCAAACTGTCTAATTTTGGTAAAACTGTTAAAATACACAATGATAGTTCCCAGAAATGATTAAGAACGTGTAAGAAACAACTCAAATACTCGTAAATAGAGCCTTACTTCATTTACTGTCATATTCATTCACGGAAGTTTCCCGTGGAAAGCTGTGAAATGATGAAAATACTGGTAATATTTACAACTCCGGTTATTTCCGGTGGCGTTTTCACGGGACTTTGTTTTCAAATATTAAGGGTTCATGCTTACAGAGCTCAGAATGGGTGTCTAAAGCCCTGGAATGTCAAGAATAGTGTTTATGTTTACAATTAAGGAGGATTGGCTTTGGCGTTTTTTTGTGTGAATCAGTTAAAATGGTGACGATTCCGGGAAATACTTCTAAGCAAACTGTCTAATTTTGGTAAAACTGTTAAAATACACAATGATAGTTCCCAGAAATGATTAAGAACGTGTAAGAAACAACTCAAGTACTCGTAAATAGAGTCTTACTACATTTACAGTCGAATTCAATCACGGAGGTTTCCAATGGAAAGCAGTGAAATGACGAAAATACTGGTCATATTTACAACTCCGGGTACTTCCGGTGGCGTTTTCATGGGACTGTGCTTTAAATATTAAGAGTTCATGCTTACAGAGCTCAGAATTGGTGTCTAAATCCTTGGAATGACGAGAATAGTGTTTTTGTTTACAATTAAGGAGGATAGGCTTTGGTGTTTTTTTGTGTGAATCAGTTGAAATGGTGACGATTCCAGTATATACTTCTAAGCAAACTGTCTAATTTTGGTAAAACTGTTAAAATACACAATGATAGTTCCCAGAAATGATTAAGAATGTGTAAGAAACAACTCAAGTACTCGTAAATAGGGTCTTACTACATTTACTGTCATATTCAGTCTCGGAGGTTTCCAGTGGAAAGCTGTGAAATGATGAAAATACTGGTAATATTTACAACTCCGGGTACTTCCGGTGGCGTTTTCACGGGACTGTACTTTCAAATATTAAGAGTTCATGCTTACAGAGCTCAGAATTGGTGTTTAATGCCTTGGAATGATGAGAATAGTGTTTATGTTTACAATTAAGGAGGATTGGCTTTGGCGTTTTTTTGTGTGAATCAGGTAAAATGGTGATGATTCCGGAAAATACTTCTAAGCAAACTGTCTAATTTTGGTAAAACTGTTAAAATACACAATGATAGTTCCCAGAAATGATTAACAACGTGTAAGAAACAACTCAAATACTCGTAAATAGAGCCTTACTTCATTTACTGTCATATTCAATCACGGAGGTTTCCAGTGGAAAGCTGTGAAATGGTGAAAATACTGGTAATATTTACAACTCCGGGTACTTCCGGTGGCGTTTTCACGGGACTGTGCTTTCAAATATGAAGAGTTCATGCTTACAGAGCTCAGAATTGGTGTCTAAAGCCTTGGAAAGACGAGAATAGTGTTTATGTTTACAATCAAGGAGGATTGGCTTTGGCGTATTTTTGTGTGAATCAGTTGAAATGTTGACGATTCTGGTAAATACTTCTAAGCAAACTGTCTAATTTTGGTAAAACTGTTAAAATAAACAATGATAGTTCCCAGAAATGATTAAGAATGTGTAAGAAACAACTCAAGTACTCGTAAATAGAGCCTTACTACATTTACTATCATATTCAGTCTCGGATGTTTCCAGTGGAAAGCTGTGAAATGATGAAAATACTGGTAATATTTACAACTCCGGGTACTTCCGTTGGCGTTTTCACGGGACTGTGCTTTCAAATATGAAGAGTTCATGCTTACAGAGCTCAGAATTGGTGTCTAAAGCCTTGGAAAGACGAGAATAGTGTTTATGTTTACAATCAAGGAGGATTGGCTTTGGCGTTTTTGTGTGTGAATCAGTTGAAATGGTGACGATTCCGGTAAATACTTCTAAGCAAACTGTCTAATTTTGGTAAAACTGTTAAAATACACAATGATAGTTCCCAGAAATGATTAAGAACGTGTAAGAAACAACTCAAATACTCGTAAATAGAGCCTTACTTCATTTACTGTCGAATTCAATCACGGAGGTTTTCAGTGGAAAGCTGTGAAATGACGAAAATACTGGTAATATTTACAAGTCCGGGTACTTCCGGTGGCGTTTTCACGGGACTGTGCTTTCAAATATTAAGAGTTCATGCTTACAGAGCTCAGAATTGGTGTCTAAAGTCTTGGAATGACGAGAATAGTGTTTATGTTTACAATTAAGGAGGATAGGCTTTGGTGTTTTTTTGTGTGAATCAGTTGAAATGGTGACGATTCCGGTAAATACTTCTAAGCAATCTGTCTAATTTTGGTAAAACTGTTAAAATAAAAAATGATAGTTCCCAGAAATGATTAAGAATGTGTAAGAAACAACTCAAGTACTCGTAAATAGAGCCTTACTACATTTACTATCATATTCAGTCTCGGAGGTTTCCAGTGGAAAGCTGTGAAATGATGAAAATACTGGTAATCTTTACAACTCCGGGCACTTCCGTTGGCGTTTTCACGGGACTGTGCTTTCAAATATGAAGAGTTCATGCTTACAGAGCTCAAAATTGGTGTCTAAAGCCTTGGAAAGACGAGGATAGTGTTTACGTTTACAATTAAGGAGGATTGGCTTTGGTGTTTTTTTGTGTGAATCAGTTAAAATGGTGACGATTCCGGGAAATACTTCTAAGCAAACTGTCTAAGTTTGGTAAAACGGTTAAAATACACAATGATAGTTCCCAGAAATGCTTAAGAACGTGTAAGAAACAACTAAAGTACTAGTAAATAGAGCCTTACTACATTTACTATCATAGTCAATCTCGGAGGTTTCCAGTGGAAAGCTGTGAAATGATGAAAATACTGGTAATATTTACAACTCCGGTTACTTCCGGTGGCGTTTTCACGGGACTGTGCTTTCAATAATGAAGGGTTCATGCTTACAGAGCTCAGAATTGGTGTCTAAAGCCTTGGAATGACGAGAATAGTGTTTATGTTTACAATCAAGGAGGATTGGCTTTGGCGTTTTTGTGTGTGAATCAGTTGAAATGGTGACGATTCCGGTAAATACTTCTAAGCAAACTGTCTAATTTTGGTAAAACTGTTAAAATACACAATGATAGTTCCCAGAAATGATTAAGAACGTGTAAGAAACAACTCAAATACTCGTATATAGAGCCTTACTTCTTTTACTGTCATATTCATTCACGGAAGTTTCCCGTGGAAAGCTGTGAAATGATGAAAATACTGGTAATATTTACAACTCCGGTTATTTCCGGTGGCGTTTTCACGGGACTTTGTTTTCAAATATTAAGGGTTCATGCTTACAGAGCTCAGAATGGGTGTCTAAAGCCCTGGAATGACAAGAATAGTGTTTATGTTTACAATTAAGGAGGATTGGCTTTGGCGTTTTTTTGTGTGAATCAGTTAAAATGGTGACGATTCCGGGAAATACTTCTAAGCAAACTGTCTAAGTTTGATAAAACTGTTAAAATACACAATGATAGTTCCCAGAAATGCTTAAGAACATGTAAGAAACAACTCAAGTACTAGTAAATAGAGTCTTACTACATTTACTGTCGAATTCAATCACGGAGTTTTTCAGTGGAAAGCTGTGAAATGACGAAAATACTGGTAATATTTACAGGTCCGGGTACTTCCGGTGGCGTTTTCACGGGACTGTGCTTTCAAATATTAAGAGTTCATGCTTACAGAGCTCAGAATTGGTGTCTAAATCCTTGGAATGACGAGAATAGTGTTTATGTTTACAATTAAGGAGGATAGGCTTTGGTGTTTTTTTGTGTGAATCAGTTGAAATGGTGATGATTCCGGTAAATACTTCTAATCAAACTGTCTAATTTTGGTAAAACTGTTAAAATACACAATGATAGTTCCCAGAAATGATTAAGAACGTGTAAGAAACAACTCAAATACTCATAAATAGAGCCTTACTTCATTTACTGTCATATTCAATCACCGAAGTTTCCACTGGAAAGCTGTGAAATGATGAAAATACTGGTAATATTTACAACTCCGGGTACTTCCGGTGGCGTTTTCACGGGACTGTGCTTTCAAATATGAAGAGTTCATGCTTACAGAGCTCAGAATTGGTGTCTAAAGCCTTGGAAAGACGAGAATAGTGTTTATGTTTACAATTAAGGAGGATTGGCTTTGGTGTTTTTTTGTGTGAATCAGTTGAAATGGTGACGATTCCGGATAATACTTCTAAGCAAACTGTCTAATTTTGGTAAAACTGTTAAAAAACACAATGATAGTTCCCAGAAATGATTAAGAACGTGTAAGAAACAACTCAAATACTCGTAAATAGAGCCTTACTTCATTTACTGTCATATTCATTCACGGAAGTTTCCCGTGGAAAGCTGTGAAATGATGAAAATACTGGTAATATTTACAACTCCGGTTACTTCCGGTGGCGTTTTCACGGGACTTTGTTTTCAAATATTAAGGGTTCATGCTTACAGAGCTCAGAATGGGTGTCTAAAGCCCTGGAATGACAAGAATAGTGTTTATGTTTACAATTAAGGAGGATTGGCTTTGGCGTTTTTTTGTGTGAATCAGTTAAAATGGTGACGATTCCGGTAAATACTTCTAAGCAAACTGTCTAATTTTGGTAAAACTGTTAAAATACACAATGATAGTTCCCAGAAATGATTAAGAATGTGTAAGAAACAACTCAAATACTCGTAAATAGAGCCTTACTTCATTTACTGTCATATTCAATCACGGAAGTTTCCAGTGGAAAGCTTTGAAATGATGAAAATACTGGTAATATTTACAACTCCGGGTACTTCCGGTGGCGTTTTCACGGGACTGTGCTTTCAAATATGAAGAGTTCATGCTTACAGAGCTCAGAATTGGTGTCTAAAGCCTTGGAAAGACGAGAATAGTGTTTATGTTTACAATCAAGGAGGATTGGCTTTGGCGTATTTTTGTGTGAATCAGTTGAAATGGTGACGATTCTGGTAAATACTTCTAAGCAAACTGTCTAATTTTGGTAAAACTGTTAAAATAAACAATGATAGTTCCCAGAAATGATTAAGAATGTGTAAGAAACAACTCAAGTACTCGTAAATAGAGCCTTACTACATTTACTATCATATTCAGTCTCGGAGGTTTCCAGTGGAAAGCTGTGAAATGATGAAAATACTGGTAATATTTACAACTCCGGGTACTTCCGTTGGCGTTTTCACAGGACTGTGCTTTCAAATATGAAGAGTTCATGCTTACAGAGCTCAGAATTGGTGTCTAAAGCCTTGGAAAGACGAGAATAGTGTTTATGTTTACAATTAAGGAGGATTGGCTTTGGTGTTTTTTTGTGTGAATCAGTTAAAATGGTGACGATTCCGGGAAATACTTCTAAGCAAACTGTCTAAGTTTGGTAAAACGGTTAAAATACACAATGATAGTTCCCAGAAATGCTTAAGAACGTGTAAGAAACAACTAAAGTACTAGTAAATAGAGCCTTACTACATTTACTATCATAGACAATCTCGGAGGTTTCCAGTGGAAAGCTGTGAAATGATGAAAATACTGGTAATATTTACGACTCCGGTTACTTCCGGTGGCGTTTTCACGGGACTGTGCTTTCAAATATGAAGGGTTCATGCTTACAGAGCTCAGAATTGGTGTCTAAAGCCTTGGAATGACGAGAATAGTGTTTATGTTTACAATCAAGGAGGATTGGCTTTGGCGTTTTTGTGTGTGAATCAGTTGAAATGGTGACGATTCCGGTAAATACTTCTAAGCAAACTGTCTAATTTTGGTAAAACTGTTAAAATAAACAATGATAGTTCCCAGAAATGATTAAGAATGTGTAAGAAACAACTCAAGTACTCGTAAATAGAGCCTTACTACATTTACTATCATATTCAGTCTCGGAGGTTTCCAGTGGAAAGCTGTGAAATGATGAAAATACTGGTAATATTTACAACTCCGGGTACTTCCGTTGGCGTTTTCACGGGACTGTGCTTTCAAATATGAAGAGTTCATGCTTACAGAGCTCAGAATTGGTGTCTAAAGCCTTGGAAAGACGAGAATAGTGTTCATGTTTACAATTAAGGAGGATTGGCTTTGGTGTTTTTTTGTGTGAATCAGTTAAAATGGTGACGATTCCGGGAAATACTTCTAAGCAAACTGTCTAAGTTTGGTAAAACTGTTAAAATACACAATGATAGTTCCCAGAAATGCTTAAGAACGTGTAAGAAACAACTAAAGTACTAGTAAATAGAGCCTTACTACATTTACTGTCATATTCAATCTCGGAAGTTTCCAGTGGAAAGCTGTGAAATGATGAAAATACTGGTAATATTTACAACTCCGGTTACTTCCGGTGGCGTTTTCTCGGGACTGTGCTTTCAAATATGAAGGGTTCATGCTTACAGAGCTCAGAATTGGTGTCTAAAGCCTTGGAATGACGAGAATAGTGTTTATGTTTACAATCAAGGAGGATTGGCTTTGGCGTTTTTGTGTGTGAATCAGTTGAAATGGTGACGATTCCGGTAAATACTTCTAAGCAAACTGTCTAATTTTGGTAAAACTGTTAAAATACACAATAATACTTCCCAGAAATGATTAAGAACGTGTAAGAAACAACTCAAATACTCGTAAATAGAGCCTTACTTCATTTACTGTCATATTCATTCACGGAAGTTTCCCGTGGAAAGCTGTGAAATGGTGAAAATACTGGTAATATTTACAACTCCGGTTATTTCCGGTGGCGTTTTCACGGGACTGTGCTTTCAAATATTAAGAGTTCATGCTTACAGAGCTCAGAATTGGTGTCTAAATCCTTGGAATGACGAGAATAGTGTTTATGTTTACAATTAAGGAGGATAGGCTTTGGTGTTTTTTTGTGTGAATCAGTTGAAATGGTGATGATTCCGGTAAATACTTCTAATCAAACTGTCTAATTTTGGTAAAACTGTTAAAATACACAATGATAGTTCCCAGAAATGATTGAGAACGTGTAAGAAACAACTCAAATACTCGTAAATAGAGCCTTACTTCATTTACTGTCATATTCAATCACGGAAGTTTCCAGTGGAAAGCTGTGAAATGATGAAAATACTGGTAATATTTACAACTCCGGGTACTTCCGGTGGCGTTTTCACGGGACTGTGCTTTCAAATATGAAGAGTTCATGCTTACAGAGCTCAGAATTGGTGTCTAAAGCCTTGGAAAGACGAGAATAGTGTTTATATTTACAATCAAGGAGGATTGGCTTTGGCGTTTTTGTGTGTGAATCAGTTGAAATGGTGACGATTCCGGTAAATACTTCTAAGCAAACTGTCTAATTTTGGTAAAACTGTTAAAATACACAATGATAGTTCCCAGAAATGATTAAGAACGTGTAAGAAACAACTCAAATACTCGTAAATAGAGCCTTACTTCATTTACTGTCATATTCATTCACGGAAGTTTCCCGTGGAAAGCTGTGAAATGATGAAAATACTGGTAATATTTACAACTCCGGTTATTTCCGGTGGCGTTTTCACGGGACTTTGTTTTCAAATATTAAGGGTTCATGCTTACAGAGCTCAGAATGGGTGTCTAAAGCCCTGGAATGTCAAGAATAGTGTTTATGTTTACAATTAAGGAGGATTGGCTTTGGCGTTTTTTTGTGTGAATCAGTTAAAATGGTGACGATTCCGGGAAATACTTCTAAGCAAACTGTCTAATTTTGGTAAAACTGTTAAAATACACAATGATAGTTCCCAGAAATGATTAAGAACGTGTAAGAAACAACTCAAGTACTCGTAAATAGAGTCTTACTACATTTACAGTCGAATTCAATCACGGAGGTTTCCAATGGAAAGCAGTGAAATGACGAAAATACTGGTCATATTTACAACTCCGGGTACTTCCGGTGGCGTTTTCATGGGACTGTGCTTTAAATATTAAGAGTTCATGCTTACAGAGCTCAGAATTGGTGTCTAAATCCTTGGAATGACGAGAATAGTGTTTTTGTTTACAATTAAGGAGGATAGGCTTTGGTGTTTTTTTGTGTGAATCAGTTGAAATGGTGACGATTCCAGTATATACTTCTAAGCAAACTGTCTAATTTTGGTAAAACTGTTAAAATACACAATGATAGTTCCCAGAAATGATTAAGAATGTGTAAGAAACAACTCAAGTACTCGTAAATAGGGTCTTACTACATTTACTGTCATATTCAGTCTCGGAGGTTTCCAGTGGAAAGCTGTGAAATGATGAAAATACTGGTAATATTTACAACTCCGGGTACTTCCGGTGGCGTTTTCACGGGACTGTACTTTCAAATATTAAGAGTTCATGCTTACAGAGCTCAGAATTGGTGTTTAATGCCTTGGAATGATGAGAATAGTGTTTATGTTTACAATTAAGGAGGATTGGCTTTGGCGTTTTTTTGTGTGAATCAGGTAAAATGGTGATGATTCCGGAAAATACTTCTAAGCAAACTGTCTAATTTTGGTAAAACTGTTAAAATACACAATGATAGTTCCCAGAAATGATTAACAACGTGTAAGAAACAACTCAAATACTCGTAAATAGAGCCTTACTTCATTTACTGTCATATTCAATCACGGAGGTTTCCAGTGGAAAGCTGTGAAATGATGAAAATACTGGTAATATTTACAACTCCGGGTACTTCCGGTGGCGTTTTCACGGGACTGTGCTTTCAAATATGAAGAGTTCATGCTTACAGAGCTCAGAATTGGTGTCTAAAGCCTTGGAAAGACGAGAATAGTGTTTATGTTTACAATCAAGGAGGATTGGCTTTGGCGTATTTTTGTGTGAATCAGTTGAAATGTTGACGATTCTGGTAAATACTTCTAAGCAAACTGTCTAATTTTGGTAAAAGTGTTAAAATAAACAATGATAGTTCCCAGAAATGATTAAGAATGTGTAAGAAACAACTCAAGTACTCGTAAATAGAGCCTTACTACATTTACTATCATATTCAGTCTCGGATGTTTCCAGTGGAAAGCTGTGAAATGATGAAAATACTGGTAATATTTACAACTCCGGGTACTTCCGTTGGCGTTTTCACGGGACTGTGCTTTCAAATATGAAGAGTTCATGCTTACAGAGCTCAGAATTGGTGTCTAAAGCCTTGGAAAGACGAGAATAGTGTTTATGTTTACAATCAAGGAGGATTGGCTTTGGCGTTTTTGTGTGTGAATCAGTTGAAATGGTGACGATTCCGGTAAATACTTCTAAGCAAACTGTCTAATTTTGGTAAAACTGTTAAAATACACAATGATAGTTCCCAGAAATGATTAAGAACGTGTAAGAAACAACTCAAATACTCGTAAATAGAGCCTTACTTCATTTACTGTCGAATTCAATCACGGAGGTTTTCAGTGGAAAGCTGTGAAATGACGAAAATACTGGTAATATTTACAAGTCCGGGTACTTCCGGTGGCGTTTTCACGGGACTGTGCTTTCAAATATTAAGAGTTCATGCTTACAGAGCTCAGAATTGGTGTCTAAAGTCTTGGAATGACGAGAATAGTGTTTATGTTTACAATTAAGGAGGATAGGCTTTGGTGTTTTTTTGTGTGAATCAGTTGAAATGGTGACGATTCCGGTAAATACTTCTAAGCAATCTGTCTAATTTTGGTAAAACTGTTAAAATAAAAAATGATAGTTCCCAGAAATGATTAAGAATGTGTAAGAAACAACTCAAGTACTCGTAAATAGAGCCTTACTACATTTACTATCATATTCAGTCTCGGAGGTTTCCAGTGGAAAGCTGTGAAATGATGAAAATACTGGTAATCTTTACAACTCCGGGCACTTCCGTTGGCGTTTTCACGGGACTGTGCTTTCAAATATGAAGAGTTCATGCTTACAGAGCTCAAAATTGGTGTCTAAAGCCTTGGAAAGACGAGGATAGTGTTTACGTTTACAATTAAGGAGGATTGGCTTTGGTGTTTTTTTGTGTGAATCAGTTAAAATGGTGACGATTCCGGGAAATACTTCTAAGCAAACTGTCTAAGTTTGGTAAAACGGTTAAAATACACAATGATAGTTCCCAGAAATGCTTAAGAACGTGTAAGAAACAACTAAAGTACTAGTAAATAGAGCCTTACTACATTTACTATCATAGTCAATCTCGGAGGTTTCCAGTGGAAAGCTGTGAAATGATGAAAATACTGGTAATATTTACAACTCCGGTTACTTCCGGTGGCGTTTTCACGGGACTGTGCTTTCAATAATGAAGGGTTCATGCTTACAGAGCTCAGAATTGGTGTCTAAAGCCTTGGAATGACGAGAATAGTGTTTATGTTTACAATCAAGGAGGATTGGCTTTGGCGTTTTTGTGTGTGAATCAGTTGAAATGGTGACGATTCCGGTAAATACTTCTAAGCAAACTGTCTAATTTTGGTAAAACTGTTAAAATACACAATGATAGTTCCCAGAAATGATTAAGAACGTGTAAGAAACAACTCAAATACTCGTATATAGAGCCTTACTTCTTTTACTGTCATATTCATTCACGGAAGTTTCCCGTGGAAAGCTGTGAAATGATGAAAATACTGGTAATATTTACAACTCCGGTTATTTCCGGTGGCGTTTTCACGGGACTTTGTTTTCAAATATTAAGGGTTCATGCTTACAGAGCTCAGAATGGGTGTCTAAAGCCCTGGAATGACAAGAATAGTGTTTATGTTTACAATTAAGGAGGATTGGCTTTGGCGTTTTTTTGTGTGAATCAGTTAAAATGGTGACGATTCCGGGAAATACTTCTAAGCAAACTGTCTAAGTTTGATAAAACTGTTAAAATACACAATGATAGTTCCCAGAAATGCTTAAGAACATGTAAGAAACAACTCAAGTACTAGTAAATAGAGTCTTACTACATTTACTGTCGAATTCAATCACGGAGTTTTTCAGTGGAAAGCTGTGAAATGACGAAAATACTGGTAATATTTACAGGTCCGGGTACTTCCGGTGGCGTTTTCACGGGACTGTGCTTTCAAATATTAAGAGTTCATGCTTACAGAGCTCAGAATTGGTGTCTAAATCCTTGGAATGACGAGAATAGTGTTTATGTTTACAATTAAGGAGGATAGGCTTTGGTGTTTTTTTGTGTGAATCAGTTGAAATGGTGATGATTCCGGTAAATACTTCTATTCAAACTGTCTAATTTTGGTAAAACTGTTAAAATACACAATGATAGTTCCCAGAAATGATTAAGAACGTGTAAGAAACAACTCAAATACTCATAAATAGAGCCTTACTTCATTTACTGTCATATTCAATCACCGAAGTTTCCACTGGAAAGCTGTGAAATGATGAAAATACTGGTAATATTTACAACTCCGGGTACTTCCGGTGGCGTTTTCACGGGACTGTGCTTTCAAATATGAAGAGTTCATGCTTACAGAGCTCAGAATTGGTGTCTAAAGCCTTGGAAAGACGAGAATAGTGTTTATGTTTACAATTAAGGAGGATTGGCTTTGGTGTTTTTTTGTGTGAATCAGTTGAAATGGTGACGATTCCGGATAATACTTCTAAGCAAACTGTCTAATTTTGGTAAAACTGTTAAAAAACACAATGATAGTTCCCAGAAATGATTAAGAACGTGTAAGAAACAACTCAAATACTCGTAAATAGAGCCTTACTTCATTTACTGTCATATTCATTCACGGAAGTTTCCCGTGGAAAGCTGTGAAATGATGAAAATACTGGTAATATTTACAACTCCGGTTACTTCCGGTGGCGTTTTCACGGGACTTTGTTTTCAAATATTAAGGGTTCATGCTTACAGAGCTCAGAATGGGTGTCTAAAGCCCTGGAATGACAAGAATAGTGTTTATGTTTACAATTAAGGAGGATTGGCTTTGGCGTTTTTTTGTGTGAATCAGTTAAAATGGTGACGATTCCGGTAAATACTTCTAAGCAAACTGTCTAATTTTGGTAAAACTGTTAAAATACACAATGATAGTTCCCAGAAATGATTAAGAATGTGTAAGAAACAACTCAAATACTCGTAAATAGAGCCTTACTTCATTTACTGTCATATTCAATCACGGAAGTTTCCAGTGGAAAGCTTTGAAATGATGAAAATACTGGTAATATTTACAACTCCGGGTACTTCCGGTGGCGTTTTCACGGGACTGTGCTTTCAAATATGAAGAGTTCATGCTTACAGAGCTCAGAATTGGTGTCTAAAGCCTTGGAAAGACGAGAATAGTGTTTATGTTTACAATCAAGGAGGATTGGCTTTGGCGTATTTTTGTGTGAATCAGTTGAAATGGTGACGATTCTGGTAAATACTTCTAAGCAAACTGTCTAATTTTGGTAAAACTGTTAAAATAAACAATGATAGTTCCCAGAAATGATTAAGAATGTGTAAGAAACAACTCAAGTACTCGTAAATAGAGCCTTACTACATTTACTATCATATTCAGTCTCGGAGGTTTCCAGTGGAAAGCTGTGAAATGATGAAAATACTGGTAATATTTACAACTCCGGGTACTTCCGTTGGCGTTTTCACAGGACTGTGCTTTCAAATATGAAGAGTTCATGCTTACAGAGCTCAGAATTGGTGTCTAAAGCCTTGGAAAGACGAGAATAGTGTTTATGTTTACAATTAAGGAGGATTGGCTTTGGTGTTTTTTTGTGTGAATCAGTTAAAATGGTGACGATTCCGGGAAATACTTCTAAGCAAACTGTCTAAGTTTGGTAAAACGGTTAAAATACACAATGATAGTTCCCAGAAATGCTTAAGAACGTGTAAGAAACAACTAAAGTACTAGTAAATAGAGCCTTACTACATTTACTATCATAGACAATCTCGGAGGTTTCCAGTGGAAAGCTGTGAAATGATGAAAATACTGGTAATATTTACGACTCCGGTTACTTCCGGTGGCGTTTTCACGGGACTGTGCTTTCAAATATGAAGGGTTCATGCTTACAGAGCTCAGAATTGGTGTCTAAAGCCTTGGAATGACGAGAATAGTGTTTATGTTTACAATCAAGGAGGATTGGCTTTGGCGTTTTTGTGTGTGAATCAGTTGAAATGGTGACGATTCCGGTAAATACTTCTAAGCAAACTGTCTAATTTTGGTAAAACTGTTAAAATAAACAATGATAGTTCCCAGAAATGATTAAGAATGTGTAAGAAACAACTCAAGTACTCGTAAATAGAGCCTTACTACATTTACTATCATATTCAGTCTCGGAGGTTTCCAGTGGAAAGCTGTGAAATGATGAAAATACTGGTAATATTTACAACTCCGGGTACTTCCGTTGGCGTTTTCACGGGACTGTGCTTTCAAATATGAAGAGTTCATGCTTACAGAGCTCAGAATTGGTGTCTAAAGCCTTGGAAAGACGAGAATAGTGTTCATGTTTACAATTAAGGAGGATTGGCTTTGGTGTTTTTTTGTGTGAATCAGTTAAAATGGTGACGATTCCGGGAAATACTTCTAAGCAAACTGTCTAAGTTTGGTAAAACTGTTAAAATACACAATGATAGTTCCCAGAAATGCTTAAGAACGTGTAAGAAACAACTAAAGTACTAGTAAATAGAGCCTTACTACATTTACTGTCATATTCAATCTCGGAAGTTTCCAGTGGAAAGCTGTGAAATGATGAAAATACTGGTAATATTTACAACTCCGGTTACTTCCGGTGGCGTTTTCTCGGGACTGTGCTTTCAAATATGAAGGGTTCATGCTTACAGAGCTCAGAATTGGTGTCTAAAGCCTTGGAATGACGAGAATAGTGTTTATGTTTACAATCAAGGAGGATTGGCTTTGGCGTTTTTGTGTGTGAATCAGTTGAAATGGTGACGATTCCGGTAAATACTTCTAAGCAAACTGTCTAATTTTGGTAAAACTGTTAAAATACACAATAATACTTCCCAGAAATGATTAAGAACGTGTAAGAAACAACTCAAATACTCGTAAATAGAGCCTTACTTCATTTACTGTCATATTCATTCACGGAAGTCTCCCGTGGAAAGCTGTGAAATGATGAAAATACTGGTAATATTTACAACTCCGGTTACTTCCGGTGGCGTTTTCACGGGACTTTGTTTTCAAATATTAAGGGTTCATGCTTACAGAGCTCAGAATGGGTGTCTAAAGCCCTGGAATGACAAGAATAGTGTTTATGTTTACAATTAAGGAGGATTGGCTTTGGCGTTTTTTTGTGTGAATCAGTTAAAATGGTGACGATTCCGGTAAATACTTCTAAGCAAACTGTCTAATTTTGGTAAAACTGTTAAAATACACAATGATAGTTCCCAGAAATGATTAAGAATGTGTAAGAAAAAACTCAAATACTCGTAAATAGAGCCTTACTTCATTTACTCTCATATTCAATCACGGAAGTTTCCAGTGGAAAGCTGTGAAATGATGAAAATACTGGTAATATTTACAACTCCGGGTACTTCCGGTGGCATTTTCACGGGACTGTGCTTTCAAATATGAAGAGTTCATGCTTACAGAGCTCAGAATTGGTGTCTAAAGCCTTGGAAAGACGAGAATAGTGTTTATGTTTACAATCAAGGAGGATTGGCTTTGGCGTATTTTTGTGTGAATCAGTTGAAATGTTGACGATTCTGGTAAATACTTCTAAGCAAACTGTCTAATTTTGGTAAAACTGTTAAAATAAACAATGATAGTTCCCAGAAATGATTAAGAATGTGTAAGAAACAACTCAAGTACTCGTAAATAGAGCCTTACTACATTTACTATCATATTCAGTCTCGGATGTTTCCAGTGGAAAGCTGTGAAATGATGAAAATACTGGTAATATTTACAACTCCGGGTACTTCCGTTGGCGTTTTCACGGGACTGTGCTTTCAAATATGAAGAGTTCATGCTTACAGAGCTCAGAATTGGTGTCTAAAGCCTTGGAAAGACGAGAATAGTGTTTATGTTTACAACCAAGGAGGATTGGCTTTGGCGTTTTTGTGTGTGAATCAGTTGAAATGGTGACGATTCCGGTAAATACTTCTAAGCAAACTGTCTAATTTTGGTAAAACTGTTAAAATACACAATGATAGTTCCCAGAAATGATTAAGAACGTGTAAGAAACAACTCAAAGACTCGTAAATAGAGCCTTACTTCATTTACTGTCGAATTCAATCACGGAGGTTTTCAGTGGAAAGCTGTGAAATGACGAAAGTACTGGTAATATTTACAAGTCCGGGTACTTCCGGTGGCGTTTTCACGGGACTGTGCTTTCAAATATTAAGAGTTCATGCTTACAGAGCTCAGAATTGGTGTCTAAATCCTTGGAATGACGAGAATAGTGTTTATGTTTACAATTAAGGAGGATAGGCTTTGGTGTTTTTTTGTGTGAATCAGTTGAAATGGTGACGATTCCGGTAAATACTTCTAAGCAAACTGTCTAATTTTGGTAAAACTGTTAAAATAAACAATGATAGTTCCCAGAAATGATTAAGAATGTGTAAGAAACAACTCAAGTACTCGAAAATAGAGCCTTACTACATTTACTATCATATTCAGTCTCGGAGGTTTCCAGTGGAAAGCTGTGAAATGATGAAAATACTGGTAATATTTACAACTCCGGGTACTTCCGTTGGCGTTTTCACGGGACTGTGCTTTCAAATATGAAGAGTTCATGCTTACAGAGCTCAGAATTGGTGTCTAAAGCCTTGGAAAGACGAGAATAGTGTTTACGTTTACAATTAAGGAGGATTGGCTTTGGTGTTTTTTTGTGTGAATCAGTTAAAATGGTGACCATTCCGGGAAATACTTCTAAGCAAACTGTCTAAGTTTGGTAAAACGGTTAAAATACACAATGATAGTTCCCAGAAATGCTTAAGAACGTGTAAGAAATAACTAAAGTACTAGTAAATAGAGCCTTACTACATTTACTATCATAGTCAATCTCGGAGGTTTCCAGTGGAAAGCTGTGAAATGATGAAAATACTGGTAATATTTACAACTCCGGTTACTTCCGGTGGCGTTTTCACGGGACTGTGCTTTCAAATATGAAGGGTTCATGCTTACAGAGCTCAGAATTGGTGTCTAAAGCCTTGGAATGACGAGAATAGTGTTTATGTTTACAATCAAGGAGGATTGGCTTTGGCGTTTTTGTGTGTGAATCAGTTGAAATGGTGACGATTCCGGTAAATACTTCTAAGCAAACTGTCTAATTTTGGTAAAACTGTTAAAATACACAATGATAGTTCCCAGAAATGATTAAGAACGTGTAAGAAACAACTCAAATACTCGTATATAGAGCCTTACTTCATTTACTGTCATATTCATTCACGGAAGTTTCCCGTGGAAAGCTGTGAAATGGTGAAAATACTGGTAATATTTACAACTCCGGTTATTTCCGGTGGCGTTTTCACGGGACTGTGCTTTCAAATATTAAGAGTTCATGCTTACAGAGCTCAGAATTGGTGTCTAAATCCTTGGAATGACGAGAATAGTGTTTATGTTTACAATTAAGGAGGATAGGCTTTGGTGTTTTTTTGTGTGAATCAGTTGAAATGGTGATGATTCCGGTAAATACTTCTAATCAAACTGTCTAATTTTGGTAAAACTGTTAAAATACACAATGATAGTTCCCAGAAATGATTGAGAACGTGTAAGAAACAACTCAAATACTCGTAAATAGAGCCTTACTTCATTTACTGTCATATTCAATCACGGAAGTTTCCAGTGGAAAGCTGTGAAATGATGAAAATACTGGTAATATTTACAACTCCGGGTACTTCCGGTGGCGTTTTCACGGGACTGTGCTTTCAAATATGAAGAGTTCATGCTTACAGAGCTCAGAATTGGTGTCTAAAGCCTTGGAAAGACGAGAATAGTGTTTATATTTACAATCAAGGAGGATTGGCTTTGGCGTTTTTGTGTGTGAATCAGTTGAAATGGTGACGATTCCGGTAAATACTTCTAAGCAAACTGTCTAATTTTGGTAAAACTGTTAAAATACACAATGATAGTTCCCAGAAATGATTAAGAACGTGTAAGAAACAACTCAAATACTCGTAAATAGAGCCTTACTTCATTTACTGTCATATTCATTCACGGAAGTTTCCCGTGGAAAGCTGTGAAATGATGAAAATACTGGTAATATTTACAACTCCGGTTATTTCCGGTGGCGTTTTCACGGGACTTTGTTTTCAAATATTAAGGGTTCATGCTTACAGAGCTCAGAATGGGTGTCTAAAGCCCTGGAATGTCAAGAATAGTGTTTATGTTTACAATTAAGGAGGATTGGCTTTGGCGTTTTTTTGTGTGAATCAGTTAAAATGGTGACGATTCCGGGAAATACTTCTAAGCAAACTGTCTAATTTTGGTAAAACTGTTAAAATACACAATGATAGTTCCCAGAAATGATTAAGAACGTGTAAGAAACAACTCAAGTACTCGTAAATAGAGTCTTACTACATTTACAGTCGAATTCAATCACGGAGGTTTCCAATGGAAAGCAGTGAAATGACGAAAATACTGGTCATATTTACAACTCCGGGTACTTCCGGTGGCGTTTTCATGGGACTGTGCTTTAAATATTAAGAGTTCATGCTTACAGAGCTCAGAATTGGTGTCTAAATCCTTGGAATGACGAGAATAGTGTTTTTGTTTACAATTAAGGAGGATAGGCTTTGGTGTTTTTTTGTGTGAATCAGTTGAAATGGTGACGATTCCAGTAAATACTTCTAAGCAAACTGTCTAATTTTGGTAAAACTGTTAAAATACACAATGATAGTTCCCAGAAATGATTAAGAATGTGTAAGAAACAACTCAAGTACTCGTAAATAGGGTCTTACTACATTTACTGTCATATTCAGTCTCGGAGGTTTCCAGTGGAAAGCTGTGAAATGATGAAAATACTGGTAATATTTACAACTCCGGGTACTTCCGGTGGCGTTTTCACGGGACTGTACTTTCAAATATTAAGAGTTCATGCTTACAGAGCTCAGAATTGGTGTTTAATGCCTTGGAATGATGAGAATAGTGTTTATGTTTACAATTAAGGAGGATTGGCTTTGGCGTTTTTTTGTGTGAATCAGGTAAAATGGTGATGATTCCGGAAAATACTTCTAAGCAAACTGTCTAATTTTGGTAAAACTGTTAAAATACACAATGATAGTTCCCAGAAATGATTAACAACGTGTAAGAAACAACTCAAATACTCGTAAATAGAGCCTTACTTCATTTACTGTCATATTCAATCACGGAGGTTTCCAGTGGAAAGCTGTGAAATGATGAAAATACTGGTAATATTTACAACTCCGGGTACTTCCGGTGGCGTTTTCACGGGACTGTGCTTTCAAATATGAAGAGTTCATGCTTACAGAGCTCAGAATTGGTGTCTAAAGCCTTGGAAAGACGAGAATAGTGTTTATGTTTACAATCAAGGAGGATTGGCTTTGGCGTATTTTTGTGTGAATCAGTTGAAATGTTGACGATTCTGGTAAATACTTCTAAGCAAACTGTCTAATTTTGGTAAAACTGTTAAAATAAACAATGATAGTTCCCAGAAATGATTAAGAATGTGTAAGAAACAACTCAAGTACTCGTAAATAGAGCCTTACTACATTTACTATCATATTCAGTCTCGGATGTTTCCAGTGGAAAGCTGTGAAATGATGAAAATACTGGTAATATTTACAACTCCGGGTACTTCCGTTGGCGTTTTCACGGGACTGTGCTTTCAAATATGAAGAGTTCATGCTTACAGAGCTCAGAATTGGTGTCTAAAGCCTTGGAAAGACGAGAATAGTGTTTATGTTTACAATCAAGGAGGATTGGCTTTGGCGTTTTTGTGTGTGAATCAGTTGAAATGGTGACGATTCCGGTAAATACTTCTAAGCAAACTGTCTAATTTTGGTAAAACTGTTAAAATACACAATGATAGTTCCCAGAAATGATTAAGAACGTGTAAGAAACAACTCAAATACTCGTAAATAGAGCCTTACTTCATTTACTGTCGAATTCAATCACGGAGGTTTTCAGTGGAAAGCTGTGAAATGACGAAAATACTGGTAATATTTACAAGTCCGGGTACTTCCGGTGGCGTTTTCACGGGACTGTGCTTTCAAATATTAAGAGTTCATGCTTACAGAGCTCAGAATTGGTGTCTAAAGTCTTGGAATGACGAGAATAGTGTTTATGTTTACAATTAAGGAGGATAGGCTTTGGTGTTTTTTTGTGTGAATCAGTTGAAATGGTGACGATTCCGGTAAATACTTCTAAGCAATCTGTCTAATTTTGGTAAAACTGTTAAAATAAAAAATGATAGTTCCCAGAAATGATTAAGAATGTGTAAGAAACAACTCAAGTACTCGTAAATAGAGCCTTACTACATTTACTATCATATTCAGTCTCGGAGGTTTCCAGTGGAAAGCTGTGAAATGATGAAAATACTGGTAATCTTTACAACTCCGGGCACTTCCGTTGGCGTTTTCACGGGACTGTGCTTTCAAATATGAAGAGTTCATGCTTACAGAGCTCAAAATTGGTGTCTAAAGCCTTGGAAAGACGAGGATAGTGTTTACGTTTACAATTAAGGAGGATTGGCTTTGGTGTTTTTTTGTGTGAATCAGTTAAAATGGTGACGATTCCGGGAAATACTTCTAAGCAAACTGTCTAAGTTTGGTAAAACGGTTAAAATACACAATGATAGTTCCCAGAAATGCTTAAGAACGTGTAAGAAACAACTAAAGTACTAGTAAATAGAGCCTTACTACATTTACTATCATAGTCAATCTCGGAGGTTTCCAGTGGAAAGCTGTGAAATGATGAAAATACTGGTAATATTTACAACTCCGGTTACTTCCGGTGGCGTTTTCACGGGACTGTGCTTTCAATAATGAAGGGTTCATGCTTACAGAGCTCAGAATTGGTGTCTAAAGCCTTGGAATGACGAGAATAGTGTTTATGTTTACAATCAAGGAGGATTGGCTTTGGCGTTTTTGTGTGTGAATCAGTTGAAATGGTGACGATTCCGGTAAATACTTCTAAGCAAACTGTCTAATTTTGGTAAAACTGTTAAAATACACAATGATAGTTCCCAGAAATGATTAAGAACGTGTAAGAAACAACTCAAATACTCGTATATAGAGCCTTACTTCTTTTACTGTCATATTCATTCACGGAAGTTTCCCGTGGAAAGCTGTGAAATGATGAAAATACTGGTAATATTTACAACTCCGGTTATTTCCGGTGGCGTTTTCACGGGACTTTGTTTTCAAATATTAAGGGTTCATGCTTACAGAGCTCAGAATGGGTGTCTAAAGCCCTGGAATGACAAGAATAGTGTTTATGTTTACAATTAAGGAGGATTGGCTTTGGCGTTTTTTTGTGTGAATCAGTTAAAATGGTGACGATTCCGGGAAATACTTCTAAGCAAACTGTCTAAGTTTGATAAAACTGTTAAAATACACAATGATAGTTCCCAGAAATGCTTAAGAACATGTAAGAAACAACTCAAGTACTAGTAAATAGAGTCTTACTACATTTACTGTCGAATTCAATCACGGAGTTTTTCAGTGGAAAGCTGTGAAATGACGAAAATACTGGTAATATTTACAGGTCCGGGTACTTCCGGTGGCGTTTTCACGGGACTGTGCTTTCAAATATTAAGAGTTCATGCTTACAGAGCTCAGAATTGGTGTCTAAATCCTTGGAATGACGAGAATAGTGTTTATGTTTACAATTAAGGAGGATAGGCTTTGGTGTTTTTTTGTGTGAATCAGTTGAAATGGTGATGATTCCGGTAAATACTTCTAATCAAACTGTCTAATTTTGGTAAAACTGTTAAAATACACAATGATAGTTCCCAGAAATGATTAAGAACGTGTAAGAAACAACTCAAATACTCGTAAATAGAGCCTTACTTCATTTACTGTCATATTCAATCACCGAAGTTTCCACTGGAAAGCTGTGAAATGATGAAAATACTGGTAATATTTACAACTCCGGGTACTTCCGGTGGCGTTTTCACGGGACTGTGCTTTCAAATATGAAGAGTTCATGCTTACAGAGCTCAGAATTGGTGTCTAAAGCCTTGGAAAGACGAGAATAGTGTTTATGTTTACAATCAAGGAGGATTGGCTTTGGCGTTTTTGTGTGTGAATCAGTTGAAATGGTGACGATTCCGGTAAATACTTCTAAGCAAACTGTCTAATTTTGGTAAAACTGTTAAAATACACAATGATAGTTCCCAGAAATGATTAAGAACGTGTAAGAAACAACTCAAATACTCGTAAATAGAGCCTTACTTCATTTACTGTCATATTCATTCACGGAAGTTTCCCGTGGAAAGCTGTGAAATGATGAAAATACTGGTAATATTTACAACTCCGGTTATTTCCGGTGGCGTTTTCACGGGACTTTGTTTTCAAATATTAAGGGTTCATGCTTACAGAGCTCAGAATGGGTGTCTAAAGCCCTGGAATGACAAGAATAGTGTTTATGTTTACAATTAAGGAGGATTGGCTTTGGCGTTTTTTTGTGTGAATCAGTTAAAATGGTGACGATTCCGGGAAATACTTCTAAGCAAACTGTCTAATTTTGGTAAAACTGTTAAAATACACAATGATAGTTCCCAGAAATGATTAAGAACGTGTAAGAAACAACTCAAGTACTCGTAAATAGAGTCTTACTACATTTACAGTCGAATTCAATCACGGAGGTTTCCAATGGAAAGCTGTGAAATGACGAAAATACTGGTCATATTTACAACTCCGGGTACTTCCGGTGGCGTTTTCATGGGACTGTGCTTTAAATATTAAGAGTTCATGCTTACAGAGCTCAGAATTGGTGTCTAAATCCTTGGAATGACGAGAATAGTGTTTTTGTTTACAATTAAGGAGGATAGGCTTTGGTGTTTTTTTGTGTGAATCAGTTGAAATGGTGACGATTCCAGTAAATACTTCTAAGCAAACTGTCTAATTTTGGTAAAACTGTTAAAATACACAATGATAGTTCCCAGAAATGATTAAGAATGTGTAAGAAACAACTCAAGTACTCGTAAATAGGGTCTTACTACATTTACTGTCATATTCAGTCTCGGAGGTTTCCAGTGGAAAGCTGTGAAATGATGAAAATACTGGTAATATTTACAACTCCGGGTACTTCCGGTGGCGTTTTCACGGGACTGTACTTTCAAATATTAAGAGTTCATGCTTACAGAGCTCAGAATTGGTGTTTAAAGCCTTGGAATGATGAGAATAGTGTTTATGTTTACAATTAAGGAGGATTGGCTTTGGCGTTTTTTTGTGTGAATCAGGTAAAATGGTGATGATTCCGGAAAATACTTCTAAGCAAACTGTCTAATTTTGGTAAAACTGTTAAAATACACAATGATAGTTCCCAGAAATGATTAACAACGTGTAAGAAACAACTCAAATACTCGTAAATAGAGCCTTACTTCATTTACTGTCATATTCAATCACGGAGGTTTCCAGTGGAAAGCTGTGAAATGATGAAAATACTGGTAATATTTACAACTCCGGGTACTTCCGGTGGCGTTTTCACGGGACTGTGCTTTCAAATATGAAGAGTTCATGCTTACAGAGCTCAGAATTGGTGTCTAAAGCCTTGGAAAGACGAGAATAGTGTTTATGTTTACAAACAAGGAGGATTGGCTTTGGTGTTTTTTTGTGTGAATCAGTTAAAATGGTGACGATTCCGGGAAATACTTCTAAGCAAACTGTCTAAGTTTGGTAAAACTGTTAAAATACACAATGATAGTTCCCAGAAATGCTTAAGAACGTGTAAGAAACAACTAAAGTACTAGTATATAGGGCCTTACTACATTTACTGTCATATTCAATCTCGGAAGTTTCCAGTGGAAAGCTGTGAAATGATGAAAATACTGGTAATATTTACAACTCCGGTTACTTCCGGTGGCGTTTTCACGTGAATGTGCTTTCAAATATGAAGGGTTCATGCTTACAGAGCTCAGAATTGGTGTCTAAAGCCTTGGAATGACGAGAATAGTGTTTATGTTTACAATCAAGGAGGATTGGCTTTGGCGTTTTTGTGTGTGAATCAGTTGAAATGGTGACGATTCCGGTAAATACTTCTAAGCAAACTGTCTAATTTTGGTAAAACTGTTAAAATACACAATGATAGTTCCCAGAAATGATTAAGAATGTGTAAGAAACAACTCAAGTACTCGTGAATACGGTCTTACTACATTTACTGTCATATTCAGTCTCGGAGGTTTCCAGTGGAAAGCTGTGAAATGATGAAAATACTGGTAATATTTACAACTCCGGGTACTTCCGGTGGCGTTTTCACGGGACTGTGCTTTCAAATATGAAGAGTTCATGCTTACAGAGCTCAGAATTGGTGTTTAAAGCCTTGGAATGATGAGAATAGTGTTTATGTTTACAAACAAGGAGGATTGGCTTTGGCGTATTTTTGTGTGAATCAGTTGAAATGGTGACGATTCTGGAAAATACTTCTAAGTAAACTGTCTAATTTTGGTAAAACTGTTAAAATAAACAATGATAGTTCCCAGAAATGATTAAGAATGTGTAGGAAACAACTCAAGTACTCGTAAATAGAGCCTTACTACATTTACTATCATATTCAGTCTCGGAGGTTTCCAGTGGAAAGCTGTGAAATGATGAAAATACTGGTAATATTTACAACTCCGGGTACTTCCGTTGGCGTTTTCACGGGACTGTGCTTTCAAATATGAAGAGTTCATGCTTACAGAGCTCAGAATTGGTGTCTAAAGCCTTGGAAAGACGAGAATAGTGTTCATGTTTACAATTAAGGAGGATTGGCTTTGGTGTTTTTTTGTGTGAATCAGTTAAAATGGTGACGATTCCGGGAAATACTTCTAAGCAAACTGTCTAAGTTTGGTAAAACTGTTAAAATACACAATGATAGTTCCCAGAAATGCTTAAGAACGTGTAAGAAACAACTAAAGTACTAGTAAATAGAGTCTTACTACATTTACTGTCAAATTCAATCACGGAGGTTTCCAGTGGAAAGCTGTGGAATGACGAAAATACTGGTAATATTTACAACTCCGGGTATTCCGGTGGCGTTTTCAAGGGACTTTGCTTTCAAGTATTAAGGGTTCATGCTTACAGAGCTCAGAATTGGTGTCTAAAGCCCCGGAATGACAAGAATAGTGTTTATGTTTACAATTAAGGAGGATTGGCTTTGGCGTTTTTTTGTGTGAATCAGGTAAAATGGTGATGATTCCGGAAAATACTTCTAAGCAAACTGTCTAATTTCGGTAAAACTGTTAAAATACACAATGATAGTTCCCAGAAATGATTAAGAACGTGTAAGAAACAACTCAAATACTCGCAAATAGAGCCTTACTTCATTTACTGTCATATTCATTCACGGAAGTTTCCCGTGGAAAGCTGTGAAATGATGAAAATACTGGTAATATTTACAACTCCGGTTATTTCCGGTGGCGTTTTCACGGGACTTTGTTTTCAAATATTAAGGGTTCATGCTTACAGAGCTCAGAATGTGTGTCAAAAGCCCTGGAATGACAAGAATAGTGTTTATGTTTACAATTAAGGAGGATTGGCTTTGGCGTTTTTTTGTGTGAATCAGTTAAAATGGTGACGATTCCGGGAAATACTTCTAAGCAAACTGTCTAAGTTTGGTAAAACTGTTAAAATACACAATGATAGTTCCCAGAAATGCTTAAGAACATGTAAGAAACAACTCAAGTACTAGTAAATAGAGTCTTACTACATTTACTGTCGAATTCAATCACGGAGGTTTTCAGTGGAAAGCTGTGAAATGACGAAAATACTGGTAATATTTGCAAGTCCGGGTACTTCCGGTGGCGTTTTCACGGGACTGTGCTTTCAAATATTAAGAGTTCATGCTTACAGAGCTCAGAATTGGTGTCTAAATCCTTGGAATGACGAGAATAGTGTTTATGTTTACAATTAAGGAGGATAGGCTTTGGTGTTTTTTTGTGTGAATCAGTTGAAATGGTGACGATTCCGGTAAATACTTCTAAGCAAACTGTCTAATTTTGGTAAAACTGTTAAAATACACAATGATAGTTCCCAGAAATGATTAAGAATGTGTAAGAAACAACTCAAGTACTCGTAAATAGGGTCTTACTACATTTACTGTCATATTCAGTCTCGGAGGTTTCCAGTGGAAAGCTGTGAAATGATGAAAATACTGGAAATATTTACAACTCCGGGTACTTCCGGTGGCGTTTTCACGGGACTGTGCTTTCAAATATGAAGAGTTCATGCTTACAGAGCTCAGAATTGGTGTTTAAAGCCTTGGAATGATGAGAATAGTGTTTATGTTTACAATTAAGGAGGATTGGCTTTGGCGTTTTTTTGTGTGAATCAGGTAAAATGGTGATGATTCCGGAAAATACTTCTAAGCAAACTGTCTAATTTTGGTAAAACTGTTAAAATACACAATGATAGTTCCCAGAAATGATTAACAACGTGTAAGAAACAACTCAAATACTCGTAAATAGAGCCTTACTTCATTTACTGTCATATTCAATCACGGAGGTTTCCAGTGGAAAGCTGTGAAATGATGAAAATACTGGTAATATTTACAACTCCGGGTACTTCCGGTGGCGTTTTCACGGGACTGTGCTTTCAAATATGAAGAGTTCATGCTTACAGAGCTCAGAATTGGTGTCTAAAGCCTTGGAAAGACGAGAATAGTGTTTATGTTTACAATCAAGGAGGATTGGCTTTGGCGTTTTTGTGTGTGAATCAGTTGAAATGGTGACGATTCCGGTAAATACTTCTAAGCAAACTGTCTAATTTTGGTAAAACTGTTAAAATACACAATGATAGTTCCCAGAAATGATTAAGAACGTGTAAGAAACAACTCAAATACTCGTAAATAGAGCCTTACTTCATTTACTGTCATATTCATTCACGGAAGTTTCCCGTGGAAAGCTGTGAAATGATGAAAATACTGGTAATATTTACAACTCCGGTTATTTCCGGTGGCGTTTTCACGGGACTTTGTTTTCAAATATTAAGGGTTCATGCTTACAGAGCTCAGAATGGGTGTCTAAAGCCCTGGAATGACAAGAATAGTGTTTATGTTTACAATTAAGGAGGATTGGCTTTGGCGTTTTTTTGTGTGAATCAGTTAAAATGGTGACGATTCCGGGAAATACTTCTAAGCAAACTGTCTAATTTTGGTAAAACTGTTAAAATACACAATGATAGTTCCCAGAAATGATTAAGAACGTGTAAGAAACAACTCAAGTACTCGTAAATAGAGTCTTACTACATTTACAGTCGAATTCAATCACGGAGGTTTCCAATGGAAAGCTGTGAAATGACGAAAATACTGGTCATATTTACAACTCCGGGTACTTCCGGTGGCGTTTTCATGGGACTGTGCTTTAAATATTAAGAGTTCATGCTTACAGAGCTCAGAATTGGTGTCTAAATCCTTGGAATGACGAGAATAGTGTTTATGTTTACAATTAAGGAGGATAGGCTTTGGTGTTTTTTTGTGTGAATCAGTTGAAATGGTGACGATTCCAGTAAATACTTCTAAGCAAACTGTCTAATTTTGGTAAAACTGTTAAAATACACAATGATAGTTCCCAGAAATGATTAAGAATGTGTAAGAAACAACTCAAGTACTCGTAAATAGGGTCTTACTACATTTACTGTCATATTCAGTCTCGGAGGTTTCCAGTGGAAAGCTGTGAAATGATGAAAATACTGGTAATATTTACAACTCCGGGTACTTCCGGTGGCGTTTTCACGGGACTGTACTTTCAAATATTAAGAGTTCATGCTTACAGAGCTCAGAATTGGTGTTTAAAGCCTTGGAATGATGAGAATAGTGTTTATGTTTACAATTAAGGAGGATTGGCTTTGGCGTTTTTTTGTGTGAATCAGGTAAAATGGTGATGATTCCGGAAAATACTTCTAAGCAAACTGTCTAATTTTGGTAAAACTGTTAAAATACACAATGATAGTTCCCAGAAATGATTAACAACGTGTAAGAAACAACTCAAATACTCGTAAATAGAGCCTTACTTCATTTACTGTCATATTCAATCACGGAGGTTTCCAGTGGAAAGCTGTGAAATGATGAAAATACTGGTAATATTTACAACTCCGGGTACTTCCGGTGGCGTTTTCACGGGACTGTGCTTTCAAATATGAAGAGTTCATGCTTACAGAGCTCAGAATTGGTGTCTAAAGCCTTGGAAAGACGAGAATAGTGTTTATGTTTACAAACAAGGAGGATTGGCTTTGGTGTTTTTTTGTGTGAATCAGTTAAAATGGTGACGATTCCGGGAAATACTTCTAAGCAAACTGTCTAAGTTTGGTAAAACTGTTAAAATACACAATGATAGTTCCCAGAAATGCTTAAGAACGTGTAAGAAACAACTAAAGTACTAGTATATAGGGCCTTACTACATTTACTGTCATATTCAATCTCGGAAGTTTCCAGTGGAAAGCTGTGAAATGATGAAAATACTGGTAATATTTACAACTCCGGTTACTTCCGGTGGCGTTTTCACGTGAATGTGCTTTCAAATATGAAGGGTTCATGCTTACAGAGCTCAGAATTGGTGTCTAAAGCCTTGGAATGACGAGAATAGTGTTTATGTTTACAATCAAGGAGGATTGGCTTTGGCGTTTTTGTGTGTGAATCAGTTGAAATGGTGACGATTCCGGTAAATACTTCTAAGCAAACTGTCTAATTTTGGTAAAACTGTTAAAATACACAATGATAGTTCCCAGAAATGATTAAGAATGTGTAAGAAACAACTCAAGTACTCGTGAATACGGTCTTACTACATTTACTGTCATATTCAGTCTCGGAGGTTTCCAGTGGAAAGCTGTGAAATGATGAAAATACTGGTAATATTTACAACTCCGGGTACTTCCGGTGGCGTTTTCACGGGACTGTGCTTTCAAATATGAAGAGTTCATGCTTACAGAGCTCAGAATTGGTGTTTAAAGCCTTGGAATGATGAGAATAGTGTTTATGTTTACAAACAAGGAGGATTGGCTTTGGCGTATTTTTGTGTGAATCAGTTGAAATGGTGACCATTCTGGAAAATACTTCTAAGTAAACTGTCTAATTTTGGTAAAACTGTTAAAATAAACAATGATAGTTCCCAGAAATGATTAAGAATGTGTAGGAAACAACTCAAGTACTCGTAAATAGAGCCTTACTACATTTACTATCATATTCAGTCTCGGAGGTTTCCAGTGGAAAGCTGTGAAATGATGAAAATACTGGTAATATTTACAACTCCGGGTACTTCCGTTGGCGTTTTCACGGGACTGTGCTTTCAAATATGAAGAGTTCATGCTTACAGAGCTCAGAATTGGTGTCTAAAGCCTTGGAAAGACGAGAATAGTGTTCATGTTTACAATTAAGGAGGATTGGCTTTGGTGTTTTTTTGTGTGAATCAGTTAAAATGGTGACGATTCCGGGAAATACTTCTAAGCAAACTGTCTAAGTTTGGTAAAACTGTTAAAATACACAATGATAGTTCCCAGAAATGCTTAAGAACGTGTAAGAAACAACTAAAGTACTAGTAAATAGAGTCTTACTACATTTACTGTCAAATTCAATCACGGAGGTTTCCAGTGGAAAGCTGTGGAATGACGAAAATACTGGTAATATTTACAACTCCGGGTATTCCGGTGGCGTTTTCAAGGGACTTTGCTTTCAAGTATTAAGGGTTCATGCTTACAGAGCTCAGAATTGGTGTCTAAAGCCCCGGAATGACAAGAATAGTGTTTATGTTTACAATTAAGGAGGATTGGCTTTGGCGTTTTTTTGTGTGAATCAGGTAAAATGGTGATGATTCCGGAAAATACTTCTAAGCAAACTGTCTAATTTCGGTAAAACTGTTAAAATACACAATGATAGTTCCCAGAAATGATTAAGAACGTGTAAGAAACAACTCAAATACTCGCAAATAGAGCCTTACTTCATTTACTGTCATATTCATTCACGGAAGTTTCCCGTGGAAAGCTGTGAAATGATGAAAATACTGGTAATATTTACAACTCCGGTTATTTCCGGTGGCGTTTTCACGGGACTTTGTTTTCAAATATTAAGGGTTCATGCTTACAGAGCTCAGAATGTGTGTCAAAAGCCCTGGAATGACAAGAATAGTGTTTATGTTTACAATTAAGGAGGATTGGCTTTGGCGTTTTTTTGTGTGAATCAGTTAAAATGGTGACGATTCCGGGAAATACTTCTAAGCAAACTGTCTAAGTTTGGTAAAACTGTTAAAATACACAATGATAGTTCCCAGAAATGCTTAAGAACATGTAAGAAACAACTCAAGTACTAGTAAATAGAGTCTTACTACATTTACTGTCGAATTCAATCACGGAGGTTTTCAGTGGAAAGCTGTGAAATGACGAAAATACTGGTAATATTTGCAAGTCCGGGTACTTCCGGTGGCGTTTTCACGGGACTGTGCTTTCAAATATTAAGAGTTCATGCTTACAGAGCTCAGAATTGGTGTCTAAATCCTTGGAATGACGAGAATAGTGTTTATGTTTACAATTAAGGAGGATAGGCTTTGGTGTTTTTTTGTGTGAATCAGTTGAAATGGTGACGATTCCGGTAAATACTTCTAAGCAAACTGTCTAATTTTGGTAAAACTGTTAAAATACACAATGATAGTTCCCAGAAATGATTAAGAATGTGTAAGAAACAACTCAAGTACTCGTAAATAGGGTCTTACTACATTTACTGTCATATTCAGTCTCGGAGGTTTCCAGTGGAAAGCTGTGAAATGATGAAAATACTGGAAATATTTACAACTCCGGGTACTTCCGGTGGCGTTTTCACGGGACTGGGCTTTCAAATATTAAGAGTTCATGCTTACAGAGCTCAGAATTGGTGTTTAAAGCCTTGGAATGATGAGAATAGTGTTTATGTTTACAATTAAGGAGGATTGGCTTTGGCGTTTTTTTGTGTGAATCAGGTAAAATGGTGATGATTCCGGAAAATACTTCTAAGCAAACTGTCTAATTTTGGTAAAACTGTTAAAATACACAATGATAGTTCCCAGAAATGATTAACAACGTGTAAGAAACAACTCAAATACTCGTAAATAGAGCCTTACTTCATTTACTGTCATATTCAATCACGGAGGTTTCCAGTGGAAAGCTGTGAAATGATGAAAATACTGGTAATATTTACAACTCCGGGTACTTCCGGTGGCGTTTTCACGGGACTGTGCTTTCAAATATGAAGAGTTCATGCTTACAGAGCTCAGAATTGGTGTCTAAAGCCTTGGAAAGACGAGAATAGTGTTTATGTTTAAAAACAAGGAGGATTGGCTTTGGTGTTTTTTTTGTGTGAATCAGTTAAAATGGTGACGATTCCGGGAAATACTTCTAAGCAAACTGTCTAAGTTTGGTAAAACTGTTAAAATACACAATGATAGTTCCCAGAAATGCTTAAGAACGTGTAAGAAACAACTAAAGTACTAGTAAATAGAGCCTTACTACATTTACTGTCATATTCAATCTCGGAAATTTCCAGTGGAAAGCTGTGAAATGATGAAAATA
This sequence comes from Myotis daubentonii, assembly GCF_963259705.1. Taxonomy (NCBI): domain Eukaryota; kingdom Metazoa; phylum Chordata; class Mammalia; order Chiroptera; family Vespertilionidae; genus Myotis; species Myotis daubentonii. Next base: position 510,576 of record NC_081851.1, read on the forward strand.
CTGGTAATATTTACAACTCCGGTTACTTCCGGTGGCGTTTTCACGTGACTGTGCTTTCAAATATGAAGGGTTCATGCTTACAGAGCTCAGAATTGGTGTCTAAAGCCTTGGAATGACGAGAATAGTGTTTATGTTTACAATCAAGGAGGATTGGCTTTGGCGTTTTTGTGTGTGAATCAGTTGAAATGGTGACGATTCCGGTAAATACTTCTAAGCAAACTGTCTAATTTTGGTAAAACTGTTAAAATACACAATGATAGTTCCCAGAAATGATTAAGAATGTGTAAGAAACAACTCAAGTACTCGTAAATAGAGCCTTACTTCATTTACTGTCATATTCATTCACGGAAGTTTCCCGTGGAAAGCTGTGAAATGATGAAAATACTGGTAATATTTACAACTCCGGTTATTTCCGGTGGCGTTTTCACGGGACTTTGTTTTCAAATATTAAGGGTTCATGCTTACAGAGCTCAGAATGGGTGTCTAAAGCCCTGGAATGACAAGAATAGTGTTTATGTTTACAATTAAGGAGGATTGGCTTTGGCGGTTTTTTGTGTGAATCAGTTAAAATGGTGACGATTCCGGGAAATACTTCTAAGCAAACTGTCTAAGTTTGGTAAAACTGTTAAAATACACAATGATAGTTCCCAGAAATGCTTAAGAACATGTAAGAAACAACTCAAGTACTAGTAAATAGAGTCTTACTACATTTACTGTCGAATTCAATCACGGAGGTTTTAAGTGGAAAGCTGTGAAATGACGAAAATACTGGTAATATTTACAAGTCGGGGTACTTCCGGTGGCGTTTTCACGGGACTGTGCTTTCAAATATTAAGAGTTCATGCTTACAGAGCTCAGAATTGGTGTCTAAAGCTTTGGAATGACCAGAATAGTGTTTATGTTTACAATTAAGGAGGATAGGCTTTGGTGTTTTTTTGTGTGAATCAGTTGAAATGGTGACGATTCCAGTAAATACTTCTAAGCAAACTGTCTAATTTTGGTAAAACTGTTAAAATACACAATGATAGTTCCCAGAAATGATTAAGAATGTGTAAGAAACAACTCAAGTACTCGTAAATAGGGTCTTACTACATTTACTGTCATATTCAGTCTCGGAGGTTTCCAGTGGAAAGCTGTGAAATGATGAAAATACTGGTAATATTTACAACTCCGTGTACTTCCGGTGGCGTTTTCACGGGACTGGGCTTTCAAATATTAAGAGTTCATGCTTACAGAGCTCAGAATTGGTGTTTAAAGCCTTGGAATGATGAGAATAGTGTTTATGTTTACAATTAAGGAGGATTGGCTTTGGCGTTTTTTTGTGTGAATCAGGTAAAATGGTGATGATTCCGGAAAATACTTGTAAGCAAACTGTCTAATTTTGGTAAAACTGTTAAAATACACAATGATAGTTCCCAGAAATGATTAACAACGTGTAAGAAACAACTCAAATACTCGTAAATAGAGCCTTACTTCATTTACTGTCATATTCAATCACGGAGGTTTCCAGTGGAAAGCTGTGAAATGATGAAAATACTGGTAATATTTACAACTCCGGGTACTTCCGTTGGCGTTTTCACGGGACTGTGCTTTCAAATATGAAGAGTTCATGCTTACAGAGCTCAGAATTGGTGTCTAAAGCTTTGGAATGACCAGAATAGTGTTTATGTTTACAAACAAGGAGGATTGGCTTTGGTGTTTTTTTGTGTGAATCAGTTAAAATGGTGACGATTCCGGGAAATACTTCTAAGCAAACTGTCTAATTTTGGTAAAACTGTTAAAATACACAATGATAGTTCCCAGAAATGCTTAAGAACGTGTAAGAAACAACTAAAGTACTAGTAAATAGAGCCTTACTACATTTACTGTCATATTCAATCTCGGAAGTTTCCAGTGGAAAGCTGTGAAATGATGAAAATACTGGTAATATTTACAACTCCGGTTACTTCCGGTGGCATTTTCACGTGACTGTGCTTTCAAATATGAAGGGTTCATGCTTACAGAGCTCAGAATTGGTGTCTGAAGCCTTGGAATGACGAGAATAGTGTTTATGTTTACAATCAAGGAGGATTGGCTTTGGCGTTTTTGTGTGTGAATCAGTTGAAATGGTGACGATTCCGGTAAATACTTCTAAGCAAACTGTCTAATTTTGGTAAAACTGTTAAAATACACAATGATAGTTCCCAGAAATGATTAAGAACGTGTAAGAAACAACTCAAATACTCGTAAATAGAGCCTTACTTCATTTACTGTCATATTCAATCACGGAAGTTTCCAGTGGAAAGCTGTGAAATGATGAAAATACTGGTAATATTTACAACTCTGGGTACTTCCGGAGGCGTTTTCACCGGACTGTGCTTTCAAATATGAAGAGTTCATGCTTACAGAGCTCAGAATTGGTGTCTAAAGCCTTTGAAAGACGAGAATAGTGTTTATGTTTACAATCAAGGAGGATTGGCTTTGGCGTATTTTTGTGTGAATCAGTTGAAATGGTGACGATTCTGGTAAATACTTCTAAGCAAACTGTCTAATTTTGGAAAAACTGTTAAAATAAACAATGATAGTTCCCAGAAATGATTAAGAATGTGTAAGAAACAACTCAAGTACTCGTAAATAGAGCCTTACTACATTTACTATCATATTCAGTCTCGGAGGTTTCCAGTGGAAAGCTGTGAAATGATGAAAATACTGGTAATATTTACAACTCCGGTTACTTCCGGTGGCGTTTTCACGGGACTTTTTTTTCAAATATTAAGGGTTCATGCTTACAGAGCTCAGAATGGGTGTCTAAAACCCAGGAATGACAAGAATAGTGTTTATGTTTACAATTAAGGAAGATTGGCTTTGGCGTTTTTTTGTGTGAATCAGTTAAAATGGTGACGATTCCGGTAAATACTTCTAAGCAAACTGTCTAATTTTGGTAAAACTGTTAAAATACACAATGATAGTTCCCAGAACTGATTAAGAACGTGTAAGAAACAACTCAAGTACTCGTAAATAGAGTCTTACTACATTTACAGTCGAATTCAATCACGGAGGTTTCCAGTGGAAAGCTGTGAAATGACGAAAATACTGGTCATATTTACAACTCCGGGTACTTCCGGTGGCGTTTTCATGGGACTGTTCTTTAAATATTAAGAGTTCATGATTACAGAGCTCTGAATTGGTGTCTAAAGCCTTGGAATGACGAGAATAGTTTTATGTTTACAATTAAGGAGGATAGGCTCTGGTGGTTTTTTGTGTGAATAAGTTGAAATGGTGACGACTCCATGAAATACTTCTAAGCAAACTGTCTAATTTTGGTAAAACTGTTAAAATACACAATGATAGTTCCCAGAAATGCTTAAGAACATGTAAGAAACAACTCAAGTACTAGTAAATAGAGTCTTACTACATTTACTGTCGAATTCAATCACGGAGGTTTCCAGTGGAAAGCTGTGAAATGACGAAAATACTGGTAATATTTACAAGTCCGGGTACTTCCGGTGGCGTTTTCACGGGACTGTGCTTTCAAATATTAAGAGTTCATGCTTACAGAGCTCAGAATTGGTGTCTAAATCCTTGGAATGAGGAGAATAGTGTTTATGTTTACAATTAAGGAGGATAGGCTTTGGTGTTTTTTTGTGTGAATCAGTTGAAATGGTGACGATTCCGGTAAATACTTCTAAGCAAACTGTCTAATTTTGGTAAAACTGTTAAAATACACAATGATAGTTCCCAGAAATGATTAAGAATGTGTAAGAAACAACTCAAGTACTCGTAAATAGGGTCTTACTACATTTACTGTCATATTCAGTCTCGGAGGTTTCCAGTGGAAAGCTGTGAAATGATGAAAATACTGGTAATATTTACAACTCCGGGTACTTCCGGTGGCGTTTTCACGGGACTGTGCTTTCAAATATGAAGAGTTCATGCTTACAGAGCTCAGAATTGGTGTCTAAAGCCTTGGAAAGACGAGAATAGTGTTTATGTTTACAAACAAGGAGGATTGGCTTTGGCGTATTTTTGTGTGAATCAGTTGAAATGGTGACGATTCTGGTAAATACTTCTAAGCAAACTGTCTAATTTTGGTAAAACTGTTAAAATAAACAATGATAGTTCCCAGAAATGATTAAGAATGTGTAAGAAACAACTCAAGTACTCGTAAATAGAGCCTTACTACATTTACTATCATATTCAGTCTCGGAGGTTTCCAGTGGAAAGCTGTGAAATGATGAAAATACTGGTAATATTTACAACTCCGGGTACTTCCGTTGGCGTTTTCACGGGACTGTGCTTTCAAATATGAAGAGTTCATGCTTACAGAGCTCAGAATTGGTGTCTAAAGCCTTGGAAAGACGAGAATAATGTTCATGTTTACAATTAAAGAGGATTGGCTTTGGTGTTTTTTTGTGTGAATCAGTTGAAATGGTGACGATTCCGGTAAATACTTCTAAGCAAACTGTCTAATTTTGGTAAAACTGTTAAAATACACAATGATAGTTCCCAGAAATGATTAAGAACGTGTAAGAAACAACTCAAATACTCGTAAATAGAGCCTTACTTCATTTACTGTCATATTCAATCACGGAAGTTTCCAGTGGAAAGCTGTGAAATGATGAAAATACTGGTAATATTTACAACTCTGGGTACTTCCGGAGGCGTTTTCACCGGACTGTGCTTTCAAATATGAAGAGTTCATGCTTACAGAGCTCAGAATTGGTGTCTAAAGCCTTTGAAAGACGAGAATAGTGTTTATGTTTACAATCAAGGAGGATTGGCTTTGGCGTATTTTTGTGTGAATCAGTTGAAATGGTGACGATTCTGGTAAATACTTCTAAGCAAACTGTCTAATTTTGGAAAAACTGTTAAAATAAACAATGATAGTTCCCAGAAATGATTAAGAATGTGTAAGAAACAACTCAAGTACTCGTAAATAGAGCCTTACTACATTTACTATCATATTCAGTCTCGGAGGTTTCCAGTGGAAAGCTGTGAAATGATGAAAATACTGGTAATATTTACAACTCCGGTTACTTCCGGTGGCGTTTTCACGGGACTTTTTTTTCAAATATTAAGGGTTCATGCTTACAGAGCTCAGAATGGGTGTCTAAAACCCAGGAATGACAAGAATAGTGTTTATGTTTACAATTAAGGAAGATTGGCTTTGGCGTTTTTTTGTGTGAATCAGTTAAAATGGTGACGATTCCGGTAAATACTTCTAAGCAAACTGTCTAATTTTGGTAAAACTGTTAAAATACACAATGATAGTTCCCAGAACTGATTAAGAACGTGTAAGAAACAACTCAAGTACTCGTAAATAGAGTCTTACTACATTTACAGTCGAATTCAATCACGGAGGTTTCCAGTGGAAAGCTGTGAAATGACGAAAATACTGGTCATATTTACAACTCCGGGTACTTCCGGTGGCGTTTTCATGGGACTGTTCTTTAAATATTAAGAGTTCATGATTACAGAGCTCTGAATTGGTGTCTAAAGCCTTGGAATGACGAGAATAGTTTTATGTTTACAATTAAGGAGGATAGGCTCTGGTGGTTTTTTGTGTGAATAAGTTGAAATGGTGACGACTCCATGAAATACTTCTAAGCAAACTGTCTAATTTTGGTAAAACTGTTAAAATACACAATGATAGTTCCCAGAAATGCTTAAGAACATGTAAGAAACAACTCAAGTACTAGTAAATAGAGTCTTACTACATTTACTGTCGAATTCAATCACGGAGGTTTCCAGTGGAAAGCTGTGAAATGACGAAAATACTGGTAATATTTACAAGTCCGGGTACTTCCGGTGGCGTTTTCACGGGACTGTGCTTTCAAATATTAAGAGTTCATGCTTACAGAGCTCAGAATTGGTGTCTAAATCCTTGGAATGAGGAGAATAGTGTTTATGTTTACAATTAAGGAGGATAGGCTTTGGTGTTTTTTTGTGTGAATCAGTTGAAATGGTGACGATTCCGGTAAATACTTCTAAGCAAACTGTCTAATTTTGGTAAAACTGTTAAAATACACAATGATAGTTCCCAGAAATGATTAAGAATGTGTAAGAAACAACTCAAGTACTCGTAAATAGGGTCTTACTACATTTACTGTCATATTCAGTCTCGGAGGTTTCCAGTGGAAAGCTGTGAAATGATGAAAATACTGGTAATATTTACAACTCCGGGTACTTCCGGTGGCGTTTTCACGGGACTGTGCTTTCAAATATGAAGAGTTCATGCTTACAGAGCTCAGAATTGGTGTCTAAAGCCTTGGAAAGACGAGAATAGTGTTTATGTTTACAAACAAGGAGGATTGGCTTTGGCGTATTTTTGTGTGAATCAGTTGAAATGGTGACGATTCTGGTAAATACTTCTAAGCAAACTGTCTAATTTTGGTAAAACTGTTAAAATAAACAATGATAGTTCCCAGAAATGATTAAGAATGTGTAAGAAACAACTCAAGTACTCGTAAATAGAGCCTTACTACATTTACTATCATATTCAGTCTCGGAGGTTTCCAGTGGAAAGCTGTGAAATGATGAAAATACTGGTAATATTTACAACTCCGGGTACTTCCGTTGGCGTTTTCACGGGACTGTGCTTTCAAATATGAAGAGTTCATGCTTACAGAGCTCAGAATTGGTGTCTAAAGCCTTGGAAAGACGAGAATAATGTTCATGTTTACAATTAAAGAGGATTGGCTTTGGTGTTTTTTTGTGTGAATCAGTTGAAATGGTGACGATTCCGGTAAATACTTCTAAGCAAACTGTCTAATTTTGGTAAAACTGTTAAAATACACAATGATAGTTCCCAGAAATGATTAAGAATGTGTAAGAAACAACTCAAGTACTCGTAAATAGGGTCTTACTACATTTACTGTCATATTCAGTCTCGGAGGTTTCCAGTGGAAAGCTGTGAAATGATGAAAATACTGGTAATATTTACAACTCCGGGTACTTCCGGTGGCGTTTTCACGGGACTGGGCTTTCAAATATTAAGAGTTCATGCTTACAGAGCTCAGAATTGGTGTTTAAAGCCTTGGAATGATGAGAATAGTGTTTATGTTTACAATTAAGGAGGATTGGCTTTGGCGTTTTTTTGTGTGAATCAGGTAAAATGGTGATGATTCCGGAAAATACTTGTAAGCAAACTGTCTAATTTTGGTAAAACTGTTAAAATACACAATGATAGTTCCCAGAAATGATTAACAACGTGTAAGAAACAACTCAAATACTCGTAAATAGAGCCTTACTTCATTTACTGTCATATTCAATCACGGAGGTTTCCAGTGGAAAGCTGTGAAATAATGAAAATACTGGTAATATTTACAACTCCGGGTACTTCCGGTGGCGTTTTCACGGGACTGTGCTTTCAAATATGAAGAGTTCATGCTTACAGAGCTCAGAATTGGTGTCTAAAGCCTTGGAAAGACGAGAATAGTGTTTATGTTTAAAAACAAGGAGGATTGGCTTTGGTGTTTTTTTTGTGTGAATCAGTTAAAATGGTGACGATTCCGGGAAATACTTCTAAGCAAACTGTCTAAGTTTGGTAAAACTGTTAAAATACACAATGATAGTTCCCAGAAATGCTTAAGAACGTGTAAGAAACAACTAAAGTACTAGTAAATAGAGCCTTACTACATTTACTGTCATATTCAATCTCGGAAGTTTCCAGTGGAAAGCTGTGAAATGATGAAAATACTGGTAATATTTACAACTCTGGTTACTTCCGGTGGCGTTTTCACGTGACTGTGCTTTCAAATATGAAGGGTTCATGCTTACAGAGCTCAGAATTGGTGTCTGAAGCCTTGGAATGACGAGAATAGTGTTTATGTTTACAAACAAGGAGGATTGGCTTTGGCGTATTTTTGTGTGAATCAGTTGAAATGGTGACGATTCTGGTAAATACTTCTAAGCAAACTGTCTAATTTTGGTAAAACTGTTAAAATAAACAATGATAGTTCCCAGAAATGATTAAGAATGTGTAAGAAACAACTCAAGTACTCGTAAATAGAGCCTTACTACATTTACTATCATATTCAGTCTCGGAGGTTTCCAGTGGAAAGCTGTGAAATGATGAAAATACTGGTAATATTTACAACTCCGGTTACTTCCGGTGGCGTTTTCACGGGACTTTTTTTTCAAATATTAAGGGTTCATGCTTACAGAGCTCAGAATGGGTGTCTAAAACCCAGGAATGACAAGAATAGTGTTTATGTTTACAATTAAGGAAGATTGGCTTTGGCGTTTTTTTGTGTGAATCAGTTAAAATGGTGACGATTCCGGTAAATACTTCTAAGCAAACTGTCTAATTTTGGTAAAACTGTTAAAATACACAATGATAGTTCCCAGAACTGATTAAGAACGTGTAAGAAACAACTCAAGTACTCGTAAATAGAGTCTTACTACATTTACAGTCGAATTCAATCACGGAGGTTTCCAGTGGAAAGCTGTGAAATGACGAAAATACTGGTCATATTTACAACTCCGGGTACTTCCGGTGGCGTTTTCATGGGACTGTTCTTTAAATATTAAGAGTTCATGATTACAGAGCTCTGAATTGGTGTCTAAAGCCTTGGAATGACGAGAATAGTTTTATGTTTACAATTAAGGAGGATAGGCTCTGGTGGTTTTTTGTGTGAATAAGTTGAAATGGTGACGACTCCATGAAATACTTCTAAGCAAACTGTCTAATTTTGGTAAAACTGTTAAAATACACAATGATAGTTCCCAGAAATGCTTAAGAACATGTAAGAAACAACTCAAGTACTAGTAAATAGAGTCTTACTACATTTACTGTCGAATTCAATCACGGAGGTTTCCAGTGGAAAGCTGTGAAATGACGAAAATACTGGTAATATTTACAAGTCCGGGTACTTCCGGTGGCGTTTTCACGGGACTGTGCTTTCAAATATTAAGAGTTCATGCTTACAGAGCTCAGAATTGGTGTCTAAATCCTTGGAATGAGGAGAATAGTGTTTATGTTTACAATTAAGGAGGATAGGCTTTGGTGTTTTTTTGTGTGAATCAGTTGAAATGGTGACGATTCCGGTAAATACTTCTAAGCAAACTGTCTAATTTTGGTAAAACTGTTAAAATACACAATGATAGTTCCCAGAAATGATTAAGAATGTGTAAGAAACAACTCAAGTACTCGTAAATAGGGTCTTACTACATTTACTGTCATATTCAGTCTCGGAGGTTTCCAGTGGAAAGCTGTGAAATGATGAAAATACTGGTAATATTTACAACTCCGGGTACTTCCGGTGGCGTTTTCACGGGACTGTGCTTTCAAATATGAAGAGTTCATGCTTACAGAGCTCAGAATTGGTGTCTAAAGCCTTGGAAAGACGAGAATAGTGTTTATGTTTACAAACAAGGAGGATTGGCTTTGGCGTATTTTTGTGTGAATCAGTTGAAATGGTGACGATTCTGGTAAATACTTCTAAGCAAACTGTCTAATTTTGGTAAAACTGTTAAAATAAACAATGATAGTTCCCAGAAATGATTAAGAATGTGTAAGAAACAACTCAAGTACTCGTAAATAGAGCCTTACTACATTTACTATCATATTCAGTCTCGGAGGTTTCCAGTGGAAAGCTGTGAAATGATGAAAATACTGGTAATATTTACAACTCCGGGTACTTCCGTTGGCGTTTTCACGGGACTGTGCTTTCAAATATGAAGAGTTCATGCTTACAGAGCTCAGAATTGGTGTCTAAAGCCTTGGAAAGACGAGAATAATGTTCATGTTTACAATTAAAGAGGATTGGCTTTGGTGTTTTTTTGTGTGAATCAGTTGAAATGGTGACGATTCCGGTAAATACTTCTAAGCAAACTGTCTAATTTTGGTAAAACTGTTAAAATACACAATGATAGTTCCCAGAAATGATTAAGAATGTGTAAGAAACAACTCAAGTACTCGTAAATAGGGTCTTACTACATTTACTGTCATATTCAGTCTCGGAGGTTTCCAGTGGAAAGCTGTGAAATGATGAAAATACTGGTAATATTTACAACTCCGGGTACTTCCGGTGGCGTTTTCACGGGACTGGGCTTTCAAATATTAAGAGTTCATGCTTACAGAGCTCAGAATTGGTGTTTAAAGCCTTGGAATGATGAGAATAGTGTTTATGTTTACAATTAAGGAGGATTGGCTTTGGCGTTTTTTTGTGTGAATCAGGTAAAATGGTGATGATTCCGGAAAATACTTGTAAGCAAACTGTCTAATTTTGGTAAAACTGTTAAAATACACAATGATAGTTCCCAGAAATGATTAACAACGTGTAAGAAACAACTCAAATACTCGTAAATAGAGCCTTACTTCATTTACTGTCATATTCAATCACGGAGGTTTCCAGTGGAAAGCTGTGAAATAATGAAAATACTGGTAATATTTACAACTCCGGGTACTTCCGGTGGCGTTTTCACGGGACTGTGCTTTCAAATATGAAGAGTTCATGCTTACAGAGCTCAGAATTGGTGTCTAAAGCCTTGGAAAGACGAGAATAGTGTTTATGTTTAAAAACAAGGAGGATTGGCTTTGGTGTTTTTTTTGTGTGAATCAGTTAAAATGGTGACGATTCCGGGAAATACTTCTAAGCAAACTGTCTAAGTTTGGTAAAACTGTTAAAATACACAATGATAGTTCCCAGAAATGCTTAAGAACGTGTAAGAAACAACTAAAGTACTAGTAAATAGAGCCTTACTACATTTACTGTCATATTCAATCTCGGAAGTTTCCAGTGGAAAGCTGTGAAATGATGAAAATACTGGTAATATTTACAACTCTGGTTACTTCCGGTGGCGTTTTCACGTGACTGTGCTTTCAAATATGAAGGGTTCATGCTTACAGAGCTCAGAATTGGTGTCTGAAGCCTTGGAATGACGAGAATAGTGTTTATGTTTACAATCAAGGAGGATTGGCTTTGGCGTTTTTGTGTGTGAATCAGTTGAAATGGTGACGATTCCGGTAAATACTTCTAAGCAAACTGTCTAATTTTGGTAAAACTGTTAAAATACACAATGATAGTTCCCAGAAATGATTAAGAACGTGTAAGAAACAACTCAAATACTCGTAAATAGAGCCTTACTTCATTTACTGTCATATTCAATCACGGAAGTTTCCAGTGGAAAGCTGTGAAATGATGAAAATACTGGTAATATTTACAACTCCGGGTACTTCCGGAGGCGTTTTCACCGGACTGTGCTTTCAAATATGAAGAGTTCATGCTTACAGAGCTCAGAATTGGTGTCTAAAGCCTTTGAAAGACGAGAATAGTGTTTATGTTTACAATCAAGGAGGATTGGCTTTGGCGTATTTTTGTGTGAATCAGTTGAAATGGTGACGATTCTGGTAAATACTTCTAAGCAAACTGTCTAATTTTGGAAAAACTGTTAAAATAAACAATGATAGTTCCCAGAAATGATTAAGAATGTGTAAGAAACAACTCAAGTACTCGTAAATAGAGCCTTACTACATTTACTATCATATTCAGTCTCGGAGGTTTCCAGTGGAAAGCTGTGAAATGATGAAAATACTGGTAATATTTACAACTCCGGTTACTTCCGGTGGCGTTTTCACGGGACTTTTTTTTCAAATATTAAGGGTTCATGCTTACAGAGCTCAGAATGGGTGTCTAAAACCCAGGAATGACAAGAATAGTGTTTATGTTTACAATTAAGGAGGATTGGCTTTGGCGTTTTTTTGTGTGAATCAGTTAAAATGGTGACGATTCCGGTAAATACTTCTAAGCAAACTGTCTAATTTTGGTAAAACTGTTAAAATACACAATGATAGTTCCCAGAACTGATTAAGAACGTGTAAGAAACAACTCAAGTACTCGTAAATAGAGTCTTACTACATTTACAGTCGAATTCAATCACGGAGGTTTCCAGTGGAAAGCTGTGAAATGACGAAAATACTGGTCATATTTACAACTCCGGGTACTTCCGGTGGCATTTTCATGGGACTGTTCTTTAAATATTAAGAGTTCATGATTACAGAGCTCTGAATCGGTGTCTAAAGCCTTGGAATGACGAGAATAGTGTTTATGTTTACAATTAAGGAGGATAGGCTCTGGTGGTTTTTTGTGTGAATAAGTTGAAATGGTGACGACTCGAGTAAATACTTCTAAGCAAACTGTCTAATTTTGGTAAAACTGTTAAAATACACAATGACAGTTCCCAGAAATGCTTAAGAACATGTAAGAAACAACTCAAGTACTAGTAAATAGAGTCTTACTACATTTACTGTCGAATTCAATCACGGAGGTTTCCAGTGGAAAGCTGTGAAATGACGAAAATACTGGTAATATTTACAACTCCGGGTACTTCCGGTGGCGTTTTCACGGGACTGTGCTTTCAAATATTAAGAGTTCATGCTTACAGAGCTCAGAATTGGTGTCTAAATCCTTGGAATGAGGAGAATAGTGTTTATGTTTACAATTAAGGAGGATAGGCTTTGGTGTTTTTTTGTGTGAATCAGTTGAAATGGTGACGATTCCGGTAAATACTTCTAAGCAAACTGTCTAATTTTGGTAAAACTGTTAAAATACACAATGATAGGTCCCAGAAATGATTAAGAATGTGTAAGAAACAACTCAAGTACTCGTAAATAGGGTCTTACTACATTTACTGTCATATTCAGTCTCGGAGGTTTCCAGTGGAAAGCTGTGAAATGATGAAAATACTGGTAATATTTACAACTCCGGGTACTTCCGGTGGCGTTTTCACGGGACTGTGCTTTCAAATATGAAGAGTTCATGCTTACAGAGCTCAGAATTGGTGTCTAAAGCCTTGGAAAGACGAGAATAGTGTTTATGTTTACAAACAAGGAGGATTGGCTTTGGCGTATTTTTGTGTGAATCAGTTGAAATGGTGACGATTCTGGTAAATACTTCTAAGCAAACTGTCTAATTTTGGTAAAACTGTTAAAATAAACAATGATAGTTCCCAGAAATGATTAAGAATGTGTAAGAAACAACTCAAGTACTCGTAAATAGAGCCTTACTACATTTACTATCATATTCAGTCTCGGAGGTTTCCAGTGGAAAGCTGTGAAATGATGAAAATACTGGTAATATTTACAACTCCGGGTACTTCCGTTGGCGTTTTCACGGGACTGTGCTTTCAAATATGAAGAGTTCATGCTTACAGAGCTCAGAATTGGTGTCTAAAGCCTTGGAAAGACGAGAATAATGTTCATGTTTACAATTAAAGAGGATTGGCTTTGGTGTTTTTTTGTGTGAATCAGTTGAAATGGTGACGATTCCGGTAAATACTTCTAAGCAAACTGTCTAATTTTGGTAAAACTGTTAAAATACACAATGATAGTTCCCAGAAATGATTAAGAATGTGTAAGAAACAACTCAAGTACTCGTAAATAGGGTCTTACTACATTTACTGTCATATTCAGTCTCGGAGGTTTCCAGTGGAAAGCTGTGAAATGATGAAAATACTGGTAATATTTACAACTCCGGGTACTTCCGGTGGCGTTTTCACGGGACTGGGCTTTCAAATATTAAGAGTTCATGCTTACAGAGCTCAGAATTGGTGTTTAAAGCCTTGGAATGATGAGAATAGTGTTTATGTTTACAATTAAGGAGGATTGGCTTTGGCGTTTTTTTGTGTGAATCAGGTAAAATGGTGATGATTCCGGAAAATACTTGTAAGCAAACTGTCTAATTTTGGTAAAACTGTTAAAATACACAATGATAGTTCCCAGAAATGATTAACAACGTGTAAGAAACAACTCAAATACTCGTAAATAGAGCCTTACTTCATTTACTGTCATATTCAATCACGGAGGTTTCCAGTGGAAAGCTGTGAAATAATGAAAATACTGGTAATATTTACAACTCCGGGTACTTCCGGTGGCGTTTTCACGGGACTGTGCTTTCAAATATGAAGAGTTCATGCTTACAGAGCTCAGAATTGGTGTCTAAAGCCTTGGAAAGACGAGAATAGTGTTTATGTTTAAAAACAAGGAGGATTGGCTTTGGTGTTTTTTTTGTGTGAATCAGTTAAAATGGTGACGATTCCGGGAAATACTTCTAAGCAAACTGTCTAAGTTTGGTAAAACTGTTAAAATACACAATGATAGTTCCCAGAAATGCTTAAGAACGTGTAAGAAACAACTAAAGTACTAGTAAATAGAGCCTTACTACATTTACTGTCATATTCAATCTCGGAAGTTTCCAGTGGAAAGCTGTGAAATGATGAAAATACTGGTAATATTTACAACTCTGGTTACTTCCGGTGGCGTTTTCACGTGACTGTGCTTTCAAATATGAAGGGTTCATGCTTACAGAGCTCAGAATTGGTGTCTGAAGCCTTGGAATGACGAGAATAGTGTTTATGTTTACAATCAAGGAGGATTGGCTTTGGCGTTTTTGTGTGTGAATCAGTTGAAATGGTGACGATTCCGGTAAATACTTCTAAGCAAACTGTCTAATTTTGGTAAAACTGTTAAAATACACAATGATAGTTCCCAGAAATGATTAAGAACGTGTAAGAAACAACTCAAATACTCGTAAATAGAGCCTTACTTCATTTACTGTCATATTCAATCACGGAAGTTTCCAGTGGAAAGCTGTGAAATGATGAAAATACTGGTAATATTTACAACTCCGGGTACTTCCGGAGGCGTTTTCACCGGACTGTGCTTTCAAATATGAAGAGTTCATGCTTACAGAGCTCAGAATTGGTGTCTAAAGCCTTTGAAAGACGAGAATAGTGTTTATGTTTACAATCAAGGAGGATTGGCTTTGGCGTATTTTTGTGTGAATCAGTTGAAATGGTGACGATTCTGGTAAATACTTCTAAGCAAACTGTCTAATTTTGGAAAAACTGTTAAAATAAACAATGATAGTTCCCAGAAATGATTAAGAATGTGTAAGAAACAACTCAAGTACTCGTAAATAGAGCCTTACTACATTTACTATCATATTCAGTCTCGGAGGTTTCCAGTGGAAAGCTGTGAAATGATGAAAATACTGGTAATATTTACAACTCCGGTTACTTCCGGTGGCGTTTTCACGGGACTTTTTTTTCAAATATTAAGGGTTCATGCTTACAGAGCTCAGAATGGGTGTCTAAAACCCAGGAATGACAAGAATAGTGTTTATGTTTACAATTAAGGAGGATTGGCTTTGGCGTTTTTTTGTGTGAATCAGTTAAAATGGTGACGATTCCGGTAAATACTTCTAAGCAAACTGTCTAATTTTGGTAAAACTGTTAAAATACACAATGATAGTTCCCAGAACTGATTAAGAACGTGTAAGAAACAACTCAAGTACTCGTAAATAGAGTCTTACTACATTTACAGTCGAATTCAATCACGGAGGTTTCCAGTGGAAAGCTGTGAAATGACGAAAATACTGGTCATATTTACAACTCCGGGTACTTCCGGTGGCATTTTCATGGGACTGTTCTTTAAATATTAAGAGTTCATGATTACAGAGCTCTGAATCGGTGTCTAAAGCCTTGGAATGACGAGAATAGTGTTTATGTTTACAATTAAGGAGGATAGGCTCTGGTGGTTTTTTGTGTGAATAAGTTGAAATGGTGACGACTCGAGTAAATACTTCTAAGCAAACTGTCTAATTTTGGTAAAACTGTTAAAATACACAATGATAGTTCCCAGAAATGCTTAAGAACATGTAAGAAACAACTCAAGTACTAGTAAATAGAGTCTTACTACATTTACTGTCGAATTCAATCACGGAGGTTTCCAGTGGAAAGCTGTGAAATGACAAAAATACTGGTAATATTTACAAGTCCGGGTACTTCCGGTGGCGTTTTCACGGGACTGTGCTTTCAAATATTAAGAGTTCATGCTTACAGAGCTCAGAATTGGTGTCTAAATCCTTGGAATGAGGAGAATAGTGTTTATGTTTACAATTAAGGAGGATAGGCTTTGGTGTTTTTTTGTGTGAATCAGTTGAAATGGTGACGATTCCGGTAAATACTTCTAAGCAAACTGTCTAATTTTGGTAAAACTGTTAAAATACACAATGATAGTTCCCAGAAATGATTAAGAATGTGTAAGAAACAACTCAAGTACTCGTAAATAGGGTCTTACTACATTTACTGTCATATTCAGTCTCGGAGGTTTCCAGTGGAAAGCTGTGAAATGATGAAAATACTGGTAATATTTACAACTCCGGGTACTTCCGGTGGCGTTTTCACGGGACTGTGCTTTCAAATATGAAGAGTTCATGCTTACAGAGCTCAGAATTGGTGTCCAAAGCCTTGGAAAGACGAGAATAGTGTTTATGTTTACAAACAAGGAGGATTGGCTTTGGCGTATTTTTGTGTGAATCAGTTGAAATGGTGACGATTCTGGTAAATACTTCTAAGCAAACTGTCTAATTTTGGTAAAACTGTTAAAATAAACAATGATAGTTCCCAGAAATGATTAAGAATGTGTAAGAAACAACTCAAGTACTCGTAAATAGAGCCTTACTACATTTACTATCATATTCAGTCTCGGAGGTTTCCAGTGGAAAGCTGTGAAATGATGAAAATACTGGTAATATTTACAACTCCGGGTACTTCCGTTGGCGTTTTCACGGGACTGTGCTTTCAAATATGAAGAGTTCATGCTTACAGAGCTCAGAATTGGTGTCTAAAGCCTTGGAAAGACGAGAATAATGTTCATGTTTACAATTAAAGAGGATTGGCTTTGGTGTTTTTTTGTGTGAATCAGTTGAAATGGTGACGATTCCGGTAAATACTTCTAAGCAAACTGTCTAATTTTGGTAAAACTGTTAAAATACACAATGATAGTTCCCAGAAATGATTAAGAATGTGTAAGAAACAACTCAAGTACTCGTAAATAGGGTCTTACTACATTTACTGTCATATTCAGTCTCGGAGGTTTCCAGTGGAAAGCTGTGAAATGATGAAAATACTGGTAATATTTACAACTCCGGGTACTTCCGGTGGCGTTTTCACGGGACTGGGCTTTCAAATATTAAGAGTTCATGCTTACAGAGCTCAGAATTGGTGTTTAAAGCCTTGGAATGATGAGAATAGTGTTTATGTTTACAATTAAGGAGGATTGGCTTTGGCGTTTTTTTGTGTGAATCAGGTAAAATGGTGATGATTCCGGAAAATACTTGTAAGCAAACTGTCTAATTTTGGTAAAACTGTTAAAATACACAATGATAGTTCCCAGAAATGATTAACAACGTGTAAGAAACAACTCAAATACTCGTAAATAGAGCCTTACTTCATTTACTGTCATATTCAATCACGGAGGTTTCCAGTGGAAAGCTGTGAAATGATGAAAATACTGGTAATATTTACAACTCCGGGTACTTCCGGTGGCGTTTTCACGGGACTGTGCTTTCAAATATGAAGAGTTCATGCTTACAGAGCTCAGAATTGGTGTCTAAAGCCTTGGAAAGACGAGAATAGTGTTTATGTTTAAAAACAAGGAGGATTGGCTTTGGTGTTTTTTTTGTGTGAATCAGTTAAAATGGTGACGATTCCGGGAAATACTTCTAAGCAAACTGTCTAAGTTTGGTAAAACTGTTAAAATACACAATGATAGTTCCCAGAAATGCTTAAGAACGTGTAAGAAACAACTAAAGTACTAGTAAATAGAGCCTTACTACATTTACTGTCATATTCAATCTCGGAAGTTTCCAGTGGAAAGCTGTGAAATGATGAAAATACTGGTAATATTTACAACTCCGGTTACTTCCGGTGGCGTTTTCACGTGACTGTGCTTTCAAATATGAAGGGTTCATGCTTACAGAGCTCAGAATTGGTGTCTAAAGCCTTGGAATGACGAGAATAGTGTTTATGTTTACAATCAAGGAGGATTGGCTTTGGCGTTTTTGTGTGTGAATCAGTTGAAATGGTGACGATTCCGGTAAATACTTCTAAGCAAACTGTCTAATTTTGGTAAAACTGTTAAAATACACAATGATAGTTCCCAGAAATGATTAAGAATGTGTAAGAAACAACTCAAGTACTCGTAAATAGAGCCTTACTTCATTTACTGTCATATTCATTCACGGAAGTTTCCCGTGGAAAGCTGTGAAATGATGAAAATACTGGTAATATTTACAACTCCGGTTATTTCCGGTGGCGTTTTCACGGGACTTTGTTTTCAAATATTAAGGGTTCATGCTTACAGAGCTCAGAATGGGTGTCTAAAGCCCTGGAATGACAAGAATAGTGTTTATGTTTACAATTAAGGAGGATTGGCTTTGGCGGTTTTTTGTGTGAATCAGTTAAAATGGTGACGATTCCGGGAAATACTTCTAAGCAAACTGTCTAAGTTTGGTAAAACTGTTAAAATACACAATGATAGTTCCCAGAAATGCTTAAGAACATGTAAGAAACAACTCAAGTACTAGTAAATAGAGTCTTACTACATTTACTGTCGAATTCAATCACGGAGGTTTTAAGTGGAAAGCTGTGAAATGACGAAAATACTGGTAATATTTACAAGTCGGGGTACTTCCGGTGGCGTTTTCACGGGACTGTGCTTTCAAATATTAAGAGTTCATGCTTACAGAGCTCAGAATTGGTGTCTAAAGCTTTGGAATGACCAGAATAGTGTTTATGTTTACAATTAAGGAGGATAGGCTTTGGTGTTTTTTTGTGTGAATCAGTTGAAATGGTGACGATTCGGGTAAATACTTCTAAGCAAACTGTCTAATTTTGGTAAAACTGTTAAAATACACAATGATAGTTCCCAGACATGATTAAGAATGTGTAAGAAACAACTCAAGTACTCGTAAATAGGGTCTTACTACATTTACTGTCATATTCAGTCTCGGAGGTTTCCAGTGGAAAGCTGTGAAATGATGAAAATACTGGTAATATTTACAACTCCGGGTACTTCCGGTGGCGTTTTCACGGGACTGGGCTTTCAAATATTAAGAGTTCATGCTTACAGAGCTCAGAATTGGTGTTTAAAGCCTTGGAATGATGAGAATAGTGTTTATGTTTACAATTAAGGAGGATTGGCTTTGGCGTTTTTTTGTGTGAATCAGGTAAAATGGTGATGATTCCGGAAAATACTTGTAAGCAAACTGTCTAATTTTGGTAAAACTGTTAAAATACACAATGATAGTTCCCAGAAATGATTATCAACGTGTAAGAAACAACTCAAATACTCGTAAATAGAGCCTTACTTCATTTACTGTCATATTCAATCACGGAGGTTTCCAGTGGAAAGCTGTGAAATGATGAAAATACTGGTAATATTTACAACTCCGGGTACTTCCGGTGGCGTTTTCACGGGACTGTGCTTTCAAATATGAAGAGTTCATGCTTACAGAGCTCAGAATTGGTGTCTAAAGCTTTGAAATGACCAGAATAGTGTTTATGTTTACAAACAAGGAGGATTGGCTTTGGTGTTTTTTTGTGTGAATCAGTTAAAATGGTGACGATTCCGGGAAATACTTCTAAGCAAACTGTCTAATTTTGGTAAAACTGTTAAAATACACAATGATAGTTCCCAGAAATGCTTAAGAACGTGTAAGAAACAACTAAAGTACTAGTAAATAGAGCCTTACTACATTTACTGTCATATTCAATCTCGGAAGTTTCCAGTGGAAAGCTGTGAAATGATGAAAATACTGGTAATATTTACAACTCCGGTTACTTCCGGTGGCATTTTCACGTGACTGTGCTTTCAAATATGAAGGGTTCATGCTTACAGAGCTCAGAATTGGTGTCTGAAGCCTTGGAATGACGAGAATAGTGTTTATGTTTACAATCAAGGAGGATTGGCTTTGGCGTTTTTGTGTGTGAATCAGTTGAAATGGTGACGATTCCGGTAAATACTTCTAAGCAAACTGTCTAATTTTGGTAAAACTGTTAAAATACACAATGATAGTTCCCAGAAATGATTAAGAACGTGTAAGAAACAACTCAAATACTCGTAAATAGAGCCTTACTTCATTTACTGTCATATTCAATCACGGAAGTTTCCAGTGGAAAGCTGTGAAATGATGAAAATACTGGTAATATTTACAACTCCGGGTACTTCCGGAGGCGTTTTCACCGGACTGTGCTTTCAAATATGAAGAGTTCATGCTTACAGAGCTCAGAATTGGTGTCTAAAGCCTTTGAAAGACGAGAATAGTGTTTATGTTTACAATCAAGGAGGATTGGCTTTGGCGTATTTTTGTGTGAATCAGTTGAAATGGTGACGATTCTGGTAAATACTTCTAAGCAAACTGTCTAATTTTGGAAAAACTGTTAAAATAAACAATGATAGTTCCCAGAAATGATTAAGAATGTGTAAGAAACAACTCAAGTACTCGTAAATAGAGCCTTACTACATTTACTATCATATTCAGTCTCGGAGGTTTCCAGTGGAAAGCTGTGAAATGATGAAAATACTGGTAATATTTACAACTCCGGTTACTTCCGGTGGCGTTTTCACGGGACTTTTTTTTCAAATATTAAGGGTTCATGCTTACAGAGCTCAGAATGGGTGTCTAAAACCCAGGAATGACAAGAATAGTGTTTATGTTTACAATTAAGGAGGATTGGCTTTGGCGTTTTTTTGTGTGAATCAGTTAAAATGGTGACAATTCCGGTAAATACTTCTAAGCAAACTGTCTAATTTTGGTAAAACTGTTAAAATACACAATGATAGTTCCCAGAACTGATTAAGAACGTGTAAGAAACAACTCAAGTACTCATAAATAGAGTCTTACTACATTTACAGTCGAATTCAATCACGGAGGTTTCCAGTGGAAAGCTGTGAAATGACGAAAATACTGGTCATATTTACAACTCCGGGTACTTCCGGTGGCGTTTTCATGGGACTGTTCTTTAAATATTAAGAGTTCATGATTACAGAGCTCTGAATTGGTGTCTAAAGCCTTGGAATGACGAGAATAGTGTTTATGTTTACAATTAAGGAGGATAGGCTCTGGTGGTTTTTTGTGTGAATAAGTTGAAATGGTGACGACTCCAGTAAATACTTCTAAGCAAACTGTCTAATTTTGGTAAAACTGTTAAAATACACAATGATAGTTCCCAGAAATGCTTAAGAACATGTAAGAAACAACTCAAGTACTAGTAAATAGAGTCTTACTACATTTACTGTCGAATTCAATCACGGAGGTTTCCAGTGGAAAGCTGTGAAATGACGAAAATACTGGTAATATTTACAAGTCCGGGTACTTCCGGTGGCGTTTTCACGGGACTGTGCTTTCAAATATTAAGAGTTCATGCTTACAGAGCTCAGAATTGGTGTCTAAATCCTTGGAATGAGGAGAATAGTGTTTATGTTTACAATTAAGGAGGATAGGCTTTGGTGTTTTTTTGTGTGAATCAGTTGAAATGGTGACGATTCCGGTAAATACTTCTAAGCAAACTGTCTAATTTTGGTAAAACTGTTAAAATACACAATGATAGTTCCCAGAAATGATTAAGAATGTGTAAGAAACAACTCAAGTACTCGTAAATAGGGTCTTACTACATTTACTGTCATATTCAGTCTCGGAGGTTTCCAGTGGAAAGCTGTGAAAAGATGAAAATACTGGTAATATTTACAACTCCGGGTACTTCCGGTGGCGTTTTCACGGGACTGTGCTTTCAAATATGAAGAGTTCATGCTTACAGAGCTCAGAATTGGTGTCTAAAGCCTTGGAAAGACGAGAATAGTGTTTATGTTTACAAACAAGGAGGATTGGCTTTGGTGTATTTTTGTGTGAATCAGTTGAAATGGTGACGATTCTGGTAAATACTTCTAAGCAAACTGTCTAATTTTGGTAAAACTGTTAAAATAAACAATGATAGTTCCCAGAAATGATTAAGAATGTGTAAGAAACAACTCAAGTACTCGTAAATAGAGCCTTACTACATTTACTATCATATTCAGTCTCGGAGGTTTCCAGTGGAAAGCTGTGAAATGATGAAAATACTGGTAATATTTACAACTCCGGGTACTTCCGTTGGCGTTTTCACGGGACTGTGCTTTCAAATATGAAGAGTTCATGCTTACAGAGCTCAGAATTGGTGTCTAAAGCCTTGGAAAGACGAGAATAATATTCATGTTTACCATTAAAGAGGATTGGCTTTGGTGTTTTTTTGTGTGAATCAGTTAAAATGGTGACGATTCCGGGAAATACTTCTAAGCAAACTGTCTAAGTTTGGTAAAACTGTTAAAATACACAATGATAGTTCCCAGAAATGCTTAAGAACGTGTAAGAAACAACTAACGTACTAGTAAATAGAGTCTTACTACATTTACTGTCGAATTCAATCATGGAGGTTTCCAGTGGAAAGCTGTGGAATGACGAAAATACTGGTAATATTTACAACTCCGGGTATTCCGGTGGCGTTTTCAAGGGACTTTGCTTTCAAATATTAAGGGTTCATGCTTACAGAGCTCAGAATTGGTGTCTAAAGCCTTGGAAAGGCGAGAATAGTGTTGATGTTTACAATTAAGGAGGATTGGCTTTGGTGTTTTTTTGTGTGAATCAGTTAAAATGGTGACGATTCCGGGAAATACTTCTAAGCAAACTGTCTAAGTTTGGTAAAACTGTTAAAATACACAATGATAGTTCCCAGAAATGATTAAGAACGTGTAAGAAACAACTCAAATACTCGTAAATAGAGCATTACTTCATTTACTGTCATATTCAATCACGGAAGTTTCCCGTGGAAAGCTGTGAAATGATGAAAATACTGGTAATATTTACAACTCCGGGTACTTCCGGTGGCGTTTTCACGGGACTGTGCTTTCAAATATTAAGGGTTCATGCCTACAGAGCTCAGAATTGGTGTCTAAAGCCTTGGAAAGACGAGAATAGTGTTTATGTTTACAATTAAGGAGGAGTGGCTTTGGTGTTTTTTTGTGTGAATCAGTTAAAATGGTGATGATTCTGATAAATTCTTCTAAGCAAACTGTCTAATTTTGGTAAAACTGTTAAAATACACAATGATAGGTCCCAGAAATGATTACGAACATGTAAGAAACAACTCAAGTACTCATAAATAGAGCCTTACTACATTTACTGTCATATTCAGTCTCGGAGGTTTCCAGTGGAAAGCTGTGAAATGATGAAAATACTGGTAATATTTTCAACTCCGGGTACTTCCGGTGGCGTTTTCACGGGACTGTGCTTTCAAATATTAAGAGTTCATGCTTACAGAGCTCAGAATTGGTGTCTAAAGCCTTGGAATGTCGAGAATAGTGTTTATGTTTACAATCAAGGAGGATTGGCTTTGGCGTTTTTTTGTGTGAATCAGTTGAAATGGTGACGATTCCGGTAAATACTTCTAAGGAAACTGTCTAATTTTGGTAAAACTGTTAAAATACACAATGATAGTTCCCAGAAATGATTAAGAATGTGTAAGAAACAACTCAAGTACTCGTAAATAGAGCCTTACTTCATTTACTGTCATATTCATTCACGGAAGTTTCCCGTGGAAAGCTGTGAAATGATGAAAATACTGGTAATATTTACAACTCCGGTTATTTCCGGTGGCGTTTTCACGGGACTTTGTTTTCAAATATTAAGGGTTCATGCTTACAGAGCTCAGAATGGGTGTCTAAAGCCCTGGAATGACAAGAATAGTGTTTATGTTTACAATTAAGGAGGATTGGCTTTGGCGTTTTTTTGTGTGAATCAGTTAAAATGGTGACGATTCCGGGAAATACTTCTAAGCAAACTGTCTAAGTTTGGTAAAACTGTTAAAATACACAATGATAGTTCCCAGAAATGCTTAGGAACATGTAAGAAACAACTCAAGTACTAGTAAATAGAGTCTTACTACATTTACTGTCGAATTCAATCACGGAGGTTTTAAGTGGAAAGCTGTGAAATGACGAAAATACTGGTAATATTTACAACTCCGGGTACTTCCGGTGGCGTTTTCACGGGACTGGGCTTTCAAATATTAAGAGTTCATGCTTACAGAGCTCAGAATTGGTGTTTAAAGCCTTGGAATGATGAGAATAGTGTTTATGTTTACAATTTAGGAGGATTGGCTTTGGCCTTTTTTTGTGTGAATCAGGTAAAATGGTGATGATTCCGGAAAATACTTCTAAGCAAACTGTCTAATTTTGGTAAAACTGTTAAAATACACAATGATAGTTCCCAGAAATGATTAACAACGTGTAAGAAACAACTCAAATACTCGTAAAAAGAGCCTTACTTCATTTACTGTCATATTCAATCACGGAGGTTTCCAATGGAAAGCTGTGAAATGATGAAAATACTGGTAATATTTACAACTCCGGGTACTTCCGGTGGCGTTTTCACGGGACTGTGCTTTCAAATATGAAGAGTTCATGCTTACAGAGCTCAGAATTGGTGTCTAAAGCTTTGGAATGACCAGAATAGTGTTTATGTTTACAAACAAGGAGGATTGGCTTTGGTGTTTTTTTGTGTGAATCAGTTAAAATGGTGACGATTCCGGGAAATACTTCTAAGCAAACTGTCTAATTTTGGTAAAACTGTTAAAATCCACAATGATAGTTCCCAGAAATGCTTAAGAACGTGTAAGAAACAACTAAAGTACTAGTAAATAGAGCCTTACTACATTTACTGTCATATTCAATCTCTGAAGTTTCCAGTGGAAAGCTGTGAAATGATGAAAATACTGGTAATATTTACAACTCCGGTTACTTCCGGTGGCATTTTCACGTGACTGTGCTTTCAAATATGAAGGGTTCATGCTTACAGAGCTCAGAATTGGTGTCTGAAGCCTTGGAATGACGAGAATAGTGTTTATGTTTACAATCAAGGAGGATTGGCTTTGGCGTTTTTGTGTGTGAATCAGTTGAAATGGTGACGATTCCGGTAAATACTTCTAAGCAAACTGTCTAATTTTGGTAAAACTGTTAAAATACACAATGATAGTTCCCAGAAATGATTAAGAACGTGTAAGAAACAACTCAAATACTCGTAAATAGAGCCTTACTTCATTTACTGTCATATTCAATCACGGAAGTTTCCAGTGGAAAGCTGTGAAATGATGAAAATACTGGTAATATTTACAACTCCGGGTACTTCCGGTGGCGTTTTCACGGGACTGTGCTTTCAAATATGAAGAGTTCATGCTTACAGAGCTCAGAATTGGTGTCTAAAGCCTTGGAAAGACGAGAATAGTGTTTATGTTTACAATCAAGGAGGATTGGCTTTGGCGTATTTTTGTGTGAATCAGTTGAAATGGTGACGATTCTGGTAAATACTTCTAAGCAAACTGTCTAATTTTGGAAAAACTGTTAAAATAAACAATGATAGTTCCCAGAAATGATTAAGAATGTGTAAGAAACAACTCAAGTACTCGTAAATAGAGCCTTACTACATTTACTATCATATTCAGTCTCGGAGGTTTCCAGTGGAAAGCTGTGAAATGATGAAAATACTGGTAATATTTACAACTCCGGTTACTTCCGGTGGCGTTTTCACGGGACTTTTTTTTCAAATATTAAGGGTTCATGCTTACAGAGCTCAGAATGGGTGTCTAAAACCCAGGAATGACAAGAATAGTGTTTATGTTTACAATTAAGGAGGATTGGCTTTGGCGTTTTTTTGTGTGAATCAGTTAAAATGGTGACGATTCCGGTAAATACTTCTAAGCAAACTGTCTAATTTTGGTAAAACTGTTAAAATACACAATGATAGTTCCCAGAACTGATTAAGAACGTGTAAGAAACAACTCAAGTACTCGTAAATAGAGTCTTACTACATTTACAGTCGAATTCAATCACGGAGGTTTCCAGTGGAAAGCTGTGAAATGACGAAAATACTGGTCATATTTACAACTCCGGGTACTTCCGGTGGCGTTTTCATGGGACTGTTCTTTAAATATTAAGAGTTCATGATTACAGAGCTCTGAATTGGTGTCTAAAGCCTTGGAATGACGAGAATAGTGTTTATGTTTACAATTAAGGAGGATAGGCTCTGGTGGTTTTTTGTGTGAATAAGTTGACATGGTGACGACTCGAGTAAATACTTCTAAGCAAACTGTCTAATTTTGGTAAAACTGTTAAAATACACAATGATAGTTCCCAGAAATGCTTAAGAACATGTAAGAAACAACTCAAGTACTAGTAAATAGAGTCTTACTACATTTACTGTCGAATTCAATCACGGAGGTTTCCAGTGGAAAGCTGTGAAATGACGAAAATACTGGTAATATTTACAACTCCGGGTATTCCGGTGGCGTTTTCAAGGGACTTTGCTTTCAAATATTAAGGGTTCATGCCTACAGAGCTCAGAATTGGTGTCTAAAGCCTTGGAAAGACGAGAATAGTGTTGATGTTTACAATTAAGGAGGATTGGCTTTGGTGTTTTTTTGTGTGAATCAGTTAAAATGGTGACGATTCCGGGAAATACTTCTAAGCAAACTGTCTAAGTTTGGTAAAACTGTTAAAATACACAATGATAGTTCCCAGAAATGATTAAGAACGTGTAAGAAACAACTCAAATACTCGTAAATAGAGCATTACTTCATTTACTGTCATATTCAATCACGGAAGTTTCCCGTGGAAAGCTGTGAAATGATGAAAATACTGGTAATATTTACAACTCCGGGTACTTCCGGTGGCGTTTTCACGGGACTGTGCTTTCAAATATTAAGGGTTCATGCCTACAGAGCTCAGAATTGGTGTCTAAAGCCTTGGAAAGACGAGAATAGTGTTTATGTTTACAATTAAGGAGGAGTGGCTTTGGTGTTTTTTTGTGTGAATCAGTTAAAATGGTGATGATTCTGATAAATACTTCTAAGCAAACTGTCTAATTTTGGTAAAACTGTTAAAATACACAATGATAGGTCCCAGAAATGATTACGAACATGTAAGAAACAACTCAAGTACTCATAAATAGAGCCTTACTACATTTACTGTCATATTCAGTCTCGGAGGTTTCCAGTGGAAAGCTGTGAAATGATGAAAATACTGGTAATATTTTCAACTCCGGGTACTTCCGGTGGCGTTTTCACGGGACTGTGCTTTCAAATATTAAGAGTTCATGCTTACAGAGCTCAGAATTGGTGTCTAAAGCCTTGGAATGACGAGAATAGTGTTTATGTTTACAATCAAGGAGGATTGGCTTTGGCGTTTTTTTGTGTGAATCAGTTGAAATGGTGACGATTCCGGTAAATAGTTCTAAGGAAACTGTCTAATTTTGGTAAAACTGCTAAAATACACAATGATAGTTCCCAGAAATGATTAAGAACGTGTAAGAAACAACTCAAGTACTAGTAAATAGAGTCTTACTACATTTACTGTCGAATTCAATCACGGAGGTTTCAAGTGGAAAGCTGTGAAATGACGAAAATACTGGTAATATTTACAAGTCCGGGTACTTCAGGTGGCGTTTTCACGGGACCGTGCTTTCAAATATTAAGAGTTCATGCTTACAGAGCTCAGAATTGGTGTCTAAAGCCTTGGAATGACGAGAATAGTGTTTATGTTTACAATTAAGGAGGAGTGGCTTTGGTGTTTTTTTGTGTGAATCAGTTAAAATGGTGACGATTCCGGGAAATACATCTAAGCAAACTGTCTAATTTTGATAAAACTGTTAAAATACACAACGATAGTTCCCAGAAATGATTAAGAACGTGTAAGAAACAACTCAAGTGCTCGTAAATAGAGCCTTACTACATTTACTGCATATTAAATCTCAGAGGTTTCCAGTGGAAAGCTGTGAAATGATGAAAATACTGGTAATATTTCCAACTCCGGGTACTTCCGGTGGCGTTTTCACGGGACTGTGCTTTCAAATATGAAGAGTTCATGCTTACAGAGCTCAGAATTGGTGTCTAAAGCCTTGGAATGACGAGAATAATATTTATGTTTACAATTAAGGAGGATTGGTTTTGGTGTTTTTTTGTGTGAATCAGTTAAAATGGTGACGATTCGGGAAAAAACTTCTAAGCAAACTGTCTAATTTTGGTAAAACTGTTAAATACACAACCATAGTTCCCAGAAATGATTAAGAACGTGGAAGTAACAACTCAAGTACTCTTAAATAGAGTCTTACTACATTTACTGTCGAATTCAATCACGGAAGTTTCCAATGGAAAGCTGTGAAATGACAAAAATACTGGTAACATTTCCTACTCCGGGTACTTCCGGTGGCCTTTTCACGGGACTGTGCTTTCAAATATTAAGAGTTCATGCTTACAGAGCTCAGAATTGGTGTCTAAAGCCTTGGAATGACGAGAATAGTGTTTATGTTTACAATTAAGGAGGAGTTGCTTTGGTGTTTTTTTGTGTGAATCAGTTGAAATGGGGACGATTCCGGTAAATACTTCTAAGCAAACTGACGAATTTTCGTAAAACTGTTAAAATACACAATGATAGTTCCCGGAAAAGCTTAAGAACGTGTAAGAAACAACTCAAGTACTAGTAAATAGAGTCTTACTACATTTGCTGTCGAATTCAATCACGGAGGTTTCCAATGGAAAGCTGTGAAATGACGAAAATACTGGTAATATTTACAACTCCGGGTACTTCCGGTGGCGTTTTCACGGGACTTTGCTTTCAAATATTAAGGGTTCATGCTTACAGAGCTCAGAGTTGGTGTCTAAAGCCCTGGAATGACAAGAATAGTGTTTATGTTTACAATTAAGGAGGATTGGCTTTGGCGTTTTTTTGTGTGAATCAGTTAAAATGGTGATGCTTCCGGTAAATACTTCTAAGCAAACTGACTAATTTTGGTAAAACTGTTAAAATACACAATGATAGTTCCCGGAAAAGCTTAAGAACGTGTAAGAAACAACTCAAGTACTAGTAAATAGAGTCTTACTACATTTGCTGTCGAATTCAATCACGGAGGTTTCCAATGGAAAGCTGTGAAATGACGAAAATACTGGTAATATTTACAAGTCTGGGTACTTCCGGTGGCGTTTTCACGGGACTGTGCTTTCAAATATTAAGAGTTCATGCTTACAGAGCTCAGAATTGGTGTCTAAGTTCTTGGAATGACGAGAATAGTGTTTATGTTTACAATTAAGGAGGATTGGCGTTGGCATTTTTTTGTGTGAATCAGTTAAAATGGTGAGGATTCCGGGAAATACTTCTAAGCAAACTGTCTAATTTTGGTAAAACTGTTAAAATACACAATGATAGTTCCAGAAATGACTAAGAACGTGTAAGAAACAACTCAAGTACTCGTAAATAGATTCTTACTACATTTACTGTCATATTCAATCACGGAGGTTTCCAGGGGAAAGCTGTGAAATGACGAAAATACTGGTAATATTTACAAGTCCGCGTACTTCCGGTGGCGTTTTCACGGGACTGTGCTTTCAAATATTAAGAGTTCATGCTTACAGAGCTCAGAATTGGTGTCTAAAGCCTTGGAATGACGAGAATAGTGTTTATGTTTACAATTAAGGAGGATAGGCTTTGGTGTTTTTTTGTGTGAATCAGTTGAAATGGTGACGATTCCGGTAAATACTTCTAAGCAAACTGTCTAATTTTGGTAAAACTGTTAAAATACACAATGATAGTTCCCAGAAATGCTTAAGAACGTGTAAGAAACAACTCAAGTACTAGTAAATAGAGTCTTACTACATTTACTGTCGAATTCAATCACGGAGGTTTCCAATGGAAAGCTGTGAAATGACGAAAATACTGGTAATATTTACAAGTCTGGGTACTTCCGGTGGCGTTTTCACGGGACTGTGCTTTCAAATATGAAGAGTTCATGCTTACAGAGCTCAGAATTGGTGTCTAAAGCCTTGGAATGACGAGAATAGTGTTTATGTTTATAATTAAGGAGGAGTGGCTTTGGTGTTTTTTTGTGTGAATCAGTTAAAATGGTGACGATTCCGGGAAATACATCTAAGCAAACTGTCCAATTTTGGTAAAACTGTTAAAATACACAACGATAGTTCCCAGAAATGATTAAGAACGTGTAAGAAACAACTGAAGTGCTCGTAAATAGAGCCTTACTACATTTACTGTCATATTAAATCTCAGAGGTTTCCTGTGGAAAGCTGTGAAATGATGAAAATACTGGTAATATTTACAACTCCGGGTACTTCCGGTGGCGTTTTCACGGGACTTTGCTTTCAAATATTAAGGGTTCATGCTTACAGAGCTCAGAGTTGGTGTCTAAAGCCCTGGAATGACAAGAATAGTGTTTATGTTTACAATTAAGGAGGATTGGCTTTGGCGTTTTTTTGTGTGAATCAGTTAAAATGGTGATGCTTCCCGTAAATACTTCTAAGCAAACTGTCTAATTTTGGTAAAACTGTTAAAATACACAATGATAGTTCCCAGAAATGATTAAGAACGTGTAAGAAACAACTCAAATACTCGTAAATAGAGCCTTACTTCATTTACTGTCATATTCAATCACGGAAGTTTCCAGTGGAAAGCTGTGAAATGACGAAAATACTGGTAATATATACAAGTCCGGGTACTTCCGGTGGCGTTTTCACGGGACTGTGCTTTCAAATATTAAGAGTTCATGCTTACAGAGCTCAGAATTTGTGTCTAAAGCCTTGGAATGACGAGAATAGTGTTTATGTTTACAATTAAGGAGGATAGGCTTTGGTGTTTTTTTGTGTGAATCAGTTGAAATGGTGACGATTCCGGTAAATACTTCTAAGCAAACTGTCTAATTTTGGTAAAACTGTTAAAATACACAATGATAGTTCCCAGAAATGCTTAAGAACGTGTAAGAAACAACTCAAGTACTAGTAAATAGAGTCTTACTACATTTACTGTCGAATTCAATCACGGAGGTTTCCAATGGAAAGCTGTGAAATGACGAAAATACTGGTAATATTTACAAGTCCGGGTACTTGCGGTGGCGTTTTCACGGGACTGTACTTTCAAATATGAAGAGTTCATGCTTACAGAGCTCAGAATTGGTGTCTAAAGCCTTGGAATGATGAGAATAGTGTTTATGTTTACAATTAAGGAGGATTGGCTTTGGCGTTTTTTTGTGTGAATCAGGTAAAATGGTGATGATTCCGGAAAATACTTCTAAGCAAACTGTCTAATTTTGGTAAAACTGTTAAAATACACAATGATAGTTCCCAGAAATGATTAAGAACGTGTAAGAAACAACTCAAATACTCGTAAATAGAGCCTTACTTCATTTACTGTCATATTCACTCACGGAAGTTTCCAGTGGAAAGCTGTGAAATGACGAAAATACTGGTAATATTTACAAGTCCGGGTACTTCCGGTGGCGTTTTCACGGGACTGTGCTTTCTAATATTAAGAGTTCATGCTTACAAAGCTCAGAATTGGTGTCTAAAGGCTTGGAATGACGAGAATAGTGTTTATGTTTACAATTAAGGAGGATAGGCTTTGGTGTTCTTTTGTGTGAATCAGTTGAAATGGGGACGATTCCGGTAAATACTTCTAAGCAAACTGACTAATTTTGGTAAAACTGTTAAAATACACAATGATAGTTCCCGGATAGCTTAAGAACGTGTAAGAAACAACTCAAGTACTAGTAAATAGAGTCTTACTACATTTGCTGTCGAATTCAATCACGGAGGTTTCCAATGGAAAGCTGTGAAATGACGAAAATACTGGTAATATTTACAAGTCTGGGTACTTCCGGTGGCGTTTTCACGGGACTGTGCTTTCAAATATTAAGAGTTCATGCTTACAGAGCTCAGAATTGGTGTCTAAGTTCTTGGAATGACGAGAATAGTGTTTATGTTTACAATTAAGGAGGATTGGCGTTGGCATTTTTTTGTGTGAATCAGTTAAAATGGTGAGGATTCCGGGAAATACATCTAAGCAAACTGTCCAATTTTGGTAAAACTGTTAAAATACACAATGATAGTTCCCAGAAATGATTAAGAACGTGTAAGAAACAACTCAAATACTCGTAAATAGACCCTTACTTCATTTACTGTCATATTCAATCACGGAAGTTTCCCGTGGAAAGCTGTGAAATGATGAAAATACTGGTAATATTTACAACTCCGGGTACTTCCGGTGGCGTTTTCACGGGACTGTGCTTTCAAATATTAAGAGTTCATGCCTACAGAGCTCAGAATTGGTGTCTAAAGCCTTGGAAAGACGAGAATAGTGTTTATGTTTACAATTAAGGAGGAGTGGCTTTGGTGTTTTTTTGTGTGAATCAGTTAAAATGGTGATGATTCTGATAAATACTTCTAATCAAACTGTCTAATTTTGGAAAAACTGTTAAAATACACAATGATAGGTCCCAGAAATGATTAAGAACATGTAAGAAACAACTCAAGTACTCGTAAATAGAGCCTTACTACATTTACTGTCATATTAAATCTCAGAGGTTTTCAGTGGAAAGCTGTGAAATGATGAAAATACTGGTAATATTTCCAACTCCGGGTACTTCCGGTGGCGTTTTCACGGGACTGTGCTTTCAAATATGAAGAGTTCATGCTTACAGAGCTCAGAATTGGTGTCTAAAGCCTTGGAATGACGAGAATAGTGTTTATGTTTACAATTAAGGAGGATAGGCTTTGGTGTTCTTTTGTGTGAATCAGTTGAAATGGGGACGATTCCGGTAAATACTTCTAAGCAAACTGACTAATTTTGGTAAAACTGTTAAAATACACAATGATAGTTCCCGGAGAAGCTTAAGAACGTGTAAGAAACAACTCAAGTACTAGTAAATAGAGTCTTACTACATTTGCTGTCGAATTCAATCACGGAGGTTTCCAATGGAAAGCTGTGAAATGACGAAAATACTGGTAATATTTACAAGTCTGGGTACTTCCGGTGGCGTTTTCACGGGACTGTGCTTTCAAATATTAAGAGTTCATGCTTACAGAGCTCAGAATTGGTGTCTAAGTTCTAGGAATGACGAGAATAGTGTTTATGTTTACAATTAAGGAGGATTGGCGTTGGCATTTTTTTGTGTGAATCAGTTAAAATGGTGAGGATTCCGGGAAATACTTCTAAGCAAACTGTCTAATTTTGGTAAAACTGTTAAAATACACAATGATAGTTCCAAGAAATGACTAAGAACGTGTAAGAAACAACTCAAGTACTCGTAAATAGAGTCTTACTACATTTACTGTCATATTCAATCACGGAGGTTTCCAGGGGAAAGCTGTGAAATGACGAAAATACTGGTAATATTTACAAGTCCGGGTACTTCCGGTGGCGTTTTCACGGGACTGTGCTTTCAAATATTAAGAGTTCATGCTTACAGAGCTCAGAATTGGTGTCTAAAGCCTTGGAATGACGAGAATAGTGTTTATGTTTACAATTAAGGAGGATAGGCTTTGGTGTTTTTTTGTGTGAATCAGTTGAAATGGTGACGATTCCGGTAAATACTTCTAAGCAAACTGTCTAATTTTGGTAAAAGTGTTAAAATACACAATGATAGTTCCCAGAAATGCTTAAGAACGTGTAAGAAACAACTCAAGTACTAGTAAATAGAGTCTTACTACATTTACTGTCGAATTCAATCACGGAGGTTTCCAATGGAAAGCTGTGAAATGACGAAAATACTGGTAATATTTACAAGTCTGGGTACTTCCGGTGGCGTTTTCACGGGACTGTGCTTTCAAATATGAAGAGTTCATGCTTACAGAGCTCAGAATTGGTGTCTAAAGCCTTGGAATGATGAGAATAGTGTTTATGTTTACAATTAAGGAGGATTGGCTTTGGCGTTTTTTTGTGTGAATCAGGTAAAATGGTGATGATTCCGGAAAATACTTCTAAGCAAACTGTCTAATTTTGGTAAAACTGTTAAAATACACAATGATAGTTCCCAGAAATGATTAAGAACGTGTAAGAAACAACTCAAATACTCGTAAATAGAGCCTTACTTCATTTACTGTCATATTCACTCACGGAAGTTTCCAGTGGAAAGCTGTGAAATGACGAAAATACTGGTAATATTTACAAGTCCGGGTACTTCCGGTGGCGTTTTCACGGGACTGTGCTTTCAAATATTAAGAGTTCATGCTTACAAAGCTCAGAATTGGTGTCTAAAGGCTTGGAATGATGAGAATAGTGTTTATGTTTACAATTAAGAAGGATAGGCTTTGGTGTTCTTTTGTGTGAATCAGTTGAAATGGGTACGATTCCGGTAAATACTTCTAAGCAAACTGACTAATTTTGGTAAAACTGTTAAAATACACAATGATAGTTCCCGGATAGCTTAAGAACGTGTAAGAAACAACTCAAGTACTAGTAAATAGAGTCTTACTACATTTGCTGTCGAATTCAATCACGGAGGTTTCCAATGGAAAGCTGTGAAATGACGAAAATACTGGTAATATTTACAAGTCTGGGTACTTCCGGTGGCGTTTTCACGGGACTGTGCTTTCAAATATTAAGAGTTCATGCTTACAGAGCTCAGAATTGGTGTCTAAGTTCTTGGAATGACGAGAATAGTGTTTATGTTTACAATTAAGGAGGATTGGCGTTGGCATTTTTTTGTGTGAATCAGTTAAAATGGTGAGGATTCCGGGAAATACTTCTAAGCAAACTGTCTAATTTTGGTAAAACTGTTAAAATACACAATGATAGTTCCAAGAAATGACTAAGAACGTGTAAGAAACAACTCAAGTACTCGTAAATAGAGTCTTACTACATTTACTGTCGAATTCAATCACGGAGGTTGCCAGTGGAAAGCTGTGAAATGACAAAAATACCGGTAATATTTACAACTCCGGTACTTCCGGTGGAATTTTCACGGGACTGTGCTTTCAAATATTAAGAGTTCATGCTTACAGAGCTCAGAATTGGTGTCTAAAGCCTTGGAATGACGAGAATAGTGTTTATGTTTACAATTAAGGAGGATTGGTTTTGGTGTTTTTTTGTGTGAATCAGTTAAAATGGTGACGATTCCGGTAAATACTTCTAAGCAAACTGTCTAATTTTGGTAAAACTGTTAAAATACACAATGATAGTTCCAAGAAATGATTAAGAACGTGTAAGAAACAACTCAAATACTCGTAAATAGAGCCTTACTTCATTTACTGTCATATTCACTCACGGAAGTTTCCAGTGGAAAGCTGTGAAATGACGAAAATACTGGTAATATTTACAATCCGGGTACTTCCGGTGGCGTTTTCACGGGACTGTGCTTTCAAATATTAAGTGTTCATGCTTACAGAGCTCAGAATTGGTGTCTAAAGCCTTGGAAAGACGAGAATAGTGTTTATGTTTACAATCAAGGAGGATTGGCTTTGGTGTTTTTTTGTGTGAATCAGTTAAAATGGTGACGATTCCGGGAAATACATCTAAGCAAACTGTCTAATTTTGGTAAAACTGTTAAAATACACAACGATAGTTCCCAGAAATGATTAAGAACGTGTAAGATACAACTCAAGTGCTCATAAATAGAGCCTTACTACATTTACTGTCATATTAAATCTCAGAGGTTTCCAGTGGAAAGCTGTGAAATGATGAAAATACTGGTAATATTTCCAACTCTGGGTCCTTCCGGTGGCGTTTTCACGGGACTGTGCTTTCAAATATGAAGAGTTCATGCTTACAGAGCTCAGAATTGGTGTCTAAAGCCTTGGGATGACGAGAATAATGTTTATGTTTACAATGAAGGAGGATTGGTTTTGGTGTTTTTTTTTGTGAATCAGTTAAAATGGTGACGATTCCGGTAAATACTTCTAAGCAAACTGTCTAATTTTGGTAAAACTGTTAAATACACAACGATAGTTCCCAGAAATGATTAAGAACGTGTAAGTAACAACTCAAGTACTCTTAAATAGAGTCTTACAACATTTACTGTCGAATTCAATCACGAAGTTTCCAATGGAATGCTGTGAAATGACGAAAATACTGGTAACATTTCCTACTCCGGGTACTTCCGGTGGCGTTTTCACGGGACCGTGCTTTCAAATATTAAGAGTTCATGCTTACAGAGCTCAGAATTGGTGTCTAAAGCCTTGGAATGACGAGAATAGTGTTTATGTTTACAATTAAGGAGGATAGGCTTTGGTGTTTTTTTGTGTGAATCAGTTGAAATGGGGACGATTCCGGTAAATACTTCTAAGCAAACTGTCTAATTTTGGTAAAACTGTTAAAATACACAATGATAGTTCCAAGAAATGACTAAGAACGTGTAAGAAACAACTCAAGTACTCGTAAATAGAGTCTTACTACATTTACTGTCATATTCAATCACGGAGGTTTCCAGGGGAAAGCTGTGAAATGACGAAAATACTGGTAATATTTACAAGTCCGGGTACTTCCGGTGGCGTTTTCACGGGACTGTGCTTTCAAATATTAAGAGTTCATGCTTACAGAGCTCAGAATTGGTGTCTAAAGCCTTGGAATGATGAGAATAGTGTTTATGTTTACAATTAAGGAGGATTGGCTTTGGCGTTTTTTTGTGTGAATCAGGTAAAATGGTGATGATTCCGGAAAATACTTCTAAGCAAACTGTCTAATTTTGGTAAAACTGTTAAAATACACAATGATAGTTCCCAGAAATGATTAAGAACGTGTAAGAAACAACTCAAATACTCGTAAATAGAGCCTTACTTCATTTACTGTCATATTCACTCACGGAAGTTTCCAGTGGAAAGCTGTGAAATGACGAAAATACTGGTAATATTTACAAGTCCGGGTACTTCCGGTGGCGTTTTCACGGGACTGTGCTTTCAAATATTAAGAGTTCATGCTTACAAAGCTCAGAATTGGTGTCTAAAGGCTTGGAATGATGAGAATAGTGTTTATGTTTACAATTAAGAAGGATAGGCTTTGGTGTTCTTTTGTGTGAATCAGTTGAAATGGGGACGATTCCGGTAAATACTTCTAAGCAAACTGACTAATTTTGGTAAAACTGTTAAAATACACAATGATAGTTCCCGGATAGCTTAAGAACGTGTAAGAAACAACTCAAGTACTAGTAAATAGAGTTTTACTACATTTGCTGTCGAATTCAATCACGGAGGTTTCCAATGGAAAGCTGTGAAATGACGAAAATACTGGTAATATTTACAAGTCTGGGTACTTCCGGTGGCGTTTTCACGGGACTGTGCTTTCAAATATTAAGAGTTCATGCTTACAGAGCTCAGAATTGGTGTCTAAGTTCTTGGAATGACGAGAATAGTGTTTATGTTTACAATTAAGGAGGATTGGCGTTGGCATTTTTTTGTGTGAATCAGTTAAAATGGTGAGGATTCCGGGAAATACTTCTAAGCAAACTGTCTAATTTTGGTAAAACTGTTAAAATACACAATGATAGTTCCAAGAAATGACTAAGAACGTGTAAGAAACAACTCAAGTACTCGTAAATAGAGTCTTACTACATTTACTGTCGAATTCAATCACGGAGGTTGCCAGTGGAAAGCTGTGAAATGACAAAAATACCGGTAATATTTACAACTCCGGTACTTCCGGTGGAATTTTCACGGGACTGTGCTTTCAAATATTAAGAGTTCATGCTTACAGAGCTCAGAATTGGTGTCTAAAGCCTTGGAATGACGAGAATAGTGTTTATGTTTACAATTAAGGAGGATTGGTTTTGGTGTTTTTTTGTGTGAATCAGTTAAAATGGTGACGATTCCGGTAAATACTTCTAAGCAAACTGTCTAATTTTGGTAAAACTGTTAAAATACACAATGATAGTTCCAAGAAATGATTAAGAACGTGTAAGAAACAACTCAAATACTCGTAAATAGAGCCTTACTTCATTTACTGTCATATTCACTCACGGAAGTTTCCAGTGGAAAGCTGTGAAATGACGAAAATACTGGTAATATTTACAATCCGGGTACTTCCGGTGGCGTTTTCACGGGACTGTGCTTTCAAATATTAAGTGTTCATGCTTACAGAGCTCAGAATTGGTGTCTAAAGCCTTGGAAAGACGAGAATAGTGTTTATGTTTACAATCAAGGAGGATTGGCTTTGGTGTTTTTTTGTGTGAATCAGTTAAAATGGTGACGATTCCGGGAAATACATCTAAGCAAACTGTCTAATTTTGGTAAAACTGTTAAAATACACAACGATAGTTCCCAGAAATGATTAAGAACGTGTAAGATACAACTCAAATGCTCATAAATAGAGCCTTACTACATTTACTGTCATATTAAATCTCAGAGGTTTCCAGTGGAAAGCTGTGAAATGATGAAAATACTGGTAATATTTCCAACTCTGGGTCCTTCCGGTGGCGTTTTCACGGGACTGTGCTTTCAAATATGAAGAGTTCATGCTTACAGAGCTCAGAATTGGTGTCTAAAGCCTTGGGATGACGAGAATAATGTTTATGTTTACAATGAAGGAGGATTGGTTTTGGTGTTTTTTTTTGTGAATCAGTTAAAATGGTGACGATTCCGGTAAATACTTCTAAGCAAACTGTCTAATTTTGGTAAAACTGTTAAATACACAACGATAGTTCCCAGAAATGATTAAGAACGTGTAAGTAACAACTCAAGTACTCTTAAATAGAGTCTTACAACATTTACTGTCGAATTCAATCACGAAGTTTCCAATGGAATGCTGTGAAATGACGAAAATACTGGTAACATTTCCTACTCCGGGTACTTCCGGTGGCGTTTTCACGGGACCGTGCTTTCAAATATTAAGAGTTCATGCTTACAGAGCTCAGAATTGGTGTCTAAAGCCTTGGAATGACGAGAATAGTGTTTATGTTTACAATTAAGGAGGATAGGCTTTGGTGTTTTTTTGTGTGAATCAGTTGAAATGGGGACGATTCCGGTAAATACTTCTAAGCAAACTGTCTAATTTTGGTAAAACTGTTAAAATACACAATGATAGTTCCAAGAAATGACTAAGAACGTGTAAGAAACAACTCAAGTACTCGTAAATAGAGTCTTACTACATTTACTGTCATATTCAATCACGGAGGTTTCCAGGGGAAAGCTGTGAAATGACGAAAATACTGGTAATATTTACAAGTCCGGGTACTTCCGGTGGCGTTTTCACGGGACTGTGCTTTCAAATATTAAGAGTTCATGCTTACAGAGCTCAGAATTGGTGTCTAAAGCCTTGGAATGACGAGAATAGTGTTTATGTTTACAATTAAGGAGGATAGGCTTTGGTGTTTTTTTGTGTGAATCAGTTGAAATGGTGACGATTCCGGTAAATACTTCTAAGCAAACTGTCTAATTTTGGTAAAAGTGTTAAAATACACAATGATAGTTCCCAGAAATGCTTAAGAACGTGTAAGAAACAACTCAAGTACTAGTAAATAGAGTCTTACTACATTTACTGTCGAATTCAATCACGGAGGTTTCCAATGGAAAGCTGTGAAATGACGAAAATACTGGTAATATTTACAAGTCTGGGTACTTCCGGTGGCGTTTTCACGGGACTGTGCTTTCAAATATGAAGAGTTCATGCTTACAGAGCTCAGAATTGGTGTCTAAAGCCTTGGAATGATGAGAATAGTGTTTATGTTTACAATTAAGGAGGATTGGCTTTGGCGTTTTTTTGTGTGAATCAGGTAAAATGGTGATGATTCCGGAAAATACTTCTAAGCAAACTGTCTAATTTTGGTAAAACTGTTAAAATACACAATGATAGTTCCCAGAAATGATTAAGAACGTGTAAGAAACAACTCAAATACTCGTAAATAGAGCCTTACTTCATTTACTGTCATATTCACTCACGGAAGTTTCCAGTGGAAAGCTGTGAAATGACGAAAATACTGGTAATATTTACAAGTCCGGGTACTTCCGGTGGCGTTTTCACGGGACTGTGCTTTCAAATATTAAGAGTTCATGCTTACAAAGCTCAGAATTGGTGTCTAAAGGCTTGGAATGATGAGAATAGTGTTTATGTTTACAATTAAGAAGGATAGGCTTTGGTGTTCTTTTGTGTGAATCAGTTGAAATGGGGACGATTCCGGTAAATACTTCTAAGCAAACTGACTAATTTTGGTAAAACTGTTAAAATACACAATGATAGTTCCCGGATAGCTTAAGAACGTGTAAGAAACAACTCAAGTACTAGTAAATAGAGTTTTACTACATTTGCTGTCGAATTCAATCACGGAGGTTTCCAATGGAAAGCTGTGAAATGACGAAAATACTGGTAATATTTACAAGTCTGGGTACTTCCGGTGGCGTTTTCACGGGACTGTGCTTTCAAATATTAAGAGTTCATGCTTACAGAGCTCAGAATTGGTGTCTAAGTTCTTGGAATGACGAGAATAGTGTTTATGTTTACAATTAAGGAGGATTGGCGTTGGCATTTTTTTGTGTGAATCAGTTAAAATGGTGAGGATTCCGGGAAATACTTCTAAGCAAACTGTCTAATTTTGGTAAAACTGTTAAAATACACAATGATAGTTCCAAGAAATGACTAAGAACGTGTAAGAAACAACTCAAGTACTCGTAAATAGAGTCTTACTACATTTACTGTCGAATTCAATCACGGAGGTTGCCAGTGGAAAGCTGTGAAATGACAAAAATACCGGTAATATTTACAACTCCGGTACTTCCGGTGGAATTTTCACGGGACTGTGCTTTCAAATATTAAGAGTTCATGCTTACAGAGCTCAGAATTGGTGTCTAAAGCCTTGGAATGACGAGAATAGTGTTTATGTTTACAATTAAGGAGGATTGGTTTTGGTGTTTTTTTGTGTGAATCAGTTAAAATGGTGACGATTCCGGTAAATACTTCTAAGCAAACTGTCTAATTTTGGTAAAACTGTTAAAATACACAATGATAGTTCCAAGAAATGATTAAGAACGTGTAAGAAACAACTCAAATACTCGTAAATAGAGCCTTACTTCATTTACTGTCATATTCACTCACGGAAGTTTCCAGTGGAAAGCTGTGAAATGACGAAAATACTGGTAATATTTACAATCCGGGTACTTCCGGTGGCGTTTTCACGGGACTGTGCTTTCAAATATTAAGTGTTCATGCTTACAGAGCTCAGAATTGGTGTCTAAAGCCTTGGAAAGACGAGAATAGTGTTTATGTTTACAATCAAGGAGGATTGGCTTTGGTGTTTTTTTGTGTGAATCAGTTAAAATGGTGACGATTCCGGGAAATACATCTAAGCAAACTGTCTAATTTTGGTAAAACTGTTAAAATACACAACGATAGTTCCCAGAAATGATTAAGAACGTGTAAGATACAACTCAAATGCTCATAAATAGAGCCTTACTACATTTACTGTCATATTAAATCTCAGAGGTTTCCAGTGGAAAGCTGTGAAATGATGAAAATACTGGTAATATTTCCAACTCTGGGTCCTTCCGGTGGCGTTTTCACGGGACTGTGCTTTCAAATATGAAGAGTTCATGCTTACAGAGCTCAGAATTGGTGTCTAAAGCCTTGGGATGACGAGAATAATGTTTATGTTTACAATGAAGGAGGATTGGTTTTGGTGTTTTTTTTTGTGAATCAGTTAAAATGGTGACGATTCCGGTAAATACTTCTAAGCAAACTGTCTAATTTTGGTAAAACTGTTAAATACACAACGATAGTTCCCAGAAATGATTAAGAACGTGTAAGTAACAACTCAAGTACTCTTAAATAGAGTCTTACAACATTTACTGTCGAATTCAATCACGAAGTTTCCAATGGAATGCTGTGAAATGACGAAAATACTGGTAACATTTCCTACTCCGGGTACTTCCGGTGGCGTTTTCACGGGACCGTGCTTTCAAATATTAAGAGTTCATGCTTACAGAGCTCAGAATTGGTGTCTAAAGCCTTGGAATGACGAGAATAGTGTTTATGTTTACAATTAAGGAGGATAGGCTTTGGTGTTTTTTTGTGTGAATCAGTTGAAATGGGGACGATTCCGGTAAATACTTCTAAGCAAACTGTCTAATTTTGGTAAAACTGTTAAAATACACAATGATAGTTCCAAGAAATGACTAAGAACGTGTAAGAAACAACTCAAGTACTCGTAAATAGAGTCTTACTACATTTACTGTCATATTCAATCACGGAGGTTTCCAGGGGAAAGCTGTGAAATGACGAAAATACTGGTAATATTTACAAGTCCGGGTACTTCCGGTGGCGTTTTCACGGGACTGTGCTTTCAAATATTAAGAGTTCATGCTTACAGAGCTCAGAATTGGTGTCTAAAGCCTTGGAATGACGAGAATAGTGTTTATGTTTACAATTAAGGAGGATAGGCTTTGGTGTTTTTTTGTGTGAATCAGTTGAAATGGTGACGATTCCGGTAAATACTTCTAAGCAAACTGTCTAATTTTGGTAAAAGTGTTAAAATACACAATGATAGTTCCCAGAAATGCTTAAGAACGTGTAAGAAACAACTCAAGTACTAGTAAATAGAGTCTTACTACATTTACTGTCGAATTCAATCACGGAGGTTTCCAATGGAAAGCTGTGAAATGACGAAAATACTGGTAATATTTACAAGTCTGGGTACTTCCGGTGGCGTTTTCACGGGACTGTGCTTTCAAATATGAAGAGTTCATGCTTACAGAGCTCAGAATTGGTGTCTAAAGCCTTGGAATGATGAGAATAGTGTTTATGTTTACAATTAAGGAGGATTGGCTTTGGCGTTTTTTTGTGTGAATCAGGTAAAATGGTGATGATTCCGGAAAATACTTCTAAGCAAACTGTCTAATTTTGGTAAAACTGTTAAAATACACAATGATAGTTCCCAGAAATGATTAAGAACGTGTAAGAAACAACTCAAATACTCGTAAATAGAGCCTTACTTCATTTACTGTCATATTCACTCACGGAAGTTTCCAGTGGAAAGCTGTGAAATGACGAAAATACTGGTAATATTTACAAGTCCGGGTACTTCCGGTGGCGTTTTCACGGGACTGTGCTTTCAAATATTAAGAGTTCATGCTTACAAAGCTCAGAATTGGTGTCTAAAGGCTTGGAATGATGAGAATAGTGTTTATGTTTACAATTAAGAAGGATAGGCTTTGGTGTTCTTTTGTGTGAATCAGTTGAAATGGGGACGATTCCGGTAAATACTTCTAAGCAAACTGACTAATTTTGGTAAAACTGTTAAAATACACAATGATAGTTCCCGGATAGCTTAAGAACGTGTAAGAAACAACTCAAGTACTAGTAAATAGAGTCTTACTACATTTGCTGTCGAATTCAATCACGGAGGTTTCCAATGGAAAGCTGTGAAATGACGAAAATACTGGTAATATTTACAAGTCTGGGTACTTCCGGTGGCGTTTTCACGGGACTGTGCTTTCAAATATTAAGAGTTCATGCTTACAGAGCTCAGAATTGGTGTCTAAGTTCTTGGAATGACGAGAATAGTGTTTATGTTTACAATTAAGGAGGATTGGCGTTGGCATTTTTTTGTGTGAATCAGTTAAAATGGTGAGGATTCCGGGAAATACTTCTAAGCAAACTGTCTAATTTTGGTAAAACTGTTAAAATACACAATGATAGTTCCAAGAAATGACTAAGAACGTGTAAGAAACAACTCAAGTACTCGTAAATAGAGTCTTACTACATTTACTGTCGAATTCAATCACGGAGGTTGCCAGTGGAAAGCTGTGAAATGACAAAAATACCGGTAATATTTACAACTCCGGTACTTCCGGTGGAATTTTCACGGGACTGTGCTTTCAAATATTAAGAGTTCATGCTTACAGAGCTCAGAATTGGTGTCTAAAGCCTTGGAATGACGAGAATAGTGTTTATGTTTACAATTAAGGAGGATTGGTTTTGGTGTTTTTTTGTGTGAATCAGTTAAAATGGTGACGATTCCGGTAAATACTTCTAAGCAAACTGTCTAATTTTGGTAAAACTGTTAAAATACACAATGATAGTTCCAAGAAATGATTAAGAACGTGTAAGAAACAACTCAAATACTCGTAAATAGAGCCTTACTTCATTTACTGTCATATTCACTCACGGAAGTTTCCAGTGGAAAGCTGTGAAATGACGAAAATACTGGTAATATTTACAATCCGGGTACTTCCGGTGGCGTTTTCACGGGACTGTGCTTTCAAATATTAAGTGTTCATGCTTACAGAGCTCAGAATTGGTGTCTAAAGCCTTGGAAAGACGAGAATAGTGTTTATGTTTACAATCAAGGAGGATTGGCTTTGGTGTTTTTTTGTGTGAATCAGTTAAAATGGTGACGATTCCGGGAAATACATCTAAGCAAACTGTCTAATTTTGGTAAAACTGTTAAAATACACAACGATAGTTCCCAGAAATGATTAAGAACGTGTAAGATACAACTCAAGTGCTCATAAATAGAGCCTTACTACATTTACTGTCATATTAAATCTCAGAGGTTTCCAGTGGAAAGCTGTGAAATGATGAAAATACTGGTAATATTTCCAACTCTGGGTACTTCCGGTGGCGTTTTCACGGGACTGTGCTTTCAAATATGAAGAGTTCATGCTTACAGAGCTCAGAATTGGTGTCTAAAGCCTTGGGATGACGAGAATAATGTTTATGTTTACAATGAAGGAGGATTGGTTTTGGTGTTTTTTTTTGTGAATCAGTTAAAATGGTGACGATTCCGGTAAATACTTCTAAGCAAACTGTCTAATTTTGGTAAAACTGTTAAATACACAACGATAGTTCCCAGAAATGATTAAGAACGTGTAAGTAACAACTCAAGTACTCTTAAATAGAGTCTTACAACATTTACTGTCGAATTCAATCACGAAGTTTCCAATGGAATGCTGTGAAATGACGAAAATACTGGTAACATTTCCTACTCCGGGTACTTCCGGTGGCGTTTTCACGGGACCGTGCTTTCAAATATTAAGAGTTCATGCTTACAGAGCTCAGAATTGGTGTCTAAAGCCTTGGAATGACGAGAATAGTGTTTATGTTTACAATTAAGGAGGATAGGCTTTGGTGTTTTTTTGTGTGAATCAGTTGAAATGGGGACGATTCCGGTAAATACTTCTAAGCAAACTGACTAATTTTGGTAAAACTGTTAAAATACACAATGATAGTTCCCGGAAAAGCTTAAGAACGTGTAAGAAACAACTCAAGTACTAGTAAATAGAGTCTTACTACATTTGCTGTCGAATTCAATCACGGAGGTTTCCAATGGAAAGCTGTGAAATGACGAAAATACTGGTAATATTTACAAGTCTGGGTACTTCCGGTGGCGTTTTCACGGGACT
Source organism: Myotis daubentonii (assembly GCF_963259705.1). Classification (NCBI taxonomy): domain Eukaryota; kingdom Metazoa; phylum Chordata; class Mammalia; order Chiroptera; family Vespertilionidae; genus Myotis; species Myotis daubentonii. Next base: position 555,522 of record NC_081851.1, read on the forward strand.
GTGCTTTCAAATATTAAGAGTTCATGCTTACAGAGCTCAGAATTGGTGTCTAAGTTCTTGGAATGACGAGAATAGTGTTTATGTTTACAATTAAGGAGGATTGGCGTTGGCATTTTTTTGTGTGAATCAGTTAAAATGGTGAGGATTCCGGGAAATACTTCTAAGCAAACTGTCTAATTTTGGTAAAACTGTTAAAATACGCAATGATAGTTCCAAGAAATGACTAAGAACGTGTAAGAAACAACTCAAGTACTCGTAAATAGTGTCTTACTACATTTACTGTCATATTCAATCACGGAGGTTTCCAGTGGAAAGCTGTGAAATGATGAAAATACTGGTAATATTTACAAGTCCGGGTACTTCCGGTGGCGTTTTCACGGGACTGTGCTTTCAAATATTAAGAGTTCATGCTTACAGAGCTCAGAATTGGTGTCTAAAGCCTTGGAATGACGCGAATAGTGTTTATGTTTACAATTAAGGAGGAGTGGCTTTGGTGTTTTTTTGTGTGAATCAGTTAAAATGGTGACGATTCCGGGAAATACATCTAAGCACACTGTCTAATTTTGGTAAAACTGTTAAAATACACAACGATAGTTCCCAGAAATGATTGAGAACGTGTAAGAAACAACTCAAGTGCTCGTAAATAGAGCCTTACTACATTTACTGTCATATTAAATCTCAGAGGTTTCCAGTGGAAAGCTGTGAAATGATGAAAATACTGGTAATATTTCCAACTCCGGGTACTTCCGGTGGCGTTTTCACGGGACTGTGCTTTCATATATGAAGAGATCATGCTTACAGAGCTCAGAATTGGTGTCTAAAGCCTTGGAATGACGAGAATAGAGTTTATGTTTACAATTAAGGAGGATAGGCTTTGGTGTTCTTTTGTGTGAATCAGTTGAAATGGGGACGATTCCGGTAAATACTTCTAAGCAAACTGACTAATTTTGGTAAACCTGTTAAAATACACAATGATAGTTCCCGGAAAAGCTTAAGAACGTGTAAGAAACAACTCAAGTACTAGTAAATAGAGTCTTACTACATTTGCTGTCGAATTCAATCACGGAGGTTTCCAATGGAAAGCTGTGAAATGACGAAAATACTGGTAATATTTACAAGTCTGGGTACTTCCGGTGGCATTTTCACGGGACTGTGCTTTCAAATATTAAGAGTTCATGCTTACAGAGCTCAGAATTGGTGTCTAAGTTCTTGGAATGACGAGAATAGTGTTTATGTTTACAATTAAGGAGGATTGGCGTTGGCATTTTTTTGTGTGAATCAGTTAAAATGGTGAGGATTCCGGGAAATACTTCTAAGCAAACTGTCTAATTTTGGTAAAACTGTTAAAATACACAATGATAGTTCCAAGAAATGACTAAGATTGTGTAAGAAACAACTCACGTACTCCTAAATAGAGCCTTACTACATTTACTATCATATTCAGTCTCGGAGGTTTCCAGTGGAAAGCTGTGAAATGATGAAAATACTGGTAATATTTACAACTCCGGGTACTTCCATTGGCGTTTTCACGGGACTGTGCTTTCAAATATTAAGAGTTCATGCTTACAGAGCTCAGAATTGGTGTCTAAGTTCTTGGAATGACGAGAATAGTGTTTATGTTTACAATTAAGGAGGATTGGCGTTGGCATTTTTTTGTGTGAATCAGTTAAAATGGTGAGGATTCCGGGAAATACTTCTAAGCAAACTGTCTAATTTTGGTAAAACTGTTAAAATACACAATGATAGTTCCAAGAAATGACCAAGAACGTGTAAGAAACAACTCAAGTACTCGTAAATAGAGTCTTACTACATTTACTGTCATATTCAATCACGGAGGTTTCCAGGGGAAAGCCGTGAAATGACGAAAATACTGGTAATATTTTCAAGTCCGGGTACTTCCGGTGGCGTTTTCACGGGACTGTGCTTTCAAATATTAAGAGTTCATGCTTACAGAGCTCAGAATTGGTGTCTAAAGCCTTGGAATGACGAGAATAGTGTTTATGTTTACAATTAAGGAGGATAGGCTTTGGTGTTTTTTTGTGTGAATCATTTGAAATTTTGACGATTCCGGTAAATACTTCTAAGCAAACTGTCTAATTTTGGTAAAACTGTTAAAATACACAATGGTAGTTCCCAGAAATGCTTAAGAACGTGTAAGAAACAACTCAAGTACTAGTAAATAGAGTCTTACTACATTTACTGTCGAATTCAATCACGGAGGTTTCCAATGGAAAGCTGTGAAATGACGAAAATACTGGTAATATTTACAAGTCCGGGTACTTGCGGTGGCGTTTTCACGGGACTGTGCTTTCAAATATTAAGAGTTCATGCTTACAGAGCTCAGAATTGGTGTCTAAAGCCTTGGAATGACGAGAATAGTGTTTATGTTTACAATTAAGGAGGAGTGGCTTTGGTGTTTTTATGTGTGAATCAGTTAAAATGGTGACGATTCCGGGAAATACATCTAAGCAAACTGTCTAATTTTGGTAAAACTGTTAAAATACACAACGATAGTTCCCAGAAATGATTAAGAACGTGTAAGAAACAACTCAAGTGCTCGTAAATAGAGCCTTACTACATTTACTGTCATATTAAATCTCAGAGGTTTCAAGTGGAAAGCTGTGAAATGATGAAAATACTGGTAATATTTCCAACTCCGGGGACTTCCGGTGGCGTTTTCACGGGACTGTGCTTTCAAATATGAAGAGTTCATGCTTACAGAGCTCAGAATTGGTGTCTAAAGCCTTGGAATGACGAGAATAGTGTTTATGTTTACAATTAAGGAGGATTGGTTTTGGTGTTTTTTTGTGTGAATCAGTTAAAATGGTGACGATTCCGGTAAATACTTCTAAGCAAACTGTCTAATTTTGGTAAAACTGTTAAATACACAAAGATAGTTCCCAGAAATGATTAAGAACGTGTAAGTAACAACTCAAGTACTCGTAAATAGAGTCTTACTACATTTACTGTCATATTCAATCACGGAGGTTTCCAGTGGAAAGCTGTGAAATGACGAAAATACTGGTAATATTTACAAGTCCGGGTACTTCCGGTGGCGTTTTCACGGGACTGTGCTTTCAAATATTAAGAGTTCATGCTTACAGAGCTCAGAATTGGTGTCTAAAGCCTTGGAATGACGAGAATAGTGTTTATGTTTACAATTAAGGAGGATAGGCTTTGGTGTTTTTTTGTGTGAATCAGTTGAAATGGTGACGATTCCGGTAAATACTTCTAAGCAAACTGTCTAATTTTGGTAAAACTGTTAAAATACACAATGACAGTTCCCAGAAATGCTTAAGAACGTGTAAGAGACAACTCAAGTACTAGTAAATAGAGTCTTACTACATTTACTGTCGAATTCAATCACGGAGGTTGCCAGTGGAAAGCTGTGAAATGACAAAAATACTGGTAATATTTACAACTCCGGTACTTCCGGTGGAATTTTCACGGGACTGTGCTTTCAAATATTAAGAGTTCATGCTTACAGAGCTCAGAATTGGTGTCTAAAGCCTTGGAATGACGAGAATAGTGTTTATGTTTACAATTAAGGAGGATTGGTTTTGGTGTTTTTTTGTGTGAATCAGTTAAAATGGTGACGATTCCGGTAAATACTTCTAAGCAAACTGTCTAATTTTGGTAAAACTGTTAAAATACACAATGATAGTTCCAAGAAATGATTAAGAACGTGTAAGAAACAACTCAAATACTCGTAAATAGAGCCTTACTTCATTTACTGTCATATTCACTCACGGAAGTTTCCAGTGGAAAGCTGTGAAATGACGAAAATACTGGTAATATTTACAATCCGGGTACTTCCGGTGGCGTTTTCACGGGACTGTGCTTTCAAATATTAAGTGTTCATGCTTACAGAGCTCAGAATTGGTGTCTAAAGCCTTGGAAAGACGAGAATAGTGTTTATGTTTACAATCAAGGAGGATTGGCTTTGGTGTTTTTTTGTGTGAATCAGTTAAAATGGTGACGATTCCGGGAAATACATCTAAGCAAACTGTCTAATTTTGGTAAAACTGTTAAAATACACAACGATAGTTCCCAGAAATGATTAAGAACGTGTAAGATACAACTCAAGTGCTCATAAATAGAGCCTTACTACATTTACTGTCATATTAAATCTCAGAGGTTTCCAGTGGAAAGCTGTGAAATGATGAAAATACTGGTAATATTTCCAACTCTGGGTACTTCCGGTGGCGTTTTCACGGGACTGTGCTTTCAAATATGAAGAGTTCATGCTTACAGAGCTCAGAATTGGTGTCTAAAGCCTTGGGATGACGAGAATAATGTTTATGTTTACAATGAAGGAGGATTGGTTTGGGTGTTTTTTTTTGTGAATCAGTTAAAATGGTGACGATTCCGGTAAATACTTCTAAGCAAACTGTCTAATTTTGGTAAAACTGTTAAATACACAACGATAGTTCCCAGAAATGATTAAGAACGTGTAAGTAACAACTCAAGTACTCTTAAATAGAGTCTTACAACATTTACTGTCGAATTCAATCACGAAGTTTCCAATGGAATGCTGTGAAATGACGAAAATACTGGTAACATTTCCTACTCCGGGTACTTCCGGTGGCGTTTTCACGGGACCGTGCTTTCAAATATTAAGAGTTCATGCTTACAGAGCTCAGAATTGGTGTCTAAAGCCTTGGAATGACGAGAATAGTGTTTATGTTTACAATTAAGGAGGATAGGCTTTGGTGTTTTTTTGTGTGAATCAGTTGAAATGGGGACGATTCCGGTAAATACTTCTAAGCAAACTGACTAATTTTGGTAAAACTGTTAAAATACACAATGATAGTTCCCGGAAAAGCTTAAGAACGTGTAAGAAACAACTCAAGTACTAGTAAATAGAGTCTTACTACATTTGCTGTCGAATTCAATCACGGAGGTTTCCAATGGAAAGCTGTGAAATGACGAAAATACTGGTAATATTTACAAGTCTGGGTACTTCCGGTGGCGTTTTCACGGGACTGTGCTTTCAAATATTAAGAGTTCATGCTTACAGAGCTCAGAATTGGTGTCTAAGTTCTTGGAATGACGAGAATAGTGTTTATGTTTACAATTAAGGAGGATTGGCGTTGGCATTTTTTTGTGTGAATCAGTTAAAATGGTGAGGATTCCGGGAAATACTTCTAAGCAAACTGTCTAATTTTGGTAAAACTGTTAAAATACGCAATGATAGTTCCAAGAAATGACTAAGAACGTGTAAGAAACAACTCAAGTACTCGTAAATAGTGTCTTACTACATTTACTGTCATATTCAATCACGGAGGTTTCCAGTGGAAAGCTGTGAAATGATGAAAATACTGGTAATATTTACAAGTCCGGGTACTTCCGGTGGCGTTTTCACGGGACTGTGCTTTCAAATATTAAGAGTTCATGCTTACAGAGCTCAGAATTGGTGTCTAAAGCCTTGGAATGACGCGAATAGTGTTTATGTTTACAATTAAGGAGGAGTGGCTTTGGTGTTTTTTTGTGTGAATCAGTTAAAATGGTGACGATTCCGGGAAATACATCTAAGCACACTGTCTAATTTTGGTAAAACTGTTAAAATACACAACGATAGTTCCCAGAAATGATTGAGAACGTGTAAGAAACAACTCAAGTGCTCGTAAATAGAGCCTTACTACATTTACTGTCATATTAAATCTCAGAGGTTTCCAGTGGAAAGCTGTGAAATGATGAAAATACTGGTAATATTTCCAACTCCGGGTACTTCCGGTGGCGTTTTCACGGGACTGTGCTTTCATATATGAAGAGATCATGCTTACAGAGCTCAGAATTGGTGTCTAAAGCCTTGGAATGACGAGAATAGAGTTTATGTTTACAATTAAGGAGGATAGGCTTTGGTGTTCTTTTGTGTGAATCAGTTGAAATGGGGACGATTCCGGTAAATACTTCTAAGCAAACTGACTAATTTTGGTAAACCTGTTAAAATACACAATGATAGTTCCAAGGAATGACTAAGAACGTGTAAGAAACAACTCAAGTACTAGTAAATAGAGTCTTACTACATTTACTGTCATATTCAATCACGGAGGTTTCCAGGGGAAAGCCGTGAAATGACGAAAATACTGGTAATATTTTCAAGTCCGGGTACTTCCGGTGGCGTTTTCACGGGACTGTGCTTTCAAATATTAAGAGTTCATGCTTACAGAGCTCAGAATTGGTGTCTAAGTTCTTGGAATGACGAGAATAGTGTTTATGTTTACAATTAAGGAGGATTGGCGTTGGCATTTTTTTGTGTGAATCAGTTAAAATGGTGAGGATTCCGGGAAATACTTCTAAGCAAACTGTCTAATTTTGGTAAAACTGTTAAAATACACAATGATAGTTCCAAGAAATGACTAAGATTGTGTAAGAAACAACTCACGTACTCCTAAATAGAGCCTTACTACATTTACTATCATATTCAGTCTCGGAGGTTTCCAGTGGAAAGCTGTGAAATGATGAAAATACTGGTAATATTTACAACTCCGGGTACTTCCATTGGCGTTTTCACGGGACTGTGCTTTCAAATATTAAGAGTTCATGCTTACAGAGCTCAGAATTGGTGTCTAAGTTCTTGGAATGACGAGAATAGTGTTTATGTTTACAATTAAGGAGGATTGGCGTTGGCATTTTTTTGTGTGAATCAGTTAAAATGGTGAGGATTCCGGGAAATACTTCTAAGCAAACTGTCTAATTTTGGTAAAACTGTTAAAATACACAATGATAGTTCCAAGGAATGACTAAGAACGTGTAAGAAACAACTCAAGTACTCGTAAATAGAGTCTTACTACATTTACTGTCATATTCAATCACGGAGGTTTCCAGGGGAAAGCCGTGAAATGACGAAAATACTGGTAATATTTTCAAGTCCGGGTACTTCCGGTGGCGTTTTCACGGGACTGTGCTTTCAAATATTAAGAGTTCATGCTTACAGAGCTCAGAATTGGTGTCTAAAGCCTTGGAATGACGAGAATAGTGTTTATGTTTACAATTAAGGAGGATAGGCTTTGGTGTTTTTTTGTGTGAATCAGTTGAAATGGTGACGATTCCGGTAAATACTTCTAAGCAAACTGTCTAATTTTGGTAAAACTGTTAAAATACACAATGGTAGTTCCCAGAAATGCTTAAGAACGTGTAAGAAACAACTCAAGTACTAGTAAATAGAGTCTTACTACATTTACTGTCGAATTCAATCACGGAGGTTTCCAATGGAAAGCTGTGAAATGACGAAAATACTGGTAATATTTACAAGTCCGGGTACTTGCGGTGGCGTTTTCACGGGACTGTACTTTCACATATTAAGAGTTCATGCTTACAGAGCTCAGAATTGGTGTCTAAAGCCTTGGAATGATGAGAATAGTGTTTATGTTTACAATTAAGGAGGATTGGCTTTGGCGTTTTTTTGTGTGAATCAGGTAAAATTGTGATGATTCCGGAAATTACTTCTAAGCAAACTGTCTAATTTTGGTAAAACTGTTAAAATACACAATGATAGTTCCCAGAAATGATTAAGAACGTGTAAGAAACAACTCAAATACTCGTAAATAGAGCCTTACTTCAGTTACTGTCATATTCACTCACGGAAGTTTCCAGTGGAAAGCTGTGAAATGACGAAAATACTGGTAATATTTACAAGTCCGGGTACTTCGGGTGGCGTTTTCACGGGACTGTGCTTTCAAATATTAAGAGTTCATGCTTACAGAGCTCAGAATTGGTGTCTAAAGCCTTGGAATGACGAGAATAGTGTTTATGCTTACAATTAAGGAGGAGTGGCTTTGGTGTTTTTATGTGTGAATCAGTTAAAATGGTGACGATTCCGGGAAATACATCTAAGCAAACTGTCTAATTTTGGTAAAACTGTTAAAATACACAACGATAGTTCCCAGAAATGATTAAGAACGTGTAAGAAACAACTCAAGTGCTCGTAAATAGAGCCTTACTACATTTACTGTCATATTAAATCTCAGAGGTTTCAAGTGGAAAGCTGTGAAATGATGAAAATACTGGTAATATTTCCAACTCCGGGGACTTCCGGTGGCGTTTTCACGGGACTGTGCTTTCAAATATGAAGAGTTCATGCTTACAGAGCTCAGAATTGGTGTCTAAAGCCTTGGGATGACGAGAATAATGTTTATGTTTACAATTAAGGAGGATTGGTTTTGGTGTTTTTTTGTGTGAATCAGTTAAAATGGTGACGATTCCGGTAAATACTTCTAAGCAAACTGTCTAATTTTGGTAAAACTGTTAAATACACAAAGATAGTTCCCAGAAATGATTAAGAACGTGTAAGTAACAACTCAAGTACTCGTAAATAGAGTCTTACTACATTTACTGTCATATTCAATCACGGAGGTTTCCAGTGGAAAGCTGTGAAATGACGAAAATACTGGTAATATTTACAAGTCCGGGTACTTCCGGTGGCGTTTTCACGGGACTGTGCTTTCAAATATTAAGAGTTCATGCTTACAGAGCTCAGAATTGGTGTCTAAAGCCTTGGAATGACGAGAATAGTGTTTATGTTTACAATTAAGGAGGATAGGCTTTGGTGTTTTTTTGTGTGAATCAGTTGAAATGGTGACGATTCCGGTAAATACTTCTAAGCAAACTGTCTAATTTTGGTAAAACTGTTAAAATACACAATGATAGTTCCCAGAAATGCTTAAGAACGTGTAAGAGACAACTCAAGTACTAGTAAATAGAGTCTTACTACATTTACTGTCGAATTCAATCACGGAAGTTTCCAATGGAAAGCTGTGAAATGACGAAAATACTGGTAATATTTACAAGTCCGGGTACTTCCGGTGGCGTTTTTACGGGACTGTACTTTCACATATTAAGAGTTCATGCTTACAGAGCTCAGAATTGGTGTCTAAAGCCTTGGAATGATGAGAATAGTGTTTATGTTTACAATTAAGGAGGATTGGCTTTGGCGTTTTTTTGTGTGAATCAGGTAAAATGGTGTTGATTCCGGAAAATACTTCTAAGCAAACTGTCTAATTTTGGTAAAACTGTTAAAATACACAATGATAGTTCCCAGAAATGAATAAGAACGTGTAAGAAACAACTCAAATACTCGTAAATAGAGCCTTACTTCATTTACTGTCATATTCAATCACGGAAGTTTCCAGTGGAAAGCTGTGAAATGATGAAAATACTGGTAATATTTACAACTCTGGGCACTTCCGGTGGCGTTTTCACGGGACTGTGCTTTCAAATATTAAGAGTTCATGCTTACAGAGCTCAGAATTGGTGTCTAAAGCCTTGGAATGACGAGTATATTGTTTATGTTTACAATTAAGGAGGATAGGCTTTGGTGTTTTTTTTGTGTGAATCAGTTAAAATGGTGACGATTCTGGTAAATACTTCTAAGCAAACTGTCTAATTTTGGTAAAACTGTTAAAATACACAATGATAGTTCCCAGAAATGATTAAGAACGTGTAAGAAACAACTCAAGTACTCGTAAATAGAGCCTTACTACATTTACTGTCATATTTAGTCTCGGAGATTTCCAGTGGAATGCTGTGAAATGATGAAAACACTGGTAATATTTTCAACTCCGGGTACTTCCGGTGGCGTTTTCACGGGACTGTGCTTTCAAATATGAAGAGTTCATGCTTACAGAGCTCAGAATTGGTGTCTAAAGCCTTGGAATGACGAGAATAGTATTTATGTTTACAATTAAGGAGGATTGGCGTTGGCGTTTTTTTGTGTGAATCAGTTAAAATGTTGAGGATTCCGGGAAATACTTCTAAGCAAACTGTCTAATTTTGGTAAAACTGCTAAAATACAAAATGATATTTCCAAGAAATGATTGAGAACGTGTAAGAAACAACTCAAGTACTCGTAAATAGAGTCTTACTACATTTACTGTCGAATTCAATCACGGAGGTTTCCAGTGGAAAGATGTGAAATGACGAAAATACTGGTAACATTTACAACTCCGGGTACTTCCGGTGGCGTTTTCACGGGACTGTGCTTTAAATATTAAGAGTTCATGCTTACAGAGCTCAGAATTGGTGTCTAAAGCCTTGGAATGACGAGAATAGTGTTTATATTTACAATTAAGGAGGATAGGCTCTGGTGGTTTTTTGTGTGAATAAGTTGAAATGGTGACGACTCCAGTAAATACTTCTAAGCAAACTGTCTAATTTTGGTAAAACTGTTAAAATACACAATGATAGTTCCCAGAAATGCTTAAGAACATGTAAGAAACAACTCAAGTACTAGTAAATAGAGTCTTACTACATTTACTGTCGAATTCAATCACGGAGGTTCCCAGTGGAAAGCTGTGAAATGACGAAAATACTGGTAATATTTACAACTCCAGGACTTCCGGTGGCGTTTTCACGGGGATGTGCTTTCAAATATTAAGAGTTCATGCTTACAGAGCTCAGAATTGGTGTCTAAAGCCTTGGAATGACGAGAATAGTGTTTATGTTTACAATTAAGGAGGATTGGCTTTGGTGTTTTTTTATGTGAATCAGTTAAAATGTTGACGATTCCGTTAAAAACTTGTAAGCAAACTGTCTAATTTTGGTAAAACTGTTAAAATACACAACGATAGTTCCCAGAAATGATTAAGAACGTGTAAGAAACAACTCAAGTACTCGTAAATAGAGCCTTACTACATTTACTGTCATATTCAATCTCGGAGGTTTCCAGTGGAAAGCTGTGAAATGATGAAAATACTGGTAATATTTACAACTCCGGTTATTTCCGGTGGCGTTTTCACGGGACTGTGCTTTCAAATATGAAGGGTTCATGCTTACAGAGCTCAGAATTGGTGTCTAAAGCCTTGGAATGACGAGAATAGTGTTTATGTTTACAATCAAGGAGGATTGGCTTTGGCATTTTTGTGTGTGAATCAGTTGAAATGTTGACGATTCCGGTAAATACTTCTAAGCAAACTGTCTAATTTTGGTAAAACTGTTAAAATACACAATGATAGTTCCCAGAAATGGTTAAGAACGTATAAGAAACAACTCAAATACTCGTAAATAGAGCCTTACTTCATTTAATGTCATATTCATTCACGGAAGTTTCCCGTGGAAAGCTGTGAAATGATGAAAATACTAGTAATATTTACAACTCCGGTTACTTCCGGTGGCGTTTTCATGGGACTTCGTTTTCAAATATTAAGGGTTCATGCTTACAGAGCTCAGAATGGGTGTCTAAAGCCCTGGAATGACAAGAATAGTGTTTATGTTTACAATTAAGGAGGATTGGCTTTGGCGTTTTTTTGTGTGAATCAGTTAAAATGGTGACGATTCCGGGAAATACTTCTAAGCAAACTGTCTAAAATTGGTAAAACTGTTAAAATACACAATGATAGTTCCCAGAAATGATTAAGAACGTGTAAGAAACAACTCAAATACTAGTAAATAGAGTCTTACTACATTTACTGTCGAATTCAATCACGGAGGTTTACAGTGGAAAGCTGTGAAATGACAAAAATACTGGTAATATTTACAACTCCGGTACTTCCGGTGGCATTTTCACGGGACTGTGCTTTCAAATATTAAGAGTTCATGCTTACAGAGCTCAGAATTGGTGTCTAAAGCTTTGGAATGACCAGAATAGTGTTTATGTTTACAATTAAGGAGGATTGGCTTTGGCGGTTTTTTTGTGTGAATCAGTGAAAATGGTGACGATTCTGCTAAATACTTCTAAGCAAACTGTCTAATTTTGGTAAAACTGTTAAAATACACAATGATAGTTCCCAGAAATGATTAAGAACGTGTAAGAAACAACTCAAGTAATCGTAAATAGAGTCTTACTACATTTACAGTCGAATTCAATCACGGAGGTTTCCAGTGGAAAGCTGTGAAATGATGAAAATACTGGTCATATTTACAACTCCGGGTACCTCCGGTGGCGTTTTCACGGGACTGTGCTTTAAATATTAAGAGTTCATGCTTACAGAGCTCAGAATTGGTGTCTAAAGCCTTGGAATGACGAGAATAGTGTTTATGTTTACAATTAAGGAGGATTGGCTTTGGTGTTTTTTTGTGTGAATCAGTTAAAATGTTGACGATTCCGTTAAATACTTGTAAGCAAACTGTCTAATTTTGGTAAAACTGTTAAAATACACAACGGTAGTTCCCAGAAATGATTAAGAACGTGTAAGAAACAACTCAAGTACTCGTAAATAGAGCCTTACTACATTTACTGTCGAATTCAATCTCGGAGGTTTCCAGTGGAAAGCTGTGAAATGATGAAAATACTGGTAACATTTACAACTCCGGGTACTTCCGGTGGCGTTTTCACGGGACTGTGCTTTAAATATTAAGAGTTCATGCTTACAGAGCTCAGAATTGGTGTCTAAAGCCTTGGAATGACGAGAATAGTGTTTATATTTACAATTAAGGAGGATAGGCTCTGGTGGTTTTTTGTGTGAATAAGTTGAAATGGTGACGACTCCAGTAAATACTTCTAAGCAAACTGTCTAATTTTGGTAAAACTGTTAAAATACACAATGATAGTTCCCAGAAATGCTGAAGAACATGTAAGAAACAACTCAAGTACTAGTAAATAGAGTCTTACTACATTTACTGTCGAATTCAATCACGGAGGTTTCCAGTGGAAAGCTGTGAAATGACGAAAATACTGGTAATATTTACAACTCCAGGACTTCCGGTGGCGTTTTCACGGGGCTGTGCTTTCAAATATTAAGAGTTCATGCTTACAGAGCTCAGAATTGGTGTCTAAAGCCTTGGATTGACGAGAATAGTGTTTATGTTTACAATTAAGGAGGATTGGCTTTGGTGTTTTTTTGTGTGAATCAGTGAAAATGTTGACGATTCCGTTAAATACTTGTAAGCAAACTGTCTAATTTTGGTAAAACTGTTAAAATACACAACGATAGTTCCCAGAAATGATTAAGAACGTGTAAGAAACAAATCAAGTACTCGTAAATAGAGCCTTACTACATTTACTGTCATATTTAGTCTCGGAGATTTCCAGTGGAATGCTGTGAAATGATGAAAACACTGGTAATATTTTCAACTCCGGGTACTTCTGGTGGCGTTTTTACGGGACTGTGCTTTAAATATTAAGAGTTCAAGCTTACAGAGCTCAGAATTGGTGTCTAAAGCCTTGGAATGACGAGAATAGTGTTTATGTTTACAATTAAGGAGGAGTGGCTTTGGTGTTTTTATGTGTGAATCAGTTAAAATGGTGACGATTCCGGGAAATACATCTAAGCAAACTGTCTAATTTTGGTAAAACTGTTAAAATACACAACGATAGTTCCCAGAAATGATTAAGAACGTGTAAGAAACAACTCAAGTGCTCGTAAATAGAGCCTTACTACATTTACTGTCGAATTCAATCACGGAGGTTTCCAATGGAAAGCTGTGAAATGACGAAAATACTGGTAATATTTACAAGTCCGGGTACTTGCGGTGGCGTTTTCACGGGACTGTACTTTCACATATTAAGAGTTCATGCTTACAGAGCTCAGAATTGGTGTCTAAAGCCTTGGAATGATGAGAATAGTGTTTATGTTTACAATTAAGGAGGATTGGCTTTGGCGTTTTTTTGTGTGAATCAGGTAAAATTGTGATGATTCCGGAAATTACTTCTAAGCAAACTGTCTAATTTTGGTAAAACTGTTAAAATACACAATGATAGTTCCCAGAAATGATTAAGAACGTGTAAGAAACAACTCAAATACTCGTAAATAGAGCCTTACTTCAGTTACTGTCATATTCACTCACGGAAGTTTCCAGTGGAAAGCTGTGAAATGACGAAAATACTGGTAATATTTACAAGTCCGGGTACTTCGGGTGGCGTTTTCACGGGACTGTGCTTTCAAATATTAAGAGTTCATGCTTACAGAGCTCAGAATTGGTGTCTAAAGCCTTGGAATGACGAGAATAGTGTTTATGTTTACAATTAAGGAGGAGTGGCTTTGGTGTTTTTATGTGTGAATCAGTTAAAATGGTGACGATTCCGGGAAATACATCTAAGCAAACTGTCTAATTTTGGTAAAACTGTTAAAATACACAACGATAGTTCCCAGAAATGATTAAGAACGTGTAAGAAACAACTCAACTGCTCGTAAATAGAGCCTTACTACATTTACTGTCATATTAAATCTCAGAGGTTTCAAGTGGAAAGCTGTGAAATGATGAAAATACTGGTAATATTTCCAACTCCGGGGACTTCCGGTGGCGTTTTCACGGGACTGTGCTTTCAAATATGAAGAGTTCATGCTTACAGAGCTCAGAATTGGTGTCTAAAGCCTTGGGATGACGAGAATAGTGTTTATGTTTACAATTAAGGAGGATAGGCTTTGGTGTTTTTTTGTGTGAATCAGTTGAAATGGTGACGATTCCGGTAAATACTTCTAAGCAAACTGTCTAATTTTGGTAAAACTGTTAAAATACACAATGATAGTTCCCAGAAATGCTTAAGAACGTGTAAGAGACAACTCAAGTACTAGTAAATAGAGTCTTACTACATTTACTGTCGAATTCAATCACGGAGGTTTCCAATGGAAAGCTGTGAAATGACGAAAATACTGGTAATATTTACAAGTCCGGGTACTTCCGGTGGCGTTTTTACGGGACTGTACTTTCACATATTAAGAGTTCATGCTTACAGAGCTCAGAATTGGTGTCTAAAGCCTTGGAATGATGAGAATAGTGTTTATGTTTACAATTAAGGAGGATTGGCTTTGGCGTTTTTTTGTGTGAATCAGGTAAAATGGTGTTGATTCCGGAAAATACTTCTAAGCAAACTGTCTAATTTTGGTAAAACTGTTAAAATACACAATGATAGTTCCCAGAAATGAATAAGAACGTGTAAGAAACAACTCAAATACTCGTAAATAGAGCCTTACTTCATTTACTGTCATATTCAATCACGGAAGTTTCCAGTGGAAAGCTGTGAAATGATGAAAATACTGGTAATATTTACAACTCTGGGAACTTCCGGTGGCGTTTTCACGGGACTGTGCTTTCAAATATTAAGAGTTCATGCTTACAGAGCTCAGAATTGGTGTCTAAAGCCTTGGAATGACGAGTATATTGTTTATGTTTACAATTAAGGAGGATAGGCTTTGGTGTTTTTTTTGTGTGAATCAGTTAAAATGGTGACGATTCTGGTAAATACTTCTAAGCAAACTGTCTAATTTTGGTAAAACTGTTAAAATACACAATGATAGTTCCCAGAAATGATTAAGAACGTGTAAGAAACAACTCAAGTACTCGTAAATAGAGCCTTACTACATTTACTGTCATATTTAGTCTCGGAGATTTCCAGTGGAATGCTGTGAAATGATGAAAACACTGGTAATATTTTCAACTCCGGGTACTTCCGGTGGCGTTTTCACGGGACTGTGCTTTCAAATATGAAGAGTTCATGCTTACAGAGCTCAGAATTGGTGTCTAAAGCCTTGGAATGACGAGAATAGTATTTATGTTTACAATTAAGGAGGATTGGCGTTGGCGTTTTTTTGTGTGAATCAGTTAAAATGTTGAGGATTCCGGGAAATACTTCTAAGCAAACTGTCTAATTTTGGTAAAACTGCTAAAATACAAAATGATATTTCCAAGAAATGATTGAGAACGTGTAAGAAACAACTCAAGTACTCGTAAATAGAGTCTTACTACATTTACTGTCGAATTCAATCACGGAGGTTTCCAGTGGAAAGATGTGAAATGATGAAAATACTGGTAACATTTACAACTCCGGGTACTTCCGGTGGCGTTTTCACGGGACTGTGCTTTAAATATTAAGAGTTCATGCTTACAGAGCTCAGAATTGGTGTCTAAAGCCTTGGAATGACGAGAATAGTGTTTATATTTACAATTAAGGAGGATAGGCTCTGGTGGTTTTTTGTGTGAATAAGTTGAAATGGTGACGACTCCAGTAAATACTTCTAAGCAAACTGTCTAATTTTGGTAAAACTGTTAAAATACACAATGATAGTTCCCAGAAATGCTTAAGAACATGTAAGAAACAACTCAAGTACTAGTAAATAGAGTCTTACTACATTTACTGTCGAATTCAATCACGGAGGTTCCCAGTGGAAAGCTGTGAAATGACGAAAATACTGGTAATATTTACAACTCCAGGACTTCCGGTGGCGTTTTCACGGGGATGTGCTTTCAAATATTAAGAGTTCATGCTTACAGAGCTCAGAATTGGTGTCTAAAGCCTTGGAATGACGAGAATAGTGTTTATGTTTACAATTAAGGAGGATTGGCTTTGGTGTTTTTTTATGTGAATCAGTTAAAATGTTGACGATTCCGTTAAAAACTTGTAAGCAAACTGTCTAATTTTGGTAAAACTGTTAAAATACACAACGATAGTTCCCAGAAATGATTAAGAACGTGTAAGAAACAACTCAAGTACTCGTAAATAGAGCCTTACTACATTTACTGTCATATTCAATCTCGGAGGTTTCCAGTGGAAAGCTGTGAAATGATGAAAATACTGGTAATATTTACAACTCCGGTTATTTCCGGTGGCGTTTTCACGGGACTGTGCTTTCAAATATGAAGGGTTCATGCTTACAGAGCTCAGAATTGGTGTCTAAAGCCTTGGAATGACGAGAATAGTGTTTATGTTTACAATCAAGGAGGATTGGCTTTGGCATTTTTGTGTGTGAATCAGTTGAAATGTTGACGATTCCGGTAAATACTTCTAAGCAAACTGTCTAATTTTGGTAAAACTGTTAAAATACACAATGATAGTTCCCAGAAATGGTTAAGAACGTATAAGAAACAACTCAAATACTCGTAAATAGAGCCTTACTTCATTTAATGTCATATTCATTCACGGAAGTTTCCCGTGGAAAGCTGTGAAATGATGAAAATACTAGTAATATTTACAACTCCGGTTACTTCCGGTGGCGTTTTCATGGGACTTCGTTTTCAAATATTAAGGGTTCATGCTTACAGAGCTCAGAATGGGTGTCTAAAGCCCTGGAATGACAAGAATAGTGTTTATGTTTACAATTAAGGAGGATTGGCTTTGGCGTTTTTTTGTGTGAATCAGTTAAAATGGTGACGATTCCGGGAAATACTTCTAAGCAAACTGTCTAAAATTGGTAAAACTGTTAAAATACACAATGATAGTTCCCAGAAATGATTAAGAACGTGTAAGAAACAACTCAAATACTAGTAAATAGAGTCTTACTACATTTACTGTCGAATTCAATCACGGAGGTTTACAGTGGAAAGCTGTGAAATGACAAAAATACTGGTAATATTTACAACTCCGGTACTTCCGGTGGCATTTTCACGGGACTGTGCTTTCAAATATTAAGAGTTCATGCTTACAGAGCTCAGAATTGGTGTCTAAAGCTTTGGAATGACCAGAATAGTGTTTATGTTTACAATTAAGGAGGATTGGCTTTGGCGGTTTTTTTGTGTGAATCAGTGAAAATGGTGACGATTCCGCTAAATACTTCTAAGCAAACTGTCTAATTTTGGTAAAACTGTTAAAATACACAATGATAGTTCCCAGAAATGATTAAGAACGTGTAAGAAACAACTCAAGTAATCGTAAATAGAGTCTTACTACATTTACAGTCGAATTCAATCACGGAGGTTTCCAGTGGAAAGCTGTGAAATGATGAAAATACTGGTCATATTTACAACTCCGGGTACCTCCGGTGGCGTTTTCACGGGACTGTGCTTTAAATATTAAGAGTTCATGCTTACAGAGCTCAGAATTGGTGTCTAAAGCCTTGGAATGACGAGAATAGTGTTTATGTTTACAATTAAGGAGGATTGGCTTTGGTGTTTTTTTGTGTGAATCAGTTAAAATGTTGACGATTCCGTTAAATACTTGTAAGCAAACTGTCTAATTTTGGTAAAACTGTTAAAATACACAACGGTAGTTCCCAGAAATGATTAAGAACGTGTAAGAAACAACTCAAGTACTCGTAAATAGAGCCTTACTACATTTACTGTCGAATTCAATCTCGGAGGTTTCCAGTGGAAAGCTGTGAAATGATGAAAATACTGGTAACATTTACAACTCCGGGTACTTCCGGTGGCGTTTTCACGGGACTGTGCTTTAAATATTAAGAGTTCATGCTTACAGAGCTCAGAATTGGTGTCTAAAGCCTTGGAATGACGAGAATAGTGTTTATATTTACAATTAAGGAGGATAGGCTCTGGTGGTTTTTTGTGTGAATAAGTTGAAATGGTGACGACTCCAGTAAATACTTCTAAGCAAACTGTCTAATTTTGGTAAAACTGTTAAAATACACAATGATAGTTCCCAGAAATGCTGAAGAACATGTAAGAAACAACTCAAGTACTAGTAAATAGAGTCTTACTACATTTACTGTCGAATTCAATCACGGAGGTTTCCAGTGGAAAGCTGTGAAATGACGAAAATACTGGTAATATTTACAACTCCAGGACTTCCGGTGGCGTTTTCACGGGGCTGTGCTTTCAAATATTAAGAGTTCATGCTTACAGAGCTCAGAATTGGTGTCTAAAGCCTTGGATTGACGAGAATAGTGTTTATGTTTACAATTAAGGAGGATTGGCTTTGGTGTTTTTTTGTGTGAATCAGTGAAAATGTTGACGATTCCGTTAAATACTTGTAAGCAAACTGTCTAATTTTGGTAAAACTGTTAAAATACACAACGATAGTTCCCAGAAATGATTAAGAACGTGTAAGAAACAAATCAAGTACTCGTAAATAGAGCCTTACTACATTTACTGTCATATTTAGTCTCGGAGATTTCCAGTGGAATGCTGTGAAATGATGAAAACACTGGTAATATTTTCAACTCCGGGTACTTCTGGTGGCGTTTTTACGGGACTGTGCTTTAAATATTAAGAGTTCAAGCTTACAGAGCTCAGAATTGGTGTCTAAAGCCTTGGAATGACGAGAATAGTGTTTATGTTTACAATTAAGGAGGATAGGCTTTGGTGTTTTTTTGTGTGAATCAGTTGAAATGGTGACGATTCCGGTAAATACTTCTAAGCAAACTGTCTAATTTTGGTAAAACTGTTAAAATACACAATGATAGTTCCCAGAAATGCTTAAGAACGTGTAAGAGACAACTCAAGTACTAGTAAATAGAGTCTTACTACATTTACTGTCGAATTCAATCACGGAGGTTTCCAGTGGAAAGCTGTGAAATGATGAAAATACTGGTAATATTTACAAGTCCGGGTACTTCCGGTGGCGTTTTTACGGGACTGTACTTTCACATATTAAGAGTTCATGCTTACAGAGCTCAGAATTGGTTTCTAAAGCCTTGGAATGATGAGAATAGTGTTTATGTTTACAATTAAGGAGGATTGGCTTTGGCGTTTTTTTGTGTGAATCAGGTAAAATGGTGATGATTCCGGAAAATACTTCTAAGCAAACTGTCTAATTTTGGTAAAACTGTTAAAATACACAATGATAGTTCTCCGAAATGAATAAGAACGTGTAAGAAACAACTCAAATACTCGTAAATAGAGCCTTACTTCATTTACTGTCATATTCAATCACGGAAGTTTCCAGTGGAAAGCTGTGAAATGATGAAAATACTTGTAATATTTACAACTCTGGGCACTTCCGGTGGCGTTTTCACGGGACTGTGCTTTCAAATATTAAGAGTTCATGCTTACAGAGCTCAGAATTGGTGTCTAAAGCCTTGGAAAGACGAGAATAGTGATTATGTTTACTATTAAGGAGGAGTGGCTTTGGTGTTTTTTTTGTGTGAATCAGTTAAAATGGTGACGATTCTGGTAAATACTTCTAAGCAAACTGTCTAATTTTGGTAAAACTGTTAAAATACACAATGATAGTTCCCAGAAATGATTAAGAACGTGTAAGAAACAACTCAAGTACTCGTAAATAGAGCTTTACTACATTTACTGTCATATTTAGTCTCGGAGATTTCCAGTGGAATGCTGTGAAATGATGAAAACACTGGTAATATTTTCAACTCCGGGTACTTCCGGTGGCGTTTTCACGGGACTGTGCTTTCAAATATGAAGAGTTCATGCTTACAGAGCTCAGAATTGGTGTCTAAAGCCTGGGAATGACGAGAATAGTGTTCATGTTTACAATTAAGGAGGATTGGCGTTGGCGTTTTTTTGTGTGAATCAGTTAAAATGTTGAGGATTCCGGGAAATACTTCTAAGCAAACTGTGTAATTTTGGTAAACTTGCTAAAATACAAAATGATATTTCCCAGAAATGATTAAGAACGTGTAAGAAACAACTCAAGTACTCGTAAATAGAGTCTTTCTACATTTACTGTCGAATTCAATCACGGATGTTTCCAGTGGAAAGATGTGAAATGACGAAAATACTGGTAACATTTACAACTCCGGGTACTTCCGGTGGCGTTTTCACGGGACTGTGCTTTAAATATTAAGAGTTCATGCTTACAGAGCTCAGAATTGGTGTCTAAAGCCTTGGAATGACGAGAATAGTGTTTATATTTACAATTAAGGAGGATAGGCTCTGGTGGTTTTTTGTGTGAATAAGTTGAAATGGTGATGACTCCAGTAAATACTTCTAAGCAAACTGTCTAATTTTGGTAAAACTGTTAAAATACACAATGATAGTTCCCAGAAATGCTTAAGAACATGTAAGAAACAACTCAAGTACTAGTAAATAGAGTCTTACTACATTTACTGTCGAATTCAATCACGGAGGTTTCCAGTGGAAAGCTGTGAAATGACGAAAATACTGGTAATATTTACAACTCCAGGACTTCCCGTGGCGTTTTCACGGGGCTGTGCTTTCAAATATTAAGAGTTCATGCTTACAGAGCTCAGAATTGGTGTCTAAAGCCTTGGAATGACGAGAATAGTGTTTATGTTTACAATTAAGGAGGATTGGCTTTGGTGTTTTTTTGTGTGAATCAGTTAAAATGTTGACGATTCCGTTAAAAACTTGTAAGCAAACTGTCTAATTTTGGTAAAACTGTTAAAATACACAACGATAGTTCCCAGAAATGATTAAGAACGTGTAAGAAACAACTCAAGTACTCGTAAATAGAGCCTTACTACATTTACTGTCATATTTAGTCTCGGAGATTTCCAGTGGAATGCTGTGAAATGATGAAAACACTGGTAATATTTTCAACTCCGGGTACTTCCGGTGGCGTTTTTACGGGACTCTGCTTTAAATATTAAGAGTTCATGCTTACAGAGCTCAGAATTGGTGTCTAAAGCCTTGGAATGACGAGAATAGTGTTTATGTTTACAATTAAGGAGGATAGGCTCTGGTGGTTTTTTGTGTGAATAAGTTGAAATGGTGACGACTCCAGTAAATACTTCTAAGCAAACTGTCTAATTTTGGTAAAACTGTTAAAATACACAATGATAGTTCCCAGAAATGCTTAAGAACATGTAAGAAACAACTCAAGTACTAGTAAATAGAGTCTTACTACATTTACTGTCATATTCAATCACGGAAGTTTCCAGTGGAAAGCTGTGAAACGATGAAAATACTGGTAATATTTACAACTCCAGGACTTCCGGTGGCGTTTTCACGGGGCTGTGCTTTCAAATATTAAGAGTTCATGCTTACAGAGCTCAGAATTGGTGTCTAAAGCTTTGGAATGACCAGAATAGTGTTTATGTTTACAATTAAGGAGGATTGGCTTTGGTGTTTTTTTGTGTGAATCAGTTAAAATGTTGACGATTCCGTTAAATACTTGTAAGCAAACTGTCTAATTTTGGTAAAACTGTTAAAATACACAACGGTAGTTCCCAGAAATGATTAAGAACGTGTAAGAAACAACTCAAGTACTCGTAAATAGAGCCTTACTACATTTACTGTCGAATTCAATCTCGGAGGTTTCCAGTGGAAAGCTGTGAAATGATGAAAATACTGGTAACATTTACAACTCCGGGTACTTCCGGTGGCGTTTTCACGGGACTGTGTTTTAAATATTAAGAGTTCATGCTTACAGAGCTCAGAATTGGTGTCTAAAGCCTTGGAATGACGAGAATAGTGTTTATATTTACAATTAAGGAGGATAGGCTCTGGTGGTTTTTTGTGTGAATAAGTTGAAATGGTGACGACTCCAGTAAATACTTCTAAGCAAACTGTCTAATTTTGGTAAAACTGTTAAAATACACAACGATAGTTCCCAGAAATGATTAAGAACGTGTAAGAAACAACTCAAGTACTCGTAAATAGAGCCTTACTACATTTACTGTCATATTTAGTCTCGGAGATTTCCAGTGGAATGCTGTGAAATGATGAAAACACTGGTAATATTTTCAACTCCGGGTACTTCCGGTGGCGTTTTCACGGGACTGTGCTTTCAAATATGAAGAGTTCATGCTTACAGAGCTCAGAATTGGTGTCTAAAGCCTTGGAATGACGAGAATAGTATTTATGTTTACAATTAAGGAGGATTGGCGTTGGCGTTTTTTTGTGTGAATCAGTTAAAATGTTGAGGATTCCGGGAAATACTTCTAAGCAAACTGTCTAATTTTGGTAAAACTGCTAAAATACAAAATGATATTTCCCAGAAATGATTAAGAACGTGTAAGAAACAACTCAAGTACTCGTAAATAGAGTCTTACTACATTTACTGTCGAATTCAGTCACGGAGGTTTCCAGTGGAAAGATGTGAAATGACGAAAATACTGGTAACATTTACAACTCCGGGTACTTCCGGTGGCGTTTACACGGGACTGTGCTTTAAATATTAAGAGTTCATGCTTACAGAGCTCAGAATTGGTGTCTAAAGCCTTGGAATGACGAGAATAGTGTTTATATTTACAATTAAGGAGGATAGGCTCTGG
Source organism: Myotis daubentonii (assembly GCF_963259705.1). Taxonomy (NCBI): domain Eukaryota; kingdom Metazoa; phylum Chordata; class Mammalia; order Chiroptera; family Vespertilionidae; genus Myotis; species Myotis daubentonii. Next base: position 578,267 of record NC_081851.1, read on the forward strand.
TGGTTTTTTGTGTGAATAAGTTGAAATGGTGACGACCCCAGTAAATACTTCTAAGCAAACTGTCTAATTTTGGTAAAACTGTTAAAATACACAATGATAGTTCCCAGAAATGATTAAGAACGTGTAAGAAACAACTCAAGTAATCGTAAATAGAGTCTTACTACATTTACAGTCGAATTCAATCACGGAGGTTTCCAGTGGAAAGCTGTGAAATGACGAAAATACTGGTCATATTTACAACTCCGGGTACCTCCGGTGGCGTTTTCACGGGACTGTGCTTTAAATATTAAGAGTTCATGCTTACAGAGCTCAGAATTGGTGTCTAAAGCCTTGGAATGACGAGAATAGTGTTTATGTTTACAATCAAGGAGGATTGGCTTTGGCGTTTTTGTGTGTGAATCAGTTGAAATGGTGACGATTCCGGTAAATACTTCTAAGCAAACTGTCTAATTTTGGTAAAACTGTTAAAATACACAATGATAGTTCCCAGAAATGATTAAGAATGTGTAAGAAACAACTCAAGTACTCCTAAATAGGGTCTTACTACATTTACTGTCATATTCCGTCTCGGAGGTTTCCAGTGGAAAGCTGTGAAATGATGAAAATACTGGTAATATTTACTACTCCGGGTACTTCCGGTGGCGTTTTCACGGGACTGTGCTTTCAAATATGAAGAGTTCATGCTTACAGAGCTCAGAATTGGTGTTTAAAGCCTTGGAATGATGAGAATAGTGTTTATGTTTACAATTAAGGAGGATTGGCTTTGGTGTTTTTTTGTGTGAATCAGTTAAAATGTTGACGATTCCGTTAAATACTTGTAAGCAAACTGTCTAATTTTGGTAAAACTGTTAAAATACACAACGATAGTTCCCAGAAATGATTAAGAACGTGTAAGAAACAACTCAAGTACTCGTAAATAGAGCCTTACTACATTTACTGTCATATTCAATCTCGGAGGTTTCCAGTGGAAAGCTGTGAAATGATGAAAATACTGGTAATATTTACAACTCCGGTTATTTCCGGTGGCGTTTTCACGGGACTGTGCTTTCAAATATGAAGGGTTCATGCTTACAGAGCTCAGAATTGGTGTCTAAAGCCTTGGAATGACGAGAATAGTGTTTATGTTTACAATCAAGGAGGATTGGCTTTGGCATTTTTGTGTGTGAATCAGTTGAAATGTTGACGATTCCGGTAAATACTTCTAAGCAAACTGTCTAATTTTGGTAAAACTGTTAAAATACACAATGATAGTTCCCAGAAATGGTTAAGAACGTGTAAGAAACAACTCAAATACTCGTAAATAGAGCCTTACTTCATTTAATGTCATATTCATTCACGGAAGTTTCCCGTGGAAAGCTGTGAAATGATGAAAATACTGGTAATATTTACAACTCCGGTTACTTCCGGTGGCGTTTTCACGGGACTTCGTTTTCAAATATTAAGGGTTCATGCTTACAGAGCTCAGAATGGGTGTCTAAAGCCCTGGAATGACAAGAATAGTGTTTATGTTTACAATTAAGGAGGATTGGCTTTGGCGTTTTTTTGTGTGAATCAGTTAAAATGGTGACGATTCCGGGAAATACTTCTAAGCAAACTGTCTAAGTTTGGTAAAACTGTTAAAATAAACAATGATAGTCCCCAGAAATGATTAAGAACGTGTAAGAAACAACTCAAATACTAGTAAATAGAGTCTTACTACATTTACTGTCGAATTCAATCACGGAGGTTTACAGTGGAAAGCTGTGAAATGACAAAAATACTGGTAATATTTACAACTCCGGTACTTCCGGTGGCATTTTCACGGGACTGTGCTTTCAAATATTAAGAGTTCATGCTTACAGAGCTCAGAATTGGTGTCTAAAGCTTTGAAATGACCAGAATAGTGTTTATGTTTACATTTAAGGAGGATTGGCTTTGGCGGTTTTTTGTGTGAATCAGTGAAAATGGTGACGATTCCGCTAAATACTTCTAAGCAAACTGTCTAATTTTGGTAAAACTGTTAAAATACACAATGATAGTTCCCAGAAATGATTAAGAATGTGTAAGAAACAACTCAAGTAATCGTAAATAGAGTCTTACTACATTTACAGTCGAATTCAATCACGGAGGTTTCCAGTGGAAAGCTGTGAAATGACGAAAATACTGGTCATATTTACAACTCCGGGTACCTCCGGTGGCGTTTTCACGGGACTGTGCTTTAAATATTAAGAGTTCATGCTTACAGAGCTCAGAATTGGTGTCTAAAGCCTTGGAATGACGAGAATAGTGTTTATGTTTACAATTAAGGAGGATTGGCTTTGGTGTTTTTTTGTGTGAATCAGTTAAAATGTTGACGATTCCGTTAAATACTTGTAAGCAAACTGTCTAATTTTGGTAAAACTGTTAAAATACACAACGGTAGTTCCCAGAAATGATTAAGAACGTGTAAGAAACAACTCAAGTACTCGTAAATAGAGCCTTACTACATTTACTGTCGAATTCAATCTCGGAGGTTTCCAGTGGAAAGCTGTGAAATGATGAAAATACTGGTAATATTTACAACTCCGGTTACTTCCGGTGGCGTTTTCACGGGACTGTGCTTTCAAATATGAAGGGTTCATGCTTACAGAGCTCAGAATTGGTGTCTAAAGCCTTGGAATGACGAGAATAGTGTTTATGTTTACAATCAAGGAGGATTGGCTTTGGCGTTTTTGTGTGTGAATCAGTTGAAATGGTGACGATTCCGGTAAATACTTCTAAGCAAACTGTCTAATTTTGGTAAAACTGTTAAAATACACAATGATAGTTCCCAGAAATGATTAAGAACGTGTAAGAAACAACTCAAATACTCGTAAATAGAGCCTTACTTCATTTACTGTCATATTCATTCACGGAAGTTTCCTGTGTAAAGCTGTGAAATGATGAAAATACTGGTAATATTTACAACTCCGGTTACTTCCGGTGGCGTTTTCACGGGACTTTGTTTTCAAATATTAACGGTTCATGCTTACGGAGCTCAGAATGGGTGTCTAAAGCCCTGGAATGACAAGAATAGTGTTTATGTTTACAATTAAGGAGGATTGGCTTTGTCGTTTTTTTGTGTGAATCAGTTAAAATGGTGACGATTCCGGGAAATACTTCTAAGCAAACTGTCTAAGTTTGGTAAAACTGTTAAAATACACAATGATAGTTCCCAGAAATGATTAAGAACGTGTAAGAAACAACTCAAGTACTAGTAAATAGAGTCTTACTACATTTACTGTCGAATACAATCACGGAGTTTTCCAGTGGAAAGCTGTGAAATGACGAAAATACTGGTAATATTTACAAGTCCGGGTACTTCCAGTGGTGTTTTCACGGGACTGTGCTTTCAAATATTAAGAGTTCATGCTTACAGAGCTCAGAATTGGTGTCTAAATCCTTGGAATGACGAGAATAGTGTTTATGTTTACAATTAAGGAGGATAGGCTTTGGTGTTTTTTTGTGTGAATCAGTTGAAATGGTGACGATTCCGGTAAATACTTCTAAGCAAACTGTCTAATTTTGGTAAAACTGTTAAAATACACAATGATAGTTCCCAGAAATGATTAAGAATGTGTAAGAAACAACTCAAGTACTCGTAAATAGGGTCTTACTACATTTACTGTCATATTCAATCTCGGAGGTTTCCAGTGGAAAGCTGTGAAATGATGAAAATACTGGTAATATTTACTACTCCGGGTACTTCCGGTGGCGTTTTCACGGGACTGTGCTTTCAAATATGAAGAGTTCATGCTTACAGAGCTCAGAATTGGTGTCTAAAGCCTTGGAATGATGAGAATAGTGTTTATGTTTACAATTAAGGAGGATTGGCTTTGGTATTTTTTTGTGTGTATCAGTTAAAATGTTGACGATTCCGTTAAATACTTGTAAGCAAACTGTCTAATTTTGGTAAAACTGTTAAAATACACAACGATAGTTCCCAGAAATGATTAAGAACGTGTAAGAAACAACTCAAGTACTCGTAAATAGAGCCTTACTACATTTACTGTCATATTCAATCTCGGAGGTTTCCAGTGGAAAGCTGTGAAATGATGAAAATACTGGTAATATTTACAACTCCGGTTATTTCCGGTGGCGTTTTCACGGGACTGTGCTTTCAAATATGAAGGGTTCATGCTTACAGAGCTCAGAATTGGTGTCTAAAGCCTTGGAATGACGAGAATAGTGTTTATGTTTACAATCAAGGAGGATTGGCTTTGGCATTTTTGTGTGTGAATCAGTTGAAATGTTGACGATTCCGGTAAATACTTCTAAGCAAACTGTCTAATTTTGGTAAAACTGTTAAAATACACAATGATAGTTCCCAGAAATGGTTAAGAACGTGTAAGAAACAACTCAAATACTCGTAAATAGAGCCTTACTTCATTTAATGTCATATTCATTCACGGAAGTTTCCCGTGGAAAGCTGTGAAATGATGAAAATACTGGTAATATTTACAACTCCGGTTACTTCCGGTGGCGTTTTCACGGGACTTCGTTTTCAAATATTAAGGGTTCATGCTTACAGAGCTCAGAATGGGTGTCTAAAGCCCTGGAATGACAAGAATAGTGTTTATGTTTACAATTAAGGAGGATTGGCTTTGGCGTTTTTTTGTGTGAATCAGTTAAAATGGTGACGATTCCGGGAAATACTTCTAAGCAAACTGTCTAAGTTTGGTAAAACTGTTAAAATAAACAATGATAGTTCCCAGAAATGATTAAGAACGTGTAAGAAACAACTCAAATACTAGTAAATAGAGTCTTACTACATTTACTGTCGAATTCAATCACGGAGGTTTACAGTGGAAAGCTGTGAAATGACAAAAATACTGGTAATATTTACAACTCCGGTACTTCCGGTGGCATTTTCACGGGACTGTGCTTTCAAATATTAAGAGTTCATGCTTACAGAGCTCAGAATTGGTGTCTAAAGCTTTGGAATGACCAGAATAGTGTTTATGTTTACAATTAAGGAGGATTCGCTTTGGCGGTTTTTTGTGTGAATCAGTGAAAATGGTGACGATTCCGCTAAATACTTCTAAGCAAACTGTCTAATTTTGGTAAAACTGTTAAAATACACAATGATAGTTCCCAGAAATGATTAAGAACGTGTAAGAAACAACTCAAGTAATCGTAAATAGAGTCTTACTACATTTACAGTCGAATTCAATCACGGAGGTTTCCAGTGGAAAGCTGTGAAATGACGAAAATACTGGTCATATTTACAACTCCGGGTACCTCCGGTGGCGTTTTCACGGGACTGTGCTTTAAATATTAAGAGTTCATGGTTACAGAGCTCAGAATTGGTGTCTAAAGCCTTGGAATGACGAGAATAGTGTTTATGTTTACAATTAAGGAGGATTGGCTTTGGTGTTTTTTTGTGTGAATCAGTTAAAATGTTGACGATTCCGTTAAATACTTGTAAGCAAACTGTCTAATTTTGGTAAAACTGTTAAAATACACAACGGTAGTTCCCAGAAATGATTAAGAACGTGTAAGAAACAACTCAAGTACTCGTAAATAGAGTCTTACTACATTTACTGTCGAATTCAATCACGGAGGTTTCCAGTGGAAAGATGTGAAATGACGAAAATACTGGTAACATTTACAACTCCGGGTACTTCCGGTGGCGTTTTCACGGGACTGTGCTTTAAATATTAAGAGTTCATGCTTACAGAGCTCAGAATTGGTGTCTAAAGCCTTGGAATGACGAGAATAGTGTTTATATTTACAATTAAGGAGGATAGGCTCTGGTGGTTTTTTGTGTGAATAAGTTGAAATGGTGACGACCCCAGTAAATACTTCTAAGCAAACTGTCTAATTTTGGTAAAACTGTTAAAATACACAATGATAGTTCCCAGAAATGATTAAGAACGTGTAAGAAACAACTCAAGTAATCGTAAATAGAGTCTTACTACATTTACAGTCGAATTCAATCACGGAGGTTTCCAGTGGAAAGCTGTGAAATGACGAAAATACTGGTCATATTTACAACTCCGGGTACCTCCGGTGGCGTTTTCACGGGACTGTGCTTTAAATATTAAGAGTTCATGCTTACAGAGCTCAGAATTGGTGTCTAAAGCCTTGGAATGACGAGAATAGTGTTTATGTTTACAATTAAGGAGGATTGGCTTTGGTGTTTTTTTGTGTGAATCAGTTAAAATGTTGACGATTCCGTTAAATACTTGTAAGCAAACTGTCTAATTTTGGTAAAACTGTTAAAATACACAACGGTAGTTCCCAGAAATGATTAAGAACGTGTAAGAAACAACTCAAGTACTCGTAAATAGAGCCTTACTACATTTACTGTCGAATTCAATCTCGGAGGTTTCCAGTGGAAAGCTGTGAAATGATGAAAATACTGGTAATATTTACAACTCCGGTTACTTCCGGTGGCGTTTTCACGGGACTGTGCTTTCAAATATGAAGGGTTCATGCTTACAGAGCTCAGAATTGGTGTCTAAAGCCTTGGAATGACGAGAATAGTGTTTATGTTTACAATCAAGGAGGATTGGCTTTGGCGTTTTTGTGTGTGAATCAGTTGAAATGGTGACGATTCCGGTAAATACTTCTAAGCAAACTGTCTAATTTTGGTAAAACTGTTAAAATACACAATGATAGTTCCCAGAAATGATTAAGAACGTGTAAGAAACAACTCAAATACTCGTAAATAGAGCCTTACTTCATTTACTGTCATATTCATTCACGGAAGTTTCCTGTGGAAAGCTGTGAAATGATGAAAATACTGGTAATATTTACTACTCTGGGTACTTCCGGTGGCGTTTTCACGGGACTGTGCTTTCAAATATGAAGAGTTCATGCTTACAGAGCTCAGAATTGGTGTCTAAAGCCTTGGAATGATGAGAATAGTGTTTATGTTTACAATTAAGGAGGATTGGGTTCGGCGTTTTTGTGTGTGATTCAGTTAAAATGGTGACGGTTCTAGTAAATACTTCTAAGCAAACTGCCTAATTTTGGTAAAACTGTTAAAATACACAATGATAGTTCCCAGAAATGATTAAGAATGTGTAAGAAACAACTCAAGTACTCGTAAATAGAGCCTTACTACATTTACTGTCATATTCAATCTCGGAGGTTTCCAGTGGAAAGCTGTGAAATGATGAAAATACTGGTAATATTTACAACTCCGGTTATTTCCGGTGGCGTTTTCACGGGACTGTGCTTTCAAATATGAAGGGTTCATGCTTACAGAGCTCAGAATTGGTGTCTAAAGCCTTGGAATGACGAGAATAGTGTTTATGTTTACAATCAAGGAGGATTGGCTTTGGCATTTTTGTGTGTGAATCAGTTGAAATGTTGACGATTCCGGTAAATACTTCTAAGCAAACTGTCTAATTTTGGTAAAACTGTTAAAATACACAATGATAGTTCCCAGAAATGGTTAAGAACGTGTAAGAAACAACTCAAATACTCGTAAATAGAGCCTTACTTCATTTAATGTCATATTCATTCACGGAAGTTTCCCGTGGAAAGCTGTGAAATGATGAAAATACTGGTAATATTTACAACTCCGGTTACTTCCGGTGGCGTTTTCACGGGACTTCGTTTTCAAATATTAAGGGTTCATGCTTACAGAGCTCAGAATGGGTGTCTAAAGCCCTGGAATGACAAGAATAGTGTTTATGTTTACAATTAAGGAGGATTGGCTTTGGCGTTTTTTTGTGTGAATCAGTTAAAATGGTGACGATTCCGGGAAATACTTCTAAGCAAACTGTCTAAGTTTGGTAAAACTGTTAAAATAAACAATGATAGTTCCCAGAAATGATTAAGAACGTGTAAGAAACAACTCAAATACTAGTAAATAGAGTCTTACTACATTTACTGTCGAATTCAATCACGGAGGTTTACAGTGGAAAGCTGTGAAATGACAAAAATACTGGTAATATTTACAACTCCGGTACTTCCGGTGGCATTTTCACGGGACTGTGCTTTCAAATATTAAGAGTTCATGCTTACAGAGCTCAGAATTGGTGTCTAAAGCTTTGGAATGACCAGAATAGTGTTTATGTTTACAATTAAGGAGGATTGGCTTTGGCGGTTTTTTGTGTGAATCAGTTAAAATGTTGACGATTCCGTTAAATACTTGTAAGCAAACTGTCTAATTTTGGTAAAACTGTTAAAATACACAACGGTAGTTCCCAGAAATGATTAAGAACGTGTAAGAAACAACTCAAGTACTCGTAAATAGAGTCTTACTACATTTACTGTCGAATTCAATCACGGAGGTTTCCAGTGGAAAGATGTGAAATGACGAAAATACTGGTAACATTTACAACTCCGGGTACTTCCGGTGGCGTTTTCACGGGACTGTGCTTTAAATATTAAGAGTTCATGCTTACAGAGCTCAGAATTGGTGTCTAAAGCCTTGGAATGACGAGAATAGTGTTTATATTTACAATTAAGGAGGATAGGCTCTGGTGGTTTTTTGTGTGAATAAGTTGAAATGGTGACGACCCCAGTAAATACTTCTAAGCAAACTGTCTAATTTTGGTAAAACTGTTAAAATACACAATGATAGTTCCCAGAAATGATTAAGAACGTGTAAGAAACAACTCAAGTAATCGTAAATAGAGTCTTACTACATTTACAGTCGAATTCAATCACGGAGGTTTCCAGTGGAAAGCTGTGAAATGACGAAAATACTGGTCATATTTACAACTCCGGGTACCTCCGGTGGCGTTTTCACGGGACTGTGCTTTAAATATTAAGAGTTCATGCTTACAGAGCTCAGAATTGGTGTCTAAAGCCTTGGAATGACGAGAATAGTGTTTATGTTTACAATTAAGGAGGATTGGCTTTGGTGTTTTTTTGTGTGAATCAGTTAAAATGTTGACGATTCCGTTAAATACTTGTAAGCAAACTGTCTAATTTTGGTAAAACTGTTAAAATACACAACGGTAGTTCCCAGAAATGATTAAGAACGTGTAAGAAACAACTCAAGTACTCGTAAATAGAGCCTTACTACATTTACTGTCGAATTCAATCTCGGAGGTTTCCAGTGGAAAGCTGTGAAATGATGAAAATACTGGTAATATTTACAACTCCGGTTACTTCCGGTGGCGTTTTCACGGGACTGTGCTTTCAAATATGAAGGGTTCATGCTTACAGAGCTCAGAATTGGTGTCTAAAGCCTTGGAATGACGAGAATAGTGTTTATGTTTACAATCAAGGAGGATTGGCTTTGGCGTTTTTGTGTGTGAATCAGTTGAAATGGTGACGATTCCGGTAAATACTTCTAAGCAAACTGTCTAATTTTGGTAAAACTGTTAAAATACACAATGATAGTTCCCAGAAATGATTAAGAACGTGTAAGAAACAACTCAAATACTCGTAAATAGAGCCTTACTTCATTTACTGTCATATTCATTCACGGAAGTTTCCTGTGGAAAGCTGTGAAATGATGAAAATACTGGTAATATTTACTACTCTGGGTACTTCCGGTGGCGTTTTCACGGGACTGTGCTTTCAAATATGAAGGGTTCATGCTTACAGAGCTCAGAATTGGTGTCTAAAGCCTTGGAATGACGAGAATAGTGTTTATGTTTACAATCAAGGAGGATTGGCTTTGGCATTTTTGTGTGTGAATCAGTTGAAATGTTGACGATTCCGGTAAATACTTCTAAGCAAACTGTCTAATTTTGGTAAAACTGTTAAAATACACAATGATAGTTCCCAGAAATGGTTAAGAACGTGTAAGAAACAACTCAAATACTCGTAAATAGAGCCTTACTTCATTTAATGTCATATTCATTCACGGAAGTTTCCCGTGCAAAGCTGTGAAATGATGAAAATACTGGTAATATTTACAACTCCGGTTACTTCCGGTGGCGTTTTCACGGGACTTCGTTTTCAAATATTAAGGGTTCATGCTTACAGAGCTCAGAATGGGTGTCTAAAGCCCTGGAATGACAAGAATAGTGTTTATGTTTACAATTAAGGAGGATTGGCTTTGGCGTTTTTTTGTGTGAATCAGTTAAAATGGTGACGATTCCGGGAAATACTTCTAAGCAAACTGTCTAAGTTTGGTAAAACTGTTAAAATAAACAATGATAGTTCCCAGAAATGATTAAGAACGTGTAAGAAACAACTCAAATACTAGTAAATAGAGTCTTACTACATTTACTGTCGAATTCAATCACGGAGGTTTACAGTGGAAAGCTGTGAAATGATGAAAATACTGGTAATATTTACAACTCCGGTTACTTCCGGTGGCGTTTTCACGGGACTGTGCTTTCAAATATGAAGGGTTCATGCTTACAGAGCTCAGAATTGGTGTCTAAAGCCTTGGAATGACGAGAATAGTGTTTATGTTTACAATCAAGGAGGATTGGCTTTGGCGTTTTTGTGTGTGAATCAGTTGAAATGGTGACGATTCCGGTAAATACTTCTAAGCAAACTGTCTAATTTTGGTAAAACTGTTAAAATACACAATGATAGTTCCCAGAAATGATTAAGAACGTGTAAGAAACAACTCAAATACTCGTAAATAGAGCCTTACTTCATTTACTGTCATATTCATTCACGGAAGTTTCCTGTGTAAAGCTGTGAAATGATGAAAATACTGGTAATATTTACAACTCCGGTTACTTCCGGTGGCGTTTTCACGGGACTTTGTTTTCAAATATTAACGGTTCATGCTTACGGAGCTCAGAATGGGTGTCTAAAGCCCTGGAATGACAAGAATAGTGTTTATGTTTACAATTAAGGAGGATTGGCTTTGTCGTTTTTTTGTGTGAATCAGTTAAAATGGTGACGATTCCGGGAAATACTTCTAAGCAAACTGTCTAAGTTTGGTAAAACTGTTAAAATACACAATGATAGTTCCCAGAAATGATTAAGAACGTGTAAGAAACAACTCAAGTACTAGTAAATAGAGTCTTACTACATTTACTGTCGAATACAATCACGGAGTTTTCCAGTGGAAAGCTGTGAAATGACGAAAATACTGGTAATATTTACAAGTCCGGGTACTTCCAGTGGTGTTTTCACGGGACTGTGCTTTCAAATATTAAGAGTTCATGCTTACAGAGCTCAGAATTGGTGTCTAAATCCTTGGAATGACGAGAATAGTGTTTATGTTTACAATTAAGGAGGATAGGCTTTGGTGTTTTTTTGTGTGAATCAGTTGAAATGGTGACGATTCCGGTAAATACTTCTAAGCAAACTGTCTAATTTTGGTAAAACTGTTAAAATACACAATGATAGTTCCCAGAAATGATTAAGAATGTGTAAGAAACAACTCAAGTACTCGTAAATAGGGTCTTACTACATTTACTGTCATATTCAATCTCGGAGGTTTCCAGTGGAAAGCTGTGAAATGATGAAAATACTGGTAATATTTACTACTCCGGGTACTTCCGGTGGCGTTTTCACGGGACTGTGCTTTCAAATATGAAGAGTTCATGCTTACAGAGCTCAGAATTGGTGTCTAAAGCCTTGGAATGATGAGAATAGTGTTTATGTTTACAATTAAGGAGGATTGGCTTTGGTATTTTTTTGTGTGAATCAGTTAAAATGTTGACGATTCCGTTAAATACTTGTAAGCAAACTGTCTAATTTTGGTAAAACTGTTAAAATACACAACGATAGTTCCCAGAAATGATTAAGAACGTGTAAGAAACAACTCAAGTACTCGTAAATAGAGCCTTACTACATTTACTGTCATATTCAATCTCGGAGGTTTCCAGTGGAAAGCTGTGAAATGATGAAAATACTGGTAATATTTACAACTCCGGTTATTTCCGGTGGCGTTTTCACGGGACTGTGCTTTCAAATATGAAGGGTTCATGCTTACAGAGCTCAGAATTGGTGTCTAAAGCCTTGGAATGACGAGAATAGTGTTTATGTTTACAATCAAGGAGGATTGGCTTTGGCATTTTTGTGTGTGAATCAGTTGAAATGTTGACGATTCCGGTAAATACTTCTAAGCAAACTGTCTAATTTTGGTAAAACTGTTAAAATACACAATGATAGTTCCCAGAAATGGTTAAGAACGTGTAAGAAACAACTCAAATACTCGTAAATAGAGCCTTACTTCATTTAATGTCATATTCATTCACGGAAGTTTCCCGTGGAAAGCTGTGAAATGATGAAAATACTGGTAATATTTACAACTCCGGTTACTTCCGGTGGCGTTTTCACGGGACTTCGTTTTCAAATATTAAGGGTTCATGCTTACAGAGCTCAGAATGGGTGTCTAAAGCCCTGGAATGACAAGAATAGTGTTTATGTTTACAATTAAGGAGGATTGGCTTTGGCGTTTTTTTGTGTGAATCAGTTAAAATGGTGACGATTCCGGGAAATACTTCTAAGCAAACTGTCTAAGTTTGGGAAAACTGTTAAAATAAACAATGATAGTTCCCAGAAATGATTAAGAACGTGTAAGAAACAACTCAAATACTAGTAAATAGAGTCTTACTACATTTACTGTCGAATTCAATCACGGAGGTTTACAGTGGAAAGCTGTGAAATGACAAAAATACTGGTAATATTTACAACTCCGGTACTTCCGGTGGCATTTTCACGGGACTGTGCTTTCAAATATTAAGAGTTCATGCTTACAGAGCTCAGAATTGGTGTCTAAAGCTTTGGAATGACCAGAATAGTGTTTATGTTTACAATTAAGGAGGATTCGCTTTGGCGGTTTTTTGTGTGAATCAGTGAAAATGGTGACGATTCCGCTAAATACTTCTAAGCAAACTGTCTAATTTTGGTAAAACTGTTAAAATACACAATGATAGTTCCCAGAAATGATTAAGAACGTGTAAGAAACAACTCAAGTAATCGTAAATAGAGTCTTACTACATTTACAGTCGAATTCAATCACGGAGGTTTCCAGTGGAAAGCTGTGAAATGACGAAAATACTGGTCATATTTACAACTCCGGGTACCTCCGGTGGCGTTTTCACGGGACTGTGCTTTAAATATTAAGAGTTCATGGTTACAGAGCTCAGAATTGGTGTCTAAAGCCTTGGAATGACGAGAATAGTGTTTATGTTTACAATTAAGGAGGATTGGCTTTGGTGTTTTTTTGTGTGAATCAGTTAAAATGTTGACGATTCCGTTAAATACTTGTAAGCAAACTGTCTAATTTTGGTAAAACTGTTAAAATACACAACGGTAGTTCCCAGAAATGATTAAGAACGTGTAAGAAACAACTCAAGTACTCGTAAATAGAGTCTTACTACATTTACTGTCGAATTCAATCACGGAGGTTTCCAGTGGAAAGATGTGAAATGACGAAAATACTGGTAACATTTACAACTCCGGGTACTTCCGGTGGCGTTTTCACGGGACTGTGCTTTAAATATTAAGAGTTCATGCTTACAGAGCTCAGAATTTGTGTCTAAAGCCTTGGAATGACGAGAATAGTGTTTATATTTACAATTAAGGAGGATAGGCTCTGGTGGTTTTTTGTGTGAATAAGTTGAAATGGTGACGACCCCAGTAAATACTTCTAAGCAAACTGTCTAATTTTGGTAAAACTGTTAAAATACACAATGATAGTTCCCAGAAATGATTAAGAACGTGTAAGAAACAACTCAAGTAATCGTAAATAGAGTCTTACTACATTTACAGTCGAATTCAATCACGGAGGTTTCCAGTGGAAAGCTGTGAAATGACGAAAATACTGGTCATATTTACAACTCCGGGTACCTCCGGTGGCGTTTTCATGGGACTGTGCTTTAAATATTAAGAGTTCATGCTTACAGAGCTCAGAATTGGTGTCTAAAGCCTTGGAATGACGAGAATAGTGTTTATGTTTACAATTAAGGAGGATTGGCTTTGGTGTTTTTTTGTGTGAATCAGTTAAAATGTTGACGATTCCGTTAAATACTTGTAAGCAAACTGTCTAATTTTGGTAAAACTGTTAAAATACACAACGGTAGTTCCCAGAAATGATTAAGAACGTGTAAGAAACAACTCAAGTACTCGTAAATAGAGCCTTACTACATTTACTGTCGAATTCAATCTCGGAGGTTTCCAGTGGAAAGCTGTGAAATGATGAAAATACTGGTAATATTTACAACTCCGGTTACTTCCGGTGGCGTTTTCACGGGACTGTGCTTTCAAATATGAAGGGTTCATGCTTACAAGGCTCAGAATTGGTGTCTAAAGCCTTGGAATGACGAGAATAGTGTTTATGTTTACAATCAAGGAGGATTGGCTTTGGCGTTTTTGTGTGTGAATCAGTTGAAATGGTGACGATTCCGGTAAATACTTCTAAGCAAACTGTCTAATTTTGGTAAAACTGTTAAAATACACAATGATAGTTCCCAGAAATGATTAAGAACGTGTAAGAAACAACTCAAATACTCGTAAATAGAGCCTTACTTCATTTACTGTCATATTCATTCACGGAAGTTTCCTGTGGAAAGCTGTGAAATGATGAAAATACTGGTAATATTTACTACTCTGGGTACTTCCGGTGGCGTTTTCACGGGACTGTGCTTTCAAATATGAAGAGTTCATGCTTACAGAGCTCAGAATTGGTGTCTAAAGCCTTGGAATGATGAGAATAGTGTTTATGTTTACAATTAAGGAGGATTGGGTTCGGCGTTTTTGTGTGTGATTCAGTTAAAATGGTGACGGTTCTAGTAAATACTTCTAAGCAAACTGCCTAATTTTGGTAAAACTGTTAAAATACACAATGATAGTTCCCAGAAATGATTAAGAACGTGTAAGAAACAACTCAAGTACTCGTAAATAGAGCCTTACTACATTTACTGTCATATTCAATCTCGGAGGTTTCCAGTGGAAAGCTGTGAAATGATGAAAATACTGGTAATATTTACAACTCCGGTTATTTCCGGTGGCGTTTTCACGGGACTGTGCTTTCAAATATGAAGGGTTCATGCTTACAGAGCTCAGAATTGGTGTCTAAAGCCTTGGAATGTCGAGAATAGTGTTTATGTTTACAATCAAGGAGGATTGGCTTTGGCATTTTTGTGTGTGAATCAGTTGAAATGTTGACGATTCCGGTAAATACTTCTAAGCAAACTGTCTAATTTTGGTAAAACTGTTAAAATACACAATGATAGTTCCCAGAAATGGTTAAGAACGTGTAAGAAACAACTCAAATACTCGTAAATAGAGCCTTACTTCATTTAATGTCATATTCATTCACGGAAGTTTCCCGTGGAAAGCTGTGAAATGATGAAAATACTGGTAATATTTACAACTCCGGTTACTTCCGGTGGCGTTTTCACGGGACTTCGTTTTCAAATATTAAGGGTTCATGCTTACAGAGCTCAGAATGGGTGTCTAAAGCCCTGGAATGACAAGAATAGTGTTTATGTTTACAATTAAGGAGGATTGGCTTTGGCGTTTTTTTGTGTGAATCAGTTAAAATGGTGACGATTCCGGGAAATACTTCTAAGCAAACTGTCTAAGTTTGGTAAAACTGTTACAATAAACAATGATAGTTCCCAGAAATGATTAAGAACGTGTAAGAAACAACTCAAATACTAGTAAATAGAGTCTTACTACATTTACTGTCGAATTCAATCACGGAGGTTTACAGTGGAAAGCTGTGAAATGACAAAAATACTGGTAATATTTACAACTCCGGTACTTCCGGTGGCATTTTCACGGGACTGTGCTTTCAAATATTAAGAGTTCATGCTTACAGAGCTCAGAATTGGTGTCTAAAGCTTTGGAATGACCAGAATAGTGTTTATGTTTACAATTAAGGAGGATTGGCTTTGGCGGTTTTTTGTGTGAATCAGTGAAAATGGTGACGATTCCGCTAAATACTTCTAAGCAAACTGTCTAATTTTGGTAAAACTGTTAAAATACACAATGATAGTTCCCAGAAATGATTAAGAACGTG
Source organism: Myotis daubentonii (assembly GCF_963259705.1). NCBI lineage: Eukaryota > Metazoa > Chordata > Mammalia > Chiroptera > Vespertilionidae > Myotis > Myotis daubentonii. The sequence goes on from NC_081851.1 coordinate 594,120, forward strand.
TAAGAAACAACTCAAGTAATCGTAAATAGAGTCTTACTACATTTACTGTCGAATTCAATCTCGGAGGTTTCCAGTGGAAAGCTGTGAAATGATGAAAATACTGGTAATATTTACAACTCCGGTTACTTCCGGTGGCGTTTTCACGGGACTGTGCTTTCAAATATGAAGGGTTCATGCTTACAGAGCTCAGAATTGGTGTCTAAAGCCTTGGAATGACGAGAATAGTGTTTATGTTTACAATCAAGGAGGATTGGCTTTGGCGTTTTTGTGTGTGAATCAGTTGAAATGGTGACGATTCCGGTAAATACTTCTAAGCAAACTGTCTAATTTTGGTAAAACTGTTAAAATACACAATGATAGTTCCCAGAAATGATTAAGAACGTGTAAGAAACAACTCAAATACTCGTAAATAGAGCCTTACTTCATTTACTGTCATATTCATTCACGGAAGTTTCCTGTGTAAAGCTGTGAAATGATGAAAATACTGGTAATATTTACAACTCCGGTTACTTCCGGTGGCGTTTTCACGGGACTTTGTTTTCAAATATTAACAGTTCATGCTTACGGAGCTCAGAATGGGTGTCTAAAGCCCTGGAATGACAAGAATAGTGTTTATGTTTACAATTAAGGAGGATTGGCTTTGTCGTTTTTTTGTGTGAATCAGTTAAAATGGTGACGATTCCGGGAAATACTTCTAAGCAAACTGTCTAAGTTTGGTAAAACTGTTAAAATACACAATGATAGTTCCCAGAAATGATTAAGAACGTGTAAGAAACAACTCAAGTACTAGTAAATAGAGTCTTACTACATTTACTGTCGAATACAATCACGGAGTTTTCCAGTGGAAAGCTGTGAAATGACGAAAATACTGGTAATATTTACAAGTCCGTGTACTTCCGGTGGTGTTTTCACGGGACTGTGCTTTCAAATATTAAGAGTTCATGCTTACAGAGCTCAGAATTGGTGTCTAAAGCTTTGGAATGACCAGAATAGTGTTTATGTTTACAATTAAGGAGGATTGGCTTTGGCGGTTTTTTGTGTGAATCAGTGAAAATGGTGACGATTCCGCTAAATACTTCTAAGCAAACTGTCTAATTTTGGTAAAACTGTTAAAATACACAATGATAGTTCCCAGAAATGATTAAGAACGTGTAAGAAACAACTCAAGTAATCGTAAATAGAGTCTTACTACATTTACAGTCGAATTCAATCACGGAGGTTTCCAGTGGAAAGCTGTGAAATGACGAAAATACTGGTCATATTTACAACTCCGGGTACCTCCGGTGGCGTTTTCACGGGACTGTGCTTTAAATATTAAGAGTTCATGGTTACAGAGCTCAGAATTGGTGTCTAAAGCCTTGGAATGACGAGAATAGTGTTTATGTTTACAATTAAGGAGGATTGGCTTTGGTGTTTTTTTGTGTGAATCAGTTAAAATGTTGACGATTCCGTTAAATACTTGTAAGCAAACTGTCTAATTTTGGTAAAACTGTTAAAATACACAACGGTAGTTCCCAGAAATGATTAAGAACGTGTAAGAAACAACTCAAGTACTCGTAAATAGAGTCTTACTACATTTACTGTCGAATTCAATCACGGAGGTTTCCAGTGGAAAGATGTGAAATGACGAAAATACTGGTAACATTTACAACTCCGGGTACTTCCGGTGGCGTTTTCACGGGACTGTGCTTTAAATATTAAGAGTTCATGCTTACAGAGCTCAGAATTGGTGTCTAAAGCCTTGGAATGACGAGAATAGTGTTTATATTTACAATTAAGGAGGATAGGCTCTGGTGGTTTTTTGTGTGAATAAGTTGAAATGGTGACGACCCCAGTAAATACTTCTAAGCAAACTGTCTAATTTTGGTAAAACTGTTAAAATACACAATGATAGTTCCCAGAAATGATTAAGAACGTGTAAGAAACAACTCAAGTAATCGTAAATAGAGTCTTACTACATTTACAGTCGAATTCAATCACGGAGGTTTCCAGTGGAAAGCTGTGAAATGACGAAAATACTGGTCATATTTACAACTCCGGGTACCTCCGGTGGCGTTTTCATGGGACTGTGCTTTAAATATTAAGAGTTCATGCTTACAGAGCTCAGAATTGGTGTCTAAAGCCTTGGAATGACGAGAATAGTGTTTATGTTTACAATTAAGGAGGATTGGCTTTGGTGTTTTTTTGTGTGAATCAGTTAAAATGTTGACGATTCCGTTAAATACTTGTAAGCAAACTGTCTAATTTTGGTAAAACTGTTAAAATACACAACGGTAGTTCCCAGAAATGATTAAGAACGTGTAAGAAACAACTCAAGTACTCGTAAATAGAGCCTTACTACATTTACTGTCGAATTCAATCTCGGAGGTTTCCAGTGGAAAGCTGTGAAATGATGAAAATACTGGTAATATTTACAACTCCGGTTACTTCCGGTGGCGTTTTCACGGGACTGTGCTTTCAAATATGAAGGGTTCATGCTTACAGAGCTCAGAATTGGTGTCTAAAGCCTTGGAATGACGAGAATAGTGTTTATGTTTACAATCAAGGAGGATTGGCTTTGGCGTTTTTGTGTGTGAATCAGTTGAAATGGTGACGATTCCGGTAAATACTTCTAAGCAAACTGTCTAATTTTGGTAAAACTGTTAAAATACACAATGATAGTTCCCAGAAATGATTAAGAACGTGTAAGAAACAACTCAAATACTCGTAAATAGAGCCTTACTTCATTTACTGTCATATTCATTCACGGAAGTTTCCTGTGGAAAGCTGTGAAATGATGAAAATACTGGTAATATTTACTACTCTGGGTACTTCCGGTGGCGTTTTCACGGGACTGTGCTTTCAAATATGAAGAGTTCATGCTTACAGAGCTCAGAATTGGTGTCTAAAGCCTTGGAATGATGAGAATAGTGTTTATGTTTACAATTAAGGAGGATTGGGTTCGGCGTTTTTGTGTGTGATTCAGTTAAAATGGTGACGGTTCTAGTAAATACTTCTAAGCAAACTGCCTAATTTTGGTAAAACTGTTAAAATACACAATGATAGTTCCCAGAAATGATTAAGAACGTGTAAGAAACAACTCAAGTACTCGTAAATAGAGCCTTACTACATTTACTGTCATATTCAATCTCGGAGGTTTCCAGTGGAAAGCTGTGAAATGATGAAAATACTGGTAATATTTACAACTCCGGTTATTTCCGGTGGCGTTTTCACGGGACTGTGCTTTCAAATATGAAGGGTTCATGCTTACAGAGCTCAGAATTGGTGTCTAAAGCCTTGGAATGACGAGAATAGTGTTTATGTTTACAATCAAGGAGGATTGGCTTTGGCATTTTTGTGTGTGAATCAGTTGAAATGTTGACGATTCCGGTAAATACTTCTAAGCAAACTGTCTAATTTTGGTAAAACTGTTAAAATACACAATGATAGTTCCCAGAAATGGTTAAGAACGTGTAAGAAACAACTCAAATACTCGTAAATAGAGCCTTACTTCATTTAATGTCATATTCATTCACGGAAGTTTCCCGTGGAAAGCTGTGAAATGATGAAAATACTGGTAATATTTACAACTCCGGTTATTTCCGGTGGCGTTTTCACGGGACTGTGCTTTCAAATATGAAGGGTTCATGCTTACAGAGCTCAGAATTGGTGTCTAAAGCCTTGGAATGACGAGAATAGTGTTTATGTTTACAATCAAGGAGGATTGGCTTTGGCGTTTTTGTGTGTGAATCAGTTGAAATGGTGACGATTCCGGTAAATACTTCTAAGCAAACTGTCTAATTTTGGTAAAACTGCTAAAATACACAATGATAGTTCCCAGAAATGATTAAGAACGTGTAAGAAACAACTCAAGTACTAGTAAATAGAGTCTTACTACATTTACTGTCGAATTCAATCACGGAGGTTTCCAGTGGAAAGCTGTGGAATGATGAAAATACTGGTAATATTTACAACTCCGGGTATTCCGGTGGCGTTTTCAAGGGACTTTGCTTTCAAATATTAAGGGTTCATGCTTACAGAGCTCAGAATTGGTGTCTAAAGCCCTGGAATGACAAGAATACTGTTTATGTTTACAATTAAGGAGGATTGGCTTTGGCGTTTTTTTGTGTGAATCAGTTAAAATGGTGATGTTTCCGGTAAATACTTCTAATAAAACTGTCTAATTTTGGTAAAACTGTTAAATACACAACGATAGTCCCCAGAAATGATTAAGAACGTGTAAGAAACAACTCAAGTACTCGTAAATAGAGCCTTACTACATTTACTGTCATATTTAGTCTCGGAGGTTTCCAGTGGAATGCTGTGAAATGATGAAAACACTGGTAATATTTTCAACTCCGGGTACTTCCGGTGGCGTTTTCACGGGACTGTGCTTTCAAATATGAAGAGTTCATACTTACAGAGCTCAGAATTGGTGTCTAAAGCCTTGGAATGACGAGAATAGTGTTTATGTTTACAATTAAGGAGGATTGGCTTTGGTGTTTTTTTGTGTGAATCAGTTAAAATGGTGACGATTCCGGTAAATACTTCTAAGCAAACTGTCAAATTTTGGTAAAACTGTTAAAATACACAGTGATAGTTCCCAGAAATGATTAAGAACGTGTAAGAAACAACTCAAGTACTCGTAAATAGAGTCTTACTACATTTACTGTCGAATTCAATCACGGAGGTTTCCAGTGGAAAGATGTGAAATGACGAAAATACTGGTAACATTTACTACTCCGGGTACTTCCGGTGGCGTTTTCACGGGACTGTGCTTTAAATATTAAGAGTTCATGCTTACAGAGCTCAGAATTGGTGTCTAAAGCTTTGGAATGACGAGAATAGTGTTTATGTTTACTATTAAGGAGGATTGGCGTTGGCGTTTTTTTGTGTGAATCAGTTAAAATGGTGACGATTCCGGGAAATACTTCTAAGCAAACTGTCTAATTTTGGTAAAACTGTTAAAATACACAATGATAGTTCCCAGAAATGATTAAGAACGTGTAAGAAACAACTCAAGTACTCGTAAATAGAGTCTTACTACATTTACAGTCGAATTCAATCACGCAGGTTTCCAGTCTAAAGCTGTGAAATGACGAAAATACTGGTCATATTTACAACTCCGGGTACTTCCAGTGGCGTTTTCACGGGACTGTGCTTTAAATATTAAGAGTTCATGCTTACAGAGCTCAGAATTGGTGTCTAAAGCCTTGGAATGACGAGAATAGTGTTTATGTTTACAATTAAGGAGGATTGGCTTTGGTGTTTTTTTGTGTGAATCAGTTAAAATGTTGACGATTCCGTTAAATACTTGTAAGCAAACTGTCTAATTTTGGTAAAACTGTTAAAATACACAACGGTAGTTCCCAGAAATGATTAAGAACGTGTAAGAAACAACTCAAGTACTCGTAAATAGAGCCTTACTACATTTACTGTCGAATTCAATCTCGGAGGTTTCCAGTGGAAAGCTGTGAAATGATGAAAATACTGGTAACATTTACAACTCCGGGTACTTCCGGTGGCGTTTTCACGGGACTGTGCTTTAAATATTAAGAGTTCATGCTTACAGAGCTCAGAATTGGTGTCTAAAGCCTTGGAATGACGAGAATAGTGTTTATATTTACAATTAAGGAGGATTGGCTTTGGTGTTTTTTTGTGTGAATCAGTTAAAATGGTGACGATTCCGGTAAATACTTCTAAGCAAACTGTCAAATTTTGGTAAAACTGTTAAAATACACAGTGATAGTTCCCAGAAATGATTAAGAACGTGTAAGAAACAACTCAAGTACTCGTAAATAGAGTCTTACTACATTTACTGTCGAATTCAATCACGGAGGTTTCCAGTGGAAAGATGTGAAATGACGAAAATACTGGTAACATTTACCACTCCGGGTACTTCCGGTGGCGTTTTCACGGGACTGTGCTTTAAATATTAAGAGTTCATGCTTACAGAGCTCAGAATTGGTGTCTAAAGCTTTGGAATGACGAGAATAGTGTTTATGTTTACTATTAAGGAGGATTGGCGTTGGCGTTTTTTTGTGTGAATCAGTTAAAATGGTGACGATTCCGGGAAATTCTTCTAAGCAAACTGTCTAATTTTGGTAAAACTGTTAAAATACACAATGATAGTTCCCAGAAATGATTAAGAACGTGTAAGAAACAACTCAAGTACTCGTAAATAGAGTCTTACTACATTTACAGTCGAATTCAATCACGCAGGTTTCCAGTCGAAAGCTGTGAAATGACGAAAATACTGGTCATATTTACAACTCCGGGTACTTCCAGTGGCGTTTTCACGGGACTGTGCTTTAAATATTAAGAGTTCATGCTTACAGAGCTCAGAATTGGTGTCTAAAGCCTTGGAATGACGAGAATAGTGTTTATGTTTACAATTAAGGAGGATTGGCTTTGGTGTTTTTTTGTGTGAATCAGTTAAAATGTTGACGATTCCGTTAAATACTTGTAAGCAAACTGTCTAATTTTGGTAAAACTGTTAAAATACACAACGGTAGTTCCCAGAAATGATTAAGAACGTGTAAGAAACAACTCAAGTACTCGTAAATAGAGCCTTACTACATTTACTGTCGAATTCAATCTCGGAGGTTTCCAGTGGAAAGCTGTGAAATGATGAAAATACTGGTAACATTTACAACTCCGGGTACTTCCGGTGGCGTTTTCACGGGACTGTGCTTTAAATATTAAGAGTTCATGCTTACAGAGCTCAGAATTGGTGTCTAAAGCCTTGGAATGACGAGAATAGTGTTTATATTTACAATTAAGGAGGATAGGCTCTGGTGGTTTTTTGTGTGAATAAGTTGAAATGGTGACGACTCCAGTAAATACTTCTAAGCAAACTGTCTAATTTTGGTAAAACTGTTAAAATACACAATGATAGTTCCCAGAAATGCTGAAGAACATGTAAGAAACAACTGAAGTACTAGTAAATAGAGTCTTACTACATTTACTGTCGAATTCAATCACGGAGGTTTCCAGTGGAAAGCTGTGAAATGATGAAAATACTGGTAATATTTGCAAGTCCGGGTACTTCCGGTGGCGTTTTTACGGGACTGTACTTTCACATATTAAGAGTTCATGCTTACAGAGCTCAGAATTGGTGTCTAAAGCCTTGGAATGATGAGAATAGTGTTTATGTTTACAATTAAGGAGGATTGGCTTTGGCGTTTTTTTGTGTGAATCAGGTAAAATGGTGATGATTCCGGAAAATACTTCTAAGCAAACTGTCTAATTTTGGTAAAACTGTTAAAATACACAATGATAGTTCTCAGAAATGAATAAGAACGTGTAAGAAACAACTCAAATACTCGTAAATAGAGCCTTACTTCATTTACTGTCATATTCAATCACGGAAGTTTCCAGTGGAAAGCTGTGAAATGATGAAAATACTGGTAATATTTACAACTCTAGGCACTTCCGGTGGCGTTTTCACGGGACTGTGCTTTCAAATATTAAGAGTTCATGCTTACAGAGCTCAGAATTGGTGTCTAAAGCCTTGGAAAGACGAGAATAGTGATTATGTTAACTATTAAGGAGGAGTGGCTTTGGTGTTTTTTTTGTGTGAATCAGTTAAAATGGTGACGATTCTGGTAAATACTTCTAAGCAAACTGTCTAATTTTGGTAAAACTGTTAAAATACACAATGATAGTTCCCAGAAATGATTAAGAACGTGTAAGAAACAACTCAAGTACTCGTAAATAGAGCCTTACTACATTTACTGTCATATTTAGTCTCGGAGATTTCCAGTGGAATGCTGTGAAATGATGAAAACACTGGTAATATTTTCAACTCCGGGTACTTCCGGTGGCGTTTTCACGGGACTGTGCTTTCAAATATGAAGAGTTCATGCTTACAGAGCTCAGAATTGGTGTCTAAAGCCTTGGAATGACGAGAATAGTATTTATGTTTACAATTAAGGAGGATTGGCGTTGGCGTTTTTTTGTGTGAATCAGTTAAAATGTTGAGGATTCCGGGAAATACTTCTAAGCAAACTGTCTAATTTTGGTAAAACTGCTAAAATACAAAATGATATTTCCCAGAAATGATTAAGAACGTGTAAGAAACAACTCAAGTACTCGTAAATAGAGTCTTACTACATTTACTGTCGAATTCAATCACGGAGGTTTCCAGTGGAAAGATGTGAAATGACGAAAATACTGGTAACATTTACAACTCCGGGTACTTCCGGTGGCGTTTTCACGGGACTGTGCTTTAAATATTAAGAGTTCATGCTTACAGAGCTCAGAATTGGTGTCTAAAGCCTTGGAATGACGAGAATAGTGTTTATATTTACAATTAAGGAGGATAGGCTCTGGTGGTTTTTTGTGTGAATAAGTTGAAATGGTGACGACCCCAGTAAATACTTCTAAGCAAACTGTCTAATTTTGGTAAAACTGTTAAAATACACAATGATAGTTCCCAGAAATGATTAAGAACGTGTAAGAAACAACTCAAGTAATCATAAATAGAGTCTTACTACATTTACAGTCGAATTCAATCACGGAGGTTTCCAGTGGAAAGCTGTGAATTGACGAAAATACTGGTCATATTTACAACTCCGGGTACCTCCGGTGGCGTTTTCACGGGACTGTGCTTTAAATATTAAGAGTTCATGCTTACAGAGCTCAGAATTGGTGTCTAAAGCCTTGGAATGACGAAAATAGTGTTTATGTTTACAATTAAGGAGGATTGGCTTTGGTGTTTTTTTGTGTGAATCAGTTAAAATGTTGACGATTCCGTTAAATACTTGTAAGCAAACTGTCTAATTTTGGTAAAACTGTTAAAATACACAATGATAGTTCTCAGAAATGAATAAGAACGTGTAAGAAACAACTCAAATACTCGTAAATAGAGCCTTACTTCATTTACTGTCATATTCAATCACGGAAGTTTCCAGTGGAAAGCTGTGAAATGATGAAAATACTGGTAATATTTACAACTCTAGGCACTTCCGGTGGCGTTTTCACGGGACTGTGCTTTCAAATATTAAGAGTTCATGCTTACAGAGCTCAGAATTGGTGTCTAAAGCCTTGGAAAGACGAGAATAGTGATTATGTTAACTATTAAGGAGGAGTGGCTTTGGTGTTTTTTTTGTGTGAATCAGTTAAAATGGTGACGATTCTGGTAAATACTTCTAAGCAAACTGTCTAATTTTGGTAAAACTGTTAAAATACACAATGATAGTTCCCAGAAATGATTAAGAACGTGTAAGAAACAACTCAAGTACTCGTAAATAGAGCCTTACTACATTTACTGTCATATTTAGTCTCGGAGATTTCCAGTGGAATGCTGTGAAATGATGAAAACACTGGTAATATTTTCAACTCCGGGTACTTCCGGTGGCGTTTTCACGGGACTGTGCTTTCAAATATGAAGAGTTCATGCTTACAGAGCTCAGAATTGGTGTCTAAAGCCTTGGAATGACGAGAATAGTATTTATGTTTACAATTAAGGAGGATTGGCGTTGGCGTTTTTTTGTGTGAATCAGTTAAAATGTTGAGGATTCCGGGAAATACTTCTAAGCAAACTGTCTAATTTTGGTAAAACTGCTAAAATACAAAATGATATTTCCCAGAAATGATTAAGAACGTGTAAGAAACAACTCAAGTACTCGTAAATAGAGTCTTACTACATTTACTGTCGAATTCAATCACGGAGGTTTCCAGTGGAAAGATGTGAAATGACGAAAATACTGGTAACATTTACAACTCCGGGTACTTCCGGTGGCGTTTTCACGGGACTGTGCTTTAAATATTAAGAGTTCATGCTTACAGAGCTCAGAATTGGTGTCTAAAGCCTTGGAATGACGAGAATAGTGTTTATATTTACAATTAAGGAGGATAGGCTCTGGTGGTTTTTTGTGTGAATAAGTTGAAATGGTGACGACCCCAGTAAATACTTCTAAGCAAACTGTCTAATTTTGGTAAAACTGTTAAAATACACAATGATAGTTCCCAGAAATGATTAAGAACGTGTAAGAAACAACTCAAGTAATCATAAATAGAGTCTTACTACATTTACAGTCGAATTCAATCACGGAGGTTTCCAGTGGAAAGCTGTGAATTGACGAAAATACTGGTCATATTTACAACTCCGGGTACCTCCGGTGGCGTTTTCACGGGACTGTGCTTTAAATATTAAGAGTTCATGCTTACAGAGCTCAGAATTGGTGTCTAAAGCCTTGGAATGACGAAAATAGTGTTTATGTTTACAATTAAGGAGGATTGGCTTTGGTGTTTTTTTGTGTGAATCAGTTAAAATGTTGACGATTCCGTTAAATACTTGTAAGCAAACTGTCTAATTTTGGTAAAACTGTTAAAATACACAATGATAGTTCTCAGAAATGAATAAGAACGTGTAAGAAACAACTCAAATACTCGTAAATAGAGCCTTACTTCATTTACTGTCATATTCAATCACGGAAGTTTCCAGTGGAAAGCTGTGAAATGATGAAAATACTGGTAATATTTACAACTCTAGGCACTTCCGGTGGCGTTTTCACGGGACTGTGCTTTCAAATATTAAGAGTTCATGCTTACAGAGCTCAGAATTGGTGTCTAAAGCTTTGGAATGACGAGAATAGTGTTTATGTTTACTATTAAGGAGGATTGGCGTTGGCGTTTTTTTGTGTGAATCAGTTAAAATGGTGACGATTCCGGGAAATTCTTCTAAGCAAACTGTCTAATTTTGGTAAAACTGTTAAAATACACAATGATAGTTCCCAGAAATGATTAAGAACGTGTAAGAAACAACTCAAGTACTCGTAAATAGAGTCTTACTACATTTACAGTCGAATTCAATCACGCAGGTTTCCAGTCGAAAGCTGTGAAATGACGAAAATACTGGTCATATTTACAACTCCGGGTACTTCCAGTGGCGTTTTCACGGGACTGTGCTTTAAATATTAAGAGTTCATGCTTACAGAGCTCAGAATTGGTGTCTAAAGCCTTGGAATGACGAGAATAGTGTTTATGTTTACAATTAAGGAGGATTGGCTTTGGTGTTTTTTTGTGTGAATCAGTTAAAATGTTGACGATTCCGTTAAATACTTGTAAGCAAACTGTCTAATTTTGGTAAAACTGTTAAAATACACAACGGTAGTTCCCAGAAATGATTAAGAACGTGTAAGAAACAACTCAAGTACTCGTAAATAGAGCCTTACTACATTTACTGTCGAATTCAATCTCGGAGGTTTCCAGTGGAAAGCTGTGAAATGATGAAAATACTGGTAACATTTACAACTCCGGGTACTTCCGGTGGCGTTTTCACGGGACTGTGCTTTAAATATTAAGAGTTCATGCTTACAGAGCTCAGAATTGGTGTCTAAAGCCTTGGAATGACGAGAATAGTGTTTATATTTACAATTAAGGAGGATAGGCTCTGGTGGTTTTTTGTGTGAATAAGTTGAAATGGTGACGACTCCAGTAAATACTTCTAAGCAAACTGTCTAATTTTGGTAAAACTGTTAAAATACACAATGATAGTTCCCAGAAATGCTGAAGAACATGTAAGAAACAACTGAAGTACTAGTAAATAGAGTCTTACTACATTTACTGTCGAATTCAATCACGGAGGTTTCCAGTGGAAAGCTGTGAAATGATGAAAATACTGGTAATATTTGCAAGTCCGGGTACTTCCGGTGGCGTTTTTACGGGACTGTACTTTCACATATTAAGAGTTCATGCTTACAGAGCTCAGAATTGGTGTCTAAAGCCTTGGAATGATGAGAATAGTGTTTATGTTTACAATTAAGGAGGATTGGCTTTGGCGTTTTTTTGTGTGAATCAGGTAAAATGGTGATGATTCCGGAAAATACTTCTAAGCAAACTGTCTAATTTTGGTAAAACTGTTAAAATACACAATGATAGTTCTCAGAAATGAATAAGAACGTGTAAGAAACAACTCAAATACTCGTAAATAGAGCCTTACTTCATTTACTGTCATATTCAATCACGGAAGTTTCCAGTGGAAAGCTGTGAAATGATGAAAATACTGGTAATATTTACAACTCTAGGCACTTCCGGTGGCGTTTTCACGGGACTGTGCTTTCAAATATTAAGAGTTCATGCTTACAGAGCTCAGAATTGGTGTCTAAAGCCTTGGAAAGACGAGAATAGTGATTATGTTAACTATTAAGGAGGAGTGGCTTTGGTGTTTTTTTTGTGTGAATCAGTTAAAATGGTGACGATTCTGGTAAATACTTCTAAGCAAACTGTCTAATTTTGGTAAAACTGTTAAAATACACAATGATAGTTCCCAGAAATGATTAAGAACGTGTAAGAAACAACTCAAGTACTCGTAAATAGAGCCTTACTACATTTACTGTCATATTTAGTCTCGGAGATTTCCAGTGGAATGCTGTGAAATGATGAAAACACTGGTAATATTTTCAACTCCGGGTACTTCCGGTGGCGTTTTCACGGGACTGTGCTTTCAAATATGAAGAGTTCATGCTTACAGAGCTCAGAATTGGTGTCTAAAGCCTTGGAATGACGAGAATAGTATTTATGTTTACAATTAAGGAGGATTGGCGTTGGCGTTTTTTTGTGTGAATCAGTTAAAATGTTGAGGATTCCGGGAAATACTTCTAAGCAAACTGTCTAATTTTGGTAAAACTGCTAAAATACAAAATGATATTTCCCAGAAATGATTAAGAACGTGTAAGAAACAACTCAAGTACTCGTAAATAGAGTCTTACTACATTTACTGTCGAATTCAATCACGGAGGTTTCCAGTGGAAAGATGTGAAATGACGAAAATACTGGTAACATTTACAACTCCGGGTACTTCCGGTGGCGTTTTCACGGGACTGTGCTTTAAATATTAAGAGTTCATGCTTACAGAGCTCAGAATTGGTGTCTAAAGCCTTGGAATGACGAGAATAGTGTTTATATTTACAATTAAGGAGGATAGGCTCTGGTGGTTTTTTGTGTGAATAAGTTGAAATGGTGACGACCCCAGTAAATACTTCTAAGCAAACTGTCTAATTTTGGTAAAACTGTTAAAATACACAATGATAGTTCCCAGAAATGATTAAGAACGTGTAAGAAACAACTCAAGTAATCATAAATAGAGTCTTACTACATTTACAGTCGAATTCAATCACGGAGGTTTCCAGTGGAAAGCTGTGAATTGACGAAAATACTGGTCATATTTACAACTCCGGGTACCTCCGGTGGCGTTTTCACGGGACTGTGCTTTAAATATTAAGAGTTCATGCTTACAGAGCTCAGAATTGGTGTCTAAAGCCTTGGAATGACGAAAATAGTGTTTATGTTTACAATTAAGGAGGATTGGCTTTGGTGTTTTTTTGTGTGAATCAGTTAAAATGTTGACGATTCCGTTAAATACTTGTAAGCAAACTGTCTAATTTTGGTAAAACTGTTAAAATACACAATGATAGTTCTCAGAAATGAATAAGAACGTGTAAGAAACAACTCAAATACTCGTAAATAGAGCCTTACTTCATTTACTGTCATATTCAATCACGGAAGTTTCCAGTGGAAAGCTGTGAAATGATGAAAATACTGGTAATATTTACAACTCTAGGCACTTCCGGTGGCGTTTTCACGGGACTGTGCTTTCAAATATTAAGAGTTCATGCTTACAGAGCTCAGAATTGGTGTCTAAAGCCTTGGAAAGACGAGAATAGTGATTATGTTAACTATTAAGGAGGAGTGGCTTTGGTGTTTTTTTTGTGTGAATCAGTTAAAATGGTGACGATTCTGGTAAATACTTCTAAGCAAACTGTCTAATTTTGGTAAAACTGTTAAAATACACAATGATAGTTCCCAGAAATGATTAAGAACGTGTAAGAAACAACTCAAGTACTCGTAAATAGAGCCTTACTACATTTACTGTCATATTTAGTCTCGGAGATTTCCAGTGGAATGCTGTGAAATGATGAAAACACTGGTAATATTTTCAACTCCGGGTACTTCCGGTGGCGTTTTCACGGGACTGTGCTTTCAAATATGAAGAGTTCATGCTTACAGAGCTCAGAATTGGTGTCTAAAGCCTTGGAATGACGAGAATAGTATTTATGTTTACAATTAAGGAGGATTGGCGTTGGCGTTTTTTTGTGTGAATCAGTTAAAATGTTGAGGATTCCGGGAAATACTTCTAAGCAAACTGTCTAATTTTGGTAAAACTGCTAAAATACAAAATGATATTTCCCAGAAATGATTAAGAACGTGTAAGAAACAACTCAAGTACTCGTAAATAGAGTCTTACTACATTTACTGTCGAATTCAATCACGGAGGTTTCCAGTGGAAAGATGTGAAATGACGAAAATACTGGTAACATTTACAACTCCGGGTACTTCCGGTGGCGTTTTCACGGGACTGTGCTTTAAATATTAAGAGTTCATGCTTACAGAGCTCAGAATTGGTGTCTAAAGCCTTGGAATGACGAGAATAGTGTTTATATTTACAATTAAGGAGGATAGGCTCTGGTGGTTTTTTGTGTGAATAAGTTGAAATGGTGACGACCCCAGTAAATACTTCTAAGCAAACTGTCTAATTTTGGTAAAACTGTTAAAATACACAATGATAGTTCCCAGAAATGATTAAGAACGTGTAAGAAACAACTCAAGTAATCATAAATAGAGTCTTACTACATTTACAGTCGAATTCAATCACGGAGGTTTCCAGTGGAAAGCTGTGAATTGACGAAAATACTGGTCATATTTACAACTCCGGGTACCTCCGGTGGCGTTTTCACGGGACTGTGCTTTAAATATTAAGAGTTCATGCTTACAGAGCTCAGAATTGGTGTCTAAAGCCTTGGAATGACGAAAATAGTGTTTATGTTTACAATTAAGGAGGATTGGCTTTGGTGTTTTTTTGTGTGAATCAGTTAAAATGTTGACGATTCCGTTAAATACTTGTAAGCAAACTGTCTAATTTTGGTAAAACTGTTAAAATACACAATGATAGTTCTCAGAAATGAATAAGAACGTGTAAGAAACAACTCAAATACTCGTAAATAGAGCCTTACTTCATTTACTGTCATATTCAATCACGGAAGTTTCCAGTGGAAAGCTGTGAAATGATGAAAATACTGGTAATATTTACAACTCTAGGCACTTCCGGTGGCGTTTTCACGGGACTGTGCTTTCAAATATTAAGAGTTCATGCTTACAGAGCTCAGAATTGGTGTCTAAAGCCTTGGAAAGACGAGAATAGTGATTATGTTAACTATTAAGGAGGAGTGGCTTTGGTGTTTTTTTTGTGTGAATCAGTTAAAATGGTGACGATTCTGGTAAATACTTCTAAGCAAACTGTCTAATTTTGGTAAAACTGTTAAAATACACAATGATAGTTCCCAGAAATGATTAAGAACGTGTAAGAAACAACTCAAGTACTCGTAAATAGAGCCTTACTACATTTACTGTCATATTTAGTCTCGGAGATTTCCAGTGGAATGCTGTGAAATGATGAAAACACTGGTAATATTTTCAACTCCGGGTACTTCCGGTGGCGTTTTCACGGGACTGTGCTTTCAAATATGAAGAGTTCATGCTTACAGAGCTCAGAATTGGTGTCTAAAGCCTTGGAATGACGAGAATAGTATTTATGTTTACAATTAAGGAGGATTGGCGTTGGCGTTTTTTTGTGTGAATCAGTTAAAATGTTGAGGATTCCGGGAAATACTTCTAAGCAAACTGTCTAATTTTGGTAAAACTGCTAAAATACAAAATGATATTTCCCAGAAATGATTAAGAACGTGTAAGAAACAACTCAAGTACTCGTAAATAGAGTCTTACTACATTTACTGTCGAATTCAATCACGGAGGTTTCCAGTGGAAAGATGTGAAATGACGAAAATACTGGTAACATTTACAACTCCGGGTACTTCCGGTGGCGTTTTCACGGGACTGTGCTTTAAATATTAAGAGTTCATGCTTACAGAGCTCAGAATTGGTGTCTAAAGCCTTGGAATGACGAGAATAGTGTTTATATTTACAATTAAGGAGGATAGGCTCTGGTGGTTTTTTGTGTGAATAAGTTGAAATGGTGACGACCCCAGTAAATACTTCTAAGCAAACTGTCTAATTTTGGTAAAACTGTTAAAATACACAATGATAGTTCCCAGAAATGATTAAGAACGTGTAAGAAACAACTCAAGTAATCATAAATAGAGTCTTACTACATTTACAGTCGAATTCAATCACGGAGGTTTCCAGTGGAAAGCTGTGAATTGACGAAAATACTGGTCATATTTACAACTCCGGGTACCTCCGGTGGCGTTTTCACGGGACTGTGCTTTAAATATTAAGAGTTCATGCTTACAGAGCTCAGAATTGGTGTCTAAAGCCTTGGAATGACGAAAATAGTGTTTATGTTTACAATTAAGGAGGATTGGCTTTGGTGTTTTTTTGTGTGAATCAGTTAAAATGTTGACGATTCCGTTAAATACTTGTAAGCAAACTGTCTAATTTTGGTAAAACTGTTAAAATACACAACGGTAGTTCCCAGAAATGATTAAGAACGTGTAAGAAACAACTCAAGTACTCGTAAATAGAGCCTTACTACATTTACTGTCGAATTCAATCTCGGAGGTTTCCAGTGGAAAGCTGTGAAATGATGAAAATACTGGTAATATTTACAACTCCGGTTACTTCCGGTGGCGTTTTCACGGGACTGTGCTTTCAAATATGAAGGGTTCATGCTTACAGAGCTCAGAATTGGTGTCTAAAGCCTTGGAATGACGAGAATAGTGTTTATGTTTACAATCAAGGAGGATTGGCTTTGGCGTTTTTGTTTGTGAATCAGTTGAAATGGTGACGATTCCGGTAAATACTTCTAAGCAAACTGTCTAATTTTGGTAAAACTGTTAAAATACACAATGATAGTTCCCAGAAATGATTAAGAACGTGTAAGAAACAACTCAAATACTCGTAAATAGAGCCTTACTTCATTTACTGTCATATTCATTCACGGAAGTTTCCTGTGTAAAGCTGTGAAATGATGAAAATACTGGTAATATTTACAACTCCGGTTACTTCCGGTGGCGTTTTCACGGGACTTTGTTTTCAAATATTAACGGTTCATGCTTACGGAGCTCAGAATGGGTGTCTAAAGCCCTGGAATGACAAGAATAGTGTTTATGTTTACAATTAAGGAGGATTGGCTTTGTCGTTTTTTTGTGTGAATCAGTTAAAATGGTGACGATTCCGGGAAATACTTCTAAGCAAACTGTCTAATTTTGGTAAAACTGTTAAAATACACAATGATAGTTCCCAGAAATGATTAAGAACGTGTAAGAAACAACTCAAATACTCGTAAATAGAGCCTTACTTCATTTACTGTCATATTCATTCACGGAAGTTTCCTGTGTAAAGCTGTGAAATGATGAAAATACTGGTAATATTTACAACTCCGGTTACTTCCGGTGGCGTTTTCACGGGACTTTGTTTTCAAATATTAACAGTTCATGCTTACGGAGCTCAGAATGGGTGTCTAAAGCCCTGGAATGACAAGAATAGTGTTTATGTTTACAATTAAGGAGGATTGACTTTGTCGTTTTTTTGTGTGAATCAGTTAAAATGGTGACGATTCCGGGAAATACTTCTAAGCAAACTGTCTAAGTTTGGTAAAACTGTTAAAATACACAATGATAGTTCCCAGAAATGATTAAGAACGTGTAAGAAACAACTCAAGTACTAGTAAATAGAGTCTTACTACATTTACTGTCGAATACAATCACGGAGTTTTCCAGTGGAAAGCTGTGAAATGACGAAAATACTGGTAATATTTACAAGTCCGGGTACTTCCGGTGGTGTTTTCACGGGACTGTGCTTTCAAATATTAAGAGTTCATGCTTACAGAGCTCAGAATTGGTGTCTAAATCCTTGGAATGACGAGAATAGTGTTTATGTTTACAATTAAGGAGGATAGGCTTTGGTGTTTTTTTGTGTGAATCAGTTGAAATGGTGACGATTCCGGTAAATACTTCTAAGCAAACTATCTAATTTTGGTAAAACTGTTAAAATACACAATGATAGTTCCCAGAAATGATTAAGAATGTGTAAGAAACAACTCAAGTACTCGTAAATAGGGTCTTACTACATTTACTGTCATATTCCGTCTCGGAGGTTTCCAGTGGAAAGCTGTGAAATGATGAAAATACTGGTAATATTTACTACTCCGGGTACTTCCGGTGGCGTTTTCACGGGACTGTGCTTTCAAATATGAAGAGTTCATGCTTACAGAGCTCAGAATTGGTGTCTAAAGCCTTGGAATGATGAGAATAGTGTTTATGTTTACAATTAAGGAGGATTGGCTTTGGCGTTTTTTTGTGTGAATCAGTTGAAATGGTGACGATTCCGGTAAATACTTCTAAGCAAACTGTCTAATTTTGGTAAAACTGCTAAAATACACAATGATAGTTCCCAGAAATGATTAAGAACGTGTAAGAAACAACTCAAGTACTAGTAAATAGAGTCTTACTACATTTACTGTCGAATTCAATCACGGAGGTTTCCAGTGGAAAGCTGTGGAATGATGAAAATACTGGTAATATTTACAACTCCGGGTATTCCGGTGGCGTTTTCAAGGGACTTTGCTTTCAAATATTAAGGGTTCATGCTTACAGAGCTCAGAATTGGTGTCTAAAGCCCTGGAATGACAAGAATACTGTTTATGTTTACAATTAAGGAGGATTGGCTTTGGCGTTTTTTTGTGTGAATCAGTTAAAATGGTGATGTTTCCGGTAAATACTTCTAATAAAACTGTCTAATTTTGGTAAAACTGTTAAATACACAACGATAGTCCCCAGAAATGATTAAGAACGTGTAAGAAACAACTCAAGTACTCGTAAATAGAGCCTTACTACATTTACTGTCGAATTCAATCACGGAGGTTTCCAGTGGAAAGATGTGAAATGACGAAAATACTGGTAACATTTACCACTCCGGGTACTTCCGGTGGCGTTTTCACGGGACTGTGCTTTAAATATTAAGAGTTCATGCTTACAGAGCTCAGAATTGGTGTCTAAAGCTTTGGAATGACGAGAATAGTGTTTATGTTTACTATTAAGGAGGATTGGCGTTGGCGTTTTTTTGTGTGAATCAGTTAAAATGGTGACGATTCCGGGAAATACTTCTAAGCAAACTGTCTAATTTTGGTAAAACTGTTAAAATACACAATGATAGTTCCCAGAAATGATTAAGAACGTGTAAGAAACAACTCAAGTACTCGTAAATAGAGTCTTACTACATTTACAGTCGAATTCAATCACGCAGGTTTCCAGTCGAAAGCTGTGAAATGACGAAAATACTGGTCATATTTACAACTCCGGGTACTTCCAGTGGCGTTTTCACGGGACTGTGCTTTAAATATTAAGAGTTCATGCTTACAGAGCTCAGAATTGGTGTCTAAAGCCTTGGAATGACGAGAATAGTGTTTATGTTTACAATTAAGGAGGATTGGCTTTGGTGTTTTTTTGTGTGAATCAGTTAAAATGTTGACGATTCCGTTAAATACTTGTAAGCAAACTGTCTAATTTTGGTAAAACTGTTAAAATACACAATGGTAGTTCCCAGAAATGATTAAGAACGTGTAAGAAACAACTCAAGTACTCGTAAATAGAGCCTTACTACATTTACTGTCGAATTCAATCTCGGAGGTTTCCAGTGGAAAGCTGTGAAATGATGAAAATACTGGTAACATTTACAACTCCGGGTACTTCCGGTGGCGTTTTCACGGGACTGTGCTTTAAATATTAAGAGTTCATGCTTACAGAGCTCAGAATTGGTGTCTAAAGCCTTGGAATGACGAGAATAGTGTTTATATTTACAATTAAGGAGGATAGGCTCTGGTGGTTTTTTGTGTGAATAAGTTGAAATGGTGACGACTCCAGTAAATACTTCTAAGCAAACTGTCTAATTTTGGTAAAACTGTTAAAATACACAATGATAGTTCCCAGACATGCTGAAGAACATGTAAGAAACAACTCAAGTACTAGTAAATAGAGTCTTACTACATTTACTGTCGAATTCAATCACGGAGGTTTCCAGTGGAAAGCTGTGAAATGACGAAAATACTGGTAATATTTACAACTCCAGGACTTCCGGTGGCGTTTTCACGGGGCTGTGCTTTTAAGTATTAAGAGTTCATGCTTACAGAGCTCAGAATTGGTGTCTAAAGCCTTGGATTGACGAGAATAGTGTTTATGTTTACAATTAAGGAGGATTGGCTTTGGTGTTTTTTTGTGTGAATCAGTTAAAATGTTGACGATTCCGTTAAATACTTGTAAGCAAACTGTCTAATTTTGGTAAAACTGTTAAAATACACAACGATAGTTCCCAGAAATGATTAAGAACGTGTAAGAAACAACTCAAGTACTCGTAAATAGAGCCTTACTACATTTACTGTCATATTTAGTCTCGGAGATTTCCAGTGGAATGCTGTGAAATGATGAAAACACTGGTAATATTTTCAACTCCAGGTACTTCCGGTGGCGTTTTTACGGGACTGTGCTTTAAATATTAAGAGTTCAAGCTTACAGAGCTCAGAATTGGTGTCTAAAGCCTTGGAATGACGAGAATAGTGTTTATGTTTACAATTAAGGAGGATAGGCTTTGGTGTTTTTTTGTGTGAATCAGTTGAAATGGTGACGATTCCGGTAAATACTTCTAAGCAAACTGTCTAATTTTGGTAAAACTGTTAAAATACACAATGATAGTTCCCAGAAATGCTTAAGAACGTGTAAGAGAAAACTCAATTACTAGTAAATAGAGTCTTACTACATTTACTGTCGAATTCAATCACGGAGGTTTCCAGTGGAAAGCTGTGAAATGATGAAAATACTGGTAATATTTACAAGTCCGGGTACTTCCGGTGGCGTTTTTACGGGACTGTACTTTCACATATTAAGAGTTCATGCTTACAGAGCTCAGAATTGGTGTCTAAAGCCTTGGAATGATGAGAATAGTGTTTATGTTTACAATTAAGGAGGATTGGCTTTGGCGTTTTTTTGTGTGAATCAGGTAAAATGGTGATGATTCCGGAAAATACTTCTAAGCAAACTGTCTAATTTTGGTAAAACTGTTAAAATACACAATGATAGTTCTCAGAAATGAATAAGAACGTGTAAGAAACAACTCAAATACTCGTAAATAGAGCCTTACTTCATTTACTGTCATATTCAATCACGGAAGTTTCCAGTGGAAAGCTGTGAAATGATGAAAATACTGGTAATATTTACAACTCTGGGCACTTCCGGTGGCGTTTTCACGGGACTGTGCTTTCAAATATTAAGAGTTCATGCTTACAGAGCTCAGAATTGGTGTCTAAAGCCTTGGAATGACGAGAATAGTATTTATGTTTACAATTAAGGAGGATTGGCGTTGGCGTTTTTTTGTGTGAATCAGTTAAAATGTTGAGGATTCCGGGAAATACTTCTAAGCAAACTGTCTAATTTTGGTAAAACTGCTAAAATACAAAATGATATTTCCCAGAAATGATTAAGAACGTGTAAGAAACAACTCAAGTACTCGTAAATAGAGTCTTACTACATTTACTGTCGAATTCAATCACGGAGGTTTCCAGTGGAAAGATGTGAAATGACGAAAATACTGGTAACATTTACAACTCCGGGTACTTCCGGTGGCGTTTTCACGGGACTGTGCTTTAAATATTAAGAGTTCATGCTTACAGAGCTCAGAATTGGTGTCTAAAGCCTTGGAATGACGAGAATAGTGTTTATATTTACAATTAAGGAGGATAGGCTCTGGTGGTTTTTTGTGTGAATAAGTTGAAATGGTGACGACCCCAGTAAATACTTCTAAGCAAACTGTCTAATTTTGGTAAAACTGTTAAAATACACAATGATAGTTCCCAGAAATGATTAAGAACGTGTAAGAAACAACTCAAGTAATCGTAAATAGAGTCTTACTACATTTACAGTCGAATTCAATCACGGAGGTTTCCAGTGGAAAGCTGTGAAATGACGAAAATACTGGTCATATTTACAACTCCGGGTACCTCCGGTGGCGTTTTCACGGGACTGTGCTTTAAATATTAAGAGTTCATGCTTACAGAGCTCAGAATTGGTGTCTAAAGCCTTGGAATGACGAGAATAGTGTTTATGTTTACAATTAAGGAGGATTGGCTTTGGTGTTTTTTTGTGTGAATCAGTTAAAATGTTGACGATTCCGTTAAATACTTGTAAGCAAACTGTCTAATTTTGGTAAAACTGTTAAAATACACAACGGTAGTTCCCAGAAATGATTAAGAACGTGTAAGAAACAACTCAAGTACTCGTAAATAGAGCCTTACTACATTTACTGTCGAATTCAATCTCGGAGGTTTCCAGTGGAAAGCTGTGAAATGATGAAAATACTGGTAATATTTACAACTCCGGTTACTTCCGGTGGCGTTTTCACGGGACTGTGCTTTCAAATATGAAGGGTTCATGCTTACAGAGCTCAGAATTGGTGTCTAAAGCCTTGGAATGACGAGAATAGTGTTTATGTTTACAATCAAGGAGGATTGGCTTTGGCGTTTTTGTTTGTGAATCAGTTGAAATGGTGACGATTCCGGTAAACACTTCTAAGCAAACTGTCTAATTTTGGTAAAACTGTTAAAATACACAATGATAGTTCCCAGAAATGATTAAGAACGTGTAAGAAACAACTCAAATACTCGTAAATAGAGTCTTACTACATTTACAGTCGAATTCAATCACGCAGGTTTCCAGTCGAAAGCTGTGAAATGACGAAAATACTGGTCATATTTACAACTCCGGGTACTTCCAGTGGCGTTTTCACGGGACTGTGCTTTAAATATTAAGAGTTCATGCTTACAGAGCTCAGAATTGGTGTCTAAAGCCTTGGAATGACGAGAATAGTGTTTATGTTTACAATTAAGGAGGATTGGCTTTGGTGTTTTTTTGTGTGAATCAGTTAAAATGTTGACGATTCCGTTAAATACTTGTAAGCAAACTGTCTAATTTTGGTAAAACTGTTAAAATACACAACGGTAGTTCCCAGAAATGATTAAGAACGTGTAAGAAACAACTCAAGTACTCGTAAATAGAGCCTTACTACATTTACTGTCGAATTCAATCTCGGAGGTTTCCAGTGGAAAGCTGTGAAATGATGAAAATACTGGTAACATTTACAACTCCGGGTACTTCCGGTGGCGTTTTCACGGGACTGTGCTTTAAATATTAAGAGTTCATGCTTACAGAGCTCAGAATTGGTGTCTAAAGCCTTGGAATGACGAGAATAGTGTTTATATTTACAATTAAGTAGGATAGGCTCTGGTGGTTTTTTGTGTGAATAAGTTGAAATGGTGACGACTCCAGTAAATACTTCTAAGCAAACTGTCTAATTTTGGTAAAACTGTTAAAATACACAATGATAGTTCCCAGAAATGCTGAAGAACATGTAAGAAACAACTCAAGTACTAGTAAATAGAGTCTTACTACATTTACTGTCGAATTCAATCACGGAGGTTTCCAGTGGAAAGCTGTGAAATGACGAAAATACTGGTAATATTTACAACTCCAGGACTTCCGGTGGCGTTTTCACGGGGCTGTGCTTTTAAATATTAAGAGTTCATGCTTACAGAGCTCAGAATTGGTGTCTAAAGCCTTGGATTGACGAGAATAGTGTTTATGTTTACAATTAAGGAGGATTGGCTTTGGTGTTTTTTTGTGTGAATCAGTTAAAATGTTGACGATTCCGTTAAATACTTGTAAGCAAACTGTCTAATTTTGGTAAAACTGTTAAAATACACAATGGTAGTTCCCAGAAATGATTAAGAACGTGTAAGAAACAACTCAAGTACTCGTAAATAGAGCCTTACTACATTTACTGTCGAATTCAATCTCGGAGGTTTCCAGTGGAAAGCTGTGAAATGATGAAAATACTGGTAACATTTACAACTCCGGGTACTTCCGGTGGCGTTTTCACGGGACTGTGCTTTAAATATTAAGAGTTCATGCTTACAGAGCTCAGAATTGGTGTCTAAAGCCTTGGAATGACGAGAATAGTGTTTATATTTACAATTAAGGAGGATAGGCTCTGGTGGTTTTTTGTGTGAATAAGTTGAAATGGTGACGACTCCAGTAAATACTTCTAAGCAAACTGTCTAATTTTGGTAAAACTGTTAAAATACACAATGATAGTTCCCAGAAATGCTGAAGAACATGTAAGAAACAACTCAAGTACTAGTAAATAGAGTCTTACTACATTTACTGTCGAATTCAATCACGGAGGTTTCCAGTGGAAAGCTGTGAAATGACGAAAATACTGGTAATATTTACAACTCCAGGACTTCCGGTGGCGTTTTCACGGGGCTGTGCTTTTAAGTATTAAGAGTTCATGCTTACAGAGCTCAGAATTGGTGTCTAAAGCCTTGGATTGACGAGAATAGTGTTTATGTTTACAATTAAGGAGGATTGGCTTTGGTGTTTTTTTGTGTGAATCAGTTAAAATGTTGACGATTCCGTTAAATACTTGTAAGCAAACTGTCTAATTTTGGTAAAACTGTTAAAATACACAACGATAGTTCCCAGAAATGATTAAGAACGTGTAAGAAACAACTCAAGTACTCGTAAATAGAGCCTTACTACATTTACTGTCATATTTAGTCTCGGAGATTTCCAGTGGAATGCTGTGAAATGATGAAAACACTGGTAATATTTTCAACTCCAGGTACTTCCGGTGGCGTTTTTACGGGACTGTGCTTTAAATATTAAGAGTTCAAGCTTACAGAGCTCAGAATTGGTGTCTAAAGCCTTGGAATGACGAGAATAGTGTTTATGTTTACAATTAAGGAGGATAGGCTTTGGTGTTTTTTTGTGTGAATCAGTTGAAATGGTGACGATTCCGGTAAATACTTCTAAGCAAACTGTCTAATTTTGGTAAAACTGTTAAAATACACAATGATAGTTCCCAGAAATGCTTAAGAACGTGTAAGAGAAAACTCAATTACTAGTAAATAGAGTCTTACTACATTTACTGTCGAATTCAATCACGGAGGTTTCCAGTGGAAAGCTGTGAAATGATGAAAATACTGGTAATATTTACAAGTCCGGGTACTTCCGGTGGCGTTTTTACGGGACTGTACTTTCACATATTAAGAGTTCATGCTTACAGAGCTCAGAATTGGTGTCTAAAGCCTTGGAATGATGAGAATAGTGTTTATGTTTACAATTAAGGAGGATTGGCTTTGGCGTTTTTTTGTGTGAATCAGGTAAAATGGTGATGATTCCGGAAAATACTTCTAAGCAAACTGTCTAATTTTGGTAAAACTGTTAAAATACACAATGATAGTTCTCAGAAATGAATAAGAACGTGTAAGAAACAACTCAAATACTCGTAAATAGAGCCTTACTTCATTTACTGTCATATTCAATCACGGAAGTTTCCAGTGGAAAGCTGTGAAATGATGAAAATACTGGTAATATTTACAACTCTGGGCACTTCCGGTGGCGTTTTCACGGGACTGTGCTTTCAAATATTAAGAGTTCATGCTTACAGAGCTCAGAATTGGTGTCTAAAGCCTTGGAATGACGAGAATAGTATTTATGTTTACAATTAAGGAGGATTGGCGTTGGCGTTTTTTTGTGTGAATCAGTTAAAATGTTGAGGATTCCGGGAAATACTTCTAAGCAAACTGTCTAATTTTGGTAAAACTGCTAAAATACAAAATGATATTTCCCAGAAATGATTAAGAACGTGTAAGAAACAACTCAAGTACTCGTAAATAGAGTCTTACTACATTTACTGTCGAATTCAATCACGGAGGTTTCCAGTGGAAAGATGTGAAATGACGAAAATACTGGTAACATTTACAACTCCGGGTACTTCCGGTGGCGTTTTCACGGGACTGTGCTTTAAATATTAAGAGTTCATGCTTACAGAGCTCAGAATTGGTGTCTAAAGCCTTGGAATGACGAGAATAGTGTTTATATTTACAATTAAGGAGGATAGGCTCTGGTGGTTTTTTGTGTGAATAAGTTGAAATGGTGACGACCCCAGTAAATACTTCTAAGCAAACTGTCTAATTTTGGTAAAACTGTTAAAATACACAATGATAGTTCCCAGAAATGATTAAGAACGTGTAAGAAACAACTCAAGTAATCGTAAATAGAGTCTTACTACATTTACAGTCGAATTCAATCACGGAGGTTTCCAGTGGAAAGCTGTGAAATGACGAAAATACTGGTCATATTTACAACTCCGGGTACCTCCGGTGGCGTTTTCACGGGACTGTGCTTTAAATATTAAGAGTTCATGCTTACAGAGCTCAGAATTGGTGTCTAAAGCCTTGGAATGACGAGAATAGTGTTTATGTTTACAATTAAGGAGGATTGGCTTTGGTGTTTTTTTGTGTGAATCAGTTAAAATGTTGACGATTCCGTTAAATACTTGTAAGCAAACTGTCTAATTTTGGTAAAACTGTTAAAATACACAACGGTAGTTCCCAGAAATGATTAAGAACGTGTAAGAAACAACTCAAGTACTCGTAAATAGAGCCTTACTACATTTACTGTCGAATTCAATCTCGGAGGTTTCCAGTGGAAAGCTGTGAAATGATGAAAATACTGGTAATATTTACAACTCCGGTTACTTCCGGTGGCGTTTTCACGGGACTGTGCTTTCAAATATGAAGGGTTCATGCTTACAGAGCTCAGAATTGGTGTCTAAAGCCTTGGAATGACGAGAATAGTGTTTATGTTTACAATCAAGGAGGATTGGCTTTGGCGTTTTTGTTTGTGAATCAGTTGAAATGGTGACGATTCCGGTAAACACTTCTAAGCAAACTGTCTAATTTTGGTAAAACTGTTAAAATACACAATGATAGTTCCCAGAAATGATTAAGAACGTGTAAGAAACAACTCAAATACTCGTAAATAGAGTCTTACTACATTTACAGTCGAATTCAATCACGCAGGTTTCCAGTCGAAAGCTGTGAAATGACGAAAATACTGGTCATATTTACAACTCCGGGTACTTCCAGTGGCGTTTTCACGGGACTGTGCTTTAAATATTAAGAGTTCATGCTTACAGAGCTCAGAATTGGTGTCTAAAGCCTTGGAATGACGAGAATAGTGTTTATGTTTACAATTAAGGAGGATTGGCTTTGGTGTTTTTTTGTGTGAATCAGTTAAAATGTTGACGATTCCGTTAAATACTTGTAAGCAAACTGTCTAATTTTGGTAAAACTGTTAAAATACACAACGGTAGTTCCCAGAAATGATTAAGAACGTGTAAGAAACAACTCAAGTACTCGTAAATAGAGCCTTACTACATTTACTGTCGAATTCAATCTCGGAGGTTTCCAGTGGAAAGCTGTGAAATGATGAAAATACTGGTAACATTTACAACTCCGGGTACTTCCGGTGGCGTTTTCACGGGACTGTGCTTTAAATATTAAGAGTTCATGCTTACAGAGCTCAGAATTGGTGTCTAAAGCCTTGGAATGACGAGAATAGTGTTTATATTTACAATTAAGTAGGATAGGCTCTGGTGGTTTTTTGTGTGAATAAGTTGAAATGGTGACGACTCCAGTAAATACTTCTAAGCAAACTGTCTAATTTTGGTAAAACTGTTAAAATACACAATGATAGTTCCCAGAAATGCTGAAGAACATGTAAGAAACAACTCAAGTACTAGTAAATAGAGTCTTACTACATTTACTGTCGAATTCAATCACGGAGGTTTCCAGTGGAAAGCTGTGAAATGACGAAAATACTGGTAATATTTACAACTCCAGGACTTCCGGTGGCGTTTTCACGGGGCTGTGCTTTTAAATATTAAGAGTTCATGCTTACAGAGCTCAGAATTGGTGTCTAAAGCCTTGGATTGACGAGAATAGTGTTTATGTTTACAATTAAGGAGGATTGGCTTTGGTGTTTTTTTGTGTGAATCAGTTAAAATGTTGACGATTCCGTTAAATACTTGTAAGCAAACTGTCTAATTTTGGTAAAACTGTTAAAATACACAACGATAGTTCCCAGAAATGATTAAGAACGTGTAAGAAACAACTCAAGTACTCGTAAATAGAGCCTTACTACATTTACTGTCATATTTAGTCTCGGAGATTTCCAGTGGAATGCTGTGAAATGATGAAAACACTGGTAATATTTTCAACTCCAGGTACTTCCGGTGGCGTTTTTACGGGACTGTGCTTTAAATATTAAGAGTTCAAGCTTACAGAGCTCAGAATTGGTGTCTAAAGCCTTGGAATGACGAGAATAGTGTTTATGTTTACAATTAAGGAGGATAGGCTTTGGTGTTTTTTTGTGTGAATCAGTTGAAATGGTGACGATTCCGGTAAATACTTCTAAGCAAACTGTCTAATTTTGGTAAAACTGTTAAAATACACAATGATAGTTCCCAGAAATGCTTAAGAACGTGTAAGAGAAAACTCAATTACTAGTAAATAGAGTCTTACTACATTTACTGTCGAATTCAATCACGGAGGTTTCCAGTGGAAAGCTGTGAAATGATGAAAATACTGGTAATATTTACAAGTCCGGGTACTTCCGGTGGCGTTTTTACGGGACTGTACTTTCACATATTAAGAGTTCATGCTTACAGAGCTCAGAATTGGTGTCTAAAGCCTTGGAATGATGAGAATAGTGTTTATGTTTACAATTAAGGAGGATTGGCTTTGGCGTTTTTTTGTGTGAATCAGGTAAAATGGTGATGATTCCGGAAAATACTTCTAAGCAAACTGTCTAATTTTGGTAAAACTGTTAAAATACACAATGATAGTTCTCAGAAATGAATAAGAACGTGTAAGAAACAACTCAAATACTCGTAAATAGAGCCTTACTTCATTTACTGTCATATTCAATCACGGAAGTTTCCAGTGGAAAGCTGTGAAATGATGAAAATACTGGTAATATTTACAACTCTGGGCACTTCCGGTGGCGTTTTCACGGGACTGTGCTTTCAAATATTAAGAGTTCATGCTTACAGAGCTCAGAATTGGTGTCTAAAGCCTTGGAAAGACGAGAATAGTGATTATGTTTACTATTAAGGAGGAGTGGCTTTGGTGTTTTTTTTGTGTGAATCAGTTAAAATGGTGACGATTCTGGTAAATACTTCTAAGCAAACTGTCTAATTTTGGTAAAACTGTTAAAATACACAATGATAGTTCCCAGAAATGATTAAGAACGTGTAAGAAACAACTCAAGTACTCGTAAATAGAGCCTTACTACATTTACTGTCATATTTAGTCTCGGAGATTTCCAGTGGAATGCTGTGAAATGATGAAAACACTGGTAATATTTTCAACTCCGGGTACTTCCGGTGGCGTTTTCACGGGACTGTGCTTTCAAATATGAAGAGTTCATGCTTACAGAGCTCAGAATTGGTGTCTAAAGCCTTGGAATGACGAGAATAGTATTTATGTTTACAATTAAGGAGGATTGGCGTTGGCGTTTTTTTGTGTGAATCAGTTAAAATGTTGAGGATTCCGGGAAATACTTCTAAGCAAACTGTCTAATTTTGGTAAAACTGCTAAAATACAAAATGATATTTCCCAGAAATGATTAAGAACGTGTAAGAAACAACTCAAGTACTCGTAAATAGAGTCTTACTACATTTACTGTCGAATTCAATCACGGAGGTTTCCAGTGGAAAGATGTGAAATGACGAAAATACTGGTAACATTTACAACTCCGGGTACTTCCGGTGGCGTTTTCACGGGACTGTGCTTTAAATATTAAGAGTTCATGCTTACAGAGCTCAGAATTGGTGTCTAAAGCCTTGGAATGACGAGAATAGTGTTTATATTTACAATTAAGGAGGATAGGCTCTGGTGGTTTTTTGTGTGAATAAGTTGAAATGGTGACGACCCCAGTAAATACTTCTAAGCAAACTGTCTAATTTTGGTAAAACTGTTAAAATACACAATGATAGTTCCCAGAAATGATTAAGAACGTGTAAGAAACAACTCAAGTAATCGTAAATAGAGTCTTACTACATTTACAGTCGAATTCAATCACGGAGGTTTCCAGTGGAAAGCTGTGAAATGACGAAAATACTGGTCATATTTACAACTCCGGGTACCTCCGGTGGCGTTTTCACGGGACTGTGCTTTAAATATTAAGAGTTCATGCTTACAGAGCTCAGAATTGGTGTCTAAAGCCTTGGAATGACGAGAATAGTGTTTATGTTTACAATTAAGGAGGATTGGCTTTGGTGTTTTTTTGTGTGAATCAGTTAAAATGTTGACGATTCCGTTAAATACTTGTAAGCAAACTGTCTAATTTTGGTAAAACTGTTAAAATACACAACGGTAGTTCCCAGAAATGATTAAGAACGTGTAAGAAAGAACTCAAGTACTCGTAAATAGAGCCTTACTACATTTACTGTCGAATTCAATCTCGGAGGTTTCCAGTGGAAAGCTGTGAAATGATGAAAATACTGGTAATATTTACAACTCCGGTTACTTCCGGTGGCGTTTTCACGGGACTGTGCTTTCAAATATGAAGGGTTCATGCTTACAGAGCTCAGAATTGGTGTCTAAAGCCTTGGAATGACGAGAATAGTGTTTATGTTTACAATCAAGGAGGATTGGCTTTGGCGTTTTTGTTTGTGAATCAGTTGAAATGGTGACGATTCCGGTAAATACTTCTAAGCAAACTGTCTAATTTTGGTAAAACTGTTAAAATACACAATGATAGTTCCCAGAAATGATTAAGAACGTGTAAGAAACAACTCAAATACTCGTAAATAGAGCCTTACTTCATTTACTGTCATATTCATTCACGGAAGTTTCCTGTGTAAAGCTGTGAAATGATGAAAATACTGGTAATATTTACAACTCCGGTTACTTCCGGTGGCGTTTTCACGGGACTTTGTTTTCAAATATTAACGGTTCATGCTTACGGAGCTCAGAATGGGTGTCTAAAGCCCTGGAATGACAAGAATAGTGTTTATGTTTACAATTAAGGAGGATTGGCTTTGTCGTTTTTTTGTGTGAATCAGTTAAAATGGTGACGATTCCGGGAAATACTTCTAAGCAAACTGTCTAAGTTTGGTAAAACTGTTAAAATACACAATGATAGTTCCCAGAAATGATTAAGAACGTGTAAGAAACAACTCAAGTACTAGTAAAAAGAGTCTTACTACATTTACTGTCGAATACAATCACGGAGTTTTCCAGTGGAAAGCTGTGAAATGACGAAAATACTGGTAATATTTACAAGTCCGGGTAATTCCAGTGGTGTTTTCACGGGACTGTGCTTTCAAATATTAAGAGTTCATGCTTACAGAGCTCAGAATTGGTGTCTAAATCCTTGGAATGACGAGAATAGTGTTTATGTTTACAATTAAGGAGGATAGGCTTTGGTGTTTTTTTGTGTGAATCAGTTGAAATGGTGACGATTCCGGTAAATACTTCTAAGCAAACTGTCTAATTTTGGTAAAACTGTTAAAATACACAATGATAGTTCCCAGAAATGATTAAGAATGTGTAAGAAACAACTCAAGTACTCGTAAATAGGGTCTTACTACATTTACTGTCATATTCCGTCTCGGAGGTTTCCAGTGGAAAGCTGTGAAATGATGAAAATACTGGTAATATTTACTACTCCGGGTACTTCCGGTGGCGTTTTCACGGGACTGTGCTTTCAAATATGAAGAGTTCATGCTTACAGAGCTCAGAATTGGTGTCTAAAGCCTTGGAATGATGAGAATAGTGTTTATGTTTACAATTAAGGAGGATTGGCTTTGGTGTTTTTTTGTGTGAATCAGTTAAAATGTTGACGATTCCGTTAAATACTTGTAAGCAAACTGTCTAATTTTGGTAAAACTGTTAAAATACACAACGATAGTTCCCAGAAATGATTAAGAACGTGTAAGAAACAACTCAAGTACTCGTAAATAGAGCCTTACTACATTTACTGTCATATTCAATCTCGGAGGTTTCCAGTGGAAAGCTGTGAAATGATGAAAATACTGGTAATATTTACAACTCCGGTTATTTCCGGTGGCGTTTTCACGGGACTGTGCTTTCAAATATGAAGGGTTCATGCTTACAGAGCTCAGAATTGGTGTCTAAAGCCTTGGAATGACGAGAATAGTGTTTATGTTTACAATCAAGGAGGATTGGCTTTGGCATTTTTGTGTGTGAATCAGTTGAAATGTTGACGATTCCGGTAAATACTTCTAAGCAAACTGTCTAATTTTGGTAAAACTGTTAAAATACACAATGATAGTTCCCAGAAATGGTTAAGAACGTGTAAGAAACAACTCAAATACTCGTAAATAGAGCCTTACTTCATTTAATGTCATATTCATTCACGGAAGTTTCCCGTGGAAAGCTGTGAAATGATGAAAATACTGGTAATATTTACAACTCCGGTTACTTCCGGTGGCGTTTTCACGGGACTTCGTTTTCAAATATTAAGGGTTCATGCTTACAGAGCTCAGAATGGGTGTCTAAAGCCCTGGAATGACAAGAATAGTGTTTATGTTTACAATTAAGGAGGATTGGCTTTGGCGTTTTTTTGTGTGAATCAGTTAAAATGGTGACGATTCCGGGAAATATTTCTAAGCAAACTGTCTAAGTTTGGTAAAACTGTTAAAATACACAACGGTAGTTCCCAGAAATGATTAAGAACGTGTAAGAAACAACTCAAGTACTCGTAAATAGAGCCTTACTACATTTACTGTCGAATTCAATCTCGGAGGTTTCCAGTGGAAAGCTGTGAAATGATGAAAATACTGGTAATATTTACAACTCCGGTTACTTCCGGTGGCGTTTTCACGGGACTGTGCTTTCAAATATGAAGGGTTCATGCTTACAGAGCTCAGAATTGGTGTCTAAAGCCTTGGAATGACGAGAATAGTGTTTATGTTTACAATCAAGGAGGATTGGCTTTGGCGTTTTTGTGTGTGAATCAGTTGAAATGGTGACGATTCCGGTAAATACTTCTAAGCAAACTGTCTAATTTTGGTAAAACTGTTAAAATACACAATGATAGTTCCCAGAAATGATTATGAACGTGTAAGAAACAACTCAAATACTCGTAAATAGAGCCTTACTTCATTTACTGTCATATTCATTCACGGAAGTTTCCTGTGTAAAGCTGTGAAATGATGAAAATACTGGTAATATTTACAACTCCGGTTACTTCCGTTGGCGTTTTCACGGGACTTTGTTTTCAAATATTAACAGTTCATGCTTACGGAGCTCAGAATGGGTGTCTAAAGCCCTGGAATGACAAGAATAGTGTTTATGTTTACAATTAAGGAGGATTGGCTTTGTCGTTTTTTTGTGTGAATCAGTTAAAATGGTGACGATTCCGGGAAATACTTCTAAGCAAACTGTCTAAGTTTGGTAAAACTGTTAAAATACACAATGATAGTTCCCAGAAATGATTAAGAACGTGTAAGAAACAACTCAAGTACTAGTAAATAGAGTCTTACTACATTTACTGTCGAATACAATCACGGAGTTTTCCAGTGGAAAGCTGTGAAATGAGGAAAATACTGGTAATATTTACAAGTCCGGGTACTTCCGGTGGTGTTTTCACGGGACTGTGCTTTCAAATATTAAGAGTTCATGCTTACAGAGCTCAGAATTGGTGTCTAAATCCTTGGAATGACGAGAATAGTGTTTATGTTTACAATTAAGGAGGATTGGCTTTGGCGTTTTTTTGTGTGAATCAGTTGAAATGGTGACGATTCCGGTAAATACTTCTAAGCAAACTGTCTAATTTTGGTAAAACTGCTAAAATACACAATGATAGTTCCCAGAAATGATTAAGAACGTGTAAGAAACAACTCAAGTACTAGTAAATAGAGTCTTACTACATTGACTGTCGAATTCAATCACGGAGGTTTCCAGTGGAAAGCTGTGGAATGATGAAAATACTGGTAATATTTACAACTCCGGGTATTCCGGTGGCGTTTTCAAGGGACTTTGCTTTCAAATATTAAGGGTTCATGCTTACAGAGCTCAGAATTGGTGTCTAAAGCCCTGGAATGACAAGAATACTGTTTATGTTTACAATTAAGGAGGATTGGCTTTGGCGTTTTTTTGTGTGAATCAGTTAAAATGGTGACGATTCCGGTAAATACTTCTAAGCAAACTGTCTAATTTTGGTAAAACTGTTAAAATACATAGTGATAGTTCCCAGAAATGATTAAGAACGTGTAAGAAACAACTCAAGTACTCGTAAATAGAGTCTTACTACATTTACTGTCGAATTCAATCACTGAGGTTTCCAGTGGAAAGATGTGAAATGACGAAAATACTGGTAACATTTACCACTCCGGGTACTTCCGGTGGCGTTTTCACGGGACTGTGCTTTAAATATTAAGAGTTCATGCTTACAGAGCTCAGAATTGGTGTCTAAAGCTTTGGAATGACGAGA
Organism: Myotis daubentonii; assembly: GCF_963259705.1. NCBI lineage: Eukaryota > Metazoa > Chordata > Mammalia > Chiroptera > Vespertilionidae > Myotis > Myotis daubentonii. Next base: position 628,475 of record NC_081851.1, read on the forward strand.
ATAGTGTTTATGTTTACTATTAAGGAGGATTGGCGTTGGCGTTTTTTTGTGTGAATCAGTTAAAATGGTGACGATTCCGGGAAATACTTCTAAGCAAACTGTCTAATTTTGGTAAAACTGTTAAAATACACAATGATAGTTCCCAGAAATGATTAAGAACGTGTAAGAAACAACTCAAATACTAGTAAATAGAGTCTTACTACATTTACTGTCGAATTCAATCACGGAGGTTTCCAGTGGAAAGCTGTGAAATGACAAAAATACTGGTAATATTTGCAACTCCGGTACTTCCGGTTGCATTTTCACGGGACTGTGCTTTCAAATATTAAGAGTTCATGCTTACAGAGCTCAGAATTGGTGTCTAAAGCTTTGAAATGACCAGAATAGTGTTTATGTTTACAATTAAGGAGGATTGGCTTTGGCGTTTTTTTGTGTGAATCAGTTGAAATGGTGACGATTCCGGTAAATACTTCTAAGGAAACTGTCTAATTTTGGTAAAACTGTTAAAATACACAATGATAGTTCCCAGAAATGATTAAGAACGTGTAAGAAACAACTCAAATACTCGTAAATAGAGCCTTACTTCATTTACTGTCTAATTCAATCACGGAGGTTTCCAGTGGACGGCTGTGAAATGATGAAAATACTGGTAATATTTACAACTCCGGTTACTTCCGGTGGCGTTTTCACGGGACTTTGTTTTCAAATATTAAGGGTTCATGCTTACAGAGCTCAGAATGGGTGTCTAAAGCCCTGGAATGACAAGAATAGTGTTTATGTTTACAATTAAGGAGGATTGGCTTTGGCGTTTTTTTGTGTGAATCAGTTAAAATGGTGACGATTCCGGGAAATACTTCTAAGCAAACTGTCTAAGTTTGGTAAAACTGTTAAAATACACAATGATAGTTACCAGAAATGATTAAGAACGTGTAAGAAACAACTGAAATACTAGTAAATAGAGTCTTACTACATTTACTGTCGAATTCAATCACGGAAGTTTCCAGTGGAAAGCTGTGAAATGACAAAAATACTGGTAATATTTACAACTCCGGTACTTCCGGTGGCATTTTCACGGGACTGTGCTTTCAAATATTAAGAGTTCATGCTTACAGAGCTCAGAATTGGTGTCTAAAGCTTTGGAATGACCAGAATAGTGTTTATGTTTACAATTAAGGAGGATTGGCTTTGGTGTTTTTTTGTGTGAATCAGTTAAAATGGTGACGATTCCGGGAAATACTTCGAAGCAAACTGTCTAATTTTGGTAAAACTGTTAAAATACACAATGATAGTTCCCAGAAATGATTAAGAACGTGTAAGAAACAACTCAAGTACTCGTAAATAGAGTCTTACTACATTTACAGTCGAATTCAATCACGGAGGTTTCCAGTGGAAAGCTGTGAAATGACGAAAATACTGGTAATATTTACAAGTCCGGGTACTTCCGGTGGCGTTTTCACGGGACTGTGCTTTCAAATATTAAGAGTTCATGCTTACAGAGCTCAGAATTGGTGTCTAAATCCTTGGAATGACGAGAATAGTGTTTATGTTTACAATTAAGGAGGATAGGCTTTGGTGTTTTTTTGTGTGAATCAGTTGAAATGGTGACGAGTCCGGTAAATACTTCTAAGCAAACTGTCTAATTTTGGTAAAACTGTTAAAATACACAATGATAGTTCCCAGAAATGATTAAGAATGTGTAAGAAACAACTCAAGTACTCGTAAATAGGGTCTTACTACATTTACTGTCATATTCCGTCTCGGAGGTTTCCAGTGGAAAGCTGTGAAATGACGAAAATACTGGTCATATTTACAACTCCGGGTACTTCCGGTGGCGTTTTCACGGGACTGTGCTTTCAAATATTAAGAGTTCATGCTTACAGAGCTCAGAATTGGTGTCTAAAGCCTTGGAATGACGAGAATAGTGTTTATGTTTACAATTAAGGAGGATAGTCTTTGGTGTTTTTTTGTGTGAATCAGTTGAAATGGTGACGATTCCGGTAAATACTTCTAAGCAAACTGTCTAATTTTGGTAAAACTGTTAAAATACACAATGATAGTTCCCAGAAATGATTAAGAACGTATAAGAAACAACTCAAGTACTCGTAAATAGAGCCTTACTACATTTACTGTCATATTCAATCTCGGAGGTTTCCAGTAGAAAGCTGTGAAATGATGAAAATACTGGTAATATTTACAACTCCGGTTACTTCCGGTTGCGTTTTCACGGGACTGTGCTTTCAAATATGAAGGGTTCATGCTTACAGAGCTCAGAATTGGTGTCTAAAGCCTTGGAATGACGAGAATAGTGTTTATGTTTACAATCAAGGAGGATTGGCTTTGGCGTTTTTGTGTGTGAATCAGTTGAAATGGTGACGATTCCGGTAAATACTTCTAAGCAAACTGTCTAATTTTGGTAAAACTGTTAAAATACACAATGATAGTTCCCAGAAATGATTGAGAACGTGTAAGAAACAACTCAAATACTCGTAAATAGAGCCTTACTTCATTTACTGTCATATTCATTCACGGAAGTTTCCCGTGGAAAGCTGTGAAATGATGAAAATACTGGTAATATTTACAACTCCGGTTACTTCCGGTGGCGTTTTCACGGGACTTTGTTTTCAAATATTAAGGGTTCATGCTTACAGAGCTCAGAATGGGTGTCTAAAGACCTGGAATGACAAGAATAGTGTTTATGTTTACAATTAAGGAGGATTGGCTTTGGCGTTTTTTTGTGTGAATCAGTTAAAATGGTGACGATTCCGGGAAATACTTCTAAGCAAACTGTCTAAGTTTGGTAAAACTGTTAAAATACACAATGATAGTTACCAGAAATGATTAAGAACGTGTAAGAAACAACTGAAATACTAGTAAATAGAGTCTTACTACATTTACTGTCGAATTCAATCACGGAAGTTTCCAGTGGAAAGCTGTGAAATGACAAAAATACTGGTAATATTTACAACTCCGGTACTTCCGGTGGCATTTTCACGGGACTGTGCTTTCAAATATTAAGAGTTCATGCTTACAGAGCTCAGAATTGGTGTCTAAAGCTTTGGAATGACCAGAATAGTGTTTATGTTTACAATTAAGGAGGATTGGCTTTGGTGTTTTTTTGTGTGAATCAGTTAAAATGGTGACGATTCCGGGAAATACTTCGAAGCAAACTGTCTAATTTTGGTAAAACTGTTAAAATACACAATGATAGTTCCCAGAAATGATTAAGAACGTGTAAGAAACAACTCAAGTACTCGTAAATAGAGTCTTACTACATTTACAGTCGAATTCAATCACGGAGGTTTCCAGTGGAAAGCTGTGAAATGACGAAAATACTGGTAATATTTACAAGTCCGGGTACTTCCGGTGGTGTTTTCACGGGACTGTGCTTTCAAATATTAAGAGTTCATGCTTACAGAGCTCAGAATTGGTGTCTAAATCCTTGGAATGACGAGAATAGTGTTTATGTTTACAATTAAGGAGGATAGGCTTTGGTGTTTTTTTGTGTTAATCAGTTGAAATGGTGACGAGTCCGGTAAATACTTCTAAGCAAACTGTCTAATTTTGGTAAAACTGTTAAAATACACAATGATAGTTCCCAGAAATGATTAAGAATGTGTAAGAAACAACTCAAGTACTCGTAAATAGGGTCTTACTACATTTACTGTCATATTCCGTCTCGGAGGTTTCCAGTGGAAATCTGTGAAATGACGAAAATACTGGTCATATTTACAACTCCGGGTACTTCCGGTGGCGTTTTCACGGGACTGTGCTTTCACATATTAAGAGTTCATGCTTACAGAGCTCAGAATTGGTGTCTAAAGCCTTGGATTGACGAGTATAGTGTTTATGTTTACAATTAAGGAGGATAGGCTTTGGTGTTTTTTTGTGTCAATCAGTTGAAATGGTGACGATTCCGGTAAATACTTCTAAGCAAACTGTCTAATTTTGGTAAAACTGTTAAAATACACAATGATAGTTCCCAGAAATGATTAAGAACATGTAAGAAACAACTCAAGTGTACTCGTAAATAGAGCCTTACTACTATTACTGTCATATTCAGTCTCGGAGGTTTCTAGTGGAAAGCTGTGAAATGATGAAAATACTGGTAATATTTTCAACTCCGGGTACTTCCGGTGGCGTTTTCACGGGACTGTGCTTTCAAATATGAAGGGTTCATGCTTACAGAGCTCAGAATTGGTGTCTAAAGCCTTGGAATGACGAGAATAGTGTTTATGTTTACAATCAAGGAGGATTGGCTTTGGCGTTTTTGTGTGTGAATCAGTTGAAATGGTGACGATTCCGGTAAATACTTCTAAGCAAACTGTCTAATTTTGGTAAAACTGTTAAAATACACAATGATAGTTCCCAGAAATGATTGAGAACGTGTAAGAAACAACTCAAATACTCGTAAATAGAGCCTTACTTCATTTACTGTCATATTCATTCACGGAAGTTTCCCGTGGAAAGCTGTGAAATGATGAAAATACTGGTAATATTTACAACTCCGGTTACTTCCGGTGGCGTTTTCACGGGACTTTGTTTTCAAATATTAAGGGTTCATGCTTACAGAGCTCAGAATGGGTGTCTAAAGACCTGGAATGACAAGAATAGTGTTTATGTTTACAATTAAGGAGGATTGGCTTTGGCGTTTTTTTGTGTGAATCAGTTAAAATGGTGACGATTCCGGGAAATACTTCTAAGCAAACTGTCTAAGTTTGGTAAAACTGTTAAAATACACAATGATAGTTACCAGAAATGATTAAGAACGTGTAAGAAACAACTGAAATACTAGTAAATAGAGTCTTACTACATTTACTGTCGAATTCAATCACGGAAGTTTCCAGTGGAAAGCTGTGAAATGACAAAAATACTGGTAATATTTACAACTCCGGTACTTCCGGTGGCATTTTCACGGGACTGTGCTTTCAAATATTAAGAGTTCATGCTTACAGAGCTCAGAATTGGTGTCTAAAGCTTTGGAATGACCAGAATAGTGTTTATGTTTACAATTAAGGAGGATTGGCTTTGGTGTTTTTTTGTGTGAATCAGTTAAAATGGTGACGATTCCGGGAAATACTTCGAAGCAAACTGTCTAATTTTGGTAAAACTGTTAAAATACACAATGATAGTTCCCAGAAATGATTAAGAACGTGTAAGAAACAACTCAAGTACTCGTAAATAGAGTCTTACTACATTTACAGTCGAATTCAATCACGGAGGTTTCCAGTGGAAAGCTGTGAAATGACGAAAATACTGGTAATATTTACAAGTCCGGGTACTTCCGGTGGTGTTTTCACGGGACTGTGCTTTCAAATATTAAGAGTTCATGCTTACAGAGCTCAGAATTGGTGTCTAAATCCTTGGAATGACGAGAATAGTGTTTATGTTTACAATTAAGGAGGATAGGCTTTGGTGTTTTTTTGTGTGAATCAGTTGAAATGGTGACGAGTCCGGTAAATACTTCTAAGCAAACTGTCTAATTTTGGTAAAACTGTTAAAATACACAATGATAGTTCCCAGAAATGATTAAGAATGTGTAAGAAACAACTCAAGTACTCGTAAATAGGGTCTTACTACATTTACTGTCATATTCCGTCTCGGAGGTTTCCAGTGGAAATCTGTGAAATGACGAAAATACTGGTCATATTTACAACTCCGGGTACTTCCGGTGGCGTTTTCACGGGACTGTGCTTTCACATATTAAGAGTTCATGCTTACAGAGCTCAGAATTGGTGTCTAAAGCCTTGGATTGACGAGTATAGTGTTTATGTTTACAATTAAGGAGGATAGGCTTTGGTGTTTTTTTGTGTCAATCAGTTGAAATGGTGACGATTCCGGTAAATACTTCTAAGCAAACTGTCTAATTTTGGTGAAACTGTTAAAATACACAATGATAGTTCCCAGAAATGATTAAGAACATGTAAGAAACAACTCAAGTGTACTCGTAAATAGAGCCTTACTACTATTACTGTCATATTCAGTCTCGGAGGTTTCTAGTGGAAAGCTGTGAAATGATGAAAATACTGGTAATATTTTCAACTCCGGGTACTTCCGGTGGCGTTTTCACGGGACTGTGCTTTCAAATATTAAGAGTTCATGCTTACAGAGCTCAGAATTGGTGTATAAAGCCTTGGAATTATGAGAATAGTGTTTATGTTTACAATTAAGGAGGATTGGCTTTGGTGTTTTTTTGTTTGAATCAGTTAAAATGGTGATGATTCTGTTAAATACTTGTAAGCAAACTGTCTAATTTCGGTAAAACTGTTAAAATACACAACGATAGTTACCAGAAATGATTACGAACGTGTAAGAAACAACTCAAGTACTCGTAAATAGAGCCTTAGTACATTTACTGTCATATTCAATCTCAGAGGTTTCCAGTGGAAAGCTGTGAAATGATGAAAATACTGGTAATATTTTCAACTCCGGGTACTTCCGGTGGTGTTTTCACAGGACTGTGCTTTCAAATATGAAGGGTTCATGCTTACAGATCTCAGAATTGGTGTCTAAAGCCTTGGAATGACGAGAATAGTGTTTATGTTTACAATTAAGGAAGATAGGCTTTGGTGTTTTTTTGTGTGAATCAGTTGAAATGGTGACGATTCCGGTAAATACTTCTAAGCAAACTGTCTAATTTTGGTAAAACTGTTAAAATACACAATGATAGTTCCCAGAAATGATTAAGAACGTGTAAGAAACAACTCAAGTACTCGTAAATAGAGTCTTACTACATTTACAGTCGAATTCAATCACGGAGGTTTCCAGTCGAAAGCTGTGAAATGACGAAAATACTGGTCATATTTACAACTCCGGGTACTTCCGTTGGCGTTTTCACGGGACTGTGCTTTACATATTAAGAGTTCATGATTACAGAGCTCTGAATTGGTGTCTAAAGCCTTGGAATGACGAGAATAGTGTTTATGTTTACAATTAAGGAGGATAGGCTCTGGTGGTTTTTTGTGTGAATAAGTTGAAATGGTGACGACTCCAGTAAATACTTCTAAGCAAACTGTCTAATTTTGGTAAAACTGTTAAAATACACAATGATAGTTCCCACAAATGCTTAAGAACATGTAAGAAACAACTCAAGTACTAGTAAATAGAGTCTTACTACATTTACTGTCGAATTCAATCACGGAGGTTTCCAGTGGAAAGCTGTGAAATGACGAAAATACTGGTAATATTTACAAGTCCGGGTACTTCCGGTGGCGTTTTCACGGGACTGTGCTTTCAAATATTAAGAGTTCATGCTTACAGAGCTCAGAATTGGTGTCTAAAGCCTTGGAATGACGAGAATAGTGTTTATGTTTACAATTAAGGAGGATAGTCTTTGGTGTTTTTTTGTGTGAATCAGTTGAAATGGTGACGATTCCGGTAAATACTTCTAAGCAAACTGTCTAATTTTGGTAAAACTGTTAAAATACACAATGATAGTTCCCAGAAATGATTAAGAACGTGTAAGAAACAACTCAAGTACTCGTAAATAGAGCCTTACTACATTTACTGTCATATTCAATCTCGGAGGTTTCCAGTGGAAAGCTGTGAAATGATGAAAATACTGGTAATATTTACAACTCCGGTTACTTCCGGTTGCGTTTTCACGGGACTGTGCTTTCAAATATGAAGGGTTCATGCTTACAGAGCTCAGAATTGGTGTCTAAAGCCTTGGAATGACGAGAATAGTGTTTATGTTTACAATCAAGGAGGATTGGCTTTGGCGTTTTTGTGTGTGAATCAGTTGAAATGGTGACGATTCCGGTAAATACTTCTAAGCAAACTGTCTAATTTTGGTAAAACTGTTAAAATACACAATGATAGTTCCCAGAAATGATTAAGAACGTGTAAGAAAGAACTCAAATACTCGTAAATAGAGCCTTACTTCATTTACTGTCATATTCATTCACGGAAGTTTCCCGTGGAAAGCTGTGAAATGATGAAAATACTGGTAATATTTACAACTCCGGTTACTTCCGGTGGCGTTTTCACGGGACTTTGTTTTCAAATATTAAGGGTTCATGCTTACAGAGCTCAGAATGGGTGTCTAAAGACCTGGAATGACAAGAATAGTGTTTATGTTTACAATTAAGGAGGATTGGCTTTGGCGTTTTTTTGTGTGAATCAGTTAAAATGTTGACGATTCCGGGAAATACTTCTAAGCAAACTGTCTAAGTTTGGTAAAACTGTTAAAATACACAATGATAGTTCCCAGAAATGATTAAGAACGTGTAAGAAACAACTGAAATACTAGTAAATAGAGTCTTACTACATTTACTGTCGAATTCAATCACGGAAGTTTCCAGTGGAAAGCTGTGAAATGACAAAAATACTGGTAATATTTACAACTCCGGTACTTCCGGTGGCATTTTCACGGGACTGTGCTTTCAAATATTAAGAGTTCAGGCTTACAGAGCTCAGAATTGGTGTCTAAAGCTTTGGAATGACCAGAATAGTGTTTATGTTTACAATTAAGGAGGATTGGCTTTGGTGTTTTTTTGTGTGAATCAGTTAAAATGGTGACGATTCCGGGAAATACTTCGAAGCAAACTGTCTAATTTTGGTAAAACTGTTAAAATACACAATGATAGTTCCCAGAAATGATTAAGAACGTGTAAGAAACAACTCAAGTACTCGTAAATAGAGTCTTACTACATTTACAGTCGAATTCAATCACGGAGGTTTCCAGGGGAAAGCTGTGAAATGACGAAAATACTGGTAATATTTACAAGTCCGGGTACTTCCGGTGGCGTTTTCACGGGACTGTGCTTTCAAATATTAAGAGTTCATGCTGACAGAGCTCAGAATTGGTGTCTAAATCCTTGGAATGACGAGAATAGTGTTTATGTTTACAATTAAGGAGGATAGGCTTTGGTGTTTTTTTGTGTGAATCAGTTGAAAGGGTGACGAGTCCGGTAAATACTTCTAAGCAAACTGTCTAATTTTGGTAAAACTGTTAAAATACACAATGATAGTTCCCAGAAATGATTAAGAATGTGTAAGAAACAACTCAAGTACTCGTAAATAGGGTCTTACTACATTTACTGTCATATTCCGTCTCGGAGGTTTCCAGTGGAAAGCTGTGAAATGACGAAAATACTGGTCATATTTACAACTCCGGGTACTTCCGGTGGCGTTTTCACGGGACTGTGCTTTCAAATATTAAGAGTTCATGCTTACAGAGCTCAGAATTGGTGTCTAAAGCCTTGGAATGACGAGAATAGTGTTTATGTTTACAATTAAGGAGGATTGGCTTTGGTGTTTTTTTGTGTGAATCAGTTAAAATGGTGATGATTCTGTTAAATACTTGTAAGCAAACTGTCTAATTTCGGTAAAACTGTTAAAATACACAACGATAGTTACCAGAAATGATTACGAACGTGTAAGAAACAACTCAAGTACTCGTAAATAGAGCCTTAGTACATTTACTGTCATATTCAATCTCAGAGGTTTCCAGTGGAAAGCTGTGAAATGATGAAAATACTGGTAATATTTTCAACTCCGGGTACTTCCGGTGGCGTTTTCACAGGACTGTGCTTTCAAATATGAAGGGTTCATGCTTACAGATCTCAGAATTGGTGTCTAAAGCCTTGGAATGACGAGAATAGTGTTTATGTTTACAATTAAGGAAGATAGGCTTTGGTGTTTTTTTGTGTGAATCAGTTGAAATGGTGACGATTCCGGTAAATACTTCTAAGCAAACTGTCTAATTTTGGTAAAACTGTTAAAATACACAATGATAGTTCCCAGAAATGATTAAGAACGTGTAAGAAACAACTCAAGTACTCGTAAATAGAGTCTTACTACATTTACAGTCGAATTCAATCACGGAGGTTTCCAGTCGAAAGCTGTGAAATGACGAAAATACTGGTCATATTTACAACTCCGGGTACTTCCGTTGGCGTTTTCACGGGACTGTGCTTTACATATTAAGAGTTCATGATTACAGAGCTCTGAATTGGTGTCTAAAGCCTTGGAATGACGAGAATAGTGTTTATGTTTACAATTAAGGAGGATAGGCTCTGGTGGTTTTTTGTGTGAATAAGTTGAAATGGTGACGACTCCAGTAAATACTTCTAAGCAAACTGTCTAATTTTGGTAAAACTGTTAAAATACACAATGATAGTTCCCACAAATGCTTAAGAACATGTAAGAAACAACTCAAGTACTAGTAAATAGAGTCTTACTACATTTACTGTCGAATTCAATCACGGAGGTTTCCAGTGGAAAGCTGTGAAATGACGAAAATACTGGTAATATTTACAAGTCCGGGTACTTCCGGTGGCGTTTTCACGGGACTGTGCTTTCAAATATTAAGAGTTCATGCTTACAGAGCTCAGAATTGGTGTCTAAAGCCTTGGAATGACGAGAATAGTGTTTATGTTTACAATTAAGGAGGATAGTCTTTGGTGTTTTTTTGTGTGAATCAGTTGAAATGGTGACGATTCCGGTAAATACTTCTAAGCAAACTGTCTAATTTTGGTAAAACTGTTAAAATACACAATGATAGTTCCCAGAAATGATTAAGAACGTGTAAGAAACAACTCAAGTACTCGTAAATAGAGCCTTACTACATTTACTGTCATATTCAATCTCGGAGGTTTCCAGTGGAAAGCTGTGAAATGATGAAAATACTGGTAATATTTACAACTCCGGTTACTTCCGGTTGCGTTTTCACGGGACTGTGCTTTCAAATATGAAGGGTTCATGCTTACAGAGCTCAGAATTGGTGTCTAAAGCCTTGGAATGACGAGAATAGTGTTTATGTTTACAATCAAGGAGGATTGGCTTTGGCGTTTTTGTGTGTGAATCAGTTGAAATGGTGACGATTCCGGTAAATACTTCTAAGCAAACTGTCTAATTTTGGTAAAACTGTTAAAATACACAATGATAGTTCCCAGAAATGATTAAGAACGTGTAAGAAAGAACTCAAATACTCGTAAATAGAGCCTTACTTCATTTACTGTCATATTCATTCACGGAAGTTTCCCGTGGAAAGCTGTGAAATGATGAAAATACTGGTAATATTTACAACTCCGGTTACTTCCGGTGGCGTTTTCACGGGACTTTGTTTTCAAATATTAAGGGTTCATGCTTACAGAGCTCAGAATGGGTGTCTAAAGACCTGGAATGACAAGAATAGTGTTTATGTTTACAATTAAGGAGGATTGGCTTTGGCGTTTTTTTGTGTGAATCAGTTAAAATGTTGACGATTCCGGGAAATACTTCTAAGCAAACTGTCTAAGTTTGGTAAAACTGTTAAAATACACAATGATAGTTCCCAGAAATGATTAAGAACGTGTAAGAAACAACTGAAATACTAGTAAATAGAGTCTTACTACATTTACTGTCGAATTCAATCACGGAAGTTTCCAGTGGAAAGCTGTGAAATGACAAAAATACTGGTAATATTTACAACTCCGGTACTTCCGGTGGCATTTTCACGGGACTGTGCTTTCAAATATTAAGAGTTCAGGCTTACAGAGCTCAGAATTGGTGTCTAAAGCTTTGGAATGACCAGAATAGTGTTTATGTTTACAATTAAGGAGGATTGGCTTTGGTGTTTTTTTGTGTGAATCAGTTAAAATGGTGACGATTCCGGGAAATACTTCGAAGCAAACTGTCTAATTTTGGTAAAACTGTTAAAATACACAATGATAGTTCCCAGAAATGATTAAGAACGTGTAAGAAACAACTCAAGTACTCGTAAATAGAGTCTTACTACATTTACAGTCGAATTCAATCACGGAGGTTTCCAGGGGAAAGCTGTGAAATGACGAAAATACTGGTAATATTTACAAGTCCGGGTACTTCCGGTGGCGTTTTCACGGGACTGTGCTTTCAAATATTAAGAGTTCATGCTGACAGAGCTCAGAATTGGTGTCTAAATCCTTGGAATGACGAGAATAGTGTTTATGTTTACAATTAAGGAGGATAGGCTTTGGTGTTTTTTTGTGTGAATCAGTTGAAAGGGTGACGAGTCCGGTAAATACTTCTAAGCAAACTGTCTAATTTTGGTAAAACTGTTAAAATACACAATGATAGTTCCCAGAAATGATTAAGAATGTGTAAGAAACAACTCAAGTACTCGTAAATAGGGTCTTACTACATTTACTGTCATATTCCGTCTCGGAGGTTTCCAGTGGAAAGCTGTGAAATGACGAAAATACTGGTCATATTTACAACTCCGGGTACTTCCGGTGGCGTTTTCACGGGACTGTGCTTTCAAATATTAAGAGTTCATGCTTACAGAGCTCAGAATTGGTGTCTAAAGCCTTGGAATGACGAGAATAGTGTTTATGTTTACAATTAAGGAGGATAGTCTTTGGTGTTTTTTTGTGTGAATCAGTTGAAATGGTGACGATTCCGGTAAATACTTCTAAGCAAACTGTCTAATTTTGGTAAAACTGTTAAAATACACAATGATAGTTCCCAGAAATGATTAAGAACGTATAAGAAACAACTCAAGTACTCGTAAATAGAGCCTTACTACATTTACTGTCATATTCAATCTCGGAGGTTTCCAGTGGAAAGCTGTGAAATGATGAAAATACTGGTAATATTTACAACTCCGGTTACTTCCGGTTGCGTTTTCACGGGACTGTGCTTTCAAATATGAAGGGTTCATGCTTACAGAGCTCAGAATTGGTGTCTAAAGCCTTGGAATGACGAGAATAGTGTTTATGTTTACAATCAAGGAGGATTGGCTTTGGCGTTTTTGTGTGTGAATCAGTTGAAATGGTGACGATTCCGGTAAATACTTCTAAGCAAACTGTCTAATTTTGGTAAAACTGTTAAAATACACAATGATAGTTCCCAGAAATGATTAAGAACGTGTAAGAAACAACTCAAATACTCGTAAATAGAGCCTTACTTCATTTACTGTCATATTCATTCACGGAAGTTTCCCGTGGAAAGCTGTGAAATGATGAAAATACTGGTAATATTTACAACTCCGGTTACTTCCGGTGGCGTTTTCACGGGACTTTGTTTTCAAATATTAAGGGTTCATGCTTACAGAGCTCAGAATGGGTGTCTAAAGACCTGGAATGACAAGAATAGTGTTTATGTTTACAATTAAGGAGGATTGGCTTTGGCGTTTTTTTGTGTGAATCAGTTAAAATGGTGACGATTCCGGGAAATACTTCTAAGCAAACTGTCTAAGTTTGGTAAAACTGTTAAAATACACAATGATAGTTCCCAGAAATGATTAAGAACGTGTAAGAAACAACTGAAATACTAGTAAATAGAGTCTTACTACATTTACTGTCGAATTCAATCACGGAAGTTTCCAGTGGAAAGCTGTGAAATGACAAAAATACTGGTAATATTTACAACTCCGGTACTTCCGGTGGCATTTTCACGGGACTGTGCTTTCAAATATTAAGAGTTCAGGCTTACAGAGCTCAGAATTGGTGTCTAAAGCTTTGGAATGACCAGAATAGTGTTTATGTTTACAATTAAGGAGGATTGGCTTTGGTGTTTTTTTGTGTGAATCAGTTAAAATGGTGACGATTCCGGGAAATACTTCGAAGCAAACTGTCTAATTTTGGTAAAACTGTTAAAATACACAATGATAGTTCCCAGAAATGATTAAGAACGTGTAAGAAACAACTCAAGTACTCGTAAATAGAGTCTTACTATATTTACAGTCGAATTCAATCACGGAGGTTTCCAGTGGAAAGCTGTGAAATGACGAAAATACTGGTAATATTTACAAGTCCGGGTACTTCCGGTGGCGTTTTCACGGGACTGTGCTTTCATATATTAAGAGTTCATGCTTACAGAGCTCAGAATTGGTGTCTAAATCCTTGGAATGACGAGAATAGTGTTTATGTTTACAATTAAGGAGGATAGGCTTTGGTGTTTTTTTGTGTGAATCAGTTGAAATGGTGACGAGTCCGGTAAATACTTCTAAGCAAACTGTCTAATTTTGGTAAAACTGTTAAAATACACAATGATAGTTCCCAGAAATGATTAAGAATGTGTAAGAAACAACTCAAGTACTCGTAAATAGGGTCTTACTACATTTACTGTCATATTCCGTCTCGGAGGTTTCCAGTGGAAAGCTGTGAAATGACGAAAATACTGGTCATATTTACAACTCCGGGTACTTCCGGTGGCGTTTTCACGGGACTGTGCTTTCACATATTAAGAGTTCATGCTTACAGAGCTCAGAATTGGTGTCTAAAGCCTTGGATTGACGAGTATAGTGTTTATGTTTACAATTAAGGAGGATAGGCTTTGGTGTTTTTTTGTGTGAATCAGTTGAAATGGTGACGAGTCCGGTAAATACTTCTAAGCAAACTGTCTAATTTTGGTAAAACTGTTAAAATACACAATGATAGTTCCCAGAAATGATTAAGAATGTGTAAGAAACAACTCAAGTACTCGTAAATAGGGTCTTACTACATTTACTGTCATATTCCGTCTCAGAGGTTTCCAGTGGAAAGCTGTGAAATGACGAAAATACTGGTAATATTTACAAGTCCGGGTACTTCCGGTGGCGTTTTCACGGGACTGTGCTTTCAAATATTAAGAGTTCATGCTTACAGAGCTCAGAATTGGTGTCTAAAGCCTTGGAATGACGAGAATAGTGTTTATGTTTACAATTAAGGAGGATAGTCTTTGGTGTTTTTTTGTGTGAATCAGTTGAAATGGTGACGATTCCGGTAAATACTTCTAAGCAAACTGTCTAATTTTGGTAAAACTGTTAAAATACACAATGATAGTTCCCAGAAATGATTAAGAACGTGTAAGAAACAACTCAAGTACTCGTAAATAGAGCCTTACTACATTTACTGTCATATTCAATCTCGGAGGTTTCCAGTGGAAAGCTGTGAAATGATGAAAATACTGGTAATATTTACAACTCCGGTTACTTCCGGTTGCGTTTTCACGGGACTGTGCTTTCAAATATGAAGGGTTCATGCTTACAGAGCTCAGAATTGGTGTCTAAAGCCTTGGAATGACGAGAATAGTGTTTATGTTTACAATCAAGGAGGATTGGCTTTTGCGTTTTTGTGTGTGAATCAGTTGAAATGGTGACGATTCCGGTAAATACTTCTAAGCAAACTGTCTAATTTTGGTAAAACTGTTAAAATACACAATGATAGTTCCCAGAAATGATTAAGAACGTGTAAGAAAGAACTCAAATACTCGTAAATAGAGCCTTACTTCATTTACTGTCATATTCATTCACGGAAGTTTCCCGTGGAAAGCTGTGAAATGATGAAAATACTGGTAATATTTACAACTCCGGTTACTTCCGGTGGCGTTTTCACGGGACTTTGTTTTCAAATATTAAGGGTTCATGCTTACAGAGCTCAGAATGGGTGTCTAAAGACCTGGAATGACAAGAATAGTGTTTATGTTTACAATTAAGGAGGATTGGCTTTGGCGTTTTTTTGTGTGAATCAGTTAAAATGGTGACGATTCCGGGAAATACTTCTAAGCAAACTGTCTAAGTTTGGTAAAACTGTTAAAATACACAATGATAGTTCCCAGAAATGATTAAGAACGTGTAAGAAACAACTGAAATACTAGTAAATAGAGTCTTACTACATTTACTGTCGAATTCAATCACGGAAGTTTCCAGTGGAAAGCTGTGAAATGACAAAAATACTGGTAATATTTACAACTCCGGTACTTCCGGTGGCATTTTCACGGGACTGTGCTTTCAAATATTAAGAGTTCAGGCTTACAGAGCTCAGAATTGGTGTCTAAAGCTTTGGAATGACCAGAATAGTGTTTATGTTTACAATTAAGGAGGATTGGCTTTGGTGTTTTTTTGTGTGAATCAGTTAAAATGGTGACGATTCCGGGAAATACTTCGAAGCAAACTGTCTAATTTTGGTAAAACTGTTAAAATACACAATGATAGTTCCCAGAAATGATTAAGAACGTGTAAGAAACAACTCAAGTACTCGTAAATAGAGTCTTACTACATTTACAGTCGAATTCAATCACGGAGGTTTCCAGGGGAAAGCTGTGAAATGACGAAAATACTGGTAATATTTACAAGTCCGGGTACTTCCGGTGGCGTTTTCACGGGACTGTGCTTTCAAATATTAAGAGTTCATGCTGACAGAGCACAGAATTGGTGTCTAAATCCTTGGAATGACGAGAATAGTGTTTATGTTTACAATTAAGGAGGATAGGCTTTGGTGTTTTTTTGTGTGAATCAGTTGAAATGGTGACGAGTCCGGTAAATACTTCTAAGCAAACTGTCTAATTTTGGTAAAACTGTTAAAATACACAATGATAGTTCCCAGAAATGATTAAGAATGTGTAAGAAACAACTCAAGTACTCGTAAATAGGGTCTTACTACATTTACTGTCATATTCCGTCTCGGAGGTTTCCAGTGGAAAGCTGTGAAATGACGAAAATACTGGTCATATTTACAAGTCCGGGTACTTCCGGTGGCGTTTTCACGGGACTGTGCTTTCAAATATTAAGAGTTCATGCTTACAGAGCTCAGAATTGGTGTCTAAAGCCTTGGAATGACGAGAATAGTGTTTATGTTTACAATTAAGGAGGATAGTCTTTGGTGTTTTTTTGTGTGAATCAGTTGAAATGGTGACGATTCCGGTAAATACTTCTAAGCAAACTGTCTAATTTTGGTAAAACTGTTAAAATACACAATGATAGTTCCCAGAAATGATTAAGAACGTGTAAGAAACAACTCAAGTACTCGTAAATAGAGCCTTACTACATTTACTGTCATATTCAATCTCGGAGGTTTCCAGTGGAAAGCTGTGAAATGATGAAAATACTGGTAATATTTACAACTCCGGTTACTTCCGGTTGCGTTTTCACGGGACTGTGCTTTCAAATATGAAGGGTTCATGCTTACAGAGCTCAGAATTGGTGTCTAAAGCCTTGGAATGACGAGAATAGTGTTTATGTTTACAATCAAGGAGGATTGGCTTTGGCGTTTTTGTGTGTGAATCAGTTGAAATGGTGACGATTCCGGTAAATACTTCTAAGCAAACTGTCTAATTTTGGTAAAACTGTTAAAATACACAATGATAGTTCCCAGAAATGATTAAGAACGTGTAAGAAACAACTCAAATACTCGTAAATAGAGCCTTACTTCATGTACTGTCATATTCATTCACGGAAGTTTCCCGTGGAAAGCTGTGAAATGATGAAAATACTGGTAATATTTACAACTCCGGTTACTTCCGGTGGCGTTTTCACGGGACTTTGTTTTCAAATATTAAGGGTTCATGCTTACAGAGCTCAGAATGGGTGTCTAAAGACCTGGAATGACAAGAATAGTGTTTATGTTTACAATTAAGGAGGATTGGCTTTGGCGTTTTTTTGTGTGAATCAGTTAAAATGGTGACGATTCCGGGAAATACTTCTAAGCAAACTGTCTAAGTTTGGTAAAACTGTTAAAATACACAATGATAGTTCCCAGAAATGATTAAGAACGTGTAAGAAACAACTGAAATACTAGTAAATAGAGTCTTACTACATTTACTGTCGAATTCAATCACGGAAGTTTCCAGTGGAAAGCTGTGAAATGACAAAAATACTGGTAATATTTACCACTCCGGTACTTCCGGTGGCATTTTCACGGGACTGTGCTTTCAAATATTAAGAGTTCAGGCTTACAGAGCTCAGAATTGGTGTCTAAAGCTTTGGAATGACCAGAATAGTGTTTATGTTTACAATTAAGGAGGATTGGCTTTGGTGTTTTTTTGTGTGAATCAGTTAAAATGGTGACGATTCCGGGAAATACTTTGAAGCAAACTGTCTAATTTTGGTAAAACTGTTAAAATACACAATGATAGTTCCCAGAAATGATTAAGAACGTGTAAGAAACAACTCAAGTACTCGTAAATAGAGTCTTACTACATTTACAGTCGAATTCAATCACGGAGGTTTCCAGGGGAAAGCTGTGAAATGACGAAAATACTGGTAATATTTACAAGTCCGGGTACTTCCGGTGGCGTTTTCACGGGACTGTGCTTTCAAATATTAAGAGTTCATGCTGACAGAGCTCAGAATTGGTGTCTAAATCCTTGGAATGACGAGAATAGTGTTTATGTTTACAATTAAGGAGGATAGGCTTTGGTGTTTTTTTGTGTGAATCAGTTGAAATGGTGACGAGTCCGGTAAATACTTCTAAGCAAACTGTCTAATTTTGGTAAAACTGTTAAAATACACAATGATAGTTCCCAGAAATGATTAAGAATGTGTAAGAAACAACTCAAGTACTCGTAAATAGGGTCTTACTACATTTACTGTCATATTCCGTCTCGGAGGTTTCCAGTGGAAAGCTGTGAAATGACGAAAATACTGGTCATATTTACAACTCCGGGTACTTCCGGTGGCGTTTTCACGGGACTGTGCTTTCAAATATTAAGAGTTCATGCTTACAGAGCTCAGAATTGGTGTCTAAAGCCTTGGAATGACGAGAATAGTGTTTATGTTTACAATTAAGGAGGATAGTCTTTGGTGTTTTTTTGTGTGAATCAGTTGAAATGGTGACGATTCCGGTAAATACTTCTAAGCAAACTGTCTAATTTTGGTAAAACTGTTAAAATACACAATGATAGTTCCCAGAAATGATTAAGAACGTATAAGAAACAACTCAAGTACTCGTAAATAGAGCCTTACTACATTTACTGTCATATTCAATCTCGGAGGTTTCCAGTGGAAAGCTGTGAAATGATGAAAATACTGGTAATATTTACAACTCCGGTTACTTCCGGTTGCGTTTTCACGGGACTGTGCTTTCAAATATGAAGGGTTCATGCTTACAGAGCTCAGAATTGGTGTCTAAAGCCTTGGAATGACGAGAATAGTGTTTATGTTTACAATCAAGGAGGATTGGCTTTGGCGTTTTTGTGTGTGAATCAGTTGAAATGGTGACGATTCCGGTAAATACTTCTAAGCAAACTGTCTAATTTTGGTAAAACTGTTAAAATACACAATGATAGTTCCCAGAAATGATTAAGAACGTGTAAGAAACAACTCAAATACTCGTAAATAGAGCCTTACTTCATTTACTGTCATATTCATTCACGGAAGTTTCCCGTGGAAAGCTGTGAAATGATGAAAATACTGGTAATATTTACAACTCCGGTTACTTCCGGTGGCGTTTTCACGGGACTTTGTTTTCAAATATTAAGGGTTCATGCTTACAGAGCTCAGAATGGGTGTCTAAAGACCTGGAATGACAAGAATAGTGTTTATGTTTACAATTAAGGAGGATTGGCTTTGGCGTTTTTTTGTGTGAATCAGTTAAAATGGTGACGATTCCGGGAAATACTTCTAAGCAAACTGTCTAAGTTTGGTAAAACTGTTAAAATACACAATGATAGTTCCCAGAAATGATTAAGAACGTGTAAGAAACAACTGAAATACTAGTAAATAGAGTCTTACTACATTTACTGTCGAATTCAATCACGGAATTTTCCAGTGGAAAGCTGTGAAATGACAAAAATACTGGTAATATTTACAACTCCGGTACTTCCGGTGGCATTTTCACGGGACTGTGCTTTCAAATATTAAGAGTTCAGGCTTACAGAGCTCAGAATTGGTGTCTAAAGCTTTGGAATGACCAGAATAGTGTTTATGTTTACAATTAAGGAGGATTGGCTTTGGTGTTTTTTTGTGTGAATCAGTTAAAATGGTGACGATTCCGGGAAATACTTCGAAGCAAACTGTCTAATTTTGGTAAAACTGTTAAAATACACAATGATAGTTCCCAGAAATGATTAAGAACGTGTAAGAAACAACTCAAGTACTCGTAAATAGAGTCTTACTATATTTACAGTCGAATTCAATCACGGAGGTTTCCAGTGGAAAGCTGTGAAATGACGAAAATACTGGTAATATTTACAAGTCCGGGTACTTCCGGTGGCGTTTTCACGGGACTGTGCTTTCATATATTAAGAGTTCATGCTTACAGAGCTCAGAATTGGTGTCTAAATCCTTGGAATGACGAGAATAGTGTTTATGTTTACAATTAAGGAGGATAGGCTTTGGTGTTTTTTTGTGTGAATCAGTTGAAATGGTGACGAGTCCGGTAAATACTTCTAAGCAAACTGTCTAATTTTGGTGAAACTGTTAAAATACACAATGATAGTTCCCAGAAATGATTAAGAATGTGTAAGAAACAACTCAAGTACTCGTAAATAGGGTCTTACTACATTTACTGTCATATTCCGTCTCGGAGGTTTCCAGTGGAAAGCTGTGAAATGACGAAAATACTGGTCATATTTACAACTCCGGGTACTTCCGGTGGCGTTTTCACGGGACTGTGCTTTCACATATTAAGAGTTCATGCTTACAGAGCTCAGAATTGGTGTCTAAAGCCTTGGATTGACGAGTATAGTGTTTATGTTTACAATTAAGGAGGATAGGCTTTGGTGTTTTTTTGTGTGAATCAGTTGAAATGGTGACGAGTCCGGTAAATACTTCTAAGCAAACTGTCTAATTTTGGTAAAACTGTTAAAATACACAATGATAGTTCCCAGAAATGATTAAGAATGTGTAAGAAACAACTCAAGTACTCGTAAATAGGGTCTTACTACATTTACTGTCATATTCCGTCTCGGAGGTTTCCAGTGGAAAGCTGTGAAATGACGAAAATACTGGTCATATTTACAACTCCGGGTACTTCCGGTGGCGTTTTCACGGGACTGTGCTTTCAAATATTAAGAGTTCATGCTTACAGAGCTCAGAATTGGTGTCTAAAGCCTTGGAATGACGAGAATAGTGTTTATGTTTACAATTAAGGAGGATAGTCTTTGGTGTTTTTTTGTGTGAATCAGTTGAAATGGTGACGATTCCGGTAAATACTTCTAAGCAAACTGTCTAATTTTGGTAAAACTGTTAAAATACACAATGATAGTTCCCAGAAATGATTAAGAACGTATAAGAAACAACTCAAGTACTCGTAAATAGAGCCTTACTACATTTACTGTCATATTCAATCTCGGAGGTTTCCAGTGGAAAGCTGTGAAATGATGAAAATACTGGTAATATTTACAACTCCGGTTACTTCCGGTTGCGTTTTCACGGGACTGTGCTTTCAAATATGAAGGGTTCATGCTTACAGAGCTCAGAATTGGTGTCTAAAGCCTTGGAATTATGAGAATAGTGTTTATTTTTACAATCAAGGAGGATTGGCTTTGGCGTTTTTGTGTGTGAATCAGTTGAAATGGTGACGATTCCGGTAAATACATCTAAGCAAACTGTCTAATTTTGGTAAAACTGTTAAAATACACAATGATAGTTCCCAGAAATGATTAAGAACGTGTAAGAAACAACTCAAATACTCGTAAATAGAGCCTTAATTCATTTACTGTCATATTCATTCACGGAAGTTTCCCGTGGAAAGCTGTGAAATGATGAAAATACTGGTAATATTTACAACTCCGGTTACTTCCGGTGGCGTTTTCACGGGACTTTGTTTTCAAATATTAAGGGTTCATGCTTACAGAGCTCAGAATGGGTGTCTAAAGACCTGGAATGACAAGAATAGTGTTTATGTTTACAATTAAGGAGGATTGGCTTTGGCGTTTTTTTGTGTGAATCAGTTAAAATGGTGACGATTCCGGGAAATACTTCTAAGCAAACTGTCTAAGTTTGGTAAAACTGTTAAAATACACAATGATAGTTCCCAGAAATGATTAAGAACGTGTAAGAAACAACTGAAATACTAGTAAATAGAGTCTTACTACATTTACTGTCGAATTCAATCACGGAAGTTTCCAGTGGAAAGCTGTGAAATGACAAAAATACTGGTAATATTTACAACTCCGGTACTTCCGGTGGCATTTTCACGGGACTGTGCTTTCAAATATTAAGAGTTCAGGCTTACAGAGCTCAGAATTGGTGTCTAAAGCTTTGGAATGACCAGAATAGTGTTTATGTTTACAATTAAGGAGGATTGGCTTTGGTGTTTTTTTGTGTGAATCAGTTAAAATGGTGACGATTCCGGGAAATACTTCGAAGCAAACTGTCTAATTTTGGTAAAACTGTTAAAATACACAATGATAGTTCCCAGAAATGATTAAGAACGTGTAAGAAACAACTCAAGTACTCGTAAATAGAGTCTTACTACATTTACAGTCGAATTCAATCACGGAGGTTTCCAGGGGAAAGCTGTGAAATGACGAAAATACTGGTAATATTTACAAGTCCGGGTACTTCCGGTGGCGTTTTCACGGGACTGTGCTTTCAAATATTAAGAGTTCATGCTGACAGAGCTCAGAATTGGTGTCTAAATCCTTGGAATGACGAGAATAGTGTTTATGTTTACAATTAAGGAGGATAGGCTTTGGTGTTTTTTTGTGTGAATCAGTTGAAAGGGTGACGAGTCCGGTAAATACTTCTAAGCAAACTGTCTAATTTTGGTAAAACTGTTAAAATACACAATGATAGTTCCCAGAAATGATTAAGAATGTGTAAGAAACAACTCAAGTACTCGTAAATAGGGTCTTACTACATTTACTGTCATATTCCGTCTCGGAGGTTTCCAGTGGAAAGCTGTGAAATGACGAAAATACTGGTCATATTTACAACTCCGGGTACTTCCGGTGGCGTTTTCACGGGACTGTGCTTTCAAATATTAAGAGTTCATGCTTACAGAGCTCAGAATTGGTGTCTAAATCCTTGGAATGACGAGAATAGTGTTTATGTTTACAATTAAGGAGGATAGGCTTTGGTGTTTTTTTGTGTGAATCAGTTGAAATGGTGACGAGTCCGGTAAATACTTCTAAGCAAACTGTCTAATTTTGGTAAAACTGTTAAAATACACAATGATAGTTCCCAGAAATGATTAAGAATGTGTAAGAAACAACTCAAGTACTCGTAAATAGGGTCTTACTACATTTACTGTCATATTCCGTCTCGGAGGTTTCCAGTGGAAAGCTGTGAAATGACGAAAATACTGGTCATATTTACAACTCCGGGTACTTCCGGTGGCGTTTTCACGGGACTGTGCTTTCAAATATTAAGAGTTCATGCTTACAGAGCTCAGAATTGGTGTCTAAAGCCTTGGAATGACGAGAATAGTGTTTATGTTTACAATTAAGGAGGATAGTCTTTGGTGTTTTTTTGTGTGAATCAGTTGAAATGGTGACGATTCCGGTAAATACTTCTAAGCAAACTGTCTAATTTTGGTAAAACTGTTAAAATACACAATGATAGTTCCCAGAAATGATTAAGAACGTATAAGAAACAACTCAAGTACTCGTAAATAGAGCCTTACTACATTTACTGTCATATTCAATCTCGGAGGTTTCCAGTGGAAAGCTGTGAAATGATGAAAATACTGGTAATATTTACAACTCCGGTTACTTCCGGTTGCGTTTTCACGGGACTGTGCTTTCAAATATGAAGGGTTCATGCTTACAGAGCTCAGAATTGGTGTCTAAAGCCTTGGAATGACGAGAATAGTGTTTATGTTTACAATCAAGGAGGATTGGCTTTGGCGTTTTTGTGTGTGAATCAGTTGAAATGGTGACGATTCCGGTAAATACTTCTAAGCAAACTGTCTAATTTTGGTAAAACTGTTAAAATACACAATGATAGTTCCCAGAAATGATTAAGAACGTGTAAGAAAGAACTCAAATACTCGTAAATAGAGCCTTACTTCATTTACTGTCATATTCATTCACGGAAGTTTCCCGTGGAAAGCTGTGAAATGATGAAAATACTGTTAATATTTACAACTCCGGTTACTTCCGGTGGCGTTTTCACGGGACTTTGTTTTCAAATATTAAGGGTTCATGCTTACAGAGCTCAGAATGGGTGTCTAAAGACCTGGAATGACAAGAATAGTGTTTATGTTTACAATTAAGGAGGATTGGCTTTGGCGTTTTTTTGTGTGAATCAGTTAAAATGGTGACGATTCCGGGAAATACTTCTAAGCAAACTGTCTAAGTTTGGTAAAACTGTTAAAATACACAATGATAGTTCCCAGAAATGATTAAGAACGTGTAAGAAACAACAGAAATACTAGTAAATAGAGTCTTACTACATTTACTGTCGAATTCAATCACGGAAGTTTCCAGTGGAAAGCTGTGAAATGACAAAAATACTGGTAATATTTACAACTCCGGTACTTCCGGTGGCATTTTCACGGGACTGTGCTTTCAAATATTAAGAGTTCAGGCTTACAGAGCTCAGAATTGGTGTCTAAAGCTTTGGAATGACCAGAATAGTGTTTATGTTTACAATTAAGGAGGATTGGCTTTGGTGTTTTTTTGTGTGAATCAGTTAAAATGGTGACGATTCCGGGAAATACTTCGAAGCAAACTGTCTAATTTTGGTAAAACTGTTAAAATACACAATGATAGTTCCCAGAAATGATTAAGAACGTGTAAGAAACAACTCAAGTACTCGTAAATAGAGTCTTACTACATTTACAGTCGAATTCAATCACGGAGGTTTCCAGGGGAAAGCTGTGAAATGACGAAAATACTGGTAATATTTACAAGTCCGGGTACTTCCGGTGGCGTTTTCACGGGACTGTGCTTTCAAATATTAAGAGTTCATGCTGACAGAGCTCAGAATTGGTGTCTAAATCCTTGGAATGACGAGAATAGTGTTTATGTTTACAATTAAGGAGGATAGGCTTTGGTGTTTTTTTGTGTGAATCAGTTGAAAGGGTGACGAGTCCGGTAAATACTTCTAAGCAAACTGTCTAATTTTGGTAAAACTGTTAAAATACACAATGATAGTTCCCAGAAATGATTAAGAATGTGTAAGAAACAACTCAAGTACTCGTAAATAGGGTCTTACTACATTTACTGTCATATTCCGTCTCGGAGGTTTCCAGTGGAAAGCTGTGAAATGACGAAAATACTGGTCATATTTACAACTCCGGGTACTTCCGGTGGCGTTTTCACGGGACTGTGCTTTCAAATATTAAGAGTTCATGCTTACAGAGCTCAGAATTGGTGTCTAAATCCTTGGAATGACGAGAATAGTGTTTATGTTTACAATTAAGGAGGATAGGCTTTGGTGTTTTTTTGTGTGAATCAGTTGAAATGGTGACGAGTCCGGTAAATACTTCTAAGCAAACTGTCTAATTTTGGTAAAACTGTTAAAATACACAATGATAGTTCCCAGAAATGATTAAGAATGTGTAAGAAACAACTCAAGTACTCGTAAATAGGGTCTTACTACATTTACTGTCATATTCCGTCTCGGAGGTTTCCAGTGGAAAGCTGTGAAATGACGAAAATACTGGTCATATTTACAACTCCGGGTACTTCCGGTGGCGTTTTCACGGGACTGTGCTTTCAAATATTAAGAGTTCATGCTTACAGAGCTCAGAATTGGTGTCTAAAGCCTTGGAATGACGAGAATAGTGTTTATGTTTACAATTAAGGAGGATAGTCTTTGGTGTTTTTTTGTGTGAATCAGTTGAAATGGTGACGATTCCGGTAAATACTTCTAAGCAAACTGTCTAATTTTGGTAAAACTGTTAAAATACACAATGATAGTTCCCAGAAATGATTAAGAACGTATAAGAAACAACTCAAGTACTCGTAAATAGAGCCTTACTACATTTACTGTCATATTCAATCTCGGAGGTTTCCAGTGGAAAGCTGTGAAATGATGAAAATACTGGTAATATTTACAACTCCGGTTACTTCCGGTTGCGTTTTCACGGGACTGTGCTTTCAAATATGAAGGGTTCATGCTTACAGAGCTCAGAATTGGTGTCTAAAGCCTTGGAATGACGAGAATAGTGTTTATGTTTACAATCAAGGAGGATTGGCTTTGGCGTTTTTGTGTGTGAATCAGTTGAAATGGTGACGATTCCGGTAAATACTTCTAAGCAAACTGTCTAATTTTGGTAAAACTGTTAAAATACACAATGATAGTTCCCAGAAATGATTAAGAACGTGTAAGAAAGAACTCAAATACTCGTAAATAGAGCGTTACTTCATTTACTGTCATATTCATTCACGGAAGTTTCCCGTGGAAAGCTGTGAAATGATGAAAATACTGTTAATATTTACAACTCCGGTTACTTCCGGTGGCGTTTTCACGGGACTTTGTTTTCAAATATTAAGGGTTCATGCTTACAGAGCTCAGAATGGGTGTCTAAAGACCTGGAATGACAAGAATAGTGTTTATGTTTACAATTAAGGAGGATTGGCTTTGGCGTTTTTTTGTGTGAATCAGTTAAAATGGTGACGATTCCGGGAAATACTTCTAAGCAAACTGTCTAAGTTTGGTAAAACTGTTAAAATACACAATGATAGTTCCCAGAAATGATTAAGAACGTGTAAGAAACAACAGAAATACTAGTAAATAGAGTCTTACTACATTTACTGTCGAATTCAATCACGGAAGTTTCCAGTGGAAAGCTGTGAAATGACAAAAATACTGGTAATATTTACAACTCCGGTACTTCCGGTGGCATTTTCACGGGACTGTGCTTTCAAATATTAAGAGTTCAGGCTTACAGAGCTCAGAATTGGTGTCTAAAGCTTTGGAATGACCAGAATAGTGTTTATGTTTACAATTAAGGAGGATTGGCTTTGGTGTTTTTTTGTGTGAATCAGTTAAAATGGTGACGATTCCGGGAAATACTTCGAAGCAAACTGTCTAATTTTGGTAAAACTGTTAAAATACACAATGATAGTTCCCAGAAATGATTAAGAACGTGTAAGAAACAACTCAAGTACTCGTAAATAGAGTCTTACTACATTTACAGTCGAATTCAATCACGGAGGTTTCCAGGGGAAAGCTGTGAAATGACGAAAATACTGGTAATATTTACAAGTCCGGGTACTTCCGGTGGCGTTTTCACGGGACTGTGCTTTCAAATATTAAGAGTTCATGCTGACAGAGCTCAGAATTGGTGTCTAAATCCTTGGAATGACGAGAATAGTGTTTATGTTTACAATTAAGGAGGATAGGCTTTGGTGTTTTTTTGTGTGAATCAGTTGAAAGGGTGACGAGTCCGGTAAATACTTCTAAGCAAACTGTCTAATTTTGGTAAAACTGTTAAAATACACAATGATAGTTCCCAGAAATGATTAAGAATGTGTAAGAAACAACTCAAGTACTCGTAAATAGGGTCTTACTACATTTACTGTCATATTCCGTCTCGGAGGTTTCCAGTGGAAAGCTGTGAAATGACGAAAATACTGGTCATATTTACAACTCCGGGTACTTCCGGTGGCGTTTTCACGGGACTGTGCTTTCAAATATTAAGAGTTCATGCTTACAGAGCTCAGAATTGGTGTCTAAAGCCTTGGAATGACGAGAATAGTGTTTATGTTTACAATTAAGGAGGATAGTCTTTGGTGTTTTTTTGTGTGAATCAGTTGAAATGGTGACGATTCCGGTAAATACTTCTAAGCAAACTGTCTAATTTTGGTAAAACTGTTAAAATACACAATGATAGTTCCCAGAAATGATTAAGAACGTATAAGAAACAACTCAAGTACTCGTAAATAGAGCCTTACTACATTTACTGTCATATTCAATC
This sequence comes from Myotis daubentonii, assembly GCF_963259705.1. Classification (NCBI taxonomy): domain Eukaryota; kingdom Metazoa; phylum Chordata; class Mammalia; order Chiroptera; family Vespertilionidae; genus Myotis; species Myotis daubentonii. The sequence continues at coordinate 655,951 of NC_081851.1, forward strand.
TCGGAGGTTTCCAGTGGAAAGCTGTGAAATGATGAAAATACTGGTAATATTTACAACTCCGGTTACTTCCGGTTGCGTTTTCACGGGACTGTGCTTTCAAATATGAAGGGTTCATGCTTACAGAGCTCAGAATTGGTGTCTAAAGCCTTGGAATGACGAGAATAGTGTTTATGTTTACAATCAAGGAGGATTGGCTTTGGCGTTTTTGTGTGTGAATCAGTTGAAATGGTGACGATTCCGGTAAATACTTCTAAGCAAACTGTCTAATTTTGGTAAAACTGTTAAAATACACAATGATAGTTCCCAGAAATGATTAAGAACGTGTAAGAAACAACTCAAATACTCGTAAATAGAGCCTTACTTCATTTACTGTCATATTCATTCACGGAAGTTTCCCGTGGAAAGCTGTGAAATGATGAAAATACTGGTAATATTTACAACTCCGGTTACTTCCGGTGGCGTTTTCACGGGACTTTGTTTTCAAATATTAAGGGTTCATGCTTACAGAGCTCAGAATGGGTGTCTAAAGACCTGGAATGACAAGAATAGTGTTTATGTTTACAATTAAGGAGGATTGGCTTTGGCGTTTTTTTGTGTGAATCAGTTAAAATGGTGACGATTCCGGGAAATACTTCTAAGCAAACTGTCTAAGTTTGGTAAAACTGTTAAAATACACAATGATAGTTCCCAGAAATGATTAAGAACGTGTAAGAAACAACTGAAATACTAGTAAATAGAGTCTTACTACATTTACTGTCGAATTCAATCACGGAATTTTCCAGTGGAAAGCTGTGAAATGACAAAAATACTGGTAATATTTACAACTCCGGTACTTCCGGTGGCATTTTCACGGGACTGTGCTTTCAAATATTAAGAGTTCAGGCTTACAGAGCTCAGAATTGGTGTCTAAAGCTTTGGAATGACCAGAATAGTGTTTATGTTTACAATTAAGGAGGATTGGCTTTGGTGTTTTTTTGTGTGAATCAGTTAAAATGGTGACGATTCCGGGAAATACTTCGAAGCAAACTGTCTAATTTTGGTAAAACTGTTAAAATACACAATGATAGTTCCCAGAAATGATTAAGAACGTGTAAGAAACAACTCAAGTACTCGTAAATAGAGTCTTACTATATTTACAGTCGAATTCAATCACGGAGGTTTCCAGTGGAAAGCTGTGAAATGACGAAAATACTGGTAATATTTACAAGTCCGGGTACTTCCGGTGGCGTTTTCACGGGACTGTGCTTTCATATATTAAGAGTTCATGCTTACAGAGCTCAGAATTGGTGTCTAAATCCTTGGAATGACGAGAATAGTGTTTATGTTTACAATTAAGGAGGATAGGCTTTGGTGTTTTTTTGTGTGAATCAGTTGAAATGGTGACGAGTCCGGTAAATACTTCTAAGCAAACTGTCTAATTTTGGTAAAACTGTTAAAATACACAATGATAGTTCCCAGAAATGATTAAGAATGTGTAAGAAACAACTCAAGTACTCGTAAATAGGGTCTTACTACATTTACTGTCATATTCCGTCTCGGAGGTTTCCAGTGGAAAGCTGTGAAATGACGAAAATACTGGTCATATTTACAACTCCGGGTACTTCCGGTGGCGTTTTCACGGGACTGTGCTTTCACATATTAAGAGTTCATGCTTACAGAGCTCAGAATTGGTGTCTAAAGCCTTGGATTGACGAGTATAGTGTTTATGTTTACAATTAAGGAGGATAGGCTTTGGTGTTTTTTTGTGTGAATCAGTTGAAATGGTGACGAGTCCGGTAAATACTTCTAAGCAAACTGTCTAATTTTGGTAAAACTGTTAAAATACACAATGATAGTTCCAAGAAATGATTAAGAATGTGTAAGAAACAACTCAAGTACTCGTAAATAGGGTCTTACTACATTTACTGTCATATTCCGTCTCGGAGGTTTCCAGTGGAAAGCTGTGAAATGATGAAAATACTGGTCATATTTACAACTCCGGGTACTTCCGGTGGCGTTTTCACGGGACTGTGCTTTCAAATATTAAGAGTTCAGGCTTACAGAGCTCAGAATTGGTGTCTAAAGCTTTGGAATGACCAGAATAGTGTTTATGTTTACAATTAAGGAGGATTGGCTTTGGTGTTTTTTTGTGTGAATCAGTTAAAATGGTGACGATTCCGGGAAATACTTCGAAGCAAACTGTCTAATTTTGGTAAAACTGTTAAAATACACAATGATAGTTCCCAGAAATGATTAAGAACGTGTAAGAAACAACTCAAGTACTCGTAAATAGAGTCTTACTACATTTACAGTCGAATTCAATCACGGAGGTTTCCAGGGGAAAGCTGTGAAATGACGAAAATACTGGTAATATTTACAAGTCCGGGTACTTCCGGTGGCGTTTTCACGGGACTGTGCTTTCAAATATTAAGAGTTCATGCTGACAGAGCTCAGAATTGGTGTCTAAATCCTTGGAATGACGAGAATAGTGTTTATGTTTACAATTAAGGAGGATAGGCTTTGGTGTTTTTTTGTGTGAATCAGTTGAAAGGGTGACGAGTCCGGTAAATACTTCTAAGCAAACTGTCTAATTTTGGTAAAACTGTTAAAATACACAATGATAGTTCCCAGAAATGATTAAGAATGTGTAAGAAACAACTCAAGTACTCGTAAATAGGGTCTTACTACATTTACTGTCATATTCCGTCTCGGAGGTTTCCAGTGGAAAGCTGTGAAATGACGAAAATACTGGTCATATTTACAACTCCGGGTACTTCCGGTGGCGTTTTCACGGGACTGTGCTTTCAAATATTAAGAGTTCATGCTTACAGAGCTCAGAATTGGTGTCTAAATCCTTGGAATGACGAGAATAGTGTTTATGTTTACAATTAAGGAGGATAGGCTTTGGTGTTTTTTTGTGTGAATCAGTTGAAATGGTGACGAGTCCGGTAAATACTTCTAAGCAAACTGTCTAATTTTGGTAAAACTGTTAAAATACACAATGATAGTTCCCAGAAATGATTAAGAATGTGTAAGAAACAACTCAAGTACTCGTAAATAGGGTCTTACTACATTTACTGTCATATTCCGTCTCGGAGGTTTCCAGTGGAAAGCTGTGAAATGACGAAAATACTGGTCATATTTACAACTCCGGGTACTTCCGGTGGCGTTTTCACGGGACTGTGCTTTCAAATATTAAGAGTTCATGCTTACAGAGCTCAGAATTGGTGTCTAAAGCCTTGGAATGACGAGAATAGTGTTTATGTTTACAATTAAGGAGGATAGTCTTTGGTGTTTTTTTGTGTGAATCAGTTGAAATGGTGACGATTCCGGTAAATACTTCTAAGCAAACTGTCTAATTTTGGTAAAACTGTTAAAATACACAATGATAGTTCCCAGAAATGATTAAGAACGTATAAGAAACAACTCAAGTACTCGTAAATAGAGCCTTACTACATTTACTGTCATATTCAATCTCGGAGGTTTCCAGTGGAAAGCTGTGAAATGATGAAAATACTGGTAATATTTACAACTCCGGTTACTTCCGGTTGCGTTTTCACGGGACTGTGCTTTCAAATATGAAGGGTTCATGCTTACAGAGCTCAGAATTGGTGTCTAAAGCCTTGGAATGACGAGAATAGTGTTTATGTTTACAATCAAGGAGGATTGGCTTTGGCGTTTTTGTGTGTGAATCAGTTGAAATGGTGACGATTCCGGTAAATACTTCTAAGCAAACTGTCTAATTTTGGTAAAACTGTTAAAATACACAATGATAGTTCCCAGAAATGATTAAGAACGTGTAAGAAAGAACTCAAATACTCGTAAATAGAGCGTTACTTCATTTACTGTCATATTCATTCACGGAAGTTTCCCGTGGAAAGCTGTGAAATGATGAAAATACTGTTAATATTTACAACTCCGGTTACTTCCGGTGGCGTTTTCACGGGACTTTGTTTTCAAATATTAAGGGTTCATGCTTACAGAGCTCAGAATGGGTGTCTAAAGACCTGGAATGACAAGAATAGTGTTTATGTTTACAATTAAGGAGGATTGGCTTTGGCGTTTTTTTGTGTGAATCAGTTAAAATGGTGACGATTCCGGGAAATACTTCTAAGCAAACTGTCTAAGTTTGGTAAAACTGTTAAAATACACAATGATAGTTCCCAGAAATGATTAAGAACGTGTAAGAAACAACAGAAATACTAGTAAATAGAGTCTTACTACATTTACTGTCGAATTCAATCACGGAAGTTTCCAGTGGAAAGCTGTGAAATGACAAAAATACTGGTAATATTTACAACTCCGGTACTTCCGGTGGCATTTTCACGGGACTGTGCTTTCAAATATTAAGAGTTCAGGCTTACAGAGCTCAGAATTGGTGTCTAAAGCTTTGGAATGACCAGAATAGTGTTTATGTTTACAATTAAGGAGGATTGGCTTTGGTGTTTTTTTGTGTGAATCAGTTAAAATGGTGACGATTCCGGGAAATACTTCGAAGCAAACTGTCTAATTTTGGTAAAACTGTTAAAATACACAATGATAGTTCCCAGAAATGATTAAGAACGTGTAAGAAACAACTCAAGTACTCGTAAATAGAGTCTTACTACATTTACAGTCGAATTCAATCACGGAGGTTTCCAGGGGAAAGCTGTGAAATGACGAAAATACTGGTAATATTTACAAGTCCGGGTACTTCCGGTGGCGTTTTCACGGGACTGTGCTTTCAAATATTAAGAGTTCATGCTGACAGAGCTCAGAATTGGTGTCTAAATCCTTGGAATGACGAGAATAGTGTTTATGTTTACAATTAAGGAGGATAGGCTTTGGTGTTTTTTTGTGTGAATCAGTTGAAAGGGTGACGAGTCCGGTAAATACTTCTAAGCAAACTGTCTAATTTTGGTAAAACTGTTAAAATACACAATGATAGTTCCCAGAAATGATTAAGAATGTGTAAGAAACAACTCAAGTACTCGTAAATAGGGTCTTACTACATTTACTGTCATATTCCGTCTCGGAGGTTTCCAGTGGAAAGCTGTGAAATGACGAAAATACTGGTCATATTTACAACTCCGGGTACTTCCGGTGGCGTTTTCACGGGACTGTGCTTTCAAATATTAAGAGTTCATGCTTACAGAGCTCAGAATTGGTGTCTAAAGCCTTGGAATGACGAGAATAGTGTTTATGTTTACAATTAAGGAGGATAGTCTTTGGTGTTTTTTTGTGTGAATCAGTTGAAATGGTGACGATTCCGGTAAATACTTCTAAGCAAACTGTCTAATTTTGGTAAAACTGTTAAAATACACAATGATAGTTCCCAGAAATGATTAAGAACGTATAAGAAACAACTCAAGTACTCGTAAATAGAGCCTTACTACATTTACTGTCATATTCAATCTCGGAGGTTTCCAGTGGAAAGCTGTGAAATGATGAAAATACTGGTAATATTTACAACTCCGGTTACTTCCGGTTGCGTTTTCACGGGACTGTGCTTTCAAATATGAAGGGTTCATGCTTACAGAGCTCAGAATTGGTGTCTAAAGCCTTGGAATGACGAGAATAGTGTTTATGTTTACAATCAAGGAGGATTGGCTTTGGCGTTTTTGTGTGTGAATCAGTTGAAATGGTGACGATTCCGGTAAATACTTCTAAGCAAACTGTCTAATTTTGGTAAAACTGTTAAAATACACAATGATAGTTCCCAGAAATGATTAAGAACGTGTAAGAAACAACTCAAATACTCGTAAATAGAGCCTTACTTCATTTACTGTCATATTCATTCACGGAAGTTTCCCGTGGAAAGCTGTGAAATGATGAAAATACTGGTAATATTTACAACTCCGGTTACTTCCGGTGGCGTTTTCACGGGACTTTGTTTTCAAATATTAAGGGTTCATGCTTACAGAGCTCAGAATGGGTGTCTAAAGACCTGGAATGACAAGAATAGTGTTTATGTTTACAATTAAGGAGGATTGGCTTTGGCGTTTTTTTGTGTGAATCAGTTAAAATGGTGACGATTCCGGGAAATACTTCTAAGCAAACTGTCTAAGTTTGGTAAAACTGTTAAAATACACAATGATAGTTCCCAGAAATGATTAAGAACGTGTAAGAAACAACTGAAATACTAGTAAATAGAGTCTTACTACATTTACTGTCGAATTCAATCACGGAATTTTCCAGTGGAAAGCTGTGAAATGACAAAAATACTGGTAATATTTACAACTCCGGTACTTCCGGTGGCATTTTCACGGGACTGTGCTTTCAAATATTAAGAGTTCAGGCTTACAGAGCTCAGAATTGGTGTCTAAAGCTTTGGAATGACCAGAATAGTGTTTATGTTTACAATTAAGGAGGATTGGCTTTGGTGTTTTTTTGTGTGAATCAGTTAAAATGGTGACGATTCCGGGAAATACTTCGAAGCAAACTGTCTAATTTTGGTAAAACTGTTAAAATACACAATGATAGTTCCCAGAAATGATTAAGAACGTGTAAGAAACAACTCAAGTACTCGTAAATAGAGTCTTACTATATTTACAGTCGAATTCAATCACGGAGGTTTCCAGTGGAAAGCTGTGAAATGACGAAAATACTGGTAATATTTACAAGTCCGGGTACTTCCGGTGGCGTTTTCACGGGACTGTGCTTTCATATATTAAGAGTTCATGCTTACAGAGCTCAGAATTGGTGTCTAAATCCTTGGAATGACGAGAATAGTGTTTATGTTTACAATTAAGGAGGATAGGCTTTGGTGTTTTTTTGTGTGAATCAGTTGAAATGGTGACGAGTCCGGTAAATACTTCTAAGCAAACTGTCTAATTTTGGTAAAACTGTTAAAATACACAATGATAGTTCCCAGAAATGATTAAGAATGTGTAAGAAACAACTCAAGTACTCGTAAATAGGGTCTTACTACATTTACTGTCATATTCCGTCTCGGAGGTTTCCAGTGGAAAGCTGTGAAATGACGAAAATACTGGTCATATTTACAACTCCGGGTACTTCCGGTGGCGTTTTCACGGGACTGTGCTTTCACATATTAAGAGTTCATGCTTACAGAGCTCAGAATTGGTGTCTAAAGCCTTGGATTGACGAGTATAGTGTTTATGTTTACAATTAAGGAGGATAGGCTTTGGTGTTTTTTTGTGTGAATCAGTTGAAATGGTGACGAGTCCGGTAAATACTTCTAAGCAAACTGTCTAATTTTGGTAAAACTGTTAAAATACACAATGATAGTTCCAAGAAATGATTAAGAATGTGTAAGAAACAACTCAAGTACTCGTAAATAGGGTCTTACTACATTTACTGTCATATTCCGTCTCGGAGGTTTCCAGTGGAAAGCTGTGAAATGATGAAAATACTGGTCATATTTACAACTCCGGGTACTTCCGGTGGCGTTTTCACGGGACTGTGCTTTCAAATATTAAGAGTTCATGCTTACAGAGCTCAGAATTGGTGTCTAAAGCCTTGGAATGACGAGAATAGTGTTTATGTTTACAATTAAGGAGGATAGTCTTTGGTGTTTTTTTGTGTGAATCAGTTGAAATGGTGACAATTCCGGTAAATACTTCTAAGCAAACTGTCTAATTTTGGTAAAACTGTTAAAATACACAATGATAGTTCCCAGAAATGATTAAGAACGTGTAAGAAACAACTCAAGTACTCGTAAATAGAGCCTTACTACATTTACTGTCATATTCAATCTCGGAGGTTTCCAGTGGAAAGCTGTGAAATGATGAAAATACTGGTAATATTTACAACTCCGGTTACTTCCGGTTGCGTTTTCACGGGACTGTGCTTTCAAATATGAAGGGTTCATGCTTACAGAGCTCAGAATTGGTGTCTAAAGCCTTGGAATGACGAGAATAGTGTTTATGTTTACAATCAAGGAGGATTGGCTTTGGCGTTTTTGTGTGTGAATCAGTTGAAATGGTGACGATTCCGGTAAATACTTCTAAGCAAACTGTCTAATTTTGGTAAAACTGTTAAAATACACAATGATAGTTCCCAGAAATGATTAAGAACGTGTAAGAAAGAACTCAAATACTCGTAAATAGAGCCTTACTTCATTTACTGTCATATTCATTCACGGAAGTTTCCCGTGGAAAGCTGTGAAATGATGAAAATACTGTTAATATTTACAACTCCGGTTACTTCCGGTGGCGTTTTCACGGGACTTTGTTTTCAAATATTAAGGGTTCATGCTTACAGAGCTCAGAATGGGTGTCTAAAGACCTGGAATGACAAGAATAGTGTTTATGTTTACAATTAAGGAGGATTGGCTTTGGCGTTTTTTTGTGTGAATCAGTTAAAATGGTGACGATTCCGGGAAATACTTCTAAGCAAACTGTCTAAGTTTGGTAAAACTGTTAAAATACACAATGATAGTTCCCAGAAATGATTAAGAACGTGTAAGAAACAACTGAAATACTAGTAAATAGAGTCTTACTACATTTACTGTCGAATTCAATCACGGAAGTTTCCAGTGGAAAGCTGTGAAATGACAAAAATACTGGTAATATTTACAACTCCGGTACTTCCGGTGGCATTTTCACGGGACTGTGCTTTCAAATATTAAGAGTTCAGGCTTACAGAGCTCAGAATTGGTGTCTAAAGCTTTGGAATGACCAGAATAGTGTTTATGTTTACAATTAAGGAGGATTGGCTTTGGTGTTTTTTTGTGTGAATCAGTTAAAATGGTGACGATTCCGGGAAATACTTCGAAGCAAACTGTCTAATTTTGGTAAAACTGTTAAAATACACAATGATAGTTCCCAGAAATGATTAAGAACGTGTAAGAAACAACTCAAGTACTCGTAAATAGAGTCTTACTACATTTACAGTCGAATTCAATCACGGAGGTTTCCAGGGGAAAGCTGTGAAATGACGAAAATACTGGTAATATTTACAAGTCCGGGTACTTCCGGTGGCGTTTTCACGGGACTGTGCTTTCAAATATTAAGAGTTCATGCTGACAGAGCTCAGAATTGGTGTCTAAATCCTTGGAATGACGAGAATAGTGTTTATGTTTACAATTAAGGAGGATAGGCTTTGGTGTTTTTTTGTGTGAATCAGTTGAAATGGTGACGAGTCCGGTAAATACTTCTAAGCAAACTGTCTAATTTTGGTAAAACTGTTAAAATACACAATGATAGTTCCCAGAAATGATTAAGAATGTGTAAGAAACAACTCAAGTACTCGTAAATAGGGTCTTACTACATTTACTGTCATATTCCGTCTCGGAGGTTTCCAGTGGAAAGCTGTGAAATGACGAAAATACTGGTCATATTTACAACTCCGGGTACTTCCGGTGGCGTTTTCACGGGACTGTGCTTTCAAATATTAAGAGTTCATGCTTACAGAGCTCAGAATTGGTGTCTAAAGCCTTGGAATGACGAGAATAGTGTTTATGTTTACAATTAAGGAGGATAGTCTTTGGTGTTTTTTTGTGTGAATCAGTTGAAATGGTGACGATTCCGGTAAATACTTCTAAGCAAACTGTCTAATTTTGGTAAAACTGTTAAAATACACAATGATAGTTCCCAGAAATGATTAAGAACGTATAAGAAACAACTCAAGTACTCGTAAATAGAGCCTTACTACATTTACTGTCATATTCAATCTCGGAGGATTCCAGTGGAAAGCTGTGAAATGATGAAAATACTGGTAATATTTACAACTCCGGTTACTTCCGGTTGCGTTTTCACGGGACTGTGCTTTCAAATATGAAGGGTTCATGCTTACAGAGCTCAGAATTGGTGTCTAAAGCCTTGGAATGACGAGAATAGTGTTTATGTTTACAATCAAGGAGGATTGGCTTTGGCGTTTTTGTGTGTGAATCAGTTGAAATGGTGACGATTCCGGTAAATACTTCTAAGCAAACTGTCTAATTTTGGTAAAACTGTTAAAATACACAATGATAGTTCCCAGAAATGATTAAGAACGTGTAAGAAACAACTCAAATACTCGTAAATAGAGCCTTACTTCATTTACTGTCATATTCATTCACGGAAGTTTCCCGTGGAAAGCTGTGAAATGATGAAAATACTGGTAATATTTACAACTCCGGTTACTTCCGGTGGCGTTTTCACGGGACTTTGTTTTCAAATATTAAGGGTTCATGCTTACAGAGCTCAGAATGGGTGTCTAAAGACCTGGAATGACAAGAATAGTGTTTATGTTTACAATTAAGGAGGATTGGCTTTGGCGTTTTTTTGTGTGAATCAGTTAAAATGGTGACGATTCCGGGAAATACTTCTAAGCAAACTGTCTAAGTTTGGTAAAACTGTTAAAATACACAAAGATAGTTCCCAGAAATGATTAAGAACGTGTAAGAAACAACTGAAATACTAGTAAATAGAGTCTTACTACATTTACTGTCGAATTCAATCACGGAAGTTTCCAGTGGAAAGCTGTGAAATGACAAAAATACTGGTAATATTTACAACTCCGGTACTTCCGGTGGCATTTTCACGGGACTGTGCTTTCAAATATTAAGAGTTCAGGCTTACAGAGCTCAGAATTGGTGTCTAAAGCTTTGGAATGACCAGAATAGTGTTTATGTTTACAATTAAGGAGGATTGGCTTTGGTGTTTTTTTGTGTGAATCAGTTAAAATGGTAACGATTCCGGGAAATACTTCGAAGCAAACTGTCTAATTTTGGTAAAACTGTTAAAATACACAATGATAGTTCCCAGAAATGATTAAGAACGTGTAAGAAACAACTCAAGTACTCGTAAATAGAGTCTTACTACATTTACAGTCGAATTCAATCACGGAGGTTTCCAGGGGAAAGCTGTGAAATGACGAAAATACTGGTAATATTTACAAGTCCGGGTACTTCCGGTGGCGTTTTCACGGGACTGTGCTTTCAAATATTAAGAGTTCATGCTGACAGAGCTCAGAATTGGTGTCTAAATCCTTGGAATGACGAGAATAGTGTTTATGTTTACAATTAAGGAGGATAGGCTTTGGTGTTTTTTTGTGTGAATCAGTTGAAATGGTGACGAGTCCGGTAAATACTTCTAAGCAAACTGTCTAATTTTGGTAAAACTGTTAAAATACACAATGATAGTTCCCAGAAATGATTAAGAATGTGTAAGAAACAACTCAAGTACTCGTAAATAGGGTCTTACTACATTTACTGTCATATTCCGTCTCGGAGGTTTCCAGTGGAAAGCTGTGAAATGACGAAAATACTGGTCATATTTACAACTCCGGGTACTTCCGGTGGCGTTTTCACGGGACTGTGCTTTCAAATATTAAGAGTTCATGCTTACAGAGCTCAGAATTGGTGTCTAAAGCCTTGGAATGACGAGAATAGTGTTTATGTTTACAATTAAGGAGGATAGTCTTTGGTGTTTTTTTGTGTGAATCAGTTGAAATGGTGACGATTCCGGTAAATACTTCTAAGCAAACTGTCTAATTTTGGTAAAACTGTTAAAATACACAATGATAGTTCCCAGAAATGATTAAGAACGTATAAGAAACAACTCAAGTACTCGTAAATAGAGCCTTACTACATTTACTGTCATATTCAATCTCGGAGGTTTCCAGTGGAAAGCTGTGAAATGATGAAAATACTGGTAATATTTACAACTCCGGTTACTTCCGGTTGCGTTTTCACGGGACTGTGCTTTCAAATATGAAGGGTTCATGCTTACAGAGCTCAGAATTGGTGTCTAAAGCCTTGGAATGACGAGAATAGTGTTTATGTTTACAATCAAGGAGGATTGGCTTTGGCGTTTTTGTGTGTGAATCAGTTGAAATGGTGACGATTCCGGTAAATACTTCTAAGCAAACTGTCTAATTTTGGTAAAACTGTTAAAATACACAATGATAGTTCCCAGAAATGATTAAGAACGTGTAAGAAACAACTCAAATACTCGTAAATAGAGCCTTACTTCATTTACTGTCATATTCATTCACGGAAGTTTCCCGTGGAAAGCTGTGAAATGATGAAAATACTGGTAATATTTACAACTCCGGTTACTTCCGGTGGCGTTTTCACGGGACTTTGTTTTCAAATATTAAGGGTTCATGCTTACAGAGCTCAGAATGGGTGTCTAAAGACCTGGAATGACAAGAATAGTGTTTATGTTTACAATTAAGGAGGATTGGCTTTGGTGTTTTTTTGTGTGAATCAGTTAAAATGGTGACGATTCCGGGAAATACTTCTAAGCAAACTGTCTAAGTTTGGTAAAACTGTTAAAATACACAATGATAGTTCCCAGAAATGATTAAGAACGTGTAAGAAACAACTGAAATACTAGTAAATAGAGTCTTACTACATTTACTGTCGAATTCAATCACGGAATTTTCCAGTGGAAAGCTGTGAAATGACAAAAATACTGGTAATATTTACAACTCCGGTACTTCCGGTGGCATTTTCACGGGACTGTGCTTTCAAATATTAAGAGTTCAGGCTTACAGAGCTCAGAATTGGTGTCTAAAGCTTTGGAATGACCAGAATAGTGTTTATGTTTACAATTAAGGAGGATTGGCTTTGGTGTTTTTTTGTGTGAATCAGTTAAAATGGTGACGATTCCGGGAAATACTTCGAAGCAAACTGTCTAATTTTGGTAAAACTGTTAAAATACACAATGATAGTTCCCAGAAATGATTAAGAACGTGTAAGAAACAACTCAAGTACTCGTAAATAGAGTCTTACTATATTTACAGTCGAATTCAATCACGGAGGTTTCCAGTGGAAAGCTGTGAAATGACGAAAATACTGGTAATATTTACAAGTCCGGGTACTTCCGGTGGCGTTTTCACGGGACTGTGCTTTCATATATTAAGAGTTCATGCTTACAGAGCTCAGAATTGGTGTCTAAATCCTTGGAATGACGAGAATAGTGTTTATGTTTACAATTAAGGAGGATAGGCTTTGGTGTTTTTTTGTGTGAATCAGTTGAAATGGTGACGAGTCCGGTAAATACTTCTAAGCAAACTGTCTAATTTTGGTAAAACTGTTAAAATACACAATGATAGTTCCCAGAAATGATTAAGAATGTGTAAGAAACAACTCAAGTACTCGTAAATAGGGTCTTACTACATTTACTGTCATATTCCGTCTCGGAGGTTTCCAGTGGAAAGCTGTGAAATGACGAAAATACTGGTCATATTTACAACTCCGGGTACTTCCGGTGGCGTTTTCACGGGACTGTGCTTTCACATATTAAGAGTTCATGCTTACAGAGCTCAGAATTGGTGTCTAAAGCCTTGGATTGACGAGTATAGTGTTTATGTTTACAATTAAGGAGGATAGGCTTTGGTGTTTTTTTGTGTGAATCAGTTGAAATGGTGACGAGTCCGGTAAATACTTCTAAGCAAACTGTCTAATTTTGGTAAAACTGTTAAAATACACAATGATAGTTCCCAGAAATGATTAAGAATGTGTAAGAAACAACTCAAGTACTCGTAAATAGGGTCTTACTACATTTACTGTCATATTCCGTCTCGGAGGTTTCCAGTGGAAAGCTGTGAAATGACGAAAATACTGGTCATATTTACAACTCCGGGTACTTCCGGTGGCGTTTTCACGGGACTGTGCTTTCAAATATTAAGAGTTCATGCTTACAGAGCTCAGAATTGGTGTCTAAAGCCTTGGAATGACGAGAATAGTGTTTATGTTTACAATTAAGGAGGATAGTCTTTGGTGTTTTTTTGTGTGAATCAGTTGAAATGGTGACGATTCCGGTAAATACTTCTAAGCAAACTGTCTAATTTTGGTAAAACTGTTAAAATACACAATGATAGTTCCCAGAAATGATTAAGAACGTATAAGAAACAACTCAAGTACTCGTAAATAGAGCCTTACTACATTTACTGTCATATTCAATCTCGGAGGTTTCCAGTGGAAAGCTGTGAAATGATGAAAATACTGGTAATATTTACAACTCCGGTTACTTCCGGTTGCGTTTTCACGGGACTGTGCTTTCAAATATGAAGGGTTCATGCTTACAGAGCTCAGAATTGGTGTCTAAAGCCTTGGAATTATGAGAATAGTGTTTATTTTTACAATCAAGGAGGATTGGCTTTGGCGTTTTTGTGTGTGAATCAGTTGAAATGGTGACGATTCCGGTAAATACTTCTAAGCAAACTGTCTAAGTTTGGTAAAACTGTTAAAATACACAATGATAGTTCCCAGAAATGATTAAGAACGTGTAAGAAACAACTCAAATACTCGTAAATAGAGCCTTACTTCATTTACTGTCATATTCATTCACGGAAGTTTCCCGTGGAAAGCTGTGAAATGATGAAAATACTGGTAATATTTACAACTCCGGTTACTTCCGGTGGCGTTTTCACGGGACTTTGTTTTCAAATATTAAGGGTTCATGCTTACAGAGCTCAGAATGTGTGTCTAAAGACCTGGAATGACAAGAATAGTGTTTATGTTTACAATTAAGGAGGATTGGCTTTGGCGTTTTTTTGTGTGAATCAGTTAAAATGGTGACGATTCCGGGAAATACTTCTAAGCAAACTGTCTAAGTTTGGTAAAACTGTTAAAATACACAATGATAGTTCCCAGAAATGATTAAGAACGTGTAAGAAACAACTGAAATACTAGTAAATAGAGTCTTACTACATTTACTGTCGAATTCAATCACGGAAGTTTCCAGTGGAAAGCTGTGAAATGACAAAAATACTGGTAATATTTACAACTCCGGTACTTCCGGTGGCATTTTCACGGGACTGTGCTTTCAAATATTAAGAGTTCAGGCTTACAGAGCTCAGAATTGGTGTCTAAAGCTTTGGAATGACCAGAATAGTGTTTATGTTTACAATTAAGGAGGATTGGCTTTGGTGTTTTTTTGTGTGAATCAGTTAAAATGGTGACGATTCCGGGAAATACTTCGAAGCAAACTGTCTAATTTTGGTAAAACTGTTAAAATACACAATGATAGTTCCCAGAAATGATTAAGAACGTGTAAGAAACAACTCAAGTACTCGTAAATAGAGTCTTACTACATTTACCGTCGAATTCAATCACGGAGGTTTCCAGTGGAAAGCTGTGAAATAACGAAAATACTGGTAATATTTACAAGTCCGGGTACTTCCGGTGGCGTTTTCACGGGACTGTGCTTTCAAATATTAAGAGTTCATGCTTACAGAGCTCAGAATTGGTGTCTAAATCCTTGGAATGACGAGAATAGTGTTTATGTTTACAATTAAGGAGGATAGGCTTTGGTGTTTTTTTGTGTGAATCAGTTGAAATGGTGACGAGTCCGGTAAATACTTCTAAGCAAACTGTCTAATTTTGGTAAAACTGTTAAAATACACAATGATAGTTCCCAGAAATGATTAAGAATGTGTAAGAAACAACTCAAGTACTCGTAAATAGGGTCTTACTACATTTACTGTCATATTCCGTCTCGGAGGTTTCCAGTGGAAAGCTGTGAAATGACGAAAATACTGGTCATATTTACAACTCCGGGTACTTCCGGTGGCGTTTTCACGGGACTGTGCTTTCAAATATTAAGAGTTCATGCTTACAGAGCTCAGAATTGGTGTCTAAAGCCTTGGAATGACGAGAATAGTGTTTATGTTTACAATTAAGGAGGATAGTCTTTGGTGTTTTTTTGTGTGAATCAGTTGAAATGGTGACGATTCCGGTAAATACTTCTAAGCAAACTGTCTAATTTTGGTAAAACTGTTAAAATACACAATGATAGTTCCCAGAAATGATTAAGAACGTATAAGAAACAACTCAAGTACTCGTAAATAGAGCCTTACTACATTTACTGTCATATTCAATCTCGGAGGTTTCCAGTAGAAAGCTGTGAAATGATGAAAATACTGGTAATATTTACAACTCCGGTTGCTTCCGGTTGCGTTTTCACGGGACTGTGCTTTCAAATATGAAGGGTTCATGCTTACAGAGCTCAGAATTGGTGTCTAAAGCCTTGGAATGACGAGAATAGTGTTTATGTTTACAATCAAGGAGGATTGGCTTTGGCGTTTTTGTGTGTGAATCAGTTGAAATGGTGACGATTCCGGTAAATACTTCTAAGCAAACTGTCTAATTTTGGTAAAACTGTTAAAATACACAATGATAGTTCCCAGAAATGATTAAGAACGTGTAAGAAACAACTCAAGTACTAGTAAATAGAGTCTTACTACATTTACTGTCATATTCAATCTCGGAGGTTTCCAGTAGAAAGCTGTGAAATGATGAAAATACTGGTAATATTTACAACTCCGGTTGCTTCCGGTTGCGTTTTCACGGGACTGTGCTTTCAAATATGAAGGGTTCATGCTTACAGAGCTCAGAATTGGTGTCTAAAGCCTTGGAATGACGAGAATAGTGTTTATGTTTACAATCAAGGAGGATTGGCTTTGGCGTTTTTGTGTGTGAATCAGTTGAAATGGTGACGATTCCGGTAAATACTTCTAAGCAAACTGTCTAATTTTGGTAAAACTGTTAAAATACACAATGATAGTTCCCAGAAATGATTAAGAACGTGTAAGAAACAACTCAAATACTCGTAAATAGAGCCTTACTTCATTTACTGTCATATTCATTCACGGAAGTTTCCCGTGGAAAGCTGTGAAATGATGAAAATACTGGTAATATTTACAACTCCGGTTACTTCCGGTGGCGTTTTCACGGGACTTTGTTTTCAAATATTAAGGGTTCATGCTTACAGAGCTCAGAATGTGTGTCTAAAGACCTGGAATGACAAGAATAGTGTTTATGTTTACAATTAAGGAGGATTGGCTTTGGCGTTTTTTTGTGTGAATCAGTTAAAATGGTGACGATTCCGGGAAATACTTCTAAGCAAACTGTCTAAGTTTGGTAAAACTGTTAAAATACACAATGATAGTTCCCAGAAATGATTAAGAACGTGTAAGAAACAACTGAAATACTAGTAAATAGAGTCTTACTACATTTACTGTCGAATTCAATCACGGAAGTTTCCAGTGGAAAGCTGTGAAATGACAAAAATACTGGTAATATTTACAACTCCGGTACTTCCGGTGGCATTTTCACGGGACTGTGCTTTCAAATATTAAGAGTTCAGGCTTACAGAGCTCAGAATTGGTGTCTAAAGCTTTGGAATGACCAGAATAGTGTTTATGTTTACAATTAAGGAGGATTGGCTTTGGTGTTTTTTTGTGTGAATCAGTTAAAATGGTGACGATTCCGGGAAATACTTCGAAGCAAACTGTCTAATTTTGGTAAAACTGTTAAAATACACAATGATAGTTCCCAGAAATGATTAAGAACGTGTAAGAAACAACTCAAGTACTCGTAAATAGAGTCTTACTGCATTTACCGTCGAATTCAATCACGGAGGTTTCCAGTGGAAAGCTGTGAAATGACGAAAATACTGGTAATATTTACAAGTCCGGGTACTTCCGGTGGCGTTTTCACGGGACTGTGCTTTCAAATATTAAGAGTTCATGCTTACAGAGCTCAGAATTGGTGTCTAAATCCTTGGAATGACGAGAATAGTGTTTATGTTTACAATTAAGGAGGATAGGCTTTGGTGTTTTTTTGTGTGAATCAGTTGAAATGGTGACGAGTCCGGTAAATACTTCTAAGCAAACTGTCTAATTTTGGTAAAACTGTTAAAATACACAATGATAGTTCCCAGAAATGATTAAGAATGTGTAAGAAACAACTCAAGTACTCGTAAATAGGGTCTTACTACATTTACTGTCATATTCCGTCTCGGAGGTTTCCAGTGGAAAGCTGTGAAATGACGAAAATACTGGTCATATTTACAACTCCGGGTACTTCCGGTGGCGTTTTCACGGGACTGTGCTTTCAAATATTAAGAGTTCATGCTTACAGAGCTCAGAATTGGTGTCTAAAGCCTTGGAATGACGAGAATAGTGTTTATGTTTACAATTAAGGAGGATAGTCTTTGGTGTTTTTTTGTGTGAATCAGTTGAAATGGTGACGATTCCGGTAAATACTTCTAAGCAAACTGTCTAATTTTGGTAAAACTGTTAAAATACACAATGATAGTTCCCAGAAATGATTAAGAACGTATAAGAAACAACTCAAGTACTCGTAAATAGAGCCTTACTACATTTACTGTCATATTCAATCTCGGAGGTTTCCAGTAGAAAGCTGTGAAATGATGAAAATACTGGTAATATTTACAACTCCGGTTGCTTCCGGTTGCGTTTTCACGGGACTGTGCTTTCAAATATGAAGGGTTCATGCTTACAGAGCTCAGAATTGGTGTCTAAAGCCTTGGAATGACGAGAATAGTGTTTATGTTTACAATCAAGGAGGATTGGCTTTGGCGTTTTTGTGTGTGAATCAGTTGAAATGGTGACGATTCCGGTAAATACTTCTAAGCAAACTGTCTAATTTTGGTAAAACTGTTAAAATACACAATGATAGTTCCCAGAAATGATTAAGAACGTGTAAGAAACAACTCAAATACTCGTAAATAGAGCCTTACTTCATTTACTGTCATATTCATTCACGGAAGTTTCCCGTGGAAAGCTGTGAAATGATGAAAATACTGGTAATATTTACAACTCCGGTTACTTCCGGTGGCGTTTTCACGGGACTTTGTTTTCAAATATTAAGGGTTCATGCTTACAGAGCTCAGAATGTGTGTCTAAAGACCTGTAATGACAAGAATAGTGTTTATGTTTACAATTAAGGAGGATTGGCTTTGGCGTTTTTTTGTGTGAATCAGTTAAAATGGTGACGATTCCGGGAAATACTTCTAAGCAAACTGTCTAAGTTTGGTAAAACTGTTAAAATACACAATGATAGTTCCCAGAAATGATTAAGAACGTGTAAGAAACAACTGAAATACTAGTAAATAGAGTCTTACTACATTTACTGTCGAATTCAATCACGGAAGTTTCCAGTGGAAAGCTGTGAAATGACAAAAATACTGGTAATATTTACAACTCCGGTACTTCCGGTGGCATTTTCACGGGACTGTGCTTTCAAATATTAAGAGTTCAGGCTTACAGAGCTCAGAATTGGTGTCTAAAGCCTTGGATTGACGAGTATAGTGTTTATGTTTACAATTAAGGAGGATAGGCTTTGGTGTTTTTTTGTGTGAATCAGTTGAAATGGTGACGATTCCGGTAAATACTTCTAAGCAAACTGTCTAATTTTGGTGAAACTGTTAAAATACACAATGATAGTTCCCAGAAATGATTAAGAACATGTAAGAAACAACTCAAGTGTACTCGTAAATAGAGCCTTACTACATTTACTGTCATATTCAGTCTCGGAGGTTTCTAGTGGAAAGCTGTGAAATGATGAAAATACTGGTAATATTTTCAACTCCGGGTACTTCCGGTGGCGTTTTCACGGGACTGTGCTTTCAAATATTAAGAGTTCATGCTTACAGAGCTCAGAATTGGTGTATAAAGCCTTGGAATTATGAGAATAGTGTTTATGTTTACAATTAAGGAGGATTGGCTTTGGTGTTTTTTTGTGTGAATCAGTTAAAATGGTGATGATTCTGTTAAATACTTGTAAGCAAACTGTCTAATTTCGGTAAAACTGTTAAAATACACAATGATAGTTACCAGAAATGATTACGAACGTGTAAGAAACAACTCAAGTACTCGTAAATAGAGCCTTAGTACATTTACTGTCATATTCAATCTCAGAGGTTTCCAGTGGAAAGCTGTGAAATGATGAAAATACTGGTAATATTTTCAACTCCGGGTTCTTCCGGTGGCGTTTTCACAGGACTGTGCTTTCAAATATGAAGGGTTCAGGCTTACAGATCTCAGAATTGGTGTCTAAAGCCTTGGAATGACGAGAATAGTGTTAATGTTTACAATTAAGGAAGATAGGCTTTGGTGTTTTTTTGTGTGAATCAGTTGAAATGGTGACGATTCCGGTAAATACTTCTAAGCAAACGGTCTAATTTTGGTAAAACTCTTAAAATACACAATAATAGTTCCAAGAAATGCTTAAGAACGTGTAAGAAACAACTCAAGTACTCGTAAATAGAGTCTTCCTACATTTACAGTCGAATTCAATCACGGAGGTTTCCAGTCGAAAGCTGTGAAATGACGAAAATACTGGTCATATTTACAACTCCGGATACTTCCGTTGGCGTTTTCATGGGACTGTGCTTTAAATATTAAGAGTTCATGATTACAGAGCTCTGAATTGGTGTCTAAAGCCTTGGAATGACGAGAATAGTGTTTATGTTTACAATTAAGGAGGATAGGCTCTGGTGGTTTTTTGTGTGAATAAGTTGAAATGGTGACGACTCCAGTAAATACTTCTAAGCAAACTGTCTAATTTTGGTAAAACTGTTAAAATACACAATGATAATTCCCACAAATGCTTAAGAACATGTAAGAAACAACTCAAGTACTAGTAAATAGAGTCTTACTACATTTACTGTCGAATTCAATCACGGAGGTTTCTAGTGGAAAGCTGTGAAATGACGAAAATACTGGTAATATTTACAAGTCCGGGTACTTCCGGTGGCGTTTTCACGGGACTGTGCTTTCAAATATTAAGAGTTCATGCTTACAGAGCTCAGAATTGGTGTCTAAAGCCTTGGAATGACGAGAATAGTGTTTATGTTTACAATTAAGGAGGATAGTCTTTGGTGTTTTTTTGTGTGAATCAGTTGAAATGGTGACGATTCCGGTAAATACTTCTAAGCAAACTGTCTAATTTTGGTAAAACTGTTAAAATACACAATGATAGTTCCCAGAAATGATTAAGAACGTGTAAGAAACAACTCAAGTACTCGTAAATAGAGCCTTACTACATTTACTGTCATATTCAATCTCGGAGGTTTCCAGTGGAAAGCTGTGAAATGATGAAAATACTGGTAATATTTACAACTCCGGTTACTTCCGGTTGCGTTTTCACGGGACTGTGCTTTCAAATATGAAGGGTTCATGCTTACAGAGCTCAGAATTGGTGTCTAAAGCCTTGGAATGACGAGAATAGTGTTTATGTTTACAATCAAGGAGGATTGGCTTTGGCGTTTTTGTGTGTGAATCAGTTGAAATGGTGACGATTCCGGTAAATACTTCTAAGCAAACTGTCTAATTTTGGTAAAACTGTTAAAATACACAATGATAGTTCCCAGAAATGATTAAGAACGTGTAAGAAACAACTCAAATACTCGTAAATAGAGCCTTACTTCATTTACTGTCATATTCATTCACGGAAGTTTCCCGTGGAAAGCTGTGAAATGATGAAAATACTGGTAATATTTACAACTCCGGTTACTTCCGGTGGCGTTTTCACGGGACTTTGTTTTCAAATATTAAGGGTTCATGCTTACAGAGCTCAGAATGGGTGTCTAAAGACCTGGAATGACAAGAATAGTGTTTATGTTTACAATTAAGGAGGATTGGCTTTGGCGTTTTTGTGTGTGAATCAGTTAAAATGGTGACGATTCCGGGAAATACTTCTAAGCAAACTGTCTAAGTTTGGTAAAACTGTTAAAATACACAATGATAGTTCCCAGAAATGATTAAGAACGTGTAAGAAACAACTGAAATACTAGTAAATAGAGTCTTACTACATTTACTGTCGAATTCAATCACGGAAGTTTCCAGTGGAAAGCTGTGAAATGACAAAAATACTGGTAATATTTACAACTCCGGTACTTCCGGTGGCATTTTCACGGGACTGTGCTTTCAAATATTAAGAGTTCAGGCTTACAGAGCTCAGAATTGGTGTCTAAAGCTTTGGAATGACCAGAATAGTGTTTATGTTTTTCAATTAAGGAGGATTGGCTTTGGTGTTTTTTTGTGTGAATCAGTTAAAATGGTGACGATTCCGTTAAATACTTGTAAGCAAACTGTCTAATTTTGGTAAAACTGTTCAAATACACAATGATAGTTCCAAGAAATGATTAAGAACGTGTAAGAAACAACTCAAATACTCGTAAATAGAGCCTTACTTCATTTAATGTCATATTCAATCTCGGAAGTTTCCAGTGGAAAGCTGTGAAACAATGAAAATACTGGTAATATTTACAACTCCAGGACTTCCGGTGGCGTATTCACGGGGCTGTGCTTTCAAATATTAAGAGTTCATGCTTACAGAGCTCAGAATTGGTGTCTAAAGCCCTGGAATGACGAGAATAGTGTTTATGTTTTTCAATTAAGGAGGATTGGCTTTGGCGTTTTTTTGTGTGAATCAGTTGAAATGGTGACGATTCCGGTAAATACTTCTAAGCAAACTGTCTAATTTTGGTAAAACTGTTAAAATACACAATGATAGTTCCAAGAAATGATTAAGAACGTGTAAGAAACAACTCAAATACTCGTAAATAGAGCCTTACTTCACTTACTGTCATATTCAATCACGGAGGTTTCCAGTGGAAAGCTGTGAAATGACGAAAATACTGGTAATATTTACAAGTCCGGGTATTCAGGTGGCGTTTTCACGGGACTTTGCTTTCAAATATTAAGGGTTCATGCTTACAGAGCTCAGAATTGGTGTCTAAAGCCCTGGAATGACAAGAATAGTGTTTATGTTTACAATTAAGGAGGATTGGCTTTGGTGTTTTTTTGTGTTAATCAGTTAAAATGGTGACGATTCCGGTAAATACTTCTAAGCAAACTGTCTAATTTTGGTAAAACTGTTAAAATACACAATGATAGATCCCAGAAATTATTAAGAACGTGTAAGAAACAACTCACGTACTCGTAAATAGGGTCTTACTACATTTACAGTCGAATTCAATCACGGAGGTTTCCAGTGGAATGCTGTGAAATGACGAAAATACTGGTAATATTTACAACTCCCGGTACTTCCGGTGGCGTTTTCACGGGACTGTGCTTTAAATATTAAGAGTTCATGCTTACAGAGCTCAGAATTGGTGTCTAAAGCCTTGGAATGACGAGAATAGGGTTTATGTTTATAATTAAGGAGGTTAGGCTCTGGTGGTTTTTTGTGTGAATAAGTTGAAATGGTGACGACTTCAGTAAATACTTCTAAGCAAACTGTCTAATTTTGGTAAAACTGTTAAAATACACAATGATAGTTCCCAGAAATGCTTAAGAGCATGTAAGAAACAACTCAAGTACTAGTAAATAGAGTCTTACTACATTTACTGTCGAATTCAATCACGGAGGATTCCAGTGGAAAGCTGTGAAATGACGAAAATACTGGTAATATTTACAACTCCGGGTACTTCCGGTGGCGTTTTCACGGGACTGCGCTTTCAAATATTAAGAGTTCATGTTTACAGAGCTCAGAATTGGTGTCGACGGCCTTGGAATGACGAGAATAGTGTTTATGTTTACAATTAAGGAGGATTGGCTTTGGCGTTTTTTTGTGTGAATCAGTTGAAATGGTGACGATTCCGGTAAATACTTCTAAGCAAACTGTCTAATTTTTGTAAAACTGTTAAAATACACAATGATAGTTCCCAGAAATGATTAAGAACGTGTAAGAAACAACTCAAATACTCGTAAATAGAGCCTTACTTCATTTAATGTCATATTCAATCACGGAAGTTTCCAGTGGAAAGCTGTGAAACAATGAAAATACTGGTAATATTTACAACTCCAGGACTTCCGGTGGCGTATTCACGGGGCTGTGCTTTCAAATATTAAGAGTTCATGCTTACAGAGCTCAGAATTGGTGTCTAAAGCCCTGGAATGACGAGAATAGTGTTTATGTTTTTCAATTAAGGAGGATTGGCTTTGGTGTTTTTTTGTGTGAATCAGTTAAAATGGTGACGATTCCGTTAAATACTTGTAAGCAAACTGTCTAATTTTGGTAAAACTGTTAAAATACACAATGATAGTTCCAAGAAATGATTAAGAACGTGTAAGAAACAACTCAAATACTCGTAAATAGAGCCTTACTTCATTTAATGTCATATTCAATCTCGGAAGTTTCCAGTGGAAAGCTGTGAAACAATGAAAATACTGGTAATATTTACAACTCCAGGACTTCCGGTGGCGTATTCACGGGGCTGTGCTTTCAAATATTAAGAGTTCATGCTTACAGAGCTCAGAATTGGTGTCTAAAGCCCTGGAATGACGAGAATAGTGTTTATGTTTTTCAATTAAGGAGGATTGGCTTTGGCGTTTTTTTGTGTGAATCAGTTGAAATGGTGACGATTCCGGTAAATACTTCTAAGCAAACTGTCTAATTTTGGTAAAACTGTTAAAATACACAATGATAGTTCCAAGAAATGATTAAGAACGTGTAAGAAACAACTCAAATACTCGTAAATAGAGCCTTACTTCACTTACTGTCATATTCAATCACGGACGTTTCCAGTGGAAAGCTGTGAAATGACGAAAATACTGGTAATATTTACAAGTCCGGGTACTTCCGGTGGCGTTTTCACGGGACTGTGCTTTCAAATATTAAGAGTTCATGCTTACAGAGCTCAGAATTGGTGTCTAAAGCCTTGGAATGACGAGAATAGTGTTTATGTTTACAGTTAAGGAGGATAGGCTTTGGTGTTTTTTTGTGTGAATCAGTTGAAATGGTGACGATTCCGGGAAATACATCTAAGGAAACTGTCTAATTTTGGTAAAACTGTTAAAATACACAATGATAGTTCCCAGAAATTCTTAAGAACGTGTAAGAAACAACTCAAGTACTAGTAAATAGAGTCTTACTACATTTACTGTCGAATTCAATCACGGAGGTTTCCAATGGAAAGCTGTGAAATGACGAAAATACTGGTAATATTTACAAGTCCGGGTACTTCCGGTGGCGTTTTCACGGGACTGTGCTTTCAAATATTAAGAGTTCATGCTTACAGAGCTCAGAATTGGTGTCTAAAGCCTTGGAATGAATAGAATAGTGTTTATGTTTACAATCAAGGTGGATGGGCTTTGGCGTTTTTTTGTGTGAATCAGTTGAAATGGTGACGATTCCGGTAAATACTTCAAAGCAAACTGTCTAATTTTGGTAAAACTGTTAAAATACACAATGATAGTTCCCAGAAATGACTAAGAACGTGGAATAAAAAACTCAAGTACTCGTAAATAGAGCCTTACTACATTTACTGTCATATTCAATCACGGAGGTTTCCAGTGGAAAGCTGTGAAATGACGAAAATACTGGTAATATTTACAACTCCGGGTATTCCGGTGGCGTTTTCACGGGACTGTGCTTTCAAATATTAAGAGTTCATGCTTACGGAGCTTAGAATTGGTGTCTAAAGCCTTGGAATGACGAGAATAGTGTTTATGTTTACAATTAAGGAGGATAGGCTTTGGCGTTTTTTTGTGTGAATCAGTTGAAATGGTGATGATTCCGGTAAATACTTCTAAGCAAACTGTCTAATTTTGGTAAAACTGTTAAAATACACAATGATAGTTCCAAGAAATGATTAAGAACGTGTAAGAAACAACTCAAGTACTAGTAAATAGAGTCTTACTACATTTACTGTCGAATTCAATCACGGAGGTTTCCAATGGATAGCTGTGAAATGAAGAAAATACTGGTAATATTTACAAATCCGGGTACTTCCGGTGGCGTTTTCACGGGACTGTGCTTTCAAATATTAAGGGTTCATGCTTACAGAACTCAGAATTGGTGTCTAAAGCCTTGGAAAGACGAGAATAGTGTTTATGTTTACAATTAAGGAGGATTGGCTTTGGTGTTTTTTTGTGTGAATCAGTTAAAATGGTGACGATTCCGGTAAATACTTCTAAGCAAACTGTCTAATTTTGGTAAAACTGCTAAAATACACAATGATAGTTCCCAGAAATGATTAAGAACGTGTAAGAAACAACTCAAGTACTCATAAATAGAGCCTTACTACATTTACTGTCGAATTCAATCACGGAGGTTTCCAGTAGAAAGGTGTGAAATGACGAAAATACTGGTAATATTAACAAGTCCGGGTACTTCCGGTGGCGTTTTCACGGGACTGTGCTTTCAAATATTAAGAGTTCATGCTTACAGAGCTCAGAATTGGTGTCTAAAGCCTTGGAATGACGAGAATAGTGTTTATGTTTACAATTAAGGAGGATAGGCTTTGGTGTTGTTTTGTGTGAATCAGTTGAAATGGTGACGATTCCGGTAAATACTTCTAAGCAAACTGTCTAATTTTGGTAAAACTGCTAAAATACACAATGATAGTTCCCAGAAATGATTAAGAACGTGTAAGAAACAACTCAAGTACTCGTAAATAGAGCCTTACTACATTTACTGTCATATTCAGTCTCAGAGGTTTCCAGTGGAAAGCTGTTGAATGACGAAAATACTGGTAATATTTACAACTCCGGGTATTCAGGTGGCGTTTTCACGGGACTTTGCTTTCAAATATTAAGGGTTCATGCTTACAGAGCTCAGAATTGGTGTCTAAAGCCCTGGAATGACAAGAATAGTGTTTATGTTTACAATTAAGGAGGATTGGCTTTGGTGTTTTTTTGTGTTAATCAGTTAAAATGGTGAAGATTCCGGTAAATACTTCTAAGCAAAGTGTCTAATTTTGGTAAAACTGTTAAAATACACAATGATAGATGCCAGAAATTATTAAGAACGTGTAAGAAACAACTCACGTACTCGTAAATAGGGTCTTACTACATTTACAGTCGAATTCAATCACGGAGGTTTCCAGTGGAATGCTGTGAAATGACGAAAATACTGGTAATATTTACAACTCCCGGTACTTCCGGTGGCGTTTTCACGGGACTGTGCTTTAAATATTAAGAGTTCATGCTTACAGAGGTCAGAATTGGTGTCTAAAGCCTTGGAATGACGAGAATAGGGTTTATGTTTATAATTAAGGAGGTTAGGCTCTGGTGGTTTTTTGTGTGAATAAGTTGAAATGGTGACGACTAAAGTAAATACTTCTAAGCAAACTGTCTAATTTTGGTAAAACTGTTAAAATACACAATGATAGTTCCCAGAAATGCTTAAGAGCATGTAAGAAACAACTCAAGTACTAGTAAATAGAGTCTTACTACATTTACTGTCGAATTCAATCACGGAGGATTCCAGTGGAAAGCTGTGAAATGACGAAAATACTGGTAATATTTACAACTCCGGGTACTTCCGGTGGCGTTTTCACGGGACTGTGCTTTCAAATATTAAGAGTTCATGTTTACAGAGCTCAGAATTGGTGTCGACGGCCTTGGAATGACGAGAATAGTGTTTATGTTTACAATTAAGGAGGATTGGCTTTGGCGTTTTTTTGTGTGAATCAGTTGAAATGGTGACGATTCCGGTAAATACTTCTAAGCAAACTGTCTAATTTTGGTAAAACTGTTAAAATACACAATGATAGTTCCAAGAAATGATTAAGAACGTGTAAGAAACAACTCAAATACTCGTAAATAGAGCCTTACTTCATTTAATGTCATATTCAATCTCGGAAGTTTCCAGTGGAAAGCTGTGAAACAATGAAAATACTGGTAATATTTACAACTCCAGGACTTCCGGTGGCGTATTCACGGGGCTGTGCTTTCAAATATTAAGAGTTCATGCTTACAGAGCTCAGAATTGGTGTCTAAAGCCTTGGAAAGACGAGAAGAGTGTTTATGTTTACTATTAAGGAGGAGTGGCTTTGTTGCTTTTTTGTGTGAATCAGTTAAAATGGTGACGATTCTGGTAAATACTTCTAAGCAAACTGTCTAATTTTGGTAAAACTATTAAAATACACAATGATAGTTCCCAGAAATGCTTAAGAACGTGTAAGAAACAACTCAAGTACTAGTAAATAGAGTCTTACTACATTTACTGTCGAATTCAATCACGGAGGTTTCCAATGGAAAGCTGTGAAATGACGAAAATACTGGTAATATTTAGAAGTCCGGGTACTTCCGGTGGCGTTTTCACGGGACTGTGCTTTCAAATATTAAGAGTTCATGCTTACAGAGCTCAGAATTGGTGTCTAAGGCCTTGGAATGACGAGAATCATGTTTATGTTTACAATTAAGGAGGATTGACTTTAGCGGTTTTTTGTGTGAATCAGTGAAAATGGTGACGATTCCGCTAAATACTTCTAAGCAAACTGTCTAATTTTGGTAAAACTGTTAAAATAAACAATGATAGTTCCCAGAAATGATTAAGAATGTGTAAGAAACAACTCAAGTACTCGTAAATAGAGCCTTACTACATTTACTGTCATATTCAGTCTCAGAGGTTTACAGTGGAAAGCTGTGAAATGACGAAAATACTGGTAATATTTACAACTCCGGGTACTTCCGGTGGCGTTTTCACGGGACTGTGTTTTCAAATATGAAGAGTTCATGCTTACAGAGCTCAGAATTGGTGTCTAAAGCCTTGGAAAGACGAGAATAGTGTTTATGTTTACAATTAAGGAGGATTGGCTTTGGCGTTTTTTTGTGTGAATCAGTTAAAATGGTGACGATTCCGGTAAATACTTCTAAGCAAACTGTCTAATTTTGGTAAAACTGCTAAAATACACAATGATAGTTCCCAGAAATGATTAAGAACGTGTAAGAAACAACTCAAGTACTAGTAAATAGAGTCTTACTACATTTACAGTCGAATTCAATCACGGAGGTTTCCAGTAGAAAGCTGTGAAATGACGAAAATACTGGTAATATTTACAAGTCCGGGTACTTCCGGTGGCGTTTTCACGGGACTGTGCTTTCAAATATTAAGAGTTCATGCTTACAGAGCTCAGAATTGGTGTCTAAAGCCTTGGAATGACGAGAATAGTGTTTATGTTTACAATTAAGGAGGATAGGCTTTGGTGTTTTTTTGTGTGAATCAGTTGAAATGGTGACGATTCCGGTAAATACTTCTAAGCAAACTGTCTAATTTTGGTAAAACTGCTAAAATACACAATGATAGTTCCCAGAAATGATTAAGAACGTGTAAGAAACAACTCAAGTACTCGTAAATAGAGCCTTACTACATTTACTGTCATATTCAGTCTCAGAGGTTTCCAGTGGAAAGCTGTGGAATGACGAAAATACTGGTAATATTTACAACTCCGGGTATTCAGGTGGCGTTTTCACGGGACTTTGCTTTCAAATATTAAGGGTTCATGCTTACAGAGCTCAGAATTGGTGTCTAAAGCCCTGGAATGACAAGAATAGTGTTTATGTTTACAATTAAGGAGGATTGGCTTTGGTGTTTTTTTGTGTTAATCAGTTAAAATGGTGACGATTCCGGTAAATACTTCTAAGCAAACTGTCTAATTTTGGTAAAACTGTTAAAATACACAATGATAGATCCCAGAAATTATTAAGAACGTGTAAGAAACAACTCACGTACTCGTAAATAGGGTCTTACTACATTTACAGTCGAATTCAATCACGGAGGTTTCCAGTGGAATGCTGTGAAATGACGAAAATACTGGTAATATTTACAACTCCGGGTACTTCCGGTGGCGTTTTCACGGGACTGTGCTTTAAATATTAAGAGTTCATGCTTACAGAGCTCAGAATTGGTGTCGAAAGCCTTGGAATGACGAGAATAGGGTTTATGTTTATAATTAAGGAGGTTAGGCTCTGGTGGTTTTTTGTGTGAATAAGTTGAAATGGTGACGACTTCAGTAAATACTTCTAAGCAAACTGTCTAATTTTGGTAAAACTGTTAAAATACACAATGATAGTTCCCAGAAATGCTTAAGAGCATGTAAGAAACAACTCAAGTACTAGTAAATAGAGTCTTACTACATTTACTGTCGAATTCAATCACGGAGGATTCCAGTGGAAAGCTGTGAAATGACGAAAATACTGGTAATATTTACAACTCCGGGTACTTCCGGTGGCGTTTTCACGGGACTGTGCTTTCAAATATTAAGAGTTCATGTTTACAGAGCTCAGAATTGGTGTCGACGGCCTTGGAATGACGAGAATAGTGTTTATGTTTACAATTAAGGAGGATTGGCTTTGGCGTTTTTTTGTGTGAATCAGTTGAAATGGTGACGATTCCGGTAAATACTTCTAAGCAAACTGTCTAATTTTGGTAAAACTGTTAAAATACACAATGATAGTTCCAAGAAATGATTAAGAACGTGTAAGAAACAACTCAAATACTCGTAAATAGAGCCTTACTTCATTTAATGTCATATTCAATCTCGGAAGTTTCCAGTGGAAAGCTGTGAAACAATGAAAATACTGGTAATATTTACAACTCCAGGACTTCCGGTGGCGTATTCACGGGGCTGTGCTTTCAAATATTAAGAGTTCACGCTTACAGAGCTCAGAATTGGTGTCTAAAGCCCTGGAATGACGAGAATAGTGTTTATGTTTTTCAATTAAGGAGGATTGGCTTTGGCGTTTTTTTGTGTGAATCAGTTGTAATGGTGACGATTCCGGTAAATACTTCTAAGCAAACTGTCTAATTTTGGTAAAACTGTTAAAATACACAATGATAGTTCCAAGAAATGATTAAGAACGTGTAAGAAACAACTCAAATACTCGTAAATATAGCCTTACTTCATTTACTGTCATATTCAATCACGGAAGTTTCCAGTGGAAAGCTGTGAAATGATGAAAATACTGGTAATATTTACAACTCCGGCTACTTCCGGTGGCGTTTTCATGGGACTGTGCTTTCTCATATTAAGAGTTCATACTTACAGAGCTCAGAATTGGTGTCTAAAGCCTTGGAAAGACGAGAAGAGTGTTTATGTTTACTATTAAGGAGGAGTGGCTTTGTTGCTTTTTTGTGTGAATCAGTTAAAATGGTGACGATTCTGGTAAATACTTCTAAGCAAACTGTCTAATTTTGGTAAAACTATTAAAATACACAATGATAGTTCCCAGAAATGCTTAAGAACGTGTAAGAAACAACTCAAGTACTAGTAAATAGAGTCTTACTACATTTACTGTCGAATTCAATCACGGAGGTTTCCAATGGAAAGCTGTGAAATGACGAAAATACTGGTAATATTTAGAAGTCCGGGTACTTCCGGTGGCGTTTTCACGGGACTGTGCTTTCAAATATTAAGAGTTCATGCTTACAGAGCTCAGAATTGGTGTCTAAGGCCTTGGAATGACGAGAATCATGTTTATGTTTACAATTAAGGAGGATTGACTTTAGCGGTTTTTTGTGTGAATCAGTGAAAATGGTGACGATTCCGCTAAATACTTCTAAGCAAACTGTCTAATTTTGGTAAAACTGTTAAAATAAACAATGATAGTTCCCAGAAATGATTAAGAATGTGTAAGAAACAACTCAAGTACTCGTAAATAGAGCCTTACTACATTTACTGTCATATTCAGTCTCAGAGGTTTACAGTGGAAAGCTGTGAAATGACGAAAATACTGGTAATATTTACAACTCCGGGTACTTCCGGTGGCGTTTTCACGGGACTGTGTTTTCAAATATGAAGAGTTCATGCTTACAGAGCTCAGAATTGGTGTCTAAAGCCTTGGAAAGACGAGAATAGTGTTTATGTTTACAATTAAGGAGGATTGGCTTTGGCGTTTTTTTGTGTGAATCAGTTAAAATGGTGACGATTCCGGTAAATACTTCTAAGCAAACTGTCTAATTTTGGTAAAACTGCTAAAATACACAATGATAGTTCCCAGAAATGATTAAGAACGTGTAAGAAACAACTCAAGTACTAGTAAATAGAGTCTTACTACATTTACAGTCGAATTCAATCACGGAGGTTTCCAGTAGAAAGCTGTGAAATGACGAAAATACTGGTAATATTTACAAGTCCGGGTACTTCCGGTGGCGTTTTCACGGGACTGTGCTTTCAAATATTAAGAGTTCATGCTTACAGAGCTCAGAATTGGTGTCTAAAGCCTTGGAATGACGAGAATAGTGTTTATGTTTACAATTAAGGAGGATAGGCTTTGGTGTTTTTTTGTGTGAATCAGTTGAAATGGTGACGATTCCGGTAAATACTTCTAAGCAAACTGTCTAATTTTGGTAAAACTGCTAAAATACACAATGATAGTTCCCAGAAATGATTAAGAACGTGTAAGAAACAACTCAAGTACTCGTAAATAGAGCCTTACTACATTTACTGTCATATTCAGTCTCAGAGGTTTCCAGTGGAAAGCTGTGGAATGACGAAAATACTGGTAATATTTACAACTCCGGGTATTCAGGTGGCGTTTTCACGGGACTTTGCTTTCAAATATTAAGGGTTCATGCTTACAGAGCTCAGAATTGGTGTCTAAAGCCCTGGAATGACAAGAATAGTGTTTATGTTTACAATTAAGGAGGATTGGCTTTGGTGTTTTTTTGTGTTAATCAGTTAAAATGGTGACGATTCCGGTAAATACTTCTAAGCAAACTGTCTAATTTTGGTAAAACTGTTAAAATACACAATGATAGATCCCAGAAATTATTAAGAACGTGTAAGAAACAACTCACGTACTCGTAAATAGGGTCTTACTACATTTACAGTCGAATTCAATCACGGAGGTTTCCAGTGGAATGCTGTGAAATGACGAAAATACTGGTAATATTTACAACTCCGGGTACTTCCGGTGGCGTTTTCACGGGACTGTGCTTTAAATATTAAGAGTTCATGCTTACAGAGCTCAGAATTGGTGTCGAAAGCCTTGGAATGACGAGAATAGGGTTTATGTTTATAATTAAGGAGGTTAGGCTCTGGTGGTTTTTTGTGTGAATAAGTTGAAATGGTGACGACTTCAGTAAATACTTCTAAGCAAACTGTCTAATTTTGGTAAAACTGTTAAAATACACAATGATAGTTCCCAGAAATGCTTAAGAGCATGTAAGGAACAACTCAAGTACTAGTAAATAGAGTCTTACTACATTTACTATCGAATTCAATCACGGAGGATTCCAGTGGAAAGCTGTGAAATGACGAAAATACTGGTAATATTTACAACTCCGGGTACTTCCGGTGGCGTTTTCACGGGACTGTGCTTTCAAATATTAAGAGTTCATGTTTACAGAGCTCAGAATTGGTGTCGACGGCCTTGGAATGACGAGAATAGTGTTTATGTTTACAATTAAGGAGGATTGGCTTTGTCGTTTTTTTGTGTGAATCAGTTGAAATGGTGACGATTCCGGTAAATACTTCTAAGCAAACTGTCTAATTTTGGTAAAACTGTTAAAATACACAATGATAGTTCCCAGAAATGATTAAGAACGTGTAAGAAACAACTCAAATACTCGTAAATAGAGCCTTACTTCATTTAATGTCATATTCAATCACGGAAGTTTCCAGTGGAAAGCTGTGAAACAATGAAAATACTGGTAATATTTACAACTCCAGGACTTCCGGTGGCGTATTCACGGGGCTGTGCTTTCAAATATTAAGAGTTCATGCTTACAGAGCTCAGAATTGGTGTCTAAAGCCCTGGAATGACGAGAATAGTGTTTATGTTTACAATTAAGGAGGATTGGCTTTGGCGTTTTTTTGTGTGAATCAGTTAAAATGGTGACGATTCCATTAAATACTTGTAAGGAAACTGTCTAATTTTGGTAAAACTGTGAAAATACACAACGATAGTTCCCAGAAATGATTAAGAACGTGTAAGAAACAACTCAAGTACTCGTAAATAGAGCCTTAGTACATTTACTGTCATATTCAATCTCGGAGGTTTCCAGTGGAAAGCTGTGAAATGATGAAAATACAGGTAATATTTACAACTCCGGGTACTTCCGGTGGCGTTTTCACGGGACTGTGCTTTCAGTTATGAAGGGTTCATGCTTACAGAGCTCAGAATTGGTGTCTAAACCTTGGAATGACGAGAATAGTGTTTATGTTTACAATCAAGGTGGATTGGCTTTGGCGTTTTTTTGTGTGAATCAGTTGAAATGGTGACGATTCCGGTAAATACTTCAAAGCAAACTGTCTAATTTTGGTAAAACTGTTAAAATACACAATGATAGTTCCCAGAAATGACTAAGAACGTGGAATAAAAAACTCAAGTACTCGTAAATAGAGCCTTACTACATTTACTGTCATATTCAATCACGGAGGTTTCCAGTGGAAAGCTGTGAAATGACGAAAATACTGGTAATATTTACAACTCCGGGTATTCCGGTGGCGTTTTCACGGGACTGTTCTTTCAAATATTAAGAGTTCATGCTTACGGAGCTTAGAATTGGTTTCTAAAGCCATGGAATGACGAGAATAGTGTTTATGTTTACAATTAAGGAGGATAGGCTTTCGCGTTTTTTTGTGTGAATCAGTTGAAATGGTGACGATTCCGGTAAATACTTCTAAGCAAACTGTCTAATTTTGGTAAAACTGTTAAAATACA
Organism: Myotis daubentonii; assembly: GCF_963259705.1. Classification (NCBI taxonomy): domain Eukaryota; kingdom Metazoa; phylum Chordata; class Mammalia; order Chiroptera; family Vespertilionidae; genus Myotis; species Myotis daubentonii. The sequence goes on from NC_081851.1 coordinate 690,013, forward strand.
CAATGATTGTTCCAAGAAATGATTAAGAACGTGTAAGAAACAACTCAAATACTCGTAAATAGAGCCTTACTTCATTTACTGTCATATTCAAACACGGAGGTTTCCAGTAGAAAGCTGTGAAATGACGAAAATACTGGTAATATTTACAAGTCCGGGTACTTCCGGTGGCGTTTTCACGGGACTGTGCTTTCAAATATTAAGAGTTCATGCTTACAGAGCTCAGAATTGGTGTCTAAAGCCTTGGAATGACGAGAATAGTGTTTATGTTTACAATTAAGGAGGATAGGCTTTGGTGTTTTTTTGTGTGAATCAGTTGAAATGGTGACGATTCCGGTAAATACTTCTAAGCAAACTGTCTAATTTTGGTAAAACTGCTAAAATACACAATGATAGTTCCCAGAAATGATTAAGAACGTGTAAGAAACAACTCAAGTACTCGTAAATAGAGCCTTACTACATTTACTGTCATATTCAGTCTCAGAGGTTTCCAGTGGAAAGCTGTGGAATGACGAAAATACTGGTAATATTTACAACTCCGGGTATTCAGGTGGCGTTTTCACGGGACTTTGCTTTCAAATATTAAGGGTTCATGCTTACAGAGCTCAGAATTGGTGTCTAAAGCCCTGGAATGACAAGAATAGTGTTTATGTTTACAATTAAGGAGGATTGGCTTTGGTGTTTTTTTGTGTTAATCAGTTAAAATGGTGACGATTCCGGTAAATACTTCTAAGCAAACTGTCTAATTTTGGTAAAACTGTTAAAATACACAATGATAGATCCCAGAAATTATTAAGAACGTGTAAGAAACAACTCACGTACTCGTAAATAGGGTCTTACTACATTTACAGTCGAATTCAATCACGGAGGTTTCCAGTGGAATGCTGTGAAATGACGAAAATACTGGTAATATTTACAACTCCGGGTACTTCCGGTGGCGTTTTCACGGGACTGTGCTTTAAATATTAAGAGTTCATGCTTACAGAGCTCAGAATTGGTGTCGAAAGCCTTGGAATGACGAGAATAGGGTTTATGTTTATAATTAAGGAGGTTAGGCTCTGGTGGTTTTTTGTGTGAATAAGTTGAAATGGTGACGACTTCAGTAAATACTTCTAAGCAAACTGTCTAATTTTGGTAAAACTGTTAAAATACACAATGATAGTTCCCAGAAATGCTTAAGAGCATGTAAGGAACAACTCAAGTACTAGTAAATAGAGTCTTACTACATTTACTATCGAATTCAATCACGGAGGATTCCAGTGGAAAGCTGTGAAATGACGAAAATACTGGTAATATTTACAACTCCGGGTACTTCCGGTGGCGTTTTCACGGGACTGTGCTTTCAAATATTAAGAGTTCATGTTTACAGAGCTCAGAATTGGTGTCGACGGCCTTGGAATGACGAGAATAGTGTTTATGTTTACAATTAAGGAGGATTGGCTTTGTCGTTTTTTTGTGTGAATCAGTTGAAATGGTGACGATTCCGGTAAATACTTCTAAGCAAACTGTCTAATTTTGGTAAAACTGTTAAAATACACAATGATAGTTCCCAGAAATGATTAAGAACGTGTAAGAAACAACTCAAATACTCGTAAATAGAGCCTTACTTCATTTAATGTCATATTCAATCACGGAAGTTTCCAGTGGAAAGCTGTGAAACAATGAAAATACTGGTAATATTTACAACTCCAGGACTTCCGGTGGCGTATTCACGGGGCTGTGCTTTCAAATATTAAGAGTTCATGCTTACAGAGCTCAGAATTGGTGTCTAAAGCCCTGGAATGACGAGAATAGTGTTTATGTTTACAATTAAGGAGGATTGGCTTTGGCGTTTTTTTGTGTGAATCAGTTAAAATGGTGACGATTCCATTAAATACTTGTAAGGAAACTGTCTAATTTTGGTAAAACTGTGAAAATACACAACGATAGTTCCCAGAAATGATTAAGAACGTGTAAGAAACAACTCAAGTACTCGTAAATAGAGCCTTAGTACATTTACTGTCATATTCAATCTCGGAGGTTTCCAGTGGAAAGCTGTGAAATGATGAAAATACAGGTAATATTTACAACTCCGGGTACTTCCGGTGGCGTTTTCACGGGACTGTGCTTTCAGTTATGAAGGGTTCATGCTTACAGAGCTCAGAATTGGTGTCTAAACCTTGGAATGACGAGAATAGTGTTTATGTTTACAATCAAGGTGGATTGGCTTTGGCGTTTTTTTGTGTGAATCAGTTGAAATGGTGACGATTCCGGTAAATACTTCAAAGCAAACTGTCTAATTTTGGTAAAACTGTTAAAATACACAATGATAGTTCCCAGAAATGACTAAGAACGTGGAATAAAAAACTCAAGTACTCGTAAATAGAGCCTTACTACATTTACTGTCATATTCAATCACGGAGGTTTCCAGTGGAAAGCTGTGAAATGACGAAAATACTGGTAATATTTACAACTCCGGGTATTCCGGTGGCGTTTTCACGGGACTGTTCTTTCAAATATTAAGAGTTCATGCTTACGGAGCTTAGAATTGGTTTCTAAAGCCATGGAATGACGAGAATAGTGTTTATGTTTACAATTAAGGAGGATAGGCTTTCGCGTTTTTTTGTGTGAATCAGTTGAAATGGTGACGATTCCGGTAAATACTTCTAAGCAAACTGTCTAATTTTGGTAAAACTGTTAAAATACACAATGATTGTTCCAAGAAATGATTAAGAACGTGTAAGAAACAACTCAAATACTCGTAAATAGAGCCTTACTTCATTTACTGTCATATTCAAACACGGAAGTTTCCAGTGGAAAGCTGTGAAATGATGAAAATACTGGTAATATTTACAACTCCGGCTACTTCCGGTGGCGTTTTCATGGGACTGTGCTTTCTCATATTAAGAGTTCATACTTACAGAGCTCAGAATTGGTGTCTAAAGCCTTGGAAAGACGAGAATAGTGTTTATGTTTACAATTAAGGAGGAGTGGCTTTGTTGCTTTTTTGTGTGAATCAGTTAAAATGGTGACGATTCTGGTAAATACTTCTAAGCAAACTGTCTAATTTTGGTAAAACTGTTAAAATACACAATGATAGTTCCCAGAAATGCTTAAGAGCATGTAAGAAACAACTCAAGTACTAGTAAATAGAGTCTTACTACATTTACTGTCGAATTCAATCACGGAGGATTCCAGTGGAAAGCTGTGAAATGACGAAAATACTGGTAATATTTACAACTCCGGGTACTTCCGGTGGCGTTTTCACGGGACTGTGCTTTCAAATATTAAGAGTTCATGTTTACAGAGCTCAGAATTGGTGTCGACGGCCTTGGAATGACGAGAATAGTGTTTATGTTTACAATTAAGGAGGATTGGCTTTGGCGTTTTTTTGTGTGAATCAGTTGAAATGGTGACGATTCCGGTAAATACTTCTAAGCAAACTGTCTAATTTTGGTAAAACTGTTAAAATACACAATGATAGTTCCAAGAAATGATTAAGAACGTGTAAGAAACAACTCAAATACTCGTAAATAGAGCCTTACTTCATTTAATGTCATATTCAATCTCGGAAGTTTCCAGTGGAAAGCTGTGAAACAATGAAAATACTGGTAATATTTACAACTCCAGGACTTCCGGTGGCGTATTCACGGGGCTGTGCTTTCAAATATTAAGAGTTCATGCTTACAGAGCTCAGAATTGGTGTCTAAAGCCCTGGAATGACGAGAATAGTGTTTATGTTTTTCAATTAAGGAGGATTGGCTTTGGCGTTTTTTTGTGTGAATCAGTTGTAATGGTGACGATTCCGGTAAATACTTCTAAGCAAACTGTCTAATTTTGGTAAAACTGTTAAAATACACAATGATAGTTCCAAGAAATGATTAAGAACGTGTAAGAAACAACTCAAATACTCGTAAATATAGCCTTACTTCATTTACTGTCATATTCAATCACGGAAGTTTCCAGTGGAAAGCTGTGAAATGACAAAAATACTGGTAATATTTACAACTCCGGCTACTTCCGGTGGCGTTTTCATGGGACTGTGCTTTCTCATATTAAGAGTTCATACTTACAGAGCTCAGAATTGGTGTCTAAAGCCTTGGAAAGACGAGAAGAGTGTTTATGTTTACTATTAAGGAGGAGTGGCTTTGTTGCTTTTTTGTGTGAATCAGTTAAAATGGTGACGATTCTGGTAAATACTTCTAAGCAAACTGTCTAATTTTGGTAAAACTATTAAAATACACAATGATAGTTCCCAGAAATGCTTAAGAACGTGTAAGAAACAACTCAAGTACTAGTAAATAGAGTCTTACTACATTTACTGTCGAATTCAATCACGGAGGTTTCCAATGGAAAGCTGTGAAATGACGAAAATACTGGTAATATTTAGAAGTCCGGGTACTTCCGGTGGCGTTTTCACGGGACTGTGCTTTCAAATATTAAGAGTTCATGCTTACAGAGCTCAGAATTGGTGTCTAAGGCCTTGGAATGACGAGAATCATGTTTATGTTTACAATTAAGGAGGATTGACTTTAGCGGTTTTTTGTGTGAATCAGTGAAAATGGTGACGATTCCGCTAAATACTTCTAAGCAAACTGTCTAATTTTGGTAAAACTGTTAAAATAAACAATGATAGTTCCCAGAAATGATTAAGAATGTGTAAGAAACAACTCAAGTACTCGTAAATAGAGCCTTACTACATTTACTGTCATATTCAGTCTCAGAGGTTTACAGTGGAAAGCTGTGAAATGACGAAAATACTGGTAATATTTACAACTCCGGGTACTTCCGGTGGCGTTTTCACGGGACTGTGTTTTCAAATATGAAGAGTTCATGCTTACAGAGCTCAGAATTGGTGTCTAAAGCCTTGGAAAGACGAGAATAGTGTTTATGTTTACAATTAAGGAGGATTGGCTTTGGCGTTTTTTTGTGTGAATCAGTTAAAATGGTGACGATTCCGGTAAATACTTCTAAGCAAACTGTCTAATTTTGGTAAAACTGCTAAAATACACAATGATAGTTCCCAGAAATGATTAAGAACGTGTAAGAAACAACTCAAGTACTAGTAAATAGAGTCTTACTACATTTACAGTCGAATTCAATCACGGAGGTTTCCAGTAGAAAGCTGTGAAATGACGAAAATACTGGTAATATTTACAAGTCCGGGTACTTCCGGTGGCGTTTTCACGGGACTGTGCTTTCAAATATTAAGAGTTCATGCTTACAGAGCTCAGAATTGGTGTCTAAAGCCTTGGAATGACGAGAATAGTGTTTATGTTTACAATTAAGGAGGATAGGCTTTGGTGTTTTTTTGTGTGAATCAGTTGAAATGGTGACGATTCCGGTAAATACTTCTAAGCAAACTGTCTAATTTTGGTAAAACTGCTAAAATACACAATGATAGTTCCCAGAAATGATTAAGAACGTGTAAGAAACAACTCAAGTACTCGTAAATAGAGCCTTACTACATTTACTGTCATATTCAGTCTCAGAGGTTTCCAGTGGAAAGCTGTGGAATGACGAAAATACTGGTAATATTTACAACTCCGGGTATTCAGGTGGCGTTTTCACGGGACTTTGCTTTCAAATATTAAGGGTTCATGCTTACAGAGCTCAGAATTGGTGTCTAAAGCCCTGGAATGACAAGAATAGTGTTTATGTTTACAATTAAGGAGGATTGGCTTTGGTGTTTTTTTGTGTTAATCAGTTAAAATGGTGACGATTCCGGTAAATACTTCTAAGCAAACTGTCTAATTTTGGTAAAACTGTTAAAATACACAATGATAGATCCCAGAAATTATTAAGAACGTGTAAGAAACAACTCACGTACTCGTAAATAGGGTCTTACTACATTTACAGTCGAATTCAATCACGGAGGTTTCCAGTGGAATGCTGTGAAATGACGAAAATACTGGTAATATTTACAACTCCGGGTACTTCCGGTGGCGTTTTCACGGGACTGTGCTTTAAATATTAAGAGTTCATGCTTACAGAGCTCAGAATTGGTGTCGAAAGCCTTGGAATGACGAGAATAGGGTTTATGTTTATAATTAAGGAGGTTAGGCTCTGGTGGTTTTTTGTGTGAATAAGTTGAAATGGTGACGACTTCAGTAAATACTTCTAAGCAAACTGTCTAATTTTGGTAAAACTGTTAAAATACACAATGATAGTTCCCAGAAATGCTTAAGAGCATGTAAGAAACAACTCAAGTACTAGTAAATAGAGTCTTACTACATTTACTGTCGAATTCAATCACGGAGGATTCCAGTGGAAAGCTGTGAAATGACGAAAATACTGGTAATATTTACAACTCCGGGTACTTCCGGTGGCGTTTTCACGGGACTGTGCTTTCAAATATTAAGAGTTCATGTTTACAGAGCTCAGAATTGGTGTCGACGGCCTTGGAATGACGAGAATAGTGTTTATGTTTACAATTAAGGAGGATTGGCTTTGGCGTTTTTTTGTGTGAATCAGTTGAAATGGTGACGATTCCGGTAAATACTTCTAAGCAAACTGTCTAATTTTGGTAAAACTGTTAAAATACACAATGATAGTTCCAAGAAATGATTAAGAACGTGTAAGAAACAACTCAAATACTCGTAAATAGAGCCTTACTTCATTTAATGTCATATTCAATCTCGGAAGTTTCCAGTGGAAAGCTGTGAAACAATGAAAATACTGGTAATATTTACAACTCCAGGACTTCCGGTGGCGTATTCACGGGGCTGTGCTTTCAAATATTAAGAGTTCACGCTTACAGAGCTCAGAATTGGTGTCTAAAGCCCTGGAATGACGAGAATAGTGTTTATGTTTTTCAATTAAGGAGGATTGGCTTTGGCGTTTTTTTGTGTGAATCAGTTGTAATGGTGACGATTCCGGTAAATACTTCTAAGCAAACTGTCTAATTTTGGTAAAACTGTTAAAATACACAATGATAGTTCCAAGAAATGATTAAGAACGTGTAAGAAACAACTCAAATACTCGTAAATATAGCCTTACTTCATTTACTGTCATATTCAATCACGGAAGTTTCCAGTGGAAAGCTGTGAAATGATGAAAATACTGGTAATATTTACAACTCCGGCTACTTCCGGTGGCGTTTTCATGGGACTGTGCTTTCTCATATTAAGAGTTCATACTTACAGAGCTCAGAATTGGTGTCTAAAGCCTTGGAAAGACGAGAAGAGTGTTTATGTTTACTATTAAGGAGGAGTGGCTTTGTTGCTTTTTTGTGTGAATCAGTTAAAATGGTGACGATTCTGGTAAATACTTCTAAGCAAACTGTCTAATTTTGGTAAAACTATTAAAATACACAATGATAGTTCCCAGAAATGCTTAAGAACGTGTAAGAAACAACTCAAGTACTAGTAAATAGAGTCTTACTACATTTACTGTCGAATTCAATCACGGAGGTTTCCAATGGAAAGCTGTGAAATGACGAAAATACTGGTAATATTTAGAAGTCCGGGTACTTCCGGTGGCGTTTTCACGGGACTGTGCTTTCAAATATTAAGAGTTCATGCTTACAGAGCTCAGAATTGGTGTCTAAGGCCTTGGAATGACGAGAATCATGTTTATGTTTACAATTAAGGAGGATTGACTTTAGCGGTTTTTTGTGTGAATCAGTGAAAATGGTGACGATTCCGCTAAATACTTCTAAGCAAACTGTCTAATTTTGGTAAAACTGTTAAAATAAACAATGATAGTTCCCAGAAATGATTAAGAATGTGTAAGAAACAACTCAAGTACTCGTAAATAGAGCCTTACTACATTTACTGTCATATTCAGTCTCAGAGGTTTACAGTGGAAAGCTGTGAAATGACGAAAATACTGGTAATATTTACAACTCCGGGTACTTCCGGTGGCGTTTTCACGGGACTGTGTTTTCAAATATGAAGAGTTCATGCTTACAGAGCTCAGAATTGGTGTCTAAAGCCTTGGAAAGACGAGAATAGTGTTTATGTTTACAATTAAGGAGGATTGGCTTTGGCGTTTTTTTGTGTGAATCAGTTAAAATGGTGACGATTCCGGTAAATACTTCTAAGCAAACTGTCTAATTTTGGTAAAACTGCTAAAATACACAATGATAGTTCCCAGAAATGATTAAGAACGTGTAAGAAACAACTCAAGTACTAGTAAATAGAGTCTTACTACATTTACAGTCGAATTCAATCACGGAGGTTTCCAGTAGAAAGCTGTGAAATGACGAAAATACTGGTAATATTTACAAGTCCGGGTACTTCCGGTGGCGTTTTCACGGGACTGTGCTTTCAAATATTAAGAGTTCATGCTTACAGAGCTCAGAATTGGTGTCTAAAGCCTTGGAATGACGAGAATAGTGTTTATGTTTACAATTAAGGAGGATAGGCTTTGGTGTTTTTTTGTGTGAATCAGTTGAAATGGTGACGATTCCGGTAAATACTTCTAAGCAAACTGTCTAATTTTGGTAAAACTGCTAAAATACACAATGATAGTTCCCAGAAATGATTAAGAACGTGTAAGAAACAACTCAAGTACTCGTAAATAGAGCCTTACTACATTTACTGTCATATTCAGTCTCAGAGGTTTCCAGTGGAAAGCTGTGGAATGACGAAAATACTGGTAATATTTACAACTCCGGGTATTCAGGTGGCGTTTTCACGGGACTTTGCTTTCAAATATTAAGGGTTCATGCTTACAGAGCTCAGAATTGGTGTCTAAAGCCCTGGAATGACAAGAATAGTGTTTATGTTTACAATTAAGGAGGATTGGCTTTGGTGTTTTTTTGTGTTAATCAGTTAAAATGGTGACGATTCCGGTAAATACTTCTAAGCAAACTGTCTAATTTTGGTAAAACTGTTAAAATACACAATGATAGATCCCAGAAATTATTAAGAACGTGTAAGAAACAACTCACGTACTCGTAAATAGGGTCTTACTACATTTACAGTCGAATTCAATCACGGAGGTTTCCAGTGGAATGCTGTGAAATGACGAAAATACTGGTAATATTTACAACTCCGGGTACTTCCGGTGGCGTTTTCACGGGACTGTGCTTTAAATATTAAGAGTTCATGCTTACAGAGCTCAGAATTGGTGTCGAAAGCCTTGGAATGACGAGAATAGGGTTTATGTTTATAATTAAGGAGGTTAGGCTCTGGTGGTTTTTTGTGTGAATAAGTTGAAATGGTGACGACTTCAGTAAATACTTCTAAGCAAACTGTCTAATTTTGGTAAAACTGTTAAAATACACAATGATAGTTCCCAGAAATGCTTAAGAGCATGTAAGGAACAACTCAAGTACTAGTAAATAGAGTCTTACTACATTTACTATCGAATTCAATCACGGAGGATTCCAGTGGAAAGCTGTGAAATGACGAAAATACTGGTAATATTTACAACTCCGGGTACTTCCGGTGGCGTTTTCACGGGACTGTGCTTTCAAATATTAAGAGTTCATGTTTACAGAGCTCAGAATTGGTGTCGACGGCCTTGGAATGACGAGAATAGTGTTTATGTTTACAATTAAGGAGGATTGGCTTTGTCGTTTTTTTGTGTGAATCAGTTGAAATGGTGACGATTCCGGTAAATACTTCTAAGCAAACTGTCTAATTTTTGTAAAACTGTTAAAATACACAATGATAGTTCCCAGAAATGATTAAGAACGTGTAAGAAACAACTCAAATACTCGTAAATAGAGCCTTACTTCATTTAATGTCATATTCAATCACGGAAGTTTCCAGTGGAAAGCTGTGAAACAATGAAAATACTGGTAATATTTACAACTCCAGGACTTCCGGTGGCGTATTCACGGGGCTGTGCTTTCAAATATTAAGAGTTCATGCTTACAGAGCTCAGAATTGGTGTCTAAAGCCCTGGAATGACGAGAATAGTGTTTATGTTTACAATTAAGGAGGATTGGCTTTGGCGTTTTTTTGTGTGAATCAGTTAAAATGGTGACGATTCCATTAAGTACTTGTAAGGAAACTGTCTAATTTTGGTAAAACTGTGAAAATACACAACGATAGTTCCCAGAAATGATTAAGAACGTGTAAGAAACAACTCAAGTACTCGTAAATAGAGCCTTAGTACATTTACTGTCATATTCAATCTCGGAGGTTTCCAGTGGAAAGCTGTGAAATGATGAAAATACAGGTAATATTTACAACTCCGGGTACTTCCGGTGGCGTTTTCACGGGACTGTGCTTTCAGTTATGAAGGGTTCATGCTTACAGAGCTCAGAATTGGTGTCTAAACCTTGGAATGACGAGAATAGTGTTTATGTTTACAATCAAGGTGGATTGGCTTTGGCGTTTTTTTGTGTGAATCAGTTGAAATGGTGACGATTCCGGTAAATACTTCAAAGCAAACTGTCTAATTTTGGTAAAACTGTTAAAATACACAATGATAGTTCCCAGAAATGACTAAGAACGTGGAATAAAAAACTCAAGTACTCGTAAATAGAGCCTTACTACATTTACTGTCATATTCAATCACGGAGGTTTCCAGTGGAAAGCTGTGAAATGACGAAAATACTGGTAATATTTACAACTCCGGGTATTCCGGTGGCGTTTTCACGGGACTGTTCTTTCAAATATTAAGAGTTCATGCTTACGGAGCTTAGAATTGGTTTCTAAAGCCATGGAATGACGAGAATAGTGTTTATGTTTACAATTAAGGAGGATAGGCTTTCGCGTTTTTTTGTGTGAATCAGTTGAAATGGTGACGATTCCGGTAAATACTTCTAAGCAAACTGTCTAATTTTGGTAAAACTGTTAAAATACACAATGATTGTTCCAAGAAATGATTAAGAACGTGTAAGAAACAACTCAAATACTCGTAAATAGAGCCTTACTTCATTTACTGTCATATTCAAACACGGAAGTTTCCAGTGGAAAGCTGTGAAATGATGAAAATACTGGTAATATTTACAACTCCGGCTACTTCCGGTGGCGTTTTCATGGGACTGTGCTTTCTCATATTAAGAGTTCATACTTACAGAGCTCAGAATTGGTGTCTAAAGCCTTGGAAAGACGAGAATAGTGTTTATGTTTACAATTAAGGAGGAGTGGCTTTGTTGCTTTTTTGTGTGAATCAGTTAAAATGGTGACGATTCTGGTAAATACTTCTAAGCAAACTGTCTAATTTTGGTAAAACTGTTAAAATACACAATGATAGTTCCCAGAAATGATTAAGAATGTTTAAGAAACAACTCAAGTACTCGTAAATAGAGCCTTACTACATTTACTGTCATATTCAGTCTCAGAGGTTTACAGTGGAAAGCTGTGAAATGATGAAAATACTGGTAATATTTACAACTCCGGGTACATCCGGTGGCGTTTTCACGGGACTGTGCTTTCAAATATGAAGAGTTCATGCTTACAGAGCTCAGAATTGGTGTCTAAAGCCTTGGAATGACGAGAATAGTGTTTATGTTTTCAATTAAGGAGGATTGGCTTTGGTGTGTTTTTGTGTGAATCAGTTAAAATGGTGACGATTCCGGTAAATAATTCTAAGCAAACTGTCTAATTTTGGTAAAACTGTTAAAATACACAACGATAGTTCCCAGAAATGATTAAGAACGTGTAAGAAACAACTCAAGTACTCTTAAATATAGTCTGACTACATTTACTGTCATATTCAATCACGAGGTTTCCAGTGGAAAGCTGTGGAATGACGAAAATACTGGTAATATTTACAACTCCGGGTATTCCGGTGGCGTTTTCACGGGACTGTGCTTTCAAATATTCAGAGTTCATGCTTACAGAGCTGAGAATTGGTGTCTAAAGCCTTGGAATGACGAGAATAGTGTTTATGTTTACAATTAAGGAGGATAGGCTTTGGTGTTTTTTTGTGTGAATCAGTTGAAATGATGACGATTCCGGTAAATACTTCTAAGCAAACTGTCTAATTTTGGTAAAACTGTTAAAATACACAATGATAGTTCCAAGAAATGATTAAGAACGTGTAAGAAACAACTCAAATACTCGTAAATAGAGCCTTACTTCATTTACTGTCATATTCAATCACGGAAGTTTCAAGTGGAAAGCTGTGAAATGATGAAAATACTGGTAATATTTACAACTCCGGCTACTTCCGGTGGCGTTTTCATGGGACTGTGCTTTCTCATATTAAGAGTTCATACTTACAGAGCTCAGAATTGGTGTCTAAAGCCTTGGAAAGACGAGAATAGGGTTTATGTTTACAATTAAGGAGGAGTGGCTTTGTTGCTTTTTTGTGTGAATCAGTTAAAATGGTGACGATTCTGGTAAATACTTCTAAGCAAACTGTCTAATTTTGGTAAAACTGTTAAAATACACAATGATAGTTCCCAGAAATGATTAAGAATGTTTAAGAAACAACTCAAGTACTCGTAAATAGAGCCTTACTACATTTACTGTCATATTCAGTCTCGGAGGTTTCCAGTGGAAAGCTGTGAAATGATGAAAATACTGGTAATATTTACAACTCCGGGTACATCCGGTGGAGTTTTCACGGGACTGTGCTTTCAAATATGAAGAGTTCATGCTTACAGAGCTCAGAATTGGTGTCTAAAGCCTTGGAATGACGAGAATAGTGTTTATGTTTTCAATTAAGGAGGATTGGCTTTGGTGTGTTTTTGTGTGAATCAGTTAAAATGGTGACGATTCCGGTAAATACTTCTAAGCAAACTGTCTAATTTTTGTAAAACTGTTAAAATACACAACGATAGTTCCCAGAAATGATTAAGAACGTGTAAGAAACAACTCAAGTACTCTTAAATATAGTCTAACTACATTTACTGTCATATTCAATCACGGAGGTTTCCAGTGGAAAGCTGTGGAATGACGAAAATACTGGTAATATGTACAACTCCGGGTATTCCGGTGGCGTTTTCACGGGACTTTGATTTCAAATATGAAGGGTTCATGCTTACAGAGCTCAGAATTGGTGTCTAAAACCCTGGAATGACAAGAATAGTGTTTATGTTTACAATTAAGGAGGATTGGCTTTGGAGTTTTTTTGTGTGAATCAGTTAAAAAGGTGACGATTATGGTAAATACTTCTAAGCAAGCTGTCTAATTTTGGTAAAACTGTTAAAATACACAATGATAGTTCCCAGAAATGATTAAGAACGTGGAAGAAACAACTCAAGTACTCGTAAATAGAGTCTTACTACATTTACTGTCATATTCAGTCTCGGAGGTTTCCAGGGGAAAGTTGTGAAATGACGAAAATACTGGTAATGTTTACAACTCCGGGTACTTCCGGTGGCGTTTTCACGGGACTGTGCTTTCAAATATTAAGAGTTCATGCTTACAGAGCTGAGAATTGGTGTCTAAAGCCTTGGAATGACGATAATAGTGTTTATGTTTACAATTAAGTGGATAGGCTTTGTTGTTTTTTTGTGTGAATCAGTTGAAATGATGACGATTCCGGTAAATACTTCTAAGCAAACTGTCTAATTTTGGTAAAACTGTTAAAATACACAATGATAGTTCCCAGAAATGCTTAAGAACGTGTAATAAACACCTCAAGTACACGTAAATAGATTCTTACTACATTAACTGTCGAATTCAATCACGAAGGTTTCCCGTGGAAAGCCATGAAATGACGAAAATACTGGTAATATTTACAAATCCGGGTACTTCGGGTGGCGTTTTCAGGGGACTGTGCTTTCAATTATTAAGAGTTCATGTTTACAGAGCTCAGAATTGGTGTGTAAAGCCTAGGAATCACGAGCATAGTTTTTATGTTTACAATTAAGGAGGATTGGGTTCGGCATTTTTGTGTGTGAATCAGTTAAAATGGTGACGGTTCTAGTAAATACTTCTAAGCAAACTGCCTAATTTTGGTAAAACTCTTAAAATACACAATGAGAGTTCCCAGAAATGATTAAGAACGTGTAATAAACACCTCAAGTACACGTAAATAGATTCTTACTACATTTACTGTCGAATTCAATCACAGAGTTTTCCCTTGGAATGCTGTGAAATGACGAAAATACTGGTAATGTGAACAAATCCAGGTACTTCGGGTGGCGTTTTCTCAGGACTGTGCTTTCAGTTATTAAGAGTTCATGTTTACAGAGCTCAGAATTGGTGTGTAAAGCCTTGGAATCACGAGAATAGTGTTTATGTTTACAATTAAGGAGCATAGGCTTTGGCGTTTTTTTGTGTGAATCAGTTGAAATGGTGACGATTCCGGTAAATACTTCTAAGCAAACTGTCTAATTTTGGTAAAACTGTTAAAATACACAATGATAGTTCCAAGAAATGATTAAGAACGTGTAAGAAACAACTCAAATACTCGTAAATAGAGCCTTACTTCATTTACTGTCATATTCAATCACGGAAGTTTCCAGTGGAAAGCTGTGAAATGATGAAAATACTGGTAATATTTACAACTCCGGCTACTTCCGGTGGCGTTTTCATGGGACTGTGCTTTCTCATATTAAGAGTTCATACTTACAGAGCTCAGAATTGGTGTCTAAAGCCTTGGAAAGACGAGAATAGTGTTTATGTTTACAATTAAGGAGGAGTGGCTTTGTTGCTTTTTTGTGTGAATCAGTTAAAATGGTGACGATTCTGGTAAATACTTCTAAGCAAACTGTCTAATTTTGGTAAAACTGTTAAAATACACAATGATAGTTCCCAGAAATGATTAAGAATGTTTAAGAAACAACTCAAGTACTCGTAAATAGAGCCTTACTACATTTACTGTCTTATTCAGTCTCAGAGGTTTACAGTGGAAAGCTGTGAAATGATGAAAATACTGGTAATATTTACAAATCCGGGTACATCCGGTGGCATTTTCACGGGACTGTGCTTTCAAATATGAAGATTTCATGCTTACAGAGCTCAGAATTGGTGTCTAAAGCCTTGGAATGACGAGAATAGTGTTTATGTTTTCAATTAAGGAGGATTGGCTTTGGTGTGTTTTTGTGTGAATCAGTTAAAATGGTGACGATTCCGGTAAATACTTCTAAGCAAACTGTCTAATTTTTGTAAAACTGTTAAAATACACAACGATAGTTCCCAGAAATGATTAAGAACGTGTAAGAAACAACTCAAGTACTCTTAAATATAGTCTAACTACATTTACTGTCATATTCAATCACGGAGGTTTCCAGTGGAAAGCTGTGGAATGACGAAAATACTGGTAATATGTACAACTCCGGGTATTCCGGTGGCGTTTTCACGGGACTTTGATTTCAAATATGAAGGGTTCATGCTTACAGAGCTCAGAATTGGTGTCTAAAACCCTGGAATGACAAGAATAGTGTTTATGTTTACAATTAAGGAGGATTGGGTTCGGCATTTTTGTGTGTGAATCAGTGAAAATGGTGACGGTTCTAGTAAATGCTTCTAAGCAAACTGCCTAATTTTGGTAAAACTGTTAAAATACACAATGATAGTTCCCAGAAATGATTAAGAACGTGTAATAAACACCTCAAGTACACGTAAATAGATTCTTACTACATTAACTGGCGAATTCAATCACGGAGGTTTCCCGTGGAAAGCCATGAAATGACGAAAATACTGGTAATGTTTACAAGTCCGGGTACTTCCGGTGGCGTTTTCACGGGACTGTCCTTTCAATTATTAAGAGTTCATGTTTACAGAGCTCAGAATTGGTGTGTAAAGCCTTGGAATGACGAGAATAGTGTTTATGTTTACAATATAGGAGGAATGGTTTTGGCGTTCTTTTTTTGTGATTCAGTTAAAATGGTGAGGGTTCTAGTAAATACTTCTAAGCAAACTGCCTAATTTTTGTAAAACTGTTAAAATACACAATGATAGTTCCCAGAAATGATTAAAAACGTGAAAAAAAAAAACTTCAAGTACACGAAAACAGATTCTTACTACATTTAATGTCGTATTCAATCACGGAGGTCTCCAGGGGAAAGCTGTGGAATGACGAAAATACTGGTAATGTTTACAAGTCCGGGTACTTCCGGTGGCGTTTTCACGGGACTGTCCTTTCAATTATTAAGAGTTCATGTTTACAGAGCTCAGAATTGGTGTATAAAGCCTTGGAATCACGAGAATAGGGTTTATGTTTACAATTAAGGAGGATTGGGTTCGGCATTTTTGTGTGTGAATCAGTGAAAATGGTGACGGTTCTAGTAAATGCTTCTAAGCAAACTGCCTAATTTTGGTAAAACTCTTAAAATACACAATGAGAGTTCCCAGAAATGATTAAGAACGTGTAATAAACACCTCAAGTACACGTAAATAGATTCTTACTACATTTACTGTCGAATTCAATCACAGAGTTTTCCCGTGGAAACCTGTGAAATGACGAAAATACTGGTAATGTTTACATATCCGGGTACTTCGGGTGGCGTTTTCACAGGACTGTGCTTTCAATTATTAAGAGTTCATGTTTACAGAGCTCAGAATTGGTGTGTAAAGCCTTGGAATGACGAGAATAGTGTTTATGTTTACAATAAAGGAGGATTGGGTTCGGCATTTTTGTGTGTGAATCAGTTAAAATGGTGACGGTTCTAGTAAATACTTCTAAGCAAACTGCCTAATTTTGGTAAAACTGTTAAAATACACAATGAGAGTTCCCAGAAATGATTAAGAACGTGTAATAAACACCTCAAGTACACGTAAATATATTCTTACTACATTTACTGTCGAATTCAATCACAGAGGTTTCCCGTGGAAAGCTGTGAAATGACGAAAATACTGGTAATGTTTACAAATCCGGGTACTTCTGGTGGCGGTTTCACGGGACTGTGCTTTCAATTATTAAGAGTTCATGTTTACAGAGCTCAGAATTGGTGTGTAAAGCCTTGGAATGACGAGAATAGTGTTTATGTTTACAATATAGGAGGAATGGGTTTGGAGTTTTTTTTTGTGATTCAGTTAAAATGGTGACGGTTCTTGTAAATACTTCTAAGCAAACTGCCTAATTTTGGTAAAACTGTTAAAATACACAATGCGAGTTCCCAGAAATGATTAAAAAAGTGAAAAAAAACACTTCAAGTACACGAAAACAGATTCTTACTACATTTAATGTTGTATTCAATCACGGAGGTTTCCAGGGGAAAGCTGTGGAATGACGAAAATACTGGTAATGTTTACATATCCGGGTACTTCGGGTGGCGTTTTCACAGGACTGTGCTTTCAATTATTAAGAGTTCATGTTTACAGAGCTCAGAATTGGTGTGTAAAGCCTTGGAATGACGAGAATAGTGTTTATGTTTACAATAAAGGAGGATTGGGTTCGGCATTTTTGTGTGTGAATCAGTTAAAATGGTGACGGTTCTAGTAAATACTTCTAAGCAAACTGCCTAATTTTGGTAAAACTCTTAAAATACACAATGAGAGTTCCCAGAAATGATTAAGAACGTGTAATAAACACCTCAAGTACACGTAAATAGATTCTTACTACATTTACTGTCGAATTCAATCGCAGAGTTTTCCCGTGGAAACCTGTGAAATGACGAAAATACTGGTAATGTTTACAAATCCAGGTACTTCGGGTGGCGTTTTCACAGGACTGTGCTTTCAATTATTAAGAGTTCATGTTTACAGAGCTCAGAATTGGTGTGTAAAGCCTTGGAATCACGAGAATAGTGTTTATGTTTACAATTAAGGAGGATTGGGTTCGGCATTTTTGTGTGTGAATCAGTTAAAATGGTGACGGTTCTAGTAAATGCTTCTAAGCAAACTGCCTAATTTTGGTAAAACTGTTAAAATACACAATGATAGTTCCCAGAAATGATTAAGAACGTGTAATAAACACCTCAAGTACACGTAAATAGATTCTTACTACATTAACTGTCGAATTCAATCACGAAGGTTTCCCGTGGAAAGCCATGAAATGACAAAAATACTGGTAATATTTACAAATCCGGGTACTTCCGGTGGCGTTTTCAGGGGACTGTGCTTTCAATTATTAAGAGTTCCTGTTTACAGAGCTCAGAATTGGTGTCTACAGCCTTGGAATCACGAGCATAGTTTTTATGTTTACAATTAAGGAGGATTGGGTTCGGCATTTTTGTGTGTGAATCAGTTAAAATGGTGACGGTTCTAGTAAATACTTCTAAGCAAACTGCCTAATTTTGGTAAAACTCTTAAAATACACAATGAGAGTTCCCAGAAATGATTAAGAACGTGTAATAAACACCTCAAGTACACGTAAATAGATTCTTACTACATTTACTGTCGAATTCAATCACAGAGTTTTCCTGGGGAAACCTGTGAAATGACGAAAATACTGGTAATGTTTACAAATCCGGGTACTTCGGGTGGCGTTTTTACAGGACTGTGCTTTCAATTATTAAGAGTTCATGTTTACAGAGCTCAGAATTGGTGTGTAAAGCGTTGGAATGACGAGAATAGTGTTTATGTTTACAATAAAGGAGGATTGGGTTCGGCATTTTTGTGTGTGAATCAGTTAAAATGGTGACGGTTCTAGTAAATACTTCTAAGCAAACTGCCTAATTTTGGTAAAACTGTTAAAATACACAATGAGAGTTCCCAGAAATGATTAAGAACGTGTAATAAACACCTCAAGTACACGTAAATAGATTCTTACTACATTAACTCGCGAATTCAATCACGGAGGTTTCCCGTGGAAAGCCATGAAATGACGAAAATACTGGTAATGTTTACAAGTCCGGGTACTTCCGGTGGCGTTTTCACGGGACTGTCCTTTCAATTGTTAAGAGTTCATGTTTACAGAGCTCAGAATTGGTGTGTAAAGCCTTGGAATGACGAGAATAGTGTTTCTGTTTACAATATAGGAGGAATGGGTTTGGCGTTCTTTTTTTGTGATTCAGTTAAAATGGTGAGGGTTCTGGTAAATACTTCTAAGCAAACTGCCTAATTTTTGTAAAACTGTTAAAATACACAATGATAGTTCCCAGAAATGATTAAAAACGTGAAAAAAAAAAAACTTCAAGTACACGAAAACAGATTCTTACTACATTTAATGTCGTATTCAATCACGGAGGTCTCCAGGGGAAAGCTGTGGAATGACGAAAATACTGGTAATGTTTACAAGTCCGGGTACTTCCGGTGGCGTTTTCTCGGGACTGTCCTTTCAATTATTAAGAGTTCATGTTTACAGAGCTCAGAATTGGTGTATAAAGCCTTGGAATCACGAGAATAGGGTTTATGTTTACAATTAAGGAGGATTGGGTTCGGCATTTTTGTGTGTGAATCAGTGAAAATGGTGACGGTTCTAGTAAATGCTTCTAAGCAAACTGCCTAATTTTGGTAAAACTGTTAAAATACACAATGAGAGTTCCCAGAAATGATTAAGAACGTGTAATAAACACCTCAAGTACACGTAAATAGATTCTTACTACATTAACTGTCGAATTCAATCACGGAGGTTTCCCGTGGAAAGCCATGAAATGACGAAAATACTGGTAATATTTACAACTCCGGGTACTTTGGGTGGCGTTTTCACGGGACTGTGCTTTCAATTATTAAGAGTTCATGTTTACAGAGCTCAGAATTGGTGTGTAAAGCCTTGGAATGACGAGAATAGTGTTTATGTTTACAATATAGGAGGAATGGGTTTGGAGTTTTTTTTTGTGATTCAGTTAAAATGGTGACGGTTCTTGTAAATACTTCTAAGCAAACTGCCTAATTTTGGTAAAACTGTTAAAATACACAATGCGAGTTCCCAGAAATGATTAAAAAAGTGAAAAAAAACACTTCAAGTACACGAAAACAGATTCTTACTACATTTAATGTTGTATTCAATCACGGAGGTTTCCAGGGGAAAGCTGTGGAATGACGAAAATACTGGTAATGTTTACATATCCGGGTACTTCGGGTGGCGTTTTCACAGGACTGTGCTTTCAATTATTAAGAGTTCATGTTTACAGAGCTCAGAATTGGTGTGTAAAGCCTTGGAATGACGAGAATAGTGTTTATGTTTACAATAAAGGAGGATTGGGTTCGGCATTTTTGTGTGTGAATCAGTTAAAATGGTGACGGTTCTAGTAAATACTTCTAAGCAAACTGCCTAATTTTGGTAAAACTCTTAAAATACACAATGAGAGTTCCCAGAAATGATTAAGAACGTGTAATAAACACCTCAAGTACACGTAAATAGATTCTTACTACATTTACTGTCGAATTCAATCGCAGAGTTTTCCCGTGGAAACCTGTGAAATGACGAAAATACTGGTAATGTTTACAAATCCAGGTACTTCGGGTGGCGTTTTCACAGGACTGTGCTTTCAATTATTAAGAGTTCATGTTTACAGAGCTCAGAATTGGTGTGTAAAGCCTTGGAATCACGAGAATAGTGTTTATGTTTACAATTAAGGAGGATTGGGTTCGGCATTTTTGTGTGTGAATCAGTTAAAATGGTGACGGTTCTAGTAAATGCTTCTAAGCAAACTGCCTAATTTTGGTAAAACTGTTAAAATACACAATGATAGTTCCCAGAAATGATTAAGAACGTGTAATAAACACCTCAAGTACACGTAAATAGATTCTTACTACATTAACTGTCGAATTCAATCACGAAGGTTTCCCGTGGAAAGCCATGAAATGACAAAAATACTGGTAATATTTACAAATCCGGGTACTTCCGGTGGCGTTTTCAGGTGACTGTGCTTTCAATTATTAAGAGTTCATGTTTACAGAGCTCAGAATTGGTGTGTAAAGCCTAGGAATCACGAGCATAGTTTTTATGTTTACAATTAAGGAGGATTGGGTTCGGCATTTTTGTGTGTGAATCAGTTAAAATGGTGACGGTTCTAGTAAATACTTCTAAGCAAACTGCCTAATTTTGGTAAAACTCTTAAAATACACAATGAGAGTTCCCAGAAATGATTAAGAACGTGTAATAAACACCTCAAGTACACGTAAATAGATTCTTACTACATTTACTGTCGAATTCAATCACAGAGTTTTCCCGGGGAAACCTGTGAAATGACGAAAATACTGGTAATGTTTACAAATCCGGGTACTTCCGGTGGCGTTTTCACAGGACTGTGCTTTCAATTATTAAGAGTTCATGTTTACAGAGCTCAGAATTGGTGTGTAAAGCCTTGGAATGACGAGAATAGTGTTTATGTTTACAATAAAGGAGGATTGGGTTCGGCATTTTTGTGTGTGAATCAGTTAAAATGGTGACGGTTTTAGTAAATACTTCTAAGCAAACTGCCTAATTTTGGTAAAACTGTTAAAATACACAATGAGAGTTCCCAGAAATGATTAAGAACGTGTAATAAACACCTCAAGTACACGTAAATAGATTCTTACTACATTAACTGGCGAATTCAATCACGGAGGTTTCCCGTGGAAAGCCATGAAATGAGGAAAATACTGGTAATGTTTACAAGTCCGGGTACTTCCGGTGGCGTTTTCACGGGACTGTCCTTTCAATTATTAAGAGTTCATGTTTACAGAGCTCAGAATTGGTGTGTAAAGCCTTGGAATGACGAGAATAGTGTTTATGTTTACAATATAGGAGGAATGGGTTTGGCGTTCTTTTTTTGTGATTCAGTTAAAATGGTGAGGGTTCTAGTAAATACTTCTAAGCAAACTGCCTAATTTTTGTAAAACTCTTAATATACACAATGATAGTTCCCAGAAATGATTAAAAACGTGAAAAAAAAAACTTCAAGTACACGAAAACAGATTCTTACTACATTTAATGTCGTATTCAATCACGGAGGTCTCCAGGGGAAAGCTGTGGAATGACGAAAATACTGGTAATGTTTACAAGTCCGGGTACTTCCGGTGGCGTTTTCACGGGACTGTCCTTTCAATTATTAAGAGTTCATGTTTACAGAGCTCAGAATTGGTGTGTAAAGCCTTGGAATGACGAGAATAGTGTTTATGTTTACAATTAAGGAGGATTGGGTTCGGCATTTTTGTGTGTGAATCAGTTAAAATGGTGACGGTTCTAGTAAATGCTTCTAAGCAAATTGCCTAATGTTGGTAAAACTGTTAAAATACACAATGAGAGTTCCCAGAAATGATTAAGAACGTGTAATAAACACCTCAAGTACACGTAAATAGATTCTTACTACATTAACTGTCGAATTCAATCACGAAGGTTTCCCGTGGAAAGCCATGAAATGACGAAAATACTGGTAATATTTACAAATCCGGGTACTTCGGGTGGCGTTTTCAGGGGACTGTGCTTTCAATTATTAAGAGTTCATG
Organism: Myotis daubentonii; assembly: GCF_963259705.1. Lineage (NCBI taxonomy): Eukaryota > Metazoa > Chordata > Mammalia > Chiroptera > Vespertilionidae > Myotis > Myotis daubentonii. The sequence continues at coordinate 712,104 of NC_081851.1, forward strand.
TTTACAGAGCTCAGAATTGGTGTGTAAAGCCTTGGAATGACGAGAATAGTGTTTATGTTTACAATATAGGAGGAATGGGTTTGGAGTTTTTTTTTGTGATTCAGTTAAAATGGTGACGGTTCTTGTAAATACTTCTAAGCAAACTGCCTAATTTTGGTAAAACTGTTAAAATACACAATGCGAGTTCCCAGAAATGATTAAAAAAGTGAAAAAAAACACTTCAAGTACACGAAAACAGATTCTTACTACATTTAATGTTGTATTCAATCACGGAGGTTTCCAGGGGAAAGCTGTGGAATGACGAAAATACTGGTAATGTTTACATATCCGGGTACTTCGGGTGGCGTTTTCACAGGACTGTGCTTTCAATTATTAAGAGTTCATGTTTACAGAGCTCAGAATTGGTGTGTAAAGCCTTGGAATGACGAGAATAGTGTTTATGTTTACAATAAAGGAGGATTGGGTTCGGCATTTTTGTGTGTGAATCAGTTAAAATGGTGACGGTTCTAGTAAATACTTCTAAGCAAACTGCCTAATTTTGGTAAAACTCTTAAAATACACAATGAGAGTTCCCAGAAATGATTAAGAACGTGTAATAAACACCTCAAGTACACGTAAATAGATTCTTACTACATTTACTGTCGAATTCAATCGCAGAGTTTTCCCGTGGAAACCTGTGAAATGACGAAAATACTGGTAATGTTTACAAATCCAGGTACTTCGGGTGGCGTTTTCACAGGACTGTGCTTTCAATTATTAAGAGTTCATGTTTACAGAGCTCAGAATTGGTGTGTAAAGCCTTGGAATCACGAGAATAGTGTTTATGTTTACAATTAAGGAGGATTGGGTTCGGCATTTTTGTGTGTGAATCAGTTAAAATGGTGACGGTTCTAGTAAATGCTTCTAAGCAAACTGCCTAATTTTGGTAAAACTGTTAAAATACACAATGATAGTTCCCAGAAATGATTAAGAACGTGTAATAAACACCTCAAGTACACGTAAATAGATTCTTACTACATTAACTGTCGAATTCAATCACGAAGGTTTCCCGTGGAAAGCCATGAAATGACAAAAATACTGGTAATATTTACAAATCCGGGTACTTCCGGTGGCGTTTTCAGGGGACTGTGCTTTCAATTATTAAGAGTTCATGTTTACAGAGCTCAGAATTGGTGTGTAAAGCCTAGGAATCACGAGCATAGTTTTTATGTTTACAATTAAGGAGGATTGGGTTCGGCATTTTTGTGTGTGAATCAGTTAAAATGGTGACGGTTCTAGTAAATACTTCTAAGCAAACTGCCTAATTTTGGTAAAACTCTTAAAATACACAATGAGAGTTCCCAGAAATGATTAAGAACGTGTAATAAACACCTCAAGTACACGTAAATAGATTCTTACTACATTTACTGTCGAATTCAATCACAGAGTTTTCCCGGGGAAACCTGTGAAATGACGAAAATACTGGTAATGTTTACAAATCCGGGTACTTCCGGTGGCGTTTACACAGGACTGTGCTTTCAATTATTAAGAGTTCATGTTTACAGAGCTCAGAATTGGTGTGTAAAGCCTTGGAATGACGAGAATAGTGTTTATGTTTACAATATAGGAGCAATGGGTTTGGCGTTCTTTTTTTGTGATTCAGTTAAAATGGTGAGGGTTCTAGTAAATACTTCTAAGCAAACTGCCTAATTTTGGTAAAACTGTTAAAATACACAATGAGAGTTCCCAGAAATGATTAAGAACGTGTAATAAACACCTCAAGTACACGTAAATAGATTCTTACTACATTAACTGGCGAATTCAATCACGGAGGTTTCCCGTGGAAAGCCATGAAATGAGGAAAATACTGGTAATGTTTACAAGTCCGGGTACTTCCGGTGGCGTTTTCACGGGACTGTCCTTTCAATTATTAAGAGTTCATGTTTACAGAGCTCAGAATTGGTGTGTAAAGCCTTGGAATGACGAGAATAGTGTTTATGTTTACAATATAGGAGGAATGGGTTTGGCGTTCTTTTTTTGTGATTCAGTTAAAATGGTGAGGGTTCTAGTAAATACTTCTAAGCAAACTGCCTAATTTTTGTAAAACTGTTAAAATACACAATGATAGTTCCCAGAAATGATTAAAAACGTGAAAAAAAAAAAACTTCAAGTACACGAAAACAGATTCTTACTACATTTAATGTCGTATTCAATCACGGAGGTCTCCAGGGGAAAGCTGTGCAATGACGAAAATACTGGTAATGTTTACAAGTCCGGGTACTTCCGGTGGCGTTTTCACGGGACTGTCCTTTCAATTATTAAGAGTTCATGTTTACAGAGCTCAGAATTGGTGTGTAAAGCCTTGGAATGACGAGAATAGGGTTTATGTTTACAATTAAGGAGGATTGGGTTCGGCATTTTTGTGTGTGAATCAGTTAAAATGGTGACGGTTCTAGTAAATGCTTCTAAGCAAACTGCCTAATTTTGGTAAAACTGTTAAAATACACAATGAGAGTTCCCAGAAATGATTAAGAACGTGTAATAAACACCTCAAGTACACGTAAATAGATTCTTACTACATTAACTGTCGAATTCAATCACGAAGGTTTCCCGTGGAAAGCCATGAAATGACGAAAATACTGGCAATATTTACAAATCCGGGTACTTCGGGTGGCGTTTTCAGGGGACTGTGCTTTCAATTATTAAGAGTTCATGTTTACAGAGCTCAGAATTGGTGTGTAAAGCCTTGGAATGACGAGAATAGTGTTTATGTTTACAATATAGGAGGAATGGGTTTGGAGTTTTTTTTTTGTGATTCAGTTAAAATGGTGACGGTTCTTGTAAATACTTCTAAGCAAACTGCCTAATTTTGGTAAAACTGTTAAAATACACAATGCGAGTTCCCAGAAATGATTAAAAAAGTGAAAAAAAAACACTTCAAGTACACGAAAACAGATTCTTACTACATTTAATGTTGTATTCAATCACGGAGGTTTCCAGGGGAAAGCTGTGGAATGACGAAAATACTGGTAATGTTTACATATCCGGGTACTTCGGGTGGCGTTTTCACAGGACTGTGCTTTCAATTATTAAGAGTTCATGTTTACAGAGCTCAGAATTGGTGTGTAAAGCCTTGGAATGACGAGAATAGTGTTTATGTTTACAATAAAGGAGGATTGGGTTCGGCATTTTTGTGTGTGAATCAGTTAAAATGGTGACGGTTCTAGTAAATACTTCTAAGCAAACTGCCTAATTTTGGTAAAACTCTTAAAATACACAATGAGAGTTCCCAGAAATGATTAAGAACGTGTAATAAACACCTCAAGTACACGTAAATAGATTCTTACTACATTTACTGTCGAATTCAATCGCAGAGTTTTCCCGTGGAAACCTGTGAAATGACGAAAATACTGGTAATGTTTACAAATCCAGGTACTTCGGGTGGCGTTTTCACAGGACTGTGCTTTCAATTATTAAGAGTTCATGTTTACAGAGCTCAGAATTGGTGTGTAAAGCCTTGGAATCACGAGAATAGTGTTTATGTTTACAATTAAGGAGGATTGGGTTCGGCATTTTTGTGTGTGAATCAGTTAAAATGGTGACGGTTCTAGTAAATGCTTCTAAGCAAACTGCCTAATTTTGGTAAAACTGTTAAAATACACAATGATAGTTCCCAGAAATGATTAAGACCGTGTAATAAACACCTCAAGTACACGTAAATAGATTCTTACTACATTAACTGTCGAATTCAATCACGAAGGTTTCCCGTGGAAAGCCATGAAATGACAAAAATACTGGTAATATTTACAAATCCGGGTACTTCCGGTGGCGTTTTCAGGTGACTGTGCTTTCAATTATTAAGAGTTCATGTTTACAGAGCTCAGAATTGGTGTGTAAAGCCTAGGAATCACGAGCATAGTTTTTATGTTTATAATTAAGGAGGATTGGGTTCGGCATTTTTGTGTGTGAATCAGTTAAAATGGTGACGGTTCTAGTAAATACTTCTAAGCAAACTGCCTAATTTTGGTAAAACTCTTAAAATACACAATGAGAGTTCCCAGAAATGATTAAGAACGTGTAATAAACACCTCAAGTACACGTAAATAGATTCTTACTACATTTACTGTCGAATTCAATCACAGAGTTTTCCCGGGGAAACCTGTGAAATGACGAAAATACTGGTAATGTTTACAAATCCGGGTACTTCCGGTGGCGTTTACACAGGACTGTGCTTTCAATTATTAAGAGTTCATGTTTACAGAGCTCAGAATTGGTGTGTAAAGCCTTGGAATGACGAGAATAGTGTTTATGTTTACAATATAGGAGGAATGGGTTTGGCGTTCTTTTTTTGTGATTCAGTTAAAATGGTGAGGGTTCTAGTAAATACTTCTAAGCAAACTGCCTAATTTTTGTAAAACTCTTAATATACACAATGATAGTTCCCAGAAATGATTAAAAACGTGAAAAAAAAAAACTTCAAGTACACGAAAACAGATTCTTACTACATTTAATGTCGTATTCAATCACGGAGGTCTCCAGGGGAAAGCTGTGGAATGACGAAAATACTGGTAATGTTTACAAGTCCGGGTACTTCCGGTGGCGTTTTCACGGGACTGTCCTTTCAATTATTAAGAGTTCATGTTTACAGAGCTCAGAATTGGTGTGTAAAGCCTTGGAATGACGAGAATAGTGTTTATGTTTACAATTAAGGAGGATTGGGTTCGGCATTTTTGTGTGTGAATCAGTTAAAATGGTGACGGTTCTAGTAAATGCTTCTAAGCAAATTGCCTAATGTTGGTAAAACTGTTAAAATACACAATGAGAGTTCCCAGAAATGATTAAGAACGTGTAATAAACACCTCAAGTACACGTAAATAGATTCTTACTACATTAACTGTCGAATTCAATCACGAAGGTTTCCCGTGGAAAGCCATGAAATGACGAAAATACTGGTAATATTTACAAATCCGGGTACTTCGGGTGGCGTTTTCAGGGGACTGTGCTTTCAATTATTAAGAGTTCATGTTTACAGAGCTCAGAATTGGTGTGTAAAGCCTTGGAATGACGAGAATAGTGTTTATGTTTACAATATAGGAGGAATGGGTTTGGAGTTTTTTTTTGTGATTCAGTTAAAATGGTGACGGTTCTTGTAAATACTTCTAAGCAAACTGCCTAATTTTGGTAAAACTGTTAAAATACACAATGCGAGTTCCCAGAAATGATTAAAAAAGTGAAAAAAAACACTTCAAGTACACGAAAACAGATTCTTACTACATTTAATGTTGTATTCAATCACGGAGGTTTCCAGGGGAAAGCTGTGGAATGACGAAAATACTGGTAATGTTTACATATCCGGGTACTTCGGGTGGCGTTTTCACAGGACTGTGCTTTCAATTATTAAGAGTTCATGTTTACAGAGCTCAGAATTGGTGTGTAAAGCCTTGGAATGACGAGAATAGTGTTTATGTTTACAATAAAGGAGGATTGGGTTCGGCATTTTTGTGTGTGAATCAGTTAAAATGGTGACGGTTCTAGTAAATACTTCTAAGCAAACTGCCTAATTTTGGTAAAACTCTTAAAATACACAATGAGAGTTCCCAGAAATGATTAAGAACGTGTAATAAACACCTCAAGTACACGTAAATAGATTCTTACTACATTTACTGTCGAATTCAATCGCAGAGTTTTCCCGTGGAAACCTGTGAAATGACGAAAATACTGGTAATGTTTACAAATCCAGGTACTTCGGGTGGCGTTTTCACAGGACTGTGCTTTCAATTATTAAGAGTTCATGTTTACAGAGCTCAGAATTGGTGTGTAAAGCCTTGGAATCACGAGAATAGTGTTTATGTTTACAATTAAGGAGGATTGGGTTCGGCATTTTTGTGTGTGAATCAGTTAAAATGGTGACGGTTCTAGTAAATGCTTCTAAGCAAACTGCCTAATTTTGGTAAAACTGTTAAAATACACAATGATAGTTCCCAGAAATGATTAAGAACGTGTAATAAACACCTCAAGTACACGTAAATAGATTCTTACTACATTAACTGTCGAATTCAATCACGAAGGTTTCCCGTGGAAAGCCATGAAATGACAAAAATACTGGTAATATTTACAAATCCGGGTACTTCCGGTGGCGTTTTCAGGGGACTGTGCTTTCAATTATTAAGAGTTCATGTTTACAGAGCTCAGAATTGGTGTGTAAAGCCTAGGAATCACGAGCATAGTTTTTATGTTTACAATTAAGGAGGATTGGGTTCGGCATTTTTGTGTGTGAATCAGTTAAAATGGTGACGGTTCTAGTAAATACTTCTAAGCAAACTGCCTAATTTTGGTAAAACTCTTAAAATACACAATGAGAGTTCCCAGAAATGATTAAGAACGTGTAATAAACACCTCAAGTACACGTAAATAGATTCTTACTACATTTACTGTCGAATTCAATCACAGAGTTTTCCCGGGGAAACCTGTGAAATGACGAAAATACTGGTAATGTTTACAAATCCGGGTACTTCCGGTGGCGTTTACACAGGACTGTGCTTTCAATTATTAAGAGTTCATGTTTACAGAGCTCAGAATTGGTGTGTAAAGCCTTGGAATGACGAGAATAGTGTTTATGTTTACAATATAGGAGGAATGGGTTTGGCGTTCTTTTTTTGTGATTCAGTTAAAATGGTGAGGGTTCTAGTAAATACTTCTAAGCAAACTGCCTAATTTTGGTAAAACTGTTAAAATACACAATGAGAGTTCCCAGAAATGATTAAGAACGTGTAATAAACACCTCAAGTACACGTAAATAGATTCTTACTACATTAACTGGCGAATTCAATCACGGAGGTTTCCCGTGGAAAGCCATGAAATGAGGAAAATACTGGTAATGTTTACAAGTCCGGGTACTTCCGGTGGCGTTTTCACGGGACTGTCCTTTCAATTATTAAGAGTTCATGTTTACAGAGCTCAGAATTGGTGTGTAAAGCCTTGGAATGACGAGAATAGTGTTTATGTTTACAATATAGGAGGAATGGGTTTGGCGTTCTTTTTTTGTGATTCAGTTAAAATGGTGAGGGTTCTAGTAAATACTTCTAAGCAAACTGCCTAATTTTTGTAAAACTGTTAAAATACACAATGATAGTTCCCAGAAATGATTAAAAACGTGAAAAAAAAAAAACTTCAAGTACACGAAAACAGATTCTTACTACATTTAATGTCGTATTCAATCACGGAGGTCTCCAGGGGAAAGCTGTGCAATGACGAAAATACTGGTAATGTTTACAAGTCCGGGTACTTCCGGTGGCGTTTTCACGGGACTGTCCTTTCAATTATTAAGAGTTCATGTTTACAGAGCTCAGAATTGGTGTGTAAAGCCTTGGAATGACGAGAATAGGGTTTATGTTTACAATTAAGGAGGATTGGGTTCGGCATTTTTGTGTGTGAATCAGTTAAAATGGTGACGGTTCTAGTAAATGCTTCTAAGCAAACTGCCTAATTTTGGTAAAACTGTTAAAATACACAATGAGAGTTCCCAGAAATGATTAAGAACGTGTAATAAACACCTCAAGTACACGTAAATAGATTCTTACTACATTAACTGTCGAATTCAATCACGAAGGTTTCCCGTGGAAAGCCATGAAATGACGAAAATACTGGCAATATTTACAAATCCGGGTACTTCGGGTGGCGTTTTCAGGGGACTGTGCTTTCAATTATTAAGAGTTCATGTTTACAGAGCTCAGAATTGGTGTGTAAAGCCTTGGAATGACGAGAATAGTGTTTATGTTTACAATATAGGAGGAATGGGTTTGGAGTTTTTTTTTTGTGATTCAGTTAAAATGGTGACGGTTCTTGTAAATACTTCTAAGCAAACTGCCTAATTTTGGTAAAACTGTTAAAATACACAATGCGAGTTCCCAGAAATGATTAAAAAAGTGAAAAAAAACACTTCAAGTACACGAAAACAGATTCTTACTACATTTAATGTTGTATTCAATCACGGAGGTTTCCAGGGGAAAGCTGTGGAATGACGAAAATACTGGTAATGTTTACATATCCGGGTACTTCGGGTGGCGTTTTCACAGGACTGTGCTTTCAATTATTAAGAGTTCATGTTTACAGAGCTCAGAATTGGTGTGTAAAGCCTTGGAATGACGAGAATAGTGTTTATGTTTACAATAAAGGAGGATTGGGTTCGGCATTTTTGTGTGTGAATCAGTTAAAATGGTGACGGTTCTAGTAAATACTTCTAAGCAAACTGCCTAATTTTGGTAAAACTCTTAAAATACACAATGAGAGTTCCCAGAAATGATTAAGAACGTGTAATAAACACCTCAAGTACACGTAAATAGATTCTTACTACATTTACTGTCGAATTCAATCGCAGAGTTTTCCCGTGGAAACCTGTGAAATGACGAAAATACTGGTAATGTTTACAAATCCAGGTACTTCGGGTGGCGTTTTCACAGGACTGTGCTTTCAATTATTAAGAGTTCATGTTTACAGAGCTCAGAATTGGTGTGTAAAGCCTTGGAATCACGAGAATAGTGTTTATGTTTACAATTAAGGAGGATTGGGTTCGGCATTTTTGTGTGTGAATCAGTTAAAATGGTGACGGTTCTAGTAAATGCTTCTAAGCAAACTGCCTAATTTTGGTAAAACTGTTAAAATACACAATGATAGTTCCCAGAAATGATTAAGACCGTGTAATAAACACCTCAAGTACACGTAAATAGATTCTTACTACATTAACTGTCGAATTCAATCACGAAGGTTTCCCGTGGAAAGCCATGAAATGACAAAAATACTGGTAATATTTACAAATCCGGGTACTTCCGGTGGCGTTTTCAGGTGACTGTGCTTTCAATTATTAAGAGTTCATGTTTACAGAGCTCAGAATTGGTGTGTAAAGCCTAGGAATCACGAGCATAGTTTTTATGTTTATAATTAAGGAGGATTGGGTTCGGCATTTTTGTGTGTGAATCAGTTAAAATGGTGACGGTTCTAGTAAATACTTCTAAGCAAACTGCCTAATTTTGGTAAAACTCTTAAAATACACAATGAGAGTTCCCAGAAATGATTAAGAACGTGTAATAAACACCTCAAGTACACGTAAATAGATTCTTACTACACTTACTGTCGAATTCAATCACAGAGTTTTCCCGGGGAAACCTGTGAAATGACGAAAATACTGGTAATGTTTACAAATCCGGGTACTTCCGGTGGCGTTTACACAGGACTGTGCTTTCAATTATTAAGAGTTCATGTTTACAGAGCTCAGAATTGGTGTGTAAAGCCTTGGAATGACGAGAATAGTGTTTATGTTTACAATATAGGAGGAATGGGTTTGGCGTTCTTTTTTTGTGATTCAGTTAAAATGGTGAGGGTTCTAGTAAATACTTCTAAGCAAACTGCCTAATTTTGGTAAAACTGTTAAAATACACAATGAGAGTTCCCAGAAATGATTAAGAACGTGTAATAAACACCTCAAGTACACGTAAATAGATTCTTACTACATTAACTGGCGAATTCAATCACGGAGGTTTCCCGTGGAAAGCCATGAAATGAGGAAAATACTGGTAATGTTTACAAGTCCGGGTACTTCCGGTGGCGTTTTCACGGGACTGTCCTTTCAATTATTAAGAGTTCATGTTTACAGAGCTCAGAATTGGTGTGTAAAGCCTTGGAATGACGAGAATAGTGTTTATGTTTACAATATAGGAGGAATGGGTTTGGCGTTCTTTTTTTGTGATTCAGTTAAAATGGTGAGGGTTCTAGTAAATACTTCTAAGCAAACTGCCTAATTTTTGTAAAACTGTTAAAATACACAATGATAGTTCCCAGAAATGATTAAAAACGTGAAAAAAAAAAACTTCAAGTACACGAAAACAGATTCTTACTACATTTAATGTCGTATTCAATCACGGAGGTCTCCAGGGGAAAGCTGTGGAATGACGAAAATACTGGTAATGTTTACAAGTCCGGGTACTTCCGGTGGCGTTTTCACGGGACTGTCCTTTCAATTATTAAGAGTTCATGTTTACAGAGCTCAGAATTGGTGTATAAAGCCTTGGAATCACGAGAATAGGGTTTATGTTTACAATTAAGGAGGATTGGGTTCGGCATTTTTGTGTGTGAATCAGTGAAAATGGTGACGGTTCTAGTAAATGCTTCTAAGCAAACTGCCTAATTTTGGTAAAACTCTTAAAATACACAATGAGAGTTCCCAGAAATGATTAAGAACGTGTAATAAACACCTCAAGTACACGTAAATATATTCTTACTACATTTACTGTCGAATTCAATCACAGAGGTTTCCCGTGGAAAGCTGTGAAATGACGAAAATACTGGTAATGTTTACAAATCCGGGTACTTCTGGTGGCGGTTTCACGGGACTGTGCTTTCAATTATTAAGAGTTCATGTTTACAGAGCTCAGAATTGGTGTGTAAAGCCTTGGAATCACGAGAATAGTGTTTATGTTTACAATTAAGGAGGATTGGGTTCGGCATTTTTGTGTGTGAATCAGTTAAAATGGTGACGGTTCTAGTAAATGCTTCTAAGCAAACTGCCTAATTTTGGTAAAACTGTTAAAATACACAATGATAGTTCCCAGAAATGATTAAGAACGTGTAATAAACACCTCAAGTACACGTAAATAGATTCTTACTACATTAACTGTCGAATTCAATCACGAAGGTTTCCCGTGGAAAGCCATGAAATGACGAAAATACTGGTAATATTTACAAATCCGGGTACTTCGGGTGGCGTTTTCAGGGGACTGTGCTTTCAATTATTAAGAGTTCATGTTTACAGAGCTCAGAATTGGTGTGTAAAGCCTAGGAATCACGAGCATAGTTTTTATGTTTACAATTAAGGAGGATTGGGTTCGGCATTTTTGTGTGTGAATCAGTTAAAATGGTGACGGTTCTAGTAAATACTTCTAAGCAAACTGCCTAATTTTGGTAAAACTCTTAAAATACACAATGAGAGTTCCCAGAAATGATTAAGAACGTGTAATAAACACCTCAAGTGCACGTAAATAGATTCTTACTACATTTACTGTCGAATTCAATCACAGAGTTTTCCCGTGGAAACCTGTGAAATGACGAAAATACTGGTAATGTTTACATATCCGGGTACTTCGGGTGGCGTTTTCACAGGACTGTGCTTTCAATTATTAAGAGTTCATGTTTACAGAGCTCAGAATTGGTGTGTAAAGCCTTGGAATGACGAGAATAGTGTTTATGTTTACAATAAAGGAGGATTGGGTTCGGCATTTTTGTGTGTGAATCAGTTAAAATGGTGACGGTTCTAGTAAATACTTCTAAGCAAACTGCCTAATTTTGGTAAAACTGTTAAAATACACAATGAGAGTTCCCAGAAATGATTAAGAACGTGTAATAAACACCTCAAGTACACGTAAATATATTCTTACTACATTTACTGTCGAATTCAATCACAGAGGTTTCCCGTGGAAAGCTGTGAAATGACGAAAATACTGGTAATGTTTACAAATCCGGGTACTTCTGGTGGCGGTTTCACGGGACTGTGCTTTCAATTATTAAGAGTTCATGTTTACAGAGCTCAGAATTGGTGTGTAAAGCCTTGGAATGACGAGAATAGTGTTTATGTTTACAATATAGGAGGAATGGTTTTGGCGTTCTTTTTTTGTGATTCAGTTAAATTGGTGACGTTTCTAGTAAATACTTCTAAGTAAACTGCCTAATTTTGGTAAAACTGTTAAAATACACAATGATAGTTCCCAGAAATGATTAAAAACGTGAAAAAAAACACTTCAAGTACACGTAAACAGATTCTTACTACATTTAATGTCGTATTCAATCACGGAGTTTTCCAGTGGAAAGCTGTGGAATGACGAAAATACTGGTAATATTTACAAGTCCTGGTACTTCCGGTGGCGTTTTCACGGGACTCTCCTTTCAATTATTAAGAGTTCATGTTTACAGAGCTCAGAATTGGTGTATAAAGCCTTGGAATCACGAGAATAGTGTTTATGTTTACAATTAAGGAGGATTGGGTTCGGCATTTTTGTGTGTGAATCAGTTAAAATGGTGACGGTTCTAGTAAATGCTTCTAAGCAAACTGCCTAATTTTGGTAAAACTGTTAAAATACACAATGAGAGTTCCCAGAAATGATTAAGAACGTGTAATAAACACCTCAAGTACACGTAAATAGATTCTTACTACATTAACTGTCTAATTCAATCACGGAGGTTTCCCGTGGAAAGCCATGAAATGACGAAAATACTGGTAAAATTTACAACTCCGGGTACTTTGGGTGGCGTTTTCACGGGACTGTGCTTTCAATTATTAAGAGTTCATGTTTACAGAGCTCAGAATTGGTGTGTAAAGCCTTGGAATGACGAGAATAGTGTTTATGTTTACAATATAGGAGGAATGGGTTTGGAGTTTTTTTTTGTGATTCAGTTAAAATGGTGACGGTTCTTGTAAATACTTCTAAGCAAACTGCCTAATTTTGGTAAAACTGTTAAAATACACAATGCGAGTTCCCAGAAATGATTACAAATGTGAAAAAAAACACTTCAAGTACACGAAAACAGATTCTTTCTACATTTAATGTTGTATTCAATCACGGAGGTTTCCAGGGGAAAGCTGTGGAATGACGAAAATACTGGTAATGTTTACAAGTCCGGGTACTTCCGGTGGCGTTTTCACAGGACTGTCCTTTCAATTATTAAGAGTTCATGTTTACAGAGCTCAGAATTGGTGTATAAAGCCTTGGAATCACGAGAATAGTGCTTATGTTTACAATTAAGGAGGATTGGGTTCGGCATTTTTGTGTGTGAATCAGTTAAAATGGTGACGGTTCTAGTAAATGCTTCTAAGCAAACTGCCTAATTTTGGTAAAACTGTTAAAATACACAATGATAGTTCCCAGAAATGATTAAGAACGTGTAATAAACACCTCAAGTACACGTAAATAGATTCTTACTACATTAACTGTCGAATTCAATCACGGAGGTTTCCCGTGGAAAGCCATGAAATGACGAAAATACTGGTAATATTTACAACAACGGGTACTTCGGGTGGCGTTTTCAGGGGACTGTGCTTTCAATTATTAAGAGTTCATGTTTACAGAGCTCAGAATTGGTGTGTAAAGCCTAGGAATCACGAGCATAGTTTTTATGTTTACAATTAAGTAGGATTGGGTTCGGCATTTTTGTGTGTGAATCAGTTAAAATGCTGACGGTTCTAGTAAATACTTCTAAGCAAACTGCCTAATTTTGGTAAAACTGTTAAAATACACAATGAGAGTTCCCAGAAATGATTAAGAACGTGTAATAAACACCTCAAGTACACGTAAATAGATTCTTACTACATTTACTGTCGAATTCAATCACAGAGGTTTCCCGTGGAAAGCTGTGAAATGACGAAAATACTGGTAATGTTTACAAATCCGGGTTCTTCTGGTGGCGTTTTCACGGGACTGTGCTTCCAATTATTAAGAGTTCATGTTTACAGAGCTCAGAATTGGTGTGTAAAGCCTTGGAATGACGAAAATAGTGTTTATGTTTACAATTAAGGAGGATTGGGTTCGGCGATTTTTTGTGTGAATCAGTTAAAATGGTGACGGTTCTAGTAAATACTTCTAAGCAAACTGCCTAATTTTGGTAAAACTGTTAAAATACACAATGATAGTTCCCAGAAATGATTAAGAACGTGTAATAAACACCTCAAGTACACGTAAATAGATTCTTACTACATTAACTGGCGAATTCAATCACAGAGGTTTCCCGTGGAAAGCCATGAAATGACGAAAATACTGGTAATGTTTACAAGTCCGGGTACTTCCGGTGGCGTTTTCACGGGACTGTCCTTTCAATTATTAAGAGTTCATGTTTACAGAGCTCAGAATTGGTGTGTAAAGCCTTGGAATGACGAGGATAGTGTTTATGTTTACAATATAGGAGGAATGGGTTTGGCGTTCTTTTTTTGTGATTCAGTTAAAATGGTGAGAGTTCTAGTAAATACTTCTTAGCAAACTGCCTAATTTTTGTAAAACTGTTAAAATACACAATGATAGTTCCCAGAAATGATTAAAAACGTGAAAAAAAAAAAACTTCAAGTACACGAAAACAGATTCTTACTACATTTAATGTCGTATTCAATCACGGAGGTCTCCAGGGGAAAGCTGTGGAATGACGAAAATACTGGTAATGTTTACAAGTCCGGGTACTTCCGGTGGCGTTTTCACGGGACTGTCCTTTCAATTATTAAGAGTTCATGTTTACAGAGCTCAGAATTGGTGTATAAAGCCTTGGAATCATGAGAATAGGGTTTATGTTTACAATTAAGGAGGATTGGGTTCGGCATTTTTGTGTGTGAATCAGTGAAAATGGTGACGGTTCTAGTAAATGCTTCTAAGCAAACTGCCTAATTTTGGTAAAACTCTTAAAATACACAATGAGAGTTCCCAGAAATGATTAAGAACGTGTAATAAACACCTCAAGTACACGTAAATAGATTCTTACTACATTTACTGTCGAATTCAATCACAGAGTTTTCCCGTGGAAACCTGTGAAATGACGAAAATACTGGTAATGTTTACATATCCGGGTACTTCGGGTGGCGTTTTCACAGGACTGTGCTTTCAATTATTAAGAGTTCATGTTTACAGAGCTCAGAATTGGTGTGTAAAGCCTTGGAATGACGAGAATAGTGTTTATGTTTACAATAAAGGAGGATTGGGTTCGGCATTTTTGTGTGTGAATCAGTTAAAATGGTGACGGTTCTAGTAAATACTTCTAAGCAAACTGCCTAATTTTGGTAAAACTCTTAAAATACACAATGAGAGTTCCCAGAAATGATTAAGAACGTGTAATAAACACCTCAAGTACACGTAAATAGATTCTTACTACATTTACTGTCGAATTCAATCACAGAGTTTTCCCGTGGAAACCTGTGAAATGACGAAAATACTGGTAATGTTTACAAATCCAGGTACTTCGGGTGGCGTTTTCACAGGACTGTGCTTTCAATTATTAAGAGTTCATGTTTACAGAGCTCAGAATTGGTGTGTAAAGCCTTGGAATGACGAGAATAGTGTTTATGTTTACAATTAAGGAGGATTGGGTTCGGCATTTTTGTGTGTGAATCACTTAAAATGGTGACGGTTCTAGTAAATGCTTCTAAGCAAACTGCCTAATTTTGGTAAAACTGTTAAAATACACAATGATAGTTCCCAGAAATGATTAAGAACGTGTAATAAACACCTCAAGTACACGTAAATAGATTCTTACTACATTAACTGTCGAATTCAATCACGAAGGTTTCCCGTGGAAAGCCATGAAATGACGAAAATACTGGTAATATTTACAAATCCGGGTACTTCGGGTGGCGTTTTCAGGGGACTGTGCTTTCAATTATTAAGAGTTCATGTTTACAGAGCTCAGAATTGGTGTGTAAAGCCTTGGAATGACGAGAATAGTGTTTATGTTTACAATTAAGGCGGATTGGGTTCGGCATTTTTGTGTGTGAATCAGTTAAAATGGTGACGGTTCTAGTAAATACTTCTAAGCAAACTGCCTAATTTTGGTGAAACTGTTAAAATACACAATGAGAGTTCCCAGAAATGATTAAGAACGTGAAAAAAAAAAACTTCAAGTACACGAAAACAGATTCTTACTACATTTAATGTCGTATTCAATCACGGAGGTCTCCAGGGGAAAGCTGTGGAATGACGAAAATACTGGTAATGTTTACAAGTCCGGGTACTTCCGGTGGCGTTTTCACGGGACTGTCCTTTCAATTATTAAGAGTTCATGTTTACAGAGCTCAGAATTGGTGTATAAAGCCTTGGAATCACGAGAATAGGGTTTATGTTTACAATTAAGGAGGATTGGGTTCGGCATTTTTGTGTGTGAATCAGTGAAAATGGTGACGGTTCTAGTAAATGCTTCTAAGCAAACTGCCTAATTTTGGTAAAACTGTTAAAATACACAATGAGAGTTCCCAGAAATGATTAAGAACGTGTAATAAACACCTCAAGTACACGTAAATAGATTCTTACTACATTAACTGGCGAATTCAATCACGGAGGTTTCCCGTGGAAAGCCATGAAATGAGGAAAATACTGGTAATGTTTACAAGTCCGGGTACTTCCGGTGGCGTTTTCACGGGACTGTCCTTTCAATTATTAAGAGTTCATGTTTACAGAGCTCAGAATTGGTGTGTAAAGCCTTGGAATGACGAGAATAGTGTTTATGTTTACAATATAGGAGGAATGGGTTTGGCGTTCTTTTTTTGTGATTCAGTTAAAATGGTGAGGGTTCTAGTAAATACTTCTAAGCAAACTGCCTAATTTTTGTAAAACTGTTAAAATACACAATGATAGTTCCCAGAAATGATTAAAAACGTGAAAAAAAAAAAACTTCAAGTACACGAAAACAGATTCTTACTACATTTAATGTCGTATTCAATCACGGAGGTCTCCAGGGGAAAGCTGTGGAATGACGAAAATACTGGTAATGTTTACAAGTCCGGGTACTTCCGGTGGCGTTTTCACGGGACTGTCCTTTCAATTATTAAGAGTTCATGTTTACAGAGCTCAGAATTGGTGTATAAAGCCTTGGAATCACGAGAATAGGGTTTATGTTTACAATTAAGGAGGATTGGGTTCGGCATTTTTGTGTGTGAATCAGTGAAAATGGTGACGGTTCTAGTAAATGCTTCTAAGCAAACTGCCTAATTTTGGTAAAACTCTTAAAATACACAATGAGAGTTCCCAGAAATGATTAAGAACGTGTAATAAACACCTCAAGTACACGTAAATATATTCTTACTACATTTACTGTCGAATTCAATCACAGAGGTTTCCCGTGGAAAGCTGTGAAATGACGAAAATACTGGTAATGTTTACAAATCCGGGTACTTCTGGTGGCGGTTTCACGGGACTGTGCTTTCAATTATTAAGAGTTCATGTTTACAGAGCTCAGAATTGGTGTGTAAAGCCTGGGAATCACGAGAATAGTGTTTATGTTTACAATTAAGGAGGATTGGGTTCGGCATTTTTGTGTGTGAATCAGTTAAAATGGTGACGGTTCTAGTAAATGCTTCTAAGCAAACTGCCTAATTTTGGTAAAACTGTTAAAATACACAATGATAGTTCCCAGAAATGATTAAGAACGTGTAATAAACACCTCAAGTACACGTAAATAGATTCTTACTACATTAACTGTCGAATTCAATCACGAAGGTTTCCCGTGGAAAGCCATGAAATGACGAAAATACTGGTAATATTTACAAATCCGGGTACTTCGGGTGGCGTTTTCAGGGGACTGTGCTTTCAATTATTAAGAGTTCATGTTTACAGAGCTCAGAATTGGTGTGTAAAGCCTAGGAATCACGAGCATAGTTTTTATGTTTACAATTAAGGAGGATTGGGTTCGGCATTTTTGTGTGTGAATCAGTTAAAATGGTGACGGTTCTAGTAAATACTTCTAAGCAAACTGCCTAATTTTGGTAAAACTCTTAAAATACACAATGAGAGTTCCCAGAAATGATTAAGAACGTGTAATAAACACCTCAAGTGCACGTAAATAGATTCTTACTACATTTACTGTCGAATTCAATCACAGAGTTTTCCCGTGGAAACCTGTGAAATGACGAAAATACTGGTAATGTTTACATATCCGGGTACTTCGGGTGGCGTTTTCACAGGACTGTGCTTTCAATTATTAAGAGTTCATGTTTACAGAGCTCAGAATTGGTGTGTAAAGCCTTGGAATGACGAGAATAGTGTTTATGTTTACAATAAAGGAGGATTGGGTTCGGCATTTTTGTGTGTGAATCAGTTAAAATGGTGACGGTTCTAGTAAATACTTCTAAGCAAACTGCCTAATTTTGGTAAAACTGTTAAAATACACAATGAGAGTTCCCAGAAATGATTAAGAACGTGTAATAAACACCTCAAGTACACGTAAATATATTCTTACTACATTTACTGTCGAATTCAATCACAGAGGTTTCCCGTGGAAAGCTGTGAAATGACGAAAATACTGGTAATGTTTACAAATCCGGGTACTTCTGGTGGCGGTTTCACGGGACTGTGCTTTCAATTATTAAGAGTTCATGTTTACAGAGCTCAGAATTGGTGTGTAAAGCCTTGGAATGACGAGAATAGTGTTTATGTTTACAATATAGGAGGAATGGTTTTGGCGTTCTTTTTTTGTGATTCAGTTAAATTGGTGACGTTTCTAGTAAATACTTCTAAGTAAACTGCCTAATTTTGGTAAAACTGTTAAAATACACAATGATAGTTCCCAGAAATGATTAAAAACGTGAAAAAAAACACTTCAAGTACACGTAAACAGATTCTTACTACATTTAATGTCGTATTCAATCACGGAGTTTTCCAGTGGAAAGCTGTGGAATGACGAAAATACTGGTAATATTTACAAGTCCTGGTACTTCCGGTGGCGTTTTCACGGGACTCTCCTTTCAATTATTAAGAGTTCATGTTTACAGAGCTCAGAATTGGTGTATAAAGCCTTGGAATCACGAGAATAGTGTTTATGTTTACAATTAAGGAGGATTGGGTTCGGCATTTTTGTGTGTGAATCAGTTAAAATGGTGACGGTTCTAGTAAATGCTTCTAAGCAAACTGCCTAATTTTGGTAAAACTGTTAAAATACACAATGAGAGTTCCCAGAAATGATTAAGAACGTGTAATAAACACCTCAAGTACACGTAAATAGATTCTTACTACATTAACTGTCTAATTCAATCACGGAGGTTTCCCGTGGAAAGCCATGAAATGACGAAAATACTGGTAAAATTTACAACTCCGGGTACTTTGGGTGGCGTTTTCACGGGACTGTGCTTTCAATTATTAAGAGTTCATGTTTACAGAGCTCAGAATTGGTGTGTAAAGCCTTGGAATGACGAGAATAGTGTTTATGTTTACAATATAGGAGGAATGGGTTTGGAGTTTTTTTTTGTGATTCAGTTAAAATGGTGACGGTTCTTGTAAATACTTCTAAGCAAACTGCCTAATTTTGGTAAAACTGTTAAAATACACAATGCGAGTTCCCAGAAATGATTACAAATGTGAAAAAAAACACTTCAAGTACACGAAAACAGATTCTTACTACATTTAATGTTGTATTCAATCACGGAGGTTTCCAGGGGAAAGCTGTGGAATGACGAAAATACTGGTAATGTTTACAAGTCCGGGTACTTCCGGTGTCGTTTTCACAGGACTGTCCTTTCAATTATTAAGAGTTCATGTTTACAGAGCTCAGAATTGGTGTATAAAGCCTTGGAATCACGAGAATAGTGCTTATGTTTACAATTAAGGAGGATTGGGTTCGGCATTTTTGTGTGTGAATCAGTTAAAATGGTGACGGTTCTAGTAAATGCTTCTAAGCAAACTGCCTAATTTTGGTAAAACTGTTAAAATACACAATGATAGTTCCCAGAAATGATTAAGAACGTGTAATAAACACCTCAAGTACACGTAAATAGATTCTTACTACATTAACTGTCGAATTCAATCACGGAGGTTTCCCGTGGAAAGCCATGAAATGACGAAAATACTGGTAATATTTACAACAACGGGTACTTCGGGTGGCGTTTTCAGGGGACTGTGCTTTCAATTATTAAGAGTTCATGTTTACAGAGCTCAGAATTGGTGTGTAAAGCCTAGGAATCACGAGCATAGTTTTTATGTTTACAATTAAGTAGGATTGGGTTCGGCATTTTTGTGTGTGAATCAGTTAAAATGCTGACGGTTCTAGTAAATACTTCTAAGCAAACTGCCTAATTTTGGTAAAACTGTTAAAATACACAATGAGAGTTCCCAGAAATGATTAAGAACGTGTAATAAACACCTCAAGTACACGTAAATAGATTCTTACTACATTTACTGTCGAATTCAATCACAGAGGTTTCCCGTGGAAAGCTGTGAAATGACGAAAATACTGGTAATGTTTACAAATCCGGGTTCTTCTGGTGGCGTTTTCACGGGACTGTGCTTCCAATTATTAAGAGTTCATGTTTACAGAGCTCAGAATTGGTGTGTAAAGCCTTGGAATGACGCAAATAGTGTTTATGTTTACAATTAAGGAGGATTGGGTTCGGCGATTTTTTGTGTGAATCAGTTAAAATGGTGACGGTTCTAGTAAATACTTCTAAGGAAACTGCCTAATTTTGGTAAAACTGTTAAAATACACAATGATAGTTCCCAGAAATGATTAAGAACGTGTAATAAACACCTCAAGTACACGTAAATAGATTCTTACTACATTAACTGGCGAATTCAATCACAGAGGTTTCCCGTGGAAAGCCATGAAATGACGAAAATACTGGTAATGTTTACAAGTCCGGGTACTTCCGGTGGCGTTTTCACGGGACTGTCCTTTCAATTATTAAGAGTTCATGTTTACAGAGCTCAGAATTGGTGTGTAAAGCCTTGGAATGACGAGGATAGTGTTTATGTTTACAATATAGGAGGAATGGGTTTGGCGTTCTTTTTTTGTGATTCAGTTAAAATGGTGAGAGTTCTAGTAAATACTTCTTAGCAAACTGCCTAATTTTTGTAAAACTGTTAAAATACACAATGATAGTTCCCAGAAATGATTAAAAACGTGAAAAAAAAAAACTTCAAGTACACGAAAACAGATTCTTACTACATTTAATGTCGTATTCAATCACGGAGGTCTCCAGGGGAAAGCTGTGGAATGACGAAAATACTGGTAATGTTTACAAGTCCGGGTACTTCCGGTGGCGTTTTCACGGGACTGTCCTTTCAATTATTAAGAGTTCATGTTTACAGAGCTCAGAATTGGTGTATAAAGCCTTGGAATCATGAGAATAGGGTTTATGTTTACAATTAAGGAGGATTGGGTTCGGCATTTTTGTGTGTGAATCAGTGAAAATGGTGACGGTTCTAGTAAATGCTTCTAAGCAAACTGCCTAATTTTGGTAAAACTCTTAAAATACACAATGAGAGTTCCCAGAAATGATTAAGAACGTGTAATAAACACCTCAAGTACACGTAAATAGATTCTTACTACATTTACTGTCGAATTCAATCACAGAGTTTTCCCGTGGAAACCTGTGAAATGACGAAAATACTGGTAATGTTTACATATCCGGGTACTTCGGGTGGCGTTTTCACAGGACTGTGCTTTCAATTATTAAGAGTTCATGTTTACAGAGCTCAGAATTGGTGTGTAAAGCCTTGGAATGACGAGAATAGTGTTTATGTTTACAATAAAGGAGGATTGGGTTCGGCATTTTTGTGTGTGAATCAGTTAAAATGGTGACGGTTCTAGTAAATACTTCTAAGCAAACTGCCTAATTTTGGTAAAACTCTTAAAATACACAATGAGAGTTCCCAGAAATGATTAAGAACGTGTAATAAACACCTCAAGTACACGTAAATAGATTCTTACTACATTTACTGTCGAATTCAATCACAGAGTTTTCCCGTGGAAACCTGTGAAATGACGAAAATACTGGTAATGTTTACAAATCCAGGTACTTCGGGTGGCGTTTTCACAGGACTGTGCTTTCAATTATTAAGAGTTCATGTTTACAGAGCTCAGAATTGGTGTGTAAAGCCTTGGAATCACGAGAATAGTGTTTATGTTTACAATTAAGGAGGATTGGGTTCGGCATTTTTGTGTGTGAATCACTTAAAATGGTGACGGTTCTAGTAAATGCTTCTAAGCAAACTGCCTAATTTTGGTAAAACTGTTAAAATACACAATGATAGTTCCCAGAAATGATTAAGAACGTGTAATAAACACCTCAAGTACACGTAAATAGATTCTTACTACATTAACTGTCGAATTCAATCACGAAGGTTTCCCGTGGAAAGCCATGAAATGACGAAAATACTGGTAATATTTACAAATCCGGGTACTTCGGGTGGCGTTTTCAGGGGACTGTGCTTTCAATTATTAAGAGTTCATGTTTACAGAGCTCAGAATTGGTGTGTAAAGCCTTGGAATGACGAGAATAGTGTTTATGTTTACAATTAAGGCGGATTGGGTTCGGCATTTTTGTGTGTGAATCAGTTAAAATGGTGACGGTTCTAGTAAATGCTTCTAAGCAAACTGCCTAATTTTGGTAAAACTGTTAAAATACACAATGAGAGTTCCCAGAAATGATTAAGAACGTGTAATAAACACCTCAAGTACACGTAAATAGATTCTTACTACATTAACTGGCGAATTCAATCACGGAGGTTTCCCGTGGAAAGCCATGAAATGAGGAAAATACTGGTAATGTTTACAAGTCCGGGTACTTCCGGTGGCGTTTTCACGGGACTGTCCTTTCAATTATTAAGAGTTCATGTTTACAGAGCTCAGAATTGGTGTGTAAAGCCTTGGAATGACGAGAATAGTGTTTATGTTTACAATATAGGAGGAATGGGTTTGGCGTTCTTTTTTTGTGATTCAGTTAAAATGGTGAGGGTTCTAGTAAATACTTCTAAGCAAACTGCCTAATTTTTGTAAAACTGTTAAAATACACAATGATAGTTCCCAGAAATGATTAAAAACGTGAAAAAAAAGAAACTTCAAGTACACGAAAACAGATTCTTACTACATTTAATGTCGTATTCAATCACGGAGGTCTCCAGGGGAAAGCTGTGGAATGACGAAAATACTGGTAATGTTTACAAGTCCGGGTACTTCCGGTGGCGTTTTCACGGGACTGTCCTTTCAATTATTAAGAGTTCATGTTTACAGAGCTCAGAATTGGTGTATAAAGCCTTGGAATCACGAGAATAGGGTTTATGTTTACAATTAAGGAGGATTGGGTTCGGCATTTTTGTGTGTGAATCAGTGAAAATGGTGACGGTTCTAGTAAATGCTTCTAAGCAAACTGCCTAATTTTGGTAAAACTCTTAAAATACACAATGAGAGTTCCCAGAAATGATTAAGAACGTGTAATAAACACCTCAAGTACACGTAAATATATTCTTACTACATTTACTGTCGAATTCAATCACAGAGGTTTCCCGTGGAAAGCTGTGAAATGACGAAAATACTGGTAATGTTTACAAATCCGGGTACTTCTGGTGGCGGTTTCACGGGACTGTGCTTTCAATTATTAAGAGTTCATGTTTACAGAGCTCAGAATTGGTGTGTAAAGCCTGGGAATCACGAGAATAGTGTTTATGTTTACAATTAAGGAGGATTGGGTTCGGCATTTTTGTGTGTGATTCAGTTAAAATGGTGACGGTTCTTGTAAATGCTTCTAAGCAAACTGCCTAATTTTGGT
Source organism: Myotis daubentonii (assembly GCF_963259705.1). Lineage (NCBI taxonomy): Eukaryota > Metazoa > Chordata > Mammalia > Chiroptera > Vespertilionidae > Myotis > Myotis daubentonii. The sequence continues at coordinate 735,349 of NC_081851.1, forward strand.
AAAACTCTTAAAATACACAATGAGAGTTCCCAGAAATGATTAAGAACGTGTAATAAACACCTCAAGTACACGTAAATAGATTCTTACTACATTTACTGTCGAATTCAATCACAGAGTTTTCCCGTGGAAACCTGTGAAATGACGAAAATACTGGTAATGTTTACATATCCGGGTACTTCGGGTGGCGTTTTCACAGGACTGTGCTTTCACTTATTAAGAGTTCATGTTTACAGAGCTCAGAATTGGTGTGTAAAGCCTTGGAATGACGAGAATAGTGTTTATGTTTACAATAAAGGAGGATTGGGTTCGGCATTTTTGTGTGTGAATCAGTTAAAATGGTGACGGTTCTAGTAAATACTTCTAAGCAAACTGCCTAATTTTGGTAAAACTCTTAAAATACACAATGAGAGTTCCCAGAAATGATTAAGAACGTGTAATAAACACCTCAAGTACACGTAAATAGATTCTTACTACATTTACTGTCGAATTCAATCACAGAGTTTTCCCGTGGAAACCTGTGAAATGACGAAAATACTGGTAATGTTTACAAATCCAGGTACTTCGGGTGGCGTTTTCACAGGACTGTGCTTTCAATTATTAAGAGTTCATGTTTACAGAGCTCAGAATTGGTGTGTAAAGCCTTGGAATCACGAGAATAGTGTTTATGTTTACAATTAAGGAGGATTGGGTTCGGCATTTTTGTGTGTGAATCAGTTAAAATGGTGACGGTTCTAGTAAATGCTTCTAAGCAAACTGCCTAATTTTGGTAAAACTGTTAAAATACACAATGATAGTTCCCAGAAATGATTAAGAACGTGTAATAAACACCTCAAGTACACGTAAATAGATTCTTACTACATTAACTGTCGAATTCAATCACGAAGGTTTCCCGTGGAAAGCCATGAAATGACGAAAATACTGGTAATATTTACAAATCCGGGTACTTCGGGTGGCGTTTTCAGGGGACTGTGCTTTCAATTATTAAGAGTTCATGTTTACAGAGCTCAGAATTGGTGTGTAAAGCCTAGGAATCACGAGCATAGTTTTTATGTTTACAATTAAGGAGGATTGGGTTCGGCATTTTTGTGTGTGAATCAGTTAAAATGGTGACGGTTCTAGTAAATGCTTCTAAGCAAACTGCCTAATTTTGGTAAAACTGTTAAAATACACAATGAGAGTTCCCAGAAATGATTAAGAACGTGTAATAAACACCTCAAGTACACGTAAATAGATTCTTACTACATTAACTGGCGAATTCAATCACGGAGGTTTCCCGTGGAAAGCCATGAAATGAGGAAAATACTGGTAATGTTTACAAGTCCGGGTACTTCCGGTGGCGTTTTCACGGGACTGTCCTTTCAATTATTAAGAGTTCATGTTTACAGAGCTCAGAATTGGTGTGTAAAGCCTTGGAATGACGAGAATAGTGTTTATGTTTACAATATAGGAGGAATGGGTTTGGCGTTCTTTTTTTGTGATTCAGTTAAAATGGTGAGGGTTCTAGTAAATACTTCTAAGCAAACTGCCTAATTTTTGTAAAACTGTTAAAATACACAATGATAGTTCCCAGAAATGATTAAAAACGTGAAAAAAAAAAAACTTTAAGTACACGAAAACAGATTCTTACTACATTTAATGTCGTATTCAATCACGGAGGTCTCCAGGGGAAAGCTGTGGAATGACGAAAATACTGGTAATGTTTACAAGTCCGGGTACTTCCGGTGGCGTTTTCACGGGACTGTCCTTTCAATTATTAAGAGTTCATGTTTACAGAGCTCAGAATTGGTGTATAAAGCCTTGGAATCACGAGAATAGGGTTTATGTTTACAATTAAGGAGGATTGGGTTCGGCATTTTTGTGTGTGAATCAGTGAAAATGGTGACGGTTCTAGTAAATGCTTCTAAGCAAACTGCCTAATTTTGGTAAAACTCTTAAAATACACAATGAGAGTTCCCAGAAATGATTAAGAACGTGTAATAAACACCTCAAGTACACGTAAATAGATTCTTACTACATTTACTGTCGAATTCAATCACAGAGTTTTCCCGTGGAAACCTGTGAAATGACGAAAATACTGGTAATGTTTACAAATCCAGGTACTTCGGGTGGCGTTTTCACAGGACTGTGCTTTCAATTATTAAGAGTTCATGTTTACAGAGCTCAGAATTGGTGTGTAAAGCCTTGGAATCACGAGAATAGTGTTTATGTTTACAATTAAGGAGGATTGGGTTCGGCATTTTTGTGTGTGAATCAGTTAAAATGGTGACGGTTCTAGTAAATGCTTCTAAGCAAACTGCCTAATTTTGGTAAAACTGTTAAAATACACAATGATAGTTCCCAGAAATGATTAAGAACGTGTAATAAACACCTCAAGTACACGTAAATAGATTCTTACTACATTAACTGTCGAATTCAATCACGAAGGTTTCCCGTGGAAAGCCATGAAATGACGAAAATACTGGTAATATTTAGAAATCCGGGTACTTCGGGTGGCGTTTTCAGGGGACTGTGCTTTCAATTATTAAGAGTTCATGTTTACAGAGCTCAGAATTGGTGTGTAAAGCCTAGGAATCACGAGCATAGTTTTTATGTTTACAATTAAGGAGGATTGGGTTCGGCATTTTTGTGTGTGAATCAGTTAAAATGGTGACGGTTCTAGTAAATGCTTCTAAGCAAACTGCCTAATTTTGGTAAAACTGTTAAAATACACAATGAGAGTTCCCAGAAATGATTAAGAACGTGTAATAAACACCTCAAGTACACGTAAATAGATTCTTACTACATTAACTGGCGAATTCAATCACGGAGGTTTCCCGTGGAAAGCCATGAAATGAGGAAAATACTGGTAATGTTTACAAGTCCGGGTACTTCCGGTGGCGTTTTCACGGGACTGTCCTTTCAATTATTAAGAGTTCATGTTTACAGAGCTCAGAATTGGTGTGTAAAGCCTTGGAATGACGAGAATAGTGTTTATGTTTACAATATAGGAGGAATGGGTTTGGCGTTCTTTTTTTGTGATTCAGTTAAAATGGTGAGGGTTCTAGTAAATACTTCTAAGCAAACTGCCTAATTTTTGTAAAACTGTTAAAATACACAATGATAGTTCCCAGAAATGATTAAAAACGTGAAAAAAAAAAAACTTCAAGTACACGAAAACAGATTCTTACTACATTTAATGTCGTATTCAATCACGGAGGTCTCCAGGGGAAAGCTGTGGAATGACGAAAATACTGGTAATGTTTACAAGTCCGGGTACTTCCGGTGGCGTTTTCACGGGACTGTCCTTTCAATTATTAAGAGTTCATGTTTACAGAGCTCAGAATTGGTGTATAAAGCCTTGGAATCACGAGAATAGTGTTTATGTTTACAATTAAGGAGGATTGGGTTCGGCATTTTTGTGTGTGAATCAGTGAAAATGGTGACGGTTCTAGTAAATGCTTCTAAGCAAACTGCCTAATTTTGGTAAAACTCTTAAAATACACAATGAGAGTTCCCAGAAATGATTAAGAACGTGTAATAAACACCTCAAGTACACGTAAATATATTCTTACTACATTTACTGTCGAATTCAATCACAGAGGTTTCCCGTGGAAAGCTGTGAAATGACGAAAATACTGGTAATGTTTACAAATCCGGGTACTTCTGGTGGCGGTTTCACGGGACTGTGCTTTCAATTATTAAGAGTTCATGTTTACAGAGCTCAGAATTGGTGTGTAAAGCCTGGGAATCACGAGAATAGTGTTTATGTTTACAATTAAGGAGGATTGGGTTCGGCATTTTTGTGTGTGAATCAGTTAAAATGGTGACGGTTCTAGTAAATGCTTCTAAGCAAACTGCCTAATTTTGGTAAAACTCTTAAAATACACAATGAGAGTTCCCAGAAATGATTAAGAACGTGTAATAAACACCTCAAGTACACGTAAATAGATTCTTACTACATTTACTGTCGAATTCAATCACAGAGTTTTCCCGTGGAAACCTGTGAAATGACGAAAATACTGGTAATGTTTACATATCCGGGTACTTCGGGTGGCGTTTTCACAGGACTGTGCTTTCAATTATTAAGAGTTCATGTTTACAGAGCTCAGAATTGGTGTGTAAAGCCTTGGAATGACGAGAATAGTGTTTATGTTTACAATAAAGGAGGATTGGGTTCGGCATTTTTGTGTGTGAATCAGTTAAAATGGTGACGGTTCTAGTAAATACTTCTAAGCAAACTGCCTAATTTTGGTAAAACTCTTAAAATACACAATGAGAGTTCCCAGAAATGATTAAGAACGTGTAATAAACACCTCAAGTACACGTAAATAGATTCTTACTACATTTACTGTCGAATTCAATCACAGAGTTTTCCCGTGGAAACCTGTGAAATGACGAAAATACTGGTAATGTTTACAAATCCAGGTACTTCGGGTGGCGTTTTCACAGGACTGTGCTTTCAATTATTAAGAGTTCATGTTTACAGAGCTCAGAATTGGTGTGTAAAGCCTTGGAATCACGAGAATAGTGTTTATGTTTACAATAAAGGAGGATTGGGTTCGGCATTTTTGTGTGTGAATCAGTTAAAATGGTGACGGTTCTAGTAAATAGTTCTAAGCAAACTGCCTAATTTTGGTAAAACTCTTAAAATACACAATGAGAGTTCCCAGAAATGATTAAGAACGTGTAATAAACACCTCAAGTACACGTAAATAGATTCTTACTACATTTACTGTCGAATTCAATCACAGAGTTTTCCCGTGGAAACCTGTGAAATGACGAAAATACTGGTAATGTTTACAAATCCAGGTACTTCGGGTGGCGTTTTCACAGGACTGTGCTTTCAATTATTAAGAGTTCATGTTTACAGAGCTCAGAACTGGTGTGTAAAGCCTTGGAATCACGAGAATAGTGTTTATGTTTACAATTAAGGAGGATTGGGTTCGGCATTTTTGTGTGTGAATCACTTAAAATGGTGACGGTTCTAGTAAATGCTTCTAAGCAAACTGCCTAATTTTGGTAAAACTGTTAAAATACACAATGATAGTTCCCAGAAATGATTAAGAACGTGTAATAAACACCTCAAGTACACGTAAATAGATTCTTACTACATTAACTGTCGAATTCAATCACGAAGGTTTCCCGTGGAAAGCCATGAAATGACGAAAATACTGGTAATGTTTACAAATCCGGGTACTTCTGGTGGCGGTTTCACGGGACTGTGCTTTCAATTATTAAGAGTTCATGTTTACAGAGCTCAGAATTGGTGTGTAAAGCCTGGGAATCACGAGAATAGTGTTTATGTTTACAATTAAGGAGGATTGGGTTCGGCATTTTTGTGTGTGAATCAGTTAAAATGGTGACGGTTCTAGTAAATGCTTCTAAGCAAACTGCCTAATTTTGGTAAAACTCTTAAAATACACAATGAGAGTTCCCAGAAATGATTAAGAACGTGTAATAAACACCTCAAGTACACGTAAATAGATTCTTACTACATTTACTGTCGAATTCAATCACAGAGTTTTCCCGTGGAAACCTGTGAAATGACGAAAATACTGGTAATGTTTACATATCCGGGTACTTCGGGTGGCGTTTTCACAGGACTGTGCTTTCAATTATTAAGAGTTCATGTTTACAGAGCTCAGAATTGGTGTGTAAAGCCTTGGAATGACGAGAATAGTGTTTATGTTTACAATAAAGGAGGATTGGGTTCGGCATTTTTGTGTGTGAATCAGTTAAAATGGTGACGGTTCTAGTAAATACTTCTAAGCAAACTGCCTAATTTTGGTAAAACTCTTAAAATACACAATGAGAGTTCCCAGAAATGATTAAGAACGTGTAATAAACACCTCAAGTACACGTAAATAGATTCTTACTACATTTACTGTCGAATTCAATCACAGAGTTTTCCCGTGGAAACCTGTGAAATGACGAAAATACTGGTAATGTTTACAAATCCAGGTACTTCGGGTGGCGTTTTCACAGGACTGTGCTTTCAATTATTAAGAGTTCATGTTTACAGAGCTCAGAATTGGTGTGTAAAGCCTTGGAATCACGAGAATAGTGTTTATGTTTACAATAAAGGAGGATTGGGTTCGGCATTTTTGTGTGTGAATCAGTTAAAATGGTGACGGTTCTAGTAAATACTTCTAAGCAAACTGCCTAATTTTGGTAAAACTCTTAAAATACACAATGAGAGTTCCCAGAAATGATTAAGAACGTGTAATAAACACCTCAAGTACACGTAAATAGATTCTTACTACATTTACTGTCGAATTCAATCACAGAGTTTTCCCGTGGAAACCTGTGAAATGACGAAAATACTGGTAATGTTTACAAATCCAGGTACTTCGGGTGGCGTTTTCACAGGACTGTGCTTTCAATTATTAAGAGTTCATGTTTACAGAGCTCAGAACTGGTGTGTAAAGCCTTGGAATCACGAGAATAGTGTTTATGTTTACAATTAAGGAGGATTGGGTTCGGCATTTTTGTGTGTGAATCACTTAAAATGGTGACGGTTCTAGTAAATGCTTCTAAGCAAACTGCCTAATTTTGGTAAAACTGTTAAAATACACAATGATAGTTCCCAGAAATGATTAAGAACGTGTAATAAACACCTCAAGTACACGTAAATAGATTCTTACTACATTAACTGTCGAATTCAATCACGAAGGTTTCCCGTGGAAAGCCATGAAATGACGAAAATACTGGTAATATTTACAAATCCGGGTACTTCGGGTGGCGTTTTCAGGGGACTGTGCTTTCAATTATTAAGAGTTCATGTTTACAGAGCTCAGAATTGGTGTGTAAAGCCTTGGAATGACGAGAATAGTGTTTATGTTTACAATTAAGGCGGATTGGGTTCGGCATTTTTGTGTGTGAATCAGTTAAAATGGTGACGGTTCTAGTAAATACTTCTAAGCAAACTGCCTAATTTTGGTAAAACTGTTAAAATACACAATGAGAGTTCCCAGAAATGATTAAGAACGTGAAAAAAAAAAACTTCAAGTACACGAAAACAGATTCTTACTACATTTAATGTCGTATTCAATCACGGAGGTCTCCAGGGGAAAGCTGTGGAATGACGAAAATACTGGTAATGTTTACAAGTCCGGGTACTTCCGGTGGCGTTTTCACGGGACTGTCCTTTCAATTATTAAGAGTTCATGTTTACAGAGCTCAGAATTGGTGTATAAAGCCTTGGAATCACGAGAATAGGGTTTATGTTTACAATTAAGGAGGATTGGGTTCGGCATTTTTGTGTGTGAATCAGTGAAAATGGTGACGGTTCTAGTAAATGCTTCTAAGCAAACTGCCTAATTTTGGTAAAACTGTTAAAATACACAATGAGAGTTCCCAGAAATGATTAAGAACGTGTAATAAACACCTCAAGTACACGTAAATAGATTCTTACTACATTAACTGGCGAATTCAATCACGGAGGTTTCCCGTGGAAAGCCATGAAATGAGGAAAATACTGGTAATGTTTACAAGTCCGGGTACTTCCGGTGGCGTTTTCACGGGACTGTCCTTTCAATTATTAAGAGTTCATGTTTACAGAGCTCAGAATTGGTGTGTAAAGCCTTGGAATGACGAGAATAGTGTTTATGTTTACAATATAGGAGGAATGGGTTTGGCGTTCTTTTTTTGTGATTCAGTTAAAATGGTGAGGGTTCTAGTAAATACTTCTAAGCAAACTGCCTAATTTTTGTAAAACTGTTAAAATACACAATGATAGTTCCCAGAAATGATTAAAAACGTGAAAAAAAAAAAACTTCAAGTACACGAAAACAGATTCTTACTACATTTAATGTCGTATTCAATCACGGAGGTCTCCAGGGGAAAGCTGTGGAATGACGAAAATACTGGTAATGTTTACAAGTCCGGGTACTTCCGGTGGCGTTTTCACGGGACTGTCCTTTCAATTATTAAGAGTTCATGTTTACAGAGCTCAGAATTGGTGTATAAAGCCTTGGAATCACGAGAATAGGGTTTATGTTTACAATTAAGGAGGATTGGGTTCGGCATTTTTGTGTGTGAATCAGTGAAAATGGTGACGGTTCTAGTAAATGCTTCTAAGCAAACTGCCTAATTTTGGTAAAACTCTTAAAATACACAATGAGAGTTCCCAGAAATGATTAAGAACGTGTAATAAACACCTCAAGTACACGTAAATATATTCTTACTACATTTACTGTCGAATTCAATCACAGAGGTTTCCCGTGGAAAGCTGTGAAATGACGAAAATACTGGTAATGTTTACAAATCCGGGTACTTCTGGTGGCGGTTTCATGGGACTGTGCTTTCAATTATTAAGAGTTCATGTTTACAGAGCTCAGAATTGGTGTGTAAAGCCTTGGAATGACGAGAATAGTGTTTATGTTTACAATATAGGAGGAATGGGTTTGGAGTTTTTTTTTGTGATTCAGTTAAAATGGTGACGGTTCTTGTAAATACTTCTAAGCAAACTGCCTAATTTTGGTAAAACTGTTAAAATACACAATGCGAGTTCCCAGAAATGATTAAAAACGTGGAAAATACTCTTCAAGTACACGTAAACAGATTCTTACTACATTTAATGTCGTATTCAAGCACGGAGGTTTCCAGGGGAAAGCTGTGGAATGACGAAAATACTGGTAATGTTTACAAGTCCGGGTACTTCCGGTGGCGTTTTCACAGGACTGTCCTTTCAATTATTAAGAGTTCATGTTTACAGAGCTCAGAATTGGTGTATAAAGCCTTGGAATCACGAGAATAGTGTTTATGTTTACAATTAAGGAGGATTGGGTTCGGCATTTTTGTGTGTGAATCAGTTAAAATGCTGACGGTTCTAGAAAATACTTCTAAGCAAACTGCCTAATTTTGGTAAAACTGTTAAAATACACAATGAGAGTTCCCAGAAATGATTAAGAACGTGTAATAAACACCTCAAGTACACGTAGATTCTTACTACATTTACTGTCGAATTCAATCACAGAGGTTTCCCGTGGAAAGCTGTGAAATGACGAAAATACTGGTAATGTTTACAAATCCGGGTTCTTCTGGTGGCGTTTTCACGGGACTGTGCTTCCAATTATTAAGAGTTCATGTTTACAGAGCTCAGAATTGGTGTGTAAAGCCTTGGAATGACGAAAATAGTGTTTATGTTTACAATTAAGGAGGATTGGGTTCGGCGATTTTTTGTGTGAATCAGTTAAAATGGTGACGGTTCTAGTAAATACTTCTAAGCAAACTGCCTAATTTTGGTAAAACTGTTAAAATACACAATGAGAGTTCCCAGAAATGATTAAGAACGTGTAATAAACACCTCAAGTACACGTAAATAGATTCTTACTACATTAACTGGCGAATTCAATCACGGAGGTTTCCCGTGGAAAGCCATGAAATGACGAAAATACTGGTAATGTTTACAAGTCCGGGTACTTCCGGTGGCGTTTTCACGGGACTGTCCTTTCAATTATTAAGAGTTCATGTTTACAGAGCTCAGAATTGGTGTGTAAAGCCTTGGAATGACGAGGATAGTGTTTATGTTTACAATATAGGAGGAATGGGTTTGGCGTTCTTTTTTTGTGATTCAGTTAAAATGGTGAGGGTTCTAGTAAATACTTCTAAGCAAACTGCCTAATTTTTGTAATACTGTTAAAATACACAATGATAGTTCCCAGAAATGATTAAAAACGTGAAAAAAAAAAAAACTTCAAGTACACGAAAACAGATTCTTACTACATTTAATGTCGTATTAATCACGGAGGTCTCCAGGGGAAAGCTGTGGAATGACGAAAATACTGGTAATGTTTACAAGTCCGGGTACTTCCGGTGGCGTTTTCACGGGACTGTCCTTTCAATTATTAAGAGTTCATGTTTACAGAGCTCAGAATTGGTGTATAAAGCCTTGGAATCATGAGAATAGGGTTTATGTTTACAATTAAGGAGGATTGGGTTCGGCATTTTTGTGTGTGAATCAGTGAAAATGGTGACGGTTCTAGTAAATGCTTCTAAGCAAACTGCCTAATTTTGGTAAAACTCTTAAAATACACAATGAGAGTTCCCAGAAATGATTAAGAACGTGTAATAAACACCTCAAGTACACGTAAATAGATTCTTACTACATTTACTGTCGAATTCAATCACAGAGTTTTCCTGTGGAAACCTGTGAAATGACGAAAATACTGGTAATGTTTACATATCCGGGTACTTCGGGTGGCGTTTTCACAGGACTGTGCTTTCAATTATTAAGAGTTCATGTTTACAGAGCTCAGAATTGGTGTGTAAAGCCTTGGAATGACGAGAATAGTGTTTATGTTTACAATAAAGGAGGATTGGGTTCGGCATTTTTGTCTGTGAATCAGTTAAAATGGTGACGGTTCTAGTAAATACTTCTAAGCAAACTGCCTAATTTTGGTAAAACTCTTAAAATACACAATGAGAGTTCCCAGAAATGATTAAGAACGTGTAATAAACACCTCAAGTACACGTAAATAGATTCTTACTACATTTACTGTCGAATTCAATCACAGAGTTTTCCCGTGGAAACCTGTGAAATGACGAAAATACTGGTAATGTTTACAAATCCAGGTACTTCGGGTGGCGTTTTCACAGGACTGTGCTTTCAATTATTAAGAGTTCATGTTTACAGAGCTCAGAATTGGTGTGTAAAGCCTTGGAATGACGAGCATAGTGTTTATGTTTACAATTAAGGAGGATTGGGTTCGGCATTTTTGTGTGTGAATCAGTTAAAATGGTGACGGTTCTAGTAAATGCTTCTAAGCAAACTGCCTAATTTTGGTAAAACTGTTAAAATACACAATGATAGTTCCCAGAAATGATTAAGAACGTGTAATAAACACCTCAAGTACACGTAAATAGATTCTTACTACATTAACTGTCGAATTCAATCACGAAGGTTTCCCGTGGAAAGCCATGAAATGACGAAAATACTGGTAATATTTACAAATCTGGGTACTTCGGGTGGCGTTTTCAGGGGACTGTGCTTTCAATTATTAAGAGTTCATGTTTACAGAGCTCAGAATTGGTGTGTAAAGCCTTGGAATGACGAGAATAGTGTTTATGTTTACAATTAAGGCGGATTGGGTTCGGCATTTTTGTGTGTGAATCAGTTAAAATGGTGACGGTTCTAGTAAATACTTCTAAGCAAACTGCCTAATTTTGGTAAAACTGTTAAAATACACAATGAGAGTTCCCAGAAATGATTAAGAACGTGAAAAAAAAAAACTTCAAGTACACGAAAACAGATTCTTACTACATTTAATGTCGTATTAATCACGGAGGTCTCCAGGGGAAAGCTGTGGAATGACGAAAATACTGGTAATGTTTACAAGTCCGGGTACTTCCGGTGGCGTTTTCACGGGACTGTCCTTTCAATTATTAAGAGTTCATGTTTACAGAGCTCAGAATTGGTGTATAAAGCCTTGGAATCACGAGAATAGGGTTTATGTTTACAATTAAGGAGGATTTTGTTCGGCATTTTTGTGTGTGAATCAGTGAAAATGGTGACGGTTCTAGTAAATGCTTCTAAGCAAACTGCCTAATTTTGGTAAAACTCTTAAAATACACAATGAGAGTTCCCAGAAATGATTAAGAACGTGTAATAAACACCTCAAGTACACGTAAATATATTCTTACTACATTTACTGTCGAATTCAATCACAGAGGTTTCCCGTGGAAAGCTGTGAAATGACGAAAATACTGGTAATGTTTACAAATCCGGGTACTTCTGGTGGCGGTTTCACGGGACTGTGCTTTCAATTATTAAGAGTTCATGTTTACAGAGCTCAGAATTGGTGTGTAAAGCCTTGGAATGACGAGAATAGTGTTTATGTTTACAATATAGGAGGAATGGTTTTGGCGTTCTTTTTTTGTGATTCAGTTAAATTGGTGACGTTTCTAGTAAATACTTCAAAGTAAACTGCCTAATTTTGGTAAAACTGTTAAAATACACAATGATAGTTCCCAGAAATGATTAAAAACGTGAAAAAAAACACTTCAAGTACACGTAAACAGATTCTTACTACATTTAATGTCGTATTCAATCACGGAGTTTTCCAGGGGAAAGCTGTGGAATGACGAAAATACTGGTAATATTTACAAGTCCTGGTACTTCCGGTGGCGTTTTCACGGGACTGTCCTTTCAATTATTAAGAGTTCATGTTTACAGCGCTCAGAATTGGTGTATAAAGCCTTGGAATCACAAGAATAGTGTTTATGTTTACAATTAAGGAGGATTGGGTTCGGCATTTTTGTGTGTGAATCAGTTAAAATGGTGACGGTTCTAGTAAATGCTTCTAAGCAAACTGCCTAATTTTGGTAAAACTGTTAAAATACACAATGAGAGTTCCCAGAAATGATTAAGAACGTGTAATAAACACCTCAAGTACACTTAAATAGATTCTTACTACATTAACTGTCGAATTCAATCACGGAGGTTTCCCGTGGAAAGCCATGAAATGACGAAAATACTGGTAAAATTTACAACTCCGGGTACTTTGGGTGGCGTTTTCACGGGACTGTGCTTTCAATTATTAAGAGTTCATGTTTACAGAGCTCAGAATTGGTGTGTAAAGCCTTGGAATGACGAGAATAGTGTTTATGTTTACAATATAGGAGGAATGGGTTTGGAGTTTTTTTTTGTGATTCAATTAAAATGGTGACGGTTCTTGTAAATACTTCTAAGCAAACTGCCTAATTTTGGTAAAACTGTTAAAATACACAATGCGAGTTCCCAGAAATGATGAAAAACGTGAAAAAAAACACTTCAAGTACACGAAAACAGATTCTTACTACATTTAATGTTGTATTCAATCACGGAGGTTTCCAGGGGAAAGCTGTGGAATGACGAAAATACTGGTAATGTTTACAAGTCCGGGTACTTCCGGTGGCGTTTTCACAGGACTGTCCTTTCAATTATTAAGAGTTCATGTTTACAGAGCTCAGAATTGGTGTCTAAAGCCTTTGAATCACGAGAATAGTTTTTGTGTTTACAATTTAGGAGGATTGGCTTTGGCGTTTTTTTTGTGTGAATCAGTTAAAATGGTGGCGGTTCCAGTAAATACTTCTAAGCAAACTGTCTAATTGTGGTAAAATTGTTAAAATACACAATGAGAGTTCCCAGAAATGATTAAGAACGTATAATAAACCCCTCAAGTACACGTAAATAGATTCTTACTACCTTTCCTGTCGAATTCAATCACGGAGGTTTCCCGTGGAAAGCTGTGAAATGACGAAAATACTGGTAATGTTTCCAAGTCCGGGTACTTCTGGTGGCGTTTTCACGGGACTGTGCTTTCAATTATTACGAGTTCATGTTTACAGAGCTCAGATTTGGTGTCTAAAGCCTTGGAATGACGAGAATAGTTTTTATGTTTACAATTTTGGAGGATTGGCTTTGGCTTTTTTTTGTGTGAATCAATTAAAATGGTGGCGGTTCCAGTAAATACTTCTAAGCAAACTGTCTAATTGTGGTAAAACTGTTAAAATACACAATGATAGTTCACAGAAATGATTAAGAACGTGTAATAAACACCTCAAGTACACGTAAATAGATTCTTACTACATTCACTGTCGAATTCAATCACGGAGGTTTCGAGTGGAAAGCTGTGAAATGACGAAAATACTGGTAATGTTTACAAGTACGGGTACTTCTGGTGGCGTTTTCACGGGACTGTGCTTTCAAATATTAAGAGTTCATGTTTACAGAGCTCAGAATTGGTGTCTAAAGCCTTTGAATCACGAGAATAGTTTTTGTGTTTACAATTTAGGAGGATTGGCTTTGGCGTTTTTTTTGTGTGAATCAGTTAAAATGGTGGCGGTTCCAGTAAATACTTCTAAGCAAACTGTCTAATTGTGGTAAAACTGTTAAAATACACAATGAGAGTTCCCAGAAATGATTAAGAACGTGTAATAAACCCCTCAAGTACACGTAAATAGATTCTTACTACCTTTCCTGTCGAATTCAATCACGGAGGTTTCCCGTGGAAACCTGTGAAATGACGAAAATACTGGTAATGTTTCCAAGTCCGGGTACTTCTGGTGGCGTTTTCACGGGACTGTGCTTTCAATTATTACGAGTTCATGTTTACAGAGCTCAGATTTGGTGTCTAAAGCCTTGCAATGACGAGAATAGTTTTTATGTTTACAATTTTGGAGGATTGGCTTTGGCTTTTTTTTGTGTGAATCAATTAAAATGGTGGCGGTTCCAGTAAATACTTCTAAGCAAACTGTCTAATTGTGGTAAAACTGTTAAAATACACAATGATAGTTCACAGAAATGATTAAGAACGTGTAATAAACACCTCAAGTACACGTAAATAGATTCTTACTACCTTTACTGTCGAATTCAATCACGGAGGTTTCGAGTGGAAAGCTGTGAAATGACGAAAATACTGGTAATGTTTACAAGTACGGGTACTTCTGGTGGCGTTTTCACGGGACTGTGCTTTCAAATATTAAGAGTTCATGTTTACAGAGCTCAGAATTGGTGTCTAAAGCCTTTGAATCACGAGAATAGTTTTTGTGTTTACAATTTAGGAGGATTGGCTTTGGCGTTTTTTTTTGTGTGAATCAGTTAAAATGGTGGCGGTTCCAGTAAATACTTCTAAGCAAAATGTCTAATTGTGGTAAAACTGTTAAAATACACAATGAGAGTTCCCAGAAATGATTAAGAACGTGTAATAAACCCCTCAAGTACACGTAAATAGATTCTTACTACCTTTCCTGTCGAATTCAATCACGGAGGTTTCGAGTGGAAAGCTGTGAAATGACGAAAATACTGGTAATATTGACAATTCCGGATACTTCGGGTGGATTTTCACGGGACTGTGCTTTCAAATATTAAGAGATCATGTTTACAGAGCTCAGAATTGGTGTCTAAAGCCGTGGAATGAGGAGAATATTGTTTATGTTTACAATTTAGGAGGATTGGCTTCGGCGCTTTTTTGTGCGTATCATTTAACATGGTGACGGTTCAAGGAAATACTTCTAAGCAAACTGTCTAATTGTGGTAAAACTGTTAAAATACACAATGAGAGTTCCCAGAAATGATTAAGAACATTTAATAAACACCTCAAGTACACGTAAATAGATTCTTACTACATTTACTGTCGAATTCAATCACGGAGGTTTCGAGTGGAAAGCTGTGAAATGACGAAAATACTGGTAATGTTTACAAGTACGGGTACTTCTGGTGGCGTTTTCACGGGACTGTGCTTTCAAATATTAAGAGTTCATGTTTACAGAGCTCAGAATTGGTGTCTAAAGCCTTTGAATCACGAGAATAGTTTTTGTGTTTACAATTTAGGAGGATTGGCTTTGGCGTTTTTTTTTGTGTGAATCAGTTAAAATGGTGGCGGTTCCAGTAAATACTTCTAAGCAAACTGTCTAATTGTGGTAAAACTGTTAAAATACACAATGAGAGTTCCCAGAAATGATTAAGAACGTGTAATAAACCACTCAAGTACACGTAAATTGATTCTTACTACATTTACTGTCGAATTCAATCACGGAGGTTTCGAGTGGAAAGCTGTGAAATGACGAAAATACTGGTAATATTGACAATTCCGGATACTTCGGGTGGATTTTCACGGGACTGTGCTTTCAAATAGTAAGAGTTCATGTTTACAGAGCTCAGAATTGGTGTCTAAAGCCTTGGAATGACGAGAATAGTTTTTATGTTTACAATTTAGGAGGATTGGCTTTGGCTTTTTTTGTGTGTGAATCAGTTAAAATGGTGGCGGTTCCAGTAAATACTTCTAAGCAAACTGTCTAATTGTGGTAAAACTGTTAAAATACACAATGAGAGTTCCCAGAAATGATTAAGAACGTGTAATAAACATCTCAAGTACACGTAAATAGATTCTTACTACATTTACTGTCGAATTCAACACGGAGGTTTCCAGTGGAAAGCTGTGAAATGACGAAAATACTGGTAATGTTTACAAGTACGGGTACTTCTGGTGGCGTTTTCAGGGGACTGTGCTTTCAAATATTAAGAGTTCATGTTTACAGAGCTCAGAATTGGTGTCTAAAGCCTTTGAATGAGGAGAATAGTTTTTGTGTTTACAATTTAGGAGGATTGGCTTTGGCGTTTTTTTTGTGTGAATCAGTTAAAATGGTGGCGGTTCCAGTAAATACTTCTAAGCAAACTGTCTAATTGTGGTAAAACTGTTAAAATACACAATGAGAGTTCCCAGAAATGATAAAGAACGTGTAATAAACATCTCAAGTACACGTAAATAGATCCTTAATACATTTACTGTCGAATTCAACACGGAGGTTTCCAGTGGAAAGCTGTGAAATGACGAAAATACTGGTAATGTTTACAAGTACGGGTACTTCTGGTGGCGTTTTCACGGGACTGTGCTTTCAAATATTAAGAGTTCATGTTTACAGAGCTCAGAATTGGTGTCTAAAGCCTTTGAATCACGAGAATAGTTTTTGTGTTTACAATTTAGGAGGATTGGCTTTGGCGTTTTTTTTGTGTGAATCAGTTAAAATGGTGGCGGTTCCAGTAAATACTTCTAAGCAAACTGTCTAATTGTGGTAAAACTGTTAAAATACACAATGAGAGTTCCCAGAAATGATTAAGAACGTGTAATAAACCCCTCAAGTACACGTAAATAGATTCTTACTACCTTTCCTGTCGAATTCAATCACGAAGGTTTCCCGTGGAAACCTGTGAAATGACGAAAATACTGGTAATGTTTCCAAGTCCGGGTACTTCTGGTGGCGTTTTACGGGACTGTGCTTTCAATTATTACGAGTTCATGTTTACAGAGCTCAGATTTGGTGTCTAAAGCCTTGCAATGACGAGAATAGTTTTTATGTTTACAATTTTGGAGGATTGGCTTTGGCTTTTTTTTGTGTGAATCAATTAAAATGGTGGCGGTTCCAGTAAATACTTCTAAGCAAACTGTCTAATTGTGGTAAAACTGTTAAAATACACAATGATAGTTCACAGAAATGATTAAGAACGTGTAATAAACACCTCAAGTACACGTAAATAGATTCTTACTACCTTTACTGTCGAATTCAATCACGGAGGTTTCGAGTGGAAAGCTGTGAAATGACGAAAATACTGGTAATGTTTACAAGTACGGGTACTTCTGGTGGCGTTTTCACGGGACTGTGCTTTCAAATATTAAGAGTTCATGTTTACAGAGCTCAGAATTGGTGTCTAAAGCCTTTGAATCACGAGAATAGTTTTTGTGTTTACAATTTAGGAGGATTGGCTTTGGCGTTTTTTTTTGTGTGAATCAGTTAAAATGGTGGCGGTTCCAGTAAATACTTCTAAGCAAAATGTCTAATTGGGGTAAAACTGTTAAAATACACAATGAGAGTTCCCAGAAATGATTAAGAACGTGTAATAAACCCCTCAAGTACACGTAAATAGATTCTTACTACCTTTCCTGTCGAATTCAATCACGGAGGTTTCGAGTGGAAAGCTGTGAAATGACGAAAATACTGGTAATATTGACAATTCCGGATACTTCGGGTGGATTTTCACGGGACTGTGCTTTCAAATATTAAGAGATCATGTTTACAGAGCTCAGAATTGGTGTCTAAAGCCGTGGAATGAGGAGAATATTGTTTATGTTTACAATTTAGGAGGATTGGCTTCGGCGCTTTTTTGTGCGTATCATTTAACATGGTGACGGTTCAAGGAAATACTTCTAAGCAAACTGTCTAATTGTGGTAAAACTGTTAAAATACACAATGAGAGTTCCCAGAAATGATTAAGAACATTTAATAAACACCTCAAGTACACGTAAATAGATTCTTACTACATTTACTGTCGAATTCAATCACGGAGGTTTCGAGTGGAAAGCTGTGAAATGACGAAAATACTGGTAATGTTTACAAGTACGGGTACTTCTGGTGGCGTTTTCACGGGACTGTGCTTTCAAATATTAAGAGTTCATGTTTACAGAGCTCAGAATTGGTGTCTAAAGCCTTTGAATCACGAGAATAGTTTTTGTGTTTACAATTTAGGAGGATTGGCTTTGGCGTTTTTTTTGTGTGAATCAGTTAAAATGGTGGCGGTTCCAGTAAATACTTCTAAGCAAACTGTCTAATTGTGGTAAAACTGTTAAAATACACAATGAGAGTTCCCAGAAATGATTAAGAACGTGTAATAAACCCCTCAAGTACACGTAAATTGATTCTTACTACATTTACTGTCGAATTCAATCACGGAGGTTTCGAGTGGAAAGCTGTGAAATGACGAAAATACTGGTAATATTGACAATTCCGGATACTTCGGGTGGATTTTCACGGGACTGTGCTTTCAAATAGTAAGAGTTCATGTTTACAGAGCTCAGAATTGGTGTCTAAAGCCTTGGAATGACGAGAATAGTTTTTATGTTTACAATTTAGGAGGATTGGCTTTGGCTTTTTTTGTGTGTGAATCAGTTAAAATGTTGGCGGTTCCAGTAAATACTTCTAAGCAAACTGTCTAATTGTGGTAAAACTGTTAAAATACACAATGAGAGTTCCCAGAAATGATTAAGAACGTGTAATAAACATCTCAAGTATACGTAAATAGATTCTTACTACATTTACTGTCGAATTCAACACGGAGGTTTCCAGTGGAAAGCTGTGAAATGACGAAAATACTGGTAATGTTTACAAGTACGGGTACTTCTGGTGGCGTTTTCACGGGACTGTGCTTTCAAATATTAAGAGTTCATGTTTACAGAGCTCAGAATTGGTGTCTAAAGCCTTTGAATGAGGAGAATAGTTTTTGTGTTTACAATTTAGGAGGATTGGCTTTGGCGTTTTTTTTGTGTGAATCAGTTAAAATGGTGGCGGTTCCAGTAAATACTTCTAAGCAAACTGTCTAATTGTGGTAAAACTGTTAAAATACACAATGAGAGTTCCCAGAAATGATAAAGAACGTGTAATAAACATCTCAAGTACACGTAAATAGATCCTTAATACATTTACTGTCGAATTCAACACGGAGGTTTCCAGTGGAAAGCTGTGAAATGACGAAAATACTGGTAATGTTTACAAGTACGGGTACTTCTGGTGGCGTTTTCACAGGACTGTGCTTTCAAATATTAAGAGTTCATGTTTACAGAGCTCAGAATTGGTGTCTAAAGCCTTTGAATCACGAGAATAGTTTTTGTGTTTACAATTTAGGAGGATTGGCTTTGGCGTTTTTTTTGTGTGAATCAGTTAAAATGGTGGCGGTTCCAGTAAATACTTCTAAGCAAACTGTCTAATTGTGGTAAAACTGTTAAAATACACAATGATAGTTCCCAGAAATAATTAAGAACGTGTAATAAACACCTCAAGTACACGTAAATAGATTCTTACTACATTTACTGTCGAATTCAATCACGGAGGTTTCGAGTGGAAAGCTGTGAAATGACGAAAATACTGGTAATATTGACAATTACGGATACTTCGGGTGGATTTTCACGGGACTGTGCTTTCAAATAGTAAGAGTTCATGTTTACAGACCTCAGAATTGGTGTCTAAAGCCTTGGAATGACGAGAATAGTTTTTATGTTTACAATTTAGGAGGATTGGCTTTGGCTTTTTTTGTGTGTGACTCAGTTAAAATGGTGGCGGTTCCAGTAAATACTTCTAAGCAAACTGTCTAATTGTGGTAAAACTGTTAAAATACACAATGAGAGTTCCCAGAAATGATTAAGAACGTGTAATAAACCCCTCAAGTACACGTAAATAGATTCTTACTACATTTACTGTCGAATTCAATCACGTAGGTTTCCAGTGGAAAGCTGTGAAATGACGAAAATACTGGTAATGTTTACAAGTCCGGGTACTTCGGGTGGCGTTTTCACGGGACTGTGCTTTCAATTATTACGAGTTCATGTTTACAGAGCTCAGAATTGGTGTCTAAAGCCTTTGAATGACGAGAATAGTTTTTTTGTTTACAATTTAGGAGGATTGGCTTTGGCTTTTTTTTGTGTGAATCAGTTAAAATGGTGGCGGTTCCAGTAAATACTTCTAAGCAAACTGTCTAATTGTGGTAAAACTGTTAAAATACACAATGAGAGTTCCCAGAAATGATTAAGAACGTGTAATAAACATCTCAAGTACACGTAAATAGATTCTTACTACATTTACTGTCGAATTCAACACGGAGGTTTCCAGTGGAAAGCTGTGAAATGACTAAAATACTGGTAATGTTTACAAGTACGGGTACTTCTGGTGGCGTTTTCACGGGACTGTGCTTTCAAATATTAAGAGTTCATGTTTACAGAGCTCAGAATTGGTGCCTACAGCCTTTGAATCACGAGAATAGTTTTTATGTTTACAATTTAAGAGGATTGGCTTTGGCGTATTTTTTTGTGAATCAGTTAAAATGGTGGCGGTTCCACTAAAAAGTTCTAAGCAAACTGTCTAATTGTGGTAAAACTGTTAAAATACACAATGATAGTTCCCAGAAATAATTAAGAACGTGTAATAAACACCTCAAGTACACGTAAATAGATTCTTACTACATTTACTGTCGAATTCAATCACGGAGGTTTCGAGTGGAAAGCTGTGAAATGACGAAAATACTGGTAATATTGACAATTCCGGATACTTCGGGTGGATTTTCACGGGACTGTGCTTTCAAATAGTAAGAGTTCATGTTTACAGAGCTCAGAATTGGTGTCTAAAGCCTTGGAATGACGAGAATAGTTTTTATGTTTACAATTTAGGAGGATTGGCTTTGGCTTTTTTTGTGTGTGAATCAGTTAAAATGGTGGCGGTTCCAGTAAATACTTCTAAGCAAACTGTCTAATTGTGGTAAAACTGTTAAAATACACAATGAGAGTTCCCAGAAATGATTAAGAACGTGTAATAAACATCTCAAGTACACGTAAATAGATTCTTACTACATTTACTGTCGAATTCAACACGGAGGTTTCCAGTGGAAAGCTGTGAAATGACGAAAATACTGGTAATGTTTACAAGTACGGGTACTTCTGGTGGCGTTTTCAGGGGACTGTGCTTTCAAATATTAAGAGTTCATGTTTACAGAGCTCAGAATTGGTGTCTAAAGCCTTTGAATGAGGAGAATAGTTTTTGTGTTTACAATTTAGGAGGATTGGCTTTGGCGTTTTTTTTGTGTGAATCAGTTAAAATGGTGGCGGTTCCAGTAAATACTTCTAAGCAAACTGTCTAATTGTGGTAAAACTGTTAAAATACACAATGAGAGTTCCCAGAAATGATAAAGAACGTGTAATAAACATCTCAAGTACACGTAAATAGATCCTTAATACATTTACTGTCGAATTCAACACGGAGGTTTCCAGTGGAAAGCTGTGAAATGACGAAAATACTGGTAATGTTTACAAGTCCGGGTACTTCTGGTGGCGTTTTCACGGGACTGTGCTTTCAAATATTAAGAGTTCATGTTTACAGAGCTCAGAATTGGTGCCTACAGCCTTTGAATCACGAGAATAGTTTTTATATTTACAATTTAAGAGGATTGGCTTTGGCGTATTTTTTTGTGAATCAGTTAAAATGGTGGCGGTTCCACTAAAAAGTTCTAAGCAAACTGTCTAATTGTGGTAAAACTGTTAAAATACACAATGATAGTTCCCAGAAATAATTAAGAACGTGTAATAAACACCTCAAGTACACGTAAATAGATTCTTACTACATTTACTGTCGAATTCAATCACGGAGGTTTCGAGTGGAAAGCTGTGAAATGACGAAAATACTGGTAATATTGACAATTCCGGATACTTCGGGTGGATTTTCACGGGACTGTGCTTTCAAATAGTAAGAGTTTATGTTTACAGAGCTCAGAATTGGTGTCTAAAGCCTTTGAATCACGAGAATAGTTTTTATGTTTACAATTTAGGAGGATTGGCTTTGGCTTTTTTTGTGTGTGAATCAGTTAAAATGGTGGCGGTTCCAGTAAATACTTCTAAGCAAACTGTCTAATTGTGGTAAAACTGTTAAAATACACAATGAGAGTTCCCAGAAATGATTAAGAACGTGTAATAAACATCTCAAGTACACGTAAATAGATTCTTACTACATTTACTGTCGAATTCAACACGGAGGTTTCCAGTGGAAAGCTGTGAAATGACGAAAAATACTTGTAATGTTTACAAGTACGGGTACTTCTGGTGGCGTTTTCAGGGGACTGTGCTTTCAAATATTAAGAGTTCATGTTTACAGAGCTCAGAATTGGTGTCTAAAGCCTTTGAATGAGGAGAATAGTTTTTGTGTTTACAATTTAGGAGGATTGGCTTTGGCGTTTTTTTTGTGTGAATCAGTTAAAATGGTGGCGGTTCCAGTAAATACTTCTAAGCAAACTGTCTAATTGTGGTAAAACTGTTAAAATACACAATGAGAGTTCCCAGAAATGATAAAGAACGTGTAATAAACATCTCAAGTACACGTAAATAGATCCTTAATACATTTACTGTCGAATTCAACACGGAGGTTTCCAGTGGAAAGCTGTGAAATGACGAAAATACTGGTAATGTTTACAAGTCCGGGTACTTCTGGTGGCGTTTTCACGGGACTGTGCTTTCAAATATTAAGAGTTCATGTTTACAGAGCTCAGAATTGGTGCCTACAGCCTTTGAATCACGAGAATAGTTTTTATGTTTACAATTTAAGAGGATTGGCTTTGGCGTATTTTTTTGTGAATCAGTTAAAATGGTGGCGGTTCCACTAAAAAGTTCTAAGCAAACTGTCTAATTGTGGTAAAACTGTTAAAATACACAATGATAGTTCCCAGAAATAATTAAGAACGTGTAATAAACACCTCAAGTACACGTAAATAGATTCTTACTACATTTACTGTCGAATTCAATCACGGAGGTTTCGAGTGGAAAGCTGTGAAATGACGAAAATACTGGTAATATTGACAATTCCGGATACTTCGGGTGGATTTTCACGGGACTGTGCTTTCAAATAGTAAGAGTTTATGTTTACAGAGCTCAGAATTGGTGTCTAAAGCCTTTGAATCACGAGAATAGTTTTTATGTTTACAATTTAGGAGGATTGGCTTTGGCTTTTTTTGTGTGTGAATCAGTTAAAATGGTGGCGGTTCCAGTAAATACTTCTAAGCAAACTGTCTAATTGTGGTAAAACTGTTAAAATACACAATGAGAGTTCCCAGAAATGATTAAGAACGTGTAATAAACATCTCAAGTACACGTAAATAGATTCTTACTACATTTACTGTCGAATTCAACACGGAGGTTTCCAGTGGAAAGCTGTGAAATGACGAAAAATACTTGTAATGTTTACAAGTACGGGTACTTCTGGTGGCGTTTTCAGGGGACTGTGCTTTCAAATATTAAGAGTTCATGTTTACAGAGCTCAGAATTGGTGTCTAAAGCCTTTGAATGAGGAGAATAGTTTTTGTGTTTACAATTTAGGAGGATTGGCTTTGGCGTTTTTTTTGTGTGAATCAGTTAAAATGGTGGCGGTTCCAGTAAATACTTCTAAGCAAAATGTCTAATTGTGGTAAAACTGTTAAAATACACAATGATAGTTCCCAGAAATGATTAAGAACGTGTAATAAACCCCTCAAGTACACGTAAATAGATTCTTACTACATTTACTGTCGAATTCAATCACATAGGTTTCCAGTGGAAAGCTGTGAAATGACGAAAATCCTGGTAATGTTTACAAGTCCGGGTACTTCCGGTGGCGTTTTCACGGGACTGAGCTTTCAATTATTACGAGTTCATGTTTACAGAGCTCAGAATTGGTGTCTAAAGCCTTTGAATGACGAGAATAGTTTTTTTGTTTAGAATTTAGGAGGATTGGCTTTGGCTTTTTTTTGTGTGAATCAGTTAAAATGGTGGCGGTTCCAGTAAATACTTCTAAGCAAACTGTCTAATTGTGGTAAAACTGTTAAAATACACAATGAGAGTTCCCAGAAATGATTAAGAACGTGTAAAAAACATCTCAAGTACACGTAAATAGATTCTTACTACATTTACTGTCGAATTCAATCACGGAGGTTTCGAGTGGAAAGCTGTGAAATGACGAAAATACTGGTAATGTTTACAAGTACGGGTACTTCTGGAGGCGTTTTCACGGGACTGTGCTTTCAAATATTAAGAGTTCATGTTTACAGAGCTCAGAATTGGTGTCTAAAGCCTTTGAATCACGAGAATAGTTTTTATGTTTACAATTTAGGAGGATTGGCTTTGGCGTTTTTTTTGTGTGAATCAGTTAAAATGGTGGCGGTTCCAGTAAACAGTTCTAAGCAAACTGTCTAATTGTGGTAAAACTGTTAAAATACACAATGATAGTTCCCAGAAATGATTAAGAACGTGTAATAAACCCCCCAAGTACACGTAAATAGATTCTTACTACCTTTACTGTCGAATTCAATCACGGAGGTTTCCAGTGGAAAGCTGTGAAATGACGAAAATACTGGTAATGTTTACAAGTCCGGGTACTTCGGGTGGCGTTTTCATGGGACTTTGCTTTCAATTATTAAGAGTTCATGTTTACAGAGCTCAGAATTGGTGTCTAAATCCGTGGAATGAGGAGAATATTGTTTATGTTTACAATTTAGGAGGATTGGCTTCGGCGCTTTTTTGTGCGTATCATTTAACATGGTGACGGTTCAAGGAAATACTTCTAAGCAAACTGTCTAATTGTGGTAAAACTGTTAAAATACACAATGAGAGTTCCCAGAAATGATTAAGAACGTTTAATAAACACCTCAAGTACACGTAAATAGATTCTTACTACATTTACTGTCGAATTCAATCACGGAGTTTTCGAGTGGAAAGCTGTGAAATGACGAAAATACTGGTAATGTTTACAAGTACGGGTACTTCTGGTGGCGTTTTCACGGGACTGTGCTTTCAAATATTAAGAGTTCATGTTTACAGAGCTAAGAATTGGTGTCTAAAGCCTTTGAATCACGAGAATAGTTTTTGTGTTTACAATTTAGGAGGATTGGCTTTGGCGTTTTTTTTGTGTGAATCAGTTAAAATGGTGGCGGTTCCAGTAAATACTTCTAAGCAAACTGTCTAATTGTGGTAAAACTGTTAAAATACACAATGAGAGTTCCCAGAAATGATTAAGAACGTATAATAAACCCCTCAAGTACACGTAAATAGATTCTTACTACCTTTCCTGTCGAATTCAATCACAGAGGTTTCCCGTGGAAAGCTGTGAAATGACGAAAATACTGGTAATGTTTCCAAGTCCGGGTACTTCTGGTGGCGTTTTCACGGGACTGTGCTTTCAATTATTACGAGTTCATGTTTACAGAGCTCAGATTTGGTGTCTAAAGCCTTGGAATGACGAGAATAGTTTTTATGTTTACAATTTTGGAGGATTGGCTTTGGCTTTTTTTTGTGTGAATCAATTAAAATGGTGGCGGATCCAGTAAATACTTCTAAGCAAACTGTCTAATTGTGGTAAAACTGTTAAAATACACAATGATAGTTCACAGAAATGATTAAGAACGTGTAATAAACACCTCAAGTACACGTAAATAGATTCTTACTACATTCACTGTCGAATTCAATCACGGAGGTTTCGAGTGGAAAGCTGTGAAATGACGAAAATACTGGTAATGTTTACAAGTACGGGTACTTCTGGTGGCGTTTTCACGGGACTGTGCTTTCAAATATTAAGAGTTCATGTTTACAGAGCTCAGAATTGGTGTCTAAAGCCTTTGAATCACGAGAATAGTTTTTGTGTTTACAATTTAGGAGGATTGGCTTTGGCGTTTTTTTTGTGTGAATCAGTTAAAATGGTGGCGGTTCCAGTAAATACTTCTAAGCAAACTGTCTAATTGTGGTAAAACTGTTAAAATACACAATGAGAGTTCCCAGAAATGATTAAGAACGTGTAATAAACCCCTCAAGTACACGTAAATAGATTCTTACTACCTTTCCTGTCGAATTCAATCACGGAGGTTTCCCGTGGAAAGCTGTGAAATGACGAAAATACTGGTAATGTTTCCAAGTCCGGGTACTTCTGGTGGCGTTTTCACGGGACTGTGCTTTCAATTATTACGAGTTCATGTTTACAGAGCTCAGATTTGGTGTCTAAAGCCTTGGAATGACGAGAATAGTTTTTATGTTTACAATTTTGGAGGATTGGCTTTGGCTTTTTTTTGTGTGAATCAATTAAAATGGTGGCGGTTCCAGTAAATACTTCTAAGCAAACTGTCTAATTGTGGTAAAACTGTTAAAATACACAATGATAGTTCACAGAAATGATTAAGAACGTGTAATAAACACCTCAAGTACACGTAAATAGATTCTTACTACCTTTACTGTCGAATTCAATCACGGAGGTTTCGAGTGGAAAGCTGTGAAATGACGAAAATACTGGTAATGTTTACAAGTACGGGTACTTCTGGTGGCGTTTTCACGGGACTGTGCTTTCAAATATTAAGAGTTCATGTTTACAGAGCTCAGAATTGGTGTCTAAAGCCTTTGAATCACGAGAATAGTTTTTGTGTTTACAATTTAGGAGGATTGGCTTTGGCGTTTTTTTTTGTGTGAATCAGTTAAAATGGTGGCGGTTCCAGTAAATACTTCTAAGCAAAATGTCTAATTGTGGTAAAACTGTTAAAATACACAATGAGAGTTCCCAGAAATGATTAAGAACGGTTAATAAACCCCTCAAGTACACGTAAATAGATTCTTACTACCTTTCCTGTCGAATTCAATCACGGAGGTTTCGAGTGGAAAGCTGTGAAATGACGAAAATACTGGTAATATTGACAATTCCGGATACTTCGGGTGGATTTTCACGGGACTGTGCTTTCAAATATTAAGAGATCATGTTTACAGAGCTCAGAATTGGTGTCTAAAGCCGTGGAATGAGGAGAATATTGTTTATGTTTACAATTTAGGAGGATTGGCTTCGGCGCTTTTTTGTGCGTATCATTTAACATGGTGACGGTTCAAGGATATACTTCTAAGCAAACTGTCTAATTGTGGTAAAACTGTTAAAATACACAATGAGAGTTCCCAGAAATGATTAAGAACGTGTAATAAACCCCCCAAGTACACGTAAATAGATTCTTACTACCTTTACTGTCGAATTCAATCACGGAGGTTTCCAGTGGAAAGCTGTGAAATGACGAAAATACTGGTAATGTTTACAAGTCCGGGTACTTCGGGTGGCGTTTTCATGGGACTTTGCTTTCAATTATTAAGAGTTCATGTTTACAGAGCTCAGAATTGGTGTCTAAAGCCGTGGAATGAGGAGAATATTGTTTATGTTTACAATTTAGGAGGATTGGCTTCGGCGCTTTTTTGTGCGTATCATTTAACATGGTGACGGTTCAAGGAAATACTTCTAAGCAAACTGTCTAATTGTGGTAAAACTGTTAAAATACACAATGAGAGTTCCCAGAAATGATTAAGAACGTTTAATAAACACCTCAAGTACACGTAAATAGATTCTTACTACATTTACTGTCGAATTCAATCACGGAGGTTTCGAGTGGAAAGCTGTGAAATGACGAAAATACTGGTAATGTTTACAAGTACGGGTACTTCTGGTGGCGTTTTCACGGGACTGTGCTTTCAAATATTAAGAGTTCATGTTTACAGAGCTCAGAATTGGTGTCTAAAGCCTTTGAATCACGAGAATAGTTTTTGTGTTTACAATTTAGGAGGATTGGCTTTGGCGTTTTTTTTGTGTGAATCAGTTAAAATGGTGGCGGTTCCAGTAAACAGTTCTAAGCAAACTGTCTAATTGTGGTAAAACTGTTAAAATACACAATGAGAGTTCCCAGAAATGATTAAGAACGTATAATAAACCCCTCAAGTACACGTAAATAGATTCTTACTACCTTTCCTGTCGAATTCAATCACGGAGGTTTCCCGTGGAAAGCTGTGAAATGACGAAAATACTGGTAATGTTTCCAAGTCCGGGTACTTCTGGTGGCGTTTTCACGGGACTGTGCTTTCAATTATTACGAGTTCATGTTTACAGAGCTCAGATTTGGTGTCTAAAGCCTTGGAATGACGAGAATAGTTTTTATGTTTACAATTTTGGAGGATTGGCTTTGGCTTTTTTTTGTGTGAATCAATTAAAATGGTGGCGGTTCCAGTAAATACTTCTAAGCAAACTGTCTAATTGTGGTAAAACTGTTAAAATACACAATGATAGTTCACAGAAATGATTAAGAACGTGTAATAAACACCTCAAGTACACGTAAATAGATTCTTACTACCTTTACTGTCGAATTTAATCACGGAGGTTTCGAGTGGAAAGCTGTGAAATGACGAAAATACTGGTAATGTTTACAAGTACGGGTACTTCTGGTGGCGTTTTTACGGGACTGTGCTTTCAAATATTAAGAGTTCATGTTTACAGAGCTCAGAATTGGTGTCTAAAGCCTTTGAATCACGAGAATAGTTTTTGTGTTTACAATTTAGGAGGATTGGCTTTGGCGTTTTTTTTTGTGTGAATCAGTTAAAATGGTGGCGGTTCCAGTAAATACTTCTAAGCAAAATGTCTGATTGTGGTAAAACTGTTAAAATACACAATGAGAGTTCCCAGAAATGATTAAGAACGTGTAATAAACCCCTCAAGTACACGTAAATAGATTCTTACTACCTTTCCGGGCGAATTCAATCACGGAGGTTTCCCGTGGAAAGCTGTGAAATGACGAAAATACTGGTAATGTTTCCAAGTCCGGGTACTTCTGGTGGCGTTTTCACGGGACTGTGCTTTCAAATATTAAGAGTTCATGTTTACAGAGCTCAGAATTGGTGCCTACAGCCTTTGAATCACGAGAATAGTTTTTATGTTTACAATTTAAGAGGATTGGCTTTGGCGTATTTTTTTGTGAATCAGTTAAAATGGTGGCGGTTCCACTAAAAAGTTCTAAGCAAACTGTCTAATTGTGGTAAAACTGTTAAAATACACAATGATAGTTCCCAGAAATAATTAAGAACGTGTAATAAACACCTCAAGTACACGTAAATAGATTCTTACTACATTTACTGTCGAATTCAATCACGGAGGTTTCGAGTGGAAAGCTGTGAAATGACGAAAATACTGGTAATATTGACAATTCCGGATACTTCGGGTGGATTTTCACGGGACTGTGCTTTCAAATAGTAAGAGTTCATGTTTACAGAGCTCAGAATTGGTGTCTAAAGCCTTGGAATGACGAGAATAGTTTTTATGTTTACAATTTAGGAGGATTGGCTTTGGCTTTTTTTGTGTGTGAATCAGTTAAAATGGTGGCGGTTCCAGTAAATACTTCTAAGCAAACTGTCTAATTGTGGTAAAACTGTTAAAATACACAATGAGAGTTCCCAGAAATGATTAAGAACGTGTAATAAACATCTCAAGTACACGTAAATAGATTCTTACTACATTTACTGTCGAATTCAACACGGAGGTTTCCAGGGGAAAGCTGTGAAATGACGAAAATACTGGTAATGTTTACAAGTACGGGTACTTCTGGTGGCGTTTTCAGGGGACTGTGCTTTCAAATATTAAGAGTTCATGTTTACAGAGCTCAGAATTGGTGTCTAAAGCCTTTGAATGAGGAGAATAGTTTTTGTGTTTACAATTTAGGAGGATTGGCTTTGGCGTTTTTTTTGTGTGAATCAGTTAAAATGGTGGCGGTTCCAGTAAATACTTCTAAGCAAACTGTCTAATTGTGGTAAAACTGTTAAAATACACAATGAGAGTTCCCAGAAATGATAAAGAACGTGTAATAAACATCTCAAGTACACGTAAATAGATCCTTAATACATTTACTGTCGAATTCAACACGGAGGTTTCCAGTGGAAAGCTGTGAAATGACGAAAATACTGGTAATGTTTACAAGTCCGGGTACTTCTGGTGGCGTTTTCACGGGACTGTGCTTTCAAATATTAAGAGTTCATGTTTACAGAGCTCAGAATTGGTGCCTACAGCCTTTGAATCACGAGAATAGTTTTTATATTTACAATTTAAGAGGATTGGCTTTGGCGTATTTTTTTGTGAATCAGTTAAAATGGTGGCGGTTCCACTAAAAAGTTCTAAGCAAACTGTCTAATTGTGGTAAAACTGTTAAAATACACAATGATAGTTCCCAGAAATAATTAAGAACGTGTAATAAACACCTCAAGTACACGTAAATAGATTCTTACTACATTTACTGTCGAATTCAATCACGGAGGTTTCGAGTGGAAAGCTGTGAAATGACGAAAATACTGGTAATATTGACAATTCCGGATACTTCGGGTGGATTTTCACGGGACTGTGCTTTCAAATAGTAAGAGTTTATGTTTACAGAGCTCAGAATTGGTGTCTAAAGCCTTTGAATCACGAGAATAGTTTTTATGTTTACAATTTAGGAGGATTGGCTTTGGCTTTTTTTGTGTGTGAATCAGTTAAAATGGTGGCGGTTCCAGTAAATACTTCTAAGCAAACTGTCTAATTGTGGTAAAACTGTTAAAATACACAATGAGAGTTCCCAGAAATGATTAAGAACGTGTAATAAACATCTCAAGTACACGTAAATAGATTCTTACTACATTTACTGTCGAATTCAACACGGAGGTTTCCAGTGGAAAGCTGTGAAATGACGAAAAATACTTGTAATGTTTACAAGTACGGGTACTTCTGGTGGCGTTTTCAGGGGACTGTGCTTTCAAATATTAAGAGTTCATGTTTACAGAGCTCAGAATTGGTGTCTAAAGCCTTTGAATGAGGAGAATAGTTTTTGTGTTTACAATTTAGGAGGATTGGCTTTGGCGTTTTTTTTGTGTGAATCAGTTAAAATGGTGGCGGTTCCAGTAAATACTTCTAAGCAAACTGTCTAATTGTGGTAAAACTGTTAAAATACACAATGAGAGTTCCCAGAAATGATAAAGAACGTGTAATAAACATCTCAAGTACACGTAAATAGATCCTTAATACATTTACTGTCGAATTCAACACGGAGGTTTCCAGTGGAAAGCTGTGAAATGACGAAAATACTGGTAATGTTTACAAGTCCGGGTACTTCTGGTGGCGTTTTCACGGGACTGTGCTTTCAAATATTAAGAGTTCATGTTTACAGAGCTCAGAATTGGTGCCTACAGCCTTTGAATCACGAGAATAGTTTTTATGTTTACAATTTAAGAGGATTGGCTTTGGCGTATTTTTTTGTGAATCAGTTAAAATGGTGGCGGTTCCACTAAAAAGTTCTAAGCAAACTGTCTAATTGTGGTAAAACTGTTAAAATACACAATGATAGTTCCCAGAAATAATTAAGAACGTGTAATAAACACCTCAAGTACACGTAAATAGATTCTTACTACATTTACTGTCGAATTCAATCACGGAGGTTTCGAGTGGAAAGCTGTGAAATGACGAAAATACTGGTAATATTGACAATTCCGGATACTTCGGGTGGATTTTCACGGGACTGTGCTTTCAAATAGTAAGAGTTTATGTTTACAGAGCTCAGAATTGGTGTCTAAAGCCTTTGAATCACGAGAATAGTTTTTATGTTTACAATTTAGGAGGATTGGCTTTGGCTTTTTTTGTGTGTGAATCAGTTAAAATGGTGGCGGTTCCAGTAAATACTTCTAAGCAAACTGTCTAATTGTGGTAAAACTGTTAAAATACACAATGAGAGTTCCCAGAAATGATTAAGAACGTGTAATAAACATCTCAAGTACACGTAAATAGATTCTTACTACATTTACTGTCGAATTCAACACGGAGGTTTCCAGTGGAAAGCTGTGAAATGACGAAAAATACTTGTAATGTTTACAAGTACGGGTACTTCTGGTGGCGTTTTCAGGGGACTGTGCTTTCAAATATTAAGAGTTCATGTTTACAGAGCTCAGAATTGGTGTCTAAAGCCTTTGAATGAGGAGAATAGTTTTTGTGTTTACAATTTAGGAGGATTGGCTTTGGCGTTTTTTTTGTGTGAATCAGTTAAAATGGTGGCGGTTCCAGTAAATACTTCTAAGCAAAATGTCTAATTGTGGTAAAACTGTTAAAATACACAATGATAGTTCCCAGAAATGATTAAGAACGTGTAATAAACCCCTCAAGTACACGTAAATAGATTCTTACTACATTTACTGTCGAATTCAATCACATAGGTTTCCAGTGGAAAGCTGTGAAATGACGAAAATCCTGGTAATGTTTACAAGTCCGGGTACTTCCGGTGGCGTTTTCACGGGACTGAGCTTTCAATTATTACGAGTTCATGTTTACAGAGCTCAGAATTGGTGTCTAAAGCCTTTGAATGACGAGAATAGTTTTTTTGTTTAGAATTTAGGAGGATTGGCTTTGGCTTTTTTTTGTGTGAATCAGTTAAAATGGTGGCGGTTCCAGTAAATACTTCTAAGCAAACTGTCTAATTGTGGTAAAACTGTTAAAATACACAATGAGAGTTCCCAGAAATGATTAAGAACGTGTAAAAAACATCTCAAGTACACGTAAATAGATTCTTACTACATTTACTGTCGAATTCAATCACGGAGGTTTCGAGTGGAAAGCTGTGAAATGACGAAAATACTGGTAATGTTTACAAGTACGGGTACTTCTGGAGGCGTTTTCACGGGACTGTGCTTTCAAATATTAAGAGTTCATGTTTACAGAGCTCAGAATTGGTGTCTAAAGCCTTTGAATCACGAGAATAGTTTTTATGTTTACAATTTAGGAGGATTGGCTTTGGCGTTTTTTTTGTGTGAATCAGTTAAAATGGTGGCGGTTCCAGTAAACAGTTCTAAGCAAACTGTCTAATTGTGGTAAAACTGTTAAAATACACAATGATAGTTCCCAGAAATGATTAAGAACGTGTAATAAACCCCCCAAGTACACGTAAATAGATTCTTACTACCTTTACTGTCGAATTCAATCACGGAGGTTTCCAGTGGAAAGCTGTGAAATGACGAAAATACTGGTAATGTTTACAAGTCCGGGTACTTCGGGTGGCGTTTTCATGGGACTTTGCTTTCAATTATTAAGAGTTCATGTTTACAGAGCTCAGAATTGGTGTCTAAATCCGTGGAATGAGGAGAATATTGTTTATGTTTACAATTTAGGAGGATTGGCTTCGGCGCTTTTTTGTGCGTATCATTTAACATGGTGACGGTTCAAGGAAATACTTCTAAGCAAACTGTCTAATTGTGGTAAAACTGTTAAAATACACAATGAGAGTTCCCAGAAATGATTAAGAACGTTTAATAAACACCTCAAGTACACGTAAATAGATTCTTACTACATTTACTGTCGAATTCAATCACGGAGTTTTCGAGTGGAAAGCTGTGAAATGACGAAAATACTGGTAATGTTTACAAGTACGGGTACTTCTGGTGGCGTTTTCACGGGACTGTGCTTTCAAATATTAAGAGTTCATGTTTACAGAGCTAAGAATTGGTGTCTAAAGCCTTTGAATCACGAGAATAGTTTTTGTGTTTACAATTTAGGAGGATTGGCTTTGGCGTTTTTTTTGTGTGAATCAGTTAAAATGGTGGCGGTTCCAGTAAATACTTCTAAGCAAACTGTCTAATTGTGGTAAAACTGTTAAAATACACAATGAGAGTTCCCAGAAATGATTAAGAACGTATAATAAACCCCTCAAGTACACGTAAATAGATTCTTACTACCTTTCCTGTCGAATTCAATCACAGAGGTTTCCCGTGGAAAGCTGTGAAATGACGAAAATACTGGTAATGTTTCCAAGTCCGGGTACTTCTGGTGGCGTTTTCACGGGACTGTGCTTTCAATTATTACGAGTTCATGTTTACAGAGCTCAGATTTGGTGTCTAAAGCCTTGGAATGACGAGAATAGTTTTTATGTTTACAATTTTGGAGGATTGGCTTTGGCTTTTTTTTGTGTGAATCAATTAAAATGGTGGCGGATCCAGTAAATACTTCTAAGCAAACTGTCTAATTGTGGTAAAACTGTTAAAATACACAATGATAGTTCACAGAAATGATTAAGAACGTGTAATAAACACCTCAAGTACACGTAAATAGATTCTTACTACATTCACTGTCGAATTCAATCACGGAGGTTTCGAGTGGAAAGCTGTGAAATGACGAAAATACTGGTAATGTTTACAAGTACGGGTACTTCTGGTGGCGTTTTCACGGGACTGTGCTTTCAAATATTAAGAGTTCATGTTTACAGAGCTCAGAATTGGTGTCTAAAGCCTTTGAATCACGAGAATAGTTTTTGTGTTTACAATTTAGGAGGATTGGCTTTGGCGTTTTTTTTGTGTGAATCAGTTAAAATGGTGGCGGTTCCAGTAAATACTTCTAAGCAAACTGTCTAATTGTGGTAAAACTGTTAAAATACACAATGAGAGTTCCCAGAAATGATTAAGAACGTGTAATAAACCCCTCAAGTACACGTAAATAGATTCTTACTACCTTTCCTGTCGAATTCAATCACGGAGGTTTCCCGTGGAAAGCTGTGAAATGACGAAAATACTGGTAATGTTTCCAAGTCCGGGTACTTCTGGTGGCGTTTTCACGGGACTGTGCTTTCAATTATTACGAGTTCATGTTTACAGAGCTCAGATTTGGTGTCTAAAGCCTTGGAATGACGAGAATAGTTTTTATGTTTACAATTTTGGAGGATTGGCTTTGGCTTTTTTTTGTGTGAATCAATTAAAATGGTGGCGGTTCCAGTAAATACTTCTAAGCAAACTGTCTAATTGTGGTAAAACTGTTAAAATACACAATGATAGTTCACAGAAATGATTAAGAACGTGTAATAAACACCTCAAGTACACGTAAATAGATTCTTACTACCTTTACTGTCGAATTCAATCACGGAGGTTTCGAGTGGAAAGCTGTGAAATGACGAAAATACTGGTAATGTTTACAAGTACGGGTACTTCTGGTGGCGTTTTCACGGGACTGTGCTTTCAAATATTAAGAGTTCATGTTTACAGAGCTCAGAATTGGTGTCTAAAGCCTTTGAATCACGAGAATAGTTTTTGTGTTTACAATTTAGGAGGATTGGCTTTGGCGTTTTTTTTTGTGTGAATCAGTTAAAATGGTGGCGGTTCCAGTAAATACTTCTAAGCAAAATGTCTAATTGTGGTAAAACTGTTAAAATACACAATGAGAGTTCCCAGAAATGATTAAGAACGGTTAATAAACCCCTCAAGTACACGTAAATAGATTCTTACTACCTTTCCTGTCGAATTCAATCACGGAGGTTTCGAGTGGAAAGCTGTGAAATGACGAAAATACTGGTAATATTGACAATTCCGGATACTTCGGGTGGATTTTCACGGGACTGTGCTTTCAAATATTAAGAGATCATGTTTACAGAGCTCAGAATTGGTGTCTAAAGCCGTGGAATGAGGAGAATATTGTTTATGTTTACAATTTAGGAGGATTGGCTTCGGCGCTTTTTTGTGCGTATCATTTAACATGGTGACGGTTCAAGGATATACTTCTAAGCAAACTGTCTAATTGTGGTAAAACTGTTAAAATACACAATGAGAGTTCCCAGAAATGATTAAGAACGTGTAATAAACCCCCCAAGTACACGTAAATAGATTCTTACTACCTTTACTGTCGAATTCAATCACGGAGGTTTCCAGTGGAAAGCTGTGAAATGACGAAAATACTGGTAATGTTTACAAGTCCGGGTACTTCGGGTGGCGTTTTCATGGGACTTTGCTTTCAATTATTAAGAGTTCATGTTTACAGAGCTCAGAATTGGTGTCTAAAGCCGTGGAATGAGGAGAATATTGTTTATGTTTACAATTTAGGAGGATTGGCTTCGGCGCTTTTTTGTGCGTATCATTTAACATGGTGACGGTTCAAGGAAATACTTCTAAGCAAACTGTCTAATTGTGGTAAAACTGTTAAAATACACAATGAGAGTTCCCAGAAATGATTAAGAACGTTTAATAAACACCTCAAGTACACGTAAATAGATTCTTACTACATTTACTGTCGAATTCAATCACGGAGGTTTCGAGTGGAAAGCTGTGAAATGACGAAAATACTGGTAATGTTTACAAGTACGGGTACTTCTGGTGGCGTTTTCACGGGACTGTGCTTTCAAATATTAAGAGTTCATGTTTACAGAGCTCAGAATTGGTGTCTAAAGCCTTTGAATCACGAGAATAGTTTTTGTGTTTACAATTTAGGAGGATTGGCTTTGGCGTTTTTTTTGTGTGAATCAGTTAAAATGGTGGCGGTTCCAGTAAACAGTTCTAAGCAAACTGTCTAATTGTGGTAAAACTGTTAAAATACACAATGAGAGTTCCCAGAAATGATTAAGAACGTATAATAAACCCCTCAAGTACACGTAAATAGATTCTTACTACCTTTCCTGTCGAATTCAATCACGGAGGTTTCCCGTGGAAAGCTGTGAAATGACGAAAATACTGGTAATGTTTCCAAGTCCGGGTACTTCTGGTGGCGTTTTCACGGGACTGTGCTTTCAATTATTACGAGTTCATGTTTACAGAGCTCAGATTTGGTGTCTAAAGCCTTGGAATGACGAGAATAGTTTTTATGTTTACAATTTTGGAGGATTGGCTTTGGCTTTTTTTTGTGTGAATCAATTAAAATGGTGGCGGTTCCAGTAAATACTTCTAAGCAAACTGTCTAATTGTGGTAAAACTGTTAAAATACACAATGATAGTTCACAGAAATGATTAAGAACGTGTAATAAACACCTCAAGTACACGTAAATAGATTCTTACTACCTTTACTGTCGAATTTAATCACGGAGGTTTCGAGTGGAAAGCTGTGAAATGACGAAAATACTGGTAATGTTTACAAGTACGGGTACTTCTGGTGGCGTTTTTACGGGACTGTGCTTTCAAATATTAAGAGTTCATGTTTACAGAGCTCAGAATTGGTGTCTAAAGCCTTTGAATCACGAGAATAGTTTTTGTGTTTACAATTTAGGAGGATTGGCTTTGGCGTTTTTTTTTGTGTGAATCAGTTAAAATGGTGGCGGTTCCAGTAAATACTTCTAAGCAAAATGTCTGATTGTGGTAAAACTGTTAAAATACACAATGAGAGTTCCCAGAAATGATTAAGAACGTGTAATAAACCCCTCAAGTACACGTAAATAGATTCTTACTACCTTTCCTGTCGAATTCAATCACGGAGGTTTCCCGTGGAAAGCTGTGAAATGACGAAAATACTGGTAATGTTTCCAAGTCCGGGTACTTCTGGTGGCGTTTTCACGGGACTGTGCTTTCAATTATTACGAGTTCATGTTTACAGAGCTCAGATTTGGTGTCTAAAGACTTGGAATGACGAGAATAGTTTTTATGTTTACAATTTTGGAGGATTGGCTTTGGCGTTTTTTTTTGTGTGAATCAGTTAAAATGGTGGCGGTTCCAGTAAATACTTCTAAGCAAACTGTCTAATTGTGGTAAAACTGTTAAAATACACAATGAGAGTTCCCAGAAATGATTAAGAACGTGTAATAAACACCTCAAGTACACGTAAATAGATTCTTACTACCTTTACTGTCGAATTCAATCACGGAGGTTTCGAGTGGAAAGCTGTGAAATGACGAAAATACTGGTAATGTTTACAAGTACGGGTACTTCTGGTGGCGTTTTCACGGGACTGTGCTTTCAAATATTAAGAGTTCATGTTTACAGAGCTCAGAATTGGTGTCTAAAGCCTTTGAATCACGAGAATAGTTTTTGTGTTTACAATTTAGGAGGATTGGCTTTGGCGTTTTTTTTTGTGTGAATCAGTTAAAATGGTGGCGGTTCCAGTAAATACTTCTAAGCAAAATGTCTATTTGTGGTAAAACTGTTAAAATACACAATGAGAGTTCCCAGAAATGATTAAGAACGTGTAATAAACCCCTCAAGTACACGTAAATAGATTCTTACTACCTTTCCTGTCGAATTCAATCACGGAGGTTTCGAGTGGAAAGCTGTGAAATGACGAAAGTACTGGTAATATTGACAATTCCGGATACTTCGGGTGGATTTTCACGGGACTGTGCTTTCAAATATTAAGAGATCATGTTTACAGAGCTCAGAATTGGTGTCTAAAGCCGTGGAATGAGGAGAATATTGTTTATGTTTACAATTTAGGAGGATTGGCTTTGGCTTTTTTTTGTGTGAATCAGTTAAAATGGTGGCGGTTCCAGTAAATACTTCTAAGCAAACTGTCTAATTGTGGTAAAACTGTTAAAATACACAATGAGAGTTCCCAGAAATGATTAAGAACGTGTAAAAAACATCTCAAGTACACGTAAATAGATTCTTACTACATTTACTGTCGAATTCAATCACGGAGGTTTCGAGTGGAAAGCTGTGAAATGACGAAAATACTGGTAATGTTTACAAGTACGGGTACTTCTGGAGGCGTTTTCACGGGACTGTGCTTTCAAATATTAAGAGTTCATGTTTACAGAGCTCAGAATTGGTGTCTAAAGCCTTTGAATCACGAGAATAGTTTTTATGTTTACAATTTAGGAGGATTGGCTTTGGCGTTTTTTTTGTGTGAATCAGTTAAAATGGTGGCGGTTCCAGTAAACAGTTCTAAGCAAACTGTCTAATTGTGGTAAAACTGTTAAAATACACAATGATAGTTCCCAGAAATGATTAAGAACGTGTAATAAACCCCCCAAGTACACGTAAATAGATTCTTACTACCTTTACTGTCGAATTCAATCACGGAGGTTTCCAGTGGAAAGCTGTGAAATGACGAAAATACTGGTAATGTTTACAAGTCCGGGTACTTCGGGTGGCGTTTTCATGGGACTTTGCTTTCAATTATTAAGAGTTCATGTTTACAGAGCTCAGAATTGGTGTCTAAATCCGTGGAATGAGGAGAATATTGTTTATGTTTACAATTTAGGAGGATTGGCTTCGGCGCTTTTTTGTGCGTATCATTTAACATGGTGACGGTTCAAGGAAATACTTCTAAGCAAACTGTCTAATTGTGGTAAAACTGTTAAAATACACAATGAGAGTTCCCAGAAATGATTAAGAACGTTTAATAAACACCTCAAGTACACGTAAATAGATTCTTACTACATTTACTGTCGAATTCAATCACGGAGTTTTCGAGTGGAAAGCTGTGAAATGACGAAAATACTGGTAATGTTTACAAGTACGGGTACTTCTGGTGGCGTTTTCACGGGACTGTGCTTTCAAATATTAAGAGTTCATGTTTACAGAGCTAAGAATTGGTGTCTAAAGCCTTTGAATCACGAGAATAGTTTTTGTGTTTACAATTTAGGAGGATTGGCTTTGGCGTTTTTTTTGTGTGAATCAGTTAAAATGGTGGCGGTTCCAGTAAATACTTCTAAGCAAACTGTCTAATTGTGGTAAAACTGTTAAAATACACAATGAGAGTTCCCAGAAATGATTAAGAACGTATAATAAACCCCTCAAGTACACGTAAATAGATTCTTACTACCTTTCCTGTCGAATTCAATCACAGAGGTTTCCCGTGGAAAGCTGTGAAATGACGAAAATACTGGTAATGTTTCCAAGTCCGGGTACTTCTGGTGGCGTTTTCACGGGACTGTGCTTTCAATTATTACGAGTTCATGTTTACAGAGCTCAGATTTGGTGTCTAAAGCCTTGGAATGACGAGAATAGTTTTTATGTTTACAATTTTGGAGGATTGGCTTTGGCTTTTTTTTGTGTGAATCAATTAAAATGGTGGCGGATCCAGTAAATACTTCTAAGCAAACTGTCTAATTGTGGTAAAACTGTTAAAATACACAATGATAGTTCACAGAAATGATTAAGAACGTGTAATAAACACCTCAAGTACACGTAAATAGATTCTTACTACATTCACTGTCGAATTCAATCACGGAGGTTTCGAGTGGAAAGCTGTGAAATGACGAAAATACTGGTAATGTTTACAAGTACGGGTACTTCTGGTGGCGTTTTCACGGGACTGTGCTTTCAAATATTAAGAGTTCATGTTTACAGAGCTCAGAATTGGTGTCTAAAGCCTTTGAATCACGAGAATAGTTTTTGTGTTTACAATTTAGGAGGATTGGCTTTGGCGTTTTTTTTGTGTGAATCAGTTAAAATGGTGGCGGTTCCAGTAAATACTTCTAAGCAAACTGTCTAATTGTGGTAAAACTGTTAAAATACACAATGAGAGTTCCCAGAAATGATTAAGAACGTGTAATAAACCCCTCAAGTACACGTAAATAGATTCTTACTACCTTTCCTGTCGAATTCAATCACGGAGGTTTCCCGTGGAAAGCTGTGAAATGACGAAAATACTGGTAATGTTTCCAAGTCCGGGTACTTCTGGTGGCGTTTTCACGGGACTGTGCTTTCAATTATTACGAGTTCATGTTTACAGAGCTCAGATTTGGTGTCTAAAGCCTTGGAATGACGAGAATAGTTTTTATGTTTACAATTTTGGAGGATTGGCTTTGGCTTTTTTTTGTGTGAATCAATTAAAATGGTGGCGGTTCCAGTAAATACTTCTAAGCAAACTGTCTAATTGTGGTAAAACTGTTAAAATACACAATGATAGTTCACAGAAATGATTAAGAACGTGTAATAAACACCTCAAGTACACGTAAATAGATTCTTACTACCTTTACTGTCGAATTCAATCACGGAGGTTTCGAGTGGAAAGCTGTGAAATGACGAAAATACTGGTAATGTTTACAAGTACGGGTACTTCTGGTGGCGTTTTCACGGGACTGTGCTTTCAAATATTAAGAGTTCATGTTTACAGAGCTCAGAATTGGTGTCTAAAGCCTTTGAATCACGAGAATAGTTTTTGTGTTTACAATTTAGGAGGATTGGCTTTGGCGTTTTTTTTTGTGTGAATCAGTTAAAATGGTGGCGGTTCCAGTAAATACTTCTAAGCAAAATGTCTAATTGTGGTAAAACTGTTAAAATACACAATGAGAGTTCCCAGAAATGATTAAGAACGGTTAATAAACCCCTCAAGTACACGTAAATAGATTCTTACTACCTTTCCTGTCGAATTCAATCACGGAGGTTTCGAGTGGAAAGCTGTGAAATGACGAAAATACTGGTAATATTGACAATTCCGGATACTTCGGGTG
This sequence comes from Myotis daubentonii, assembly GCF_963259705.1. Classification (NCBI taxonomy): domain Eukaryota; kingdom Metazoa; phylum Chordata; class Mammalia; order Chiroptera; family Vespertilionidae; genus Myotis; species Myotis daubentonii. The sequence continues at coordinate 776,282 of NC_081851.1, forward strand.
GATTTTCACGGGACTGTGCTTTCAAATATTAAGAGATCATGTTTACAGAGCTCAGAATTGGTGTCTAAAGCCGTGGAATGAGGAGAATATTGTTTATGTTTACAATTTAGGAGGATTGGCTTCGGCGCTTTTTTGTGCGTATCATTTAACATGGTGACGGTTCAAGGATATACTTCTAAGCAAACTGTCTAATTGTGGTAAAACTGTTAAAATACACAATGAGAGTTCCCAGAAATGATTAAGAACGTGTAATAAACCCCCCAAGTACACGTAAATAGATTCTTACTACCTTTACTGTCGAATTCAATCACGGAGGTTTCCAGTGGAAAGCTGTGAAATGACGAAAATACTGGTAATGTTTACAAGTCCGGGTACTTCGGGTGGCGTTTTCATGGGACTTTGCTTTCAATTATTAAGAGTTCATGTTTACAGAGCTCAGAATTGGTGTCTAAAGCCGTGGAATGAGGAGAATATTGTTTATGTTTACAATTTAGGAGGATTGGCTTCGGCGCTTTTTTGTGCGTATCATTTAACATGGTGACGGTTCAAGGAAATACTTCTAAGCAAACTGTCTAATTGTGGTAAAACTGTTAAAATACACAATGAGAGTTCCCAGAAATGATTAAGAACGTTTAATAAACACCTCAAGTACACGTAAATAGATTCTTACTACATTTACTGTCGAATTCAATCACGGAGGTTTCGAGTGGAAAGCTGTGAAATGACGAAAATACTGGTAATGTTTACAAGTACGGGTACTTCTGGTGGCGTTTTCACGGGACTGTGCTTTCAAATATTAAGAGTTCATGTTTACAGAGCTCAGAATTGGTGTCTAAAGCCTTTGAATCACGAGAATAGTTTTTGTGTTTACAATTTAGGAGGATTGGCTTTGGCGTTTTTTTTGTGTGAATCAGTTAAAATGGTGGCGGTTCCAGTAAACAGTTCTAAGCAAACTGTCTAATTGTGGTAAAACTGTTAAAATACACAATGAGAGTTCCCAGAAATGATTAAGAACGTATAATAAACCCCTCAAGTACACGTAAATAGATTCTTACTACCTTTCCTGTCGAATTCAATCACGGAGGTTTCCCGTGGAAAGCTGTGAAATGACGAAAATACTGGTAATGTTTCCAAGTCCGGGTACTTCTGGTGGCGTTTTCACGGGACTGTGCTTTCAATTATTACGAGTTCATGTTTACAGAGCTCAGATTTGGTGTCTAAAGCCTTGGAATGACGAGAATAGTTTTTATGTTTACAATTTTGGAGGATTGGCTTTGGCTTTTTTTTGTGTGAATCAATTAAAATGGTGGCGGTTCCAGTAAATACTTCTAAGCAAACTGTCTAATTGTGGTAAAACTGTTAAAATACACAATGATAGTTCACAGAAATGATTAAGAACGTGTAATAAACACCTCAAGTACACGTAAATAGATTCTTACTACCTTTACTGTCGAATTTAATCACGGAGGTTTCGAGTGGAAAGCTGTGAAATGACGAAAATACTGGTAATGTTTACAAGTACGGGTACTTCTGGTGGCGTTTTCACGGGACTGTGCTTTCAAATATTAAGAGTTCATGTTTACAGAGCTCAGAATTGGTGTCTAAAGCCTTTGAATCACGAGAATAGTTTTTGTGTTTACAATTTAGGAGGATTGGCTTTGGCGTTTTTTTTTGTGTGAATCAGTTAAAATGGTGGCGGTTCCAGTAAATACTTCTAAGCAAAATGTCTGATTGTGGTAAAACTGTTAAAATACACAATGAGAGTTCCCAGAAATGATTAAGAACGTGTAATAAACCCCTCAAGTACACGTAAATAGATTCTTACTACCTTTCCTGTCGAATTCAATCACGGAGGTTTCCCGTGGAAAGCTGTGAAATGACGAAAATACTGGTAATGTTTCCAAGTCCGGGTACTTCTGGTGGCGTTTTCACGGGACTGTGCTTTCAATTATTACGAGTTCATGTTTACAGAGCTCAGATTTGGTGTCTAAAGACTTGGAATGACGAGAATAGTTTTTATGTTTACAATTTTGGAGGATCGGCTTTGGCGTTTTTTTTTGTGTGAATCAGTTAAAATGGTGGCGGTTCCAGTAAATACTTCTAAGCAAACTGTCTAATTGTGGTAAAACTGTTAAAATACACAATGAGAGTTCCCAGAAATGATTAAGAACGTGTAATAAACACCTCAAGTACACGTAAATAGATTCTTACTACCTTTACTGTCGAATTCAATCACGGAGGTTTCGAGTGGAAAGCTGTGAAATGACGAAAATACTGGTAATGTTTACAAGTACGGGTACTTCTGGTGGCGTTTTCACGGGACTGTGCTTTCAAATATTAAGAGTTCATGTTTACAGAGCTCAGAATTGGTGTCTAAAGCCTTTGAATCACGAGAATAGTTTTTGTGTTTACAATTTAGGAGGATTGGCTTTGGCGTTTTTTTTTGTGTGAATCAGTTAAAATGGTGGCGGTTCCAGTAAATACTTCTAAGCAAAATGTCTATTTGTGGTAAAACTGTTAAAATACACAATGAGAGTTCCCAGAAATGATTAAGAACGTGTAATAAACCCCTCAAGTACACGTAAATAGATTCTTACTACCTTTCCTGTCGAATTCAATCACGGAGGTTTCGAGTGGAAAGCTGTGAAATGACGAAAGTACTGGTAATATTGACAATTCCGGATACTTCGGGTGGATTTTCACGGGACTGTGCTTTCAAATATTAAGAGATCATGTTTACAGAGCTCAGAATTGGTGTCTAAAGCCGTGGAATGAGGAGAATATTGTTTATGTTTACAATTTAGGAGGATTGGCTTCGGCGCTTTTTTGTGCGTATCATTTAACATGGTGACGGTTCAAGGAAATACTTCTAAGCAAACTGTCTAATTGTGGTAAAACTGTTAAAATACACAATGAGAGTTCCCAGAAATGATTAAGAACGTTTAATAAACACCTCAAGTACACGTAAATAGATTCTTACTACATTTACTGTAGAATTCAATCACGGAGGTTTCGAGTGGAATGCTGTGAAATGACGAAATTCTGGTAATGTTTACAAGTCCCGGTACTTCGGGTGGCGATTTCACGGGACTGTGCTTTCAATTATTAAGAGTTCATGTTTACAGAGCTCAGATTTGGTGTGTAAAGCCTTGGAATGATGAGAATAGTTTTTATGTTTACAATTTAGGAGGATTTGCTTTGTCGTTTCTTTGTGTGAATCAGTTAAAATGGTGGCGGTTCCAGTAAACACTTCTAAGCAAACTGTCTAATTGTGGTAAAACTGTTAAAATACACAATGAGAGTTCCCAGAAATGATTAAGAACGTGTAATAAACCCCTCAAGTACACGTAAATAGATTCTTACTACATTTACTGTCGAATTCAATCACGTAGGTTTCGAGTGGAATGCTGTGAAATGACGAAATTCTGGTAATGTTTACAAGTCCCGGTACTTCGGGTGGCGATTTCACGGGACTGTGCTTTCAAATATTAAGAGATCATGTTTACAGAGCTCTGAGTTGGTGTCTAAAGCCTTGGAATGAGGAGAATATTGTTTATGTTTACAATTGAGGAGGATTGGCTTCGGCGCTTTTTTGTGCGTATCATTTAACATGGTGACGGTTCAAGGAAATACTTCTAAGCAAACTGTCTAATTGTGGTAAAACTGTTAAAATACACAATGAGAGTTCCCAGAAATGATTAAGAACGTGTAATAAACATCTCAAGTACACGTAAATAGATTCTTACTACATTTACTGTCGAATTCAACATGGAGGTTTCCAGTGGAAAGCTGTGAAATGACGAAAATACTGGTAATGTTTACAAGTACGGGTACTTCGGGTGTCGTTTTCACGGGACTGTGCTTTCACATATTAAGAGTTCATGTTTACAGAGCTCAGAATTGGTGTCTAAAGCCTTTGAATCACGAGAATAGTTTTTGTGTTTACAATTTAGGAGGATTGGCTTTGGCGTTTTTTTTGTGTGAATCAGTTAAAATGGTGGCGGTTCCAGTAAATACTTCTAAGCAAACTGTCTAATTGTGGTAAAACTGTTAAAATACACAATGAGAGTTCCCAGAAATGATTAAGAACGTGTAATAAACCCCTCAAGTACACGTAAATAGATTCTTACTACATTTACTGTCGAATTCAATCACGTAGGTTTCCAGTGGAAAGCTGTGAAATGACGAAAATACTGGTAATGTTTACAAGTCCGGGTACTTCGGGTGGCGTTTTCACGGGACTGTGCTTTCACATATTAAGAGTTCATGTTTACAGAGCTCAGAATTGGTGTCTAAAGCCTTTGAATCACGAGAATAGTTTTTGTGTTTACAATTTAGGAGGATTGGCTTTGGCGTTTTTTTTGTGTGAATCAGTTAAAATGGTGGCGGTTCCAGTAAACACTTCTAAGCAAACTGTCTAATTGTGGTAAAACTGTTAAAATACACAATGAGAGTTCCCAGAAATGATTAAGAACGTGTAATAAACACCTCAAGTACACGTAAATAGATTCTTACTACATTTACTGTCGAATTCAATCACGGAGGTTTCGAGTGGAAAGCTGTGAAATGACGAAAATACTGGTAATGTTTACAAGTACGGGTACTTCTGGAGGCGTTTTCACGGGACTGTGCTTTCAAATATTAAGAGTTCATGTTTACAGAGCTCAGAATTGGTGTCTAAAGCCTTGGAATCACGAGAATAGTTTTTATGTTTACAATTTAGGAGGATTGGCTTCGGCGCTTTTTTGTGCGTATCATTTAACATGGTGACGGTTCCAGTAAATACTTCTAAGCAAAATGTCTAATTGTGGTAAAACTGTTAAAATACACAATGAGAGTTCCCAGAAATGATTAAGAACGTGTAATAAACCCCTCAAGTACACGTAAATAGATTCTTACTACCTTTCCTGTCGAATTCAATCACGGAGGTTTCGAGTGGAAAGCTGTGAAATGACGAAAATACTGGTAATATTGACAATTCCGGATACTTCGGGTGGATTTTCACGGGACTGTGCTTTCAAATATTAAGAGATCATGTTTACAGAGCTCAGAATTGGTGTCTAAAGCCTTTTAATCAAGAGAATAGTTTTTATGTTTACAATTGAGGAGGATTGGCTTCTGCGCTTTTTTGTGCGTATCATTTAACATGGTGACGGTTCAAGGAAATACTTCTAAGCAAACTGTCTAATTGTGGTAAAACTGTTAAAATACACAATGACAGTTCCCAGAAATGATTAAGAACGTGTAATAAACATTTCAAGTACACGTAAATAGATTCTTACTACATTTACTGTCGAATTCAATCACGGAGGTTTCGAGTGGAATGCTGTGAAATGACGAAATTCTGGTAATGTTTACAAGTCCCGGTACTTCTGGTGGCGTTTTCACGGGACTGTGCTTTCAAATATTAAGAGTTCATGTTTACAGAGCTCAGAATTGGTGTCTTAAGCCTTTGAATCACGAGAATAGTTTTTGTGTTTACAATTTAGGATGATTGGCTTTGACGTTTTTTTTGTGTGAATCAGTTAAAATGGTGGCGGTTCCAGTAAATACTTCTAAGCAAACTGTCTAATTGTGGTAAAACTGTTAAAATACACAATGAGAGTTCCCAGAAATGATTAAGAACGTGTAATAAACATCTCAAGTACACATAAATAGATTCTTACTACATTTACTGTCGAATTCAATCACGGAGGTTTCCAGTGGAAAGGTGTGAAATGACGAAAATACTGGTAATGTTTACAAGTCCGGGTACTTCTGGTGGCGTTTTCACGGGACTGTGCTTTCAAATATTAAGAGTTCATGTTTACAGAGCTCAGAATTGGTGTCTAAAGCCTTTGAATCACGAGAATAGTTTTTGTGTTTACAATTTAGGAGGATTGGCTTTGGCGTTTTTTTTGTGTGAATCAGTCAAAATGGTGGCGGTTCCAGTAAATACTTCTAAGCAAACTGTCTAATTGTGGTAAAACTGTTAAAATACACAATGAGAGTTCCCAGAAATGATTAAGAACGTGTAATAAACATCTCAAGTACACGTAAATAGATTCTTACTACCTTTCCTGTCGAATTCAATCATGGAGGTTTCCCGTGGAAAGCTGTGAAATGACGAAAATACTGGTAATGTTTCCAAGTCCGGGTACTTCTGGTGGCGTTTTCACGGGACTGTGCTTTCAATTATTACGAGTTCATGTTTACAGAGCTCAGATTTGGTGTCTAAAGCCTTGGAATGATGAGAATAGTTTTTATGTTTACAATTTTGGAGGATTGGCTTTGGCTTTTTTTTGTGTGAATCAATTAAAATGGTGGCGGTTCCAGTAAATACTTCTAAGCAACCTGTCTAATTGTGGTAAAACTGTTAAAATACACAATGATAGTTCACAGAAATGATTAAGAACGTGTAATAAACACCTCAAGTACACGTAAATAGATTCTTACTACCTTTAATGTCGAATTCAATCACGGAGGTTTCGAGTGGAAAGCTGTGAAATGACGAAAATACTGGTAATGTTTACAAGTACGGGTACTTCTGGTGGCGTTTTCACGGGACTGTGCTTTCAAATATTAAGAGTTCATGTTTACAGAGCTCAGAATTGGTGTCTAAAGCCTTTGAATCACGAGAATAGTTTTTGTGTTTACAATTTAGGAGGATTGGCTTTGGCGTTTTTTTTGTGTGAATCAGTCAAAATGGTGGCGGTTCCAGTAAATACTTCTAAGCAAACTGTCTAATTGTGGTAAAACTGTTAAAATACACAATGAGAGTTCCCAGAAATGATTAAGAACGTGTAATAAACCCCTCAAGTACACGTAAATAGATTCTTACTACCTTTCCTGTCGAATTCAATCACGGAGGTTTCGAGTGGAAAGCTGTGAAATGACGAAAATACTGGTAATATTGACAATTCCGGATACTTCGGGTGGATTTTCACGGGACTGTGCTTTCAAATATTAAGAGATCATGTTTACAGAGCTCAGAATTGGTGTCTAAAGCCGTGGAATGAGGAGAATATTGTTATTTTTTACAATTTAGGAGGATTGGCTTCGGCGCTTTTTTGTGCGTATCATTTAACGTGGTGACGGTTCAAGGAAATACTTCTAAGCAAACTGTCTAATTGTGGTAAAACTGTTAAAATACACAATGAGAGTTCCCAGAAATGATTAAGAACGTGTAATAAACATCTCAAGTACACATAAATAGATTCTTACTACATTTACTGTCGAATTCAATCACGGAGGTTTCCAGTGGAAAGGTGTGAAATGACGAAAATACTGGTAATGTTTACAAGTCCGGGTACTTCTGGTGGCGTTTTCACGGGACTGTGCTTTCAAATATTAAGAGTTCATGTTTACAGAGCTCAGAATTGGTGTCTAAAGCCTTTGAATCACGAGAATAGTTTTTGTGTTTACAATTTAGGAGGATTGGCTTTGGCGTTTTTTTTGTGTGAATCAGTCAAAATGGTGGCGGTTCCAGTAAATACTTCTAAGCAAACTGTCTAATTGTGGTAAAACTGTTAAAATACACAATGAGAGTTCCCAGAAATGATTAAGAACGTGTAATAAACATCTCAAGTACACGTAAATAGATTCTTACTACCTTTCCTGTCGAATTCAATCATGGAGGTTTCCCGTGGAAAGCTGTGAAATGACGAAAATACTGGTAATGTTTCCAAGTCCGGGTACTTCTGGTGGCGTTTTCACGGGACTGTGCTTTCAATTATTACGAGTTCATGTTTACAGAGCTCAGATTTGGTGTCTAAAGCCTTGGAATGATGAGAATAGTTTTTATGTTTACAATTTTGGAGGATTGGCTTTGGCTTTTTTTTGTGTGAATCAATTAAAATGGTGGCGGTTCCAGTAAATACTTCTAAGCAACCTGTCTAATTGTGGTAAAACTGTTAAAATACACAATGATAGTTCACAGAAATGATTAAGAACGTGTAATAAACACCTCAAGTACACGTAAATAGATTCTTACTACCTTTAATGTCGAATTCAATCACGGAGGTTTCGAGTGGAAAGCTGTGAAATGACGAAAATACTGGTAATGTTTACAAGTACGGGTACTTCTGGTGGCGTTTTCACGGGACTGTGCTTTCAAATATTAAGAGTTCATGTTTACAGAGCTCAGAATTGGTGTCTAAAGCCTTTGAATCACGAGAATAGTTTTTGTGTTTACAATTTAGGAGGATTGGCTTTGGCGTTTTTTTTGTGTGAATCAGTCAAAATGGTGGCGGTTCCAGTAAATACTTCTAAGCAAACTGTCTAATTGTGGTAAAACTGTTAAAATACACAATGAGAGTTCCCAGAAATGATTAAGAACGTGTAATAAACCCCTCAAGTACACGTAAATAGATTCTTACTACCTTTCCTGTCGAATTCAATCACGGAGGTTTCGAGTGGAAAGCTGTGAAATGACGAAAATACTGGTAATATTGACAATTCCGGATACTTCGGGTGGATTTTCACGGGACTGTGCTTTCAAATATTAAGAGATCATGTTTACAGAGCTCAGAATTGGTGTCTAAAGCCGTGGAATGAGGAGAATATTGTTATTTTTTACAATTTAGGAGGATTGGCTTCGGCGCTTTTTTGTGCGTATCATTTAACGTGGTGACGGTTCAAGGAAATACTTCTAAGCAAACTGTCTAATTGTGGTAAAACTGTTAAAATACACAATGAGAGTTCCCAGAAATGATTAAGAACATGTAATAAACATCTCAAGTACACGTAAATAGATTCTTACTACATTTACTGTCGAATTCAATCACGGAGGTTTCGAGTGGAAAGCTGTGAAATGACGAAAATACTGGTAATGTTTACAAGTCCGGGTACTTCGGGTGGCGTTTTCATGGGACTTTGCTTTCAATTATTAAGAGTTCATGTTTACAGAGCTCAGAATTGGTGTCTAAAGCCGTGGAATGAGGAGAATATTGTTTATGTTTACAATTTAGGAGGATTGGCTTCGGCGCTTTTTTGTGCGTATCATTTAACATGGTGACGGTTCAAGGAAATACTTCTAAGCAAACTGTCTAATTGTGGTAAAACTGTTAAAATACACAATGAGAGTTCCCAGAAATGATTAAGAACGTTTAATAAACACCTCAAGTACACGTAAATAGATTCTTACTACATTTACTGTCGAATTCAATCACGGAGGTTTCGAGTGGAAAGCTGTGAAATGACGAAAATACTGGTAATGTTTACAAGTACGGGTACTTCTGGTGGCGTTTTCACGGGACTGTGCTTTCAAATATTAAGAGTTCATGTTTACAGAGCTCAGAATTGGTGTCTAAAGCCTTTGAATCACGAGAATAGTTTTTGTGTTTACAATTTAGGAGGATTGGCTTTGGCGTTTTTTTTGTGTGAATCAGTTAAAATGGTGGCGGTTCCAGTAAACAGTTCTAAGCAAACTGTCTAATTGTGGTAAAACTGTTAAAATACACAATGAGAGTTCCCAGAAATGATTAAGAACGTATAATAAACCCCTCAAGTACACGTAAATAGATTCTTACTACCTTTCCTGTCGAATTCAATCACGGAGGTTTCCCGTGGAAAGCTGTGAAATGACGAAAATACTGGTAATGTTTCCAAGTCCGGGTACTTCTGGTGGCGTTTTCACGGGACTGTGCTTTCAATTATTACGAGTTCATGTTTACAGAGCTCAGATTTGGTGTCTAAAGCCTTGGAATGACGAGAATAGTTTTTATGTTTACAATTTTGGAGGATTGGCTTTGGCTTTTTTTTGTGTGAATCAATTAAAATGGTGGCGGTTCCAGTAAATACTTCTAAGCAAACTGTCTAATTGTGGTAAAACTGTTAAAATACACAATGATAGTTCACAGAAATGATTAAGAACGTGTAATAAACCCCTCAAGTACACGTAAATAGATTCTTACTACCTTTACTGTCGAATTTAATCACGGAGGTTTCGAGTGGAAAGCTGTGAAATGACGAAAATACTGGTAATGTTTACAAGTACGGGTACTTCTGGTGGCGTTTTCACGGGACTGTGCTTTCAAATATTAAGAGTTCATGTTTACAGAGCTCAGAATTGGTGTCTAAAGCCTTTGAATCACGAGAATAGTTTTTGTGTTTACAATTTAGGAGGATTGGCTTTGGCGTTTTTTTTTGTGTGAATCAGTTAAAATGGTGGCGGTTCCAGTAAATACTTCTAAGCAAAATGTCTGATTGTGGTAAAACTGTTAAAATACACAATGAGAGTTCCCAGAAATGATTAAGAACGTGTAATAAACCCCTCAAGTACACGTAAATAGATTCTTACTACCTTTCCTGTCGAATTCAATCACGGAGGTTTCCCGTGGAAAGCTGTGAAATGACGAAAATACTGGTAATGTTTCCAAGTCCGGGTACTTCTGGTGGCGTTTTCACGGGACTGTGCTTTCAATTATTACGAGTTCATGTTTACAGAGCTCAGATTTGGTGTCTAAAGACTTGGAATGACGAGAATAGTTTTTATGTTTACAATTTTGGAGGATTGGCTTTGGCGTTTTTTTTTGTGAGAATCAGTTAAAATGGTGGCGGTTCCAGTAAATACTTCTAAGCAAACTGTCTAATTGTGGTAAAACTGTTAAAATACACAATGAGAGTTCCCAGAAATGATTAAGAACGTGTAATAAACACCTCAAGTACACGTAAATAGATTCTTACTACCTTTACTGTCGAATTCAATCACGGAGGTTTCGAGTGGAAAGCTGTGAAATGACGAAAATACTGGTAATGTTTACAAGTACGGGTACTTCTGGTGGCGTTTTCACGGGACTGTGCTTTCAAATATTAAGAGTTCATGTTTACAGAGCTCAGAATTGGTGTCTAAAGCCTTTGAATCACGAGAATAGTTTTTGTGTTTACAATTTAGGAGGATTGGCTTTGGCGTTTTTTTTTGTGTGAATCAGTTAAAATGGTGGCGGTTCCAGTAAATACTTCTAAGCAAAATGTCTATTTGTGGTAAAACTGATAAAATACACAATGAGAGTTCCCAGAAATGATTAAGAACGTGTAATAAACCCCTCAAGTACACGTAAATAGATTCTTACTACCTTTCCTGTCGAATTCAATCACGGAGGTTTCGAGTGGAAAGCTGTGAAATGACGAAAGTACTGGTAATATTGACAATTCCGGATACTTCGGGTGGATTTTCACGGGACTGTGCTTTCAAATATTAAGAGATCATGTTTACAGAGCTCAGAATTGGTGTCTAAAGCCGTGGAATGAGGAGAATATTGTTTATGTTTACAATTTAGGAGGATTGGCTTCGGCGCTTTTTTGTGCGTATCATTTAACATGGTGACGGTTCAAGGAAATACTTCTAAGCAAACTGTCTAATTGTGGTAAAACTGTTAAAATACACAATGAGAGTTCCCAGAAATGATTAAGAACGTTTAATAAACACCTCAAGTACACGTAAATAGATTCTTACTACATTTACTGTAGAATTCAATCACGGAGGTTTCGAGTGGAATGCTGTGAAATGACGAAATTCTGGTAATGTTTACAAGTCCCGGTACTTCGGGTGGCGATTTCACGGGACTGTGCTTTCAATTATTAAGAGTTCATGTTTACAGAGCTCAGATTTGGTGTGTAAAGCCTTGGAATGATGAGAATAGTTTTTATGTTTACAATTTAGGAGGATTTGCTTTGTCGTTTCTTTGTGTGAATCAGTTAAAATGGTGGCGGTTCCAGTAAACACTTCTAAGCAAACTGTCTAATTGTGGTAAAACTGTTAAAATACACAATGAGAGTTCCCAGAAATGATTAAGAACGTGTAATAAACCCCTCAAGTACACGTAAATAGATTCTTACTACATTTACTGTCGAATTCAATCACGTAGGTTTCGAGTGGAATGCTGTGAAATGACGAAATTCTGGTAATGTTTACAAGTCCCGGTACTTCGGGTGGCGATTTCACGGGACTGTGCTTTCAAATATTAAGAGATCATGTTTACAGAGCTCTGAGTTGGTGTCTAAAGCCTTGGAATGAGGAGAATATTGTTTATGTTTACAATTGAGGAGGATTGGCTTCGGCGCTTTTTTGTGCGTATCATTTAACATGGTGACGGTTCAAGGAAATACTTCTAAGCAAACTGTCTAATTGTGGTAAAACTGTTAAAATACACAATGAGAGTTCCCAGAAATGATTAAGAACGTGTAATAAACATCTCAAGTACACGTAAATAGATTCTTACTACATTTACTGTCGAATTCAACATGGAGGTTTCCAGTGGAAAGCTGTGAAATGACGAAAATACTGGTAATGTTTACAAGTACGGGTACTTCGGGTGTCGTTTTCACGGGACTGTGCTTTCACATATTAAGAGTTCATGTTTACAGAGCTCAGAATTGGTGTCTAAAGCCTTTGAATCACGAGAATAGTTTTTGTGTTTACAATTTAGGAGGATTGGCTTTGGCGTTTTTTTTGTGTGAATCAGTTAAAATGGTGGCGGTTCCAGTAAATACTTCTAAGCAAACTGTCTAATTGTGGTAAAACTGTTAAAATACACAATGAGAGTTCCCAGAAATGATTAAGAACGTGTAATAAACCCCTCAAGTACACGTAAATAGATTCTTACTACATTTACTGTCGAATTCAATCACGTTGGTTTCCAGTGGAAAGCTGTGAAATGACGAAAATACTGGTAATGTTTACAAGTCCGGGTACTTCGGGTGGCGTTTTCACGGGACTGTGCTTTTAATTATTACGAGTTCATGTTTACAGAGCTCAGAATTGGTGTCTAAAGCCTTTGAATGACGAGAATAGTTTTTTTGTTTACAATTTAGGAGGATTGGCTTTGGCTTTTTTTTGTGTGAATCAGTTAAAATGGTGGCGGTTCCAGTAAATACTTCTAAGCAAACTGTCTAATTGTGGTAAAACTGTTAAAATACACAATGATAGTTCCCAGAAATGATTAAGAACGTGTAATAAACATCTCAAGTACACGTAAATAGATTCTTACTACATTTACTGTCGAATTCAACACGGAGGTTTCGAGTGGAAAGCTGTGAAATGACGAAAATACTGGTAATGTTTACAAGTACGGGTACTTCTGGTGGCGTTTTCAGGGGACTGTGCTTTCAAATATTAAGAGTTCATGTTTACAGAGCTCATAATTGGTGTCTAAAGCCTTTGAATGAGGAGAATAGTTTTTGTGTTTACAATTTAGGAGGATTGGCTTTGGCGTTTTTTTTGTGTGAATCAGTTAAAATGGTGGCGGTTCCAGTAAATACTTCTAAGCAAACTGTCTAATTGTGGTAAAACTGTTAAAATACACAATGATAGTTCCCAGAAATGATTAAGAACGTGTAATAAACCCCTCAAGTACACGTAAATAGATTCTTACTACATTTACTGTCGAATTCAATCACGGAGGTTTCGAGTGGAAAGCTGTGAAATGACGAAAATACTGGTAATATTGACAATTCCGGATACTTCGCGTGGATTTTCACGGGAATGTGCTTTCAAATATTAAGAGATCATGTTTACAGAGCTCAGAGTTGGTGTCTAAAGCCTTGGAATGAGGAGAATATTGTTTATGTTTACAATTGAGGAGGATTGGCTTCGGCGCTTTTTTGTGCGTATCATTTAACATGGTGACGGTTCAAGGAAATACTTCTAAGCAAACTGTCTAATTGTGGTAAAACTGTTAAAATACACAATGAGAGTTCCCAGAAATGATTAAGAACGTGTAATAAACATCTCAAGTACACGTAAATAGATTCTTACTACATTTACTGTCGAATTCAACATGGAGGTTTCGAGTGGAATGCTGTGAAATGACGAAATTCTGGTAATGTTTACAAGTCCCGGTACTTCGGGTGGCGATTTCACGGGACTGTGCTTTCAATTATTAAGAGTTCATGTTTACAGAGCTCAGATTTGGTGTGTAAAGCCTTGGAATGATGAGAATAGTTTTTATGTTTACAATTTAGGAGGATTTGCTTTGTCGTTTCTTTGTGTGAATCAGTTAAAATGGTGGCGGTTCCAGTAAACACTTCTAAGCAAACTGTCTAATTGTGGTAAAACTGTTAAAATACACAATGAGAGTTCCCAGAAATGATTAAGAACGTGTAATAAACCCCTCAAGTACACGTAAATAGATTCTTACTACATTTACTGTCGAATTCAATCACGTAGGTTTCGAGTGGAATGCTGTGAAATGACGAAATTCTGGTAATGTTTACAAGTCCCGGTACTTCGGGTGGCGATTTCACGGGACTGTGCTTTCAAATATTAAGAGATCATGTTTACAGAGCTCTGAGTTGGTGTCTAAAGCCTTGGAATGAGGAGAATATTGTTTATGTTTACAATTGAGGAGGATTGGCTTCGGCGCTTTTTTGTGCGTATCATTTAACATGGTGACGGTTCAAGGAAATACTTCTAAGCAAACTGTCTAATTGTGGTAAAACTGTTAAAATACACAATGAGAGTTCCCAGAAATGATTAAGAACGTGTAATAAACATCTCAAGTACACGTAAATAGATTCTTACTACATTTACTGTCGAATTCAACATGGAGGTTTCCAGTGGAAAGCTGTGAAATGACGAAAATACTGGTAATGTTTACAAGTACGGGTACTTCGGGTGTCGTTTTCACGGGACTGTGCTTTCACATATTAAGAGTTCATGTTTACAGAGCTCAGAATTGGTGTCTAAAGCCTTTGAATCACGAGAATAGTTTTTGTGTTTACAATTTAGGAGGATTGGCTTTGGCGTTTTTTTTGTGTGAATCAGTTAAAATGGTGGCGGTTCCAGTAAATACTTCTAAGCAAACTGTCTAATTGTGGTAAAACTGTTAAAATACACAATGAGAGTTCCCAGAAATGATTAAGAACGTGTAATAAACCCCTCAAGTACACGTAAATAGATTCTTACTACATTTACTGTCGAATTCAATCACGTAGGTTTCCAGTGGAAAGCTGTGAAATGACGAAAATACTGGTAATGTTTACAAGTCCGGGTACTTCGGGTGGCGTTTTCACGGGACTGTGCTTTTAATTATTACGAGTTCATGTTTACAGAGCTCAGAATTGGTGTCTAAAGCCTTTGAATGACGAGAATAGTTTTTTTGTTTACAATTTAGGAGGATTGGCTTTGGCTTTTTTTTGTGTGAATCAGTTAAAATGGTGGCGGTTCCAGTAAATACTTCTAAGCAAACTGTCTAATTGTGGTAAAACTGTTAAAATACACAATGATAGTTCCCAGAAATGATTAAGAACGTGTAATAAACATCTCAAGTACACGTAAATAGATTCTTACTACATTTACTGTCGAATTCAACACGGAGGTTTCGAGTGGAAAGCTGTGAAATGACGAAAATACTGGTAATGTTTACAAGTACGGGTACTTCTGGTGGCGTTTTCAGGGGACTGTGCTTTCAAATATTAAGAGTTCATGTTTACAGAGCTCATAATTGGTGTCTAAAGCCTTTGAATGAGGAGAATAGTTTTTGTGTTTACAATTTAGGAGGATTGGCTTTGGCGTTTTTTTTGTGTGAATCAGTTAAAATGGTGGCGGTTCCAGTAAATACTTCTAAGCAAACTGTCTAATTGTGGTAAAACTGTTAAAATACACAATGATAGTTCCCAGAAATGATTAAGAACGTGTAATAAACCCCTCAAGTACACGTAAATAGATTCTTACTACATTTACTGTCGAATTCAATCACGTAGGTTTCCAGGGGAAAGCTGTGAAATGACGAAAATACTGGTAATGTTTACAAGTCCGGGTACTTCGGGTGGCGTTTTCACGGGACTGTGCTTTCAATTATTACGAGTTCATGTTTACAGAGCTCAGAATTGGTGTCTAAAGCCTTTGAATGACGAGAATAGTTTTTTTGTTTACAATTTAGGAGGATTGGCTTTGGCTTTTTTTTGTGTGAATCAATTAAAATGGTGGCGGTTCCAGTAAATACTTCTAAGCAAACTGTCTAATTGTGGTAAAACTGTTAAAATACACAATGATAGTTCCCAGAAATGATTAAGAACGTGTAATAAACACCTCAAGTACACGTAAATAGATTCTTACTACATTTACTGTCGAATTCAATCACGGAGGTTTCGAGTGGAAAGCTGTGAAATGACGAAAATACTGGTAATATTGACAATTCCGGATACTTCGCGTGGATTTTCACGGGAATGTGCTTTCAAATATTAAGAGATCATGTTTACAGAGCTCAGAGTTGGTGTCTAAAGCCTTGGAATGAGGAGAATATTGTTTATGTTTACAATTGAGGAGGATTGGCTTCGGCGCTTTTTTGTGCGTATCATTTAACATGGTGACGGTTCAAGGAAATACTTCTAAGCAAACTGTCTAATTGTGGTAAAACTGTTAAAATACACAATGAGAGTTCCCAGAAATGATTAAGAACGTGTAATAAACATCTCAAGTACACGTAAATAGATTCTTACTACATTTACTGTCGAATTCAACATGGAGGTTTCCAGTGGAAAGCTGTGAAATGACGAAAATACTGGTAATGTTTACAAGTACGGGTACTTCGGGTGTCGTTTTCACGGGACTGTGCTTTCACATATTAAGAGTTCATGTTTACAGAGCTCAGAATTGGTGTCTAAAGCCTTTGAATCACGAGAATAGTTTTTGTGTTTACAATTTAGGAGGATTGGCTTTGGCGTTTTTTTTGTGTGAATCAGTTAAAATGGTGGCGGTTCCAGTAAACACTTCTAAGCAAACTGTCTAATTGTGGTAAAACTGTTAAAATACACAATGAGAGTTCCCAGAAATGATTAAGAACGTGTAATAAACACCTCAAGTACACGTAAATAGATTCTTACTACATTTACTGTCGAATTCAATCACGGAGGTTTCGAGTGGAAAGCTGTGAAATGACGAAAATACTGGTAATGTTTACAAGTACGGGTACTTCTGGAGGCGTTTTCACGGGACTGTGCTTTCAAATATTAAGAGTTCATGTTTACAGAGCTCAGAATTGGTGTCTAAAGCCTTGGAATCACGAGAATAGTTTTTATGTTTACAATTTAGGAGGATTGGCTTCGGCGCTTTTTTGTGCGTATCATTTAACATGGTGACGGTTCCAGTAAATACTTCTAAGCAAAATGTCTAATTGTGGTAAAACTGTTAAAATACACAATGAGAGTTCCCAGAAATGATTAAGAACGTGTAATAAACCCCTCAAGTACACGTAAATAGATTCTTACTACCTTTCCTGTCGAATTCAATCACGGAGGTTTCGAGTGGAAAGCTGTGAAATGACGAAAATACTGGTAATATTGACAATTCCGGATACTTCGGGTGGATTTTCACGGGACTGTGCTTTCAAATATTAAGAGATCATGTTTACAGAGCTCAGAATTGGTGTCTAAAGCCTTTTAATCAAGAGAATAGTTTTTATGTTTACAATTGAGGAGGATTGGCTTCTGCGCTTTTTTGTGCGTATCATTTAACATGGTGACGGTTCAAGGAAATACTTCTAAGCAAACTGTCTAATTGTGGTAAAACTGTTAAAATACACAATGACAGTTCCCAGAAATGATTAAGAACGTGTAATAAACATTTCAAGTACACGTAAATAGATTCTTACTACATTTACTGTCGAATTCAATCACGGAGGTTTCGAGTGGAATGCTGTGAAATGACGAAATTCTGGTAATGTTTACAAGTCCCGGTACTTCTGGTGGCGTTTTCACGGGACTGTGCTTTCAAATATTAAGAGTTCATGTTTACAGAGCTCAGAATTGGTGTCTTAAGCCTTTGAATCACGAGAATAGTTTTTGTGTTTACAATTTAGGATGATTGGCTTTGACGTTTTTTTTTGTGTGAATCAGTTAAAATGGTGGCGGTTCCAGTAAATACTTCTAAGCAAACTGTCTAATTGTGGTAAAACTGTTAAAATACACAATGAGAGTTCCCAGAAATAATTAAGAACGTGTAATAAACCCTCAAGTACACGTAAATAGATTCTTACTACCTTTCCTGTCGAATTCAATCATGGAGGTTTCCCGTGGAAAGCTGTGAAATGACGAAAATACTGGTAATGTTTCCAAGTCCGGGTACTTCTGGTGGCGTTTTCACGGGACTGTGCTTTCAATTATTACGAGTTCATGTTTACAGAGCTCAGATTTGGTGTCTAAAGCCTTGGAATGATGAGAATAGTTTTTATGTTTACAATTTTGGAGGATTGGCTTTGGCTTTTTTTTGTGTGAATCAATTAAAATGGTGGCGGTTCCAGTAAATACTTCTAAGCAACCTGTCTAATTGTGGTAAAACTGTTAAAATACACAATGATAGTTCACAGAAATGATTAAGAACGTGTAATAAACACCTCAAGTACACGTAAATAGATTCTTACTACCTTTAATGTCGAATTCAATCACGGAGGTTTCGAGTGGAAAGCTGTGAAATGACGAAAATACTGGTAATGTTTACAAGTACGGGTACTTCTGGTGGCGTTTTCACGGGACTGTGCTTTCAAATATTAAGAGTTCATGTTTACAGAGCTCAGAATTGGTGGCTAAAGCCTTTGAATCACGAGAATAGTTTTTGTGTTTACAATTTAGGAGGATTGGCTTTGGCGTTTTTTTTTGTGTGAATCAGTTAAAATGGTGGCGGTTCCCGTAAATACTTCTAAGCAAACTGTCTAATTGTGGTAAAACTGTTAAAATACACAATGAGAGTTCCCAGAAATGATTAAGAACGTGTAATAAACCCCTCAAGTACACGTAAATAGATTCTTACTACCTTTCCTGTCGAATTCAATCACGGAGGTTTCGAGTGGAAAGCTGTGAAATGACGAAAATACTGGTAATATTGACAATTCCGGATACTTCGGGTGGATTTTCACGGGACTGTGCTTTCAAATATTAAGAGATCATGTTTACAGAGCTCAGAATTGGTGTCTAAAGCCGTGGAATGAGGAGAATATTGTTATTTTTTACAATTTAGGAGGATTGGCTTCGGCGCTTTTTTGTGCGTATCATTTAACGTGGTGACGGTTCAAGGAAATACTTCTAAGCAAACTGTCTAATTGTGGTAAAACTGTTAAAATACACAATGAGAGTTCCCAGAAATGATTAAGAACATGTAATAAACATCTCAAGTACACGTAAATAGATTCTTACTACATTTACTGTCGAATTCAATCACGGAGGTTTCGAGTGGAAAGCTGTGAAATGACGAAAATACTGGTAATGTTTACAAGTACGGGTACTTCTGGTGGCGTTTTCACGGGACTGTGCTTTCAAATATTAAGAGTTCATGTTTACAGAGCTCAGAATTGGTGTCTAAAGCCTTTGAATCACGAGAATATTTTTTGTGTTTACAATTTAGGAGGATTGGCTTTGGCGTTTTTTTTGTGTGAATCAGTTAAAATGGTGGCGGTTCCAGTAAATACTTCTAAGCAAACTGTCTAATTGTGGTAAAACTGTTAAAATACACAATGAGAGTTCCCAGAAATGATTAAGAACGTGTAATAAACCCCTCAAGTACACGTAAATAGATTCTTACTACATTTACTGTCGAATTCAATCACGTAGGTTTCCAGTGGAAAGCTGTGAAATGACGAAAATACTGGTAATGTTTACAGTCCGGGTACTTCGGGTGGCGTTTTCACGGGACTGTGCTTTCAATTATTACGAGTTCATGTTTACAGAGCTCAGAATTGGTGTCTAAAGCCTTTGAATGACGAGAATAGTTTTTTTGTTTACAATTTAGGAGGATTGGCTTTGGCTTTTTTTTGTGTGAATCAGTTAAAATGGTGGCGGTTCCAGTAAATACTTCTAAGCAAACTGTCTAATTGTGGTAAAACTGTTAAAATACACAATGAGAGTTCCCAGAAATGATTAAGAACGTGTAATAAACATCTCAAGTACACGTAAATAGATTCTTACTACATTTACTGTCGAATTCAACACGGAGGTTTCGAGTGGAAAGCTGTGAAATGACGAAAATACTGGTAATGTTTACAAGTACGGGTACTTCTGGTGGCGTTTTCAGGGGACTGTGCTTTCAAATATTAAGAGTTCATGTTTACAGAGCTCATAATTGGTGTCTAAAGCCTTTGAATGAGGAGTATAGTTTTTATGTTTACAATTTAGGAGGATTGGCTTTGGCGTTTTTTTTGTGTGAATCAGTTAAAATGGTGGCGGTTCCAGTAAACAGTTCTAAGCAAACTGTCTAATTGTGGTAAAACTGTTAAAATACACAATGATAGTTCCCAGAAATGATTAAGAACGTGTAATAAACCCCCCAAGTACACGTAAATAGATTCTTACTACCTTTACTGTCGAATTCAATCACGGAGGTTTCCAGTGGAAAGCTGTGAAATGACGAAAATACTGGTAATGTTTACAAGTCCGGGTACTTCGGGTGGCGTTTTCATGGGACTTTGCTTTCAATTATTAAGAGTTCATGTTTACAGAGCTCAGAATTGGTGTCTAAAGCCTTTTAATCACGAGAATAGTTTTTATGTTTACAATTGAGGAGGATTGGCTTTGGCGTTTTTTTTGTGTGAATCAGTTAAAATGGTGGCGGTTCCAGTAAAGAGTTCTGAGCAAACTGTCTAATTGTGGTAAAACTGTTAAAATACATAATGATAGTTCCCTGAAATGATTAAGAACGTGTAATAAACATCTCAAGTACACGTAAATAGATTCTTACTACATTTACTGTCGAATTCAATCACGGAAGTTTCGAGTGGAAAGCTGTGAAATGACGAAAATATTGGTAATGTTTACAAGTCCGGGTACTTCGGGTGGCTTTTTCACGGGTCTGTGCTTACAATTATTATGAGTTCATGTTTACAGAGCCCAGAATTGGTGTCTAAAGCCTTGGAATCACGAGAATAGTTTTTATGTTTACAATTTAGGAGGATTGGCTTTGGCGTTTTTTTTGTGTGAATCAGTTAAAATGGTGGCGGTTCCAGTAAATACTTCTAAGCAAAATGTCTAATTGTGGTAAAACTGTTAAAATACACAATGAGAGTTCCCAGAAATGATTAAGAACGTGTAATAAACCCCTCAAGTACACGTAAATAGATTCTTACTACCTTTCCTGTCGAATTCAATCACGGAGGTTTCGAGTGGAAAGCTGTGAAATGACGAAAATACTGGTAATATTGACAATTCCGGATACTTCGGGTGGATTTTCACGGGACTGTGCTTTCAAATATTAAGAGATCATGTTTACAGAGCTCAGAATTGGTGTCTAAAGCCGTGGAATGAGGAGAATATTGTTTATGTTTACAATTTAGGAGGATTGGCTTCGGCGCTTTTTTGTGCGTATCATTTAACATGGTGACGGTTCAAGGAAATACTTCTAAGCAAACTGTCTAATTGTGGTAAAACTGTTAAAATACACAATGAGAGTTCCCAGAAATGATTAAGAACGTGTAATAAACATTTCAAGTACACGTAAATAGATTCTTACTACATTTACTGTCGAATTCAATCACGGAGGTTTCGAGTGGAATGCTGTGAAATGACGAAATTCTGGTAATGTTTACAAGTCCCGGTACTTCGGGTGGCGATTTCACGGGACTGTGCTTTCAATTATTAAGAGTTCATGTTTCCAGAGCTCAGATTTGGTGTCTAAAGCCTTGGAATGATGAGAATAGTTTTTATGTTTACAATTTAGGAGGATTTGCTTTGTCGTTTCTTTGTGTGAATCAGTTAAAATGGTGGCGGTTCCAGTAAACACTTCTAAGCAAACTGTCTAATTGTGGTAAAACTGTTAAAATACACAATGAGAGTTCCCAGAAATGAATAAGAACGTGTAATAAACATCTCAAGTACACGTAAATAGATTCTTACTACATTTACTGTCGAATTCAATCACGGAGGTTTCGAGTGGAAAGCTGTGAAATGACGAAAATACTGGTAATGTTTACAAGTACGGGTACTTCTGGTGGCGTTTTCACGGGACTGTGCTTTCAAATATTAAGAGTTCATGTTTACAGAGCTCAGAATTGGTGTCTAAAGCCTTTGAATCACGAGAATAGTTTTTGTGTTTACAATTTAGGAGGATTGGCTTTGGCGTTTTTTTTGTGTGAATCAGTTAAAATGGTGGCGGTTCCAGTAAATACTTCTAAGCAAACTGTCTAATTGTGGTAAAACTGTTAAAATACACAATGATAGTTCCCAGAAATGATTAAGAACGTGTAATAAACACCTCAAGTACACGTAAATAGATTCTTACTACATTTACTGTCGAATTCAATCACGGAGGTTTCGAGTGGAAAGCTGTGAAATGACGAAAATACTGGTAATATTGACAATTCCGGATACTTCGCGTGGATTTTCACGGGAATGTGCTTTCAAATATTAAGAGATCATGTTTACAGAGCTCAGAGTTGGTGTCTAAAGCCTTGGAATGAGGAGAATATTGTTTATGTTTACAATTGAGGAGGATTGGCTTCGGCGCTTTTTTGTGCGTATCATTTAACATGGTGACGGTTCAAGGAAATACTTCTAAGCAAACTGTCTAATTGTGGTAAAACTGTTAAAATACACAATGAGAGTTCCCAGAAATGATTAAGAACGTGTAATAAACATCTCAAGTACACGTAAATAGATTCTTACTACATTTACTGTCGAATTCAACATGGAGGTTTCCAGTGGAAAGCTGTGAAATGACGAAAATACTGGTAATGTTTACAAGTACGGGTACTTCGGGTGTCGTTTTCACGGGACTGTGCTTTCACATATTAAGAGTTCATGTTTACAGAGCTCAGAATTGGTGTCTAAAGCCTTTGAATCATGAGAATAGTTTTTGTGTTTACAATTTAGGAGGATTGGCTTTGGCGTTTTTTTTGTGTGAATCAGTTAAAATGGTGGCGGTTCCAGTAAAGAGTTCTGAGCAAACTGTCTAATTGTGGTAAAACTGTTAAAATACACAATGATAGTTCCCTGAAATGATTAAGAACGTGTAATAAACATCTCAAGTACACGTAAATAGATTCTTACTACATTTACTGTCGAATTCAATCACGGAAGTTTCGAGTGGAAAGCTGTGAAATGACGAAAATATTGGTAATGTTTACAAGTCCGGGTACTTCGGGTGGCTTTTTCACGGGTCTGTGCTTACAATTATTATGAGTTCATGTTTACAGAGCCCAGAATTGGTGTCTAAAGCCTTGGAATCACGAGAATAGTTTTTATGTTTACAATTTAGGAGGATTGGCTTTGGCGTTTTTTTTGTGTGAATCAGTTAAAATGGTGGCGGTTCCAGTAAATACTTCTAAGCAAAATGTCTAATTGTGGTAAAACTGTTAAAATACACAATGATAGTTCCCTGAAATGATTAAGAACGTGTAATAAACATCTCAAGTACACGTAAATAGATTCTTACTACATTTACTGTCGAATTCAATCACGGAAGTTTCGAGTGGAAAGCTGTGAAATGACGAAAATATTGGTAATGTTTACAAGTCCGGGTACTTCGGGTGGCTTTTTCACGGGTCTGTGCTTACAATTATTATGAGTTCATGTTTACAGAGCCCAGAATTGGTGTCTAAAGCCTTGGAATCACGAGAATAGTTTTTATGTTTACAATTTAGGAGGATTGGCTTCGGCGCTTTTTTGTGCGTATCATTTAACATGGTGACGGTTCCAGTAAATACTTCTAAGCAAAATGTCTAATTGTGGTAAAACTGTTAAAATACACAATGAGAGTTCCCAGAAATGATTAAGAACGTGTAATAAACCCCTAAAGTACACGTAAATAGATTCTTACTACCTTTCCTGTCGAATTCAATCACGGAGGTTTCGAGTGGAAAGCTGTGAAATGACGAAAATACTGGTAATATTGACAATTCCGGATACTTCGGGTGGATTTTCACGGGACTGTGCTTTCAAATATTAAGAGATCATGTTTACAGAGCTCAGAATTGGTGTCTAAAGCCGTGGAATGAGGAGAATATTGTTTATGTTTACAATTTAGGAGGATTGGCTTCGGCGCTTTTTTGTGCATATCATTTAACATGGTGACGGTTCAAGGAAATACTTCTAAGCAAACTGTCTAATTGTGGTAAAACTGTTAAAATACACAATGAGAGTTCCCATAAATGATTAAGAACGTGTAATAAACATTTCAAGTACACGTAAATAGATTCTTACTACATTTACTGTCGAATTCAATCACGGAGGTTTCGAGTGGAATGCTGTGAAATGACGAAATTCTGGTAATGTTTACAAGTCCCGGTACTTCGGGTGGCGATTTCACGGGACTGTGCTTTCAATTATTAAGAGTTCATGTTTCCAGAGCTTAGATTTGGTGTCTAAAGCCTTGGAATGATGAGAATAGTTTTTATGTTTACAATTTAGGAGGATTTGCTTTGTCGTTTCTTTGTGTGAATCAGTTAAAATGGTGGCGGTTCCAGTAAACACTTCTAAGCAAACTGTCTAATTGTGGTAAAACTGTTAAAATACACAATGAGAGTTCCCAGAAATGAATAAGAACGTGTAATAAACATCTCAAGTACACGTAAATAGATTCTTACTACATTTACTGTCGAATTCAATCACGGAGGTTTCGAGTGGAAAGCTGTGAAATGACGAAAATACTGGTAATGTTTACAAGTACGGGTACTTCTGGTGGCGTTTTCACGGGACTGTGCTTTCAAATATTAAGAGTTCATGTTTACAGAGCTCAGAATTGGTGTCTAAAGCCTTTGAATCACGAGAATAGTTTTTGTGTTTACAATTTAGGAGGATTGGCTTTGGCGTTTTTTTTGTGTGAATCAGTTAAAATGGTGGCGGTTCCAGTAAATACTTCTAAGCAAACTGTCTAATTGTGGTAAAACTGTTAAAATACACAATGATAGTTCCCAGAAATGATTAAGAACGTGTAATAAACCCCCCAAGTACACGTAAATAGATTCTTACTACCTTTACTGTCGAATTCAATCACGGAGGTTTCCAGTGGAAAGCTGTGAAATGACGAAAATACTGGTAATGTTTACAAGTACGGGTACTTCTGGAGGCGTTTTCACGGGACTGTGCTTTCAAATATTAAGAGTTCATGTTTACAGAGCTCAGAATTGGTGTCTAAAGCCTTTGAATCACGAGAATAGTTTTTGTGTTTACAATTTAGGAGGATTGGCTTTGGCGTTTTTTTTGTGTGAATCAGTTAAAATGGTGGCGGTTCCAGTAAATACTTCTAAGCAAACTGTCTAATTGTGGTAAAACTGTTAAAATACACAATGAGAGTTCCCAGAAATGATTAAGAACGTGTAATAAACCCCTCAAGTACACGTAAATAGATTCTTACTACATTTACTGTCGAATTCAATCACGTAGGTTTCCAGTGGAAAGCTGTGAAATGACGAAAATACTGGTAATGTTTACAGTCCGGGTACTTCGGGTGGCGTTTTCACGGGACTGTGCTTTCAATTATTACGAGTTCATGTTTACAGAGCTCAGAATTGGTGTCTAAAGCCTTTGAATGACGAGAATAGTTTTTTTGTTTACAATTTAGGAGGATTGGCTTTGGCTTTTTTTTGTGTGAATCAGTTAAAATGGTGGCGGTTCCAGTAAATACTTCTAAGCAAACTGTCTAATTGTGGTAAAACTGTTAAAATACACAATGAGAGTTCCCAGAAATGATTAAGAACGTGTAATAAACATCTCAAGTACACGTAAATAGATTCTTACTACATTTACTGTCGAATTCAACACGGAGGTTTCGAGTGGAAAGCTGTGAAATGACGAAAATACTGGTAATGTTTACAAGTACGGGTACTTCTGGTGGCGTTTTCAGGGGACTGTGCTTTCAAATATTAAGAGTTCATGTTTACAGAGCTCATAATTGGTGTCTAAAGCCTTTGAATGAGGAGTATAGTTTTTATGTTTACAATTTAGGAGGATTGGCTTTGGCGTTTTTTTTGTGTGAATCAGTTAAAATGGTGGCGGTTCCAGTAAACAGTTCTAAGCAAACTGTCTAATTGTGGTAAAACTGTTAAAATACACAATGATAGTTCCCAGAAATGATTAAGAACGTGTAATAAACCCCCCAAGTACACGTAAATAGATTCTTACTACCTTTACTGTCGAATTCAATCACGGAGGTTTCCAGTGGAAAGCTGTGAAATGACGAAAATACTGGTAATGTTTACAAGTCCGGGTACTTCGGGTGGCGTTTTCATGGGACTTTGCTTTCAATTATTAAGAGTTCATGTTTACAGAGCTCAGAATTGGTGTCTAAAGCCTTTTAATCACGAGAATAGTTTTTATGTTTACAATTGAGGAGGATTGGCTTTGGCGTTTTTTTTGTGTGAATCAGTTAAAATGGTGGCGGTTCCAGTAAAGAGTTCTGAGCAAACTGTCTAATTGTGGTAAAACTGTTAAAATACATAATGATAGTTCCCTGAAATGATTAAGAACGTGTAATAAACATCTCAAGTACACGTAAATAGATTCTTACTACATTTACTGTCGAATTCAATCACGGAAGTTTCGAGTGGAAAGCTGTGAAATGACGAAAATATTGGTAATGTTTACAAGTCCGGGTACTTCGGGTGGCTTTTTCACGGGTCTGTGCTTACAATTATTATGAGTTCATGTTTACAGAGCCCAGAATTGGTGTCTAAAGCCTTGGAATCACGAGAATAGTTTTTATGTTTACAATTTAGGAGGATTGGCTTTGGCGTTTTTTTTGTGTGAATCAGTTAAAATGGTGGCGGTTCCAGTAAATACTTCTAAGCAAAATGTCTAATTGTGGTAAAACTGTTAAAATACACAATGAGAGTTCCCAGAAATGATTAAGAACGTGTAATAAACCCCTCAAGTACACGTAAATAGATTCTTACTACCTTTCCTGTCGAATTCAATCACGGAGGTTTCGAGTGGAAAGCTGTGAAATGACGAAAATACTGGTAATATTGACAATTCCGGATACTTCGGGTGGATTTTCACGGGACTGTGCTTTCAAATATTAAGAGATCATGTTTACAGAGCTCAGAATTGGTGTCTAAAGCCGTGGAATGAGGAGAATATTGTTTATGTTTACAATTTAGGAGGATTGGCTTCGGCGCTTTTTTGTGCGTATCATTTAACATGGTGACGGTTCAAGGAAATACTTCTAAGCAAACTGTCTAATTGTGGTAAAACTGTTAAAATACACAATGAGAGTTCCCAGAAATGATTAAGAACGTGTAATAAACATTTCAAGTACACGTAAATAGATTCTTACTACATTTACTGTCGAATTCAATCACGGAGGTTTCGAGTGGAATGCTGTGAAATGACGAAATTCTGGTAATGTTTACAAGTCCCGGTACTTCGGGTGGCGATTTCACGGGACTGTGCTTTCAATTATTAAGAGTTCATGTTTCCAGAGCTCAGATTTGGTGTCTAAAGCCTTGGAATGATGAGAATAGTTTTTATGTTTACAATTTAGGAGGATTTGCTTTGTCGTTTCTTTGTGTGAATCAGTTAAAATGGTGGCGGTTCCAGTAAACACTTCTAAGCAAACTGTCTAATTGTGGTAAAACTGTTAAAATACACAATGAGAGTTCCCAGAAATGAATAAGAACGTGTAATAAACATCTCAAGTACACGTAAATAGATTCTTACTACATTTACTGTCGAATTCAATCACGGAGGTTTCGAGTGGAAAGCTGTGAAATGACGAAAATACTGGTAATGTTTACAAGTACGGGTACTTCTGGTGGCGTTTTCACGGGACTGTGCTTTCAAATATTAAGAGTTCATGTTTACAGAGCTCAGAATTGGTGTCTAAAGCCTTTGAATCACGAGAATAGTTTTTGTGTTTACAATTTAGGAGGATTGGCTTTGGCGTTTTTTTTGTGTGAATCAGTTAAAATGGTGGCGGTTCCAGTAAATACTTCTAAGCAAACTGTCTAATTGTGGTAAAACTGTTAAAATACACAATGATAGTTCCCAGAAATGATTAAGAACGTGTAATAAACACCTCAAGTACACGTAAATAGATTCTTACTACATTTACTGTCGAATTCAATCACGGAGGTTTCGAGTGGAAAGCTGTGAAATGACGAAAATACTGGTAATATTGACAATTCCGGATACTTCGCGTGGATTTTCACGGGAATGTGCTTTCAAATATTAAGAGATCATGTTTACAGAGCTCAGAGTTGGTGTCTAAAGCCTTGGAATGAGGAGAATATTGTTTATGTTTACAATTGAGGAGGATTGGCTTCGGCGCTTTTTTGTGCGTATCATTTAACATGGTGACGGTTCAAGGAAATACTTCTAAGCAAACTGTCTAATTGTGGTAAAACTGTTAAAATACACAATGAGAGTTCCCAGAAATGATTAAGAACGTGTAATAAACATCTCAAGTACACGTAAATAGATTCTTACTACATTTACTGTCGAATTCAACATGGAGGTTTCCAGTGGAAAGCTGTGAAATGACGAAAATACTGGTAATGTTTACAAGTACGGGAACTTCGGGTGTCGTTTTCACGGGACTGTGCTTTCACATATTAAGAGTTCATGTTTACAGAGCTCAGATTTGGTGTCTAAAGCCTTTGAATCATGAGAATAGTTTTTGTGTTTACAATTTAGGAGGATTGGCTTTGGCGTTTTTTTTGTGTGAATCAGTTAAAATGGTGGCGGTTCCAGTAAAGAGTTCTGAGCAAACTGTCTAATTGTGGTAAAACTGTTAAAATACACAATGATAGTTCCCTGAAATGATTAAGAACGTGTAATAAACATCTCAAGTACACGTAAATAGATTCTTACTACATTTACTGTCGAATTCAATCACGGAAGTTTCGAGTGGAAAGCTGTGAAATGACGAAAATATTGGTAATGTTTACAAGTCCGGGTACTTCGGGTGGCTTTTTCACGGGTCTGTGCTTACAATTATTATGAGTTCATGTTTACAGAGCCCAGAATTGGTGTCTAAAGCCTTGGAATCACGAGAATAGTTTTTATGTTTACAATTTAGGAGGATTGGCTTTGGCGTTTTTTTTGTGTGAATCAGTTAAAATGGTGGCGGTTCCAGTAAATACTTCTAAGCAAAATGTCTAATTGTGGTAAAACTGTTAAAATACACAATGATAGTTCCCTGAAATGATTAAGAACGTGTAATAAACATCTCAAGTACACGTAAATAGATTCTTACTACATTTACTGTCGAATTCAATCACGGAAGTTTCGAGTGGAAAGCTGTGAAATGACGAAAATATTGGTAATGTTTACAAGTCCGGGTACTTCGGGTGGCTTTTTCACGGGTCTGTGCTTACAATTATTATGAGTTCATGTTTACAGAGCCCAGAATTGGTGTCTAAAGCCTTGGAATCACGAGAATAGTTTTTATGTTTACAATTTAGGAGGATTGGCTTCGGCGCTTTTTTGTGCGTATCATTTAACATGGTGACGGTTCCAGTAAATACTTCTAAGCAAAATGTCTAATTGTGGTAAAACTGTTAAAATACACAATGAGAGTTCCCAGAAATGATTAAGAACGTGTAATAAACCCCTCAAGTACACGTAAATAGATTCTTACTACCTTTCCTGTCGAATTCAATCACGGAGGTTTCGAGTGGAAAGCTGTGAAATGACGAAAATACTGGTAATATTGACAATTCCGGATACTTCGGGTGGATTTTCACGGGACTGTGCTTTCAAATATTAAGAGATCATGTTTACAGAGCTCAGAATTGGTGTCTAAAGCCGTGGAATGAGGAGAATATTGTTTATGTTTACAATTTAGGAGGATTGGCTTCGGCGCTTTTTTGTGCATATCATTTAACATGGTGACGGTTCAAGGAAATACTTCTAAGCAAATTGTCTAATTGTGGTAAAACTGTTAAAATACACAATGAGAGTTCCCATAAATGATTAAGAACGTGTAATAAACATTTCAAGTACACGTAAATAGATTCTTACTACATTTACTGTCGAATTCAATCACGGAGGTTTCGAGTGGAATGCTGTGAAATGACGAAATTCTGGTAATGTTTACAAGTCCCGGTACTTCGGGTGGCGATTTCACGGGACTGTGCTTTCAATTATTAAGAGTTCATGTTTCCAGAGCTTAGATTTGGTGTCTAAAGCCTTGGAATGATGAGAATAGTTTTTATGTTTACAATTTAGGAGGATTTGCTTTGTCGTTTCTTTGTGTGAATCAGTTAAAATGGTGGCGGTTCCAGTAAACACTTCTAAGCAAACTGTCTAATTGTGGTAAAACTGTTAAAATACACAATGAGAGTTCCCAGAAATGAATAAGAACGTGTAATAAACATCTCAAGTACACGTAAATAGATTCTTACTACATTTACTGTCGAATTCAATCACGGAGGTTTCGAGTGGAAAGCTGTGAAATGACGAAAATACTGGTAATGTTTACAAGTACGGGTACTTCTGGTGGCGTTTTCACGGGACTGTGCTTTCAAATATTAAGAGTTCATGTTTACAGAGCTCAGAATTGGTGTCTAAAGCCTTTGAATCACGAGAATAGTTTTTGTGTTTACAATTTAGGAGGATTGGCTTTGGCGTTTTTTTTGTGTGAATCAGTTAAAATGGTGGCGGTTCCAGTAAATACTTCTAAGCAAACTGTCTAATTGTGGTAAAACTGTTAAAATACACAATGATAGTTCCCAGAAATGATTAAGAACGTGTAATAAACCCCCCAAGTACACGTAAATAGATTCTTACTACCTTTACTGTCGAATTCAATCACGGAGGTTTCCAGTGGAAAGCTGTGAAATGACGAAAATACTGGTAATGTTTACAAGTACGGGTACTTCTGGAGGCGTTTTCACGGGACTGTGCTTTCAAATATTAAGAGTTCATGTTTACAGAGCTCAGAATTGGTGTCTAAAGCCTTTGAATCACGAGAATAGTTTTTATGTTTACAATTTAGGAGGATTGGCTTTGGCGTTTTTTTTGTGTGAATCAGTTAAAATGGTGGCGGTTCCAGTAAACAGTTCTAAGCAAACTGTCTAATTGTGGTAAAACTGTTAAAATACACAATGATAGTTCCCAGAAATGATTAAGAACGTGTAATAAACCCCCCAAGTACACGTAAATAGATTCTTACTACCTTTACTGTCGAATTCAATCACGGAGGTTT
The DNA here is from genome assembly GCF_963259705.1 of Myotis daubentonii. Taxonomy (NCBI): domain Eukaryota; kingdom Metazoa; phylum Chordata; class Mammalia; order Chiroptera; family Vespertilionidae; genus Myotis; species Myotis daubentonii. The sequence continues at coordinate 807,327 of NC_081851.1, forward strand.
CCAGTGGAAAGCTGTGAAATGACGAAAATACTGGTAATGTTTACAAGTCCGGGTACTTCGGGTGGCGTTTTCATGGGACTTTGCTTTCAATTATTAAGAGTTCATGTTTACAGAGCTCAGAATTGGTGTCTAAAGCCTTTTAATCACGAGAATAGTTTTTATGTTTACAATTGAGGAGGATTGGCTTTGGCGTTTTTTTTGTGTGAATCAGTTAAAATGGTGGCGGTTCCAGTAAAGAGTTCTGAGCAAACTGTCTAATTGTGGTAAAACTGTTAAAATACACAATGATAGTTCCCTGAAATGATTAAGAACGTGTAATAAACATCTCAAGTACACGAAAATAGATTCTTACTACATTTACTGTCGAATTCAATCACGGAAGTTTCGAGTGGAAAGCTGTGAAATGACGAAAATATTGGTAATGTTTACAAGTCCGGGTACTTCGGGTGGCTTTTTCACGGGTCTGTGCTTACAATTATTATGAGTTCATGTTTACAGAGCCCAGAATTGGTGTCTAAAGCCTTGGAATCACGAGAATAGTTTTTATGTTTACAATTTAGGAGGATTGGCTTCGGCGCTTTTTTGTGCGTATCATTTAACATGGTGACGGTTCCAGTAAATACTTCTAAGCAAAATGTCTAATTGTGGTAAAACTGTTAAAATACACAATGAGAGTTCCCAGAAATGATTAAGAACGTGTAATAAACCCCTCAAGTACACGTAAATAGATTCTTACTACCTTTCCTGTCGAATTCAATCACGGAGGTTTCGAGTGGAAAGCTGTGAAATGACGAAAATACTGGTAATATTGACAATTCCGGATACTTCGGGTGGATTTTCACGGGACTGTGCTTTCAAATATTAAGAGATCATGTTTACAGAGCTCAGAATTGGTGTCTAAAGCCGTGGAATGAGGAGAATATTGTTTATGTTTACAATTTAGGAGGAATGGCTTCGGCGCTTTTTTGTGCATATCATTTAACATGGTGACGGTTCAAGGAAATACTTCTAAGCAAACTGTCTAATTGTGGTAAAACTGTTAAAATACACAATGAGAGTTCCCAGAAATGATTAAGAACGTGTAATAAACATTTCAAGTACACGTAAATAGATTCTTACTACATTTACTGTCGAATTCAATCACGGAGGTTTCGAGTGGAATGCTGTGAAATGACGAAATTCTGGTAATGTTTACAAGTCCCGGTACTTCGGGTGGCGATTTCACGGGACTGTGCTTTCAATTATTAAGAGTTCATGTTTCCAGAGCTCAGATTTGGTGTCTAAAGCCTTGGAATGATGAGAATAGTTTTTATGTTTACAATTTAGGAGGATTTGCTTTGTCGTTTCTTTGTGTGAATCAGTTAAAATGGTGGCGGTTCCAGTAAACACTTCTAAGCAAACTGTCTAATTGTGGTAAAACTGTTAAAATACACAATGAGAGTTCCCAGAAATGATTAAGAACGTGTAATAAACATCTCAAGTACACGTAAATAGATTCTTGCTACATTTACTGTCGAATTCAATCACGGAGGTTTCCAGTGTAAAGGTGTGAAATGACGAAAATACTGGTAATGTTTACAAGTCCGGGTACTTCTGGTGGCGTTTTCACGGGACTGTGCTTTCAAATATTAAGAGTTCATGTTTACAGAGCTAAGAATTGGTGTCTAAAGCCTTTGAATCACGAGAATAGTTTTTGTGTTTACAATTTAGGAGGATTGGCTTTGGCGTTTTTTTTGTGTGAATCAGTCAAAATGGTGGCGGTTCCAGTAAATACTTCTAAGCAAACTGTCTAATTGTGGTAAAACTGTTAAAATACACAATGAGAGTTCCCAGAAATGATTAAGAACGTGTAATAAACATCTCAAGTACACGTAAATAGATTCTTACTACATTTACTGTCGAATTCAACACGGAGGTTTCCAGTGGAAAGCTGTGAAATGACGAAAATACTGGTAATGTTTACAAGTACGGGTACTTCTGGTGGCGTTTTCACGGGACTGTGCTTTCACATATTAAGAGTTCATGTTTACAGAGCTAAGAATTGGTGTCTAAAGCCTTTGAATCACGAGAATAGTTTTTGTGTTTACAATTTAGGAGGATTGGCTTTGGCGTTTTTTTTGTGTGAATCAGTCAAAATGGTGGCGGTTCCAGTAAATACTTCTAAGCAAACTGTCTAATTGTGGTAAAACTGTTAAAATACACAATGAGAGTTCCCAGAAATGATTAAGAACGTGTAATAAACATCTCAAGTACACGTAAATAGATTCTTACTACATTTACTGTCGAATTCAACACGGAGGTTTCCAGTGGAAAGCTGTGAAATGATGAAAATACTGGTAATGTTTACAAGTACGGGTTCTTCTGGTGGCGTTTTCACGGGACTGTGCTTTCAAATATTAAGAGTTCATGTTTACAGAGCTAAGAATTGGTGTCTAAAGCCTTTGAATCACGAGAATAGTTTTTGTGTTTACAATTTAGGAGGATTGGCTTTGGCGTTTTTTTTGTGTGAATCAGTTAAAATGGTGGCGGTTCCAGTAAATACTTCTAAGCAAACTGTCTAATTGTGGTAAAACTGTTAAAATACACAATGAGAGTTCCCAGAAATGATTAAGAACGTGTAATAAACCCCTCAAGTACACGTAAATAGATTCTTACTACATTTACTGTCGAATTCAATCACGGAGGTTTCCAGTGGAAAGCTGTGAAATGACGAAAATACTGGTAATGTTTACAAGTCCGGGTACTTCGGGTTGCGTTTTCACGGGACTGTGCTTTCAAATATTAAGAGTTCATGTTTACAGAGCTCAGAATTGGTGTCTAAAGCCTTTGAATCACCAGAATAGTTTTTGTGTTTACAATTTAGGAGGATTGGCTTTGGCGTTTTTTTTGTGTGAATCAGTTAAAATGGTGGCGGTTCCAGTAAATACTTCTAAGCAAACAGTCTAATTGTGGTAAAACTGTTAAAATACACAATGAGAGTTCCCAGAAATGATTAAGAACGTGTAATAAACATCTCAAGTACACGTAAATAGATTCTTACTACATTTACTGTCGAATTCAATCACGGAGGTTTCCAGTGGAAAGGTGTGAAATGACGAAAATACTGGTAATGTTTACAAGTCCGGGTACTTCTGGTGGCGTTTTCACGGGACTGTGCTTTCAAATATTAAGAGTTCATGTTTACAGAGCTCAGAATTGGTGTCTAAAGCCTTTGAATCACGAGAATAGTTTTTGTGTTTACAATTTAGGAGGATTGGCTTTGGCGTTTTTTTTGTGTGAATCAGTCAAAATGGTGGCGGTTCCAGTAAATACTTCTAAGCAAACTGTCTAATTGTGGTAAAACTGTTAAAATACACAATGAGAGTTCCCAGAAATGATTAATAACGTGTAATAAACATCTCAAGTACACGTAAATAGATTCTTACTACATTTACTGTCGAATTCAACATGGAGGTTTCCAGTGGAAAGCTGTGAAATGACGAAAATACTGGTAATGTTTACAAGTACGGGTACTTCTGGTGGCGTTTTCACGGGACTGTGCTTTCAAATATTAAGAGTTCATGTTTACAGAGCTCAGAATTGGTGTCTAACGCCTTTGAATCACGAGAATAGTTTTTGTGTTTACAATTTAGGAGGATTGGCTTTGGCGTTTTTTTTGTGTGAATCAGTCAAAATGGTGGCGGTTCCAGTAAATACTTCTAAGCAAACTGTCTAATTGTGGTAAAACTGTTAAAATACACAATGAGAGTTCCCAGAAATGATTAAGAACGTGTAATAAACATCTCAAGTACACGTAAATAGATTATTACTACATTTACTGTCGAATTCAACATGGAGGTTTCCAGTGGAAAGCTGTGAAATGACGAAAATACTGGTAATGTTTACAAGTACGGGTACTTCTGGTGGCGTTTTCACGGGACTGTGCTTTCAAATATTAAGAGTTCATGTTTACAGAGCTAAGAATTGGTGTCTAAAGCCTTTGAATCACGAGAATAGTTTTTATGTTTACAATTTAGGAGGATTGGCTTTGGCGATTTTTTTGTGTGAATCAGTCAAAATGGTGGCGGTTCCAGTAAATACTTCTAAGCAAACTGTCTAATTGTGGTAAAACTGTTAAAATACACAATGAGAGTTCCCAGAAATGATTAAGAACGTGTAATAAACATCTCAAGTACACGTAAATAGATTCTTACTACATTTACTGTCGAATTCAACACGGAGGTTTCCAGTGGAAAGCTGTGAAATGACGAAAATACTGGTAATATTTAAAAGTACGGGTACTTCTGGTGGCGTTTTCACGGGACTGTGCTTTCAAATATTAAGAGTTCATGTTTACAGAGCTAAGAATTGGTGTCTAAAGCCTTTGAATCACGAGAATAGTTTTTGTGTTTACAATTTAGGAGGATTGGCTTTGGCGTTTTTTTTGTGTGAATCAGTCAAAATGGTGGCGGTTCCAGTAAATACTTCTAAGCAAACTGTCTAATTGTGGTAAAACTGTTAAAATACACAATGAGAGTTCCCAGAAATGATTAAGAACGTGTAATAAACATCTCAAGTACACGTAAATAGATTCTTACTACATTTACTGTCGAATTCAACACGGAGGTTTCCAGTGGAAAGCTGTGAAATGATGAAAATACTGGTAATGTTTACAAGTACGGGTTCTTCTGGTGGCGTTTTCACGGGACTGTGCTTTCAAATATTAAGAGTTCATGTTTACAGAGCTAAGAATTGGTGTCTAAAGCCTTTGAATCACGAGAATAGTTTTTGTGTTTACAATTTAGGAGGATTGGCTTTGGCGTTTTTTTTGTGTGAATCAGTTAAAATGGTGGCCGTTCCAGTAAATACTTCTAAGCAAACTGTCTAATTGTGGTAAAACTGTTAAAATACACAATGAGAGTTCCCAGAAATGATTAAGAACGTGTAATAAACCCCTCAAGTACACGTAAATAGATTCTTACTACATTTACTGTCGAATTCAATCACGGAGGTTTCCAGTGGAAAGCTGTGAAATGACGAAAATACTGGTAATGTTTACAAGTCCGGGTACTTCGGGTGGCGTTTTCACGGGACTGTGCTTTCAATTATTACGAGTTCATGTTTACAGAGCTCAGAATTGGTGTCTAAAGCCTTTGAATCACCAGAATAGTTTTTGTGTTTACAATTTAGGAGGATTGGTTTTGGCGTTTTTTTTGTGTGAATCAGTTAAAATGGTGGCGGTTCCAGTAAATACTTCTAAGCAAACAGTCTAATTGTGGTAAAACTGTTAAAATACACAATGAGAGTTCCCAGAAATGATGAAGAACGTGTAATAAACCCCTCAAGTACACGTAAATAGATTCTTACTACATTTACTGTCGAATTCAATCACGGAGGGTTCCAGTGGAAAGCTGTGAAATGACGAAAATACTGGTAATGTTTACAAGTCCGGGTACTTCTGGTGGCGTTTTCACGGGACTGTGCTTTCAATTATTACGAGTTCATGTTTACAGAGCTCAGAATTGGTGTCTAAAGCCTTTGAATGACGAGAATAGTGTTTTTGTTTACAATTTAGGAGGATTGGCTTTGGCGTTTTTTTTGTGTGAATCAGTTAAAATGGTGGCGGTTCCAGTAAATACTTCTAAGCAAACTGTCTAATTGTGGTAAAACTGTTAAAATACACAATGAGAGTTCCCAGAAATGATTAAGAACGTGTAATAAACATCTCAAGTACACGTAAATAGATTCTTACTACATTTACTGTCGAATTCAATCACGGAGGTTTCCAGTGGAAAGGTGTGAAATGACGAAAATACTGGTAATGTTTACAAGTCCGGGTACTTCTGGTGGCGTTTTCACGGGACTGTGCTTTCAAATATTAAGAGTTCATGTTTACAGCGCTCAGAATTGGTGTCTAAAGCCTTTGAATCACGAGAATAGTTTTTGTGTTTACAATTTAGGAGGATTGGCTTTGGCGTTTTTTTTGTGTGAATCAGTCAAAATGGTGGCGGTTCCAGTAAATACTTCTAAGCAAACTGTCTAATTGTGGTAAAACTGTTAAAATACACAATGAGAGTTCCCAGAAATGATTAAGAACGTGTAATAAACATCTCAAGTACACGTAAATAGATTCTTACTACATTTACAGTCGAATTCAACACGGAGGTTTCCAGTGGAAAGCTGTGAAATGACGAAAATACTGGTAATGTTTACAAGTACGGGTACTTCTGGTGGCGTTTTCACGGGACTGTGCTTTCAAATATTACGAGTTCATGTTTACAGAGCTAAGAATTGGTGTCTAAAGCCTTTGAATCACGAGAATAGTTTTTGTGTTTACAATTTAGGAGGATTGGCTTTGGCGTTTTTTTTGTGTGAATCAGTCAAAATGGTGGCGGTTCCAGTAAATACTTCTAAGCAAACTGTCTAATTGTGGTAAAACTGTTAAAATACACAATGAGAGTTCCCAGAAATGATTAAGAACGTGTAATAAACATCTCAAGTACACGTAAATAGATTCTTACTACATTTACTGTCGAATTCAACACGGAGGTTTCCAGTGGAAAGCTGTGAAATGATGAAAATACTGGTAATGTTTACAAGTACGGGTTCTTCTGGTGGCGTTTTCACGGGACTGTGCTTTCAAATATTAAGAGTTCATGTTTACAGAGCTAAGAATTGGTGTCTAAAGCCTTTGAATCACGAGAATAGTTTTTGTGTTTACAATTTAGGAGGATTGGCTTTGGCGTTTTTTTTGTGTGAATCAGTTAAAATGGTGGCGGTTCCAGTAAATACTTCTAAGCAAACTGTCTAATTGTGGTAAAACTGTTAAAATACACAATGAGAGTTCCCAGAAATGATTAAGAACGTGTAATAAACCCCTCAAGTACACGTAAATAGATTCTTACTACATTTACTGTCGAATTCAATCACGGAGGTTTCCAGTGGAAAGCTGTGAAATGACGAAAATACTGGTAATGTTTACAAGTCCGGGTACTTCGGGTGGCGTTTTCACGGGACTGTGCTTTCAATTATTACGAGTTCATGTTTACAGAGCTCAGAATTGGTGTCTAAAGCCTTTGAATCACCAGAATAGTTTTTGTGTTTACAATTTAGGAGGATTGGCTTTGGCGTTTTTTTTGTGTGAATCAGTTAAAATGGTGGCGGTTCCAGTAAATACTTCTAAGCAAACAGTCTAATTGTGGTAAAACTGTTAAAATACACAATGAGAGTTCCCAGAAATGATTAAGAACGTGTAATAAACCCCTCAAGTACACGTAAATAGATTCTTACTACATTTACTGTCGAATTCAATCACGGAGGTTTCCAGTGGAAAGCTGTGAAATGACGAAAATACTGGTAATGTTTACAAGTCCGGGTACTTCTGGTGGCGTTTTCACGGGACTGTGCTTTCAATTATTACGAGTTCATGTTTACAGAGCTCAGAATTGGTGTCTAAAGCCTTTGAATGACGAGAATAGTGTTTTTGTTTACAATTTAGGAGGATTGGCTTTGGCGTTTTTTTTGTGTGAATCAGTTAAAATGGTGGCGGTTCCAGTAAATACTTCTAAGCAAACTGTCTAATTGTGGTAAAACTGTTAAAATACACAATGAGAGTTCCCAGAAATGATTAAGAACGTGTAATAAACCCCTCAAGTACACGTAAATAGATTCTTACTACATTTACTGTCGAATTCAATCACGGAGGTTTCCAGTGGAAAGCTGTGAAATGACGAAAATACTGGTAATGTTTACAAGTCCGGGTACTTCTGGTGGCGTTTTCACGGGACTGTGCTTTCAAATATTAAGAGTTCATGTTTACAGAGCTCAGAATTGGTGTCTAAAGCCTTTGAATCACGAGAATAGTTTTTGTGTTTACAATTTAGGAGGATTGGCTTTGGCGTTTTTTTTGTGTGAATCAGTCAAAATGGTGGCGGTTCCAGTAAATACTTCTAAGCAAACTGTCTAATTGTGGTAAAACTGTTAAAATACACAATGAGAGTTCCCAGAAATGATTAAGAACGTGTAATAAACATCTCAAGTACACGTAAATAGATTCTTACTACATTTACTGTCGAATTCAACATGGAGGTTTCCAGTGGAAAGCTGTGAAATGACGAAAATACTGGTAATGTTTACAAGTACGGGTACTTCTGGTGGCGTTTTCACGGGACTGTGCTTTCAAATATTAAGAGTTCATGTTTACAGAGCTCAGAATTGGTGTCTAAAGCCTTTGAATCACGAGAATAGTTTTTGTGTTTACAATTTAGGAGGATTGGCTTTGGCGTTTTTTTTGTGTGAATCAGTCAAAATGGTGGCGGTTCCAGTAAATACTTCTAAGCAAACTGTCTAATTGTGGTAAAACTGTTAAAATACACAATGAGAGTTCCCAGAAATGATTAAGAACGTGTAATAAACATCTCAAGTACACGTAAATAGATTCTTACTACATTTACTGTCGAATTCAACACGGAGGTTTCCAGTGGAAAGCTGTGAAATGACGAAAATACTGGTAATGTTTACAAGTACGGGTACTTCTGGTGGCGTTTTCACGGGACTGTGCTTTCAAATATTAAGAGTTCATGTTTACAGAGCTAAGAATTGGTGTCTAAAGCCTTTGAATCACGAGAATAGTTTTTGTGTTTACAATTTAGGAGGATTGGCTTTGGCGTTTTTTTTGTGTGAATCAGTCAAAATGGTGGCGGTTCCAGTAAATACTTCTAAGCAAACTGTCTAATTGTGGTAAAACTGTTAAAATACACAATGAGAGTTCCCAGAAATGATTAAGAACGTGTAATAAACATCTCAAGTACACGTAAATAGATTCTTACAACATTTACTGTCGAATTCAACACGGAGGTTTCCAGTGGAAAGCTGTGAAATGACGAAAATACTGGTAATGTTTACAAGTACGGGTACTTCTGGTGGCGTTTTCACGGGACTGTGCTTTCAAATATTAAGAGTTCATGTTTACAGAACTAAGAATTGGTGTCTAAAGCCTTTGAATCACGAGAATAGTTTTTGTGTTTACAATTTAGGAGGATTGGCTTTGGCGTTTTTTTTGTGTGAATCAGTCAAAATGGTGGCGGTTCCAGTAAATACTTCTAAGCAAACTGTCTAATTGTGGTAAAACTGTTAAAATACACAATGAGAGTTCCCAGAAATGATTAAGAACGTGTAATAAACATCTCAAGTACACGTAAATAGATTCTTACTACATTTACTGTCGAATTCAACACGGAGGTTTCCAGTGGAAAGCTGTGAAATGATGAAAATACTGGTAATGTTTACAAGTACGGGTTCTTCTGGTGGCGTTTTCACGGGACTGTGCTTTCAAATATTAAGAGTTCATGTTTACAGAGCTAAGAATTGGTGTCTAAAGCCTTTGAATCACGAGAATAGTTTTTGTGTTTACAATTTAGGAGGATTGGCTTTGGCGTTTTTTTTGTGTGAATCAGTTAAAATGGTGGCGGTTCCAGTAAATACTTCTAAGCAAACTGTCTAATTGTGGTAAAACTGTTAAAATACACAATGAGAGTTCCCAGAAATGATTAAGAACGTGTAATAAACCCCTCAAGTACACGTAAATAGATTCTTACTACATTTACTGTCGAATTCAATCACGGAGGTTTCCAGTGGAAAGCTGTGAAATGACGAAAATACTGGTAATGTTTACAAGTCCGGGTACTTCGGGTGGCGTTTTCAAGGGACTGTGCTTTCAATTATTACGAGTTCATGTTTACAGAGCTCAGAATTGGTGTCTAAAGCCTTTGAATCACCAGAATAGTTTTTGTGTTTACAATTTAGGAGGATTGGCTTTGGCGTTTTTTTTGTGTGAATCAGTTAAAATGGTGGCGGTTCCAGTAAATACTTCTAAGCAAACTGTCTAATTGTGGTAAAACTGTTAAAATACACAATGAGAGTTCCCAGAAATGATTAAGAACGTGTAATAAACATCTCAAGTACACGTAAATAGATTCTTACTACATTTACTGTCGAATTCAACATGGAGGTTTCCAGTGGAAAGCTGTGAAATGACGAAAATACTGGTAATGTTTACAAGTACGGGTACTTCTGGTGGCGTTTTCACGGGACTGTGCTTTCAAATATTAAGAGTTCATGTTTACAGAGCTCAGAATTGGTGTCTAAAGCCTTTGAATCACGAGAATAGTTTTTGTGTTTACAATTTAGGAGGATTGGCTTTGGCGTTTTTTTTGTGTGAATCAGTCAAAATGGTGGCGGTTCCAGTAAATACTTCTAAGCAAACTGTCTAATTGTGGTAAAACTGTTAAAATACACAATGAGAGTTCCCAGAAATGATTAAGAATGTGTAATAAACATCTCAAGTACACGTAAATAGATTCTTACTACATTTACTGTCGAATTCAACATGGAGGTTTCCAGTGGAAAGCTGTGAAATGACGAAAATACTGGTAATGTTTACAAGTACGGGTACTTCTGGTGGCGTTTTCACGGGACTGTGCTTTCAAATATTAAGAGTTCATGTTTACAGAGCTAAGAATTGGTGTCTAAAGCCTTTGAATCACGAGAATAGTTTTTATGTTTACAATTTAGGAGGATTGGCTTTGGCGATTTTTTTGTGTGAATCAGTCAAAATGGTGGCGGTTCCAGTAAATACTTCTAAGCAAACTGTCTAATTGTGGTAAAACTGTTAAAATACACAATGAGAGTTCCCAGAAATGATTAAGAACGTGTAATAAACATCTCAAGTACACGTAAATAGATTCTTACTACATTTACTGTCGAATTCAACACGGAGGTTTCCAGTGGAAAGCTGTGAAATGACGAAAATACTGGTAATGTTTACAAGTACGGGTACTTCTGGTGGCGTTTTCACGGGACTGTGCTTTCAAATATTAAGAGTTCATGTTTACAGAGCTAAGAATTGGTGTCTAAAGCCTTTGAATCACGAGAATAGTTTTTGTGTTTACAATTTAGGAGGATTGGCTTTGGCGTTTTTTTTGTGTGAATCAGTCAAAATGGTGGCGGTTCCAGTAAATACTTCTAAGCAAACTGTCTAATTGTGGTAAAACTGTTAAAATACACAATGAGAGTTCCCAGAAATGATTAAGAACGTGTAATAAACATCTCAAGTACACGTAAATAGATTCTTACTACATTTACTGTCGAATTCAACACGGAGGTTTCCAGTGGAAAGCTGTGAAATGATGAAAATACTGGTAATGTTTACAAGTACGGGTTCTTCTGGTGGCGTTTTCACGGGACTGTGCTTTCAAATATTAAGAGTTCATGTTTACAGAGCTAAGAATTGGTGTCTAAAGCCTTTGAATCACGAGAATAGTTTTTGTGTTTACAATTTAGGAGGATTGGCTTTGGCGTTTTTTTTGTGTGAATCAGTTAAAATGGTGGCCGTTCCAGTAAATACTTCTAAGCAAACTGTCTAATTGTGGTAAAACTGTTAAAATACACAATGAGAGTTCCCAGAAATGATTAAGAACGTGTAATAAACCCCTCAAGTACACGTAAATAGATTCTTACTACATTTACTGTCGAATTCAATCACGGAGGTTTCCAGTGGAAAGCTGTGAAATGACGAAAATACTGGTAATGTTTACAAGTCCGGGTACTTCGGGTGGCGTTTTCACGGGACTGTGCTTTCAATTATTACGAGTTCATGTTTACAGAGCTCAGAATTGGTGTCTAAAGCCTTTGAATCACCAGAATAGTTTTTGTGTTTACAATTTAGGAGGATTGGCTTTGGCGTTTTTTTTGTGTGAATCAGTTAAAATGGTGGCGGTTCCAGTAAATACTTCTAAGCAAACAGTCTAATTGTGGTAAAACTGTTAAAATACACAATGAGAGTTCCCAGAAATGATGAAGAACGTGTAATAAACCCCTCAAGTACACGTAAATAGATTCTTACTACATTTACTGTCGAATTCAATCACGGAGGTTTCCAGTGGAAAGCTGTGAAATGACGAAAATACTGGTAATGTTTACAAGTCCGGGTACTTCTGGTGGCGTTTTCACGGGACTGTGCTTTCAATTATTACGAGTTCATGTTTACAGAGCTCAGAATTGGTGTCTAAAGCCTTTGAATGACGAGAATAGTGTTTTTGTTTACAATTTAGGAGGATTGGCTTTGGCGTTTTTTTTGTGTGAATCAGTTAAAATGGTGGCGGTTCCAGTAAATACTTCTAAGCAAACTGTCTAATTGTGGTAAAACTGTTAAAATACACAATGAGAGTTCCCAGAAATGATTAAGAACGTGTAATAAACATCTCAAGTACACGTAAATAGATTCTTACTACATTTACTGTCGAATTCAATCACGGAGGTTTCCAGTGGAAAGGTGTGAAATGACGAAAATACTGGTAATGTTTACAAGTCCGGGTACTTCTGGTGGCGTTTTCACGGGACTGTGCTTTCAAATATTAAGAGTTCATGTTTACAGCGCTCAGAATTGGTGTCTAAAGCCTTTGAATCACGAGAATAGTTTTCGTGTTTACAATTTAGGAGGATTGGCTTTGGCGTTTTTTTTGTGTGAATCAGTCAAAATGGTGGCGGTTCCAGTAAATACTTCTAAGCAAACTGTCTAATTGTGGTAAAACTGTTAAAATACACAATGAGAGTTCCCAGAAATGATTAAGAACGTGTAATAAACATCTCAAGTACACGTAAATAGATTCTTACTACATTTACAGTCGAATTCAACACGGAGGTTTCCAGTGGAAAGCTGTGAAATGACGAAAATACTGGTAATGTTTACAAGTACGGGTACTTCTGGTGGCGTTTTCACGGGACTGTGCTTTCAAATATTACGAGTTCATGTTTACAGAGCTAAGAATTGGTGTCTAAAGCCTTTGAATCACGAGAATAGTTTTTGTGTTTACAATTTAGGAGGATTGGCTTTGGCGTTTTTTTTGTGTGAATCAGTCAAAATGGTGGCGGTTCCAGTAAATACTTCTAAGCAAACTGTCTAATTGTGGTAAAACTGTTAAAATACACAATGAGAGTTCCCAGAAATGATTAAGAACGTGTAATAAACCCCTCAAGTACACGTAAATAGATTCTTACTACATTTACTGTCGAATTCAATCACGGAGGTTTCCAGTGGAAAGCTGTGAAATGACGAAAATACTGGTAATGTTTACAAGTCCGGGTACTTCGGGTGGCGTTTTCACGGGACTGTGCTTTCAATTATTACGAGTTCATGTTTACAGAGCTCAGAATTGGTGTCTAAAGCCTTTGAATCACCAGAATAGTTTTTGTGTTTACAATTTAGGAGGATTGGCTTTGGCGTTTTTTTTGTGTGAATCAGTTAAAATGGTGGCGGTTCCAGTAAATACTTCTAAGCAAACAGTCTAATTGTGGTAAAACTGTTAAAATACACAATGAGAGTTCCCAGAAATGATTAAGAACGTGTAATAAACCCCTCAAGTACACGTAAATAGATTCTTACTACATTTACTGTCGAATTCAATCACGGAGGTTTCCAGTGGAAAGCTGTGAAATGACGAAAATACTGGTAATGTTTACAAGTCCGGGTACTTCTGGTGGCGTTTTCACGGGACTGTGCTTTCAATTATTACGAGTTCATGTTTACAGAGCTCAGAATTGGTGTCTAAAGCCTTTGAATGACGAGAATAGTGTTTTTGTTTACAATTTAGGAGGATTGGCTTTGGCGTTTTTTTTGTGTGAATCAGTTAAAATGGTGGCGGTTCCAGTAAATACTTCTAAGCAAACTGTCTAATTGTGGTAAAACTGTTAAAATACACAATGAGAGTTCCCAGAAATGATTAAGAACGTGTAATAAACATCTCAAGTACACGTAAATAGATTCTTACTACATTTACTGTCGAATTCAATCACGGAGGTTTCCAGTGGAAAGGTGTGAAATGACGAAAATACTGGTAATGTTTACAAGTCCGGGTACTTCTGGTGGCGTTTTCACGGGACTGTGCTTTCAAATATTAAGAGTTCATGTTTACAGAGCTCAGAATTGGTGTCTAAAGCCTTTGAATCACGAGAATAGTTTTTGTGTTTACAATTTAGGAGGATTGGCTTTGGCGTTTTTTTTGTGTGAATCAGTCAAAATGGTGGCGGTTCCAGTAAATACTTCTAAGCAAACTGTCTAATTGTGGTAAAACTGTTAAAATACACAATGAGAGTTCCCAGAAATGATTAAGAACGTGTAATAAACATCTCAAGTACACGTAAATAGATTCTTACTACATTTACTGTCGAATTCAACATGGAGGTTTCCAGTGGAAAGCTGTGAAATGACGAAAATACTGGTAATGTTTACAAGTACGGGTACTTCTGGTGGCGTTTTCACGGGACTGTGCTTTCAAATATTAAGAGTTCATGTTTACAGAGCTCAGAATTGGTGTCTAAAGCCTTTGAATCACGAGAATAGTTTTTGTGTTTACAATTTAGGAGGATTGGCTTTGGCGTTTTTTTTGTGTGAATCAGTCAAAATGGTGGCGGTTCCAGTAAATACTTCTAAGCAAACTGTCTAATTGTGGTAAAACTGTTAAAATACACAATGAGAGTTCCCAGAAATGATTAAGAACGTGTAATAAACATCTCAAGTACACGTAAATAGATTCTTACTACATTTACTGTCGAATTCAACACGGAGGTTTCCAGTGGAAAGCTGTGAAATGACGAAAATACTGGTAATGTTTACAAGTACGGGTACTTCTGGTGGCGTTTTCACGGGACTGTGCTTTCAAATATTAAGAGTTCATGTTTACAGAGCTAAGAATTGGTGTCTAAAGCCTTTGAATCACGAGAATAGTTTTTGTGTTTACAATTTAGGAGGATTGGCTTTGGCGTTTTTTTTGTGTGAATCAGTCAAAATGGTGGCGGTTCCAGTAAATACTTCTAAGCAAACTGTCTAATTGTGGTAAAACTGTTAAAATACACAATGAGAGTTCCCAGAAATGATTAAGAACGTGTAATAAACATCTCAAGTACACCTAAATAGATTATTACAACATTTACTGTCGAATTCAACACGGAGGTTTCCAGTGGAAAGCTGTGAAATGACGAAAATACTGGTAATGTTTACAAGTACGGGTACTTCTGGTGGCGTTTTCACGGGACTGTGCTTTCAAATATTAAGAGTTCATGTTTACAGAGCTAAGAATTGGTGTCTAAAGCCTTTGAATCACGAGAATAGTTTTTGTGTTTACAATTTAGGAGGATTGGCTTTGGCGTTTTTTTTGTGTGAATCAGTCAAAATGGTGGCGGTTCCAGTAAATACTTCTAAGCAAACTGTCTAATTGTGGTAAAACTGTTAAAATACACAATGAGAGTTCCCAGAAATGATTAAGAACGTGTAATAAACATCTCAAGTACACGTAAATAGATTCTTACTACATTTACTGTCGAATTCAACACGGAGGTTTCCAGTGGAAAGCTGTGAAATGATGAAAATACTGGTAATGTTTACAAGTACGGGTTCTACTGGTGGCGTTTTCACGGGACTGTGCTTTCAAATATTAAGAGTTCATGTTTACAGAGCTAAGAATTGGTGTCTAAAGCCTTTGAATCACGAGAATAGTTTTTGTGTTTACAATTTAGGAGGATTGGCTTTGGCGTTTTTTTTGTGTGAATCAGTTAAAATGGTGGCGGTTCCAGTAAATACTTCTAAGCAAACTGTCTAATTGTGGTAAAACTGTTAAAATACACAATGAGAGTTCCCAGAAATGATTAAGAACGTGTAATAAACCCCTCAAGTACACGTAAATAGATTCTTACTACATTTACTGTCGAATTCAATCACGGAGGTTTCCAGTGGAAAGCTGTGAAATGACGAAAATACTGGTAATGTTTACAAGTCCGGGTACTTCGGGTGGCGTTTTCACGGGACTGTGCTTTCAATTATTACGAGTTCATGTTTACAGAGCTCAGAATTGGTGTCTAAAGCCTTTGAATCACCAGAATAGTTTTTGTGTTTACAATTTAGGAGGATTGGCTTTGGCGTTTTTTTTGTGTGAATCAGTTAAAATGGTGGCGGTTCCAGTAAATACTTCTAAGCAAACAGTCTAATTGTGGTAAAACTGTTAAAATACACAATGAGAGTTCCCAGAAATGATTAAGAACGTGTAATAAACCCCTCAAGTACACGTAAATAGATTCTTACTACATTTACTGTCGAATTCAATCACGGAGGTTTCCAGTGGAAAGCTGTGAAATGACGAAAATACTGGTAATGTTTACAAGTCCGGGTACTTCTGGTGGCGTTTTCACGGGACTGTGCTTTCAATTATTACGAGTTCATGTTTACAGAGCTCAGAATTGGTGTCTAAAGCCTTTGAATCACGAGAATAGTGTTTTTGTTTACAATTTAGGAGGATTGGCTTTGGCGTTTTTTTTGTGTGAATCAGTTAAAATGGTGGCGGTTCCAGTAAATACTTCTAAGCAAACTGTCTAATTGTGGTAAAACTGTTAAAATACACAATGAGAGTTCCCAGAAATGATTAAGAACGTGTAATAAACATCTCAAGTACACGTAAATAGATTCTTACTACATTTACTGTCGAATTCAATCACGGAGGTTTCCAGTGGAAAGGTGTGAAATGACGAAAATACTGGTAATGTTTACAAGTCCGGGTACTTCTGGTGGCGTTTTCACGGGACTGTGCTTTCAAATATTAAGAGTTCATGTTTACAGAGCTCAGAATTGGTGTCTAAAGCCTTTGAATCACGAGAATAGTTTTTGTGTTTACAATTTAGGAGGATTGGCTTTGGCGTTTTTTTTGTGTGAATCAGTCAAAATGGTGGCGGTTCCAGTAAATACTTCTAAGCAAACTGTCTAATTGTGGTAAAACTGTTAAAATACACAATGAGAGTTCCCAGAAATGATTAAGAACGTGTAATAAACATCTCAAGTACACGTAAATAGATTCTTACTACATTTACTGTCGAATTCAACATGGAGGTTTCCAGTGGAAAGCTGTGAAATGACGAAAATACTGGTAATGTTTACAAGTACGGGTACTTCTGGTGGCGTTTTCACGGGACTGTGCTTTCAAATATTAAGAGTTCATGTTTACAGAGCTCAGAATTGGTGTCTAAAGCCTTTGAATCACGAGAATAGTTTTTGTGTTTACAATTTAGGAGGATTGGCTTTGGCGTTTTTTTTGTGTGAATCAGTCAAAATGGTGGCGGTTCCAGTAAATACTTCTAAGCAAACTGTCTAATTGTGGTAAAACTGTTAAAATACACAATGAGAGTTCCCAGAAATGATTAAGAACGTGTAATAAACATCTCAAGTACACGTAAATAGATTCTTACTACATTTACTGTCGAATTCAACACGGAGGTTTCCAGTGGAAAGCTGTGAAATGACGAAAATACTGGTAATGTTTACAAGTACGGGTACTTCTGGTGGCGTTTTCACGGGACTGTGCTTTCAAATATTAAGAGTTCATGTTTACAGAGCTAAGAATTGGTGTCTAAAGCCTTTGAATCACGAGAATAGTTTTTGTGTTTACAATTTAGGAGGATTGGCTTTGGCGTTTTTTTTGTGTGAATCAGTCAAAATGGTGGCGGTTCCAGTAAATACTTCTAAGCAAACTGTCTAATTGTGGTAAAACTGTTAAAATACACAATGAGAGTTCCCAGAAATGATTAAGAACGTGTAATAAACATCTCAAGTACACCTAAATAGATTATTACAACATTTACTGTCGAATTCAACACGGAGGTTTCCAGTGGAAAGCTGTGAAATGACGAAAATACTGGTAATGTTTACAAGTACGGGTACTTCTGGTGGCGTTTTCACGGGACTGTGCTTTCAAATATTAAGAGTTCATGTTTACAGAGCTAAGAATTGGTGTCTAAAGCCTTTGAATCACGAGAATAGTTTTTGTGTTTACAATTTAGGAGGATTGGCTTTGGCGTTTTTTTTGTGTGAATCAGTCAAAATGGTGGCGGTTCCAGTAAATACTTCTAAGCAAACTGTCTAATTGTGGTAAAACTGTTAAAATACACAATGAGAGTTCCCAGAAATGATTAAGAACGTGTAATAAACATCTCAAGTACACGTAAATAGATTCTTACTACATTTACTGTCGAATTCAACACGGAGGTTTCCAGTGGAAAGCTGTGAAATGATGAAAATACTGGTAATGTTTACAAGTACGGGTTCTACTGGTGGCGTTTTCACGGGACTGTGCTTTCAAATATTAAGAGTTCATGTTTACAGAGCTAAGAATTGGTGTCTAAAGCCTTTGAATCACGAGAATAGTTTTTGTGTTTACAATTTAGGAGGATTGGCTTTGGCGTTTTTTTTGTGTGAATCAGTTAAAATGGTGGCGGTTCCAGTAAATACTTCTAAGCAAACTGTCTAATTGTGGTAAAACTGTTAAAATACACAATGAGAGTTCCCAGAAATGATTAAGAACGTGTAATAAACATCTCAAGTACACGTAAATAGATTCTTACTACATTTACTGTCGAATTCAACACGGAGGTTTCCAGTGGAAAGCTGTGAAATGACGAAAATACTGGTAATGTTTACAAGTCCGGGTACTTCTGGTGGCGTTTTCACGGGACTGTGCTTTCAAATATTAAGAGTTCATGTTTACAGAGCTAAGAATTGGTGTCTAAAGCCTTTGAATCACGAGAATAGTTTTTGTGTTTACAATTTAGGAGGATTGGCTTTGGCGTTTTTTTTGTGTGAATCAGTCAAAATGGTGGCGGTTCCAGTAAATACTTCTAAGCAAACTGTCTAATTGTGGTAAAACTGTTAAAATACACAATGAGAGTTCCCAGAAATGATTAAGAACGTGTAATAAACATCTCAAGTACACCTAAATAGATTATTACAACATTTACTGTCGAATTCAACACGGAGGTTTCCAGTGGAAAGCTGTGAAATGACGAAAATACTGGTAATGTTTACAAGTACGGGTACTTCTGGTGGCGTTTTCACGGGACTGTGCTTTCAAATATTAAGAGTTCATGTTTACAGAGCTAAGAATTGGTGTCTAAAGCCTTTGAATCACGAGAATAGTTTTTGTGTTTACAATTTAGGAGGATTGGCTTTGGCGTTTTTTTTTGTGTGAATCAGTCAAAATGGTGGCGGTTCCAGTAAATACTTCTAAGCAAACTGTCTAATTGTGGTAAAACTGTTAAAATACACAATGAGAGTTCCCAGAAATGATTAAGAACGTGTAATAAACATCTCAAGTACACGTAAATAGATTCTTACTACATTTACTGTCGAATTCAACACGGAGGTTTCCAGTGGAAAGCTGTGAAATGATGAAAATACTGGTAATGTTTACAAGTACGGGTTCTACTGGTGGCGTTTTCACGGGACTGTGCTTTCAAATATTAAGAGTTCATGTTTACAGAGCTAAGAATTGGTGTCTAAAGCCTTTGAATCACGAGAATAGTTTTTGTGTTTACAATTTAGGAGGATTGGCTTTGGCGTTTTTTTTGTGTGAATCAGTTAAAATGGTGGCGGTTCCAGTAAATACTTCTAAGCAAACTGTCTAATTGTGGTAAAACTGTTAAAATACACAATGAGAGTTCCCAGAAATGATTAAGAACGTGTAATAAACCCCTCAAGTACACGTAAATAGATTCTTACTACATTTACTGTCGAATTCAATCACGGAGGTTTCCAGTGGAAAGCTGTGAAATGACGAAAATACTGGTAATGTTTACAAGTCCGGGTACTTCGGGTGGCGTTTTCACGGGACTGTGCTTTCAATTATTACGAGTTCATGTTTACAGAGCTCAGAATTGGTGTCTAAAGCCTTTGAATCACCAGAATAGTTTTTGTGTTTACAATTTAGGAGGATTGGCTTTGGCGTTTTTTTTGTGTGAATCAGTTAAAATGGTGGCGGTTCCAGTAAATACTTCTAAGCAAACAGTCTAATTGTGGTAAAACTGTTAAAATACACAATGAGAGTTCCCAGAAATGATTAAGAACGTGTAATAAACCCCTCAAGTACACGTAAATAGATTCTTACTACATTTACTGTCGAATTCAATCACGGAGGTTTCCAGTGGAAAGCTGTGAAATGACGAAAATACTGGTAATGTTTACAAGTCCGGGTACTTCTGGTGGCGTTTTCACGGGACTGTGCTTTCAATTATTACGAGTTCATGTTTACAGAGCTCAGAATTGGTGTCTAAAGCCTTTGAATCACGAGAATAGTGTTTTTGTTTACAATTCAGGAGGATTGGCTTTGGCGTTTTTTTTGTGTGAATCAGTTAAAATGGTGGCGGTTCCAGTAAATACTTCTAAGCAAACTGTCTAATTGTGGTAAAACTGTTAAAATACACAATGAGAGTTCCCAGAAATGATTAAGAACGTGTAATAAACATCTCAAGTACACGTAAATAGATTCTTACTACATTTACTGTCGAATTCAATCACGGAGGTTTCCAGTGGAAAGGTGTGAAATGACGAAAATACTGGTAATGTTTACAAGTCCGGGTACTTCTGGTGGCGTTTTCACGGGACTGTGCTTTCAAATATTAAGAGTTCATGTTTACAGAGCTCAGAATTGGTGTCTAAAGCCTTTGAATCACGAGAATAGTTTTTGTGTTTACAATTTAGGAGGATTGGCTTTGGCGTTTTTTTTGTGTGAATCAGTCAAAATGGTGGCGGTTCCAGTAAATACTTCTAAGCAAACTGTCTAATTGTGGTAAAACTGTTAAAATACACAATGAGAGTTCCCAGAAATGATTAAGAACGTGTAATAAACATCTCAAGTACACGTAAATAGATTCTTACTACATTTACTGTCGAATTCAACATGGAGGTTTCCAGTGGAAAGCTGTGAAATGACGAAAATACTGGTAATGTTTACAAGTACGGGTACTTCTGGTGGCGTTTTCACGGGACTGTGCTTTCAAATATTAAGAGTTCATGTTTACAGAGCTCAGAATTGGTGTCTAAAGCCTTTGAATCACGAGAATAGTTTTTGTGTTTACAATTTAGGAGGATTGGCTTTGGCGTTTTTTTTGTGTGAATCAGTCAAAATGGTGGCGGTTCCAGTAAATACTTCTAAGCAAACTGTCTAATTGTGGTAAAACTGTTAAAATACACAATGAGAGTTCCCAGAAATGATTAAGAACGTGTAATAAACATCTCAAGTACACGTAAATAGATTCTTACTACATTTACTGTCGAATTCAACACGGAGGTTTCCAGTGGAAAGCTGTGAAATGACGAAAATACTGGTAATGTTTACAAGTACGGGTACTTCTGGTGGCGTTTTCACGGGACTGTGCTTTCAAATATTAAGAGTTCATGTTTACAGAGCTAAGAATTGGTGTCTAAAGCCTTTGAATCACGAGAATAGTTTTTGTGTTTACAATTTAGGAGGATTGGCTTTGGCGTTTTTTTTGTGTGAATCAGTCAAAATGGTGGCGGTTCCAGTAAATACTTCTAAGCAAACTGTCTAATTGTGGTAAAACTGTTAAAATACACAATGAGAGTTCCCAGAAATGATTAAGAACGTGTAATAAACATCTCAAGTACACCTAAATAGATTATTACAACATTTACTGTCGAATTCAACACGGAGGTTTCCAGTGGAAAGCTGTGAAATGACGAAAATACTGGTAATGTTTACAATTACGGGTACTTCTGGTGGCGTTTTCACGGGACTGTGCTTTCAAATATTAAGAGTTCATGTTTACAGAGCTAAGAATTGGTGTCTAAAGCCTTTGAATCACGAGAATAGTTTTTGTGTTTACAATTTAGGAGGATTGGCTTTGGCGTTTTTTTTGTGTGAATCAGTCAAAATGGTGGCGGTTCCAGTAAATACTTCTAAGCAAACTGTCTAATTGTGGTAAAACTGTTAAAATACACAATGAGAGTTCCCAGAAATGATTAAGAACGTGTAATAAACATCTCAAGTACACGTAAATAGATTCTTACTACATTTACTGTCGAATTCAACACGGAGGTTTCCAGTGGAAAGCTGTGAAATGATGAAAATACTGGTAATGTTTACAAGTACGGGTTCTACTGGTGGCGTTTTCACGGGACTGTGCTTTCAAATATTAAGAGTTCATGTTTACAGAGCTAAGAATTGGTGTCTAAAGCCTTTGAATCACGAGAATAGTTTTTGTGTTTACAATTTAGGAGGATTGGCTTTGGCGTTTTTTTTGTGTGAATCAGTTAAAATGGTGGCGGTTCCAGTAAATACTTCTAAGCAAACTGTCTAATTGTGGTAAAACTGTTAAAATACACAATGAGAGTTCCCAGAAATGATTAAGAACGTGTAATAAACCCCTCAAGTACACGTAAATAGATTCTTACTACATTTACTGTCGAATTCAATCACGGAGGTTTCCAGTGGAAAGCTGTGAAATGACGAAAATACTGGTAATGTTTACAAGTCCGGGTACTTCGGGTGGCGTTTTCAAGGGACTGTGCTTTCAATTATTACGAGTTCATGTTTACAGAGCTCAGAATTGGTGTCTAAAGCCTTTGAATCACCAGAATAGTTTTTGTGTTTACAATTTAGGAGGATTGGCTTTGGCGTTTTTTTTGTGTGAATCAGTTAAAATGGTGGCGGTTCCAGTAAATACTTCTAAGCAAACTGTCTAATTGTGGTAAAACTGTTAAAATACACAATGAGAGTTCCCAGAAATGATTAAGAACGTGTAATAAACATCTCAAGTACACGTAAATAGATTCTTACTACATTTACTGTCGAATTCAACATGGAGGTTTCCAGTGGAAAGCTGTGAAATGACGAAAATACTGGTAATGTTTACAAGTACGGGTACTTCTGGTGGCGTTTTCACGGGACTGTGCTTTCAAATATTAAGAGTTCATGTTTACAGAGCTCAGAATTGGTGTCTAAAGCCTTTGAATCACGAGAATAGTTTTTGTGTTTACAATTTAGGAGGATTGGCTTTGGCGTTTTTTTTGTGTGAATCAGTCAAAATGGTGGCGGTTCCAGTAAATACTTCTAAGCAAACTGTCTAATTGTGGTAAAACTGTTAAAATACACAATGAGAGTTCCCAGAAATGATTAAGAACGTGTAATAAACATCTCAAGTACACGTAAATAGATTCTTACTACATTTACTGTCGAATTCAACACGGAGGTTTCCAGTGGAAAGCTGTGAAATGACGAAAATACTGGTAATGTTTACAAGTACGGGTACTTCTGGTGGCGTTTTCACGGGACTGTGCTTTCAAATATTAAGAGTTCATGTTTACAGAGCTAAGAATTGGTGTCTAAAGCCTTTGAATCACGAGAATAGTTTTTGTGTTTACAATTTAGGAGGATTGGCTTTGGCGTTTTTTTTGTGTGAATCAGTCAAAATGGTGGCGGTTCCAGTAAATACTTCTAAGCAAACTGTCTAATTGTGGTAAAACTGTTAAAATACACAATGAGAGTTCCCAGAAATGATTAAGAACGTGTAATAAACATCTCAAGTACACGTAAATAGATTCTTACTACATTTACTGTCGAATTCAACACGGAGGTTTCCAGTGGAAAGCTGTGAAATGACGAAAATACTGGTAATGTTTACAAGTACGGGTACTTCTGGTGGCGTTTTCACGGGACTGTGCTTTCAAATATTAAGAGTTCATGTTTACAGAGCTAAGAATTGGTGTCTAAAGCCTTTGAATCACGAGAATAGTTTTTGTGTTTACAATTTAGGAGGATTGGCTTTGGCGTTTTTTTTGTGTGAATCAGTCAAAATGGTGGCGGTTCCAGTAAATACTTCTAAGCAAACTGTCTAATTGTGGTAAAACTGTTAAAATACACAATGAGAGTTCCCAGAAATGATTAAGAACGTGTAATAAACATCTCAAGTACACGTAAATAGATTCTTACTACATTTACTGTCGAATTCAACACGGAGGTTTCCAGTGGAAAGCTGTGAAATGATGAAAATACTGGTAATGTTTACAAGTACGGGTTCTTCTGGTGGCGTTTTCACGGGACTGTGCTTTCAAATATTAAGAGTTCATGTTTACAGAGCTAAGAATTGGTGTCTAAAGCCTTTGAATCACGAGAATAGTTTTTGTGTTTACAATTTAGGAGGATTGGCTTTGGCGTTTTTTTTGTGTGAATCAGTTAAAATGGTGGCGGTTCCAGTAAATACTTCTAAGCAAACTGTCTAATTGTGGTAAAACTGTTAAAATACACAATGAGAGTTCCCAGAAATGATTAAGAACGTGTAATAAACCCCTCAAGTACACGTAAATAGATTCTTACTACATTTACTGTCGAATTCAATCACGGAGGTTTCCAGTGGAAAGCTGTGAAATGACGAAAATACTGGTAATGTTTACAAGTCCGGGTACTTCGGGTGGCGTTTTCAAGGGACTGTGCTTTCAATTATTACGAGTTCATGTTTACAGAGCTCAGAATTGGTGTCTAAAGCCTTTGAATCACCAGAATAGTTTTTGTGTTTACAATTTTTGAGGATTGGCTTTGGCGTTTTTTTTGTGTGAATCAGTTAAAATGGTGGCGGTTCCAGTAAATACTTCTAAGCAAACAGTCTAATTGTGGTAAAACTGTTAAAATACACAATGAGAGTTCCCAGAAATGATTAAGAACGTGTAATAAACCCCTCAAGTACACGTAAATAGATTCTTACTACATTTACTGTCGAATTCAATCACGGAGGTTTCCAGTGGAAAGCTGTGAAATGACGAAAATACTGGTAATGTTTACAAGTCCGGGTACTTCTGGTGGCGTTTTCACGGGACTGTGCTTTCAATTATTACGAGTTCATGTTTACAGAGCTCAGAATTGGTGTCTAAAGCCTTTGAATGACGAGAATAGTGTTTTTGTTTACAATTTAGGAGGATTGGCTTTGGCGTTTTTTTTGTGTGAATCAGTTAAAATGGTGGCGGTTCCAGTAAATACTTCTAAGCAAACTGTCTAATTGTGGTAAAACTGTTAAAATACACAATGAGAGTTCCCAGAAATGATTAAGAACGTGTAATAAACATCTCAAGTACACGTAAATAGATTCTTACTACATTTACTGTCGAATTCAATCACGGAGGTTTCCAGTGGAAAGGTGTGAAATGACGAAAATACTGGTAATGTTTACAAGTCCGGGTACTTCTGGTGGCGTTTTCACGGGACTGTGCTTTCAAATATTAAGAGTTCATGTTTACAGCGCTCAGAATTGGTGTCTAAAGCCTTTGAATCACGAGAATAGTTTTTGTGTTTACAATTTAGGAGGATTGGCTTTGGCGTTTTTTTTGTGTGAATCAGTCAAAATGGTGGCGGTTCCAGTAAATACTTCTAAGCAAACTGTCTAATTGTGGTAAAACTGTTAAAATACACAATGAGAGTTCCCAGAAATGATTAAGAACGTGTAATAAACATCTCAAGTACACGTAAATAGATTCTTACTACATTTACAGTCGAATTCAACACGGAGGTTTCCAGTGGAAAGCTGTGAAATGACGAAAATACTGGTAATGTTTACAAGTACGGGTACTTCTGGTGGCGTTTTCACGGGACTGTGCTTTCAAATATTACGAGTTCATGTTTACAGAGCTAAGAATTGGTGTCTAAAGCCTTTGAATCACGAGAATAGTTTTTGTGTTTACAATTTAGGAGGATTGGCTTTGGCGTTTTTTTTGTGTGAATCAGTTAAAATGGTGGCGGTTCCAGTAAATACTTCTAAGCAAACTGTCTAATTGTGGTAAAACTGTTAAAATACACAATGAGAGTTCCCAGAAATGATTAAGAACGTGTAATAAACATCTCAAGTACACGTAAATAGATTCTTACTACATTTACTGTCGAATTCAACACGGAGGTTTCCAGTGGAAAGCTGTGAAATGACGAAAATACTGGTAATGTTTACAAGTCCGGGTACTTCTGGTGGCGTTTTCACGGGACTGTGCTTTCAAATATTAAGAGTTCATGTTTACAGAGCTCAGAATTGGTGTCTAAAGCCTTGGAATGACGAGAATAGTTTTTATGTTTACAATTTACGAGGATTGGTTTTGGCGTTTTTTTTGTGTGAATCAGTTAAAATGGTGGCGGTTCCAGTAAATACTTCTAAGCAAACTGTCTAATTGTGGTAAAACTGTTAAAATACACAATGAGAGTTCCCAGAAATGATTAAGAACGTGTAATAAACATCTCAAGTACACGTAAATAGATTCTTGCTACATTTACTGTCGAATTCAATCACGGAGGTTTCCAGTGGAAAGCTGTGAAATGACGAAAATCCTGGTAATGTTTACAAGTCCGGGTACTTCTGGTGGCGTTTTCATGGGACTGTGCTTTCAAATATTAAGAGTTCATGTTTACAGAGCTCAGAATTGGTGTCTAAAGCCTTTGAATCACGAGAATAGTTTTTGTGTTTACAATTTAGGAGGATTGGCTTTGGCGTTTTTTTTGTGTGAATCAGTCAAAATGGTGGTGGTTCCAGTAAATACTTCTAAGCAAACTGTCTAATTGTGGTAAAACTGTTAAAATACACAATGAGAGTTCCCAGAAATGATTAAGAACGTGTAATAAACATCTCAAGTACACGTAAATAGATTCTTGCTACATTTACTGTCGAATTCAATCACGGAGGTTTCCAGTGGAAAGCTGTGAAATGACGAAAATACTGGTAATGTTTACAAGTCCGGGTACTTCTGGTGGCGTTTTCATGGGACTGTGCTTTCAAATATTAAGAGTTCATGTTTACAGAGCTCAGAATTGGTGTCTAAAGCCTTTGAATCACGAGAATAGTTTTTGTGTTTACAATTTAGGAGGATTGGCTTTGGCGTTTTTTTTGTGTGAATCAGTCAAAATGGTGGCGGTTCCAGTAAATACTTCTAAGCAAACTGTCTAATTGTGGTAAAACTGTTAAAATACACAATGAGAGTTCCCAGAAATGATTAAGAACGTGTAATAAACATCTCAAGTACACGTAAATAGATTCTTACTACATTTACTGTCGAATTCAACACGGAGGTTTCCAGTGGAAAGCTGTGAAATGACGAAAATACTGATAATGTTTACAAGTACGGTTACTTCTGGTGGCGTTTTCACGGGACTGTGCTTTCAAATATTAAGAGTTCATGTTTACAGAGCTCAGAATTGGTGTCTAAAGCCTTTGAATCACGAGAATAGTTTTTGTGTTTACAATTTAGGAGGATTGGCTTTGGCGTTTTTTTTGTGTGAATCAGTCAAAATGGTGGTGGTTCCAGTAAATACTTCTAAGCAAACTGTCTAATTGTGGTAAAACTGTTAAAATACACAATGAGAGTTCCCAGAAATGATTAAGAACGTGTAATAAACATCTCAAGTACACGTAAATAGATTCTTACTACATTTACTGTCGAATTCAACACGGAGGTTTCCAGTGGAAAGCTGTGAAATGACGAAAATACTGGTAATGTTTACAAGTACGGGTACTTCTGGTGGCGTTTTCACGGGACTGTGCTTTCAAATATTAAGAGTTCATGTTTACAGAGCTAAGAATTGGTGTCTAAAGCCTTTGAATCACGAGAATAGTTTTTGTGTTTACAATTTAGGAGGATTGGCTTTGGCGTTTTTTTTGTGTGAATCAGTGAAAATGGTGGCGTTTCCAGTAAATACTTCTAAGCAAACTGTCTAATTGTGGTAAAACTGTTAAAATACACAATGAGAGTTCCCAGAAATGATTAAGAACGTGTAAAACCCCTCAAGAACACGTAAATAGATTCTTGCTACATTTACTGTCGAATTCAAACACGGAGGTTTCCAGTGGAAAGCTTTGAAATGACGAAAATACTGGTAATGTTTACAAGTCCGGGTACTTCGGGTGGCGTTTTCACGGGACTGTGCTTTCAATTATTACGAGTTCATGTTTACAGAGCTCAGAATTGGTGTCTAAAGCCTTTGAATCACGAGAATAGTTTTTGTGTTTACAATTTAGGAGGATTGGCTTTGGCGTTTTTTTTGTGTGAATCAGTCAAAATGGTGGCGGTCCCAGTAAATACTTCTAAGCAAACTGTCTAATTGTGGTAAAACTGTTAAAATACACAATGAGAGTTCCCAGAAATGATTAAGAACGTGTAATAAACCCCTCAAGAACACGTAAATAGATTCTTGCTACATTTACTGTCGAATTCAAACACGGAGGTTTCCAGTGGAAAGCTTTGAAATGACGAAAATACTGGTAATGTTTACAAGTCCGGGTACTTCGGGTGGCGTTTTCACGGGACTGTGCTTTCAATTATTACGAGTTCATGTTTACAGAGCTCAGAATTGGTGTCTAAAGCCTTTGAATCACGAGAATAGTTTTTGTGTTTACAATTTAGGAGGATTGGCTTTGGCGTTTTTTTTGTGTGAATCAGTTAAAATGGTGGCGGTTCCAGTAAATACTTCTAAGCAAACTGTCTAATTGTGGTAAAACTGTTAAAATACACAATGAGAGTTCCCAGAAATGATTAAGAACGTGTAATAAACATCTCAAGTACACGTAAATAGATTCTTACTACATTTACTGTCGAATTCAATCACGGAGGTTTCCAGTGGAAAGCTGTGAAATGACGAAAATACTGGTAATGTTTACAAGTCCGGGTACTTCTGGTGGCGTTTTCACGGGACTGTGCTTTCAATTATTACGAGTTCATGTTTACAGAGCTCAGAATTGGTGTCTAAAGCCTTTGAATCACGAGAATAGTTTTTGTGTTTACAATTTAGGAGGATTGGCTTTGGCGTTTTTTTTGTGTGAATCAGTTAAAATGGTGGCGGTTCCAGTAAATACTTCTAAGCAAACTGTCTAATTGTGGTAAAACTGTTAAAATACACAATGAGAGTTCCCAGAAATGATTAAGAACGTGTAATAAACATCTCAAGTACACGTAAATAGATTCTTACTACATTTACTGTCGAATTCAACACGGAGGTTTCCAGTGGAAAACTGTGAAATGACGAAAATACTGGTAATGTTTACAAGTACGGGTACTTCTGGTGGCGTTTTCACGGGACTGTGCTTTCAAATATTAAGAGTTCATGTTTACAGAGCTCAGAATTGGTGTCTAAAGCCTTTGAATGACGAGAATAGTGTTTTTGTTTACAATTTAGGAGGATAGGCTTTGGCGTTTTTTTTGTGTGAATCAGTTAAAATGGTGGCGGTTCCAGTAAATACTTCTAAGCAAACTGTCTAATTGTGGTAAAACTGTTAAAATACACAATGAGAGTTCCCAGAAATGATTAAGAACGTGTAATAAACATCTCAAGTACACGTAAATAGATTCTTACTACATTTACTGTCGAATTCAATCACGGAGGTTTCCAGTGGAAAGGTGTGAAATGACGAAAATACTGGTAATGTTTACAAGTCTGGGTACTTCTGGTGGCGTTTTCACGGGACTGTGCTTTCAAATATTAAGAGTTCATGTTTACAGAGCTAAGAATTGGTGTCTAAAGCCTTTGAATCAGGAGAATAGTTTTTGTGTTTACAATTTAGGAGGATTGGCTTTGGCATTTTTTTTGTGTGAATCAGTCAAAATGGTGGCGGTTCCAGTAAATACTTCTAAGCAAACTGTCTAATTGTGGTAAAACTGTTAAAATACACAATGAGAGTTCCCAGAAATGATTAAGAACGTGTAATAAACATCTCAAGTACACGTAAATAGATTCTTGCTACATTTACTGTCGAATTCAATCACGGAGGTTTCCAGTGGAAAGCTGTGAAATGACGAAAATACTGGTAATGTTTACAAGTCCGGGTACTTCTGGTGGCGTTTTCATGGGACTGTGCTTTCAAATATTAAGAGTTCATGTTTACAGAGCTCAGAATTGGTGTCTAAAGCCTTTGAATCACGAGAATAGTTTTTGTGTTTACAATTTAGGAGGATTGGCTTTGGCGTTTTTTTTGTGTGAATCAGTCAAAATGGTGGCGGTTCCAGTAAATACTTCTAAGCAAACTGTCTAATTGTGGTAAAACTGTTAAAATACACAATGAGAGTTCCCAGAAATGATTAAGAACGTGTAATAAACATCTCAAGTACACGTAAATAGATTCTTACTACATTTACTGTCGAATTCAACACGGAGGTTTCCAGTGGAAAGCTGTGAAATGACGAAAATACTGATAATGTTTACAAGTACGGTTACTTCTGGTGGCGTTTTCACGGGACTGTGCTTTCAAATATTAAGAGTTCATGTTTACAGAGCTCAGAATTGGTGTCTAAAGCCTTTGAATCACGAGAATAGTTTTTGTGTTTACAATTTAGGAGGATTGGCTTTGGCGTTTTTTTTGTGTGAATCAGTCAAAATGGTGGTGGTTCCAGTAAATACTTCTAAGCAAACTGTCTAATTGTGGTAAAACTGTTAAAATACACAATGAGAGTTCCCAGAAATGATTAAGAACGTGTAATAAACATCTCAAGTACACGTAAATAGATTCTTACTACATTTACTGTCGAATTCAACACGGAGGTTTCCAGTGGAAAGCTGTGAAATGACGAAAATACTGGTAATGTTTACAAGTACGGGTACTTCTGGTGGCGTTTTCACGGGACTGTGCTTTCAAATATTAAGAGTTCATGTTTACAGAGCTAAGAATTGGTGTCTAAAGCCTTTGAATCACGAGAATAGTTTTTGTGTTTACAATTTAGGAGGATTGGCTTTGGCGTTTTTTTTGTGTGAATCAGTGAAAATGGTGGCGTTTCCAGTAAATACTTCTAAGCAAACTGTCTAATTGTGGTAAAACTGTTAAAATACACAATGAGAGTTCCCAGAAATGATTAAGAACGTGTAAAACCCCTCAAGAACACGTAAATAGATTCTTGCTACATTTACTGTCGAATTCAAACACGGAGGTTTCCAGTGGAAAGCTTTGAAATGACGAAAATACTGGTAATGTTTACAAGTCCGGGTACTTCGGGTGGCGTTTTCACGGGACTGTGCTTTCAATTATTACGAGTTCATGTTTACAGAGCTCAGAATTGGTGTCTAAAGCCTTTGAATCACGAGAATAGTTTTTGTGTTTACAATTTAGGAGGATTGGCTTTGGCGTTTTTTTTGTGTGAATCAGTCAAAATGGTGGCGGTCCCAGTAAATACTTCTAAGCAAACTGTCTAATTGTGGTAAAACTGTTAAAATACACAATGAGAGTTCCCAGAAATGATTAAGAACGTGTAATAAACCCCTCAAGAACACGTAAATAGATTCTTGCTACATTTACTGTCGAATTCAAACACGGAGGTTTCCAGTGGAAAGCTTTGAAATGACGAAAATACTGGTAATGTTTACAAGTCCGGGTACTTCGGGTGGCGTTTTCACGGGACTGTGCTTTCAATTATTACGAGTTCATGTTTACAGAGCTCAGAATTGGTGTCTAAAGCCTTTGAATCACGAGAATAGTTTTTGTGTTTACAATTTAGGAGGATTGGCTTTGGCGTTTTTTTTGTGTGAATCAGTTAAAATGGTGGCGGTTCCAGTAAATACTTCTAAGCAAACTGTCTAATTGTGGTAAAACTGTTAAAATACACAATGAGAGTTCCCAGAAATGATTAAGAACGTGTAATAAACATCTCAAGTACACGTAAATAGATTCTTACTACATTTACTGTCGAATTCAACACGGAGGTTTCCAGTGGAAAGCTGTGAAATGACGAAAATACTGGTAATGTTTACAAGTACGGGTACTTCTGGTGGCGTTTTCACGGGACTGTGCTTTCAAATATTACGAGTTCATGTTTACAGAGCTAAGAATTGGTGTCTAAAGCCTTTGAATCACGAGAATAGTTTTTGTGTTTACAATTTAGGAGGATTGGCTTTGGCGTTTTTTTTGTGTGAATCAGTTAAAATGGTGGCGGTTCCAGTAAATACTTCTAAGCAAACTGTCTAATTGTGGTAAAACTGTTAAAATACACAATGAGAGTTCCCAGAAATGATTAAGAACGTGTAATAAACATCTCAAGTACACGTAAATAGATTCTTACTACATTTACTGTCGAATTCAACACGGAGGTTTCCAGTGGAAAGCTGTGAAATGACGAAAATACTGGTAATGTTTACAAGTCCGGGTACTTCTGGTGGCGTTTTCACGGGACTGTGCTTTCAAATATTAAGAGTTCATGTTTACAGAGCTCAGAATTGGTGTCTAAAGCCTTGGAATGACGAGAATAGTTTTTATGTTTACAATTTACGAGGATTGGTTTTGGCGTTTTTTTTGTGTGAATCAGTTAAAATGGTGGCGGTTCCAGTAAATACTTCTAAGCAAACTGTCTAATTGTGGTAAAACTGTTAAAATACACAATGAGAGTTCCCAGAAATGATTAAGAACGTGTAATAAACATCTCAAGTACACGTAAATAGATTCTTGCTACATTTACTGTCGAATTCAATCACGGAGGTTTCCAGTGGAAAGCTGTGAAATGACGAAAATCCTGGTAATGTTTACAAGTCCGGGTACTTCTGGTGGCGTTTTCATGGGACTGTGCTTTCAAATATTAAGAGTTCATGTTTACAGAGCTCAGAATTGGTGTCTAAAGCCTTTGAATCACGAGAATAGTTTTTGTGTTTACAATTTAGGAGGATTGGCTTTGGCGTTTTTTTTGTGTGAATCAGTCAAAATGGTGGTGGTTCCAGTAAATACTTCTAAGCAAACTGTCTAATTGTGGTAAAACTGTTAAAATACACAATGAGAGTTCCCAGAAATGATTAAGAACGTGTAATAAACATCTCAAGTACACGTAAATAGATTCTTGCTACATTTACTGTCGAATTCAATCACGGAGGTTTCCAGTGGAAAGCTGTGAAATGACGAAAATACTGGTAATGTTTACAAGTCCGGGTACTTCTGGTGGCGTTTTCATGGGACTGTGCTTTCAAATATTAAGAGTTCATGTTTACAGAGCTCAGAATTGGTGTCTAAAGCCTTTGAATCACGAGAATAGTTTTTGTGTTTACAATTTAGGAGGATTGGCTTTGGCGTTTTTTTTGTGTGAATCAGTCAAAATGGTGGCGGTTCCAGTAAATACTTCTAAGCAAACTGTCTAATTGTGGTAAAACTGTTAAAATACACAATGAGAGTTCCCAGAAATGATTAAGAACGTGTAATAAACATCTCAAGTACACGTAAATAGATTCTTACTACATTTACTGTCGAATTCAACACGGAGGTTTCCAGTGGAAAGCTGTGAAATGACGAAAATACTGATAATGTTTACAAGTACGGTTACTTCTGGTGGCGTTTTCACGGGACTGTGCTTTCAAATATTAAGAGTTCATGTTTACAGAGCTCAGAATTGGTGTCTAAAGCCTTTGAATCACGAGAATAGTTTTTGTGTTTACAATTTAGGAGGATTGGCTTTGGCGTTTTTTTTGTGTGAATCAGTCAAAATGGTGGTGGTTCCAGTAAATA
Organism: Myotis daubentonii; assembly: GCF_963259705.1. Classification (NCBI taxonomy): domain Eukaryota; kingdom Metazoa; phylum Chordata; class Mammalia; order Chiroptera; family Vespertilionidae; genus Myotis; species Myotis daubentonii. The sequence continues at coordinate 840,621 of NC_081851.1, forward strand.
CTTCTAAGCAAACTGTCTAATTGTGGTAAAACTGTTAAAATACACAATGAGAGTTCCCAGAAATGATTAAGAACGTGTAATAAACATCTCAAGTACACGTAAATAGATTCTTACTACATTTACTGTCGAATTCAACACGGAGGTTTCCAGTGGAAAGCTGTGAAATGACGAAAATACTGGTAATGTTTACAAGTACGGGTACTTCTGGTGGCGTTTTCACGGGACTGTGCTTTCAAATATTAAGAGTTCATGTTTACAGAGCTAAGAATTGGTGTCTAAAGCCTTTGAATCACGAGAATAGTTTTTGTGTTTACAATTTAGGAGGATTGGCTTTGGCGTTTTTTTTGTGTGAATCAGTGAAAATGGTGGCGTTTCCAGTAAATACTTCTAAGCAAACTGTCTAATTGTGGTAAAACTGTTAAAATACACAATGAGAGTTCCCAGAAATGATTAAGAACGTGTAAAACCCCTCAAGAACACGTAAATAGATTCTTGCTACATTTACTGTCGAATTCAAACACGGAGGTTTCCAGTGGAAAGCTTTGAAATGACGAAAATACTGGTAATGTTTACAAGTCCGGGTACTTCGGGTGGCGTTTTCACGGGACTGTGCTTTCAATTATTACGAGTTCATGTTTACAGAGCTCAGAATTGGTGTCTAAAGCCTTTGAATCACGAGAATAGTTTTTGTGTTTACAATTTAGGAGGATTGGCTTTGGCGTTTTTTTTGTGTGAATCAGTCAAAATGGTGGCGGTCCCAGTAAATACTTCTAAGCAAACTGTCTAATTGTGGTAAAACTGTTAAAATACACAATGAGAGTTCCCAGAAATGATTAAGAACGTGTAATAAACCCCTCAAGAACACGTAAATAGATTCTTGCTACATTTACTGTCGAATTCAAACACGGAGGTTTCCAGTGGAAAGCTTTGAAATGACGAAAATACTGGTAATGTTTACAAGTCCGGGTACTTCGGGTGGCGTTTTCACGGGACTGTGCTTTCAATTATTACGAGTTCATGTTTACAGAGCTCAGAATTGGTGTCTAAAGCCTTTGAATCACGAGAATAGTTTTTGTGTTTACAATTTAGGAGGATTGGCTTTGGCGTTTTTTTTGTGTGAATCAGTTAAAATGGTGGCGGTTCCAGTAAATACTTCTAAGCAAACTGTCTAATTGTGGTAAAACTGTTAAAATACACAATGAGAGTTCCCAGAAATGATTAAGAACGTGTAATAAACATCTCAAGTACACGTAAATAGATTCTTACTACATTTACTGTCGAATTCAATCACGGAGGTTTCCAGTGGAAAGCTGTGAAATGACGAAAATACTGGTAATGTTTACAAGTCCGGGTACTTCTGGTGGCGTTTTCACGGGACTGTGCTTTCAATTATTACGAGTTCATGTTTACAGAGCTCAGAATTGGTGTCTAAAGCCTTTGAATCACGAGAATAGTTTTTGTGTTTACAATTTAGGAGGATTGGCTTTGGCGTTTTTTTTGTGTGAATCAGTTAAAATGGTGGCGGTTCCAGTAAATACTTCTAAGCAAACTGTCTAATTGTGGTAAAACTGTTAAAATACACAATGAGAGTTCCCAGAAATGATTAAGAACGTGTAATAAACATCTCAAGTACACGTAAATAGATTCTTACTACATTTACTGTCGAATTCAACACGGAGGTTTCCAGTGGAAAACTGTGAAATGACGAAAATACTGGTAATGTTTACAAGTACGGGTACTTCTGGTGGCGTTTTCACGGGACTGTGCTTTCAAATATTAAGAGTTCATGTTTACAGAGCTCAGAATTGGTGTCTAAAGCCTTTGAATGACGAGAATAGTGTTTTTGTTTACAATTTAGGAGGATAGGCTTTGGCGTTTTTTTTGTGTGAATCAGTTAAAATGGTGGCGGTTCCAGTAAATACTTCTAAGCAAACTGTCTAATTGTGGTAAAACTGTTAAAATACACAATGAGAGTTCCCAGAAATGATTAAGAACGTGTAATAAACATCTCAAGTACACGTAAATAGATTCTTACTACATTTACTGTCGAATTCAATCACGGAGGTTTCCAGTGGAAAGGTGTGAAATGACGAAAATACTGGTAATGTTTACAAGTCTGGGTACTTCTGGTGGCGTTTTCACGGGACTGTGCTTTCAAATATTAAGAGTTCATGTTTACAGAGCTAAGAATTGGTGTCTAAAGCCTTTGAATCAGGAGAATAGTTTTTGTGTTTACAATTTAGGAGGATTGGCTTTGGCATTTTTTTTGTGTGAATCAGTCAAAATGGTGGCGGTTCCAGTAAATACTTCTAAGCAAACTGTCTAATTGTGGTAAAACTGTTAAAATACACAATGAGAGTTCCCAGAAATGATTAAGAACGTGTAATAAACATCTCAAGTACACGTAAATAGATTCTTGCTACATTTACTGTCGAATTCAATCACGGAGGTTTCCAGTGGAAAGCTGTGAAATGACGAAAATACTGGTAATGTTTACAAGTCCGGGTACTTCTGGTGGCGTTTTCATGGGACTGTGCTTTCAAATATTAAGAGTTCATGTTTACAGAGCTCAGAATTGGTGTCTAAAGCCTTTGAATCACGAGAATAGTTTTTGTGTTTACAATTTAGGAGGATTGGCTTTGGCGTTTTTTTTGTGTGAATCAGTCAAAATGGTGGCGGTTCCAGTAAATACTTCTAAGCAAACTGTCTAATTGTGGTAAAACTGTTAAAATACACAATGAGAGTTCCCAGAAATGATTAAGAACGTGTAATAAACATCTCAAGTACACGTAAATAGATTCTTACTACATTTACTGTCGAATTCAACACGGAGGTTTCCAGTGGAAAGCTGTGAAATGACGAAAATACTGATAATGTTTACAAGTACGGTTACTTCTGGTGGCGTTTTCACGGGACTGTGCTTTCAAATATTAAGAGTTCATGTTTACAGAGCTCAGAATTGGTGTCTAAAGCCTTTGAATCACGAGAATAGTTTTTGTGTTTACAATTTAGGAGGATTGGCTTTGGCGTTTTTTTTGTGTGAATCAGTCAAAATGGTGGTGGTTCCAGTAAATACTTCTAAGCAAACTGTCTAATTGTGGTAAAACTGTTAAAATACACAATGAGAGTTCCCAGAAATGATTAAGAACGTGTAATAAACATCTCAAGTACACGTAAATAGATTCTTACTACATTTACTGTCGAATTCAACACGGAGGTTTCCAGTGGAAAGCTGTGAAATGACGAAAATACTGGTAATGTTTACAAGTACGGGTACTTCTGGTGGCGTTTTCACGGGACTGTGCTTTCAAATATTAAGAGTTCATGTTTACAGAGCTAAGAATTGGTGTCTAAAGCCTTTGAATCACGAGAATAGTTTTTGTGTTTACAATTTAGGAGGATTGGCTTTGGCGTTTTTTTTGTGTGAATCAGTGAAAATGGTGGCGTTTCCAGTAAATACTTCTAAGCAAACTGTCTAATTGTGGTAAAACTGTTAAAATACACAATGAGAGTTCCCAGAAATGATTAAGAACGTGTAAAACCCCTCAAGAACACGTAAATAGATTCTTGCTACATTTACTGTCGAATTCAAACACGGAGGTTTCCAGTGGAAAGCTTTGAAATGACGAAAATACTGGTAATGTTTACAAGTCCGGGTACTTCGGGTGGCGTTTTCACGGGACTGTGCTTTCAATTATTACGAGTTCATGTTTACAGAGCTCAGAATTGGTGTCTAAAGCCTTTGAATCACGAGAATAGTTTTTGTGTTTACAATTTAGGAGGATTGGCTTTGGCGTTTTTTTTGTGTGAATCAGTCAAAATGGTGGCGGTCCCAGTAAATACTTCTAAGCAAACTGTCTAATTGTGGTAAAACTGTTAAAATACACAATGAGAGTTCCCAGAAATGATTAAGAACGTGTAATAAACCCCTCAAGAACACGTAAATAGATTCTTGCTACATTTACTGTCGAATTCAAACACGGAGGTTTCCAGTGGAAAGCTTTGAAATGACGAAAATACTGGTAATGTTTACAAGTCCGGGTACTTCGGGTGGCGTTTTCACGGGACTGTGCTTTCAATTATTACGAGTTCATGTTTACAGAGCTCAGAATTGGTGTCTAAAGCCTTTGAATCACGAGAATAGTTTTTGTGTTTACAATTTAGGAGGATTGGCTTTGGCGTTTTTTTTGTGTGAATCAGTTAAAATGGTGGCGGTTCCAGTAAATACTTCTAAGCAAACTGTCTAATTGTGGTAAAACTGTTAAAATACACAATGAGAGTTCCCAGAAATGATTAAGAACGTGTAATAAACATCTCAAGTACACGTAAATAGATTCTTACTACATTTACTGTCGAATTCAATCACGGAGGTTTCCAGTGGAAAGCTGTGAAATGACGAAAATACTGGTAATGTTTACAAGTCCGGGTACTTCTGGTGGCGTTTTCACGGGACTGTGCTTTCAATTATTACGAGTTCATGTTTACAGAGCTCAGAATTGGTGTCTAAAGCCTTTGAATCACGAGAATAGTTTTTGTGTTTACAATTTAGGAGGATTGGCTTTGGCGTTTTTTTTGTGTGAATCAGTTAAAATGGTGGCGGTTCCAGTAAATACTTCTAAGCAAACTGTCTAATTGTGGTAAAACTGTTAAAATACACAATGAGAGTTCCCAGAAATGATTAAGAACGTGTAATAAACATCTCAAGTACACGTAAATAGATTCTTACTACATTTACTGTCGAATTCAACACGGAGGTTTCCAGTGGAAAACTGTGAAATGACGAAAATACTGGTAATGTTTACAAGTACGGGTACTTCTGGTGGCGTTTTCACGGGACTGTGCTTTCAAATATTAAGAGTTCATGTTTACAGAGCTCAGAATTGGTGTCTAAAGCCTTTGAATGACGAGAATAGTGTTTTTGTTTACAATTTAGGAGGATAGGCTTTGGCGTTTTTTTTGTGTGAATCAGTTAAAATGGTGGCGGTTCCAGTAAATACTTCTAAGCAAACTGTCTAATTGTGGTAAAACTGTTAAAATACACAATGAGAGTTCCCAGAAATGATTAAGAACGTGTAATAAACATCTCAAGTACACGTAAATAGATTCTTACTACATTTACTGTCGAATTCAATCACGGAGGTTTCCAGTGGAAAGGTGTGAAATGACGAAAATACTGGTAATGTTTACAAGTCTGGGTACTTCTGGTGGCGTTTTCACGGGACTGTGCTTTCAAATATTAAGAGTTCATGTTTACAGAGCTAAGAATTGGTGTCTAAAGCCTTTGAATCAGGAGAATAGTTTTTGTGTTTACAATTTAGGAGGATTGGCTTTGGCATTTTTTTTGTGTGAATCAGTCAAAATGGTGGCGGTTCCAGTAAATACTTCTAAGCAAACTGTCTAATTGTGGTAAAACTGTTAAAATACACAATGAGAGTTCCCAGAAATGATTAAGAACGTGTAATAAACATCTCAAGTACACGTAAATAGATTCTTACTACATTTACTGTCAAATTCAATCACGGAGGTTTCCAGTGGAAAGGTGTGAAATGACGAAAATACTGGTAATGTTTACAAGTCCGGGTACTTCTGGTGGCGTTTTCACGGGACTGTGCTTTCAAATATTAAGAGTTCATGTTTACAGAGCTCAGAATTGGTGTCTAAAGCCTTTGAATCACGAGAATAGTTTTTGTGTTTACAATTTAGGAGGATTGGCTTTGGCGTTTTTTTTGTGTGAATCAGTCAAAATGGTGGCGGTTCCAGTAAATACTTCTAAGCAAACTGTCTAATTGTGGTAAAACTGTTAAAATACACAATGAGAGTTCCCAGAAATGATTAAGAACGTGTAATAAACATCTCAAGTACACGTAAATAGATTCTTACTACATTTACTGTCGAATTCAACACGGAGGTTTCCAGTGGAAAGCTGTGAAATGACGAAAATACTGGTAATGTTTACAAGTACGGGTACTTCTGGTGGCGTTTTCACGGGACTGTGCTTTCAAATATTAAGAGTTCATGTTTACAGAGCTCAGAATTGGTGTCTAAAGCCTTTGAATCACGAGAATAGTTTTTGTGTTTACAATTTAGGAGGATTGGCTTTGGCGTTTTTTTTGTGTGAATCAGTCAAAATGGTGGCGGTTCCAGTAAATACTTCTAAGCAAACTGTCTAATTGTGGTAAAACTGTTAAAATACACAATGAGAGTTCCCAGAAATGATTAAGAACGTGTAATAAACATCTCAAGTACACGTAAATAGATTCTTACTACATTTACTGTCGAATTCAACACGGAGGTTTCCAGTGGAAAGCTGTGAAATGACGAAAATACTGGTAATGTTTACAAGTCTGGGTACTTCTGGTGGCGTTTTCACGGGACTGTGCTTTCAAATATTAAGAGTTCATGTTTACAGAGCTAAGAATTGGTGTCTAAAGCCTTTGAATCACGAGAATAGTTTTTGTGTTTACAATTTAGGAGGATTGGCTTTGGCGTTTTTTTTGTGTGAATCAGTCAAAATGGTGGCGGTTCCAGTAAATACTTCTAAGCAAACTGTCTAATTGTGGTAAAACTGTTAAAATACACAATGAGAGTTCCCAGAAATGATTAAGAACGTGTAATAAACATCTCAAGTACACGTAAATAGATTCTTACTACATTTACTGTCGAATTCAACACGGAGGTTTCCAGTGGAAAGCTGTGAAATGATGAAAATACAGGTAATGTTTACAAGTACGGGTACTTCTGGTGGCGTTTTCACGGGACTGTGCTTTCAAATATTAAGAGTTCATGTTTACAGAGCTAAGAATTGGTGTCTAAAGCCTTTGAATCACGAGAATAGTTTTTGTGTTTACAATTTAGGAGGATTGGCTTTGGCGTTTTTTTTGTGTGAATCAGTTAAAATGGTGGCGGTTCCAGTAAATACTTCTAAGCAAACTGTCTAATTGTGGTAAAACTGTTAAAATACACAATGAGAGTTCCCAGAAATGATTAAGAACGTGTAATAAACATCTCAAGTACACGTAAATAGATTCTTACTACATTTACTGTCGAATTAAACACGGAGGTTTCCAGTGGAAAGCTGTGAAATGACGAAAATACTGGTAATGTTTACAAGTACGGGTACTTCTGGTGGCGTTTTCACGGGACTGTGCTTTCAAATATTAAGAGTTCATGTTTACAGAGCTAAGAATTGGTGTCTAAAGCCTTTGAATCACGAGAATAGTTGTTGTGTTTACAATTTAGGAGGATTGGCTTTGGCGTTTTTTTTGTGTGAATCAGTCAAAATGGTGGCGGTTCCAGTAAATACTTCTAAGCAAACTGTCTAATTGTGGTAAAACTGTTAAAATACACAATGAGAGTTCCCAGAAATGATTAAGAACGTGTAATAAACATCTCAAGTACACGTAAATAGATTCTTACTACATTTACTGTCGAATTCAACACGGAGGTTTCCAGTGGAAAGCTGTGAAATGACGAAAATACTGATAATGTTTACAAGTACGGTTACTTCTGGTGGCGTTTTCACGGGACTGTGCTTTCAAATATTAAGAGTTCATGTTTACAGAGCTCAGAATTGGTGTCTAAAGCCTTTGAATCACGAGAATAGTTTTTGTGTTTACAATTTAGGAGGATTGGCTTTGGCGTTTTTTTTGTGTGAATCAGTCAAAATGGTGGTGGTTCCAGTAAATACTTCTAAGCAAACTGTCTAATTGTGGTAAAACTGTTAAAATACACAATGAGAGTTCCCAGAAATGATTAAGAACGTGTAATAAACATCTCAAGTACACGTAAATAGATTCTTACTACATTTACTGTCGAATTCAACACGGAGGTTTCCAGTGGAAAGCTGTGAAATGACGAAAATACTGGTAATGTTTACAAGTACGGGTACTTCTGGTGGCGTTTTCACGGGACTGTGCTTTCAAATATTAAGAGTTCATGTTTACAGAGCTAAGAATTGGTGTCTAAAGCCTTTGAATCACGAGAATAGTTTTTGTGTTTACAATTTAGGAGGATTGGCTTTGGCGTTTTTTTTGTGTGAATCAGTGAAAATGGTGGCGTTTCCAGTAAATACTTCTAAGCAAACTGTCTAATTGTGGTAAAACTGTTAAAATACACAATGAGAGTTCCCAGAAATGATTAAGAACGTGTAAAACCCCTCAAGAACACGTAAATAGATTCTTGCTACATTTACTGTCGAATTCAAACACAGAGGTTTCCAGTGGAAAGCTGTGAAATGACGAAAATACTGGTAATGTTTACAAGTCCGGGTACTTCTGGTGGCGTTTTCACGGGACTGTGCTTTCAATTATTACGAGTTCATGTTTACAGAGCTCAGAATTGGTGTCTAAAGCCTTTGAATCACGAGAATAGTTTTTGTGTTTACAATTTAGGAGGATTGGCTTTGGCGTTTTTTTTGTGTGAATCAGTTAAAATGGTGGCGGTTCCAGTAAATACTTCTAAGCAAACTGTCTAATTGTGGTAAAACTGTTAAAATACACAATGAGAGTTCCCAGAAATGATTAAGAACGTGTAATAAACATCTCAAGTACACGTAAATAGATTCTTACTACATTTACTGTCGAATTCAATCACGGAGGTTTCCAGTGGAAAGGTGTGAAATGACGAAAATACTGGTAATGTTTACAAGTCTGGGTACTTCTGGTGGCGTTTTCACGGGACTGTGCTTTCAAATATTAAGAGTTCATGTTTACAGAGCTAAGAATTGGTGTCTAAAGCCTTTGAATCAGGAGAATAGTTTTTGTGTTTACAATTTAGGAGGATTGGCTTTGGCATTTTTTTTGTGTGAATCAGTCAAAATGGTGGCGGTTCCAGTAAATACTTCTAAGCAAACTGTCTAATTGTGGTAAAACTGTTAAAATACACAATGAGAGTTCCCAGAAATGATTAAGAACGTGTAATAAACATCTCAAGTACACGTAAATAGATTCTTACTACATTTACTGTCAAATTCAATCACGGAGGTTTCCAGTGGAAAGGTGTGAAATGACGAAAATACTGGTAATGTTTACAAGTCCGGGTACTTCTGGTGGCGTTTTCACGGGACTGTGCTTTCAAATATTAAGAGTTCATGTTTACAGAGCTCAGAATTGGTGTCTAAAGCCTTTGAATCACGAGAATAGTTTTTGTGTTTACAATTTAGGAGGATTGGCTTTGGCGTTTTTTTTGTGTGAATCAGTCAAAATGGTGGCGGTTCCAGTAAATACTTCTAAGCAAACTGTCTAATTGTGGTAAAACTGTTAAAATACACAATGAGAGTTCCCAGAAATGATTAAGAACGTGTAATAAACATCTCAAGTACACGTAAATAGATTCTTACTACATTTACTGTCGAATTCAACACGGAGGTTTCCAGTGGAAAGCTGTGAAATGACGAAAATACTGGTAATGTTTACAAGTACGGGTACTTCTGGTGGCGTTTTCACGGGACTGTGCTTTCAAATATTAAGAGTTCATGTTTACAGAGCTCAGAATTGGTGTCTAAAGCCTTTGAATCACGAGAATAGTTTTTGTGTTTACAATTTAGGAGGATTGGCTTTGGCGTTTTTTTTGTGTGAATCAGTCAAAATGGTGGCGGTTCCAGTAAATACTTCTAAGCAAACTGTCTAATTGTGGTAAAACTGTTAAAATACACAATGAGAGTTCCCAGAAATGATTAAGAACGTGTAATAAACATCTCAAGTACACGTAAATAGATTCTTACTACATTTACTGTCGAATTCAACACGGAGGTTTCCAGTGGAAAGCTGTGAAATGACGAAAATACTGGTAATGTTTACAAGTCTGGGTACTTCTGGTGGCGTTTTCACGGGACTGTGCTTTCAAATATTAAGAGTTCATGTTTACAGAGCTAAGAATTGGTGTCTAAAGCCTTTGAATCACGAGAATAGTTTTTGTGTTTACAATTTAGGAGGATTGGCTTTGGCGTTTTTTTTGTGTGAATCAGTCAAAATGGTGGCGGTTCCAGTAAATACTTCTAAGCAAACTGTCTAATTGTGGTAAAACTGTTAAAATACACAATGAGAGTTCCCAGAAATGATTAAGAACGTGTAATAAACCCCTCAAGTACACGTAAATAGATTCTTACTACATTTACTGTCGAATTCAACACGGAGGTTTCCAGTGGAAAGCTGTGAAATGATGAAAATACAGGTAATGTTTACAAGTACGGGTACTTCTGGTGGCGTTTTCACGGGACTGTGCTTTCAAATATTAAGAGTTCATGTTTACAGAGCTAAGAATTGGTGTCTAAAGCCTTTGAATCACGAGAATAGTTTTTGTGTTTACAATTTAGGAGGATTGGCTTTGGCGTTTTTTTTGTGTGAATCAGTTAAAATGGTGGCGGTTCCAGTAAATACTTCTAAGCAAACTGTCTAATTGTGGTAAAACTGTTAAAATACACAATGAGAGTTCCCAGAAATGATTAAGAACGTGTAATAAACATCTCAAGTACACGTAAATAGATTCTTACTACATTTACTGTCGAATTAAACACGGAGGTTTCCAGTGGAAAGCTGTGAAATGACGAAAATACTGGTAATGTTTACAAGTACGGGTACTTCTGGTGGCGTTTTCACGGGACTGTGCTTTCAAATATTAAGAGTTCATGTTTACAGAGCTAAGAATTGGTGTCTAAAGCCTTTGAATCACGAGAATAGTTGTTGTGTTTACAATTTAGGAGGATTGGCTTTGGCGTTTTTTTTGTGTGAATCAGTTAAAATGGTGGCGGTTCCAGTAAATACTTCTAATCTAACTGTCTAATTGTGGTAAAACTGTTAAAATACACAATGAGAGTTCCCAGAAATGATTAAGAACGTGTAATAAACATCTCAAGTACACGTAAATAGATTCTTACTACATTTACTGTCAAATTCAATCACGGAGGTTTCCAGTGGAAAGGTGTGAAATGACGAAAATACTGGTAATGTTTACAAGTCCGGGTACTTCTGGTGGCGTTTTCACGGGACTGTGCTTTCAAATATTAAGAGTTCATGTTTACAGAGCTCAGAATTGGTGTCTAAAGCCTTTGAATCACGAGAATAGTTTTTGTGTTTACAATTTAGGAGGATTGGCTTTGGCGTTTTTTTTGTGTGAATCAGTCAAAATGGTGGCGGTTCCAGTAAATACTTCTAAGCAAACTGTCTAATTGTGGTAAAACTGTTAAAATACACAATGAGAGTTCCCAGAAATGATTAAGAACGTGTAATAAACCCCTCAAGTACACGTAAATAGATTCTTACTACATTTACTGTCGAATTCAACACGGAGGTTTCCAGTGGAAAGCTGTGAAATGACGAAAATACTGGTAATGTTTACAAGTACGGGTACTTCTGGTGGCGTTTTCACGGGACTGTGCTTTCAAATATTAAGAGTTCATGTTTACAGAGCTCAGAATTGGTGTCTAAAGCCTTTGAATCACGAGAATAGTTTTTGTGTTTACAATTTCGGAGGATTGGCTTTGGCGTTTTTTTTGTGTGAATCAGTCAAAATGGTGGCGGTTCCAGTAAATACTTCTAAGCAAACTGTCTAATTGTGGTAAAACTGTTAAAATACACAATGAGAGTTCCCAGAAATGATTAAGAACGTGTAATAAACATCTCAAGTACACGTAAATAGATTCTTACTACATTTACTGTCGAATTCAACACGGAGGTTTCCAGTGGAAAGCTGTGAAATGACGAAAATACTGGTAATGTTTACAAGTCTGGGTACTTCTGGTGGCGTTTTCACGGGACTGTGCTTTCAAATATTAAGAGTTCATGTTTACAGAGCTAAGAATTGGTGTCTAAAGCCTTTGAATCACGAGAATAGTTTTTGTGTTTACAATTTAGGAGGATTGGCTTTGGCGTTTTTTTTGTGTGAATCAGTCAAAATGGTGGCGGTTCCAGTAAATACTTCTAAGCAAACTGTCTAATTGTGGTAAAACTGTTAAAATACACAATGAGAGTTCCCAGAAATGATTAAGAACGTGTAATAAACATCTCAAGTACACGTAAATAGATTCTTACTACATTTACTGTCGAATTCAACACGGAGGTTTCCAGTGGAAAGCTGTGAAATGACGAAAATACTGGTAATGTTTACAAGTCCGGGTACTTCTGGTGGCGTTTTCACGGGACTGTGCTTTCAAATATTAAGAGTTCATGTTTACAGAGCTAAGAATTGGTGTCTAAAGCCTTTGAATCACGAGAATAGTTTTTGTGTTTACAATTTAGGAGGATTGGCTTTGGCGTTTTTTTTGTGTGAATCAGTCAAAATGGTGGCGGTTCCAGTAAATACTTCTAAGCAAACTGTCTAATTGTGGTAAAACTGTTAAAATACACAATGAGAGTTCCCAGAAATGATTAAGAACGTGTAATAAACATCTCAAGTACACGTAAATAGATTCTTACTACATTTACTGTCGAATTCAACACGGAGGTTTCCAGTGGAAAGCTGTGAAATGATGAAAATACAGGTAATGTTTACAAGTACGGGTACTTCTGGTGGCGTTTTCACGGGACTGTGCTTTCAAATATTAAGAGTTCATGTTTACAGAGCTAAGAATTGGTGTCTAAAGCCTTTGAATCACGAGAATAGTTGTTGTGTTTACAATTTAGGAGGATTGGCTTTGGCGTTTTTTTTGTGTGAATCAGTTAAAATGGTGGCGGTTCCAGTAAATACTTCTAATCTAACTGTCTAATTGTGGTAAAACTGTTAAAATACACAATGAGAGTTCCCAGAAATGATTAAGAACGTGTAATAAACATCTCAAGTACACGTAAATAGATTCTTACTACATTTACTGTCGAATTAAACACGATGGTTTCCAGTGGAAAGCTGTGAAATGACGAAAATACTGGTAATGTTTACAAGTACGGGTACTTCTGGTGGCGTTTTCACGGGACTGTGCTTTCAAATATTAAGAGTTCATGTTTACAGAGCTAAGAATTGGTGTCTAAAGCCTTTGAATGACGAGAATAGTGTTTTTGTTTACAATTTAGGAGGATTGGCTTTGGCGTTTTTTTTGTGTGAATCAGTTAAAATGGTGGCGGTTCCAGTAAATACTTCTAAGCAAACTGTCTAATTGTGGTAAAACTGTTAAAATACACAATGAGAGTTCCCAGAAATGATTAAGAACGTGTAATAAACATCTCAAGTACACGTAAATAGATTCTTACTACATTTACTGTCGAATTCAATCACGGAGGTTTCCAGTGGAAAGCTGTGAAATGACGAAAATACTGGTAATGTTTACAAGTCCGGGTACTTCTGGTGGCGTTTTCACGGGACTGTGCTTTCAAATATTAAGAGTTCATGTTTACAGAGCTCAGAATTGGTGTCTAAAGCCTTTGAATCACGAGAATAGTTTTTGTGTTTACAATTTAGGAGGATTGGCTTTGGCGTTTTTTTTGTGTGAATCAGTTAAAATGGTGGCGGTTCCAGTAAATACTTCTAATCTAACTGTCTAATTGTGGTAAAACTGTTAAAATACACAATGAGAATTCCCAGAAATGATTAAGAACGTGTAATAAACATCTCAAGTACACGTAAATAGATTCTTACTACATTTACTGTCGAATTAAACACGATGGTTTCCAGTGGAAAGCTGTGAAATGACGAAAATACTGGTAATGTTTACAAGTACGGGTACTTCTGGTGGCGTTTTCACGGGACTGTGCTTTCAAATATTAAGAGTTCATGTTTACAGAGCTAAGAATTGGTGTCTAAAGCCTTTGAATGACGAGAATAGTGTTTTTGTTTACAATTTAGGAGGATTGGCTTTGGCGTTTTTTTTGTGTGAATCAGTTAAAATGGTGGCGGTTCCAGTAAATACTTCTGAGCAAACTGTCTAATTGTGGTAAAACTGTTAAAATACACAATGAGAGTTCCCAGAAATGATTAAGAACGTGTAATAAACATCTCAAGTACACGTAAATAGATTCTTACTACATTTACTGTCGAATTCAATCACGGAGGTTTCCAGTGGAAAGGTGTGAAATGACGAAAATACTGGTAATGTTTACAAGTCCGGGTACTTCTGGTGGCGTTTTCACGGGACTGTGCTTTCAAATATTAAGAGTTCATGTTTACAGAGCTCAGAATTGGTGTCTAAAGCCTTTGAATCACGAGAATAGTTTTTGTGTTTACAATTTAGGAGGATTGGCTTTGGCGTTTTTTGTGTGTGAATCAGTTAAAATAGTGGCGGTTCCAGTAAATACTTCTAAGCAAACTGTTAAAATACACAATGAGAGTTCCCAGAAATGATTAAGAACGTGTAATAAACATCTCAAGTACACGTAAATAGATTCTTACTACATTTACTGTCGAATTCAATCACGGAGGTTTCCAGTGGAAAGCTGTGAAATGACGAAAATACTAGTAATGTTTACAAGTCCGGGTACTTCTGGTGGCGTTTTCACGGGACTGTGCTTTCAATTATTACGAGTTCATGTTTACAGAGCTCAGAATTGGTGTCTAAAGCCTTTGAATCACGAGAATAGTTTTTGTGTTTACAATTTAGGAGGATTGGCTTTGGCGTTTTTTTTTGTGTGAATCAGTTAAAATGGTGGCGGTTCCAGTAAATACTTCTAAGCAAACTGTCTAATTGTGGTAAAACTGTTAAAATACACAATGAGAGTTCCCAGAAATGATTAAGAACGTGTAATAAACATCTCAAGTACACGTAAATAGATTCTTACTACATTTACTGTCGAATTCAATCACGGAGGTTTCCAGTGGAAAGGTGTGAAATGACGAAAATACTGGTAATGTTTACAAGTCTGGGTACTTCTGGTGGCGTTTTCACGGGACTGTGCTTTCAAATATTAAGAGTTCATGTTTACAGAGCTCAGAATTGGTGTCTAAAGCCTTTGAATCACGAGAATAGTTTTTGTGTTTACAATTTAGGAGGATTGGCTTTGGCGTTTTTTTTGTGTGAATCAGTCAAAATGGTGGCGGTTCCAGTAAATACTTCTAAGCAAACTGTCTAATTGTGGTAAAACTGTTAAAATACACAATGAGAGTTCCCAGAAATGATTAAGAACGTGTAATAAACATCTCAAGTACACGTAAATAGATTCTTACTACATTTACTGTCGAATTCAACACGGAGGTTTCCAGTGGAAAGGTGTGAAATGACGAAAATACTGGTAATGTTTACAAGTCTGGGTACTTCTGGTGGCGTTTTCACGGGACTGTGCTTTCAAATATTAAGAGTTCATGTTTACAGAGCTAAGAATTGGTGTCTAAAGCCTTTGAATCAGGAGAATAGTTTTTGTGTTTACAATTTAGGAGGATTGGCTTTGGCATTTTTTTTGTGTGAATCAGTCAAAATGGTGGCGGTTCCAGTAAATACTTCTAAGCAAACTGTCTAATTGTGGTAAAACTGTTAAAATACACAATGAGAGTTCCCAGAAATGATTAAGAACGTGTAATAAACATCTCAAGTACACGTAAATAGATTCTTACTACATTTACTGTCGAATTCAACACGGAGGTTTCCAGTGGAAAGCTGTGAAATGACGAAAATACTGGTAATGTTTACAAGTCTGGGTACTTCTGGTGGCGTTTTCACGGGACTGTGCTTTCAAATATTAAGAGTTCATGTTTACAGAGCTAAGAATTGGTGTCTAAAGCCTTTGAATCACGAGAATAGTTTTTGTGTTTACAATTTAGGAGGATTGGCTTTGTCGTTTTTTTTGTGTGAATCAGTCAAAATGGTGGCGGTTCCAGTAAATACTTCTAAGCAAACTGTCTAATTGTGGTAAAACTGTTAAAATACACAATGAGAGTTCCCAGAAATGATTAAGAACGTGTAATAAACATCTCAAGTACACGTAAATAGATTCTTACTACATTTACTGTCGAATTCAACACGGAGGTTTCCAGTGGAAAGCTGTGAAATGATGAAAATACAGGTAATGTTTACAAGTACGGGTACTTCTGGTGGCGTTTTCACGGGACTGTGCTTTCAAATATTAAGAGTTCATGTTTACAGAGCTAAGAATTGGTGTCTAAAGCCTTTGAATCACGAGAATAGTTGTTGTGTTTACAATTTAGGAGGATTGGCTTTGGCGTTTTTTTTGTGTGAATCAGTTAAAATGGTGGCGGTTCCAGTAAATACTTCTAATCTAACTGTCTAATTGTGGTAAAACTGTTAAAATAAACAATGAGAGTTCCCAGAAATGATTAATAACGTGTAATAAACATCTCAAGTACACGTAAATAGATTCTTACTACATTTACTGTCGAATTAAACACGATGGTTTCCAGTGGAAAGCTGTGAAATGACGAAAATACTGGTAATGTTTACAAGTACGGGTACTTCTGGTGGCGTTTTCACGGGACTGTGCTTTCAAATATTAAGAGTTCATGTTTACAGAGCTAAGAATTGGTGTCTAAAGCCTTTGAATGACGAGAATAGTGTTTTTGTTTACAATTTAGGAGGATTGGCTTTGGCGTTTTTTTTGTGTGAATCAGTTAAAATGGTGGCGGTTCCAGTAAATACTTCTAAGCAAACTGTCTAATTGTGGTAAAACTGTTAAAATACACAATGAGAGTTCCCAGAAATGATTAAGAACGTGTAATAAACATCTCAAGTACACGTAAATAGATTCTTACTACATTTACTGTCGAATTCAATCACGGAGGTTTCCAGTGGAAAGCTGTGAAATGACGAAAATACTAGTAATGTTTACAAGTCCGGGTACTTCTGGTGGCGTTTTCACGGGACTGTGCTTTCAATTATTACGAGTTCATGTTTACAGAGCTCAGAATTGGTGTCTAAAGCCTTTGAATCACGAGAATAGTTTTTGTGTTTACAATTTAGGAGGATTGGCTTTGGCGTTTTTTTTGTGTGAATCAGTTAAAATGGTGGCGGTTCCAGTAAATACTTCTAAGCAAACTGTCTAATTGTGGTAAAACTGTTAAAATACACAATGAGAGTTCCCAGAAATGATTAAGAACGTGTAATAAACATCTCAAGTACACGTAAATAGATTCTTACTACATTTACTGTCGAATTCAATCACGGAGGTTTCCAGTGGAAAGGTGTGAAATGACGAAAATACTGGTAATGTTTACAAGTCTGGGTACTTCTGGTGGCGTTTTCACGGGACTGTGCTTTCAAATATTAAGAGTTCATGTTTACAGAGCTCAGAATTGGTGTCTAAAGCCTTTGAATCACGAGAATAGTTTTTGTGTTTACAATTTAGGAGGATTGGCTTTGGCGTTTTTTTTGTGTGAATCAGTCAAAATGGTGGCGGTTCCAGTAAATACTTCTAAGCAAACTGTCTAATTGTGGTAAAACTGTTAAAATACACAATGAGAGTTCCCAGAAATGATTAAGAACGTGTAATAAACATCTCAAGTACACGTAAATAGATTCTTACTACATTTACTGTCGAATTCAACACGGAGGTTTCCAGTGGAAAGGTGTGAAATGACGAAAATACTGGTAATGTTTACAAGTCTGGGTACTTCTGGTGGCGTTTTCACGGGACTGTGCTTTCAAATATTAAGAGTTCATGTTTACAGAGCTAAGAATTGGTGTCTAAAGCCTTTGAATCAGGAGAATAGTTTTTGTGTTTACAATTTAGGAGGATTGGCTTTGGCATTTTTTTTGTGTGAATCAGTCAAAATGGTGGCGGTTCCAGTAAATACTTCTAAGCAAACTGTCTAATTGTGGTAAAACTGTTAAAATACACAATGAGAGTTCCCAGAAATGATTAAGAACGTGTAATAAACATCTCAAGTACACGTAAATAGATTCTTACTACATTTACTGTCGAATTCAACACGGAGGTTTCCAGTGGAAAGCTGTGAAATGACGAAAATACTGGTAATGTTTACAAGTCTGGGTACTTCTGGTGGCGTTTTCACGGGACTGTGCTTTCAAATATTAAGAGTTCATGTTTACAGAGCTAAGAATTGGTGTCTAAAGCCTTTGAATCACGAGAATAGTTTTTGTGTTTACAATTTAGGAGGATTGGCTTTGTCGTTTTTTTTGTGTGAATCAGTCAAAATGGTGGCGGTTCCAGTAAATACTTCTAAGCAAACTGTCTAATTGTGGTAAAACTGTTAAAATACACAATGAGAGTTCCCAGAAATGATTAAGAACGTGTAATAAACATCTCAAGTACACGTAAATAGATTCTTACTACATTTACTGTCGAATTCAACACGGAGGTTTCCAGTGGAAAGCTGTGAAATGATGAAAATACAGGTAATGTTTACAAGTACGGGTACTTCTGGTGGCGTTTTCACGGGACTGTGCTTTCAAATATTAAGAGTTCATGTTTACAGAGCTAAGAATTGGTGTCTAAAGCCTTTGAATCACGAGAATAGTTGTTGTGTTTACAATTTAGGAGGATTGGCTTTGGCGTTTTTTTTGTGTGAATCAGTTAAAATGGTGGCGGTTCCAGTAAATACTTCTAATCTAACTGTCTAATTGTGGTAAAACTGTTAAAATACACAATGAGAGTTCCCAGAAATGATTAATAACGTGTAATAAACATCTCAAGTACACGTAAATAGATTCTTACTACATTTACTGTCGAATTAAACACGATGGTTTCCAGTGGAAAGCTGTGAAATGACGAAAATACTGGTAATGTTTACAAGTACGGGTACTTCTGGTGGCGTTTTCACGGGACTGTGCTTTCAAATATTAAGAGTTCATGTTTACAGAGCTAAGAATTGGTGTCTAAAGCCTTTGAATGACGAGAATAGTGTTTTTGTTTACAATTTAGGAGGATTGGCTTTGGCGTTTTTTTTGTGTGAATCAGTTAAAATGGTGGCGGTTCCAGTAAATACTTCTAAGCAAACTGTCTAATTGTGGTAAAACTGTTAAAATACACAATGAGAGTTCCCAGAAATGATTAAGAATGTAATAAACATCTCAAGTACACGTAAATAGATTCTTACTACATTTACTGTCGAATTCAATCACGGAGGTTTCCAGTGGAAAGCTGTGAAATGACGAAAATACTGGTAATGTTTACAAGTCCGGGTACTTCTGGTGGCGTTTTCACGGGACTGTGCTTTCAAATATTAAGAGTTCATGTTTACAGAGCTCAGAATTGGTGTCTAAAGCCTTTGAATCATGAGAATAGTTTTTGTGTTTACAATTTAGGAGGATTGGCTTTGGCGTTTTTTTTGTGTGAATCAGTTAAAATGGTGGCGGTTCCAGTAAATACTTCTAATCTAACTGTCTAATTTTGGTAAAACTGTTAAAATACACAATGAGAATTCCCAGAAATGATTAAGAACGTGTAATAAACATCTCAAGTACACGTAAATAGATTCTTACTACATTTACTGTCGAATTAAACACGATGGTTTCCAGTGGAAAGCTGTGAAATGACGAAAATACTGGTAATGTTTACAAGTCTGGGTACTTCTGGTGGCGTTTTCACGGGACTGTGCTTTCAAATATTAAGAGTTCATGTTTACAGAGCTAAGAATTGGTGTCTAAAGCCTTTGAATCACGAGAATAGTTTTTGTGTTTACAATTTAGGAGGATTGGCTTTGTCGTTTTTTTTGTGTGAATCAGTCAAAATGGTGGCGGTTCCAGTAAATACTTCTAAGCAAACTGTCTAATTGTGGTAAAACTGTTAAAATACACAATGAGAGTTCCCAGAAATGATTAAGAACGTGTAATAAACATCTCAAGTACACGTAAATAGATTCTTACTACATTTACTGTCGAATTCAACACGGAGGTTTCCAGTGGAAAGCTGTGAAATGATGAAAATACAGGTAATGTTTACAAGTACGGGTACTTCTGGTGGCGTTTTCACGGGACTGTGCTTTCAAATATTAAGAGTTCATGTTTACAGAGCTAAGAATTGGTGTCTAAAGCCTTTGAATCACGAGAATAGTTGTTGTGTTTACAATTTAGGAGGATTGGCTTTGGCGTTTTTTTTGTGTGAATCAGTTAAAATGGTGGCGGTTCCAGTAAATACTTCTAATCTAACTGTCTAATTGTGGTAAAACTGTTAAAATAAACAATGAGAGTTCCCAGAAATGATTAATAACGTGTAATAAACATCTCAAGTACACGTAAATAGATTCTTACTACATTTACTGTCGAATTAAACACGATGGTTTCCAGTGGAAAGCTGTGAAATGACGAAAATACTGGTAATGTTTACAAGTACGGGTACTTCTGGTGGCGTTTTCACGGGACTGTGCTTTCAAATATTAAGAGTTCATGTTTACAGAGCTAAGAATTGGTGTCTAAAGCCTTTGAATGACGAGAATAGTGTTTTTGTTTACAATTTAGGAGGATTGGCTTTGGCGTTTTTTTTGTGTGAATCAGTTAAAATGGTGGCGGTTCCAGTAAATACTTCTAAGCAAACTGTCTAATTGTGGTAAAACTGTTAAAATACACAATGAGAGTTCCCAGAAATGATTAAGAACGTGTAATAAACATCTCAAGTACACGTAAATAGATTCTTACTACATTTACTGTCGAATTCAATCACGGAGGTTTCCAGTGGAAAGCTGTGAAATGACGAAAATACTAGTAATGTTTACAAGTCCGGGTACTTCTGGTGGCGTTTTCACGGGACTGTGCTTTCAATTATTACGAGTTCATGTTTACAGAGCTCAGAATTGGTGTCTAAAGCCTTTGAATCACGAGAATAGTTTTTGTGTTTACAATTTAGGAGGATTGGCTTTGGCGTTTTTTTTGTGTGAATCAGTTAAAATGGTGGCGGTTCCAGTAAATACTTCTAAGCAAACTGTCTAATTGTGGTAAAACTGTTAAAATACACAATGAGAGTTCCCAGAAATGATTAAGAACGTGTAATAAACATCTCAAGTACACGTAAATAGATTCTTACTACATTTACTGTCGAATTCAATCACGGAGGTTTCCAGTGGAAAGGTGTGAAATGACGAAAATACTGGTAATGTTTACAAGTCTGGGTACTTCTGGTGGCGTTTTCACGGGACTGTGCTTTCAAATATTAAGAGTTCATGTTTACAGAGCTCAGAATTGGTGTCTAAAGCCTTTGAATCACGAGAATAGTTTTTGTGTTTACAATTTAGGAGGATTGGCTTTGGCGTTTTTTTTGTGTGAATCAGTCAAAATGGTGGCGGTTCCAGTAAATACTTCTAAGCAAACTGTCTAATTGTGGTAAAACTGTTAAAATACACAATGAGAGTTCCCAGAAATGATTAAGAACGTGTAATAAACATCTCAAGTACACGTAAATAGATTCTTACTACATTTACTGTCGAATTCAACACGGAGGTTTCCAGTGGAAAGGTGTGAAATGACGAAAATACTGGTAATGTTTACAAGTCTGGGTACTTCTGGTGGCGTTTTCACGGGACTGTGCTTTCAAATATTAAGAGTTCATGTTTACAGAGCTAAGAATTGGTGTCTAAAGCCTTTGAATCAGGAGAATAGTTTTTGTGTTTACAATTTAGGAGGATTGGCTTTGGCATTTTTTTTGTGTGAATCAGTCAAAATGGTGGCGGTTCCAGTAAATACTTCTAAGCAAACTGTCTAATTGTGGTAAAACTGTTAAAATACACAATGAGAGTTCCCAGAAATGATTAAGAACGTGTAATAAACATCTCAAGTACACGTAAATAGATTCTTACTACATTTACTGTCGAATTCAACACGGAGGTTTCCAGTGGAAAGCTGTGAAATGACGAAAATACTGGTAATGTTTACAAGTCTGGGTACTTCTGGTGGCGTTTTCACGGGACTGTGCTTTCAAATATTAAGAGTTCATGTTTACAGAGCTAAGAATTGGTGTCTAAAGCCTTTGAATCACGAGAATAGTTTTTGTGTTTACAATTTAGGAGGATTGGCTTTGTCGTTTTTTTTGTGTGAATCAGTCAAAATGGTGGCGGTTCCAGTAAATACTTCTAAGCAAACTGTCTAATTGTGGTAAAACTGTTAAAATACACAATGAGAGTTCCCAGAAATGATTAAGAACGTGTAATAAACATCTCAAGTACACGTAAATAGATTCTTACTACATTTACTGTCGAATTCAACACGGAGGTTTCCAGTGGAAAGCTGTGAAATGATGAAAATACAGGTAATGTTTACAAGTACGGGTACTTCTGGTGGCGTTTTCACGGGACTGTGCTTTCAAATATTAAGAGTTCATGTTTACAGAGCTAAGAATTGGTGTCTAAAGCCTTTGAATCACGAGAATAGTTGTTGTGTTTACAATTTAGGAGGATTGGCTTTGGCGTTTTTTTTGTGTGAATCAGTTAAAATGGTGGCGGTTCCAGTAAATACTTCTAATCTAACTGTCTAATTGTGGTAAAACTGTTAAAATACACAATGAGAGTTCCCAGAAATGATTAATAACGTGTAATAAACATCTCAAGTACACGTAAATAGATTCTTACTACATTTACTGTCGAATTAAACACGATGGTTTCCAGTGGAAAGCTGTGAAATGACGAAAATACTGGTAATGTTTACAAGTACGGGTACTTCTGGTGGCGTTTTCACGGGACTGTGCTTTCAAATATTAAGAGTTCATGTTTACAGAGCTAAGAATTGGTGTCTAAAGCCTTTGAATGACGAGAATAGTGTTTTTGTTTACAATTTAGGAGGATTGGCTTTGGCGTTTTTTTTGTGTGAATCAGTTAAAATGGTGGCGGTTCCAGTAAATACTTCTAAGCAAACTGTCTAATTGTGGTAAAACTGTTAAAATACACAATGAGAGTTCCCAGAAATGATTAAGAATGTAATAAACATCTCAAGTACACGTAAATAGATTCTTACTACATTTACTGTCGAATTCAATCACGGAGGTTTCCAGTGGAAAGCTGTGAAATGACGAAAATACTGGTAATGTTTACAAGTCCGGGTACTTCTGGTGGCGTTTTCACGGGACTGTGCTTTCAAATATTAAGAGTTCATGTTTACAGAGCTCAGAATTGGTGTCTAAAGCCTTTGAATCATGAGAATAGTTTTTGTGTTTACAATTTAGGAGGATTGGCTTTGGCGTTTTTTTTGTGTGAATCAGTTAAAATGGTGGCGGTTCCAGTAAATACTTCTAATCTAACTGTCTAATTTTGGTAAAACTGTTAAAATACACAATGAGAATTCCCAGAAATGATTAAGAACGTGTAATAAACATCTCAAGTACACGTAAATAGATTCTTACTACATTTACTGTCGAATTAAACACGATGGTTTCCAGTGGAAAGCTGTGAAATGACGAAAATACTGGTAATGTTTACAAGTACGGGTACTTCTGGTGGCGTTTTCACGGGACTGTGCTTTCAAATATTAAGAGTTCATGTTTACAGAGCTAAGAATTGGTGTCTAAAGCCTTTGAATGACGAGAATAGTGTTTTTGTTTACAATTTAGGAGGATTGGCTTTGGCGTTTTTTTTGTGTGAATCAGTTAAAATGGTGGCGGTTCCAGTAAATACTTCTAAGCAAACTGTCTAATTGTGGTAAAACTGTTAAAATACACAATGAGAGTTCCCAGAAATGATTAAGAACGTGTAATAAACATCTCAAGTACACGTAAATAGATTCTTACTACATTTACTGTCGAATTCAATCACGGAGGTTTCCAGTGGAAAGGTGTGAAATGACGAAAATACTGTTAATGTTTACAAGTCCGGGTACTTCTGGTGGCGTTTTCACGGGACTGTGCTTTCAAATATTAAGAGTTCATGTTTACAGAGCTCAGAATTGGTGTCTAAAGCCTTTGAATCACGAGAATAGTTTTTGTGTTTACAATTTAGGAGGATTGGCTTTGGCGTTTTTTGTGTGTGAATCAGTTAAAATAGTGGCGGTTCCAGTAAATACTTCTAAGCAAACTGTCTAATTGTGGTAAAACTGTTAAAATACACAATGAGAGTTCCCAGAAATGATTAAGAACGTGTAATAAACATCTCAAGTACACGTAAATAGATTCTTACTACATTTACTGTCGAATTCAATCACGGAGGTTTCCAGTGGAAAGCTGTGAAATGACGAAAATACTAGTAATGTTTACAAGTCCGGGTACTTCTGGTGGCGTTTTCACGGGACTGTGCTTTCAATTATTACGAGTTCATGTTTACAGAGCTCAGAATTGGTGTCTAAAGCCTTTGAATCACGAGAATAGTTTTTGTGTTTACAATTTAGGAGGATTGGCTTTGGCGTTTTTTTTGTGTGAATCAGTCAAAATGGTGGCGGTTCCAGTAAATACTTCTAAGCAAACTGTCTAATTGTGGTAAAACTGTTAAAATACACAATGAGAGTTCCCAGAAATGATTAAGAACGTGTAATAAACATCTCAAGTACACGTAAATAGATTCTTACTACATTTACTGTCGAATTCAACACGGAGGTTTCCAGTGGAAAGCTGTGAAATGACGAAAATACTGGTAATGTTTACAAGTACGGGTACTTCTGGTGGCGTTTTCACGGGACTGTGCTTTCAAATATTAAGAGTTCATGTTTACAGAGCTAAGAATTGGTGTCTAAAGCCTTTGAATCACGAGAATAGTTTTTGTGTTTACAATTTAGGAGGATTGGCTTTGGCGTTTTTTTTGTGTGAATCAGTCAAAATGGTGGCGGTTCCAGTAAATACTTCTAAGCAAACTGTCTAATTGTGGTAAAACTGTTAAAATACACAATGAGAGTTCCCAGAAATGATTAAGAACGTGTAATAAACATCTCAAGTACACGTAAATAGATTCTTACTACATTTACTGTCGAATTCAACACAGAGGTTTCCAGTGGAAAGCTGTGAAATGACGAAAATACTGGTAATGTTTACAAGTACAGGTACTTCTGGTGGCGTTTTCACGGGACTGTGCTTTCAAATATTAAGAGTTCATGTTTACAGAGCTCAGAATTGGTGTCTAAAGCCTTTGAATCACGAGAATAGTTTTTGTGTTTACAATTTAGGAGGATTGGCTTTGGCGTTTTTTTTGTGTGAATCAGTCAAAATGGTGGCGGTTCCAGTAAATACTTCTAAGCAAACTGTCTAATTGTGGTAAAACTGTTAAAATACACAATGAGAGTTCCCAGAAATGATTAAGAACGTGTAATAAACATCTCAAGTACACGTAAATAGATTCTTACTACATTTACTGTCGAATTCAACACGGAGGTTTCCAGTGGAAAGCTGTGAAATGACGAAAATACTGGTAATGTTTACAAGTCCGGGTACTTCTGGTGGCGTTTTCACGGGACTGTGCTTTCAAATATTAAGAGTTCATGTTTACAGAGCTAAGAATTGGTGTCTAAAGCCTTTGAATCACGAGAATAGTTTTTGTGTTTACAATTTAGGAGGATTGGCTTTGGCGTTTTTTTTGTGTGAATCAGTCAAAATGGTGGCGGTTCCAGTAAATACTTCTAAGCAAACTGTCTAATTGTGGTAAAACTGTTAAAATACACAATGAGAGTTCCCAGAAATGATTAAGAACGTGTAATAAACATCTCAAGTACACGTAAATAGATTCTTACTACATTTACTGTCGAATTCAACACGGAGGTTTCCAGTGGAAAGCTGTGAAATGACGAAAATACTGGTAATGTTTACAAGTCCGGGTACTTCTGGTGGCGTTTTCACGGGACTGTGCTTTCAAATATTAAGAGTTCATGTTTACAGAGCTCAGAATTGGTGTCTAAAGCCTTTGAATCACGAGAATAGTTTTTGTGTTTACAATTTAGGAGGATTGGCTTTGGCGTTTTTTTGTGTGAATCAGTCAAAATGGTGGCGGTTCCAGTAAATACTTCTAAGCAAACTGTCTAATTGTGGTAAAACTGTTAAAATACACAATGAGAGTTCCCAGAAATGATTAAGAACGTGTAATAAACATCTCAAGTACACGTAAATAGATTCTTACTACATTTACTGTCGAATTCAACACGGAGGTTTCCAGTGGAAAGCTGTGAAATGACGAAAATACTGGTAATGTTTTCAAGTACGGGTACTTCTGGTGGCGTTTTCACGGGACTGTGCTTTCAAATATTAAGAGTTCATGTTTACAGAGCTCAGAATTGGTGTCTAAAGCCTTTGAATGACGAGAATAGTGTTTTTGTTTACAATTTAGGAGGATAGGCTTTGGCGTTTTTTATGTGTGAATCAGTTAAAATGGTGGCGGTTCCAGTAAATACTTCTAAGCAAACTGTCTAATTGTGGTAAAACTGTTAAAATACACAATGAGAGTTCCCAGAAATGATTAAGAACGTGTAATAAACATCTCAAGTACACGTAAATAGATTCTTACTACATTTACTGTCGAATTCAACACGGAGGTTTCCAGTGGAAAGGTGTGAAATGACGAAAATACTGGTAATGTTTACAAGTCTGGGTACTTCTGGTGGCGTTTTCACGGGACTGTGCTTTCAAATATTAAGAGTTCATGTTTACAGAGCTAAGAATTGGTGTCTAAAGCCTTTGAATCAGGAGAATAGTTTTTGTGTTTACAATTTAGGAGGATTGGCTTTGGCATTTTTTTTGTGTGAATCAGTCAAAATGGTGGCGGTTCCAGTAAATACTTCTAAGCAAACTGTCTAATTGTGGTAAAACTGTTAAAATACACAATGAGAGTTCCCAGAAATGATTAAGAACGTGTAATAAACATCTCAAGTACACGTAAATAGATTCTTACTACATTTACTGTCGAATTCAACACGGAGGTTTCCAGTGGAAAGCTGTGAAATGACGAAAATACTGGTAATGTTTACAAGTCTGGGTACTTCTGGTGGCGTTTTCACGGGACTGTGCTTTCAAATATTAAGAGTTCATGTTTACAGAGCTAAGAATTGGTGTCTAAAGCCTTTGAATCACGAGAATAGTTTTTGTGTTTACAATTTAGGAGGATTGGCTTTGTCGTTTTTTTTGTGTGAATCAGTCAAAATGGTGGCGGTTCCAGTAAATACTTCTAAGCAAACTGTCTAATTGTGGTAAAACTGTTAAAATACACAATGAGAGTTCCCAGAAATGATTAAGAACGTGTAATAAACATCTCAAGTACACGTAAATAGATTCTTACTACATTTACTGTCGAATTCAACACGGAGGTTTCCAGTGGAAAGCTGTGAAATGATGAAAATACAGGTAATGTTTACAAGTACGGGTACTTCTGGTGGCGTTTTCACGGGACTGTGCTTTCAAATATTAAGAGTTCATGTTTACAGAGCTAAGAATTGGTGTCTAAAGCCTTTGAATCACGAGAATAGTTGTTGTGTTTACAATTTAGGAGGATTGGCTTTGGCGTTTTTTTTGTGTGAATCAGTTAAAATGGTGGCGGTTCCAGTAAATACTTCTAATCTAACTGTCTAATTGTGGTAAAACTGTTAAAATACACAATGAGAGTTCCCAGAAATGATTAAGAACGTGTAATAAACATCTCAAGTACACGTAAATAGATTCTTACTACATTTACTGTCGAATTAAACACGATGGTTTCCAGTGGAAAGCTGTGAAATGACGAAAATACTGGTAATGTTTACAAGTACGGGTACTTCTGGTGGCGTTTTCACGGGACTGTGCTTTCAAATATTAAGAGTTCATGTTTACAGAGCTAAGAATTGGTGTCTAAAGCCTTTGAATGACGAGAATAGTGTTTTTGTTTACAATTTAGGAGGATTGGCTTTGGCGTTTTTTTTGTGTGAATCAGTTAAAATGGTGGCGGTTCCAGTAAATACTTCTAAGCAAACTGTCTAATTGTGGTAAAACTGTTAAAATACACAATGAGAGTTCCCAGAAATGATTAAGAACGTGTAATAAACATCTCAAGTACACGTAAATAGATTCTTACTACATTTACTGTCGAATTCAATCACGGAGGTTTCCAGTGGAAAGCTGTGAAATGACGAAAATACTGGTAATGTTTACAAGTCCGGGTACTTCTGGTGGCGTTTTCACGGGACTGTGCTTTCAAATATTAAGAGTTCATGTTTACAGAGCTCAGAATTGGTGTCTAAAGCCTTTGAATCACGAGAATAGTTTTTGTGTTTACAATTTAGGAGGATTGGCTTTGGCGTTTTTTTTGTGTGAATCAGTTAAAATGGTGGCGGTTCCAGTAAATACTTCTAATCTAACTGTCTAATTTTGGTAAAACTGTTAAAATACACAATGAGAATTCCCAGAAATGATTAAGAACGTGTAATAAACATCTCAAGTACACGTAAATAGATTCTTACTACATTTACTGTCGAATTAAACACGATGGTTTCCAGTGGAAAGCTGTGAAATGACGAAAATACTGGTAATGTTTACAAGTCCGGGTACTTCTGGTGGCGTTTTCACGGGACTGTGCTTTCAAATATTAAGAGTTCATGTTTACAGAGCTAAGAATTGGTGTCTAAAGCCTTTGAATGACGAGAATAGTGTTTTTGTTTACAATTTAGGAGGATTGGCTTTGGCGTTTTTTTTGTGTGAATCAGTTAAAATGGTGGCGGTTCCAGTAAATACTTCTAAGCAAACTGTCTAATTGTGGTAAAACTGTTAAAATACACAATGAGAGTTCCCAGAAATGATTAAGAACGTGTAATAAACATCTCAAGTACACGTAAATAGATTCTTACTACATTTACTGTCGAATTCAATCACGGAGGTTTCCAGTGGAAAGGTGTGAAATGACGAAAATACTGGTAATGTTTACAAGTCCGGGTACTTCTGGTGGCGTTTTCACGGGACTGTGCTTTCAAATATTAAGAGTTCATGTTTACAGAGCTCAGAATTGGTGTCTAAAGCCTTTGAATCACGAGAATAGTTTTTGTGTTTACAATTTAGGAGGATTGGCTTTGGCGTTTTTTGTGTGTGAATCAGTTAAAATAGTGGCGGTTCCAGTAAATACTTCTAAGCAAACTGTCTAATTGTGGTAAAACTGTTAAAATACACAATGAGAGTTCCCAGAAATGATTAAGAACGTGTAATAAACATCTCAAGTACACGTAAATAGATTCTTACTACATTTACTGTCGAATTCAATCACGGAGGTTTCCAGTGGAAAGCTGTGAAATGACGAAAATACTAGTAATGTTTACAAGTCCGGGTACTTCTGGTGGCGTTTTCACGGGACTGTGCTTTCAATTATTACGAGTTCATGTTTACAGAGCTCAGAATTGGTGTCTAAAGCCTTTGAATCACGAGAATAGTTTTTGTGTTTACAATTTAGGAGGATTGGCTTTGGCGTTTTTTTTGTGTGAATCAGTTAAAATGGTGGCGGTTCCAGTAAATACTTCTAAGCAAACTGTCTAATTGTGGTAAAACTGTTAAAATACACAATGAGAGTTCCCAGAAATGATTAAGAACGTGTAATAAACATCTCAAGTACACGTAAATAGATTCTTACTACATTTACTGTCGAATTCAATCACGGAGGTTTCCAGTGGAAAGGTGTGAAATGACGAAAATACTGGTAATGTTTACAAGTCTGGGTACTTCTGGTGGCGTTTTCACGGGACTGTGCTTTCAAATATTAAGAGTTCATGTTTACAGAGCTCAGAATTGGTGTCTAAAGCCTTTGAATCACGAGAATAGTTTTTGTGTTTACAATTTAGGAGGATTGGCTTTGGCGTTTTTTTTGTGTGAATCAGTCAAAATGGTGGCGGTTCCAGTAAATACTTCTAAGCAAACTGTCTAATTGTGGTAAAACTGTTAAAATACACAATGAGAGTTCCCAGAAATGATTAAGAACGTGTAATAAACCCCTCAAGTACACGTAAATAGATTCTTACTACATTTACTGTCGAATTCAACACGGAGGTTTCCAGTGGAAAGCTGTGAAATGACGAAAATACTGGTAATGTTTACAAGTCCGGGTACTTCTGGTGGCGTTTTCACGGGACTGTGCTTTCAAATATTAAGAGTTCATGTTTACAGAGCTAAGAATTGGTGTCTAAAGCCTTTGAATGACGAGAATAGTGTTTTTGTTTACAATTTAGGAGGATTGGCTTTGGCGTTTTTTTTGTGTGAATCAGTTAAAATGGTGGCGGTTCCAGTAAATACTTCTAAGCAAACTGTCTAATTGTGGTAAAACTGTTAAAATACACAATGAGAGTTCCCAGAAATGATTAAGAACGTGTAATAAACATCTCAAGTACACGTAAATAGATTCTTACTACATTTACTGTCGAATTCAATCACGGAGGTTTCCAGTGGAAAGGTGTGAAATGACGAAAATACTGGTAATGTTTACAAGTCCGGGTACTTCTGGTGGCGTTTTCACGGGACTGTGCTTTCAAATATTAAGAGTTCATGTTTACAGAGCTCAGAATTGGTGTCTAAAGCCTTTGAATCACGAGAATAGTTTTTGTGTTTACAATTTAGGAGGATTGGCTTTGGCGTTTTTTGTGTGTGAATCAGTTAAAATAGTGGCGGTTCCAGTAAATACTTCTAAGCAAACTGTCTAATTGTGGTAAAACTGTTAAAATACACAATGAGAGTTCCCAGAAATGATTAAGAACGTGTAATAAACATCTCAAGTACACGTAAATAGATTCTTACTACATTTACTGTCGAATTCAATCACGGAGGTTTCCAGTGGAAAGCTGTGAAATGACGAAAATACTAGTAATGTTTACAAGTCCGGGTACTTCTGGTGGCGTTTTCACGGGACTGTGCTTTCAATTATTACGAGTTCATGTTTACAGAGCTCAGAATTGGTGTCTAAAGCCTTTGAATCACGAGAATAGTTTTTGTGTTTACAATTTAGGAGGATTGGCTTTGGCGTTTTTTTTGTGTGAATCAGTTAAAATGGTGGCGGTTCCAGTAAATACTTCTAAGCAAACTGTCTAATTGTGGTAAAACTGTTAAAATACACAATGAGAGTTCCCAGAAATGATTAAGAACGTGTAATAAACATCTCAAGTACACGTAAATAGATTCTTACTACATTTACTGTCGAATTCAATCACGGAGGTTTCCAGTGGAAAGGTGTGAAATGACGAAAATACTGGTAATGTTTACAAGTCTGGGTACTTCTGGTGGCGTTTTCACGGGACTGTGCTTTCAAATATTAAGAGTTCATGTTTACAGAGCTCAGAATTGGTGTCTAAAGCCTTTGAATCACGAGAATAGTTTTTGTGTTTACAATTTAGGAGGATTGGCTTTGGCGTTTTTTTTGTGTGAATCAGTCAAAATGGTGGCGGTTCCAGTAAATACTTCTAAGCAAACTGTCTAATTGTGGTAAAACTGTTAAAATACACAATGAGAGTTCCCAGAAATGATTAAGAACGTGTAATAAACCCCTCAAGTACACGTAAATAGATTCTTACTACATTTACTGTCGAATTCAACACGGAGGTTTCCAGTGGAAAGCTGTGAAATGACGAAAATACTGGTAATGTTTACAAGTACGGGTACTTCTGGTGGCGTTTTCACGGGACTGTGCTTTCAAATATTAAGAGTTCATGTTTACAGAGCTCAGAATTGGTGTCTAAAGCCTTTGAATCACGAGAATAGTTTTTGTGTTTACAATTTAGGAGGATTGGCTTTGGCGTTTTTTTTGTGTGAATCAGTCAAAATGGTGGCGGTTCCAGTAAATACTTCTAAGCAAACTGTCTAATTGTGGTAAAACTGTTAAAATACACAATGAGAGTTCCCAGAAATGATTAAGAACGTGTAATAAACATCTCAAGTACACGTAAATAGATTCTTACTACATTTACTGTCGAATTCAACACGGAGGTTTCCAGTGGAAAGCTGTGAAATGACGAAAATACTGGTAATGTTTACAAGTCCGGGTACTTCTGGTGGCGTTTTCACGGGACTGTGCTTTCAAATATTAAGAGTTCATGTTTACAGAGCTCAGAATTGGTGTCTAAAGCCTTTGAATCACGAGAATAGTTTTTGTGTTTACAATTTAGGAGGATTGGCTTTGGCGTTTTTTTTGTGTGAATCAGTCAAAATGGTGGCGGTTCCAGTAAATACTTCTAAGCAAACTGTCTAATTGTGGTAAAACTGTTAAAATACACAATGAGAGTTCCCAGAAATGATTAAGAACGTGTAATAAACCCCTCAAGTACACGTAAATAGATTCTTACTACATTTACTGTCGAATTCAACACGGAGGTTTCCAGTGGAAAGCTGTGAAATGACGAAAATACTGGTAATGTTTACAAGTACGGGTACTTCTGGTGGCGTTTTCACGGGACTGTGCTTTCAAATATTAAGAGTTCATGTTTACAGAGCTCAGAATTGGTGTCTAAAGCCTTTGAATCACGAGAATAGTTTTTGTGTTTACAATTTAGGAGGATTGGCTTTGGCGTTTTTTTTGTGTGAATCAGTCAAAATGGTGGCGGTTCCAGTAAATACTTCTAAGCAAACTGTCTAATTGTGGTAAAACTGTTAAAATACACAATGAGAGTTCCCAGAAATGATTAAGAACGTGTAATAAACATCTCAAGTACACGTAAATAGATTCTTACTACATTTACTGTCGAATTCAACACGGAGGTTTCCAGTGGAAAGCTGTGAAATGACGAAAATACTGGTAATGTTTACAAGTACGGGTACTTCTGGTGGCGTTTTCACGGGACTGTGCTTTCAAATATTAAGAGTTCATGTTTACAGAGCTAAGAATTGGTGTCTAAAGCCTTTGAATCACGAGAATAGTTTTTGTGTTTACAATTTAGGAGGATTGGCTTTGGCGTTTTTTTTGTGTGAATCAGTCAAAATGGTGGCGGTTCCAGTAAATACTTCTAAGCAAACTGTCTAATTGTGGTAAAACTGTTAAAATACACAATGAGAGTTCCCAGAAATGATT
Organism: Myotis daubentonii; assembly: GCF_963259705.1. NCBI lineage: Eukaryota > Metazoa > Chordata > Mammalia > Chiroptera > Vespertilionidae > Myotis > Myotis daubentonii. Next base: position 873,333 of record NC_081851.1, read on the forward strand.
AAGAACGTGTAATAAACATCTCAAGTACACGTAAATAGATTCTTACTACATTTACTGTCGAATTCAACACGGAGGTTTCCAGTGGAAAGCTGTGAAATGACGAAAATACTGGTAATGTTTACAAGTACGGGTACTTCTGGTGGCGTTTTCACGGGACTGTGCTTTCAAATATTAAGAGTTCATGTTTACAGAGCTCAGAATTGGTGTCTAAAGCCTTTGAATCACGAGAATAGTTTTTGTGTTTACAATTTAGGAGGATTGGCTTTGGCGTTTTTTTTGTGTGAATCAGTCAAAATGGTGGCGGTTCCAGTAAATACTTCTAAGCAAACTGTCTAATTGTGGTAAAACTGTTAAAATACACAATGAGAGTTCCCAGAAATGATTAAGAACGTGTAATAAACATCTCAAGTACACGTAAATAGATTCTTACTACATTTACTGTCGAATTCAACACGGAGGTTTCCAGTGGAAAGGTGTGAAATGACGAAAATACTGGTAATGTTTACAAGTCCGGGTACTTCTGGTGGCGTTTTCACGGGACTGTGCTTTCAAATATTAAGAGTTCATGTTTACAGAGCTAAGAATTGGTGTCTAAAGCCTTTGAATCACGAGAATAGTTTTTGTGTTTACAATTTAGGAGGATTGGCTTTGGCGTTTTTTTTGTGTGAATCAGTCAAAATGGTGGCGGTTCCAGTAAATACTTCTAAGCAAACTGTCTAATTGTGGTAAAACTGTTAAAATACACAATGAGAGTTCCCAGAAATGATTAAGAACGTGTAATAAACATCTCAAGTACACGTAAATAGATTCTTACTACATTTACTGTCGAATTCAACACGGAGGTTTCCAGTGGAAAGCTGTGAAATGACGAAAATACTGGTAATGTTTACAAGTCCGGGTACTTCTGGTGGCGTTTTCACGGGACTGTGCTTTCAAATATTAAGAGTTCATGTTTACAGAGCTCAGAATTGGTGTCTAAAGCCTTTGAATCACGAGAATAGTTTTTGTGTTTACAATTTAGGAGGATTGGCTTTGGCGTTTTTTTTGTGTGAATCAGTCAAAATGGTGGCGGTTCCAGTAAATACTTCTAAGCAAACTGTCTAATTGTGGTAAAACTGTTAAAATACACAATGAGAGTTCCCAGAAATGATTAAGAACGTGTAATAAACATCTCAAGTACACGTAAATAGATTCTTACTACATTTACTGTCGAATTCAACACGGAGGTTTCCAGTGGAAAGCTGTGAAATGACGAAAATACTGGTAATGTTTACAAGTACGGGTACTTCTGGTGGCGTTTTCACGGGACTGTGCTTTCAAATATTAAGAGTTCATGTTTACAGAGCTCAGAATTGGTGTCTAAAGCCTTTGAATGACGAGAATAGTGTTTTTGTTTACAATTTAGGAGGATAGGCTTTGGCGTTTTTTATGTGTGAATCAGTTAAAATGGTGGCGGTTCCAGTAAATACTTCTAAGCAAACTGTCTAATTGTGGTAAAACTGTTAAAATACACAATGAGAGTTCCCAGAAATGATTAAGAACGTGTAATAAAAATCTCAAGTACACGTAAATAGATTCTTACTACATTTACTGTCGAATTCAATCACGGAGGTTTCCAGTGGAAAGGTGTGAAATGACGAAAATACTGGTAATGTTTACAAGTCTGGGTACTTCTGGTGGCGTTTTCACGGGACTGTGCTTTCAAATATTAAGAGTTCATGTTTACAGAGCTAAGAATTGGTGTCTAAAGCCTTTGAATCAGGAGAATAGTTTTTGTGTTTACAATTTAGGAGGATTGGCTTTGGCATTTTTTTTGTGTGAATCAGTCAAAATGGTGGCGGTTCCAGTAAATACTTCTAAGCAAACTGTCTAATTGTGGTAAAACTGTTAAAATACACAATGAGAGTTCCCAGAAATGATTAAGAACGTGTAATAAACATCTCAAGTACACGTAAATAGATTCTTACTACATTTACTGTCAAATTCAATCACGGAGGTTTCCAGTGGAAAGGTGTGAAATGACGAAAATACTGGTAATGTTTACAAGTCCGGGTACTTCTGGTGGCGTTTTCACGGGACTGTGCTTTCAAATATTAAGAGTTCATGTTTACAGAGCTCAGAATTGGTGTCTAAAGCCTTTGAATCACGAGAATAGTTTTTGTGTTTACAATTTAGGAGGATTGGCTTTGGCGTTTTTTTTGTGTGAATCAGTCAAAATGGTGGCGGTTCCAGTAAATACTTCTAAGCAAACTGTCTAATTGTGGTAAAACTGTTAAAATACACAATGAGAGTTCCCAGAAATGATTAAGAACGTGTAATAAACATCTCAAGTACACGTAAATAGATTCTTACTACATTTACTGTCGAATTCAACACGGAGGTTTCCAGTGGAAAGCTGTGAAATGACGAAAATACTGGTAATGTTTACAAGTACGGGTACTTCTGGTGGCGTTTTCACGGGACTGTGCTTTCAAATATTAAGAGTTCATGTTTACAGAGCTCAGAATTGGTGTCTAAAGCCTTTGAATCACGAGAATAGTTTTTGTGTTTACAATTTAGGAGGATTGGCTTTGGCGTTTTTTTTGTGTGAATCAGTCAAAATGGTGGCGGTTCCAGTAAATACTTCTAAGCAAACTGTCTAATTGTGGTAAAACTGTTAAAATACACAATGAGAGTTCCCAGAAATGATTAAGAACGTGTAATAAACATCTCAAGTACACGTAAATAGATTCTTACTACATTTACTGTCGAATTCAACACGGAGGTTTCCAGTGGAAAGCTGTGAAATGACGAAAATACTGGTAATGTTTACAAGTCTGGGTACTTCTGGTGGCGTTTTCACGGGACTGTGCTTTCAAATATTAAGAGTTCATGTTTACAGAGCTAAGAATTGGTGTCTAAAGCCTTTGAATCACGAGAATAGTTTTTGTGTTTACAATTTAGGAGGATTGGCTTTGGCGTTTTTTTTGTGTGAATCAGTCAAAATGGTGGCGGTTCCAGTAAATACTTCTAAGCAAACTGTCTAATTGTGGTAAAACTGTTAAAATACACAATGAGAGTTCCCAGAAATGATTAAGAACGTGTAATAAACATCTCAAGTACACGTAAATAGATTCTTACTACATTTACTGTCGAATTCAACACGGAGGTTTCCAGTGGAAAGCTGTGAAATGATGAAAATACAGGTAATGTTTACAAGTACGGGTACTTCTGGTGGCGTTTTCACGGGACTGTGCTTTCAAATATTAAGAGTTCATGTTTACAGAGCTAAGAATTGGTGTCTAAAGCCTTTGAATCACGAGAATAGTTTTTGTGTTTACAATTTAGGAGGATTGGCTTTGGCGTTTTTTTTGTGTGAATCAGTTAAAATGGTGGCGGTTCCAGTAAATACTTCTAAGCAAACTGTCTAATTGTGGTAAAACTGTTAAAATACACAATGAGAGTTCCCAGAAATGATTAAGAACGTGTAATAAACATCTCAAGTACACGTAAATAGATTCTTACTACATTTACTGTCGAATTAAACACGGAGGTTTCCAGTGGAAAGCTGTGAAATGACGAAAATACTGGTAATGTTTACAAGTACGGGTACTTCTGGTGGCGTTTTCACGGGACTGTGCTTTCAAATATTAAGAGTTCATGTTTACAGAGCTAAGAATTGGTGTCTAAAGCCTTTGAATCACGAGAATAGTTGTTGTGTTTACAATTTAGGAGGATTGGCTTTGGCGTTTTTTTTGTGTGAATCAGTTAAAATGGTGGCGGTTCCAGTAAATACTTCTAATCTAACTGTCTAATTGTGGTAAAACTGTTAAAATACACAATGAGAGTTCCCAGAAATGATTAAGAACGTGTAATAAACATCTCAAGTACACGTAAATAGATTCTTACTACATTTACTGTCGAATTAAACACGATGGTTTCCAGTGGAAAGCTGTGAAATGACGAAAATACTGGTAATGTTTACAAGTACGGGTACTTCTGGTGGCGTTTTCACGGGACTGTGCTTTCAAATATTAACAGTTCATGTTTACAGAGCTAAGAATTGGTGTCTAAAGCCTTTGAATGACGAGAATAGTGTTTTTGTTTACAATTTAGGAGGATTGGCTTTGGCGTTTTTTTTGTGTGAATCAGTTAAAATGGTGGCGGTTCCAGTAAATACTTCTAAGCAAACTGTCTAATTGTGGTAAAACTGTTAAAATACACAATGAGAGTTCCCAGAAATGATTAAGAACGTGTAATAAACATCTCAAGTACACGTAAATAGATTCTTACTACATTTACTGTCGAATTCAATCACGGAGGTTTCCAGTGGAAAGCTGTGAAATGACGAAAATACTGGTAATGTTTACAAGTCCGGGTACTTCTGGTGGCGTTTTCACGGGACTGTGCTTTCAAATATTAAGAGTTCATGTTTACAGAGCTCAGAATTGGTGTCTAAAGCCTTTGAATCACGAGAATAGTTTTTGTGTTTACAATTTAGGAGGATTGGCTTTGGCGTTTTTTTTGTGTGAATCAGTTAAAATGGTGGCGGTTCCAGTAAATACTTCTAATCTAACTGTCTAATTGTGGTAAAACTGTTAAAATACACAATGAGAATTCCCAGAAATGATTAAGAACGTGTAATAAACATCTCAAGTACACGTAAATAGATTCTTACTACATTTACTGTCGAATTAAACACGATGGTTTCCAGTGGAAAGCTGTGAAATGACGAAAATACTGGTAATGTTTACAAGTACGGGTACTTTTGGTGGCGTTTTCACGGGACTTTGCTTTCAAATATTAAGAGTTCATGTTTACAGAGCTAAGAATTGGTGTCTAAAGCCTTTGAATGACGAGAATAGTGTTTTTGTTTACAATTTAGGAGGATTGGCTTTGGCGTTTTTTTTGTGTGAATCAGTTAAAATGGTGGCGGTTCCAGTAAATACTTCTAAGCAAACTGTCTAATTGTGGTAAAACTGTTAAAATACACAATGAGAGTTCCCAGAAATGATTAAGAACGTGTAATAAACATCTCAAGTACACGTAAATAGATTCTTACTACATTTACTGTCGAATTCAATCACGGAGGTTTCCAGTGGAAAGGTGTGAAATGACGAAAATACTGGTAATGTTTACAAGTCCGGGTACTTCTGGTGGCGTTTTCACGGGACTGTGCTTTCAAATATTAAGAGTTCATGTTTACAGAGCTCAGAATTGGTGTCTAAAGCCTTTGAATCACGAGAATAGTTGTTGTGTTTACAATTTAGGAGGATTGGCTTTGGCGTTTTTTTTGTGTGAATCAGTTAAAATGGTGGCGGTTCCAGTAAATACTTCTAATCTAACTGTCTAATTGTGGTAAAACTGTTAAAATACACAATGAGAGTTCCCAGAAATGATTAAGAACGTGTAATAAACATCTCAAGTACACGTAAATAGATTCTTACTACATTTACTGTCGAATTAAACACGATGGTTTCCAGTGGAAAGCTGTGAAATGACGAAAATACTGGTAATGTTTACAAGTACGGGTACTTCTGGTGGCGTTTTCACGGGACTGTGCTTTCAAATATTAAGAGTTCATGTTTACAGAGCTAAGAATTGGTGTCTAAAGCCTTTGAATGACGAGAATAGTGTTTTTGTTTACAATTTAGGAGGATTGGCTTTGGCGTTTTTTTTGTGTGAATCAGTTAAAATGGTGGCGGTTCCAGTAAATACTTCTAAGCAAACTGTCTAATTGTGGTAAAACTGTTAAAATACACAATGAGAGTTCCCAGAAATGATTAAGAACGTGTAATAAACATCTCAAGTACACGTAAATAGATTCTTACTACATTTACTGTCGAATTCAATCACGGAGGTTTCCAGTGGAAAGCTGTGAAATGACGAAAATACTGGTAATGTTTACAAGTCCGGGTACTTCTGGTGGCGTTTTCACGGGACTGTGCTTTCAAATATTAAGAGTTCATGTTTACAGAGCTCAGAATTGGTGTCTAAAGCCTTTGAATCACGAGAATAGTTTTTGTGTTTACAATTCAGGAGGATTGGCTTTGGCGTTTTTTTTGTGTGAATCAGTTAAAATGGTGGCGGTTCCAGTAAATACTTCTAATCTAACTGTCTAATTGTGGTAAAACTGTTAAAATACACAATGAGAATTCCCAGAAATGATTAAGAACGTGTAATAAACATCTCAAGTACACGTAAATAGATTCTTACTACATTTACTGTCGAATTAAACACGATGGTTTCCAGTGGAAAGCTGTGAAATGACGAAAATACTGGTAATGTTTACAAGTACGGGTACTTTTGGTGGCGTTTTCACGGGACTGTGCTTTCAAATATTAAGAGTTCATGTTTACAGAGCTAAGAATTGGTGTCTAAAGCCTTTGAATGACGAGAATAGTGTTTTTGTTTACAATTTAGGAGGATTGGCTTTGGCGTTTTTTTTGTGTGAATCAGTTAAAATGGTGGCGGTTCCAGTAAATACTTCTAAGCAAACTGTCTAATTGTGGTAAAACTGTTAAAATACACAATGAGAGTTCCCAGAAATGATTAAGAACGTGTAATAAACATCTCAAGTACACGTAAATAGATTCTTACTACATTTACTGTCGAATTCAATCACGGAGGTTTCCAGTGGAAAGGTGTGAAATGACGAAAATACTGGTAATGTTTACAAGTCCGGGTACTTCTGGTGGCGTTTTCACGGGACTGTGCTTTCAAATATTAAGAGTTCATGTTTACAGAGCTCAGAATTGGTGTCTAAAGCCTTTGAATCACGAGAATAGTTTTTGTGTTTACAATTTAGGAGGATTGGCTTTGGCGTTTTTTGTGTGTGAATCAGTTAAAATAGTGGCGGTTCCAGTAAATACTTCTAAGCAAACTGTCTAATTGTGGTAAAACTGTTAAAATACACAATGAGAGTTCCCAGAAATGATTAAGAACGTGTAATAAACATCTCAAGTACACGTAAATAGATTCTTACTACATTTACTGTCGAATTCAATCACGGAGGTTTCCAGTGGAAAGGTGTGAAATGACGAAAATACTGGTAATGTTTACAAGTCCGGGTACATCTGGTGGCGTTTTCACGGGACTGTGCTTTCAAATATTAAGAGTTCATGTTTACAGAGCTCAGAATTGGTGTCTAAAGCCTTTGAATCACGAGAATAGTTTTTGTGTTTACAATTTAGGAGGATTGGCTTTGGCGTTTTTTTTGTGTGAATCAGTCAAAATGGTGGCGGTTCCAGTAAATACTTCTAAGCAAACTGTCTAATTGTGGTAAAACTGTTAAAATACACAATGAGAGTTCCCAGAAATGATTAAGAACGTGTAATAAACCCCTCAAGTACACGTAAATAGATTCTTACTACATTTACTGTCGAATTCAACACGGAGGTTTCCAGTGGAAAGCTGTGAAATGACGAAAATACTGGTAATGTTTACAAGTACGGGTACTTCTGGTGGCGTTTTCACGGGACTGTGCTTTCAAATATTAAGAGTTCATGTTTACAGAGCTCAGAATTGGTGTCTAAAGCCTTTGAATCACGAGAATAGTTTTTGTGTTTACAATTTAGGAGGATTGGCTTTGGCGTTTTTTTTGTGTGAATCAGTCAAAATGGTGGCGGTTCCAGTAAATACTTCTAAGCAAACTGTCTAATTGTGGTAAAACTGTTAAAATACACAATGAGAGTTCCCAGAAATGATTAAGAACGTGTAATAAACATCTCAAGTACACGTAAATAGATTCTTACTACATTTACTGTCGAATTCAACACGGAGGTTTCCAGTGGAAAGCTGTGAAATGACGAAAATACTGGTAATGTTTACAAGTCCGGGTACTTCTGGTGGCGTTTTCACGGGACTGTGCTTTCAAATATTAAGAGTTCATGTTTACAGAGCTCAGAATTGGTGTCTAAAGCCTTTGAATCACGAGAATAGTTTTTGTGTTTACAATTTAGGAGGATTGGCTTTGGCGTTTTTTTTGTGTGAATCAGTCAAAATGGTGGCGGTTCCAGTAAATACTTCTAAGCAAACTGTCTAATTGTGGTAAAACTGTTAAAATACACAATGAGAGTTCCCAGAAATGATTAAGAACGTGTAATAAACCCCTCAAGTACACGTAAATAGATTCTTACTACATTTACTGTCGAATTCAACACGGAGGTTTCCAGTGGAAAGCTGTGAAATGACGAAAATACTGGTAATGTTTACAAGTACGGGTACTTCTGGTGGCGTTTTCACGGGACTGTGCTTTCAAATATTAAGAGTTCATGTTTACAGAGCTCAGAATTGGTGTCTAAAGCCTTTGAATCACGAGAATAGTTTTTGTGTTTACAATTTAGGAGGATTGGCTTTGGCGTTTTTTTTGTGTGAATCAGTCAAAATGGTGGCGGTTCCAGTAAATACTTCTAAGCAAACTGTCTAATTGTGGTAAAACTGTTAAAATACACAATGAGAGTTCCCAGAAATGATTAAGAACGTGTAATAAACATCTCAAGTACACGTAAATAGATTCTTACTACATTTACTGTCGAATTCAACACGGAGGTTTCCAGTGGAAAGCTGTGAAATGACGAAAATACTGGTAATGTTTACAAGTCCGGGTACTTCTGGTGGCGTTTTCACGGGACTGTGCTTTCAAATATTAAGAGTTCATGTTTACAGAGCTAAGAATTGGTGTCTAAAGCCTTTGAATCACGAGAATAGTTTTTGTGTTTACAATTTAGGAGGATTGGCTTTGGCGTTTTTTTTGTGTGAATCAGTCAAAATGGTGGCGGTTCCAGTAAATACTTCTAAGCAAACTGTCTAATTGTGGTAAAACTGTTAAAATACACAATGAGAGTTCCCAGAAATGATTAAGAACGTGTAATAAACATCTCAAGTACACGTAAATAGATTCTTACTACATTTACTGTCGAATTCAACACGGAGGTTTCCAGTGGAAAGCTGTGAAATGACGAAAATACTGGTAATGTTTACAAGTACAGGTACTTCTGGTGGCGTTTTCACGGGACTGTGCTTTCAAATATTAAGAGTTCATGTTTACAGAGCTCAGAATTGGTGTCTAAAGCCTTTGAATCACGAGAATAGTTTTTGTGTTTACAATTTAGGAGGATTGGCTTTGGCGTTTTTTTTGTGTGAATCAGTCAAAATGGTGGCGGTTCCAGTAAATACTTCTAAGCAAACTGTCTAATTGTGGTAAAACTGTTAAAATACACAATGAGAGTTCCCAGAAATGATTAAGAACGTGTAATAAACATCTCAAGTACACGTAAATAGATTCTTACTACATTTACTGTCGAATTCAACACGGAGGTTTCCAGTGGAAAGCTGTGAAATGACGAAAATACTGGTAATGTTTACAAGTCCGGGTACTTCTGGTGGCGTTTTCACGGGACTGTGCTTTCAAATATTAAGAGTTCATGTTTACAGAGCTAAGAATTGGTGTCTAAAGCCTTTGAATCACGAGAATAGTTTTTGTGTTTACAATTTAGGAGGATTGGCTTTGGCGTTTTTTTTGTGTGAATCAGTCAAAATGGTGGCGGTTCCAGTAAATACTTCTAAGCAAACTGTCTAATTGTGGTAAAACTGTTAAAATACACAATGAGAGTTCCCAGAAATGATTAAGAACGTGTAATAAACATCTCAAGTACACGTAAATAGATTCTTACTACATTTACTGTCGAATTCAACACGGAGGTTTCCAGTGGAAAGCTGTGAAATGACGAAAATACTGGTAATGTTTACAAGTCCGGGTACTTCTGGTGGCGTTTTCACGGGACTGTGCTTTCAAATATTAAGAGTTCATGTTTACAGAGCTCAGAATTGGTGTCTAAAGCCTTTGAATCACGAGAATAGTTTTTGTGTTTACAATTTAGGAGGATTGGCTTTGGCGTTTTTTTTGTGTGAATCAGTCAAAATGGTGGCGGTTCCAGTAAATACTTCTAAGCAAACTGTCTAATTGTGGTAAAACTGTTAAAATACACAATGAGAGTTCCCAGAAATGATTAAGAACGTGTAATAAACATCTCAAGTACACGTAAATAGATTCTTACTACATTTACTGTCGAATTCAACACGGAGGTTTCCAGTGGAAAGCTGTGAAATGACGAAAATACTGGTAATGTTTACAAGTCCGGGTACTTCTGGTGGCGTTTTCACGGGACTGTGCTTTCAAATATTAAGAGTTCATGTTTACAGAGCTCAGAATTGGTGTCTAAAGCCTTTGAATCACGAGAATAGTTTTTGTGTTTACAATTTAGGAGGATTGGCTTTGGCGTTTTTTTTGTGTGAATCAGTCAAAATGGTGGCGGTTCCAGTAAATACTTCTAAGCAAACTGTCTAATTGTGGTAAAACTGTTAAAATACACAATGAGAGTTCCCAGAAATGATTAAGAACGTGTAATAAACCCCTCAAGTACACGTAAATAGATTCTTACTACATTTACTGTCGAATTCAACACGGAGGTTTCCAGTGGAAAGCTGTGAAATGACGAAAATACTGGTAATGTTTACAAGTACGGGTACTTCTGGTGGCGTTTTCACGGGACTGTGCTTTCAAATATTAAGAGTTCATGTTTACAGAGCTAAGAATTGGTGTCTAAAGCCTTTGAATCACGAGAATAGTTTTTGTGTTTACAATTTAGGAGGATTGGCTTTGGCGTTTTTTTTGTGTGAATCAGTCAAAATGGTGGCGGTTCCAGTAAATACTTCTAAGCAAACTGTCTAATTGTGGTAAAACTGTTAAAATACACAATGAGAGTTCCCAGAAATGATTAAGAACGTGTAATAAACATCTCAAGTACACGTAAATAGATTCTTACTACATTTACTGTCGAATTCAACACGGAGGTTTCCAGTGGAAAGCTGTGAAATGACGAAAATACTGGTAATGTTTACAAGTCCGGGTACTTCTGGTGGCGTTTTCACGGGACTGTGCTTTCAAATATTAAGAGTTCATGTTTACAGAGCTCAGAATTGGTGTCTAAAGCCTTTGAATCACGAGAATAGTTTTTGTGTTTACAATTTAGGAGGATTGGCTTTGGCGTTTTTTTTGTGTGAATCAGTCAAAATGGTGGCGGTTCCAGTAAATACTTCTAAGCAAACTGTCTAATTGTGGTAAAACTGTTAAAATACACAATGAGAGTTCCCAGAAATGATTAAGAACGTGTAATAAACATCTCAAGTACACGTAAATAGATTCTTACTACATTTACTGTCGAATTCAACACGGAGGTTTCCAGTGGAAAGCTGTGAAATGACGAAAATACTGGTAATGTTTACAAGTCCGGGTACTTCTGGTGGCGTTTTCACGGGACTGTGCTTTCAAATATTAAGAGTTCATGTTTACAGAGCTCAGAATTGGTGTCTAAAGCCTTTGAATCACGAGAATAGTTTTTGTGTTTACAATTTAGGAGGATTGGCTTTGGCGTTTTTTTTGTGTGAATCAGTCAAAATGGTGGCGGTTCCAGTAAATACTTCTAAGCAAACTGTCTAATTGTGGTAAAACTGTTAAAATACACAATGAGAGTTCCCAGAAATGATTAAGAACGTGTAATAAACCCCTCAAGTACACGTAAATAGATTCTTACTACATTTACTGTCGAATTCAACACGGAGGTTTCCAGTGGAAAGCTGTGAAATGACGAAAATACTGGTAATGTTTACAAGTACGGGTACTTCTGGTGGCGTTTTCACGGGACTGTGCTTTCAAATATTAAGAGTTCATGTTTACAGAGCTCAGAATTGGTGTCTAAAGCCTTTGAATCACGAGAATAGTTTTTGTGTTTACAATTTAGGAGGATTGGCTTTGGCGTTTTTTTTGTGTGAATCAGTCAAAATGGTGGCGGTTCCAGTAAATACTTCTAAGCAAACTGTCTAATTGTGGTAAAACTGTTAAAATACACAATGAGAGTTCCCAGAAATGATTAAGAACGTGTAATAAACATCTCAAGTACACGTAAATAGATTCTTACTACATTTACTGTCGAATTCAACACGGAGGTTTCCAGTGGAAAGCTGTGAAATGACGAAAATACTGGTAATGTTTACAAGTCCGGGTACTTCTGGTGGCGTTTTCACGGGACTGTGCTTTCAAATATTAAGAGTTCATGTTTACAGAGCTCAGAATTGGTGTCTAAAGCCTTTGAATCACGAGAATAGTTTTTGTGTTTACAATTTAGGAGGATTGGCTTTGGCGTTTTTTTTGTGTGAATCAGTCAAAATGGTGGCGGTTCCAGTAAATACTTCTAAGCAAACTGTCTAATTGTGGTAAAACTGTTAAAATACACAATGAGAGTTCCCAGAAATGATTAAGAACGTGTAATAAACCCCTCAAGTACACGTAAATAGATTCTTACTACATTTACTGTCGAATTCAACACGGAGGTTTCCAGTGGAAAGCTGTGAAATGACGAAAATACTGGTAATGTTTACAAGTACGGGTACTTCTGGTGGCGTTTTCACGGGACTGTGCTTTCAAATATTAAGAGTTCATGTTTACAGAGCTCAGAATTGGTGTCTAAAGCCTTTGAATCACGAGAATAGTTTTTGTGTTTACAATTTAGGAGGATTGGCTTTGGCGTTTTTTTTGTGTGAATCAGTCAAAATGGTGGCGGTTCCAGTAAATACTTCTAAGCAAACTGTCTAATTGTGGTAAAACTGTTAAAATACACAATGAGAGTTCCCAGAAATGATTAAGAACGTGTAATAAACATCTCAAGTACACGTAAATAGATTCTTACTACATTTACTGTCGAATTCAACACGGAGGTTTCCAGTGGAAAGCTGTGAAATGACGAAAATACTGGTAATGTTTACAAGTCCGGGTACTTCTGGTGGCGTTTTCACGGGACTGTGCTTTCAAATATTAAGAGTTCATGTTTACAGAGCTAAGAATTGGTGTCTAAAGCCTTTGAATCACGAGAATAGTTTTTGTGTTTACAATTTAGGAGGATTGGCTTTGGCGTTTTTTTTGTGTGAATCAGTCAAAATGGTGGCGGTTCCAGTAAATACTTCTAAGCAAACTGTCTAATTGTGGTAAAACTGTTAAAATACACAATGAGAGTTCCCAGAAATGATTAAGAACGTGTAATAAACATCTCAAGTACACGTAAATAGATTCTTACTACATTTACTGTCGAATTCAACACGGAGGTTTCCAGTGGAAAGCTGTGAAATGACGAAAATACTGGTAATGTTTACAAGTACAGGTACTTCTGGTGGCGTTTTCACGGGACTGTGCTTTCAAATATTAAGAGTTCATGTTTACAGAGCTCAGAATTGGTGTCTAAAGCCTTTGAATCACGAGAATAGTTTTTGTGTTTACAATTTAGGAGGATTGGCTTTGGCGTTTTTTTTGTGTGAATCAGTCAAAATGGTGGCGGTTCCAGTAAATACTTCTAAGCAAACTGTCTAATTGTGGTAAAACTGTTAAAATACACAATGAGAGTTCCCAGAAATGATTAAGAACGTGTAATAAACATCTCAAGTACACGTAAATAGATTCTTACTACATTTACTGTCGAATTCAACACGGAGGTTTCCAGTGGAAAGCTGTGAAATGACGAAAATACTGGTAATGTTTACAAGTCCGGGTACTTCTGGTGGCGTTTTCACGGGACTGTGCTTTCAAATATTAAGAGTTCATGTTTACAGAGCTAAGAATTGGTGTCTAAAGCCTTTGAATCACGAGAATAGTTTTTGTGTTTACAATTTAGGAGGATTGGCTTTGGCGTTTTTTTTGTGTGAATCAGTCAAAATGGTGGCGGTTCCAGTAAATACTTCTAAGCAAACTGTCTAATTGTGGTAAAACTGTTAAAATACACAATGAGAGTTCCCAGAAATGATTAAGAACGTGTAATAAACATCTCAAGTACACGTAAATAGATTCTTACTACATTTACTGTCGAATTCAACACGGAGGTTTCCAGTGGAAAGCTGTGAAATGACGAAAATACTGGTAATGTTTACAAGTCCGGGTACTTCTGGTGGCGTTTTCACGGGACTGTGCTTTCAAATATTAAGAGTTCATGTTTACAGAGCTCAGAATTGGTGTCTAAAGCCTTTGAATCACGAGAATAGTTTTTGTGTTTACAATTTAGGAGGATTGGCTTTGGCGTTTTTTTTGTGTGAATCAGTCAAAATGGTGGCGGTTCCAGTAAATACTTCTAAGCAAACTGTCTAATTGTGGTAAAACTGTTAAAATACACAATGAGAGTTCCCAGAAATGATTAAGAACGTGTAATAAACATCTCAAGTACACGTAAATAGATTCTTACTACATTTACTGTCGAATTCAACACGGAGGTTTCCAGTGGAAAGCTGTGAAATGACGAAAATACTGGTAATGTTTACAAGTCCGGGTACTTCTGGTGGCGTTTTCACGGGACTGTGCTTTCAAATATTAAGAGTTCATGTTTACAGAGCTCAGAATTGGTGTCTAAAGCCTTTGAATCACGAGAATAGTTTTTGTGTTTACAATTTAGGAGGATTGGCTTTGGCGTTTTTTTTGTGTGAATCAGTCAAAATGGTGGCGGTTCCAGTAAATACTTCTAAGCAAACTGTCTAATTGTGGTAAAACTGTTAAAATACACAATGAGAGTTCCCAGAAATGATTAAGAACGTGTAATAAACCCCTCAAGTACACGTAAATAGATTCTTACTACATTTACTGTCGAATTCAACACGGAGGTTTCCAGTGGAAAGCTGTGAAATGACGAAAATACTGGTAATGTTTACAAGTACGGGTACTTCTGGTGGCGTTTTCACGGGACTGTGCTTTCAAATATTAAGAGTTCATGTTTACAGAGCTCAGAATTGGTGTCTAAAGCCTTTGAATCACGAGAATAGTTTTTGTGTTTACAATTTAGGAGGATTGGCTTTGGCGTTTTTTTTGTGTGAATCAGTCAAAATGGTGGCGGTTCCAGTAAATACTTCTAAGCAAACTGTCTAATTGTGGTAAAACTGTTAAAATACACAATGAGAGTTCCCAGAAATGATTAAGAACGTGTAATAAACATCTCAAGTACACGTAAATAGATTCTTACTACATTTACTGTCGAATTCAACACGGAGGTTTCCAGTGGAAAGCTGTGAAATGACGAAAATACTGGTAATGTTTACAAGTACGGGTACTTCTGGTGGCGTTTTCACGGGACTGTGCTTTCAAATATTAAGAGTTCATGTTTACAGAGCTCAGAATTGGTGTCTAAAGCCTTTGAATCACGAGAATAGTTTTTGTGTTTACAATTTAGGAGGATTGGCTTTGGCGTTTTTTTTGTGTGAATCAGTCAAAATGGTGGCGGTTCCAGTAAATACTTCTAAGCAAACTGTCTAATTGTGGTAAAACTGTTAAAATACACAATGAGAGTTCCCAGAAATGATTAAGAACGTGTAATAAACATCTCAAGTACACGTAAATAGATTCTTACTACATTTACTGTCGAATTCAACACGGAGGTTTCCAGTGGAAAGCTGTGAAATGACGAAAATACTGGTAATGTTTACAAGTCCGGGTACTTCTGGTGGCGTTTTCACGGGACTGTGCTTTCAAATATTAAGAGTTCATGTTTACAGAGCTAAGAATTGGTGTCTAAAGCCTTTGAATCACGAGAATAGTTTTTGTGTTTACAATTTAGGAGGATTGGCTTTGGCGTTTTTTTTGTGTGAATCAGTCAAAATGGTGGCGGTTCCAGTAAATACTTCTAAGCAAACTGTCTAATTGTGGTAAAACTGTTAAAATACACAATGAGAGTTCCCAGAAATGATTAAGAACGTGTAATAAACATCTCAAGTACACGTAAATAGATTCTTACTACATTTACTGTCGAATTCAACACGGAGGTTTCCAGTGGAAAGCTGTGAAATGACGAAAATACTGGTAATGTTTACAAGTACGGGTACTTCTGGTGGCGTTTTCACGGGACTGTGCTTTCAAATATTAAGAGTTCATGTTTACAGAGCTCAGAATTGGTGTCTAAAGCCTTTGAATCACGAGAATAGTTTTTGTGTTTACAATTTAGGAGGATTGGCTTTGGCGTTTTTTTTGTGTGAATCAGTTAAAATGGTGGCGGTTCCAGTAAATACTTCTAAGCAAACTGTCTAATTGTGGTAAAACTGTTAAAATACACAATGAGAGTTCCCAGAAATGATTAAGAACGTGTAATAAACATCTCAAGTACACGTAAATAGATTCTTACTACATTTACTGTCGAATTCAATCACGGAGGTTTCCAGTGGAAAGCTGTGAAATGACGAAAATACTAGTAATGTTTACAAGTCCGGGTACTTCTGGTGGCGTTTTCACGGGACTGTGCTTTCAATTATTACGAGTTCATGTTTACAGAGCTCAGAATTGGTGTCTAAAGCCTTTGAATCACGAGAATAGTTTTTGTGTTTACAATTTAGGAGGATTGGCTTTGGAGTTTTTTTTGTGTGAATCAGTTAAAATCGGTTCCAGTAAATACTTCTAAGCAAACTGTCTAATTGTGGTAAAACTGATAAAATACACAATGAGAGTTCCCAGAAATGATTAAGAACGTGTAATAAACATCTCAAGTACACGTAAATAGATTCTTACTACATTTACTGTCGAATTCAATCACGGAGGTTTCCAGTGGAAAGGTGTGAAATGACGAAAATACTGGTAATGTTTACAAGTCCGGGTACTTCTGGTGGCGTTTTCACGGGACTGTGCTTTCAAATATTAAGAGTTCATGTTTACAGAGCTCAGAATTGGTGTCTAAAGCCTTTGAATCACGAGAATAGTTTTTGTGTTTACAATTTAGGAGGATTGGCTTTGGCGTTTTTTTTGTGTGAATCAGTCAAAATGGTGGCGGTTCCAGTAAATACTTCTAAGCAAACTGTCTAATTGTGGTAAAACTGTTAAAATACACAATGAGAGTTCCCAGAAATGATTAAGAACGTGTAATAAACCCCTCAAGTACACGTAAATAGATTCTTACTACATTTACTGTCGAATTCAACACGGAGGTTTCCAGTGGAAAGCTGTGAAATGACGAAAATACTGGTAATGTTTACAAGTCCGGGTACTTCTGGTGGCGTTTTCACGGGACTGTGCTTTCAAATATTAAGAGTTCATGTTTACAGAGCTCAGAATTGGTGTCTAAAGCCTTTGAATCACGAGAATAGTTTTTGTGTTTACAATTTAGGAGGATTGGCTTTGGCGTTTTTTTTGTGTGAATCAGTCAAAATGGTGGCGGTTCCAGTAAATACTTCTAAGCAAACTGTCTAATTGTGGTAAAACTGTTAAAATACACAATGAGAGTTCCCAGAAATGATTAAGAACGTGTAATAAACATCTCAAGTACACGTAAATAGATTCTTACTACATTTACTGTCGAATTCAATCACGGAGGTTTCCAGTGGAAAGGTGTGAAATGACGAAAATACTGGTAATGTTTACAAGTCCGGGTACTTCTGGTGGCGTTTTCACGGGACTGTGCTTTCACATATTAAGAGTTCATGTTTACAGAGCTCAGAATTGGTGTCTAAAGCCTTTGAATCACGAGAATAGTTTTTGTGTTTACAATTTAGGAGGATTGGCTTTGGCGTTTTTTTTGTGTGAATCAGTCAAAATGGTGGCGGTTCCAGTAAATACTTCTAAGCAAACTGTCTAATTGTGGTAAAACTGTTAAAATACACAATGAGAGTTCCCAGAAATGATTAAGAACGTGTAATAAACCCCTCAAGTACACGTAAATAGATTCTTACTACATTTACTGTCGAATTCAACACGGAGGTTTCCAGTGGAAAGCTGTGAAATGACGAAAATACTGGTAATGTTTACAAGTACGGGTACTTCTGGTGGCGTTTTCACGGGACTGTGCTTTCAAATATTAAGAGTTCATGTTTACAGAGCTCAGAATTGGTGTCTAAAGCCTTTGAATCACGAGAATAGTTTTTGTGTTTACAATTTAGGAGGATTGGCTTTGGCGTTTTTTTTGTGTGAATCAGTCAAAATGGTGGCGGTTCCAGTAAATACTTCTAAGCAAACTGTCTAATTGTGGTAAAACTGTTAAAATACACAATGAGAGTTCCCAGAAATGATTAAGAACGTGTAATAAACATCTCAAGTACACGTAAATAGATTCTTACTACATTTACTGTCGAATTCAACACGGAGGTTTCCAGTGGAAAGCTGTGAAATGACGAAAATACTGGTAATGTTTACAAGTCCGGGTACTTCTGGTGGCGTTTTCACGGGACTGTGCTTTCAAATATTAAGAGTTCATGTTTACAGAGCTAAGAATTGGTGTCTAAAGCCTTTGAATCACGAGAATAGTTTTTGTGTTTACAATTTAGGAGGATTGGCTTTGGCGTTTTTTTTGTGTGAATCAGTCAAAATGGTGGCGGTTCCAGTAAATACTTCTAAGCAAACTGTCTAATTGTGGTAAAACTGTTAAAATACACAATGAGAGTTCCCAGAAATGATTAAGAACGTGTAATAAACATCTCAAGTACACGTAAATAGATTCTTACTACATTTACTGTCGAATTCAACACGGAGGTTTCCTGTGGAAAGCTGTGAAATGACGAAAATACTGGTAATGTTTACAAGTCCGGGTACTTCTGGTGGCGTTTTCACGGGACTGTGCTTTCAAATATTAAGAGTTCATGTTTACAGAGCTCAGAATTGGTGTCTAAAGCCTTTGAATCACGAGAATAGTTTTTGTGTTTACAATTTAGGAGGATTGGCTTTGGCGTTTTTTTTGTGTGAATCAGTCAAAATGGTGGCGGTTCCAGTAAATACTTCTAAGCAAACTGTCTAATTGTGGTAAAACTGTTAAAATACACAATGAGAGTTCCCAGAAATGATTAAGAACGTGTAATAAACCCCTCAAGTACACGTAAATAGATTCTTACTACATTTACTGTCGAATTCAACACGGAGGTTTCCAGTGGAAAGCTGTGAAATGACGAAAATACTGGTAATGTTTACAAGTACGGGTACTTCTGGTGGCGTTTTCACGGGACTGTGCTTTCAAATATTAAGAGTTCATGTTTACAGAGCTCAGAATTGGTGTCTAAAGCCTTTGAATCACGAGAATAGTTTTTGTGTTTACAATTTAGGAGGATTGGCTTTGGCGTTTTTTTTGTGTGAATCAGTCAAAATGGTGGCGGTTCCAGTAAATACTTCTAAGCAAACTGTCTAATTGTGGTAAAACTGTTAAAATACACAATGAGAGTTCCCAGAAATGATTAAGAACGTGTAATAAACATCTCAAGTACACGTAAATAGATTCTTACTACATTTACTGTCGAATTCAACACGGAGGTTTCCAGTGGAAAGCTGTGAAATGACGAAAATACTGGTAATGTTTACAAGTACAGGTACTACTGGTGGCGTTTTCACGGGACTGTGCTTTCAAATATTAAGAGTTCATGTTTACAGAGCTAAGAATTGGTGTCTAAAGCCTTTGAATCACGAGAATAGTTTTTGTGTTTACAATTTAGGAGGATTGGCTTTGGCGTTTTTTTTGTGTGAATCAGTCAAAATGGTGGCGGTTCCAGTAAATACTTCTAAGCAAACTGTCTAATTGTGGTAAAACTGTTAAAATACACAATGAGAGTTCCCAGAAATGATTAAGAACGTGTAATAAACATCTCAAGTACACGTAAATAGATTCTTACTACATTTACTGTCGAATTCAACACGGAGGTTTCCAGTGGAAAGCTGTGAAATGACGAAAATACTGGTAATGTTTACAAGTACGGGTACTTCTGGTGGCGTTTTCACGGGACTGTGCTTTCAAATATTAAGAGTTCATGTTTACAGAGCTCAGAATTGGTGTCTAAAGCCTTTGAATCACGAGAATAGTTTTTGTGTTTACAATTTAGGAGGATTGGCTTTGGCGTTTTTTTTGTGTGAATCAGTCAAAATGGTGGCGGTTCCAGTAAATACTTCTAAGCAAACTGTCTAATTGTGGTAAAACTGTTAAAATACACAATGAGAGTTCCCAGAAATGATTAAGAACGTGTAATAAACATCTCAAGTACACGTAAATAGATTCTTACTACATTTACTGTCGAATTCAACACGGAGGTTTCCAGTGGAAAGCTGTGAAATGACGAAAATACTGGTAATGTTTACAAGTCCGGGTACTTCTGGTGGCGTTTTCACGGGACTGTGCTTTCAAATATTAAGAGTTCATGTTTACAGAGCTAAGAATTGGTGTCTAAAGCCTTTGAATCACGAGAATAGTTTTTGTGTTTACAATTTAGGAGGATTGGCTTTGGCGTTTTTTTTGTGTGAATCAGTCAAAATGGTGGCGGTTCCAGTAAATACTTCTAAGCAAACTGTCTAATTGTGGTAAAACTGTTAAAATACACAATGAGAGTTCCCAGAAATGATTAAGAACGTGTAATAAACATCTCAAGTACACGTAAATAGATTCTTACTACATTTACTGTCGAATTCAACACGGAGGTTTCCAGTGGAAAGCTGTGAAATGACGAAAATACTGGTAATGTTTACAAGTCCGGGTACTTCTGGTGGCGTTTTCACGGGACTGTGCTTTCAAATATTAAGAGTTCATGTTTACAGAGCTCAGAATTGGTGTCTAAAGCCTTTGAATCACGAGAATAGTTTTTGTGTTTACAATTTAGGAGGATTGGCTTTGGCGTTTTTTTTGTGTGAATCAGTCAAAATGGTGGCGGTTCCAGTAAATACTTCTAAGCAAACTGTCTAATTGTGGTAAAACTGTTAAAATACACAATGAGAGTTCCCAGAAATGATTAAGAACGTGTAATAAACATCTCAAGTACACGTAAATAGATTCTTACTACATTTACTGTCGAATTCAACACGGAGGTTTCCAGTGGAAAGCTGTGAAATGACGAAAATACTGGTAATGTTTACAAGTCCGGGTACTTCTGGTGGCGTTTTCACGGGACTGTGCTTTCAAATATTAAGAGTTCATGTTTACAGAGCTAAGAATTGGTGTCTAAAGCCTTTGAATCACGAGAATAGTTTTTGTGTTTACAATTTAGGAGGATTGGCTTTGGCGTTTTTTTTGTGTGAATCAGTCAAAATGGTGGCGGTTCCAGTAAATACTTCTAAGCAAACTGTCTAATTGTGGTAAAACTGTTAAAATACACAATGAGAGTTCCCAGAAATGATTAAGAACGTGTAATAAACCCCTCAAGTACACGTAAATAGATTCTTACTACATTTACTGTCGAATTCAACACGGAGGTTTCCAGTGGAAAGCTGTGAAATGACGAAAATACTGGTAATGTTTACAAGTACGGGTAATTCTGGTGGCGTTTTCACGGGACTGTGCTTTCAAATATTAAGAGTTCATGTTTACAGAGCTCAGAATTGGTGTCTAAAGCCTTTGAATCACGAGAATAGTTTTTGTGTTTACAATTTAGGAGGATTGGCTTTGGCGTTTTTTTTGTGTGAATCAGTCAAAATGGTGGCGGTTCCAGTAAATACTTCTAAGCAAACTGTCTAATTGTGGTAAAACTGTTAAAATACACAATGAGAGTTCCCAGAAATGATTAAGAACGTGTAATAAACATCTCAAGTACACGTAAATAGATTCTTACTACATTTACTGTCGAATTCAACACGGAGGTTTCCAGTGGAAAGCTGTGAAATGACGAAAATACTGGTAATGTTTACAAGTCCGGGTACTTCTGGTGGCGTTTTCACGGGACTGTGCTTTCAAATATTAAGAGTTCATGTTTACAGAGCTAAGAATTGGTGTCTAAAGCCTTTGAATCACGAGAATAGTTTTTGTGTTTACAATTTAGGAGGATTGGCTTTGGCGTTTTTTTTTGTGTGAATCAGTCAAAATGGTGGCGGTTCCAGTAAATACTTCTAAGCAAACTGTCTAATTGTGGTAAAACTGTTAAAATACACAATGAGAGTTCCCAGAAATGATTAAGAACGTGTAATAAACATCTCAAGTACACGTAAATAGATTCTTACTACATTTACTGTCGAATTCAACACGGAGGTTTCCAGTGGAAAGCTGTGAAATGACGAAAATACTGGTAATGTTTACAAGTACGGGTACTTCTGGTGGCGTTTTCACGGGACTGTGCTTTCAAATATTAAGAGTTCATGTTTACAGAGCTCAGAATTGGTGTCTAAAGCCTTTGAATCACGAGAATAGTTTTTGTGTTTACAATTTAGGAGGATTGGCTTTGGCGTTTTTTTTGTGTGAATCAGTTAAAATGGTGGCGGTTCCAGTAAATACTTCTAAGCAAACTGTCTAATTGTGGTAAAACTGTTAAAATACACAATGAGAGTTCCCAGAAATGATTAAGAACGTGTAATAAACATCTCAAGTACACGTAAATAGATTCTTACTACATTTACTGTCGAATTCAATCACGGAGGTTTCCAGTGGAAAGCTGTGAAATGACGAAAATACTAGTAATGTTTACAAGTCCGGGTACTTCTGGTGGCGTTTTCACGGGACTGTGCTTTCAATTATTACGAGTTCATGTTTACAGAGCTCAGAATTGGTGTCTAAAGCCTTTGAATCACGAGAATAGTTTTTGTGTTTACAATTTAGGAGGATTGGCTTTGGCGTTTTTTTTGTGTGAATCAGTCAAAATGGTGGCGGTTCCAGTAAATACTTCTAAGCAAACTGTCTAATTGTGGTAAAACTGATAAAATACACAATGAGAGTTCCCAGAAATGATTAAGAACGTGTAATAAACATCTCAAGTACACGTAAATAGATTCTTACTACATTTACTGTCGAATTCAACACGGAGGTTTCCAGTGGAAAGCTGTGAAATGACGAAAATACTGGTAATGTTTACAAGTCCGGGTACTTCTGGTGGCGTTTTCACGGGACTGTGCTTTCAAATATTAAGAGTTCATGTTTACAGAGCTAAGAATTGGTGTCTAAAGCCTTTGAATCACGAGAATAGTTTTTGTGTTTACAATTTAGGAGGATTGGCTTTGGCGTTTTTTTTGTGTGAATCAGTCAAAATGGTGGCGGTTCCAGTAAATACTTCTAAGCAAACTGTCTAATTGTGGTAAAACTGTTAAAATACACAATGAGAGTTCCCAGAAATGATTAAGAACGTGTAATAAACCCCTCAAGTACACGTAAATAGATTCTTACTACATTTACTGTCGAATTCAACACGGAGGTTTCCAGTGGAAAGCTGTGAAATGACGAAAATACTGGTAATGTTTACAAGTCCGGGTACTTCTGGTGGCGTTTTCACGGGACTGTGCTTTCAAATATTAAGAGTTCATGTTTACAGAGCTCAGAATTGGTGTCTAAAGCCTTTGAATCACGAGAATAGTTTTTGTGTTTACAATTTAGGAGGATTGGCTTTGGCATTTTTTTTGTGTGAATCAGTCAAAATGGTGGCGGTTCCAGTAAATACTTCTAAGCAAACTGTCTAATTGTGGTAAAACTGTTAAAATACACAATGAGAGTTCCCAGAAATGATTAAGAACGTGTAATAAACATCTCAAGTACACGTAAATAGATTCTTACTACATTTACTGTCGAATTCAACACGGAGGTTTCCAGTGGAAAGCTGTGAAATGACGAAAATACTGGTAATGTTTACAAGTCCGGGTACTTCTGGTGGCGTTTTCACGGGACTGTGCTTTCAAATATTAAGAGTTCATGTTTACAGAGCTAAGAATTGGTGTCTAAAGCCTTTGAATCACGAGAATAGTTTTTGTGTTTACAATTTAGGAGGATTGGCTTTGGCGTTTTTTTTGTGTGAATCAGTCAAAATGGTGGCGGTTCCAGTAAATACTTCTAAGCAAACTGTCTAATTGTGGTAAAACTGTTAAAATACACAATGAGAGTTCCCAGAAATGATTAAGAACGTGTAATAAACCCCTCAAGTACACGTAAATAGATTCTTACTACATTTACTGTCGAATTCAACACGGAGGTTTCCAGTGGAAAGCTGTGAAATGACGAAAATACTGGTAATGTTTACAAGTACGGGTAATTCTGGTGGCGTTTTCACGGGACTGTGCTTTCAAATATTAAGAGTTCATGTTTACAGAGCTCAGAATTGGTGTCTAAAGCCTTTGAATCACGAGAATAGTTTTTGTGTTTACAATTTAGGAGGATTGGCTTTGGCGTTTTTTTTGTGTGAATCAGTCAAAATGGTGGCGGTTCCAGTAAATACTTCTAAGCAAACTGTCTAATTGTGGTAAAACTGTTAAAATACACAATGAGAGTTCCCAGAAATGATTAAGAACGTGTAATAAACATCTCAAGTACACGTAAATAGATTCTTACTACATTTACTGTCGAATTCAACACGGAGGTTTCCAGTGGAAAGCTGTGAAATGACGAAAATACTGGTAATGGTTACAACTCCGGGTACTTCTGGTGGCGTTTTCACGGGACTGTGCTTTCAAATATTAAGAGTTCATGTTTACAGAGCTCAGAATTGGTGTCTAAAGCCTTTGAATCACGAGAATAGTTTTTGTGTTTACAATTTAGGAGGATTGGCTTTGGCGTTTTTTTTGTGTGAATCAGTCAAAATGGTGGCGGTTCCAGTAAATACTTCTAAGCAAACTGTCTAATTGTGGTAAAACTGTTAAAATACACAATGAGAGTTCCCAGAAATGATTAAGAACGTGTAATAAACATCTCAAGTACACGTAAATAGATTCTTACTACATTTACTGTCGAATTCAACACGGAGGTTTCCAGTGGAAAGCTGTGAAATGACGAAAATACTGGTAATGTTTACAAGTACGGGTACTTCTGGTGGCGTTTTCACGGGACTGTGCTTTCAAATATTAAGAGTTCATGTTTACAGAGCTCAGAATTGGTGTCTAAAGCCTTTGAATCACGAGAATAGTTTTTGTGTTTACAATTTAGGAGGATTGGCTTTGGCGTTTTTTTTGTGTGAATCAGTTAAAATGGTGGCGGTTCCAGTAAATACTTCTAAGCAAACTGTCTAATTGTGGTAAAACTGTTAAAATACACAATGAGAGTTCCCAGAAATGATTAAGAACGTGTAATAAACATCTCAAGTACACGTAAATAGATTCTTACTACATTTACTGTCGAATTCAATCACGGAGGTTTCCAGTGGAAAGCTGTGAAATGACGAAAATACTAGTAATGTTTACAAGTCCGGGTACTTCTGGTGGCGTTTTCACGGGACTGTGCTTTCAATTATTACGAGTTCATGTTTACAGAGCTCAGAATTGGTGTCTAAAGCCTTTGAATCACGAGAATAGTTTTTGTGTTTACAATTTAGGAGGATTGGCTTTGGCGTTTTTTTTGTGTGAATCAGTCAAAATGGTGGCGGTTCCAGTAAATACTTCTAAGCAAACTGTCTAATTGTGGTAAAACTGATAAAATACACAATGAGAGTTCCCAGAAATGATTAAGAACGTGTAATAAACATCTCAAGTACACGTAAATAGATTCTTACTACATTTACTGTCGAATTCAATCACGGAGGTTTCCAGTGGAAAGGTGTGAAATGACGAAAATACTGGTAATGTTTACAAGTCCGGGTACTTCTGGTGGCGTTTTCACGGGACTGTGCTTTCAAATATTAAGAGTTCATGTTTACAGAGCTCAGAATTGGTGTCTAAAGCCTTTGAATCACGAGAATAGTTTTTGTGTTTACAATTTAGGAGGATTGGCTTTGGCGTTTTTTTTGTGTGAATCAGTCAAAATGGTGGCGGTTCCAGTAAATACTTCTAAGCAAACTGTCTAATTGTGGTAAAACTGTTAAAATACACAATGAGAGTTCCCAGAAATGATTAAGAACGTGTAATAAACCCCTCAAGTACACGTAAATAGATTCTTACTACATTTACTGTCGAATTCAACACGGAGGTTTCCAGTGGAAAGCTGTGAAATGACGAAAATACTGGTAATGTTTACAAGTACGGGTACTTCTGGTGGCGTTTTCACGGGACTGTGCTTTCAAATATTAAGAGTTCATGTTTACAGAGCTCAGAATTGGTGTCTAAAGCCTTTGAATCACGAGAATAGTTTTTGTGTTTACAATTTAGGAGGATTGGCTTTGGCGTTTTTTTTGTGTGAATCAGTCAAAATGGTGGCGGTTCCAGTAAATACTTCTAAGCAAACTGTCTAATTGTGGTAAAACTGTTAAAATACACAATGAGAGTTCCCAGAAATGATTAAGAACGTGTAATAAACATCTCAAGTACACGTAAATAGATTCTTACTACATTTACTGTCGAATTCAATCACGGAGGTTTCCAGTGGAAAGGTGTGAAATGACGAAAATACTGGTAATGTTTACAAGTCCGGGTACTTCTGGTGGCGTTTTCACGGGACTGTGCTTTCAAATATTAAGAGTTCATGTTTACAGAGCTCAGAATTGGTGTCTAAAGCCTTTGAATCACGAGAATAGTTTTTGTGTTTACAATTTAGGAGGATTGGCTTTGGCGTTTTTTTTGTGTGAATCAGTCAAAATGGTGGCGGTTCCAGTAAATACTTCTAAGCAAACTGTCTAATTGTGGTAAAACTGTTAAAATACACAATGAGAGTTCCCAGAAATGATTAAGAACGTGTAATAAACCCCTCAAGTACACGTAAATAGATTCTTACTACATTTACTGTCGAATTCAACACGGAGGTTTCCAGTGGAAAGCTGTGAAATGACGAAAATACTGGTAATGTTTACAAGTACGGGTACTTCTGGTGGCGTTTTCACGGGACTGTGCTTTCAAATATTAAGAGTTCATGTTTACAGAGCTAAGAATTGGTGTCTAAAGCCTTTGAATCACGAGAATAGTTTTTGTGTTTACAATTTAGGAGGATTGGCTTTGGCGTTTTTTTTGTGTGAATCAGTCAAAATGGTGGCGGTTCCAGTAAATACTTCTAAGCAAACTGTCTAATTGTGGTAAAACTGTTAAAATACACAATGAGAGTTCCCAGAAATGATTAAGAACGTGTAATAAACATCTCAAGTACACGTAAATAGATTCTTACTACATTTACTGTCGAATTCAACACGGAGGTTTCCTGTGGAAAGCTGTGAAATGACGAAAATACTGGTAATGTTTACAAGTCCGGGTACTTCTGGTGGCGTTTTCACGGGACTGTGCTTTCAAATATTAAGAGTTCATGTTTACAGAGCTCAGAATTGGTGTCTAAAGCCTTTGAATCACGAGAATAGTTTTTGTGTTTACAATTTAGGAGGATTGGCTTTGGCGTTTTTTTTGTGTGAATCAGTCAAAATGGTGGCGGTTCCAGTAAATACTTCTAAGCAAACTGTCTAATTGTGGTAAAACTGTTAAAATACACAATGAGAGTTCCCAGAAATGATTAAGAACGTGTAATAAACCCCTCAAGTACACGTAAATAGATTCTTACTACATTTACTGTCGAATTCAACACGGAGGTTTCCAGTGGAAAGCTGTGAAATGACGAAAATACTGGTAATGTTTACAAGTACGGGTACTTCTGGTGGCGTTTTCACGGGACTGTGCTTTCAAATATTAAGAGTTCATGTTTACAGAGCTCAGAATTGGTGTCTAAAGCCTTTGAATCATGAGAAATTTTTTGTGTTTACAATTTAGGAGGATTGGCTTTGGCGTTTTTTTTGTGTGAATCAGTCAAAATGGTGGCGGTTCCAGTAAATACTTCTAAGCAAACTGTCTAATTGTGGTAAAACTGTTAAAATACACAATGAGAGTTCCCAGAAATGATTAAGAACGTGTAATAAACATCTCAAGTACACGTAAATAGATTCTTACTACATTTACTGTCGAATTCAACACGGAGGTTTCCAGTGGAAAGCTGTGAAATGACGAAAATACTGGTAATGTTTACAAGTACGGGTACTTCTGGTGGCGTTTTCACGGGACTGTGCTTTCAAATATTAAGAGTTCATGTTTACAGAGCTAAGAATTGGTGTCTAAAGCCTTTGAATCACGAGAATAGTTTTTGTGTTTACAATTTAGGAGGATTGGCTTTGGCGTTTTTTTTGTGTGAATCAGTCAAAATGGTGGCGGTTCCAGTAAATACTTCTAAGCAAACTGTCTAATTGTGGTAAAACTGTTAAAATACACAATGAGAGTTCCCAGAAATGATTAAGAACGTGTAATAAACATCTCAAGTACACGTAAATAGATTCTTACTACATTTACTGTCGAATTCAACACGGAGGTTTCCAGTGGAAAGCTGTGAAATGACGAAAATACTGGTAATGTTTACAAGTACGGGTACTTCTGGTGGCGTTTTCACGGGACTGTGCTTTCAAATATTAAGAGTTCATGTTTACAGAGCTCAGAATTGGTGTCTAAAGCCTTTGAATCACGAGAATAGTTTTTGTGTTTACAATTTAGGAGGATTGGCTTTGGCGTTTTTTTTGTGTGAATCAGTCAAAATGGTGGCGGTTCCAGTAAATACTTCTAAGCAAACTGTCTAATTGTGGTAAAACTGTTAAAATACACAATGAGAGTTCCCAGAAATGATTAAGAACGTGTAATAAACATCTCAAGTACACGTAAATAGATTCTTACTACATTTACTGTCGAATTCAACACGGAGGTTTCCAGTGGAAAGCTGTGAAATGACGAAAATACTGGTAATGTTTACAAGTCCGGGTACTTCTGGTGGCGTTTTCACGGGACTGTGCTTTCAAATATTAAGAGTTCATGTTTACAGAGCTCAGAATTGGTGTCTAAAGCCTTTGAATCACGAGAATAGTTTTTGTGTTTACAATTTAGGAGGATTGGCTTTGGCGTTTTTTTTGTGTGAATCAGTCAAAATGGTGGCGGTTCCAGTAAATACTTCTAAGCAAACTGTCTAATTGTGGTAAAACTGTTAAAATACACAATGAGAGTTCCCAGAAATGATTAAGAACGTGTAATAAACATCTCAAGTACACGTAAATAGATTCTTACTACATTTACTGTCGAATTCAACACGGAGGTTTCCAGTGGAAAGCTGTGAAATGACGAAAATACTGGTAATGTTTACAAGTCCGGGTACTTCTGGTGGCGTTTTCACGGGACTGTGCTTTCAAATATTAAGAGTTCATGTTTACAGAGCTCAGAATTGGTGTCTAAAGCCTTTGAATCACGAGAATAGTTTTTGTGTTTACAATTTAGGAGGATTGGCTTTGGCGTTTTTTTTGTGTGAATCAGTCAAAATGGTGGCGGTTCCAGTAAATACTTCTAAGCAAACTGTCTAATTGTGGTAAAACTGTTAAAATACACAATGAGAGTTCCCAGAAATGATTAAGAACGTGTAATAAACCCCTCAAGTACACGTAAATAGATTCTTACTACATTTACTGTCGAATTCAACACGGAGGTTTCCAGTGGAAAGCTGTGAAATGACGAAAATACTGGTAATGTTTACAAGTACGGGTACTTCTGGTGGCGTTTTCACGGGACTGTGCTTTCAAATATTAAGAGTTCATGTTTACAGAGCTCAGAATTGGTGTCTAAAGCCTTTGAATCACGAGAATAGTTTTTGTGTTTACAATTTAGGAGGATTGGCTTTGGCGTTTTTTTTGTGTGAATCAGTCAAAATGGTGGCGGTTCCAGTAAATACTTCTAAGCAAACTGTCTAATTGTGGTAAAACTGTTAAAATACACAATGAGAGTTCCCAGAAATGATTAAGAACGTGTAATAAACATCTCAAGTACACGTAAATAGATTCTTACTACATTTACTGTCGAATTCAATCACGGAGGTTTCCAGTGGAAAGCTGTGAAATGACGAAAATACTAGTAATGTTTACAAGTCCGGGTACTTCTGGTGGCGTTTTCACGGGACTGTGCTTTCAATTATTACGAGTTCATGTTTACAGAGCTCAGAATTGGTGTCTAAAGCCTTTGAATCACGAGAATAGTTTTTGTGTTTACAATTTAGGAGGATTGGCTTTGGCGTTTTTTTTGTGTGAATCAGTCAAAATGGTGGCGGTTCCAGTAAATACTTCTAAGCAAACTGTCTAATTGTGGTAAAACTGATAAAATACACAATGAGAGTTCCCAGAAATGATTAAGAACGTGTAATAAACATCTCAAGTACACGTAAATAGATTCTTACTACATTTACTGTCGAATTCAATCACGGAGGTTTCCAGTGGAAAGGTGTGAAATGACGAAAATACTGGTAATGTTTACAAGTCCGGGTACTTCTGGTGGCGTTTTCACGGGACTGTGCTTTCAAATATTAAGAGTTCATGTTTACAGAGCTCAGAATTGGTGTCTAAAGCCTTTGAATCACGAGAATAGTTTTTGTGTTTACAATTTAGGAGGATTGGCTTTGGCGTTTTTTTTGTGTGAATCTGTCAAAATGGTGGCGGTTCCAGTAAATACTTCTAAGCAAACTGTCTAATTGTGGTAAAACTGTTAAAATACACAATGAGAGTTCCCAGAAATGATTAAGAACGTGTAATAAACCCCTCAAGTACACGTAAATAGATTCTTACTACATTTACTGTCGAATTCAACACGGAGGTTTCCAGTGGAAAGCTGTGAAATGACGAAAATACTGGTAATGTTTACAAGTACGGGTACTTCTGGTGGCGTTTTCACGGGACTGTGCTTTCAAATATTAAGAGTTCATGTTTACAGAGCTCAGAATTGGTGTCTAAAGCCTTTGAATCACGAGAATAGTTTTTGTGTTTACAATTTAGGAGGATTGGCTTTGGCGTTTTTTTTGTGTGAATCAGTCAAAATGGTGGCGGTTCCAGTAAATACTTCTAAGCAAACTGTCTAATTGTGGTAAAACTGTTAAAATACACAATGAGAGTTCCCAGAAATGATTAAGAACGTGTAATAAACATCTCAAGTACACGTAAATAGATTCTTACTACATTTACTGTCGAATTCAATCACGGAGGTTTCCAGTGGAAAGGTGTGAAATGACGAAAATACTGGTAATGTTTACAAGTCCGGGTACTTCTGGTGGCGTTTTCACGGGACTGTGCTTTCAAATATTAAGAGTTCATGTTTACAGAGCTCAGAATTGGTGTCTAAAGCCTTTGAATCACGAGAATAGTTTTTGTGTTTACAATTTAGGAGGATTGGCTTTGGCGTTTTTTTTGTGTGAATCAGTCAAAATGGTGGCGGTTCCAGTAAATACTTCTAAGCAAACTGTCTAATTGTGGTAAAACTGTTAAAATACACAATGAGAGTTCCCAGAAATGATTAAGAACGTGTAATAAACCCCTCAAGTACACGTAAATAGATTCTTACTACATTTACTGTCGAATTCAACACGGAGGTTTCCAGTGGAAAGCTGTGAAATGACGAAAATACTGGTAATGTTTACAAGTACGGGTACTTCTGGTGGCGTTTTCACGGGACTGTGCTTTCAAATATTAAGAGTTCATGTTTACAGAGCTCAGAATTGGTGTCTAAAGCCTTTGAATCACGAGAATAGTTTTTGTGTTTACAATTTAGGAGGATTGGCTTTGGCGTTTTTTTTGTGTGAATCAGTCAAAATGGTGGCGGTTCCAGTAAATACTTCTAAGCAAACTGTCTAATTGTGGTAAAACTGTTAAAATACACAATGAGAGTTCCCAGAAATGATTAAGAACGTGTAATAAACATCTCAAGTACACGTAAATAGATTCTTACTACATTTACTGTCGAATTCAACACGGAGGTTTCCTGTGGAAAGCTGTGAAATGACGAAAATACTGGTAATGTTTACAAGTCCGGGTACTTCTGGTGGCGTTTTCACGGGACTGTGCTTTCAAATATTAAGAGTTCATGTTTACAGAGCTCAGAATTGGTGTCTAAAGCCTTTGAATCACGAGAATAGTTTTTGTGTTTACAATTTAGGAGGATTGGCTTTGGCGTTTTTTTTGTGTGAATCAGTCAAAATGGTGGCGGTTCCAGTAAATACTTCTAAGCAAACTGTCTAATTGTGGTAAAACTGTTAAAATACACAATGAGAGTTCCCAGAAATGATTAAGAACGTGTAATAAACCCCTCAAGTACACGTAAATAGATTCTTACTACATTTACTGTCGAATTCAACACGGAGGTTTCCAGTGGAAAGCTGTGAAATGACGAAAATACTGGTAATGTTTACAAGTACGGGTACTTCTGGTGGCGTTTTCACGGGACTGTGCTTTCAAATATTAAGAGTTCATGTTTACAGAGCTCAGAATTGGTGTCTAAAGCCTTTGAATCACGAGAATAGTTTTTGTGTTTACAATTTAGGAGGATTGGCTTTGGCGTTTTTTTTGTGTGAATCAGTCAAAATGGTGGCGGTTCCAGTAAATACTTCTAAGCAAACTGTCTAATTGTGGTAAAACTGTTAAAATACACAATGAGAGTTCCCAGAAATGATTAAGAACGTGTAATAAACATCTCAAGTACACGTAAATAGATTCTTACTACATTTACTGTCGAATTCAACACGGAGGTTTCCAGTGGAAAGCTGTGAAATGACGAAAATACTGGTAATGTTTACAAGTACGGGTACTTCTGGTGGCGTTTTCACGGGACTGTGCTTTCAAATATTAAGAGTTCATGTTTACAGAGCTAAGAATTGGTGTCTAAAGCCTTTGAATCACGAGAATAGTTTTTGTGTTTACAATTTAGGAGGATTGGCTTTGGCGTTTTTTTTGTGTGAATCAGTCAAAATGGTGGCGGTTCCAGTAAATACTTCTAAGCAAACTGTCTAATTGTGGTAAAACTGTTAAAATACACAATGAGAGTTCCCAGAAATGATTAAGAACGTGTAATAAACATCTCAAGTACACGTAAATAGATTCTTACTACATTTACTGTCGAATTCAACACGGAGGTTTCCAGTGGAAAGCTGTGAAATGACGAAAATACTGGTAATGTTTACAAGTACGGGTACTTCTGGTGGCGTTTTCACGGGACTGTGCTTTCAAATATTAAGAGTTCATGTTTACAGAGCTCAGAATTGGTGTCTAAAGCCTTTGAATCACGAGAATAGTTTTTGTGTTTACAATTTAGGAGGATTGGCTTTGGCGTTTTTTTTGTGTGAATCAGTCAAAATGGTGGCGGTTCCAGTAAATACTTCTAAGCAAACTGTCTAATTGTGGTAAAACTGTTAAAATACACAATGAGAGTTCCCAGAAATGATTAAGAACGTGTAATAAACATCTCAAGTACACGTAAATAGATTCTTACTACATTTACTGTCGAATTCAACACGGAGGTTTCCAGTGGAAAGCTGTGAAATGACGAAAATACTGGTAATGTTTACAAGTCCGGGTACTTCTGGTGGCGTTTTCACGGGACTGTGCTTTCAAATATTAAGAGTTCATGTTTACAGAGCTCAGAATTGGTGTCTAAAGCCTTTGAATCACGAGAATAGTTTTTGTGTTTACAATTTAGGAGGATTGGCTTTGGCGTTTTTTTTGTGTGAATCAGTCAAAATGGTGGCGGTTCCAGTAAATACTTCTAAGCAAACTGTCTAATTGTGGTAAAACTGTTAAAATACACAATGAGAGTTCCCAGAAATGATTAAGAACGTGTAATAAACCCCTCAAGTACACGTAAATAGATTCTTACTACATTTACTGTCGAATTCAACACGGAGGTTTCCAGTGGAAAGCTGTGAAATGACGAAAATACTGGTAATGTTTACAAGTACGGGTACTTCTGGTGGCGTTTTCACGGGACTGTGCTTTCAAATATTAAGAGTTCATGTTTACAGAGCTCAGAATTGGTGTCTAAAGCCTTTGAATCACGAGAATAGTTTTTGTGTTTACAATTTAGGAGGATTGGCTTTGGCGTTTTTTTTGTGTGAATCAGTCAAAATGGTGGCGGTTCCAGTAAATACTTCTAAGCAAACTGTCTAATTGTGGTAAAACTGTTAAAATACACAATGAGAGTTCCCAGAAATGATTAAGAACGTGTAATAAACATCTCAAGTACACGTAAATAGATTCTTACTACATTTACTGTCGAATTCAATCACGGAGGTTTCCAGTGGAAAGGTGTGAAATGACGAAAATACTGGTAATGTTTACAAGTCCGGGTACTTCTGGTGGCGTTTTCACGGGACTGTGCTTTCAAATATTAAGAGTTCATGTTTACAGAGCTAAGAATTGGTGTCTAAAGCCTTTGAATCACGAGAATAGTTTTTGTGTTTACAATTTAGGAGGATTGGCTTTGGCGTTTTTTTTGTGTGAATCAGTTAAAATGGTGGCGGTTCCAGTAAATACTTCTAAGCAAACTGTCTAATTGTGGTAAAACTGTTAAAATACACAATGAGAGTTCCCAGAAATGATTAAGAACGTGTAATAAACATCTCAAGTACACGTAAATAGATTCTTACTACATTTACTGTCGAATTCAATCACGGAGGTTTCCAGTGGAAAGCTGTGAAATGACGAAAATACTAGTAATGTTTACAAGTCCGGGTACTTCTGGTGGCGTTTTCACGGGACTGTGCTTTCAATTATTACGAGTTCATGTTTACAGAGCTCAGAATTGGTGTCTAAAGCCTTTGAATCACGAGAATAGTTTTTGTGTTTACAATTTAGGAGGATTGGCTTTGGCGTTTTTTTTGTGTGAATCAGTTAAAATGGTGGCGGTTCCAGTAAATACTTCTAAGCAAACTGTCTAATTGTGGTAAAACTGTTAAAATACACAATGAGAGTTCCCAGAAATGATTAAGAACGTGTAATAAACATCTCAAGTACACGTAAATAGATTCTTACTACATTTACTGTCGAATTCAATCACGGAGGTTTCCAGTGGAAAGGTGTGAAATGACGAAAATACTGGTAATGTTTACAAGTCCGGGTACTTCTGGTGGCGTTTTCACGGGACTGTGCTTTCAAATATTAAGAGTTCATGTTTACAGAGCTAAGAATTGGTGTCTAAAGCCTTTGAATCACGAGAATAGTTTTTGTGTTTACAATTTAGGAGGATTGGCTTTGGCGTTTTTTTTGTGTGAATCAGTCAAAATGGTGGCGGTTCCAGTAAATACTTCTAAGCAAACTGTCTAATTGTGGTAAAACTGTTAAAATACACAATGAGAGTTCCCAGAAATGATTAAGAACGTGTAATAAACCCCTCAAGAACATGTAAATAGATTCTTGCTACATTTACTGTCGAATTCAATCACGGAGGTTTCCAGTGGAAAGCTTTGAAATGACGAAAATACTGGTAATGTTTACAAGTCCGGGTACTTCGGGTGGCGTTTTCACGGGACTGTGCTTTCAATTATTA
The DNA here is from genome assembly GCF_963259705.1 of Myotis daubentonii. Taxonomy (NCBI): domain Eukaryota; kingdom Metazoa; phylum Chordata; class Mammalia; order Chiroptera; family Vespertilionidae; genus Myotis; species Myotis daubentonii. The sequence continues at coordinate 908,467 of NC_081851.1, forward strand.
CGAGTTCATGTTTACAGAGCTCAGAATTGGTGTCTAAAGCCTTTGAATCACGAGAATAGTTTTTGTGTTTACAATTTAGGAGGATTGGCTTTGGCGTTTTTTTTGTGTGAATCAGTTAAAATGGTGGCGGTTCCAGTAAATACTTCTAAGCAAACTGTCTAATTGTGGTAAAACTGTTAAAATACACAATGAGAGTTCCCAGAAATGATTAAGAACGTGTAATAAACATCTCAAGTACACGTAAATAGATTCTTACTACATTTACTGTCGAATTCAATCACGGAGGTTTCCAGTGGAAAGCTGTGAAATGACGAAAATACTGGTAATGTTTACAAGTCCGGGTACTTCTGGTGGCGTTTTCACGGGACTGTGCTTTCAATTATTACGAGTTCATGTTTACAGAGCTCAGAATTGGTGTCTAAAGCCTTTGAATCACGAGAATAGTTTTTGTGTTTACAATTTAGGAGGATTGGCTTTGGCGTTTTTTTTGTGTGAATCAGTTAAAATGGTGGCGGTTCCGGTATATACTTCTAAGCAAACTGTCTAATTGTGGTAAAACTGTTAAAATACACAATGAGAGTTCCCAGAAATGATTAAGAACGTGTAATAAACATCTCAAGTACACGTAAATAGATTCTTACTACATTTACTGTCGAATTAAACACGGAGGTTTCCAGTGGAAAGCTGTGAAATGACGAAAATACTGGTAATGTTTACAAGTACGGGTACTTCTGGTGGCGTTTTCACGGGACTGTGCTTTCAAATATTAAGAGTTCATGTTTACAGAGCTCAGAATTGGTGTCTAAAGCCTTTGAATCACGAGAATAGTGTTTTTGTTACAATTTAGGAGGATTGGCTTTGGCGTTTTTTTTGTGTGAATCAGTTAAAATGGTGGCGGTTCCAGTAAATACTTCTAAGCAAACTGTCTAATTGTGGTAAAACTGTTAAAATACACAATGAGAGTTCCCAGAAATGATTAAGAACGTGTAATAAACATCTCAAGTACACGTAAATAGATTCTTACTACATTTACTGTCGAATTCAATCAGGAAGGTTTCCAGTGGAAAGGTGTGAAATGACGAAAATACTGGTAATGTTTACAAGTCTGGGTACTTCTGGTGGCGTTTTCACGGGACTGTGCTTTCAAATATTAAGAGTTCATGTTTACAGAGCTAAGAATTGGTGTCTAAAGCCTTTGAATCACGAGAATAGTTTTTGTGTTTACAATTTAGGAGGATTGGCTTTGGCGTTTTTTTTGTGTGAATCAGTCAAAATGGTGGCGGTTCCAGTAAATACTTCTAAGCAAACTGTCTAATTGTGGTAAAACTGTTAAAATACAAAATGAGAGTTCCCAGAAATGATTAAGAACGTGTAATAAACCCCTCAAGAACACGTAAATAGATTCTTGCTACATTTACTGTCGAATTCAATCACGGAGGTTTCCAGTGGAAAGCTTTGAAATGACGAAAATACTGGTAATGTTTACAAGTCCGGGTACTTCGGGTGGCGTTTTCACGGGACTGTGCTTTCAATTATTACGAGTTCATGTTTACAGAGCTCAGAATTGGTGTCTAAAGCCTTTGAATCACGAGAATAGTTTTTGTGTTTACAATTTAGGAGGATTGGCTTTGGCGTTTTTTTTGTGTGAATCAGTCAAAATGGTGGCGGTTCCAGTAAATACTTCTAAGCAAACTGTCTAATTGTGGTAAAACTGTTAAAATACACAATGAGAGTTCCCAGAAATGATTAAGAACGTGTAATAAACATCTCAAGTACACGTAAATAGATTCTTACTACATTTACTGTCGAATTCAATCACGGAGGTTTCCAGTGGAAAGGTGTGAAATGACGAAAATACTGGTAATGTTTACAAGTCCGGGTACTTCTGGTGGCGTTTTCACGGGACTGTGCTTTCAAATATTAAGAGTTCATGTTTACAGAGCTCAGAATTGGTGTCTAAAGCCTTTGAATCACGAGAATAGTTTTTGTGTTTACAATTTAGGAGGATTGGCTTTGGCGTTTTTTTTGTGTGAATCAGTCAAAATGGTGGCGGTTCCAGTAAATACTTCTAAGCAAACTGTCTAATTGTGGTAAAACTGTTAAAATACACAATGAGAGTTCCCAGAAATGATTAAGAACGTGTAATAAACCCCTCAAGTACACGTAAATAGATTCTTACTACATTTACTGTCGAATTCAACACGGAGGTTTCCAGTGGAAAGCTGTGAAATGACGAAAATACTGGTAATGTTTACAAGTCCGGGTACTTCTGGTGGCGTTTTCACGGGACTGTGCTTTCAAATATTAAGAGTTCATGTTTACAGAGCTAAGAATTGGTGTCTAAAGCCTTTGAATCACGAGAATAGTTTTTGTGTTTACAATTTAGGAGGATTGGCTTTGGCGTTTTTTTTGTGTGAATCAGTCAAAATGGTGGCGGTTCCAGTAAATACTTCTAAGCAAACTGTCTAATTGTGGTAAAACTGTTAAAATACACAATGAGAGTTCCCAGAAATGATTAAGAACGTGTAATAAACATCTCAAGTACACGTAAATAGATTCTTACTACATTTACTGTCGAATTCAACACGGAGGTTTCCAGTGGAAAGCTGTGAAATGACGAAAATACTGGTAATGTTTACAAGTACGGGTACTTCTGGTGGCGTTTTCACGGGACTGTGCTTTCAAATATTAAGAGTTCATGTTTACAGAGCTAAGAATTGGTGTCTAAAGCCTTTGAATCACGAGAATAGTTTTTGTGTTTACAATTTAGGAGGATTGGCTTTGGCGTTTTTTTTGTGTGAATCAGTTAAAATGGTGGCGGTTCCAGTAAATACTTCTAAGCAAACTGTCTAATTGTGGTAAAACTGTTAAAATACACAATGAGAGTTCCCAGAAATGATTAAGAACGTGTAATAAACATCTCAAGTACACGTAAATAGATTCTTACTACATTTACTGTCGAATTAAACACGGAGGTTTCCAGTGGAAAGCTGTGAAATGACGAAAATACTGGTAATGTTTACAAGTCCGGGTACTTCTGGTGGCGTTTTCACGGGACTGTGCTTTCAAATATTAAGAGTTCATGTTTACAGAGCTAAGAATTGGTGTCTAAAGCCTTTGAATCACGAGAATAGTTTTTGTGTTTACAATTTAGGAGGATTGGCTTTGGCGTTTTTTTTGTGTGAATCAGTCAAAATGGTGGCGGTTCCAGTAAATACTTCTAAGCAAACTGTCTAATTGTGGTAAAACTGTTAAAATACACAATGAGAGTTCCCAGAAATGATTAAGAACGTGTAATAAACATCTCAAGTACACGTAAATAGATTCTTACTACATTTACTGTCGAATTCAACACGGAGGTTTCCAGTGGAAAGCTGTGAAATGACGAAAATACTGGTAATGTTTACAAGTCCGGGTACTTCTGGTGGCGTTTTCACGGGACTGTGCTTTCAAATATTAAGAGTTCATGTTTACAGAGCTAAGAATTGGTGTCTAAAGCCTTTGAATCACGAGAATAGTTTTTGTGTTTACAATTTAGGAGGATTGGCTTTGGCGTTTTTTTTGTGTGAATCAGTCAAAATGGTGGCGGTTCCAGTAAATACTTCTAAGCAAACTGTCTAATTGTGGTAAAACTGTTAAAATACACAATGAGAGTTCCCAGAAATGATTAAGAACGTGTAATAAACATCTCAAGTACACGTAAATAGATTCTTACTACATTTACTGTCGAATTCAACACGGAGGTTTCCAGTGGAAAGCTGTGAAATGATGAAAATACAGGTAATGTTTACAAGTACGGGTACTTCTGGTGGCGTTTTCACGGGACTGTGCTTTCAAATATTAAGAGTTCATGTTTACAGAGCTAAGAATTGGTGTCTAAAGCCTTTGAATCACGAGAATAGTTTTTGTGTTTACAATTTAGGAGGATTGGCTTTGGCGTTTTTTTTGTGTGAATCAGTTAAAATGGTGGCGGTTCCAGTAAATACTTCTAAGCAAACTGTCTAATTGTGGTAAAACTGTTAAAATACACAATGAGAGTTCCCAGAAATGATTAAGAACGTGTAATAAACATCTCAAGTACACGTAAATAGATTCTTACTACATTTACTGTCGAATTAAACACGGAGGTTTCCAGTGGAAAGCTGTGAAATGACGAAAATACTGGTAATGTTTACAAGTACGGGTACTTCTGGTGGCGTTTTCACGGGACTGTGCTTTCAAATATTAAGAGTTCATGTTTACAGAGCTAAGAATTGGTGTCTAAAGCCTTTGAATCACGAGAATAGTTTTTGTGTTTACAATTTAGGAGGATTGGCTTTGGCGTTTTTTTTGTGTGAATCAGTTAAAATGGTGGCGGTTCCAGTAAATACTTCTAAGCAAACTGTCTAATTGTGGTAAAACTGTTAAAATACACAATGAGAGTTCCCAGAAATGATTAAGAACGTGTAATAAACATCTCAAGTACACGTAAATAGATTCTTACTACATTTACTGTCGAATTAAACACGGAGGTTTCCAGTGGAAAGCTGTGAAATGACGAAAATACTGGTAATGTTTACAAGTACGGGTACTTCTGGTGGCGTTTTCACGGGACTGTGCTTTCAAATATTAAAAGTTCATGTTTACAGAGCTAAGAATTGGTGTCTAAAGCCTTTGAATCACGAGAATAGTTTTTGTGTTTACAATTTAGGAGGATTGGCTTTGGCGTTTTTTTTGTGTGAATCAGTCAAAATGGTGGCGGTTCCAGTAAATACTTCTAAGCAAACTGTCTAATTGTGGTAAAACTGTTAAAATACACAATGAGAGTTCCCAGAAATGATTAAGAACGTGTAATAAACATCTCAAGTACACGTAAATAGATTCTTACTACATTTACTGTCGAATTCAACACGGAGGTTTCCAGTGGAAAGCTGTGAAATGACGAAAATACTGGTAATGTTTACAAGTACGGGTACTTCTGGTGGCGTTTTCACGGGACTGTGCTTTCAAATATTAAGAGTTCATGTTTACAGAGCTCAGAATTGGTGTCTAAAGCCTTTGAATCACGAGAATAGTTTTTGTGTTTACAATTTAGGAGGATTGGCTTTGGCGTTTTTTTTGTGTGAATCAGTCAAAATGGTGGCGGTTCCAGTAAATACTTCTAAGCAAACTGTCTAATTGTGGTAAAACTGTTAAAATACACAATGAGAGTTCCCAGAAATGATTAAGAACGTGTAATAAACATCTCAAGTACACGTAAATAGATTCTTACTACATTTACTGTCGAATTCAACACGGAGGTTTCCAGTGGAAAGCTGTGAAATGACGAAAATACTGGTAATGTTTACAAGTACGGGTACTTCTGGTGGCGTTTTCACGGGACTGTGCTTTCAAATATTAAGAGTTCATGTTTACAGAGCTCAGAATTGGTGTCTAAAGCCTTTGAATAACGAGAATAGTTTTTGTGTTTACAATTTAGGAGGATTGGCTTTGGCGTTTTTTTTGTGTGAATCAGTTAAAATGGTGGCGGTTCCAGTAAATACTTCTAAGCAAACTGTCTAATTGTGGTAAAACTGTTAAAATACACAATGAGAGTTCCCAGAAATGATTAAGAACGTGTAATAAACATCTCAAGTACACGTAAATAGATTCTTACTACATTTACTGTCGAATTCAATCACGGAGGTTTCCAGTGGAAAGGTGTGAAATGACGAAAATACTGGTAATGTTTACAAGTCCGGGTACTTCTGGTGGCGTTTTCACGGGACTGTGCTTTCAAATATTAAGAGTTCATGTTTACAGAGCTCAGAATTGGTGTCTAAAGCCTTTGAATCACGAGAATAGTTTTTGTGTTTACAATTTAGGAGGATTGGCTTTGGCGTTTTTTTTGTGTGAATCAGTCAAAATGGTGGCGGTTCCAGTAAATACTTCTAAGCAAACTGTCTAATTGTGGTAAAACTGTTAAAATACACAATGAGAGTTCCCAGAAATGATTAAGAACGTGTAATAAACCCCTCAAGTACACGTAAATAGATTCTTACTACATTTACTGTCGAATTCAACACGGAGGTTTCCAGTGGAAAGCTGTGAAATGACGAAAATACTGGTAATGTTTACAAGTCCGGGTACTTCTGGTGGCGTTTTCACGGGACTGTGCTTTCAAATATTAAGAGTTCATGTTTACAGAGCTCAGAATTGGTGTCTAAAGCCTTTGAATCACGAGAATAGTTTTTGTGTTTACAATTTAGGAGGATTGGCTTTGGCGTTTTTTTTGTGTGAATCAGTCAAAATGGTGGCGGTTCCAGTAAATACTTCTAAGCAAACTGTCTAATTGTGGTAAAACTGTTAAAATACACAATGAGAGTTCCCAGAAATGATTAAGAACGTGTAATAAACATCTCAAGTACACGTAAATAGATTCTTACTACATTTACTGTCGAATTCAACACGGAGGTTTCCAGTGGAAAGCTGTGAAATGACGAAAATACTGGTAATGTTTACAAGTACGGGTACTTCTGGTGGCGTTTTCACGGGACTGTGCTTTCAAATATTAAGAGTTCATGTTTACAGAGCTAAGAATTGGTGTCTAAAGCCTTTGAATCACGAGAATAGTTTTTGTGTTTACAATTTAGGAGGATTGGCTTTGGCGTTTTTTTTGTGTGAATCAGTCAAAATGGTGGCGGTTCCAGTAAATACTTCTAAGCAAACTGTCTAATTGTGGTAAAACTGTTAAAATACACAATGAGAGTTCCCAGAAATGATTAAGAACGTGTAATAAACATCTCAAGTACACGTAAATAGATTCTTACTACATTTACTGTCGAATTCAACACGGAGGTTTCCAGTGGAAAGCTGTGAAATGACGAAAATACTGGTAATGTTTACAAGTACGGGTACTTCTGGTGGCGTTTTCACGGGACTGTGCTTTCAAATATTAAGAGTTCATGTTTACAGAGCTCAGAATTGGTGTCTAAAGCCTTTGAATCACGAGAATAGTTTTTGTGTTTACAATTTAGGAGGATTGGCTTTGGCGTTTTTTTTGTGTGAATCAGTTAAAATGGTGGCGGTTCCAGTAAATACTTCTAAGCAAACTGTCTAATTGTGGTAAAACTGTTAAAATACACAATGAGAGTTCCCAGAAATGATTAAGAACGTGTAATAAACATCTCAAGTACACGTAAATAGATTCTTACTACATTTACTGTCGAATTCAATCACGGAGGTTTCCAGTGGAAAGGTGTGAAATGACGAAAATACTGGTAATGTTTACAAGTCCGGGTACTTCTGGTGGCGTTTTCACGGGACTGTGCTTTCAAATATTAAGAGTTCATGTTTACAGAGCTCAGAATTGGTGTCTAAAGCCTTTGAATCACGAGAATAGTTTTTGTGTTTACAATTTAGGAGGATTGGCTTTGGCGTTTTTTTTGTGTGAATCAGTCAAAATGGTGGCGGTTCCAGTAAATACTTCTAAGCAAACTGTCTAATTGTGGTAAAACTGTTAAAATACACAATGAGAGTTCCCAGAAATGATTAAGAACATGTAATAAACCCCTCAAGTACACGTAAATAGATTCTTACTACATTTACTGTCGAATTCAACACGGAGGTTTCCAGTGGAAAGCTGTGAAATGACGAAAATACTGGTAATGTTTACAAGTACGGGTACTTCTGGTGGCGTTTTCACGGGACTGTGCTTTCAAATATTAAGAGTTCATGTTTACAGAGCTCAGAATTGGTGTCTAAAGCCTTTGAATCACGAGAATAGTTTTTGTGTTTACAATTTAGGAGGATTGGCTTTGGCGTTTTTTTTGTGTGAATCAGTCAAAATGGTGGCGGTTCCAGTAAATACTTCTAAGCAAACTGTCTAATTGTGGTAAAACTGTTAAAATACACAATGAGAGTTCCCAGAAATGATTAAGAACGTGTAATAAACATCTCAAGTACACGTAAATAGATTCTTACTACATTTACTGTCGAATTCAACACGGAGGTTTCCAGTGGAAAGCTGTGAAATGACGAAAATACTGGTAATGTTTACAAGTACGGGTACTTCTGGTGGCGTTTTCACGGGACTGTGCTTTCAAATATTAAGAGTTCATGTTTACAGAGCTAAGAATTGGTGTCTAAAGCCTTTGAATCACGAGAATAGTTTTTGTGTTTACAATTTAGGAGGATTGGCTTTGGCGTTTTTTTTGTGTGAATCAGTCAAAATGGTGGCGGTTCCAGTAAATACTTCTAAGCAAACTGTCTAATTGTGGTAAAACTGTTAAAATACACAATGAGAGTTCCCAGAAATGATTAATAACGTGTAATAAACATCTCAAGTACACGTAAATAGATTCTTACTACATTTACTGTCGAATTCAACACGGAGGTTTCCAGTGGAAAGCTGTGAAATGACGAAAATACTGGTAATGTTTACAAGTCCGGGTACTTCTGGTGGCGTTTTCACGGGACTGTGCTTTCAAATATTAAGAGTTCATGTTTACAGAGCTCAGAATTGGTGTCTAAAGCCTTTGAATCACGAGAATAGTTTTTGTGTTTACAATTTAGGAGGATTGGCTTTGGCGTTTTTTTTGTGTGAATCAGTCAAAATGGTGGCGGTTCCAGTAAATACTTCTAAGCAAACTGTCTAATTGTGGTAAAACTGTTAAAATACACAATGAGAGTTCCCAGAAATGATTAAGAACGTGTAATAAACATCTCAAGTACACGTAAATAGATTCTTACTACATTTACTGTCGAATTCAACACGGAGGTTTCCAGTGGAAAGCTGTGAAATGACGAAAATACTGGTAATGTTTACAAGTCCGGGTACTTCTGGTGGCGTTTTCACGGGACTGTGCTTTCAAATATTAAGAGTTCATGTTTACAGAGCTAAGAATTGGTGTCTAAAGCCTTTGAATCACGAGAATAGTTTTTGTGTTTACAATTTAGGAGGATTGGCTTTGGCGTTTTTTTTGTGTGAATCAGTCAAAATGGTGGCGGTTCCAGTAAATACTTCTAAGCAAACTGTCTAATTGTGGTAAAACTGTTAAAATACACAATGAGAGTTCCCATAAATGATTAAGAACGTGTAATAAACATCTCAAGTACACGTAAATAGATTCTTACTACATTTACTGTCGAATTCAACACGGAGGTTTCCAGTGGAAAGCTGTGAAATGACGAAAATACTGGTAATGTTTACAAGTACGGGTACTTCTGGTGGCGTTTTCACGGGACTGTGCTTTCAAATATTTAGAGTTCATGTTTACAGAGCTCAGAATTGGTGTCTAAAGCCTTTGAATCACGAGAAATTTTTTGTGTTTACAATTTAGGAGGATTGGCTTTGGCGTTTTTTTTGTGTGAATCAGTCAAAATGGTGGCGGTTCCAGTAAATACTTCTAAGCAAACTGTCTAATTGTGGTAAAACTGTTAAAATACACAATGAGAGTTCCCAGAAATGATTAAGAACGTGTAATAAACATCTCAAGTACACGTAAATAGATTCTTACTACATTTACTGTCGAATTCAACACGGAGGTTTCCAGTGGAAAGCTGTGAAATGACGAAAATACTGGTAATGTTTACAAGTCCGGGTACTTCTGGTGGCGTTTTCACGGGACTGTGCTTTCAAATATTAAGAGTTCATGTTTACAGAGCTAAGAATTGGTGTCTAAAGCCTTTGAATCACGAGAATAGTTTTTGTGTTTACAATTTAGGAGGATTGGCTTTGGCGTTTTTTTTGTGTGAATCAGTCAAAATGGTGGCGGTTCCAGTAAATACTTCTAAGCAAACTGTCTAATTGTGGTAAAACTGTTAAAATACACAATGAGAGTTCCCAGAAATGATTAAGAACGTGTAATAAACCCCTCAAGTACACGTAAATAGATTCTTACTACATTTACTGTCGAATTCAACACGGAGGTTTCCAGTGGAAAGCTGTGAAATGACGAAAATACTGGTAATGTTTACAAGTACGGGTACTTCTGGTGGCGTTTTCACGGGACTGTGCTTTCAAATATTAAGAGTTCATGTTTACAGAGCTAAGAATTGGTGTCTAAAGCCTTTGAATCACGAGAATAGTTTTTGTGTTTACAATTTAGGAGGATTGGCTTTGGCGTTTTTTTTGTGTGAATCAGTCAAAATGGTGGCGGTTCCAGTAAATACTTCTAAGCAAACTGTCTAATTGTGGTAAAACTGTTAAAATACACAATGAGAGTTCCCAGAAATGATTAAGAACGTGTAATAAACATCTCAAGTACACGTAAATAGATTCTTACTACATTTACTGTCGAATTCAACACGGAGGTTTCCAGTGGAAAGCTGTGAAATGACGAAAATACTGGTAATGTTTACAAGTCCGGGTACTTCTGGTGGCGTTTTCACGGGACTGTGCTTTCAAATATTAAGAGTTCATGTTTACAGAGCTAAGAATTGGTGTCTAAAGCCTTTGAATCACGAGAATAGTTTTTGTGTTTACAATTTAGGAGGATTGGCTTTGGCGTTTTTTTTGTGTGAATCAGTCAAAATGGTGGCGGTTCCAGTAAATACTTCTAAGCAAACTGTCTAATTGTGGTAAAACTGTTAAAATACACAATGAGAGTTCCCAGAAATGATTAAGAACGTGTAATAAACCCCTCAAGTACACGTAAATAGATTCTTACTACATTTACTGTCGAATTCAACACGGAGGTTTCCAGTGGAAAGCTGTGAAATGACGAAAATACTGGTAATGTTTACAAGTACGGGTACTTCTGGTGGCGTTTTCACGGGACTGTGCTTTCAAATATTAAGAGTTCATGTTTACAGAGCTAAGAATTGGTGTCTAAAGCCTTTGAATCACGAGAATAGTTTTTGTGTTTACAATTTAGGAGGATTGGCTTTGGCGTTTTTTTTGTGTGAATCAGTCAAAATGGTGGCGGTTCCAGTAAATACTTCTAAGCAAACTGTCTAATTGTGGTAAAACTGTTAAAATACACAATGAGAGTTCCCAGAAATGATTAAGAACGTGTAATAAACATCTCAAGTACACGTAAATAGATTCTTACTACATTTACTGTCGAATTCAATCACGGAGGTTTCCAGTGGAAAGGTGTGAAATGACGAAAATACTGGTAATGTTTACAAGTCCGGGTACTTCTGGTGGCGTTTTCACGGGACTGTGCTTTCAAATATTAAGAGTTCATGTTTACAGAGCTCAGAATTGGTGTCTAAAGCCTTTGAATCACGAGAATAGTTTTTGTGTTTACAATTTAGGAGGATTGGCTTTGGCGTTTTTTTTGTGTGAATCAGTCAAAATGGTGGCGGTTCCAGTAAATACTTCTAAGCAAACTGTCTAATTGTGGTAAAACTGTTAAAATACACAATGAGAGTTCCCAGAAATGATTAAGAACGTGTAATAAACATCTCAAGTACACGTAAATAGATTCTTACTACATTTACTGTCGAATTCAACACGGAGGTTTCCAGTGGAAAGCTGTGAAATGACGAAAATACTGGTAATGTTTACAAGTCCGGGTACTTCTGGTGGCGTTTTCACGGGACTGTGCTTTCAAATATTAAGAGTTCATGTTTACAGAGCTCAGAATTGGTGTCTAAAGCCTTTGAATCACGAGAATAGTTTTTGTGTTTACAATTTAGGAGGATTGGCTTTGGCGTTTTTTTTGTGTGAATCAGTCAAAATGGTGGCGGTTCCAGTAAATACTTCTAAGCAAACTGTCTAATTGTGGTAAAACTGTTAAAATACACAATGAGAGTTCCCAGAAATGATTAAGAACGTGTAATAAACATCTCAAGTACACGTAAATAGATTCTTACTACATTTACTGTCGAATTCAACACGGAGGTTTCCAGTGGAAAGCTGTGAAATGACGAAAATACTGGTAATGTTTACAAGTACGGGTACTTCTGGTGGCGTTTTCACGGGACTGTGCTTTCAAATATTAAGAGTTCATGTTTACAGAGCTAAGAATTGGTGTCTAAAGCCTTTGAATCACGAGAATAGTTTTTGTGTTTACAATTTAGGAGGATTGGCTTTGGCATTTTTTTTGTGTGAATCAGTCAAAATGGTGGCGGTTCCAGTAAATACTTCTAAGCAAACTGTCTAATTGTGGTAAAACTGTTAAAATACACAATGAGAGTTCCCAGAAATGATTAAGAACGTGTAATAAACATCTCAAGTACACGTAAATAGATTCTTACTACATTTACTGTCGAATTCAACACGGAGGTTTCCAGTGGAAAGCTGTGAAATGACGAAAATACTGGTAATGTTTACAAGTACGGGTACTTCTGGTGGCGTTTTCACGGGACTGTGCTTTCAAATATTAAGAGTTCATGTTTACAGAGCTCAGAATTGGTGTCTAAAGCCTTTGAATCACGAGAATAGTTTTTGAGTTTACAATTTAGGAGGATTGGCTTTGGCGTTTTTTTTGTGTGAATCAGTTAAAATGGTGGCGGTTCCAGTAAATACTTCTAAGCAAACTGTCTAATTGTGGTAAAACTGTTAAAATACACAATGAGAGTTCCCAGAAATGATTAAGAACGTGTAATAAACATCTCAAGTACACGTAAATAGATTCTTACTACATTTACTGTCGAATTCAACACGGAGGTTTCCAGTGGAAAGCTGTGAAATGACGAAAATACTGGTAATGTTTACAAGTCCGGGTACTTCTGGTGGCGTTTTCACGGGACTGTGCTTTCAAATATTAAGAGTTCATGTTTACAGAGCTCAGAATTGGTGTCTAAAGCCTTTGAATCACGAGAATAGTTTTTGTGTTTACAATTTAGGAGGATTGGCTTTGGCGTTTTTTTTGTGTGAATCAGTCAAAATGGTGGCGGTTCCAGTAAATACTTCTAAGCAAACTGTCTAATTGTGGTAAAACTGTTAAAATACACAATGAGAGTTCCCAGAAATGATTAAGAACATGTAATAAACCCCTCAAGTACAAGTAAATAGATTCTTACTACATTTACTGTCGAATTCAACACGGAGGTTTCCAGTGGAAAGCTGTGAAATGACGAAAATCCTGGTAATGTTTACAAGTACGGGTACTTCTGGTGGCGTTTTCACGGGACTGTGCTTTCAAATATTAAGAGTTCATGTTTACAGAGCTCAGAATTGGTGTCTAAAGCCTTTGAATCACGAGAATAGTTTTTGTGTTTACAATTTAGGAGGATTGGCTTTGGCGTTTTTTTTGTGTGAATCAGTCAAAATGGTGGCGGTTCCAGTAAATACTTCTAAGCAAACTGTCTAATTGTGGTAAAACTGTTAAAATACACAATGAGAGTTCCCAGAAATGATTAAGAACGTGTAATAAACATCTCAAGTACACGTAAATAGATTCTTACTACATTTACTGTCGAATTCAACACGGAGGTTTCCAGTGGAAAGCTGTGAAATGACGAAAATACTGGTAATGTTTACAAGTACGGGTACTTCTGGTGGCGTTTTCACGGGACTGTGCTTTCAAATATTAAGAGTTCATGTTTACAGAGCTAAGAATTGGTGTCTAAAGCCTTTGAATCACGAGAATAGTTTTTGTGTTTACAATTTAGGAGGATTGGCTTTGGCGTTTTTTTTGTGTGAATCAGTCAAAATGGTGGCGGTTCCAGTAAATACTTCTAAGCAAACTGTCTAATTGTGGTAAAACTGTTAAAATACACAATGAGAGTTCCCAGAAATGATTAAGAACGTGTAATAAACATCTCAAGTACACGTAAATAGATTCTTACTACATTTACTGTCGAATTCAACACGGAGGTTTCCAGTGGAAAGCTGTGAAATGACGAAAATACTGGTAATGTTTACAAGTACGGGTACTTCTGGTGGCGTTTTCACGGGACTGTGCTTTCAAATATTAAGAGTTCATGTTTACAGAGCTCAGAATTGGTGTCTAAAGCCTTTGAATCACGAGAATAGTTTTTGTGTTTACAATTTAGGAGGATTGGCTTTGGCGTTTTTTTTGTGTGAATCAGTCAAAATGGTGGCGGTTCCAGTAAATACTTCTAAGCAAACTGTCTAATTGTGGTAAAACTGTTAAAATACACAATGAGAGTTCCCAGAAATGATTAAGAACGTGTAATAAACATCTCAAGTACACGTAAATAGATTCTTACTACATTTACTGTCGAATTCAACACGGAGGTTTCCAGTGGAAAGCTGTGAAATGACGAAAATACTGGTAATGTTTACAAGTCCGGGTACTTCTGGTGGCGTTTTCACGGGACTGTGCTTTCAAATATTAAGAGTTCATGTTTACAGAGCTAAGAATTGGTGTCTAAAGCCTTTGAATCACGAGAATAGTTTTTGTGTTTACAATTTAGGAGGATTGGCTTTGGCGTTTTTTTTGTGTGAATCAGTCAAAATGGTGGCGGTTCCAGTAAATACTTCTAAGCAAACTGTCTAATTGTGGTAAAACTGTTAAAATACACAATGAGAGTTCCCAGAAATGATTAAGAACATGTAATAAACATCTCAAGTACACGTAAATAGATTCTTACTACATTTACTGTCGAATTCAACACGGAGGTTTCCAGTGGAAAGCTGTGAAATGATGAAAATACTGGTAATGTTTACAAGTACGGGTACTTCTGGTGGCGATTTCACGGGACTGTGCTTTCAAATATTAAGAGTTCATGTTTACAGAGCTAAGAATTGGTGTCTAAAGCCTTTGAATCACGAGAATAGTTTTTGTGTTTACAATTTAGGAGGATTGGCTTTGGCGTTTTTTTTGTGTGAATCAGTTAAAATGGTGGCGGTTCCAGTAAATACTTCTAAGCAAACTGTCTAATTGTGGTAAAACTGTTAAAATACACAATGAGAGTTCCCAGAAATGATTAAGAACGTGTAATAAACATCTCAAGTACACGTAAATAGATTCTTACTACATTTACTGTCGAATTCAATCACGGAGGTTTCCAGTGGAAAGGTGTGAAATGACGAAAATACTGGTAATGTTTACAAGTCCGGGTACTTCTGGTGGCGTTTTCACGGGACTGTGCTTTCAAATATTAAGAGTTCATGTTTACAGAGCTCAGAATTGGTGTCTAAAGCCTTTGAATCACGAGAATAGTTTTTGTGTTTACAATTTAGGAGGATTGGCTTTGGCGTTTTTTTTGTGTGAATCAGTCAAAATGGTGGCGGTTCCAGTAAATACTTCTAAGCAAACTGTCTAATTGTGGTAAAACTGTTAAAATACACAATGAGAGTTCCCAGAAATGATTAAGAACGTGTAATAAACCCCTCAAGTACACGTAAATAGATTCTTACTACATTTACTGTCGAATTCAACACGGAGGTTTCCAGTGGAAAGCTGTGAAATGACGAAAATACTGGTAATGTTTACAAGTACGGGTACTTCTGGTGGCGTTTTCACGGGACTGTGCTTTCAAATATTAAGAGTTCATGTTTACAGAGCTCAGAATTGGTGTCTAAAGCCTTTGAATCACGAGAATAGTTTTTGTGTTTACAATTTAGGAGGATTGGCTTTGGCGTTTTTTTTGTGTGAATCAGTCAAAATGGTGGCGGTTCCAGTAAATACTTCTAAGCAAACTGTCTAATTGTGGTAAAACTGTTAAAATACACAATGAGAGTTCCCAGAAATGATTAAGAACGTGTAATAAACATCTCAAGTACACGTAAATAGATTCTTACTACATTTACTGTCGAATTCAACACGGAGGTTTCCAGTGGAAAGCTGTGAAATGACGAAAATACTGGTAATGTTTACAAGTCCGGGTACTACTGGTGGCGTTTTCACGGGACTGTGCTTTCAAATATTAAGAGTTCATGTTTACAGAGCTAAGAATTGGTGTCTAAAGCCTTTGAATCACGAGAATAGTTTTTGTGTTTACAATTTAGGAGGATTGGCTTTGGCGTTTTTTTTGTGTGAATCAGTCAAAATGGTGGCGGTTCCAGTAAATACTTCTAAGCAAACTGTCTAATTGTGGTAAAACTGTTAAAATACACAATGAGAGTTCCCAGAAATGATTAAGAACATGTAATAAACATCTCAAGTACACGTAAATAGATTCTTACTACATTTACTGTCGAATTCAACACGGAGGTTTCCAGTGGAAAGCTGTGAAATGATGAAAATACTGGTAATGTTTACAAGTACGGGTACTTCTGGTGGCGATTTCACGGGACTGTGCTTTCAAATATTAAGAGTTCATGTTTACAGAGCTAAGAATTGGTGTCTAAAGCCTTTGAATCACGAGAATAGTTTTTGTGTTTACAATTTAGGAGGATTGGCTTTGGCGTTTTTTTTGTGTGAATCAGTTAAAATGGTGGCGGTTCCAGTAAATACTTCTAAGCAAACTGTCTAATTGTGGTAAAACTGTTAAAATACACAATGAGAGTTCCCAGAAATGATTAAGAACGTGTAATAAACATCTCAAGTACACGTAAATAGATTCTTACTACATTTACTGTCGAATTCAATCACGGAGGTTTCCAGTGGAAAGGTGTGAAATGATGAAAATACTGGTAATGTTTACAAGTCCGGGTACTTCTGGTGGCGTTTTCACGGGACTGTGCTTTCAAATATTAAGAGTTCATGTTTACAGAGCTCAGAATTGGTGTCTAAAGCCTTTGAATCACGAGAATAGTTTTTGTGTTTACAATTTAGGAGGATTGGCTTTGGCGTTTTTTTTGTGTGAATCAGTCAAAATGGTGGCGGTTCCAGTAAATACTTCTAAGCAAACTGTCTAATTGTGGTAAAACTGTTAAAATACACAATGAGAGTTCCCAGAAATGATTAAGAACGTGTAATAAACCCCTCAAGTACACGTAAATAGATTCTTACTACATTTACTGTCGAATTCAACACGGAGGTTTCCAGTGGAAAGCTGTGAAATGACGAAAATACTGGTAATGTTTACAAGTACGGGTACTTCTGGTGGCGTTTTCACGGGACTGTGCTTTCAAATATTAAGAGTTCATGTTTACAGAGCTCAGAATTGGTGTCTAAAGCCTTTGAATCACGAGAATAGTTTTTGTGTTTACAATTTAGGAGGATTGGCTTTGGCGTTTTTTTTGTGTGAATCAGTCAAAATGGTGGCGGTTCCAGTAAATACTTCTAAGCAAACTGTCTAATTGTGGTAAAACTGTTAAAATACACAATGAGAGTTCCCAGAAATGATTAAGAACGTGTAATAAACATCTCAAGTACACGTAAATAGATTCTTACTACATTTACTGTCGAATTCAACACGGAGGTTTCCAGTGGAAAGCTGTGAAATGACGAAAATACTGGTAATGTTTACAAGTACGGGTACTTCTGGTGGCGTTTTCACGGGACTGTGCTTTCAAATATTAAGAGTTCATGTTTACAGAGCTCAGAATTGGTGTCTAAAGCCTTTAAATCACGAGAATAGTTTTTGTGTTTACAATTTAGGAGGATTGGCTTTGGCGTTTTTTTTGTGTGAATCAGTCAAAATGGTGGCGGTTCCAGTAAATACTTCTAAGCAAACTGTCTAATTGTGGTAAAACTGTTAAAATACACAATGAGAGTTCCCAGAAATGATTAAGAACGTGTAATAAACATCTCAAGTACACGTAAATAGATTCTTACTACATTTACTGTCGAATTCAACACGGAGGTTTCCAGTGGAAAGCTGTGAAATGACGAAAATACTGGTAATGTTTACAAGTACGGGTACTTCTGGTGGCGTTTTCACGGGACTGTGCTTTCAAATATTAAGAGTTCATGTTTACAGAGCTCAGAATTGGTGTCTAAAGCCTTTGAATCACGAGAATAGTTTTTGAGTTTACAATTTAGGAGGATTGGCTTTGGCGTTTTTTTTGTGTGAATCAGTTAAAATGGTGGCGGTTCCAGTAAATACTTCTAAGCAAACTGTCTAATTGTGGTAAAACTGTTAAAATACACAATGAGAGTTCCCAGAAATGATTAAGAACGTGTAATAAACATCTCAAGTACACGTAAATAGATTCTTACTACATTTACTGTCGAATTCAACACGGAGGTTTCCAGTGGAAAGCTGTGAAATGACGAAAATACTGGTAATGTTTACAAGTCCGGGTACTTCTGGTGGCGTTTTCACGGGACTGTGCTTTCAAATATTAAGAGTTCATGTTTACAGAGCTCAGAATTGGTGTCTAAAGCCTTTGAATCACGAGAATAGTTTTTGTGTTTACAATTTAGGAGGATTGGCTTTGGCGTTTTTTTTGTGTGAATCAGTCAAAATGGTGGCGGTTCCAGTAAATACTTCTAAGCAAACTGTCTAATTGTGGTAAAACTGTTAAAATACACAATGAGAGTTCCCAGAAATGATTAAGAACATGTAATAAACCCCTCAAGTACAAGTAAATAGATTCTTACTACATTTACTGTCGAATTCAACACGGAGGTTTCCAGTGGAAAGCTGTGAAATGACGAAAATCCTGGTAATGTTTACAAGTACGGGTACTTCTGGTGGCGTTTTCACGGGACTGTGCTTTCAAATATTAAGAGTTCATGTTTACAGAGCTCAGAATTGGTGTCTAAAGCCTTTGAATCACGAGAATAGTTTTTGTGTTTACAATTTAGGAGGATTGGCTTTGGCGTTTTTTTTGTGTGAATCAGTCAAAATGGTGGCGGTTCCAGTAAATACTTCTAAGCAAACTGTCTAATTGTGGTAAAACTGTTAAAATACACAATGAGAGTTCCCAGAAATGATTAAGAACGTGTAATAAACATCTCAAGTACACGTAAATAGATTCTTACTACATTTACTGTCGAATTCAACACGGAGGTTTCCAGTGGAAAGCTGTGAAATGACGAAAATACTGGTAATGTTTACAAGTACGGGTACTTCTGGTGGCGTTTTCACGGGACTGTGCTTTCAAATATTAAGAGTTCATGTTTACAGAGCTAAGAATTGGTGTCTAAAGCCTTTGAATCACGAGAATAGTTTTTGTGTTTACAATTTAGGAGGATTGGCTTTGGCGTTTTTTTTGTGTGAATCAGTCAAAATGGTGGCGGTTCCAGTAAATACTTCTAAGCAAACTGTCTAATTGTGGTAAAACTGTTAAAATACACAATGAGAGTTCCCAGAAATGATTAAGAACGTGTAATAAACATCTCAAGTACACGTAAATAGATTCTTACTACATTTACTGTCGAATTCAACACGGAGGTTTCCAGTGGAAAGCTGTGAAATGACGAAAATACTGGTAATGTTTACAAGTACGGGTACTTCTGGTGGCGTTTTCACGGGACTGTGCTTTCAAATATTAAGAGTTCATGTTTACAGAGCTCAGAATTGGTGTCTAAAGCCTTTGAATCACGAGAATAGTTTTTGTGTTTACAATTTAGGAGGATTGGCTTTGGCGTTTTTTTTGTGTGAATCAGTCAAAATGGTGGCGGTTCCAGTAAATACTTCTAAGCAAACTGTCTAATTGTGGTAAAACTGTTAAAATACACAATGAGAGTTCCCAGAAATGATTAAGAACGTGTAATAAACATCTCAAGTACACGTAAATAGATTCTTACTACATTTACTGTCGAATTCAACACGGAGGTTTCCAGTGGAAAGCTGTGAAATGACGAAAATACTGGTAATGTTTACAAGTCCGGGTACTTCTGGTGGCGTTTTCACGGGACTGTGCTTTCAAATATTAAGAGTTCATGTTTACAGAGCTAAGAATTGGTGTCTAAAGCCTTTGAATCACGAGAATAGTTTTTGTGTTTACAATTTAGGAGGATTGGCTTTGGCGTTTTTTTTGTGTGAATCAGTCAAAATGGTGGCGGTTCCAGTAAATACTTCTAAGCAAACTGTCTAATTGTGGTAAAACTGTTAAAATACACAATGAGAGTTCCCAGAAATGATTAAGAACATGTAATAAACATCTCAAGTACACGTAAATAGATTCTTACTACATTTACTGTCGAATTCAACACGGAGGTTTCCAGTGGAAAGCTGTGAAATGATGAAAATACTGGTAATGTTTACAAGTACGGGTACTTCTGGTGGCGATTTCACGGGACTGTGCTTTCAAATATTAAGAGTTCATGTTTACAGAGCTAAGAATTGGTGTCTAAAGCCTTTGAATCACGAGAATAGTTTTTGTGTTTACAATTTAGGAGGATTGGCTTTGGCGTTTTTTTTGTGTGAATCAGTTAAAATGGTGGCGGTTCCAGTAAATACTTCTAAGCAAACTGTCTAATTGTGGTAAAACTGTTAAAATACACAATGAGAGTTCCCAGAAATGATTAAGAACGTGTAATAAACATCTCAAGTACACGTAAATAGATTCTTACTACATTTACTGTCGAATTCAATCACGGAGGTTTCCAGTGGAAAGGTGTGAAATGACGAAAATACTGGTAATGTTTACAAGTCCGGGTACTTCTGGTGGCGTTTTCACGGGACTGTGCTTTCAAATATTAAGAGTTCATGTTTACAGAGCTCAGAATTGGTGTCTAAAGCCTTTGAATCACGAGAAATTTTTTGTGTTTACAATTTAGGAGGATTGGCTTTGGCGTTTTTTTTGTGTGAATCAGTCAAAATGGTGGCGGTTCCAGTAAATACTTCTAAGCAAACTGTCTAATTGTGGTAAAACTGTTAAAATACACAATGAGAGTTCCCAGAAATGATTAAGAACGTGTAATAAACCCCTCAAGTACACGTAAATAGATTCTTACTACATTTACTGTCGAATTCAACACGGAGGTTTCCAGTGGAAAGCTGTGAAATGACGAAAATACTGGTAATGTTTACAAGTACGGGTACTTCTGGTGGCGTTTTCACGGGACTGTGCTTTCAAATATTAAGAGTTCATGTTTACAGAGCTCAGAATTGGTGTCTAAAGCCTTTGAATCACGAGAATAGTTTTTGTGTTTACAATTTAGGAGGATTGGCTTTGGCGTTTTTTTTGTGTGAATCAGTCAAAATGGTGGCGGTTCCAGTAAATACTTCTAAGCAAACTGTCTAATTGTGGTAAAACTGTTAAAATACACAATGAGAGTTCCCAGAAATGATTAAGAACGTGTAATAAACATCTCAAGTACACGTAAATAGATTCTTACTACATTTACTGTCGAATTCAACACGGAGGTTTCCAGTGGAAAGCTGTGAAATGACGAAAATACTGGTAATGTTTACAAGTCCGGGTACTTCTGGTGGCGTTTTCACGGGACTGTGCTTTCAAATATTAAGAGTTCATGTTTACAGAGCTAAGAATTGGTGTCTAAAGCCTTTGAATCACGAGAATAGTTTTTGTGTTTACAATTTAGGAGGATTGGCTTTGGCGTTTTTTTTGTGTGAATCAGTCAAAATGGTGGCGGTTCCAGTAAATACTTCTAAGCAAACTGTCTAATTGTGGTAAAACTGTTAAAATACACAATGAGAGTTCCCAGAAATGATTAAGAACGTGTAATAAACATCTCAAGTACACGTAAATAGATTCTTACTACATTTACTGTCGAATTCAACACGGAGGTTTCCAGTGGAAAGCTGTGAAATGACGAAAATACTGGTAATGTTTACAAGTACGGGTACTTCTGGTGGCGTTTTCACGGGACTGTGCTTTCAAATATTAAGAGTTCATGTTTACAGAGCTCAGAATTGGTGTCTAAAGCCTTTAAATCACGAGAATAGTTTTTGTGTTTACAATTTAGGAGGATTGGCTTTGGCGTTTTTTTTGTGTGAATCAGTCAAAATGGTGGCGGTTCCAGTAAATACTTCTAAGCAAACTGTCTAATTGTGGTAAAACTGTTAAAATACACAATGAGAGTTCCCAGAAATGATTAAGAACGTGTAATAAACATCTCAAGTACACGTAAATAGATTCTTACTACATTTACTGTCGAATTCAACACGGAGGTTTCCAGTGGAAAGCTGTGAAATGACGAAAATACTGGTAATGTTTACAAGTCCGGGTACTTCTGGTGGCGTTTTCACGGGACTGTGCTTTCAAATATTAAGAGTTCATGTTTACAGAGCTAAGAATTGGTGTCTAAAGCCTTTGAATCACGAGAATAGTTTTTGTGTTTACAATTTAGGAGGATTGGCTTTGGCGTTTTTTTTGTGTGAATCAGTTAAAATGGTGGCGGTTCCAGTAAATACTTCTAAGCAAACTGTCTAATTGTGGTAAAACTGTTAAAATACACAATGAGAGTTCCCAGAAATGATTAAGAACGTGTAATAAACATCTCAAGTACACGTAAATAGATTCTTACTACATTTACTGTCGAATTCAATCACGGAGGTTTCCAGTGGAAAGCTGTGAAATGACAAAAATACTAGTAATGTTTACAAGTCCGGGTACTTCTGGTGGCGTTTTCACGGGACTGTGCTTTCAATTATTACGAGTTCATGTTTACAGAGCTCAGAATTGGTGTCTAAAGCCTTTGAATCACGAGAATAGTTTTTGTGTTTACAATTTAGGAGGATTGGCTTTGGCGTTTTTTTTGTGTGAATCAGTCAAAATGGTGGTGGTTCCAGTTAATACTTCTAAGCAAACTGTCTAATTGTGGTAAAACTGTTAAATTACACAATGAGAGTTCCCAGAAATGATTAAGAACGTGTAATAAACATCTCAAGTACACGTAAATAGATTCTTACTATATTTACTGTCGAATTCAACACGGAGGTTTCCAGTGGAAAGCTGTGAAATGACGAAAATACTGGTAATGTTTACAAGTACGGGTACTTCTGGTGGCGTTTTCACGGGACTGTGCTTTCAAATATTAAGAGTTCATGTTTACAGAGCTAAGAATTGGTGTCTAAAGCCTTTGAATCACGAGAATAGTTTTTGTGTTTACAATTTAGGAGGATTGGCTTTGGCGTTTTTTTTGTGTGAATCAGTCAAAATGGTGGCGGTTCCAGAAAATACTTCTAAGCAAACTGTCTAATTGTGGTAAAACTGTTAAAATACACAATGAGAGTTCCCAGAAATGATTAAGAACATGTAATAAACATCTCAAGTACACGTAAATAGATTCTTACTACATTTACTGTCGAAGTCAACACGGAGGTTTCCAGTGGAAAGCTGTGAAATGATGAAAATACTGGTAATGTTTACAAGTACGGGTACTTCTGGTGGCGATTTCACGGGACTGTGCTTTCAAATATTAAGAGTTCATGTTTACAGAGCTAAGAATTGGTGTCTAAAGCCTTTGAATCACGAGAATAGTTTTTGTGTTTACAATTTAGGAGGATTGGCTTTGGCGTTTTTTTTGTGTGAATCAGTTAAAATGGTGGCGGTTCCAGTAAATACTTCTAAGCAAACTGTCTAATTGTGGTAAAACTGTTAAAATACACAATGAGAGTTCCCAGAAATGATTAAGAACGTGTAATAAACATCTCAAGTACACGTAAATAGATTCTTACTACATTTACTGTCGAATTCAATCACGGAGGTTTCCAGTGGAAAGGTGTGAAATGACGAAAATACTGGTAATGTTTACAAGTCTGGGTACTTCTGGTGGCGTTTTCACGGGACTGTGCTTTCAAATATTAAGAGTTCATGTTTACAGAGCTCAGAATTGGTGTCTAAAGCCTTTGAATCACGAGAATAGTTTTTGTGTTTACAATTTAGGAGGATTGGCTTTGGCGTTTTTTTTGTGTGAATCAGTCAAAATGGTGGCGGTTCCAGTAAATACTTCTAAGCAAACTGTCTAATTGTGGTAAAACTGTTAAAATACACAATGAGAGTTCCCAGAAATGATTAAGAACGTGTAATAAACCCCTCAAGTACACGTAAATAGATTCTTACTACATTTACTGTCGAATTCAACACGGAGGTTTCCAGTGGAAAGCTGTGAAATGACGAAAATACTGGTAATGTTTACAAGTACGGGTACTTCTGGTGGCGTTTTCACGGGACTGTGCTTTCAAATATTAAGAGTTCATGTTTACAGAGCTCAGAATTGGTGTCTAAAGCCTTTGAATCACGAGAATAGTTTTTGTGTTTACAATTTAGGAGGATTGGCTTTGGCGTTTTTTTTGTGTGAATCAGTCAAAATGGTGGCGGTTCCAGTAAATACTTCTAAGCAAACTGTCTAATTGTGGTAAAACTGTTAAAATACACAATGAGAGTTCCCAGAAATGATTAAGAACGTGTAATAAACATCTCAAGTACACGTAAATAGATTCTTACTACATTTACTGTCGAATTCAACACGGAGGTTTCCAGTGGAAAGCTGTGAAATGACGAAAATACTGGTAATGTTTACAAGTCCGCGTACTTCTGGTGGCGTTTTCACGGGACTGTGCTTTCAAATATTAAGAGTTCATGTTTACAGAGCTAAGAATTGGTGTCTAAAGCCTTTGAATCACGAGAATAGTTTTTGTGTTTACAATTTAGGAGGATTGGCTTTGGCGTTTTTTTTGTGTGAATCAGTCAAAATGGTGGCGGTTCCAGTAAATACTTCTAAGCAAACTGTCTAATTGTGGTAAAACTGTTAAAATACACAATGAGAGTTCCCAGAAATGATTAAGAACGTGTAATAAACATCTCAAGTACACGTAAATAGATTCTTACTACATTTACTGTCGAATTCAACACGGAGGTTTCCAGTGGAAAGCTGTGAAATGACGAAAATACTGGTAATGTTTACAAGTCCGGGTACTTCTGGTGGCGTTTTCACGGGACTGTGCTTTCAAATATTAAGAGTTCATGTTTACAGAGCTAAGAATTGGTGTCTAAAGCCTTTGAATCACGAGAATAGTTTTTGTGTTTACAATTTAGGAGGATTGGCTTTGGCGTTTTTTTTGTGTGAATCAGTCAAAATGGTGGCGGTTCCAGTAAATACTTCTAAGCAAACTGTCTAATTGTGGTAAAACTGTTAAAATACACAATGAGAGTTCCCAGAAATGATTAAGAACGTGTAATAAACATCTCAAGTACACGTAAATAGATTCTTACTACATTTACTGTCGAATTCAACACGGAGGTTTCCAGTGGAAAGCTGTGAAATGACGAAAATACTGGTAATGTTTACAAGTCCGGGTACTTCTGGTGGCGTTTTCACGGGACTGTGCTTTCAAATATTAAGAGTTCATGTTTACAGAGCTAAGAATTGGTGTCTAAAGCCTTTGAATCACGAGAATAGTTTTTGTGTTTACAATTTAGGAGGATTGGCTTTGGCGTTTTTTTTGTGTGAATCAGTCAAAATGGTGGCGGTTCCAGTAAATACTTCTAAGCAAACTGTCTAATTGTGGTAAAACTGTTAAAATACACAATGAGAGTTCCCAGAAATGATTAAGAACGTGTAATAAACATCTCAAGTACACGTAAATAGATTCTTACTACATTTACTGTCGAATTCAACACGGAGGTTTCCAGTGGAAAGCTGTGAAATGATGAAAATACAGGTAATGTTTACAAGTACGGGTACTTCTGGTGGCGTTTTCACGGGACTGTGCTTTCAAATATTAAGAGTTCATGTTTACAGAGCTAAGAATTGGTGTCTAAAGCCTTTGAATCACGAGAATAGTTTTTGTGTTTACAATTTAGGAGGATTGGCTTTGGCGTTTTTTTTGTGTGAATCAGTTAAAATGGTGGCGGTTCCAGTAAATACTTCTAAGCAAACTGTCTAATTGTGGTAAAACTGTTAAAATACACAATGAGAGTTCCCAGAAATGATTAAGAACGTGTAATAAACCCCTCAAGTACACGTAAATAGATTCTTACTACATTTACTGTTGAATTCAACACGGAGGTTTCCAGTGGAAAGCTGTGAAATGACGAAAATACTGGTAATGTTTACAAGTACGGGTACTTCTGGTGGCGTTTTCACGGGACTGTGCTTTCCAATATTAAGAGTTCATGTTTACAGAGCTAAGAATTGGTGTCTAAAGCCTTTGAATCACGAGAATAGTTTTTGTGTTTACAATTTAGGAGGATTGGCTTTGGCGTTTTTTTTGTGTGAATCAGTCAAAATGGTGGCGGTTCCAGTAAATACTTCTAAGCAAACTGTCTAATTGTGGTAAAACTGTTAAAATACACAATGAGAGTTCCCAGAAATGATCAAGAACGTGTAATAAACATCTCAAGTACACGTAAATAGATTCTTACTACATTTACTGTCGAATTCAACACGGAGGTTTCCAGTGGAAAGCTGTGAAATGATGAAAATACTGGTAATGTTTACAAGTACGGGTACTTCTGGTGGCGTTTTCACGGGACTGTGCTTTCAAATATTAAGAGTTCATGTTTACAGAGCTCAGAATTGGTGTCTAAAGCCTTTGAATCACGAGAATAGTTTTTGTGTTTACAATTTAGGAGGATTGGCTTTGGCGTTTTTTTTGTGTGAATCAGTCAAAATGGTGGCGGTTCCAGTAAATACTTCTAAGCAAACTGTCTAATTGTGGTAAAACTGTTAAAATACACAATGAGAGTTCCCAGAAATGATTAAGAACGTGTAATAAACATCTCAAGTACACGTAAATAGATTCTTACTACATTTACTGTCGAATTCAACACGGAGGTTTCCAGTGGAAAGCTGTGAAATGACGAAAATACTGGTAATGTTTACAAGTCCGGGTACTTCTTGTGGCGTTTTCACGGGACTGTGCTTTCAAATATTAAGAGTTCATGTTTACAGAGCTAAGAATTGGTGTCTAAAGCCTTTGAATCACGAGAATAGTTTTTGTGTTTACAATTTAGGAGGATTGGCTTTGGCGTTTTTTTTGTGTGAATCAGTCAAAATGGTGGCGGTTCCAGTAAATACTTCTAAGCAAACTGTCTAATTGTGGTAAAACTGTTAAAATACACAATGAGAGTTCCCAGAAATGATTAAGAACGTGTAATAAACATCTCAAGTACACGTAAATAGATTCTTACTACATTTACTGTCGAATTCAACACGGAGGTTTCCAGTGGAAAGCTGTGAAATGACGAAAATACTGGTAATGTTTACAAGTCCGGGTACTTCTGGTGGCGTTTTCACGGGACTGTGCTTTCAAATATTAAGAGTTCATGTTTACAGAGCTAAGAATTGGTGTCTAAAGCCTTTGAATCACGAGAATAGTTTTTGTGTTTACAATTTAGGAGGATTGGCTTTGGCGTTTTTTTTGTGTGAATCAGTCAAAATGGTGGCGGTTCCAGAAAATACTTCTAAGCAAACTGTCTAATTGTGGTAAAACTGTTAAAATACACAATGAGAGTTCCCAGAAATGATTAAGAACATGTAATAAACATCTCAAGTACACGTAAATAGATTCTTACTACATTTACTGTCGAATTCAACACGGAGGTTTCCAGTGGAAAGCTGTGAAATGATGAAAATACTGGTAATGTTTACAAGTACGGGTACTTCTGGTGGCGATTTCACGGGACTGTGCTTTCAAATATTAAGAGTTCATGTTTACAGAGCTCAGAATTGGTGTCTAAAGCCTTTAAATCACGAGAATAGTTTTTGTGTTTACAATTTAGGAGGATTGGCTTTGGCGTTTTTTTTGTGTGAATCAGTCAAAATGGTGGCGGTTCCAGTAAATACTTCTAAGCAAACTGTCTAATTGTGGTAAAACTGTTAAAATACACAATGAGAGTTCCCAGAAATGATTAAGAACGTGTAATAAACATCTCAAGTACACGTAAATAGATTCTTACTACATTTACTGTCGAATTCAACACGGAGGTTTCCAGTGGAAAGCTGTGAAATGACGAAAATACTGGTAATGTTTACAAGTCCGGGTACTTCTGGTGGCGTTTTCACGGGACTGTGCTTTCAAATATTAAGAGTTCATGTTTACAGAGCTAAGAATTGGTGTCTAAAGCCTTTGAATCACGAGAATAGTTTTTGTGTTTACAATTTAGGAGGATTGGCTTTGGCGTTTTTTTTGTGTGAATCAGTTAAAATGGTGGCGGTTCCAGTAAATACTTCTAAGCAAACTGTCTAATTGTGGTAAAACTGTTAAAATGCACAATGAGAGTTCCCAGAAATGATTAAGAACGTGTAATAAACATCTCAAGTACACGTAAATAGATTCTTACTACATTTACTGTCGAATTCAATCACGGAGGTTTCCAGTGGAAAGCTGTGAAATGACAAAAATACTAGTAATGTTTACAAGTCCGGGTACTTCTGGTGGCGTTTTCACGGGACTGTGCTTTCAATTATTACGAGTTCATGTTTACAGAGCTCAGAATTGGTGTCTAAAGCCTTTGAATCACGAGAATAGTTTTTGTGTTTACAATTTAGGAGGATTGGCTTTGGCGTTTTTTTTGTGTGAATCAGTCAAAATGGTGGTGGTTCCAGTTAATACTTCTAAGCAAACTGTCTAATTGTGGTAAAACTGTTAAAATACACAATGAGAGTTCCCAGAAATGATTAAGAACGTGTAATAAACATCTCAAGTACACGTAAATAGATTCTTACTACATTTACTGTCGAATTCAACACGGAGGTTTCCAGTGGAAAGCTGTGAAATGACGAAAATACTGGTAATGTTTACAAGTACGGGTACTTCTGGTGGCGTTTTCACGGGACTGTGCTTTCAAATATTAAGAGTTCATGTTTACAGAGCTAAGAATTGGTGTCTAAAGCCTTTGAATCACGAGAATAGTTTTTGTGTTTACAATTTAGGAGGATTGGCTTTGGCGTTTTTTTTGTGTGAATCAGTCAAAATGGTGGCGGTTCCAGAAAATACTTCTAAGCAAACTGTCTAATTGTGGTAAAACTGTTAAAATACACAATGAGAGTTCCCAGAAATGATTAAGAACATGTAATAAACATCTCAAGTACACGTAAATAGATTCTTACTACATTTACTGTCGAATTCAACACGGAGGTTTCCAGTGGAAAGCTGTGAAATGATGAAAATACTGGTAATGTTTACAAGTACGGGTACTTCTGGTGGCGATTTCACGGGACTGTGCTTTCAAATATTAAGAGTTCATGTTTACAGAGCTAAGAATTGGTGTCTAAAGCCTTTGAATCACGAGAATAGTTTTTGTGTTTACAATTTAGGAGGATTGGCTTTGGCGTTTTTTTTGTGTGAATCAGTTAAAATGGTGGCGGTTCCAGTAAATACTTCTAAGCAAACTGTCTAATTGTGGTAAAACTGTTAAAATACACAATGAGAGTTCCCAGAAATGATTAAGAACGTGTAATAAACATCTCAAGTACACGTAAATAGATTCTTACTACATTTACTGTCGAATTCAATCACGGAGGTTTCCAGTGGAAAGGTGTGAAATGACGAAAATACTGGTAATGTTTACAAGTCTGGGTACTTCTGGTGGCGTTTTCACGGGACTGTGCTTTCAAATATTAAGAGTTCATGTTTACAGAGCTCAGAATTGGTGTCTAAAGCCTTTGAATCACGAGAATAGTTTTTGTGTTTACAATTTAGGAGGATTGGCTTTGGCGTTTTTTTTGTGTGAATCAGTCAAAATGGTGGCGGTTCCAGTAAATACTTCTAAGCAAACTGTCTAATTGTGGTAAAACTGTTAAAATACACAATGAGAGTTCCCAGAAATGATTAAGAACGTGTAATAAACCCCTCAAGTACACGTAAATAGATTCTTACTACATTTACTGTCGAATTCAACACGGAGGTTTCCAGTGGAAAGCTGTGAAATGACGAAAATACTGGTAATGTTTACAAGTACGGGTACTTCTGGTGGCGTTTTCACGGGACTGTGCTTTCAAATATTAAGAGTTCATGTTTACAGAGCTCAGAATTGGTGTCTAAAGCCTTTGAATCACGAGAATAGTTTTTGTGTTTACAATTTAGGAGGATTGGCTTTGGCGTTTTTTTTGTGTGAATCAGTCAAAATGGTGGCGGTTCCAGTAAATACTTCTAAGCAAACTGTCTAATTGTGGTAAAACTGTTAAAATACACAATGAGAGTTCCCAGAAATGATTAAGAACGTGTAATAAACATCTCAAGTACACGTAAATAGATTCTTACTACATTTACTGTCGAATTCAACACGGAGGTTTCCAGTGGAAAGCTGTGAAATGACGAAAATACTGGTAATGTTTACAAGTCCGCGTACTTCTGGTGGCGTTTTCACGGGACTGTGCTTTCAAATATTAAGAGTTCATGTTTACAGAGCTAAGAATTGGTGTCTAAAGCCTTTGAATCACGAGAATAGTTTTTGTGTTTACAATTTAGGAGGATTGGCTTTGGCGTTTTTTTTGTGTGAATCAGTCAAAATGGTGGCGGTTCCAGTAAATACTTCTAAGCAAACTGTCTAATTGTGGTAAAACTGTTAAAATACACAATGAGAGTTCCCAGAAATGATTAAGAACGTGTAATAAACATCTCAAGTACACGTAAATAGATTCTTACTACATTTACTGTCGAATTCAACACGGAGGTTTCCAGTGGAAAGCTGTGAAATGACGAAAATACTGGTAATGTTTACAAGTCCGGGTACTTCTGGTGGCGTTTTCACGGGACTGTGCTTTCAAATATTAAGAGTTCATGTTTACAGAGCTAAGAATTGGTGTCTAAAGCCTTTGAATCACGAGAATAGTTTTTGTGTTTACAATTTAGGAGGATTGGCTTTGGCGTTTTTTTTGTGTGAATCAGTTAAAATGGTGGCGGTTCCAGTAAATACTTCTAAGCAAACTGTCTAATTGTGGTAAAACTGTTAAAATACACAATGAGAGTTCCCAGAAATGATTAAGAACGTGTAATAAACATCTCAAGTACACGTAAATAGATTCTTACTACATTTACTGTCGAATTCAATCACGGAGGTTTCCAGTGGAAAGCTGTGAAATGACGAAAATACTAGTAATGTTTACAAGTCCGGGTACTTCTGGTGGCGTTTTCACGGGACTGTGCTTTCAATTATTACGAGTTCATGTTTACAGAGCTCAGAATTGGTGTCTAAAGCCTTTGAATCACGAGAATAGTTTTTGTGTTTACAATTTAGGAGGATTGGCTTTGGCGTTTTTTTTGTGTGAATCAGTCAAAATGGTGGTGGTTCCAGTTAATACTTCTAAGCAAACTGTCTAATTGTGGTAAAACTGTTAAAATACACAATGAGAGTTCCCAGAAATGATTAAGAACGTGTAATAAACATCTCAAGTACACGTAAATAGATTCTTACTACATTTACTGTCGAATTCAACACGGAGGTTTCCAGTGGAAAGCTGTGAAATGACGAAAATACTGGTAATGTTTACAAGTACGGGTACTTCTGGTGGCGTTTTCACGGGACTGTGCTTTCAAATATTAAGAGTTCATGTTTACAGAGCTCAGAATTGGTGTCTAAAGCCTTTGAATCACGAGAATAGTTTTTGTGTTTACAATTTAGGAGGATTGGCTTTGGCGTTTTTTTTGTGTGAATCAGTCAAAATGGTGGCGGTTCCAGTAAATACTTCTAAGCAAACTGTCTAATTGTGGTAAAACTGTTAAAATACACAATGAGAGTTCCCAGAAATGATTAAGAACGTGTAATAAACCCCTCAAGTACACGTAAATAGATTCTTACTACATTTACTGTCGAATTCAACACGGAGGTTTCCAGTGGAAAGCTGTGAAATGACGAAAATACTGGTAATGTTTACAAGTACGGGTACTTCTGGTGGCGTTTTCACGGGACTGTGCTTTCAAATATTAAGAGTTCATGTTTACAGAGCTCAGAATTGGTGTCTAAAGCCTTTGAATCACGAGAATAGTTTTTGTGTTTACAATTTAGGAGGATTGGCTTTGGCGTTTTTTTTGTGTGAATCAGTCAAAATGGTGGCGGTTCCAGTAAATACTTCTAAGCAAACTGTCTAATTGTGGTAAAACTGTTAAAATACACAATGAGAGTTCCCAGAAATGATTAAGAACGTGTAATAAACATCTCAAGTACACGTAAATAGATTCTTACTACATTTACTGTCGAATTCAACACGGAGGTTTCCAGTGGAAAGCTGTGAAATGACGAAAATACTGGTAATGTTTACAAGTCCGCGTACTTCTGGTGGCGTTTTCACGGGACTGTGCTTTCAAATATTAAGAGTTCATGTTTACAGAGCTAAGAATTGGTGTCTAAAGCCTTTGAATCACGAGAATAGTTTTTGTGTTTACAATTTAGGAGGATTGGCTTTGGCGTTTTTTTTGTGTGAATCAGTCAAAATGGTGGCGGTTCCAGTAAATACTTCTAAGCAAACTGTCTAATTGTGGTAAAACTGTTAAAATACACAATGAGAGTTCCCAGAAATGATTAAGAACGTGTAATAAACATCTCAAGTACACGTAAATAGATTCTTACTACATTTACTGTCGAATTCAACACGGAGGTTTCCAGTGGAAAGCTGTGAAATGACGAAAATACTGGTAATGTTTACAAGTCCGGGTACTTCTGGTGGCGTTTTCACGGGACTGTGCTTTCAAATATTAAGAGTTCATGTTTACAGAGCTAAGAATTGGTGTCTAAAGCCTTTGAATCACGAGAATAGTTTTTGTGTTTACAATTTAGGAGGATTGGCTTTGGCGTTTTTTTTGTGTGAATCAGTTAAAATGGTGGCGGTTCCAGTAAATACTTCTAAGCAAACTGTCTAATTGTGGTAAAACTGTTAAAATACACAATGAGAGTTCCCAGAAATGATTAAGAACGTGTAATAAACATCTCAAGTACACGTAAATAGATTCTTACTACATTTACTGTCGAATTCAATCACGGAGGTTTCCAGTGGAAAGCTGTGAAATGACGAAAATACTAGTAATGTTTACAAGTCCGGGTACTTCTGGTGGCGTTTTCACGGGACTGTGCTTTCAATTATTACGAGTTCATGTTTACAGAGCTCAGAATTGGTGTCTAAAGCCTTTGAATCACGAGAATAGTTTTTGTGTTTACAATTTAGGAGGATTGGCTTTGGCGTTTTTTTTGTGTGAATCAGTCAAAATGGTGGTGGTTCCAGTTAATACTTCTAAGCAAACTGTCTAATTGTGGTAAAACTGTTAAAATACACAATGAGAGTTCCCAGAAATGATTAAGAACGTGTAATAAACATCTCAAGTACACGTAAATAGATTCTTACTACATTTACTGTCGAATTCAACACGGAGGTTTCCAGTGGAAAGCTGTGAAATGACGAAAATACTGGTAATGTTTAAAAGTACGGGTACTTCTGGTGGCGTTTTCACGGGACTGTGCTTTCAAATATTAAGAGTTCATGTTTACAGAGCTAAGAATTGGTGTCTAAAGCCTTTGAATCACGAGAATAGTTTTTGTGTTTACAATTTAGGAGGATTGGCTTTGGCGTTTTTTTTGTGTGAATCAGTCAAAATGGTGGCGGTTCCAGTAAATACTTCTAAGCAAACTGTCTAATTGTGGTAAAACTGTTAAAATACACAATGAGAGTTCCCAGAAATGATTAAGAACGTGTAATAAACATCTCAAGTACACGTAAATAGATTCTTACTACATTTACTGTCGAATTCAACACGGAGGTTTCCAGTGGAAAGCTGTGAAATGACGAAAATACTGGTAATGTTTACAAGTCCGGGTACTTCTGGTGGCGTTTTCACGGGACTGTGCTTTCAAATATTAAGAGTTCATGTTTACAGAGCTAAGAATTGGTGTCTAAAGCCTTTGAATCACGAGAATAGTTTTTGTGTTTACAATTTAGGAGGATTGGCTTTGGCGTTTTTTTTGTGTGAATCAGTCAAAATGGTGGCGGTTCCAGTAAATACTTCTAAGCAAACTGTCTAATTGTGGTAAAACTGTTAAAATACACAATGAGAGTTCCCAGAAATGATTAAGAACGTGTAATAAACATCTCAAGTACACGTAAATAGATTCTTACTACATTTACTGTCGAATTCAACACGGAGGTTTCCAGTGGAAAGCTGTGAAATGATGAAAATACAGGTAATGTTTACAAGTACGGGTACTTCTGGTGGCGTTTTCACGGGACTGTGCTTTCAAATATTAAGAGTTCATGTTTACAGAGCTAAGAATTGGTGTCTAAAGCCTTTGAATCACGAGAATAGTTTTTGTGTTTACAATTTAGGAGGATTGGCTTTGGCGTTTTTTTTGTGTGAATCAGTTAAAATGGTGGCGGTTCCAGTAAATACTTCTAAGCAAACTGTCTAATTGTGGTAAAACTGTTAAAATACACAATGAGAGTTCCCAGAAATGATTAAGAACGTGTAATAAACCCCTCAAGTACACGTAAATAGATTCTTACTACATTTACTGTTGAATTCAACACGGAGGTTTCCAGTGGAAAGCTGTGAAATGACGAAAATACTGGTAATGTTTACAAGTACGGGTACTTCTGGTGGCGTTTTCACGGGACTGTGCTTTCCAATATTAAGAGTTCATGTTTACAGAGCTAAGAATTGGTGTCTAAAGCCTTTGAATCACGAGAATAGTTTTTGTGTTTACAATTTAGGAGGATTGGCTTTGGCGTTTTTTTTGTGTGAATCAGTCAAAATGGTGGCGGTTCCAGTAAATACTTCTAAGCAAACTGTCTAATTGTGGTAAAACTGTTAAAATACACAATGAGAGTTCCCAGAAATGATCAAGAACGTGTAATAAACATCTCAAGTACACGTAAATAGATTCTTACTACATTTACTGTCGAATTCAACACGGAGGTTTCCAGTGGAAAGCTGTGAAATGATGAAAATACTGGTAATGTTTACAAGTACGGGTACTTCTGGTGGCGTTTTCACGGGACTGTGCTTTCATATATTAAGAGTTCATGTTTACAGAGCTCAGAATTGGTGTCTAAAGCCTTTGAATCACGAGAATAGTTTTTGTGTTTACAATTTAGGAGGATTGGCTTTGGCGTTTTTTTTGTGTGAATCAGTCAAAATGGTGGCGGTTCCAGTAAATACTTCTAAGCAAACTGTCTAATTGTGGTAAAACTGTTAAAATACACAATGAGAGTTCCCAGAAATGATTAAGAACGTGTAATAAACATCTCAAGTACACGTAAATAGATTCTTACTACATTTACTGTCGAATTCAACACGGAGGTTTCCAGTGGAAAGCTGTGAAATGACGAAAATACTGGTAATGTTTACAAGTCCGGGTACTTCTGGTGGCGTTTTCACGGGACTGTGCTTTCAAATATTAAGAGTTCATGTTTACAGAGCTAAGAATTGGTGTCTAAAGCCTTTGAATCACGGGAATAGTTTTTGTGTTTACAATTTAGGAGGATTGGCTTTGGCGTTTTTTTTGTGTGAATCAGTCAAAATGGTGGCGGTTCCAGTAAATACTTCTAAGCAAACTGTCTAATTGTGGTAAAACTGTTAAAATACACAATGAGAGTTCCCAGAAATGATTAAGAACGTGTAATAAACATCTCAAGTACACGTAAATAGATTCTTACTACATTTACTGTCGAATTCAACACGGAGGTTTCCAGTGGAAAGCTGTGAAATGACGAAAATACTGGTAATGTTTACAAGTCCGGGTACTTCTGGTGGCGTTTTCACGGGACTGTGCTTTCAAATATTAAGAGTTCATGTTTACAGAGCTAAGAATTGGTGTCTAAAGCCTTTGAATCACGAGAATAGTTTTTGTGTTTACAATTTAGGAGGATTGGCTTTGGCGTTTTTTTTGTGTGAATCAGTCAAAATGGTGGCGGTTCCAGAAAATACTTCTAAGCAAACTGTCTAATTGTGGTAAAACTGTTAAAATACACAATGAGAGTTCCCAGAAATGATTAAGAACATGTAATAAACATCTCAAGTACACGTAAATAGATTCTTACTACATTTACTGTCGAATTCAACACGGAGGTTTCCAGTGGAAAGCTGTGAAATGATGAAAATACTGGTAATGTTTACAAGTACGGGTACTTCTGGTGGCGATTTCACGGGACTGTGCTTTCAAATATTAAGAGTTCATGTTTACAGAGCTAAGAATTGGTGTCTAAAGCCTTTGAATCACGAGAATAGTTTTTGTGTTTACAATTTAGGAGGATTGGCTTTGGCGTTTTTTTTGTGTGAATCAGTTAAAATGGTGGCGGTTCCAGTAAATACTTCTAAGCAAACTGTCTAATTGTGGTAAAACTGTTAAAATACACAATGAGAGTTCCCAGAAATGATTAAGAACGTGTAATAAACATCTCAAGTACACGTAAATAGATTCTTACTACATTTACTGTCGAATTCAATCACGGAGGTTTCCAGTGGAAAGGTGTGAAATGACGAAAATACTGGTAATGTTTACAAGTCTGGGTACTTCTGGTGGCGTTTTCACGGGACTGTGCTTTCAAATATTAAGAGTTCATGTTTACAGAGCTCAGAATTGGTGTCTAAAGCCTTTGAATCACGAGAATAGTTTTTGTGTTTACAATTTAGGAGGATTGGCTTTGGCGTTTTTTTTGTGTGAATCAGTCAAAATGGTGGCGGTTCCAGTAAATACTTCTAAGCAAACTGTCTAATTGTGGTAAAACTGTTAAAATACACAATGAGAGTTCCCAGAAATGATTAAGAACGTGTAATAAACCCCTCAAGTACACGTAAATAGATTCTTACTACATTTACTGTCGAATTCAACACGGAGGTTTCCAGTGGAAAGCTGTGAAATGACGAAAATACTGGTAATGTTTACAAGTCCGGGTACTTCTGGTGGCGTTTTCACGGGACTGTGCTTTCAAATATTAAGAGTTCATGTTTACAGAGCTCAGAATTGGTGTCTAAAGCCTTTGAATCACGAGAATAGTTTTTGTGTTTACAATTTAGGAGGATTGGCTTTGGCGTTTTTTTTGTGTGAATCAGTCAAAATGGTGGCGGTTCCAGTAAATACTTCTAAGCAAACTGTCTAATTGTGGTAAAACTGTTAAAATACACAATGAGAGTTCCCAGAAATGATTAAGAACGTGTAATAAACATCTCAAGTACACGTAAATAGATTCTTACTACATTTACTGTCGAATTCAACACGGAGGTTTCCAGTGGAAAGCTGTGAAATGACGAAAATACTGGTAATGTTTACAAGTACGGGTACTTCTGGTGGCGTTTTCACGGGACTGTGCTTTCAAATATTAAGAGTTCATGTTTACAGAGCTCAGAATTGGTGTCTAAAGCCTTTGAATCACGAGAATAGTTTTTGTGTTTACAATTTAGGAGGATTGGCTTTGGCGTTTTTTTTTGTGTGAATCAGTTAAAATGGTGGCGGTTCCAGTAAATACTTCTAAGCAAACTGTCTAATTGTGGTAAAACTGTTAAAATACACAATGAGAGTTCCCAGAAATGATTAAGAACGTGTAATAAACATCTCAAGTACACGTAAATAGATTCTTACTACATTTACTGTCGAATTCAATCACGGAGGTTTCCAGTGGAAAGGTGTGAAATGACGAAAATACTGGTAATGTTTACAAGTCCGGGTACTTCTGGTGGCGTTTTCACGGGACTGTGCTTTCAAATATTAAGAGTTCATGTTTACAGAGCTCAGAATTGGTGTCTAAAGCCTTTGAATCACGAGAATAGTTTTTGTGTTTACAATTTAGGAGGATTGGCTTTGGCGTTTTTTTTGTGTGAATCAGTCAAAATGGTGGCGGTTCCAGTAAATACTTCTAAGCAAACTGTCTAATTGTGGTAAAACTGTTAAAATACACAATGAGAGTTCCCAGAAATGATTAAGAACGTGTAATAAACCCCTCAAGTACACGTAAATAGATTCTTACTACATTTACTGTCGAATTCAACACGGAGGTTTCCAGTGGAAAGCTGTGAAATGACGAAAATACTGGTAATGTTTACAAGTCCGGGTACTTCTGGTGGCGTTTTCACGGGACTGTGCTTTCAAATATTAAGAGTTCATGTTTACAGAGCTCAGAATGGGTGTCTAAAGCCTTTGAATCACGAGAATAGTTTTTGTGTTTACAATTTAGGAGGATTGGCTTTGGCGTTTTTTTTGTGTGAATCAGTCAAAATGGTGGCGGTTCCAGTAAATACTTCTAAGCAAACTGTCTAATTGTGGTAAAACTGTTAAAATACACAATGAGAGTTCCCAGAAATGATTAAGAACGTGTAATAAACATCTCAAGTACACGTAAATAGATTCTTACTACATTTACTGTCGAATTCAACACGGAGGTTTCCAGTGGAAAGCTGTGAAATGACGAAAATACTGGTAATGTTTACAAGTCCGGGTACTTCTGGTGGCGTTTTCACGGGACTGTGCTTTCAAATATTAAGAGTTCATGTTTACAGAGCTCAGAATTGGTGTCTAAAGCCTTTGAATCACGAGAATAGTTTTTGTGTTTACAATTTAGGAGGATTGGCTTTGGCGTTTTTTTTGTGTGAATCAGTCAAAATGGTGGCGGTTCCAGTAAATACTTCTAAGCAAACTGTCTAATTGTGGTAAAACTGTTAAAATACACAATGAGAGTTCCCAGAAATGATTAAGAACGTGTAATAAACATCTCAAGTACACGTAAATGGATTCTTACTACATTTACTGTCGAATTCAACACGGAGGTTTCCAGTGGAAAGCTGTGAAATGACGAAAATACTGGTAATGTTTACAAGTACGGGTACTTCTGGTGGCGTTTTCACGGGACTGTGCTTTCAAATATTAAGAGTTCATGTTTACAGAGCTCAGAATTGGTGTCTAAAGCCTTTGAATCACGAGAATAGTTTTTGTGTTTACAATTTAGGAGGATTGGCTTTGGCGTTTTTTTTGTGTGAATCAGTTAAAATGGTGGCGGTTCCAGTAAATACTTCTAAGCAAACTGTCTAATTGTGGTAAAACTGTTAAAATACACAATGAGAGTTCCCAGAAATGATTAAGAACGTGTAATAAACATCTCAAGTACACGTAAATAGATTCTTACTACATTTACTGTCGAATTCAATCACGGAGGTTTCCAGTGGAAAGGTGTGAAATGACGAAAATACTGGTAATGTTTACAAGTCCGGGTACTTCTGGTGGCGTTTTCACGGGACTGTGCTTTCAAATATTAAGAGTTCATGTTTACAGAGCTCAGAATTGGTGTCTAAAGCCTTTGAATCACGAGAATAGTTTTTGTGTTTACAATTTAGGAGGATTGGCTTTGGCGTTTTTTTTGTGTGAATCAGTCAAAATGGTGGCGGTTCCAGTAAATACTTCTAAGCAAACTGTCTAATTGTGGTAAAACTGTTAAAATACACAATGAGAGTTCCCAGAAATGATTAAGAACGTGTAATAAACATCTCAAGTACACGTAAATAGATTCTTACTACATTTACTGTCGAATTCAACACGGAGGTTTCCAGTGGAAAGCTGTGAAATGACGAAAATACTGGTAATGTTTACAAGTCCGTGTACTTCTGGTGGCGTTTTCACGGGACTGTGCTTTCAAATATTAAGAGTTCATGTTTACAGAGCTAAGAATTGGTGTCTAAAGCCTTTGAATCACGAGAATAGTTTTTGTGTTTACAATTTAGGAGGATTGGCTTTGGCGTTTTTTTTGTGTGAATCAGTCAAAATGGTGGCGGTTCCAGTAAATACTTCTAAGCAAACTGTCTAATTGTGGTAAAACTGTTAAAATACACAATGAGAGTTCCCAGAAATGATTAAGAACGTGTAATAAACATCTCAAGTACACGTAAATAGATTCTTACTACATTTACTGTCGAATTCAACACGGAGGTTTCCAGTGGAAAGCTGTGAAATGACGAAAATACTGGTAATGTTTACAAGTACGGGTACTTCTGGTGGCGTTTTCACGGGACTGTGCTTTCAAATATTAAGAGTTCATGTTTACAGAGCTCAGAATTGGTGTCTAAAGCCTTTGAATCACGAGAATAGTTTTTGTGTTTACAATTTAGGAGGATTGGCTTTGGCGTTTTTTTTGTGTGAATCAGTCAAAATGGTGGCGGTTCCAGTAAATACTTCTAAGCAAACTGTCTAATTGTGGTAAAACTGTTAAAATACACAATGAGAGTTCCCAGAAATGATTAAGAACGTGTAATAAACATCTCAAGTACACGTAAATAGATTCTTACTACATTTACTGTCGAATTCAACACGGAGGTTTCCAGTGGAAAGCTGTGAAATGACGAAAATACTGGTAATGTTTACAAGTCCGGGTACTTCTGGTGGCGTTTTCACGGGACTGTGCTTTCAAATATTAAGAGTTCATGTTTACAGAGCTAAGAATTGGTGTCTAAAGCCTTTGAATCACGAGAATAGTTTTTGTGTTTACAATTTAGGAGGATTGGCTTTGGCGTTTTTTTTGTGTGAATCAGTCAAAATGGTGGCGGTTCCAGTAAATACTTCTAAGCAAACTGTCTAATTGTGGTAAAACTGTTAAAATACACAATGAGAGTTCCCAGAAATGATTAAGAACGTGTAATAAACATCTCAAGTACACGTAAATAGATTCTTACTACATTTACTGTCGAATTCAACACGGAGGTTTCCAGTGGAAAGCTGTGAAATGATGAAAATACTGGTAATGTTTACAAGTACGGGTACTTCTGGTGGCGATTTCACGGGACTGTGCTTTCAAATATTAAGAGTTCATGTTTACAGAGCTAAGAATTGGTGTCTAAAGCCTTTGAATCACGAGAATAGTTTTTGTGTTTACAATTTAGGAGGATTGGCTTTGGCGTTTTTTTTGTGTGAATCAGTTAAAATGGTGGCGGTTCCAGTAAATACTTCTAAGCAAACTGTCTAATTGTGGTAAAACTGTTAAAATACACAATGAGAGTTCCCAGAAATGATTAAGAACGTGTAATAAACATCTCAAGTACACGTAAATAGATTCTTACTACATTTACTGTCGAATTCAATCACGGAGGTTTCCAGTGGAAAGCTGTGAAATGACGAAAATACTGGTAATGTTTACAAGTCCGGGTACTTCTGGTGGCGTTTTCACGGGACTGTGCTTTCAAATATTAAGAGTTCATGTTTACAGAGCTCAGAATTGGTGTCTAAAGCCTTTGAATCACGAGAATAGTTTTTGTGTTTACAATTTAGGAGGATTGGCTTTGGCGTTTTTTTTGTGTGAATCAGTCAAAATGGTGGCGGTTCCAGTAAATACTTCTAAGCAAACTGTCTA
This sequence comes from Myotis daubentonii, assembly GCF_963259705.1. NCBI lineage: Eukaryota > Metazoa > Chordata > Mammalia > Chiroptera > Vespertilionidae > Myotis > Myotis daubentonii. Next base: position 949,350 of record NC_081851.1, read on the forward strand.
ATTGTGGTAAAACTGTTAAAATACACAATGAGAGTTCCCAGAAATGATTAAGAACGTGTAATAAACCCCTCAAGTACACGTAAATAGATTCTTACTACATTTACTGTCGAATTCAACACGGAGGTTTCCAGTGGAAAGCTGTGAAATGACGAAAATACTGGTAATGTTTACAAGTACGGGTACTTCTGGTGGCGTTTTCACGGGACTGTGCTTTCAAATATTAAGAGTTCATGTTTACAGAGCTCAGAATTGGTGTCTAAAGCCTTTGAATCACGAGAATAGTTTTTGTGTTTACAATTTAGGAGGATTGGCTTTGGCGTTTTTTTTGTGTGAATCAGTCAAAATGGTGGCGGTTCCAGTAAATACTTCTAAGCAAACTGTCTAATTGTGGTAAAACTGTTAAAATACACAATGAGAGTTCCCAGAAATGATTAAGAACGTGTAATAAACATCTCAAGTACACGTAAATAGATTCTTACTACATTTACTGTCGAATTCAACACGGAGGTTTCCAGTGGAAAGCTGTGAAATGACGAAAATACTGTTAATGTTTACAAGTCCGGGTACTTCTGGTGGCGTTTTCACGGGACTGTGCTTTCAAATATTAAGAGTTCATGTTTACAGAGCTAAGAATTGGTGTCTAAAGCCTTTGAATCACGAGAATAGTTTTTGTGTTTACAATTTAGGAGGATTGGCTTTGGCGTTTTTTTTGTGTGAATCAGTCAAAATGGTGGCGGTTCCAGTAAATACTTCTAAGCAAACTGTCTAATTGTGGTAAAACTGTTAAAATACACAATGAGAGTTCCCAGAAATGATTAAGAACGTGTAATAAACATCTCAAGTACATGTAAATAGATTCTTACTACATTTACTGTCGAATTCAACACGGAGGTTTCCAGTGGAAAGCTGTGAAATGACGAAAATACTGGTAATGTTTACAAGTACGGGTACTTCTGGTGGCGTTTTCACGGGACTGTGCTTTCAAATATTAAGAGTTCATGTTTACAGAGCTCAGAATTGGTGTCTAAAGCCTTTGAATCACGAGAATAGTTTTTGTGTTTACAATTTAGGAGGATTGGCTTTGGCGTTTTTTTTGTGTGAATCAGTCAAAATGGTGGCGGTTCCAGTAAATACTTCTAAGCAAACTGTCTAATTGTGGTAAAACTGTTAAAATACACAATGAGAGTTCCCAGAAATGATTAAGAACGTGTAATAAACATCTCAAGTACACGTAAATAGATTCTTACTACATTTACTGTCGAATTCAACACGGAGGTTTCCAGTGGAAAGCTGTGAAATGACGAAAATACTGGTAATGTTTACAAGTCCGGGTACTTCTGGTGGCGTTTTCACGGGACTGTGCTTTCAAATATTAAGAGTTCATGTTTACAGAGCTAAGAATTGGTGTCTAAAGCCTTTGAATCACGAGAATAGTTTTTGTGTTTACAATTTAGGAGGATTGGCTTTGGCGTTTTTTTTGTGTGAATCAGTTAAAATGGTGGCGGTTCCAGTAAATACTTCTAAGCAAACTGTCTAATTGTGGTAAAACTGTTAAAATACACAATGAGAGTTCCCAGAAATGATTAAGAACGTGTAATAAACATCTCAAGTACACGTAAATAGATTCTTACTACATTTACTGTCGAATTCAATCACGGAGGTTTCCAGTGGAAAGCTGTGAAATGACGAAAATACTAGTAATGTTTACAAGTCCGGGTACTTCTGGTGGCGTTTTCACGGGACTGTGCTTTCAATTATTACGAGTTCATGTTTACAGAGCTCAGAATTGGTGTCTAAAGCCTTTGAATCACGAGAATAGTTTTTGTGTTTACAATTTAGGAGGATTGGCTTTGGCGTTTTTTTTGTGTGAATCAGTTAAAATGGTGGCGGTTCCAGTAAATACTTCTAAGCAAACTGTCTAATTGTGGTAAAACTGTTAAAATACACAATGAGAGTTCCCAGAAATGATTAAGAACGTGTAATAAACATCTCAAGTACACGTAAATAGATTCTTACTACATTTACTGTCGAATTCAATCACAGAGGTTTCTAGTGGAAAGGTGTGAAATGACGAAAATACTGGTAATGTTTACAAGTCCGGGTACTTCTGGTGGCGTTTTCACGGGACTGTGCTTTCAAATATTAAGAGTTCATGTTTACAGAGCTCAGAATTGGTGTCTAAAGCCTTTGAATCACGAGAATAGTTTTTGTGTTTACAATTTAGGAGGATTGGCTTTGGCGTTTTTTTTGTGTGAATCAGTCAAAATGGTGGCGGTTCCAGTAAATACTTCTAAGCAAACTGTCTAATTGTGGTAAAACTGTTAAAATACACAATGAGAGTTCCCAGAAATGATTAAGAACGTGTAATAAACCCCTCAAGTACACGTAAATAGATTCTTACTACATTTACTGTCGAATTCAACACGGAGGTTTCCAGTGGAAAGCTGTGAAATGACGAAAATACTGGTAATGTTTACAAGTACGGGTACTTCTGGTGGCGTTTTCACGGGACTGTGCTTTCAAATATTAAGAGTTCATGTTTACAGAGCTCAGAATTGGTGTCAAAAGCCTTTGAATCACGAGAATAGTTTTTGTGTTTACAATTTAGGAGGATTGGCTTTGGCGTTTTTTTTGTGTGAATCAGTCAAAATGGTGGCGGTTCCAGTAAATACTTCTAAGCAAACTGTCTAATTGTGGTAAAACTGTTAAAATACACAATGAGAGTTCCCAGAAATGATTAAGAACGTGTAATAAACATCTCAAGTACACGTAAATAGATTCTTACTACATTTACTGTCGAATTCAACACGGAGGTTTCCAGTGGAAAGCTGTGAAATGACGAAAATACTGGTAATGTTTACAAGTCCGGGTACTTCTGGTGGCGTTTTCACGAGACTGTGCTTTCAAATATTAAGAGTTCATGTTTACAGAGCTAAGAATTGGTGTCTAAAGCCTTTGAATCACGAGAATAGTTTTTGTGTTTACAATTTAGGAGGATTGGCTTTGGCGTTTTTATTGTGTGAATCAGTCAAAACGGTGGCGGTTCCAGTAAATACTTCTAAGCAAACTGTCTAATTGTGGTAAAACTGTTAAAATACACAATGAGAGTTCCCAGAAATGATTAAGAACGTGTAATAAACATCTCAAGTACACGTAAATAGATTCTTACTACATTTACTGTCGAATTCAACACGGAGGTTTCCAGTGGAAAGCTGTGAAATGATGAAAATACTGGTAATGTTTACAAGTACGGGTACTTCTGGTGGCGTTTTCACGGGACTGTGCTTTCAAATATTAAGAGTTCATGTTTACAGAGCTAAGAATTGGTGTCTAAAGCCTTTGAATCACGAGAATAGTTTTTGTGTTTACAATTTAGGAGGATTGGCTTTGGCGTTTTTTTTGTGTGAATCAGTTAAAATGGTGGCGGTTCCAGTAAATACTTCTAAGCAAACTGTCTAATTGTGGTAAAACTGTTAAAATACACAATGAGAGTTCCCAGAAATGATTAAGAACGTGTAATAAACCCCTCAAGTACACGTAAATAGATTCTTACTACATTTACTGTCGAATTCAATCACGGAGGTTTCCAGTGGAAAGCTGTGAAATGACGAAAATACTGGTAATGTTTACAAGTCCGGGTACTTCGGGTGGCGTTTTCACGGGACTGTGCTTTCAATTATTACGAGTTCATGTTTACAGAGCTCAGAATTGGTGTCTAAAGCCTTTGAATCACGAGAATAGTTTTTGTGTTTACAATTTAGGAGGATTGGCTTTGGCGTTTTTTTTGTGTGAATCAGTTAAAATGGTGGCGGTTCCAGTAAATACTTCTAAGCAAACTGTCTAATTGTGGTAAAACTGTTAAAATACACAATGAGAGTTCCCAGAAATGATTAAGAACGTGTAATAAACATCTCAAGTACACGTAAATAGATTCTTACTACATTTACTGTCAAATTCAATCACGGAGGTTTCCAGTGGAAAGCTGTGAAATGACGAAAATACTGGTAATGTTTACAAGTCCGGGTACTTCTGGTGGCGTTTTCACGGGACTGTGCTTTCAAATATTAAGAGTTCATGTTTACAGAGCTCAGAATTGGTGTCTAAAGCCTTTGAATCACGAGAATAGTTTTTGTGTTTACAATTTAGGAGGATTGGCTTTGGCGTTTTTTTTGTGTGAATCAGTCAAAATGGTGGCGGTTCCAGTAAATACTTCTAAGCAAACTGTCTAATTGTGGTAAAACTGTTAAAATACACAATGAGAGTTCCCAGAAATGATTAAGAACGTGTAATAAACATCTCAAGTACACATAAATAGATTCTTACTACATTTACTGTCGAATTCAACACGGAGGTTTCCAGTGGAAAGCTGTGAAATGACGAAAATACTGGTAATGTTTACAAGTACGGGTACTTCTGGTGGCGTTTTCACAGGACTGTGCTTTCAAATATTAAGAGTTCATGTTTACAGAGCTCAGAATTGGTGTCTAAAGCCTTTGAATCACGAGAATAGTTTTTGTGTTTACAATTTAGGAGGATTGGCTTTGGCGTTTTTTTTGTGTGAATCAGTTAAAATGGTGGCGGTTCCAGTAAATACTTCTAAGCAAACTGTCTAATTGTGGTAAAACTGTTAAAATACACAATGAGAGTTCCCAGAAATGATTAAGAACGTGTAATAAACATCTCAAGTACACGTAAATAGATTCTTACTACATTTACTGTCGAATTCAATCACGGAGGTTTCCAGTGGAAAGGTGTGAAATGACGAAAATACTGGTGATGTTTACAAGTCCGGGTACTTCTGGTGGCGTTTTCACGGGACTGTGCTTTCAAATATTAAGAGTTCATGTTTACAGAGCTCAGAATTGGTGTCTAAAGCCTTTGAATCACGAGAATAGTTTTTGTGTTTACAATTTAGGAGGATTGGCTTTGGCGTTTTTTTTGTGTGAATCAGTCAAAATGGTGGCGGTTCCAGTAAATACTTCTAAGCAAACTGTCTAATTGTGGTAAAACTGTTAAAATACACAATGAGAGTTCCCAGAAATGATTAAGAACGTGTAATAAACATCTCAAGTACACGTAAATAGATTCTTACTACATTTACTGTCGAATTCAACACGGAGGTTTCCAGTGGAAAGCTGTGAAATGACGAAAATACTGGTAATGTTTACAAGTCCGGGTACTTCTGGTGGCGTTTTCACGGGACTGTGCTTTCAAATATTAAGAGTTCATGTTTACAGAGCTAAGAATTGGTGTCTAAAGCCTTTGAATCACGAGAATAGTTTTTGTGTTTACAATTTAGGAGGATTGGCTTTGGCGTTTTTTTTGTGTGAATCAGTCAAAATGGTGGCGGTTCCAGTAAATACTTCTAAGCAAACTGTCTAATTGTGGTAAAACTGTTAAAATACACAATGAGAGTTCCCAGAAATGATTAAGAACGTGTAATAAACATCTCAAGTACACGTAAATAGATTCTTACTACATTTACTGTCGAATTCAACACGGAGGTTTCCAGTGGAAAGCTGTGAAATGACGAAAATACTGGTAATGTTTACAAGTACGGGTACTTCTGGTGGCGTTTTCACGGGACTGTGCTTTCAAATATTAAGAGTTCATGTTTACAGAGCTCAGAATTGGTGTCTAAAGCCTTTGAATCACGAGAATAGTTTTTGTGTTTACAATTTAGGAGGATTGGCTTTGGCGTTTTTTTTGTGTGAATCAGTCAAAATGGTGGCGGTTCCAGTAAATACTTCTAAGCAAACTGTCTAATTGTGGTAAAACTGTTAAAATACACAATGAGAGTTCCCAGAAATGATTAAGAACGTGTAATAAACATCTCAAGTACACGTAAATAGATTCTTACTACATTTACTGTCGAATTCAACACGGAGGTTTCCAGTGGAAAGCTGTGAAATGACGAAAATACTGGTAATGTTTACAAGTCCGGGTACTTCTGGTGGCGTTTTCACGGGACTGTGCTTTCAAATATTAAGAGTTCATGTTTACAGAGCTAAGAATTGGTGTCTAAAGCCTTTGAATCACGAGAATAGTTTTTGTGTTTACAATTTAGGAGGATTGGCTTTGGCGTTTTTTTTGTGTGAATCAGTTAAAATGGTGGCGGTTCCAGTAAATACTTCTAAGCAAACTGTCTAATTGTGGTAAAACTGTTAAAATACACAATGAGAGTTCCCAGAAATGATTAAGAACGTGTAATAAACATCTCAAGTACACGTAAATAGATTCTTACTACATTTACTGTCGAATTCAATCACGGAGGTTTCCAGTGGAAAGCTGTGAAATGACGAAAATACTAGTAATGTTTACAAGTCCGGGTACTTCTGGTGGCGTTTTCACGGGACTGTGCTTTCAATTATTACGAGTTCATGTTTACAGAGCTCAGAATTGGTGTCTAAAGCCTTTGAATCACGAGAATAGTTTTTGTGTTTACAATTTAGGAGGATTGGCTTTGGCGTTTTTTTTGTGTGAATCAGTTAAAATGGTGGCGGTTCCAGTAAATACTTCTAAGCAAACTGTCTAATTGTGGTAAAACTGTTAAAATACACAATGAGAGTTCCCAGAAATGATTAAGAACGTGTAATAAACATCTCAAGTACACGTAAATAGATTCTTACTACATTTACTGTCGAATTCAATCACGGAGGTTTCTAGTGGAAAGGTGTGAAATGACGAAAATACTGGTAATGTTTACAAGTCCGGGTACTTCTGGTGGCGTTTTCACGGGACTGTGCTTTCAAATATTAAGAGTTCATGTTTACAGAGCTCAGAATTGGTGTCTAAAGCCTTTGAATCACGAGAATAGTTTTTGTGTTTACAATTTAGGAGGATTGGCTTTGGCGTTTTTTTTGTGTGAATCAGTCAAAATGGTGGCGGTTCCAGTAAATACTTCTAAGCAAACTGTCTAATTGTGGTAAAACTGTTAAAATACACAATGAGAGTTCCCAGAAATGATTAAGAACGTGTAATAAACCCCTCAAGTACACGTAAATAGATTCTTACTACATTTACTGTCGAATTCAACACGGAGGTTTCCAGTGGAAAGCTGTGAAATGACGAAAATACTGGTAATGTTTACAAGTACGGGTACTTCTGGTGGCGTTTTCACGGGACTGTGCTTTCAAATATTAAGAGTTCATGTTTACAGAGCTCAGAATTGGTGTCAAAAGCCTTTGAATCACGAGAATAGTTTTTGTGTTTACAATTTAGGAGGATTGGCTTTGGCGTTTTTTTTGTGTGAATCAGTCAAAATGGTGGCGGTTCCAGTAAATACTTCTAAGCAAACTGTCTAATTGTGGTAAAACTGTTAAAATACACAATGAGAGTTCCCAGAAATGATTAAGAACGTGTAATAAACATCTCAAGTACACGTAAATAGATTCTTACTACATTTACTGTCGAATTCAACACGGAGGTTTCCAGTGGAAAGCTGTGAAATGACGAAAATACTGGTAATGTTTACAAGTCCGGGTACTTCTGGTGGCGTTTTCACGAGACTGTGCTTTCAAATATTAAGAGTTCATGTTTACAGAGCTAAGAATTGGTGTCTAAAGCCTTTGAATCACGAGAATAGTTTTTGTGTTTACAATTTAGGAGGATTGGCTTTGGCGTTTTTATTGTGTGAATCAGTCAAAACGGTGGCGGTTCCAGTAAATACTTCTAAGCAAACTGTCTAATTGTGGTAAAACTGTTAAAATACACAATGAGAGTTCCCAGAAATGATTAAGAACGTGTAATAAACATCTCAAGTACACGTAAATAGATTCTTACTACATTTACTGTCGAATTCAACACGGAGGTTTCCAGTGGAAAGCTGTGAAATGATGAAAATACTGGTAATGTTTACAAGTACGGGTACTTCTGGTGGCGTTTTCACGGGACTGTGCTTTCAAATATTAAGAGTTCATGTTTACAGAGCTAAGAATTGGTGTCTAAAGCCTTTGAATCACGAGAATAGTTTTTGTGTTTACAATTTAGGAGGATTGGCTTTGGCGTTTTTTTTGTGTGAATCAGTTAAAATGGTGGCGGTTCCAGTAAATACTTCTAAGCAAACTGTCTAATTGTGGTAAAACTGTTAAAATACACAATGAGAGTTCCCAGAAATGATTAAGAACGTGTAATAAACCCCTCAAGTACACGTAAATAGATTCTTACTACATTTACTGTCGAATTCAATCACGGAGGTTTCCAGTGGAAAGCTGTGAAATGACGAAAATACTGGTAATGTTTACAAGTCCGGGTACTTCGGGTGGCGTTTTCACGGGACTGTGCTTTCAATTATTACGAGTTCATGTTTACAGAGCTCAGAATTGGTGTCTAAAGCCTTTGAATCACGAGAATAGTTTTTGTGTTTACAATTTAGGAGGATTGGCTTTGGCGTTTTTTTTGTGTGAATCAGTTAAAATGGTGGCGGTTCCAGTAAATACTTCTAAGCAAACTGTCTAATTGTGGTAAAACTGTTAAAATACACAATGAGAGTTCCCAGAAATGATTAAGAACGTGTAATAAACATCTCAAGTACACGTAAATAGATTCTTACTACATTTACTGTCAAATTCAATCACGGAGGTTTCCAGTGGAAAGCTGTGAAATGACGAAAATACTGGTAATGTTTACAAGTCCGGGTACTTCTGGTGGCGTTTTCACGGGACTGTGCTTTCAAATATTAAGAGTTCATGTTTACAGAGCTCAGAATTGGTGTCTAAAGCCTTTGAATCACGAGAATAGTTTTTGTGTTTACAATTTAGGAGGATTGGCTTTGGCGTTTTTTTTGTGTGAATCAGTCAAAATGGTGGCGGTTCCAGTAAATACTTCTAAGCAAACTGTCTAATTGTGGTAAAACTGTTAAAATACACAATGAGAGTTCCCAGAAATGATTAAGAACGTGTAATAAACATCTCAAGTACACATAAATAGATTCTTACTACATTTACTGTCGAATTCAACACGGAGGTTTCCAGTGGAAAGCTGTGAAATGACGAAAATACTGGTAATGTTTACAAGTACGGGTACTTCTGGTGGCGTTTTCACAGGACTGTGCTTTCAAATATTAAGAGTTCATGTTTACAGAGCTCAGAATTGGTGTCTAAAGCCTTTGAATCACGAGAATAGTTTTTGTGTTTACAATTTAGGAGGATTGGCTTTGGCGTTTTTTTTGTGTGAATCAGTTAAAATGGTGGCGGTTCCAGTAAATACTTCTAAGCAAACTGTCTAATTGTGGTAAAACTGTTAAAATACACAATGAGAGTTCCCAGAAATGATTAAGAACGTGTAATAAACATCTCAAGTACACGTAAATAGATTCTTACTACATTTACTGTCGAATTCAATCACGGAGGTTTCCAGTGGAAAGGTGTGAAATGACGAAAATACTGGTGATGTTTACAAGTCCGGGTACTTCTGGTGGCGTTTTCACGGGACTGTGCTTTCAAATATTAAGAGTTCATGTTTACAGAGCTCAGAATTGGTGTCTAAAGCCTTTGAATCACGAGAATAGTTTTTGTGTTTACAATTTAGGAGGATTGGCTTTGGCGTTTTTTTTGTGTGAATCAGTCAAAATGTTGGCGGTTCCAGTAAATACTTCTAAGCAAACTGTCTAATTGTGGTAAAACTGTTAAAATACACAATGAGAGTTCCCAGAAATGATTAAGAACGTGTAATAAACCCCTCAAGTACACGTAAATAGATTCTTACTACATTTACTGTCGAATTCAACACGGAGGTTTCCAGTGGAAAGCTGTGAAATGACGAAAATACTGGTAATGTTTACAAGTCCGGGTACTTCTGGTGGCGTTTTCACGGGACTGTGCTTTCAAATATTAAGAGTTCATGTTTACAGAGCTAAGAATTGGTTTCTAAAGCCTTTGAATCACGAGAATAGTTTTTGTGTTTACAATTTAGGAGGATTGGCTTTGGCGTTTTTTTTGTGTGAATCAGTCAAAATGGTGGCGGTTCCAGTAAATACTTCTAAGCAAACTGTCTAATTGTGGTAAAACTGTTAAAATACACAATGAGAGTTCCCAGAAATGATTAAGAACGTGTAATAAACATCTCAAGTACACGTAAATAGATTCTTACTACATTTACTGTCGAATTCAACACGGAGGTTTCCAGTGGAAAGCTGTGAAATGACGAAAATACTGGTAATGTTTACAAGTCCGGGTACTTCTGGTGGTGTTTTCACGGGACTGTGCTTTCAAATATTAAGAGTTCATGTTTACAGAGCTCAGAATTGGTGTCTAAAGCCTTTGAATCACGAGAATAGTTTTTGTGTTTACAATTTAGGAGGATTGGCTTTGGCGTTTTTATTGTGTGAATCAGTCAAAATGGTGGCGGTTCCAGTAAATACTTCTAAGCAAACTGTCTAATTGTGGTAAAACTGTTAAAATACACAATGAGAGTTCCCAGAAATGATTAAGAACGTGTAATAAACATCTCAAGTACACGTAAATAGATTCTTACTACATTTACTGTCGAATTCAACACGGAGGTTTCCAGTGGAAAGCTGTGAAATGATGAAAATACTGGTAATGTTTACAAGTACGGGTACTTCTGGTGGCGTTTTCACGGGACTGTGCTTTCAAATATTAAGAGTTCATGTTTACAGAGCTAAGAATTGGCGTCTAAAGCCTTTGAATCACGAGAATAGTTTTTGTGTTTACAATTTAGGAGGATTGGCTTTGGCGTTTTTTTTGTGTGAATCAGTTAAAATGGTGGCGGTTCCAGTAAATACTTCTAAGCAAACTGTCTAATTGTGGTAAAACTGTTAAAATACACAATGAGAGTTCCCAGAAATGATTAAGAACGTGTAATAAACCCCTCAAGTACACATAAATAGATTCTTACTACATTTACTGTCGAATTCAATCACGGAGGTTTCCAGTGGAAAGCTGTGAAATGACGAAAATACTGGTAATGTTTACAAGTCCGGGTACTTCGGGTGGCGTTTTCACGGGATTGTGCTTTCAATTATTACGAGTTCATGTTTACAGAGCTCAGAATTGGTGTCTAAAGCCTTTGAATCACGAGAATAGTTTTTGTGTTTACAATTTAGGAGGATTGGCTTTGGCGTTTTTTTTGTGTGAATCAGTCAAAATGGTGGCGGTTCCAGTAAATACTTCTAAGCAAACTGTCTAATTGTGGTAAAACTGTTAAAATACACAATGAGAGTTCCCAGAAATGATTAAGAACGTGTAATAAACATCTCAAGTACACGTAAATAGATTCTTACTACATTTACTGTCGAATTCAATCACGGAGTTTTCCAGTGGAAAGCTGTGAAATGACGAAAATACTGGTAATGTTTACAAGTCCGGGTACTTCTGGTGGCGTTTTCACGGGACTGTGCTTTCAAATATTAAGAGTTCATGTTTACAGAGCTAAGAATTGGTGTCTAAAGCCTTTGAATCACGAGAATAGTTTTTGTGTTTACAATTTAGGAGGATTGGCTTTGGCGTTTTTTTTGTGTGAATCAGTCAAAATGGTGGCGGTTCCAGTAAATACTTCTAAGCAAACTGTCTAATTGTGGTAAAACTGTTAAAATACACAATGAGAGTTCCCAGAAATGATTAAGAACGTGTAATAAACATCTCAAGTACACGTAAATAGATTCTTACTACATTTACTGTCGAATTCAACACGGAGGTTTCCAGTGGAAAGCTGTGAAATGACGAAAATACTGGTAATGTTTACAAGTACGGGTACTTCTGGTGGCGTTTTCACGGGACTGTGCTTTCAAATATTACGAGTTCATGTTTACAGAGCTAAGAATTGGTGTCTAAAGCCTTTGAATCACGAGAATAGTTTTTGTGTTTACAATTTAGGAGGATTGGCTTTGGCGTTTTTTTTGTGTGAATCAGTTAAAATGGTGGCGGTTCCAGGAAATACTTCTAAGCAAACTGTCTAATTGTGGTAAAACTGTTAAAATACACAATGAGAGTTCCCAGAAATGATTAAGAACGTGTAATAAACATCTCAAGTACACGTAAATAGATTCTTACTACATTTACTGTCGAATTCAATCACGGAGGTTTCCAGTGGAAAGCTGTGAAATGACGAAAATACTAGTAATGTTTACAAGTCCGGGTACTTCTGGTGGCGTTTTCACGGGACTGTGCTTTCAATTATTACGAGTTCATGTTTACAGAGCTCAGAATTGGTGTCTAAAGCCTTTGAATCACGAGAATAGTTTTTGTGTTTACAATTTAGGAGGATTGGCTTTGGCGTTTTTTTTGTGTGAATCAGTTAAAATGGTGGCGGTTCCAGTAAATACTTCTAAGCAAACTGTCTAATTGTGGTAAAACTGTTAAAATACACAATGAGAGTTCCCAGAAATGATTAAGAACGTGTAATAAACATCTCAAGTACACGTAAATAGATTCTTACTACATTTACTGTCGAATTCAATCACGGAGGTTTCTAGTGGAAAGGTGTGAAATTACGAAAATACTGGTAATGTTTACAAGTCCGGGTACTTCTGGTGGCGTTTTCACGGGACTGTGCTTTCAAATATTAAGAGTTCATGTTTACAGAGCTCAGAATTGGTGTCTAAAGCCTTTGAATCACGAGAATAGTTTTTGTGTTTACAATTTAGGAGGATTGGCTTTGGCGTTTTTTTTGTGTGAATCAGTCAAAATGGTGGCGGTTCCAGTAAATACTTCTAAGCAAACTGTCTAATTGTGGTAAAACTGTTAAAATACACAATGAGAGTTCCCAGAAATGATTAAGAACGTGTAATAAACCCCTCAAGTACACGTAAATAGATTCTTACTACATTTACTGTCGAATTCAACACGGAGGTTTCCAGTGGAAAGCTGTGAAATGACGAAAATACTGGTAATGTTTACAAGTACGGGTACTTCTGGTGGCGTTTTCACGGGACTGTGCTTTCAAATATTAAGAGTTCATGTTTACAGCGCTCAGAATTGGTGTCAAAAGCCTTTGAATCACGAGAATAGTTTTTGTGTTTACAATTTAGGAGGATTGGCTTTGGCGTTTTTTTTGTGTGAATCAGTCAAAATGGTGGCGGTTCCAGTAAATACTTCTAAGCAAACTGTCTAATTGTGGTAAAACTGTTAAAATACACAATGAGAGTTCCCAGAAATGATTAAGAACGTGTAATAAACATCTCAAGTACACGTAAATAGATTCTTACTACATTTACTGTCGAATTCAACACGGAGGTTTCCAGTGGAAAGCTGTGAAATGACGAAAATACTGGTAATGTCTACAAGTCCGGGTACTTCTGGTGGCGTTTTCACGAGACTGTGCTTTCAAATATTAAGAGTTCATGTTTACAGAGCTAAGAATTGGTGTCTAAAGCCTTTGAATCACGAGAATAGTTTTTGTGTTTACAATTTAGGAGGATTGGCTTTGGCGTTTTTATTGTGTGAATCAGTCAAAATGGTGGCGGTTCCAGTAAATACTTCTAAGCAAACTGTCTAATTGTGGTAAAACTGTTAAAATACACAATGAGAGTTCCCAGAAATGATTAAGAACGTGTAATAAACATCTCAAGTACACGTAAATAGATTCTTACTACATTTACTGTCGAATTCAACACGGAGGTTTCCAGTGGAAAGCTGTGAAATGATGAAAATACTGGTAATGTTTACAAGTACGGGTACTTCTGGTGGCGTTTTCACGGGACTGTGCTTTCAAATATTAAGAGTTCATGTTTACAGAGCTTAGAATTGGTGTCTAAAGCCTTTGAATCACGAGAATAGTTTTTGTGTTTACAATTTAGGAGGATTGGCTTTGGCGTTTTTTTTGTGTGAATCAGTTAAAATGGTGGCGGTTCCAGTAAATACTTCTAAGCAAACTGTCTAATTGTGGTAAAACTGTTAAAATACACAATGAGAGTTCCCAGAAATGATTAAGAACGTGTAATAAACCCCTCAAGTACACGTAAATAGATTCTTACTACATTTACTGTCGAATTCAATCACGGAGGTTTCCAGTGGAAAGCTGTGAAATGACGAAAATACTGGTAATGTTTACAAGTCCGGGTACTTCGGGTGGCGTTTTCACGGGACTGTGCTTTCAATTATTACGAGTTCATGTTTACAGAGCTCAGAATTGGTGTCTAAAGCCTTTGAATCACGAGAATAGTTTTTGTGTTTACAATTTAGGAGGATTGGCTTTGGCGTTTTTTTTGTGTGAATCAGTTAAAATGGTGGCGGTTCCAGTAAATACTTCTAAGCAAACTGTCTAATTGTGGTAAAACTGTTAAAATACACAATGAGAGTTCCCAGAAATGATTAAGAACGTGTAATAAACATCTCAAGTACACGTAAATAGATTCTTACTACATTTACTCTCAAATTCAATCACGGAGGTTTCCAGTGGAAAGCTGTGAAATGACGAAAATACTGGTAATGTTTACAAGTCCGGGTACTTCTGGTGGCGTTTTCACGGGACTGTGCTTTCAAATATTAAGAGTTCATGTTTACAGAGCTCAGAATTGGTGTCTAAAGCCTTTGAATCACGAGAATAGTTTTTGTGTTTACAATTTAGGAGGATTGGCTTTGGCGTTTTTTTTGTGTGAATCAGTCAAAATGGTGGCGGTTCCAGTAAATACTTCTAAGCAAACTGTCTAATTGTGGTAAAACTGTTAAAATACACAATGAGAGTTCCCAGAAATGATTAAGAACGTGTAATAAACATCTCAAGTACACATAAATAGATTCTTACTACATTTACTGTCGAATTCAACACGGAGGTTTCCAGTGGAAAGCTGTGAAATGACGAAAATACTGGTAATGTTTACAAGTACGGGTACTTCTGGTGGCGTTTTCACAGGACTGTGCTTTCAAATATTAAGAGTTCATGTTTACAGAGCTCAGAATTGGTGTCTAAAGCCTTTGAATCACGAGAATAGTTTTTGTGTTTACAATTTAGGAGGATTGGCTTTGGCGTTTTTTTTGTGTGAATCAGTTAAAATGGTGGCGGTTCCAGTAAATACTTCTAAGCAAACTGTCTAATTGTGGTAAAACTGTTAAAATACACAATGAGAGTTCCCAGAAATGATTAAGAACGTGTAATAAACATCTCAAGTACACGTAAATAGATTCTTACTACATTTACTGTCGAATTCAATCACGGAGGTTTCCAGTGGAAAGGTGTGAAATGACGAAAATACTGGTGATGTTTACAAGTCCGGGTACTTCTGGTGGCGTTTTCACGGGACTGTGCTTTCAAATATTAAGAGTTCATGTTTACAGAGCTCAGAATTGGTGTCTAAAGCCTTTGAATCACGAGAATAGTTTTTGTGTTTACAATTTAGGAGGATTGGCTTTGGCGTTTTTTTTGTGTGAATCAGTCAAAATGGTGGCGGTTCCAGTAAATACTTCTAAGCAAACTGTCTAATTGTGGTAAAACTGTTAAAATACACAATGAGAGTTCCCAGAAATGATTAAGAACGTGTAATAAACCCCTCAAGTACACGTAAATAGATTCTTACTACATTTACTGTCGAATTCAACACGGAGGTTTCCAGTGGAAAGCTGTGAAATGACGAAAATACTGGTAATGTTTACAAGTCCGGGTACTTCTGGTGGCGTTTTCACGGGACTGTGCTTTCAAATATTAAGAGTTCATGTTTACAGAGCTAAGAATTGGTTTCTAAAGCCTTTGAATCACGAGAATAGTTTTTGTGTTTACAATTTAGGAGGATTGGCTTTGGCGTTTTTTTTGTGTGAATCAGTCAAAATGGTGGCGGTTCCAGTAAATACTTCTAAGCAAACTGTCTAATTGTGGTAAAACTGTTAAAATACACAATGAGAGTTCCCAGAAATGATTAAGAACGTGTAATAAACATCTCAAGTACACGTAAATAGATTCTTACTACATTTACTGTCGAATTCAACACGGAGGTTTCCAGTGGAAAGCTGTGAAATGACGAAAATACTGGTAATGTTTACAAGTCCGGGTACTTCTGGTGGCGTTTTCACGGGACTGTGCTTTCAAATATTAAGAGTTCATGTTTACAGAGCTCAGAATTGGTGTCTAAAGCCTTTGAATCACGAGAATAGTTTTTGTGTTTACAATTTAGGAGGATTGGCTTTGGCGTTTTTATTGTGTGAATCAGTCAAAATGGTGGCGGTTCCAGTAAATACTTCTAAGCAAACTGTCTAATTGTGGTAAAACTGTTAAAATACACAATGAGAGTTCCCAGAAATGATTAAGAACGTGTAATAAACATCTCAAGTACACGTAAATAGATTCTTACTACATTTACTGTCGAATTCAACACGGAGGTTTCCAGTGGAAAGCTGTGAAATGATGAAAATACTGGTAATGTTTACAAGTACGGGTACTTCTGGTGGCGTTTTCACGGGACTGTGCTTTCAAATATTAAGAGTTCATGTTTACAGAGCTAAGAATTGGTGTCTAAAGCCTTTGAATCACGAGAATAGTTTTTGTGTTTACAATTTAGGAGGATTGGCTTTGGCGTTTTTTTTTGTGTGAATCAGTTAAAATGGTGGCGGTTCCAGTAAATACTTCTAAGCAAACTGTCTAATTGTGGTAAAACTGTTAAAATACACAATGAGAGTTCCCAGAAATGATTAAGAACGTGTAATAAACCCCTCAAGTACACGTAAATAGATTCTTACTACATTTACTGTCGAATTCAATCACGGAGGTTTCCAGTGGAAAGCTGTGAAATGACGAAAATACTGGTAATGTTTACAAGTCCGGGTACTTCGGGTGGCGTTTTCACGGGACTGTGCTTTCAATTATTACGAGTTCATGTTTACAGAGCTCAGAATTGGTGTCTAAAGCCTTTGAATCACGAGAATAGTTTTTGTGTTTACAATTTAGGAGGATTGGCTTTGGCGTTTTTTTTGTGTGAATCAGTTAAAATGGTGGCGGTTCCAGTAAATACTTCTAAGCAAACTGTCTAATTGTGGTAAAACTGTTAAAATACACAATGAGAGTTCCCAGAAATGATTAAGAACGTGTAATAAACATCTCAAGTACACGTAAATAGATTCTTACTACATTTACTGTCAAATTCAATCACGGAGGTTTCCAGTGGAAAGCTGTGAAATGACGAAAATACTGGTAATGTTTACAAGTCCGGGTACTTCTGGTGGCGTTTTCACGGGACTGTGCTTTCAAATATTAAGAGTTCATGTTTACAGAGCTCAGAATTGGTGTCTAAAGCCTTTGAATCACGAGAATAGTTTTTGTGTTTACAATTTAGGAGGATTGGCTTTGGCGTTTTTTTTGTGTGAATCAGTCAAAATGGTGGCGGTTCCAGTAAATACTTCTAAGCAAACTGTCTAATTGTGGTAAAACTGTTAAAATACACAATGAGAGTTCCCAGAAATGATTAAGAACGTGTAATAAACATCTCAAGTACACGTAAATAGATTCTTACTACATTTACTGTCGAATTCAATCACGGAGGTTTCCAGTGGAAAGGTGTGAAATGACGAAAATACTGGTGATGTTTACAAGTCCGGGTACTTCTGGTGGCGTTTTCACGGGACTGTGCTTTCAAATATTAAGAGTTCATGTTTACAGAGCTCAGAATTGGTGTCTAAAGCCTTTGAATCACGAGAATAGTTTTTGTGTTTACAATTTAGGAGGATTGGCTTTGGCGTTTTTTTTGTGTGAATCAGTCAAAATGGTGGCGGTTCCAGTAAATACTTCTAAGCAAACTGTCTAATTGTGGTAAAACTGTTAAAATACACAATGAGAGTTCCCAGAAATGATTAAGAACGTGTAATAAACCCCTCAAGTACACGTAAATAGATTCTTACTACATTTACTGTCGAATTCAACACGGAGGTTTCCAGTGGAAAGCTGTGAAATGACGAAAATACTGGTAATGTTTACAAGTCCGGGTACTTCTGGTGGCGTTTTCACGGGACTGTGCTTTCAAATATTAAGAGTTCATGTTTACAGAGCTAAGAATTGGTTTCTAAAGCCTTTGAATCACGAGAATAGTTTTTGTGTTTACAATTTAGGAGGATTGGCTTTGGCGTTTTTTTTGTGTGAATCAGTCAAAATGGTGGCGGTTCCAGTAAATACTTCTAAGCAAACTGTCTAATTGTGGTAAAACTGTTAAAATACACAATGAGAGTTCCCAGAAATGATTAAGAACGTGTAATAAACATCTCAAGTACACGTAAATAGATTCTTACTACATTTACTGTCGAATTCAACACGGAGGTTTCCAGTGGAAAGCTGTGAAATGACGAAAATACTGGTAATGTTTACAAGTCCGGGTACTTCTGGTGGTGTTTTCATGGGACTGTGCTTTCAAATATTAAGAGTTCATGTTTACGGAGCTCAGAATTGGTGTCTAAAGCCTTTGAATCACGAGAATAGTTTTTGTGTTTACAATTTAGGAGGATTGGCTTTGGCGTTTTTATTGTGTGAATCAGTCAAAATGGTGGCGGTTCCAGTAAATACTTCTAAGCAAACTGTCTAATTGTGGTAAAACTGTTAAAATACACAATGAGAGTTCCCAGAAATGATTAAGAACGTGTAATAAACATCTCAAGTACACGTAAATAGATTCTTACTACATTTACTGTCGAATTCAACACGGAGGTTTCCAGTGGAAAGCTGTGAAATGATGAAAATACTGGTAATGTTTACAAGTACGGGTACTTCTGGTGGCGTTTTCACGGGACTGTGCTTTCAAATATTAAGAGTTCATGTTTACAGAGCTAAGAATTGGTGTCTAAAGCCTTTGAATCACGAGAATAGTTTTTGTGTTTACAATTTAGGAGGATTGGCTTTGGCGTTTTTTTTGTGTGAATCAGTTAAAATGGTGGCGGTTCCAGTAAATACTTCTAAGCAAACTGTCTAATTGTGGTAAAACTGTTAAAATACACAATGAGAGTTCCCAGAAATGATTAAGAACGTGTAATAAACCCCTCAAGTACACATAAATAGATTCTTACTACATTTACTGTCGAATTCAATCACGGAGGTTTCCAGTGGAAAGCTGTGAAATGACGAAAATACTGGTAATGTTTACAAGTCCGGGTACTTCGGGTGGCGTTTTCACGGGACTGTGCTTTCAATTATTACGAGTTCATGTTTACAGAGCTCAGAATTGGTGTCTAAAGCCTTTGAATCACGAGAATAGTTTTTGTGTTTACAATTTAGGAGGATTGGCTTTGGCGTTTTTTTTTGTGTGAATCAGTCAAAATGGTGGCGGTTCCAGTAAATACTTCTAAGCAAACTGTCTAATTGTGGTAAAACTGTTAAAATACACAATGAGAGTTCCCAGAAATGATTAAGAACGTGTAATAAACATCTCAAGTACACGTAAATAGATTCTTACTACATTTACTGTCGAATTCAATCACGGAGGTTTCCAGTGGAAAGCTGTGAAATGACGAAAATACTGGTAATGTTTACAAGTCCGGGTACTTCTGGTGGCGTTTTCACGGGACTGTGCTTTCAAATATTAAGAGTTCATGTTTACAGAGCTAAGAATTGGTGTCTAAAGCCTTTGAATCACGAGAATAGTTTTTGTGTTTACAATTTAGGAGGATTGGCTTTGGCGTTTTTTTTGTGTGAATCAGTCAAAATGGTGGCGGTTCCAGTAAATACTTCTAAGCAAACTGTCTAATTGTGGTAAAACTGTTAAAATACACAATGAGAGTTCCCAGAAATGATTAAGAACGTGTAATAAACATCTCAAGTACACGTAAATAGATTCTTACTACATTTACTGTCGAATTCAACACGGATGTTTCCAGTGGAAAGCTGTGAAATGATGAAAATACTGGTAATGTTTACAAGTACGGGTACTTCTGGTGGCGATTTCACGGGACTGTGCTTTCAAATATTAAGAGTTCATGTTTACAGAGCTAAGAATTGGTGTCTAAAGCCTTTGAATCACGAGAATAGTTTTTGTGTTTACAATTTAGGAGGATTGGCTTTGGCGTTTTTTTGTGTGAATCAGTTAAAATGGTGGCGGTTCCAGTAAATACTTCTAAGCAAACTGTCTAATTGTGTTAAAACTGTTAAAATACACAATGAGAGTTCCCAGAAATGATTAAGAACGTGTAATAAACATCTCAAGTACACGTAAATAGATTCTTACTACATTTACTGTCGAATTCAATCACGGAGGTTTCCAGTGGAAAGCTGTGAAATGACGAAAATACTAGTAATGTTTACAAGTCCGGGTACTTCTGGTGGCGTTTTCACGGGACTGTGCTTTCAATTATTACGAGTTCATGTTTACAGAGCTCAGAATTGGTGTCTAAAGCCTTTGAATCACGAGAATAGTTTTTGTGTTTACAATTTAGGAGGATTGGCTTTGGCGTTTTTTTTGTGTGAATCAGTTAAAATGGTGGCGGTTCCAGTAAATACTTCTAAGCAAACTGTCTAATTGTGGTAAAACTGTTAAAATACACAATGAGAGTTCCCAGAAATGATTAAGAACGTGTAATAAACATCTCAAGTACACGTAAATAGATTCTTACTACATTTACTGTCGAATTCAATCACGGAGGTTTCCAGTGGAAAGCTGTGAAATGACGAAAATACTGGTAATGTTTACAAGTCCGGGTACTTCGGGTGGCGTTTTCACGGGACTGTGCTTTCAATTATTACGAGTTCATGTTTACAGAGCTCAGAATTGGTGTCTAAAGCCTTTGAATCACGAGAATAGTTTTTGTGTTTACAATTTAGGAGGATTGGCTTTGGCGTTTTTTTTGTGTGAATCAGTTAAAATGGTGGCGGTTCCAGTAAATACTTCTAAGCAAACTGTCTAATTGTGGTAAAACTGTTAAAATACACAATGAGAGTTCCCAGAAATGATTAAGAACGTGTAATAAACATCTCAAGTACACGTAAATAGATTCTTACTACATTTACTGTCAAATTCAATCACGGAGGTTTCCAGTGGAAAGCTGTGAAATGACGAAAATACTGGTAATGTTTACAAGTCCGGGTACTTCTGGTGGCGTTTTCACGGGACTGTGCTTTCAAATATTAAGAGTTCATGTTTACAGAGCTCAGAATTGGTGTCTAAAGCCTTTGAATCACGAGAATAGTTTTTGTGTTTACAATTTAGGAGGATTGGCTTTGGCGTTTTTTTTGTGTGAATCAGTCAAAATGGTGGCGGTTCCAGTAAATACTTCTAAGCAAACTGTCTAATTGTGGTAAAACTGTTAAAATACACAATGAGAGTTCCCAGAAATGATTAAGAACGTGTAATAAACATCTCAAGTACACATAAATAGATTCTTACTACATTTACTGTCGAATTCAACACGGAGGTTTCCAGTGGAAAGCTGTGAAATGACGAAAATACTGGTAATGTTTACAAGTACGGGTACTTCTGGTGGCGTTTTCACAGGACTGTGCTTTCAAATATTAAGAGTTCATGTTTACAGAGCTCAGAATTGGTGTCTAAAGCCTTTGAATCACGAGAATAGTTTTTGTGTTTACAATTTAGGAGGATTGGCTTTGGCGTTTTTTTTGTGTGAATCAGTTAAAATGGTGGCGGTTCCAGTAAATACTTCTAAGCAAACTGTCTAATTGTGGTAAAACTGTTAAAATACACAATGAGAGTTCCCAGAAATGATTAAGAACGTGTAATAAACATCTCAAGTACACGTAAATAGATTCTTACTACATTTACTGTCGAATTCAATCACGGAGGTTTCCAGTGGAAAGGTGTGAAATGACGAAAATACTGGTGATGTTTACAAGTCCGGGTACTTCTGGTGGCGTTTTCACGGGACTGTGCTTTCAAATATTAAGAGTTCATGTTTGCAGAGCTCAGAATTGGTGTCTAAAGCCTTTGAATCACGAGAATAGTTTTTGTGTTTACAATTTAGGAGGATTGGCTTTGGCGTTTTTTTGTGTGAATCAGTCAAAATGGTGGCGGTTCCAGTAAATACTTCTAAGCAAACTGTCTAATTGTGGTAAAACTGTTAAAATACACAATGAGAGTTCCCAGAAATGATTAAGAACGTGTAATAAACCCCTCAAGTACACGTAAATAGATTCTTACTACATTTACTGTCGAATTCAACACGGAGGTTTCCAGTGGAAAGCTGTGAAATGACGAAAATACTGGTAATGTTTACAAGTCCGGGTACTTCTGGTGGCGTTTTCACGGGACTGTGCTTTCAAATATTAAGAGTTCATGTTTACAGAGCTAAGAATTGGTTTCTAAAGCCTTTGAATCACGAGAATAGTTTTTGTGTTTACAATTTAGGAGGATTGGCTTTGGCGTTTTTTTTGTGTGAATCAGTCAAAATGGTGGCGGTTCCAGTAAATACTTCTAAGCAAACTGTCTAATTGTGGTAAAACTGTTAAAATACACAATGAGAGTTCCCAGAAATGATTAAGAACGTGTAATAAACATCTCAAGTACACGTAAATAGATTCTTACTACATTTACTGTCGAATTCAACACGGAGGTTTCCAGTGGAAAGCTGTGAAATGACGAAAATACTGGTAATGTTTACAAGTCCGGGTACTTCTGGTGGCGTTTTCACGGGACTGTGCTTTCAAATATTAAGAGTTCATGTTTACAGAGCTCAGAATTGGTGTCTAAAGCCTTTGAATCACGAGAATAGTTTTTGTGTTTACAATTTAGGAGGATTGGCTTTGGCGTTTTTATTGTGTGAATCAGTCAAAATGGTGGCGGTTCCAGTAAATACTTCTAAGCAAACTGTCTAATTGTGGTAAAACTGTTAAAATACACAATGAGAGTTCCCAGAAATGATTAAGAACGTGTAATAAACATCTCAAGTACACGTAAATAGATTCTTACTACATTTACTGTCGAATTCAACACGGAGGTTTCCAGTGGAAAGCTGTGAAATGATGAAAATACTGGTAATGTTTACAAGTACGGGTACTTCTGGTGGCGTTTTCACGGGACTGTGCTTTCAAATATTAAGAGTTCATGTTTACAGAGCTAAGAATTGGTGTCTAAAGCCTTTGAATCACGAGAATAGTTTTTGTGTTTACAATTTAGGAGGATTGGCTTTGGCGTTTTTTTTGTGTGAATCAGTTAAAATGGTGGCGGTTCCAGTAAATACTTCTAAGCAAACTGTCTAATTGTGGTAAAACTGTTAAAATACACAATGAGAGTTCCCAGAAATGATTAAGAACGTGTAATAAACCCCTCAAGTACACGTAAATAGATTCTTACTACATTTACTGTCGAATTCAATCACGGAGGTTTCCAGTGGAAAGCTGTGAAATGACGAAAATACTGGTAATGTTTACAAGTCCGGGTACTTCGGGTGGCGTTTTCACGGGACTGTGCTTTCAATTATTACGAGTTCATGTTTACAGAGCTCAGAATTGGTGTCTAAAGCCTTTGAATCACGAGAATAGTTTTTGTGTTTACAATTTAGGAGGATTGGCTTTGGCGTTTTTTTTGTGTGAATCAGTTAAAATGGTGGCGGTTCCAGTAAATACTTCTAAGCAAACTGTCTAATTGTGGTAAAACTGTTAAAATACACAATGAGAGTTCCCAGAAATGATTAAGAACGTGTAATAAACATCTCAAGTACACGTAAATAGATTCTTACTACATTTACTGTCAAATTCAATCACGGAGGTTTCCAGTGGAAAGCTGTGAAATGACGAAAATACTGGTAATGTTTACAAGTCCGGGTACTTCTGGTGGCGTTTTCACGGGACTGTGCTTTCAAATATTAAGAGTTCATGTTTACAGAGCTCAGAATTGGTGTCTAAAGCCTTTGAATCACGAGAATAGTTTTTGTGTTTACAATTTAGGAGGATTGGCTTTGGCGTTTTTTTTGTGTGAATCAGTCAAAATGGTGGCGGTTCCAGTAAATACTTCTAAGCAAACTGTCTAATTGTGGTAAAACTGTTAAAATACACAATGAGAGTTCCCAGAAATGATTAAGAACGTGTAATAAACATCTCAAGTACACATAAATAGATTCTTACTACATTTACTGTCGAATTCAACACGGAGGTTTCCAGTGGAAAGCTGTGAAATGACGAAAATACTGGTAATGTTTACAAGTACGGGTACTTCTGGTGGCGTTTTCACAGGACTGTGCTTTCAAATATTAAGAGTTCATGTTTACAGAGCTCAGAATTGGTGTCTAAAGCCTTTGAATCACGAGAATAGTTTTTGTGTTTACAATTTAGGAGGATTGGCTTTGGCGTTTTTTTTGTGTGAATCAGTTAAAATGGTGGCGGTTCCAGTAAATACTTCTAAGCAAACTGTCTAATTGTGGTAAAACTGTTAAAATACACAATGAGAGTTCCCAGAAATGATTAAGAACGTGTAATAAACATCTCAAGTACACGTAAATAGATTCTTACTACATTTACTGTCGAATTCAATCACGGAGGTTTCCAGTGGAAAGGTGTGAAATGACGAAAATACTGCTGATGTTTACAAGTCCGGGTACTTCTGGTGGCGTTTTCACGGGACTGTGCTTTCAAATATTAAGAGTTCATGTTTACAGAGCTCAGAATTGGTGTCTAAAGCCTTTGAATCACGAGAATAGTTTTTATGTTTACAATTTAGGAGGATTGGCTTTGGCGTTTTTTTTGTGTGAATCAGTCAAAATGGTGGCGGTTCCAGTAAATACTTCTAAGCAAACTGTCTAATTGTGGTAAAACTGTTAAAATACACAATGAGAGTTCCCAGAAATGATTAAGAACGTGTAATAAACCCCTCAAGTACACGTAAATAGATTCTTACTACATTTACTGTCGAATTCAACACGGAGGTTTCCAGTGGAAAGCTGTGAAATGACGAAAATACTGGTAATGTTTACAAGTCCGGGTACTTCTGGTGGCGTTTTCACGGGACTGTGCTTTCAAATATTAAGAGTTCATGTTTACAGAGCTAAGAATTGGTTTCTAAAGCCTTTGAATCACGAGAATAGTTTTTGTGTTTACAATTTAGGAGGATTGGCTTTGGCGTTTTTTTTGTGTGAATCAGTCAAAATGGTGGCGGTTCCAGTAAATACTTCTAAGCAAACTGTCTAATTGTGGTAAAACTGTTAAAATACACAATGAGAGTTCCCAGAAATGATTAAGAACGTGTAATAAACATCTCAAGTACACGTAAATAGATTCTTACTACATTTACTGTCGAATTCAACACGGAGGTTTCCAGTGGAAAGCTGTGAAATGACGAAAATACTGGTAATGTTTACAAGTCCGGGTACTTCTGGTGGTGTTTTCACGGGACTGTGCTTTCAAATATTAAGAGTTCATGTTTACAGAGCTCAGAATTGGTGTCTAAAGCCTTTGAATCACGAGAATAGTTTTTGTGTTTACAATTTAGGAGGATTGGCTTTGGCGTTTTTATTGTGTGAATCAGTCAAAATGGTGGCGGTTCCAGTAAATACTTCTAAGCAAACTGTCTAATTGTGGTAAAACTGTTAAAATACACAATGAGAGTTCCCAGAAATGATTAAGAACGTGTAATAAACATCTCAAGTACACGTAAATAGATTCTTACTACATTTACTGTCGAATTCAACACGGAGGTTTCCAGTGGAAAGCTGTGAAATGATGAAAATACTGGTAATGTTTACAAGTACGGGTACTTCTGGTGGCGTTTTCACGGGACTGTGCTTTCAAATATTAAGAGTTCATGTTTACAGAGCTAAGAATTGGTGTCTAAAGCCTTTGAATCACGAGAATAGTTTTTGTGTTTACAATTTAGGAGGATTGGCTTTGGCGTTTTTTTTGTGTGAATCAGTTAAAATGGTGGCGGTTCCAGTAAATACTTCTAAGCAAACTGTCTAATTGTGGTAAAACTGTTAAAATACACAATGAGAGTTCCCAGAAATGATTAAGAACGTGTAATAAACCCCTCAAGTACACATAAATAGATTCTTACTACATTTACTGTCGAATTCAATCACGGAGGTTTCCAGTGGAAAGCTGTGAAATGACGAAAATACTGGTAATGTTTACAAGTCCGGGTACTTCGGGTGGCGTTTTCACGGGACTGTGCTTTCAATTATTACGAGTTCATGTTTACAGAGCTCAGAATTGGTGTCTAAAGCCTTTGAATCACGAGAATAGTTTTTGTGTTTACAATTTAGGAGGATTGGCTTTGGCGTTTTTTTTTGTGTGAATCAGTCAAAATGGTGGCGGTTCCAGTAAATACTTCTAAGCAAACTGTCTAATTGTGGTAAAACTGTTAAAATACACAATGAGAGTTCCCAGAAATGATTAAGAACGTGTAATAAACATCTCAAGTACACGTAAATAGATTCTTACTACATTTACTGTCGAATTCAATCACGGAGGTTTCCAGTGGAAAGCTGTGAAATGACGAAAATACTGGTAATGTTTACAAGTCCGGGTACTTCTGGTGGCGTTTTCACGGGACTGTGCTTTCAAATATTAAGAGTTCATGTTTACAGAGCTAAGAATTGGTGTCTAAAGCCTTTGAATCACAAGAATAGTTTTTGTGTTTACAATTTAGGAGGATTGGCTTTGGCGTTTTTTTTGTGTGAATCAGTCAAAATGGTGGCGGTTCCAGTAAATACTTCTAAGCAAACTGTCTAATTGTGGTAAAACTGTTAAAATACACAATGAGAGTTCCCAGAAATGATTAAGAACGTGTAATAAACATCTCAAGTACACGTAAATAGATTCTTACTACATTTACTGTCGAATTCAACACGGATGTTTCCAGTGGAAAGCTGTGAAATGATGAAAATACTGGTAATGTTTACAAGTACGGGTACTTCTGGTGGCGTTTTCACGGGACTGTGCTTTCAAATATTAAGAGTTCATGTTTACAGAGCTCAGAATTGGTGTCTAAAGCCTTTGAATCACGAGAATAGTTTTTGTGTTTACAATTTAGGAGGATTGGCTTTGGCGTTTTTTTTGTGTGAATCAGTTAAAATGGTGGCGGTTCCAGTAAATACTTCTAAGCAAACTGTCTAATTGTGTTAAAACTGTTAAAATACACAATGAGAGTTCCCAGAAATGATTAAGAACGTGTAATAAACATCTCAAGTACACGTAAATAGATTCTTACTACATTTACTGTCGAATTCAATCACGGAGGTTTCCAGTGGAAAGCTGTGAAATGACGAAAATACTAGTAATGTTTACAAGTCCGGGTACTTCTGGTGGCGTTTTCACGGGACTGTGCTTTCAATTATTACGAGTTCATGTTTACAGAGCTCAGAATTGGTGTCTAAAGCCTTTGAATCACGAGAATAGTTTTTGTGTTTACAATTTAGGAGGATTGGCTTTGGCGTTTTTTTTGTGTGAATCAGTTAAAATGGTGGCGGTTCCAGTAAATACTTCTAAGCAAACTGTCTAATTGTGGTAAAACTGTTAAAATACACAATGAGAGTTCCCAGAAATGATTAAGAACGTGTAATAAACATCTCAAGTACACGTAAATAGATTCTTACTACATTTACTGTCGAATTCAATCACGGAGGTTTCTAGTGGAAAGGTGTGAAATGACGAAAATACTGGTAATGTTTACAAGTCCGGGTACTTCTGGTGGCGTTTTCACGGGACTGTGCTTTCAAATATTAAGAGTTCATGTTTACAGAGCTAAGAATTGGTGTCTAAAGCCTTTGAATCACGAGAATAGTTTTTGTGTTTACAATTTAGGAGGATTGGCTTTGGCGTTTTTTTTGTGTGAATCAGTCAAAATGGTGGTGGTTCCAGTAAATACTTCTAAGCAAACTGTCTAATTGTGGTAAAACTGTTAAAATACACAATGAGAGTTCCCAGAAATGATTAAGAACGTGTAATAAACATCTCAAGTACACGTAAATAGATTCTTACTACATTTACTGTCGAATTCAATCACGGAGGTTTCCAGTGGAAAGCTGTGAAATGACGAAAATACTGGTAATGTTTACAAGTCCGGGTACTTCTGGTGGCGTTTTCACGGGACTGTGCTTTCAAATATTAAGAGTTCATGTTTACAGAGCTAAGAATTGGTGTCTAAAGCCTTTGAATCACGAGAATAGTTTTTGTGTTTACAATTTAGGAGGATTGGCTTTGGCGTTTTTTTTGTGTGAATCAGTCAAAATGGTGGCGGTTCCAGTAAATACTTCTAAGCAAACTGTCTAATTGTGGTAAAACTGTTAAAATACACAATGAGAGTTCCCAGAAATGATTAAGAACGTGTAATAAACATCTCAAGTACACGTAAATAGATTCTTACTACATTTACTGTCGAATTCAATCACGGAGGTTTCCAGTGGAAAGGTGTGAAATGACGAAAATACTGGTGATGTTTACAAGTCCGGGTACTTCTGGTGGCGTTTTCACGGGACTGTGCTTTCAAATATTAAGAGTTCATGTTTACAGAGCTCAGAATTGGTGTCTAAAGCCTTTGAATCACGAGAATAGTTTTTGTGTTTACAATTTAGGAGGATTGGCTTTGGCGTTTTTTTTGTGTGAATCAGTCAAAATGGTGGCGGTTCCAGTAAATACTTCTAAGCAAACTGTCTAATTGTGGTAAAACTGTTAAAATACACAATGAGAGTTCCCAGAAATGATTAAGAACGTGTAATAAACCCCTCAAGTACACGTAAATAGATTCTTACTACATTTACTGTCGAATTCAACACGGAGGTTTCCAGTGGAAAGCTGTGAAATGACGAAAATACTGGTAATGTTTACAAGTCCGGGTACTTCTGGTGGCGTTTTCACGGGACTGTGCTTTCAAATATTAAGAGTTCATGTTTACAGAGCTAAGAATTGGTTTCTAAAGCCTTTGAATCACGAGAATAGTTTTTGTGTTTACAATTTAGGAGGATTGGCTTTGGCGTTTTTTTTGTGTGAATCAGTCAAAATGGTGGCGGTTCCAGTAAATACTTCTAAGCAAACTGTCTAATTGTGGTAAAACTGTTAAAATACACAATGAGAGTTCCCAGAAATGATTAAGAACGTGTAATAAACATCTCAAGTACACGTAAATAGATTCTTACTACATTTACTGTCGAATTCAACACGGAGGTTTCCAGTGGAAAGCTGTGAAATGACGAAAATACTGGTAATGTTTACAAGTCCGGGTACTTCTGGTGGCGTTTTCACGGGACTGTGCTTTCAAATATTAAGAGTTCATGTTTACAGAGCTCAGAATTGGTGTCTAAAGCCTTTGAATCACGAGAATAGTTTTTGTGTTTACAATTTAGGAGGATTGGCTTTGGCGTTTTTATTGTGTGAATCAGTCAAAATGGTGGCGGTTCCAGTAAATACTTCTAAGCAAACTGTCTAATTGTGGTAAAACTGTTAAAATACACAATGAGAGTTCCCAGAAATGATTAAGAACGTGTAATAAACATCTCAAGTACACGTAAATAGATTCTTACTACATTTACTGTCGAATTCAACACGGAGGTTTCCAGTGGAAAGCTGTGAAATGATGAAAATACTGGTAATGTTTACAAGTACGGGTACTTCTGGTGGCGTTTTCACGGGACTGTGCTTTCAAATATTAAGAGTTCATGTTTACAGAGCTAAGAATTGGTGTCTAAAGCCTTTGAATCACGAGAATAGTTTTTGTGTTTACAATTTAGGAGGATTGGCTTTGGCGTTTTTTTTGTGTGAATCAGTTAAAATGGTGGCGGTTCCAGTAAATACTTCTAAGCAAACTGTCTAATTGTGGTAAAACTGTTAAAATACACAATGAGAGTTCCCAGAAATGATTAAGAACGTGTAATAAACCCCTCAAGTACACGTAAATAGATTCTTACTACATTTACTGTCGAATTCAATCACGGAGGTTTCCAGTGGAAAGCTGTGAAATGACGAAAATACTGGTAATGTTTACAAGTCCGGGTACTTCGGGTGGCGTTTTCACGGGACTGTGCTTTCAATTATTACGAGTTCATGTTTACAGAGCTCAGAATTGGTGTCTAAAGCCTTTGAATCACGAGAATAGTTTTTGTGTTTACAATTTAGGAGGATTGGCTTTGGCGTTTTTTTTGTGTGAATCAGTTAAAATGGTGGCGGTTCCAGTAAATACTTCTAAGCAAACTGTCTAATTGTGGTAAAACTGTTAAAATACACAATGAGAGTTCCCAGAAATGATTAAGAACGTGTAATAAACATCTCAAGTACACGTAAATAGATTCTTACTACATTTACTGTCAAATTCAATCACGGAGGTTTCCAGTGGAAAGCTGTGAAATGACGAAAATACTGGTAATGTTTACAAGTCCGGGTACTTCTGGTGGCGTTTTCACGGGACTGTGCTTTCAAATATTAAGAGTTCATGTTTACAGAGCTCAGAATTGGTGTCTAAAGCCTTTGAATCACGAGAATAGTTTTTGTGTTTACAATTTAGGAGGATTGGCTTTGGCGTTTTTTTTGTGTGAATCAGTCAAAATGGTGGCGGTTCCAGTAAATACTTCTAAGCAAACTGTCTAATTGTGGTAAAACTGTTAAAATACACAATGAGAGTTCCCAGAAATGATTAAGAACGTGTAATAAACATCTCAAGTACACATAAATAGATTCTTACTACATTTACTGTCGAATTCAACACGGAGGTTTCCAGTGGAAAGCTGTGAAATGACGAAAATACTGGTAATGTTTACAAGTACGGGTACTTCTGGTGGCGTTTTCACAGGACTGTGCTTTCAAATATTAAGAGTTCATGTTTACAGAGCTCAGAATTGGTGTCTAAAGCCTTTGAATCACGAGAATAGTTTTTGTGTTTACAATTTAGGAGGATTGGCTTTGGCGTTTTTTTTGTGTGAATCAGTTAAAATGGTGGCGGTTCCAGTAAATACTTCTAAGCAAACTGTCTAATTGTGGTAAAACTGTTAAAATACACAATGAGAGTTCCCAGAAATGATTAAGAACGTGTAATAAACATCTCAAGTACACGTAAATAGATTCTTACTACATTTACTGTCGAATTCAATCACGGAGGTTTCCAGTGGAAAGGTGTGAAATGACGAAAATACTGGTGATGTTTACAAGTCCGGGTACTTCTGGTGGCGTTTTCACGGGACTGTGCTTTCAAATATTAAGAGTTCATGTTTACAGAGCTCAGAATTGGTGTCTAAAGCCTTTGAATCACGAGAATAGTTTTTGTGTTTACAATTTAGGAGGATTGGCTTTGGCGTTTTTTTTGTGTGAATCAGTCAAAATGGTGGCGGTTCCAGTAAATACTTCTAAGCAAACTGTCTAATTGTGGTAAAACTGTTAAAATACACAATGAGAGTTCCCAGAAATGATTAAGAACGTGTAATAAACCCCTCAAGTACACGTAAATAGATTCTTACTACATTTACTGTCGAATTCAACACGGAGGTTTCCAGTGGAAAGCTGTGAAATGACGAAAATACTGGTAATGTTTACAAGTCCGGGTACTTCTGGTGGCGTTTTCACGGGACTGTGCTTTCAAATATTAAGAGTTCATGTTTACAGAGCTAAGAATTGGTTTCTAAAGCCTTTGAATCACGAGAATAGTTTTTGTGTTTACAATTTAGGAGGATTGGCTTTGGCGTTTTTTTTGTGTGAATCAGTCAAAATGGTGGCGGTTCCAGTAAATACTTCTAAGCAAACTGTCTAATTGTGGTAAAACTGTTAAAATACACAATGAGAGTTCCCAGAAATGATTAAGAACGTGTAATAAACATCTCAAGTACACGTAAATAGATTCTTACTACATTTACTGTCGAATTCAACACGGAGGTTTCCAGTGGAAAGCTGTGAAATGACGAAAATACTGGTAATGTTTACAAGTCCGGGTACTTCTGGTGGTGTTTTCACGGGACTGTGCTTTCAAATATTAAGAGTTCATGTTTACAGAGCTCAGAATTGGTGTCTAAAGCCTTTGAATCACGAGAATAGTTTTTGTGTTTACAATTTAGGAGGATTGGCTTTTGCGTTTTTATTGTGTGAATCAGTCAAAATGGTGGCGGTTCCAGTAAATACTTCTAAGCAAACTGTCTAATTGTGGTAAAACTGTTAAAATACACAATGAGAGTTCCCAGAAATGATTAAGAACGTGTAATAAACATCTCAAGTACACGTAAATAGATTCTTACTACATTTACTGTCGAATTCATCACGGAGGTTTCCAGTGGAAAGCTGTGAAATGATGAAAATACTGGTAATGTTTACAAGTACGGGTACTTCTGGTGGCGTTTTCACGGGACTGTGCTTTCAAATATTAAGAGTTCATGTTTACAGAGCTAAGAATTGGTGTCTAAAGCCTTTGAATCACGAGAATAGTTTTTGTGTTTACAATTTAGGAGGATTGGCTTTGGCGTTTTTTTTGTGTGAATCAGTTAAAATGGTGGCGGTTCCAGTAAATACTTCTAAGCAAACTGTCTAATTGTGGTAAAACTGTTAAAATACACAATGAGAGTTCCCAGAAATGATTAAGAACGTGTAATAAACCCCTCAAGTACACATAAATAGATTCTTACTACATTTACTGTCGAATTCAATCACGGAGGTTTCCAGTGGAAAGCTGTGAAATGACGAAAATACTGGTAATGTTTACAAGTCCGGGTACTTCGGGTGGCGTTTTCACGGGACTGTGCTTTCAATTATTACGAGTTCATGTTTACAGAGCTCAGAATTGGTGTCTAAAGCCTTTGAATCACGAGAATAGTTTTTGTGTTTACAATTTAGGAGGATTGGCTTTGGCGTTTTTTTTTGTGTGAATCAGTCAAAATGGTGGCGGTTCCAGTAAATACTTCTAAGCAAACTGTCTAATTGTGGTAAAACTGTTAAAATACACAATGAGAGTTCCCAGAAATGATTAAGAACGTGTAATAAACATCTCAAGTACACGTAAATAGATTCTTACTACATTTACTGTCGAATTCAATCACGGAGGTTTCCAGTGGAAAGCTGTGAAATGACGAAAATACTGGTAATGTTTACAAGTCCGGGTACTTCTGGTGGCGTTTTCACGGGACTGTGCTTTCAAATATTAAGAGTTCATGTTTACAGAGCTAAGAATTGGTGTCTAAAGCCTTTGAATCACGAGAATAGTTTTTGTGTTTACAATTTAGGAGGATTGGCTTTGGCGTTTTTTTTGTGTGAATCAGTCAAAATGGTGGCGGTTCCAGTAAATACTTCTAAGCAAACTGTCTAATTGTGGTAAAACTGTTAAAATACACAATGAGAGTTCCCAGAAATGATTAAGAACGTGTAATAAACATCTCAAGTACACGTAAATAGATTCTTACTACATTTACTGTCGAATTCAACACGGATGTTTCCAGTGGAAAGCTGTGAAATGATGAAAATACTGGTAATGTTTACAAGTACGGGTACTTCTGGTGGCGATTTCACGGGACTGTGCTTTCAAATATTAAGAGTTCATGTTTACAGAGCTAAGAATTGGTGTCTAAAGCCTTTGAATCACGAGAATAGTTTTTGTGTTTACAATTTAGGAGGATTGGCTTTGGCGTTTTTTTTGTGTGAATCAGTTAAAATGGTGGCGGTTCCAGTAAATACTTCTAAGCAAACTGTCTAATTGTGTTAAAACTGTTAAAATACACAATGAGAGTTCCCAGAAATGATTAAGAACGTGTAATAAACATCTCAAGTACACGTAAATAGATTCTTACTACATTTACTGTCGAATTCAATCACGGAGGTTTCCAGTGGAAAGCTGTGAAATGACGAAAATACTAGTAATGTTTACAAGTCCGGGTACTTCTGGTGGCGTTTTCACGGGACTGTGCTTTCAATTATTACGAGTTCATGTTTACAGAGCTCAGAATTGGTGTCTAAAGCCTTTGAATCACGAGAATAGTTTTTGTGTTTACAATTTAGGAGGATTGGCTTTGGCGTTTTTTTTGTGTGAATCAGTTAAAATGGTGGCGGTTCCAGTAAATACTTCTAAGCAAACTGTCTAATTGTGGTAAAACTGTTAAAATACACAATGAGAGTTCCCAGAAATGATTAAGAACGTGTAATAAACATCTCAAGTACACGTAAATAGATTCTTACTACATTTACTGTCGAATTCAATCACGGAGGTTTCCAGTGGAAAGCTGTGAAATGACGAAAATACTGGTAATGTTTACAAGTCCGGGTACTTCGGGTGGCGTTTTCACGGGACTGTGCTTTCAATTATTACGAGTTCATGTTTACAGAGCTCAGAATTGGTGTCTAAAGCCTTTGAATCACGAGAATAGTTTTTGTGTTTACAATTTAGGAGGATTGGCTTTGGCGTTTTTTTTGTGTGAATCAGTTAAAATGGTGGCGGTTCCAGTAAATACTTCTAAGCAAACTGTCTAATTGTGGTAAAACTGTTAAAATACACAATGAGAGTTCCCAGAAATGATTAAGAACGTGTAATAAACATCTCAAGTACACGTAAATAGATTCTTACTACATTTACTGTCAAATTCAATCACGGAGGTTTCCAGTGGAAAGCTGTGAAATGACGAAAATACTGGTAATGTTTACAAGTCCGGGTACTTCTGGTGGCGTTTTCACGGGACTGTGCTTTCAAATATTAAGAGTTCATGTTTACAGAGCTCAGAATTGGTGTCTAAAGCCTTTGAATCACGAGAATAGTTTTTGTGTTTACAATTTAGGAGGATTGGCTTTGGCGTTTTTTTTGTGTGAATCAGTCAAAATGGTGGCGGTTCCAGTAAATACTTCTAAGCAAACTGTCTAATTGTGGTAAAACTGTTAAAATACACAATGAGAGTTCCCAGAAATGATTAAGAACGTGTAATAAACATCTCAAGTACACATAAATAGATTCTTACTACATTTACTGTCGAATTCAACACGGAGGTTTCCAGTGGAAAGCTGTGAAATGACGAAAATACTGGTAATGTTTACAAGTACGGGTACTTCTGGTGGCGTTTTCACAGGACTGTGCTTTCAAATATTAAGAGTTCATGTTTACAGAGCTCAGAATTGGTGTCTAAAGCCTTTGAATCACGAGAATAGTTTTTGTGTTTACAATTTAGGAGGATTGGCTTTGGCGTTTTTTTTGTGTGAATCAGTTAAAATGGTGGCGGTTCCAGTAAATACTTCTAAGCAAACTGTCTAATTGTGGTAAAACTGTTAAAATACACAATGAGAGTTCCCAGAAATGATTAAGAACGTGTAATAAACATCTCAAGTACACGTAAATAGATTCTTACTACATTTACTGTCGAATTCAATCACGGAGGTTTCCAGTGGAAAGGTGTGAAATGACGAAAATACTGGTGATGTTTACAAGTCCGGGTACTTCTGGTGGCGTTTTCACGGGACTGTGCTTTCAAATATTAAGAGTTCATGTTTACAGAGCTCAGAATTGGTGTCTAAAGCCTTTGAATCACGAGAATAGTTTTTGTGTTTACAATTTAGGAGGATTGGCTTTGGCGTTTTTTTTGTGTGAATCAGTCAAAATGGTGGCGGTTCCAGTAAATACTTCTAAGCAAACTGTCTAATTGTGGTAAAACTGTTAAAATACACAATGAGAGTTCCCAGAAATGATTAAGAACGTGTAATAAACATCTCAAGTACACGTAAATAGATTCTTACTACATTTACTGTCGAATTCAACACGGAGGTTTCCAGTGGAAAGCTGTGAAATGACGAAAATACTGGTAATGTTTACAAGTCCGGGTACTTCTGGTGGCGTTTTCACGGGACTGTGCTTTCAAATATTAAGAGTTCATGTTTACAGAGCTCAGAATTGGTGTCTAAAGCCTTTGAATCACGAGAATAGTTTTTGTGTTTACAATTTAGGAGGATTGGCTTTGGCGTTTTTTTTGTGTGAATCAGTCAAAATGGTGGCGGTTCCAGTAAATACTTCTAAGCAAACTGTCTAATTGTGGTAAAACTGTTAAAATACACAATGAGAGTTCCCAGAAATGATTAAGAACGTGTAATAAACATCTCAAGTACACGTAAATAGATTCTTACTACATTTACTGTCGAATTCAACACGGAGGTTTCCAGTGGAAAGCTGTGAAATGATGAAAATACTGGTAATGTTTACAAGTACGGGTACTTCTGGTGGCGTTTTCACGGGACTGTGCTTTCAAATATTAAGAGTTCATGTTTACAGAGCTAAGAATTGGTGTCTAAAGCCTTTGAATCACGAGAATAGTTTTTGTGTTTACAATTTAGGAGGATTGGCTTTGGCGTTTTTTTTGTGTGAATCAGTTAAAATGGTGGCGGTTCCAGTAAATACTTCTAAGCAAACTGTCTAATTGTGGTAAAACTGTTAAAATACACAATGAGAGTTCCCAGAAATGATTAAGAACGTGTAATAAACCCCTCAAGTACACGTAAATAGATTCTTACTACATTTACTGTCGAATTCAATCACGGAGGTTTCCAGTGGAAAGCTGTGAAATGACGAAAATACTGGTAATGTTTACAAGTCCGGGTACTTCGGGTGGCGTTTTCACGGGACTGTGCTTTCAATTATTACGAGTTCATGTTTACAGAGCTCAGAATTGGTGTCTAAAGCCTTTGAATCACGAGAATAGTTTTTGTGTTTACAATTTAGGAGGATTGGCTTTGGCGTTTTTTTTGTGTGAATCAGTTAAAATGGTGGCGGTTCCAGTAAATACTTCTAAGCAAACTGTCTAATTGTGGTAAAACTGTTAAAATACACAATGAGAGTTCCCAGAAATGATTAAGAACGTGTAATAAACATCTCAAGTACACGTAAATAGATTCTTACTACATTTACTGTCAAATTCAATCACGGAGGTTTCCAGTGGAAAGCTGTGAAATGACGAAAATACTGGTAATGTTTACAAGTCCGGGTACTTCTGGTGGCGTTTTCACGGGACTGTGCTTTCAAATATTAAGAGTTCATGTTTACAGAGCTCAGAATTGGTGTCTAAAGCCTTTGAATCACGAGAATAGTTTTTGTGTTTACAATTTAGGAGGATTGGCTTTGGCGTTTTTTTTGTGTGAATCAGTCAAAATGGTGGCGGTTCCAGTAAATACTTCTAAGCAAACTGTCTAATTGTGGTAAAACTGTTAAAATACACAATGAGAGTTCCCAGAAATGATTAAGAACGTGTAATAAACATCTCAAGTACACATAAATAGATTCTTACTACATTTACTGTCGAATTCAACACGGAGGTTTCCAGTGGAAAGCTGTGAAATGACGAAAATACTGGTAATGTTTACAAGTACGGGTACTTCTGGTGGC
This sequence comes from Myotis daubentonii, assembly GCF_963259705.1. Lineage (NCBI taxonomy): Eukaryota > Metazoa > Chordata > Mammalia > Chiroptera > Vespertilionidae > Myotis > Myotis daubentonii. The sequence continues at coordinate 986,455 of NC_081851.1, forward strand.
GTTTTCACAGGACTGTGCTTTCAAATATTAAGAGTTCATGTTTACAGAGCTCAGAATTGGTGTCTAAAGCCTTTGAATCACGAGAATAGTTTTTGTGTTTACAATTTAGGAGGATTGGCTTTGGCGTTTTTTTTGTGTGAATCAGTTAAAATGGTGGCGGTTCCAGTAAATACTTCTAAGCAAACTGTCTAATTGTGGTAAAACTGTTAAAATACACAATGAGAGTTCCCAGAAATGATTAAGAACGTGTAATAAACATCTCAAGTACACGTAAATAGATTCTTACTACATTTACTGTCGAATTCAATCACGGAGGTTTCCAGTGGAAAGGTGTGAAATGACGAAAATACTGGTGATGTTTACAAGTCCGGGTACTTCTGGTGGCGTTTTCACGGGACTGTGCTTTCAAATATTAAGAGTTCATGTTTACAGAGCTCAGAATTGGTGTCTAAAGCCTTTGAATCACGAGAATAGTTTTTGTGTTTACAATTTAGGAGGATTGGCTTTGGCGTTTTTTTTGTGTGAATCAGTCAAAATGGTGGCGGTTCCAGTAAATACTTCTAAGCAAACTGTCTAATTGTGGTAAAACTGTTAAAATACACAATGAGAGTTCCCAGAAATGATTAAGAACGTGTAATAAACCCCTCAAGTACACGTAAATAGATTCTTACTACATTTACTGTCGAATTCAACACGGAGGTTTCCAGTGGAAAGCTGTGAAATGACGAAAATACTGGTAATGTTTACAAGTCCGGGTACTTCTGGTGGCGTTTTCACGGGACTGTGCTTTCAAATATTAAGAGTTCATGTTTACAGAGCTAAGAATTGGTTTCTAAAGCCTTTGAATCACGAGAATAGTTTTTGTGTTTACAATTTAGGAGGATTGGCTTTGGCGTTTTTTTTGTGTGAATCAGTCAAAATGGTGGCGGTTCCAGTAAATACTTCTAAGCAAACTGTCTAATTGTGGTAAAACTGTTAAAATACACAATGAGAGTTCCCAGAAATGATTAAGAACGTGTAATAAACATCTCAAGTACACGTAAATAGATTCTTACTACATTTACTGTCGAATTCAACACGGAGGTTTCCAGTGGAAAGCTGTGAAATGACGAAAATACTGGTAATGTTTACAAGTCCGGGTACTTCTGGTGGTGTTTTCACGGGACTGTGCTTTCAAATATTAAGAGTTCATGTTTACAGAGCTCAGAATTGGTGTCTAAAGCCTTTGAATCACGAGAATAGTTTTTGTGTTTACAATTTAGGAGGATTGGCTTTGGCGTTTTTATTGTGTGAATCAGTCAAAATGGTGGCGGTTCCAGTAAATACTTCTAAGCAAACTGTCTAATTGTGGTAAAACTGTTAAAATACACAATGAGAGTTCCCAGAAATGATTAAGAACGTGTAATAAACATCTCAAGTACACGTAAATAGATTCTTACTACATTTACTGTCGAATTCAACACGGAGGTTTCCAGTGGAAAGCTGTGAAATGATGAAAATACTGGTAATGTTTACAAGTACGGGTACTTCTGGTGGCGTTTTCACGGGACTGTGCTTTCAAATATTAAGAGTTCATGTTTACAGAGCTAAGAATTGGTGTCTAAAGCCTTTGAATCACGAGAATAGTTTTTGTGTTTACAATTTAGGAGGATTGGCTTTGGCGTTTTTTTTGTGTGAATCAGTTAAAATGGTGGCGGTTCCAGTAAATACTTCTAAGCAAACTGTCTAATTGTGGTAAAACTGTTAAAATACACAATGAGAGTTCCCAGAAATGATTAAGAACGTGTAATAAACCCCTCAAGTACACATAAATAGATTCTTACTACATTTACTGTCGAATTCAATCACGGAGGTTTCCAGTGGAAAGCTGTGAAATGACGAAAATACTGGTAATGTTTACAAGTCCGGGTACTTCGGGTGGCGTTTTCACGGGACTGTGCTTTCAATTATTACGAGTTCATGTTTACAGAGCTCAGAATTGGTGTCTAAAGCCTTTGAATCACGAGAATAGTTTTTGTGTTTACAATTTAGGAGGATTGGCTTTGGCGTTTTTTTTTGTGTGAATCAGTCAAAATGGTGGCGGTTCCAGTAAATACTTCTAAGCAAACTGTCTAATTGTGGTAAAACTGTTAAAATACACAATGAGAGTTCCCAGAAATGATTAAGAACGTGTAATAAACATCTCAAGTACACGTAAATAGATTCTTACTACATTTACTGTCGAATTCAATCACGGAGGTTTCCAGTGGAAAGCTGTGAAATGACGAAAATACTGGTAATGTTTACAAGTCCGGGTACTTCTGGTGGAGTTTTCACGGGACTGTGCTTTCAAATATTAAGAGTTCATGTTTACAGAGCTAAGAATTGGTGTCTAAAGCCTTTGAATCACGAGAATAGTTTTTGTGTTTACAATTTAGGAGGATTGGCTTTGGCGTTTTTTTTGTGTGAATCAGTCAAAATGGTGGCGGTTCCAGTAAATACTTCTAAGCAAACTGTCTAATTGTGGTAAAACTGTTAAAATACACAATGAGAGTTCCCAGAAATGATTAAGAACGTGTAATAAACATCTCAAGTACACGTAAATAGATTCTTACTACATTTACTGTCGAATTCAACACGGATGTTTCCAGTGGAAAGCTGTGAAATGATGAAAATACTGGTAATGTTTACAAGTACGGGTACTTCTGGTGGCGATTTCACGGGACTGTGCTTTCAAATATTAAGAGTTCATGTTTACAGAGCTAAGAATTGGTGTCTAAAGCCTTTGAATCACGAGAATAGTTTTTGTGTTTACAATTTAGGAGGATTGGCTTTGGCGTTTTTTTTGTGTGAATCAGTTAAAATGGTGGCGGTTCCAGTAAATACTTCTAAGCAAACTGTCTAATTGTGTTAAAACTGTTAAAATACACAATGAGAGTTCCCAGAAATGATTAAGAACGTGTAATAAACATCTCAAGTACACGTAAATAGATTCTTACTACATTTACTGTCGAATTCAATCACGGAGGTTTCCAGTGGAAAGCTGTGAAATGACGAAAATACTAGTAATGTTTACAAGTCCGGGTACTTCTGGTGGCGTTTTCACGGGACTGTGCTTTCAATTATTAAGAGTTCATGTTTACAGAGCTCAGAATTGGTGTCTAAAGCCTTTGAATCACGAGAATAGTTTTTGTGTTTACAATTTAGGAGGATTGGCTTTGGCGTTTTTTTTGTGTGAATCAGTTAAAATGGTGGCGGTTCCAGTAAATACTTCTAAGCAAACTGTCTAATTGTGGTAAAACTGTTAAAATACACAATGAGAGTTCCCAGAAATGATTAAGAACGTGTAATAAACATCTCAAGTACACGTAAATAGATTCTTACTACATTTACTGTCGAATTCAATCACGGAGGTTTCTAGTGGAAAGGTGTGAAATGACGAAAATACTGGTAATGTTTACAAGTCCGGGTACTTCTGGTGGCGTTTTCACGGGACTGTGCTTTCAAATATTAAGAGTTCATGTTTACAGAGCTAAGAATTGGTGTCTAAAGCCTTTGAATCACGAGAATAGTTTTTGTGTTTACAATTTAGGAGGATTGGCTTTGGCGTTTTTTTTGTGTGAATCAGTCAAAATGGTGGTGGTTCCAGTAAATACTTCTAAGCAAACTGTCTAATTGTGGTAAAACTGTTAAAATACACAATGAGAGTTCCCAGAAATGATTAAGAACGTGTAATAAACCCCTCAAGTACACGTAAATAGATTCTTACTACATTTACTGTCGAATTCAATCACGGAGGTTTCCAGTGGAAAGCTGTGAAATGACAAAAATACTGGTAATGTTTACAAGTCCGGGTACTTCTGGTGGCGTTTTCACGGGACTGTGCTTTCAAATATTAAGAGTTCATGTTTACAGAGCTAAGAATTGGTGTCTAAAGCCTTTGAATCACGAGAATAGTTTTTGTGTTTACAATTTAGGAGGATTGGCTTTGGCGTTTTTTTTGTGTGAATCAGTCAAAATGGTGGCGGTTCCAGTAAATACTTCTAAGCAAACTAATTGTGGTAAAACTGTTAAAATACACAATGAGAGTTCCCAGAAATGATTAAGAACGTGTAATAAACATCTCAAGTACACGTAAATAGATTCTTACTACATTTACTGTCGAATTCAACACGGAGGTTTCCAGTGGAAAGCTGTGAAATGACGAAAATACTGGTAATGTTTACAAGTACGGGTACTTCTGGTGGCGTTTTCACGGGACTGTGCTTTCAAATATTAAGAGTTCATGTTTACAGAGCTCAGAATTGGTGTCTAAAGCCTTTGAATCACGAGAATAGTTTTTGTGTTTACAATTTAGGAGGATTGGCTTTGGCGTTTTTTTTGTGTGAATCAGTCAAAATGGTGGCGGTTCCAGTAAATACTTCTAAGCAAACTGTCTAATTGTGGTAAAACTGTTAAAATACACAATGAGAGTTCCCAGAAATGATTAAGAACGTGTAATAAACATCTCAAGTACACGTAAATAGATTCTTACTACATTTACTGTCGAATTCAACACGGAGGTTTCCAGTGGAAAGCTGTGAAATGACGAAAATACTGGTAATGTTTACAAGTCCGGGTACTTCTGGTGGCGTTTTCACGGGACTGTGCTTTCAAATATTAAGAGTTCATGTTTACAGAGCTAAGAATTGGTGTCTAAAGCCTTTGAATCACGAGAATAGTTTTTGTGTTTACAATTTAGGAGGATTGGCTTTGGCGTTTTTATTGTGTGAATCAGTCAAAATGGTGGCGGTTCCAGTAAATACTTCTAAGCAAACTGTCTAATTGTGGTAAAACTGTTAAAATGCACAATGAGAGTTCCCAGAAATGATTAAGAACGTGTAATAAACATCTCAAGTACACGTAAATAGATTCTTACTACATTTACTGTCGAATTCAACACGGAGGTTTCCAGTGGAAAGCTGTGAAATGATGAAAATACTGGTAATGTTTACAAGTACGGGTACTTCTGGTGGCGTTTTCACGGGACTGTGCTTTCAAATATTAAGAGTTCATGTTTACAGAGCTAAGAATTGGTGTCTAAAGCCTTTGAATCACGAGAATAGTTTTTGTGTTTACAATTTAGGAGGATTGGCTTTGGCGTTTTTTTTGTGTGAATCAGTTAAAATGGTGGCGGTTCCAGTAAATACTTCTAAGCAAACTGTCTAATTGTGGTAAAACTGTTAAAATACACAATGAGAGTTCCCAGAAATGATTAAGAACGTGTAATAAACCCCTCAAGTACACGTAAATAGATTCTTACTACATTTACTGTCGAATTCAATCACGGAGGTTTCCAGTGGAAAGCTGTGAAATGACGAAAATACTGGTAATGTTTACAAGTCCGGGTACTTCGGGTGGCGTTTTCACGGGACTGTGCTTTCAATTATTACGAGTTCATGTTTACAGAGCTCAGAATTGGTGTCTAAAGCCTTTGAATCACGAGAATAGTTTTTGTGTTTACAATTTAGGAGGATTGGCTTTGGCGTTTTTTTTGTGTGAATCAGTTAAAATGGTGGCGGTTCCAGTAAATACTTCTAAGCAAACTGTCTAATTGTGGTAAAACTGTTAAAATACACAATGAGAGTTCCCAGAAATGATTAAGAACGTGTAATAAACATCTCAAGTACACGTAAATAGATTCTTACTACATTTACTGTCAAATTCAATCACGGAGGTTTCCAGTGGAAAGCTGTGAAATGACGAAAATACTGGTAATGTTTACAAGTCCGGGTACTTCTGGTGGCGTTTTCACGGGACTGTGCTTTCAAATATTAAGAGTTCATGTTTACAGAGCTAAGAATTGGTGTCTAAAGCCTTTGAATCACGAGAATAGTTTTTGTGTTTACAATTTAGGAGGATTGGCTTTGGCGTTTTTTTTGTGTGAATCAGTCAAAATGGTGGCGGTTCCAGTAAATACTTCTAAGCAAACTGTCTAATTGTGGTAAAACTGTTAAAATACACAATGAGAGTTCCCAGAAATGATTAAGAACGTGTAATAAACATCTCAAGTACACGTAAATAGATTCTTACTACATTTACTGTCGAATTCAACACGGAGGTTTCCAGTGGAAAGCTGTGAAATGACGAAAATACTGGTAATGTTTACAAGTACGGGTACTTCTGGTGGCGTTTTCACGGGACTGTGCTTTCAAATATTAAGAGTTCATGTTTACAGAGCTCAGAATTGGTGTCTAAAGCCTTTGAATCACGAGAATAGTTTTTGTGTTTACAATTTAGGAGGATTTGCTTTGGCGTTTTTTTTGTGTGAATCAGTCAAAATGGTGGCGGTTCCAGTAAATACTTCTAAGCAAACTGTCTAATTGTGGTAAAACTGTTAAAATACACAATGAGAGTTCCCAGAAATGATTAAGAACGTGTAATAAACATTTCAAGTACACATAAATAGATTCTTACTACATTTACTGTCGAATTCAACACGGAGGTTTCCAGTGGAAAGCTGTGAAATGACGAAAATACTGGTAATGTTTACAAGTACGGGTACTTCTGGTGGCGTTTTCACAGGACTGTGCTTTCAAATATTAAGAGTTCATGTTTACAGAGCTCAGAATTGGTGTCTAAAGCCTTTGAATCACGAGAATAGTTTTTGTGTTTACAATTTAGGAGGATTGGCTTTGGCGTTTTTTTTGTGTGAATCAGTTAAAATGGTGGCGGTTCCAGTAAATACTTCTAAGCAAACTGTCTAATTGTGGTAAAACTGTTAAAATACACAATGAGAGTTCCCAGAAATGATTAAGAACGTGTAATAAACATCTCAAGTACACGTAAATAGATTCTTACTACATTTACTGTCGAATTCAATCACGGAGGTTTCCAGTGGAAAGGTGTGAAATGACGAAAATACTGGTGATGTTTACAAGTCCGGGTACTTCTGGTGGCGTTTTCACGGGACTGTGCTTTCAAATATTAAGAGTTCATGTTTACAGAGCTCAGAATTGGTGTCTAAAGCCTTTGAATCACGAGAATAGTTTTTGTGTTTACAATTTAGGAGGATTGGCTTTGGCGTTTTTTTTGTGTGAATCAGTCAAAATGGTGGCGGTTCCAGTAAATACTTCTAAGCAAACTGTCTAATTGTGGTAAAACTGTTAAAATACACAATGAGAGTTCCCAGAAATGATTAAGAACGTGTAATAAACCCCTCAAGTACACGTAAATAGATTCTTACTACATTTACTGTCGAATTCAACACGGAGGATTCCAGTGGAAAGCTGTGAAATGACGAAAATACTGGTAATGTTTACAAGTCCGGGTACTTCTGGTGGCGTTTTCACGGGACTGTGCTTTCAAATATTAAGAGTTCATGTTTACAGAGCTAAGAATTGGTGTCTAAAGCCTTTGAATCACGAGAATAGTTTTTGTGTTTACAATTTAGGAGGATTGGCTTTGGCGTTTTTTTTGTGTGAATCAGTCAAAATGGTGGCGGTTCCAGTAAATACTTCTAAGCAAACTGTCTAATTGTGGTAAAACTGTTAACATACACAATGAGAGTTCCCAGAAATGATTAAGAACGTGTAATAAACATCTCAAGTACACGTAAATAGATTCTTACTACATTTACTGTCGAATTCAACACGGAGGTTTCCAGTGGAAAGCTGTGAAATGATGAAAATACTGGTAATGTTTACAAGTACGGGTACTTCTGGTGGCGTTTTCACGGGACTGTGCTTTCAAATATTAAGAGTTCATGTTTACAGAGCTAATAATTGGTGTCTAAAGCCTTTGAATCACGAGAATAGTTTTTGTGTTTACAATTTAGGAGGATTGGCTTTGGCGTTTTTTTTGTGTGAATCAGTTAAAATGGTGGCGGTTCCAGTAAATACTTCTAAGCAAACTGTCTAATTGTGGTAAAACTGTTAAAATACACAATGAGAGTTCCCAGAAATGATTAAGAACGTGTAATAAACCCCTCAAGTACACGTAAATAGATTCTTACTACATTTACTGTCGAATTCAATCACGGAGGTTTCCAGTGGAAAGCTGTGAAATGACGAAAATACTGGTAATGTTTACAAGTCCGGGTACTTCGGGTGGCGTTTTCACGGGACTGTGCTTTCAATTATTACGAGTTCATGTTTACAGAGCTCAGAATTGGTGTCTAAAGCCTTTGAATCACGAGAATAGTTTTTGTGTTTACAATTTAGGAGGATTGGCTTTGGCGTTTTTTTTGTGTGAATCAGTCAAAATGGTGGCGGTTCCAGTAAATACTTCTAAGCAAACTGTCTAATTGTGGTAAAACTGTTAAAATACACAATGAGAGTTCCCAGAAATGATTAAGAACGTGTAATAAACATCTCAAGTACACGTAAATAGATTCTTACTACATTTACTGTCAAATTCAAACACGGAGGTTTCCAGTGGAAAGCTGTGAAATGACGAAAATACTGGTAATGTTTACAAGTCCGGGTACTTCTGGTGGCGTTTTCACGGGACTGTGCTTTCAAATATTAAGAGTTCATGTTTACAGAGCTAAGAATTGGTGTCTAAAGCCTTTGAATCACGAGAATAGTTTTTGTGTTTACAATTTAGGAGGATTGGCTTTGGCGTTTTTTTTGTGTGAATCAGTCAAAATGGTGGCGGTTCCAGTAAATACTTCTAAGCAAACTGTCTAATTGTGGTAAAACTGTTAAAATACACAATGAGAGTTCCCAGAAATGATTAAGAACGTGTAATAAACATCTCAAGTACACGTAAATAGATTCTTACTACATTTACTGTCGAATTCAACACGGAGGTTTCCAGTGGAAAGCTGTGAAATGATGAAAATACTGGTAATGTTTACAAGTACGGGTACTTCTGGTGGCGTTTTCACGGGACTGTGCTTTCAAATATTAGGAGTTCATGTTTACAGAGCTCAGAATTGGTGTCTAAAGCCTTTGAATCACGAGAATAGTTTTTGTGTTTACAATTTAGGAGGATTGGCTTTGGCGTTTTTTTTGTGTGAATCAGTCAAAATGGTGGCGGTTCCAGTAAATACTTCTAAGCAAACTGTCTAATTGTGGTAAAACTGTTAAAATACACAATGAGAGTTCCCAGAAATGATTAAGAACGTGTAATAAACATCTCAAGTACACGTAAATAGATTCTTACTACATTTACTGTCGAATTCAACACGGAGGTTTCCAGTGGAAAGCTGTGAAATGACGAAAATACTGGTAATGTTTACAAGTCCGGGTACTTCTGGTGGCGTTTTCACGGGACTGTGCTTTCAAATATTAAGAGTTCATGTTTACAGAGCTCAGAATTGGTGTCTAAAGCCTTTGAATCACGAGAATAGTTTTTGTGTTTACAATTTAGGAGGATTGGCTTTGGCGTTTTTTTTGTGTGAATCAGTTAAAATGGTGGCGGTTCCAGTAAATACTTCTAAGCAAACTGTCTAATTGTGGTAAAACTGTTAAAATACACAATGAGAGTTCCCAGAAATGATTAAGAACGTGTAATAAACATCTCAAGTACACGTAAATAGATTCTTACTACATTTACTGTCGAATTCAATCACGGAGGTTTCCAGTGGAAAGGTGTGAAATGACGAAAATACTGGTAATGTTTACAAGTCCGGGTACTTCTGGTGGCGTTTTCACGGGACTGTGCTTTCAAATATTAAGAGTTCATGTTTACAGAGCTCAGAATTGGTGTCTAAAGCCTTTGAATCACGAGAATAGTTTTTGTGTTTACAATTTAGGAGGATTGGCTTTGGCGTTTTTTTTGTGTGAATCAGTCAAAATGGTGGCGGTTCCAGTAAATACTTCTAAGCAAACTGTCTAATTGTGGTAAAACTGTTAAAATACACAATGAGAGTTCCCAGAAATGATTAAGAACGTGTAATAAACATCTCAAGTACACGTAAATAGATTCTTACTACATTTACTGTCGAATTCAACACGGAGGTTTCCAGTGGAAAGCTGTGAAATGACGAAAATACTGGTAATGTTTACAAGTCCGGGTACTTCTGGTGGCGTTTTCACGGGACTGTGCTTTCAAATATTAAGAGTTCATGTTTACAGAGCTCAGAATTGGTGTCTAAAGCCTTTGAATCACGAGAATAGTTTTTGTGTTTACAATTTAGGAGGATTGGCTTTGGCGTTTTTTTTGTGTGAATCAGTCAAAATGGTGGCGGTTCCAGTAAATACTTCTAAGCAAACTGTCTAATTGTGGTAAAACTGTTAAAATACACAATGAGAGTTCCCAGAAATGATTAAGAACGTGTAATAAACATCTCAAGTACACGGAAATAGATTCTTACTACATTTACTGTCGAATTCAACACGGAGGTTTCCAGTGGAAAGCTGTGAAATGACGAAAATACTGGTAATGTTTACAAGTACGGGTACTTCTGGTGGCGTTTTCACGGGACTGTGCTTTCAAATATTAAGAGTTCATGTTTACAGAGCTCAGAATTGGTGTCTAAAGCCTTTGAATCACGAGAATAGTTTTTGTGTTTACAATTTAGGAGGATTGGCTTTGGCGTTTTTTTTGTGTGAATCAGTTAAAATGGTGGCGGTTCCAGTAAATACTTCTAAGCAAACTGTCTAATTGTGGTAAAACTGTTAAAATACACAATGAGAGTTCCCAGAAATGATTAAGAACGTGTAATAAACATCTCAAGTACACGTAAATAGATTCTTACTACATTTACTGTCGAATTCAATCACGGAGGTTTCCAGTGGAAAGGTGTGAAATGACGAAAATACTGGTAATGTTTACAAGTCCGGGTACTTCTGGTGGCGTTTTCACGGGACTGTGCTTTCAAATATTAAGAGTTCATGTTTACAGAGCTCAGAATTGGTGTCTAAAGCCTTTGAATCACGAGAATAGTTTTTGTGTTTACAATTTAGGAGGATTGGCTTTGGCGTTTTTTTTGTGTGAATCAGTCAAAATGGTGGCGGTTCCAGTAAATACTTCTAAGCAAACTGTCTAATTGTGGTAAAACTGTTAAAATACACAATGAGAGTTCCCAGAAATGATTAAGAACGTGTAATAAACCCCTCAAGTACACGTAAATAGATTCTTACTACATTTACTGTCGAATTCAACACGGAGGTTTCCAGTGGAAAGCTGTGAAATGACGAAAATACTGGTAATGTTTACAAGTACGGGTACTTCTGGTGGCGTTTTCACGGGACTGTGCTTTCAAATATTAAGAGTTCATGTTTACAGAGCTCAGAATTGGTGTCTAAAGCCTTTGAATCACGAGAATAGTTTTTGTGTTTACAATTTAGGAGGATTGGCTTTGGCGTTTTTTTTGTGTGAATCAGTCAAAATGGTGGCGGTTCCAGTAAATACTTCTAAGCAAACTGTCTAATTGTGGTAAAACTGTTAAAATACACAATGAGAGTTCCCAGAAATGATTAAGAACGTGTAATAAACATCTCAAGTACACGTAAATAGATTCTTACTACATTTACTGTCGAATTCAACACGGAGGTTTCCAGTGGAAAGCTGTGAAATGACGAAAATACTGGTAATGTTTACAAGTCCGGGTACTTCTGGTGGCGTTTTCACGGGACTGTGCTTTCAAATATTAAGAGTTCATGTTTACAGAGCTCAGAATTGGTGTCTAAAGCCTTTGAATCACGAGAATAGTTTTTGTGTTTACAATTTAGGAGGATTGGCTTTGGCGTTTTTTTTGTGTGAATCAGTCAAAATGGTGGCGGTTCCAGTAAATACTTCTAAGCAAACTGTCTAATTGTGGTAAAACTGTTAAAATACACAATGAGAGTTCCCAGAAATGATTAAGAACGTGTAATAAACATCTCAAGTACACGGAAATAGATTCTTACTACATTTACTGTCGAATTCAACACGGAGGTTTCCAGTGGAAAGCTGTGAAATGACGAAAATACTGGTAATGTTTACAAGTACGGGTACTTCTGGTGGCGTTTTCACGGGACTGTGCTTTCAAATATTAAGAGTTCATGTTTACAGAGCTCAGAATTGGTGTCTAAAGCCTTTGAATCACGAGAATAGTTTTTGTGTTTACAATTTAGGAGGATTGGCTTTGGCGTTTTTTTTGTGTGAATCAGTTAAAATGGTGGCGGTTCCAGTAAATACTTCTAAGCAAACTGTCTAATTGTGGTAAAACTGTTAAAATACACAATGAGAGTTCCCAGAAATGATTAAGAACGTGTAATAAACATCTCAAGTACACGTAAATAGATTCTTACTACATTTACTGTCGAATTCAATCACGGAGGTTTCCAGTGGAAAGGTGTGAAATGACGAAAATACTGGTAATGTTTACAAGTCCGGGTACTTCTGGTGGCGTTTTCACGGGACTGTGCTTTCAAATATTAAGAGTTCATGTTTACAGAGCTCAGAATTGGTGTCTAAAGCCTTTGAATCACGAGAATAGTTTTTGTGTTTACAATTTAGGAGGATTGGCTTTGGCGTTTTTTTTGTGTGAATCAGTCAAAATGGTGGCGGTTCCAGTAAATACTTCTAAGCAAACTGTCTAATTGTGGTAAAACTGTTAAAATACACAATGAGAGTTCCCAGAAATGATTAAGAACGTGTAATAAACCCCTCAAGTACACGTAAATAGATTCTTACTACATTTACTGTCGAATTCAACACGGAGGTTTCCAGTGGAAAGCTGTGAAATGACGAAAATACTGGTAATGTTTACAAGTACGGGTACTTCTGGTGGCGTTTTCACGGGACTGTGCTTTCAAATATTAAGAGTTCATGTTTACAGAGCTCAGAATTGGTGTCTAAAGCCTTTGAATCACGAGAATAGTTTTTGTGTTTACAATTTAGGAGGATTGGCTTTGGCGTTTTTTTTGTGTGAATCAGTCAAAATGGTGGCGGTTCCAGTAAATACTTCTAAGCAAACTGTCTAATTGTGGTAAAACTGTTAAAATACACAATGAGAGTTCCCAGAAATGATTAAGAACGTGTAATAAACCCCTCAAGTACACGTAAATAGATTCTTACTACATTTACTGTCGAATTCAACACGGAGGTTTCCAGTGGAAAGCTGTGAAATGACGAAAATACTGGTAATGTTTACAAGTACGGGTACTTCTGGTGGCGTTTTCACGGGACTGTGCTTTCAAATATTAAGAGTTCATGTTTACAGAGCTCAGAATTGGTGTCTAAAGCCTTTGAATCACGAGAATAGTTTTTGTGTTTACAATTTAGGAGGATTGGCTTTGGCGTTTTTTTTGTGTGAATCAGTCAAAATGGTGGCGGTTCCAGTAAATACTTCTAAGCAAACTGTCTAATTGTGGTAAAACTGTTAAAATACACAATGAGAGTTCCCAGAAATGATTAAGAACGTGTAATAAACATCTCAAGTACACGTAAATAGATTCTTACTACATTTACTGTCGAATTCAACACGGAGGTTTCCAGTGGAAAGCTGTGAAATGACGAAAATACTGGTAATGTTTACAAGTCCGGGTACTTCTGGTGGCGTTTTCACGGGACTGTGCTTTCAAATATTAAGAGTTCATGTTTACAGAGCTCAGAATTGGTGTCTAAAGCCTTTGAATCACGAGAATAGTTTTTGTGTTTACAATTTAGGAGGATTGGCTTTGGCGTTTTTTTTGTGTGAATCAGTCAAAATGGTGGCGGTTCCAGTAAATACTTCTAAGCAAACTGTCTAATTGTGGTAAAACTGTTAAAATACACAATGAGAGTTCCCAGAAATGATTAAGAACGTGTAATAAACATCTCAAGTACACGGAAATAGATTCTTACTACATTTACTGTCGAATTCAACACGGAGGTTTCCAGTGGAAAGCTGTGAAATGACGAAAATACTGGTAATGTTTACAAGTACGGGTACTTCTGGTGGCGTTTTCACGGGACTGTGCTTTCAAATATTAAGAGTTCATGTTTACAGAGCTCAGAATTGGTGTCTAAAGCCTTTGAATCACGAGAATAGTTTTTGTGTTTACAATTTAGGAGGATTGGCTTTGGCGTTTTTTTTGTGTGAATCAGTTAAAATGGTGGCGGTTCCAGTAAATACTTCTAAGCAAACTGTCTAATTGTGGTAAAACTGTTAAAATACACAATGAGAGTTCCCAGAAATGATTAAGAACGTGTAATAAACATCTCAAGTACACGTAAATAGATTCTTACTACATTTACTGTCGAATTCAATCACGGAGGTTTCCAGTGGAAAGGTGTGAAATGACGAAAATACTGGTAATGTTTACAAGTCCGGGTACTTCTGGTGGCGTTTTCACGGGACTGTGCTTTCAAATATTAAGAGTTCATGTTTACAGAGCTCAGAATTGGTGTCTAAAGCCTTTGAATCACGAGAATAGTTTTTGTGTTTACAATTTAGGAGGATTGGCTTTGGCGTTTTTTTTGTGTGAATCAGTCAAAATGGTGGCGGTTCCAGTAAATACTTCTAAGCAAACTGTCTAATTGTGGTAAAACTGTTAAAATACACAATGAGAGTTCCCAGAAATGATTAAGAACGTGTAATAAACCCCTCAAGTACACGTAAATAGATTCTTACTACATTTACTGTCGAATTCAACACGGAGGTTTCCAGTGGAAAGCTGTGAAATGACGAAAATACTGGTAATGTTTACAAGTACGGGTACTTCTGGTGGCGTTTTCACGGGACTGTGCTTTCAAATATTAAGAGTTCATGTTTACAGAGCTCAGAATTGGTGTCTAAAGCCTTTGAATCACGAGAATAGTTTTTGTGTTTACAATTTAGGAGGATTGGCTTTGGCGTTTTTTTTGTGTGAATCAGTCAAAATGGTGGCGGTTCCAGTAAATACTTCTAAGCAAACTGTCTAATTGTGGTAAAACTGTTAAAATACACAATGAGAGTTCCCAGAAATGATTAAGAACGTGTAATAAACATCTCAAGTACACGTAAATAGATTCTTACTACATTTACTGTCGAATTCAACACGGAGGTTTCCAGTGGAAAGCTGTGAAATGACGAAAATACTGGTAATGTTTACAAGTCCGGGTACTTCTGGTGGCGTTTTCACGGGACTGTGCTTTCAAATATTAAGAGTTCATGTTTACAGAGCTCAGAATTGGTGTCTAAAGCCTTTGAATCACGAGAATAGTTTTTGTGTTTACAATTTAGGAGGATTGGCTTTGGCGTTTTTTTTGTGTGAATCAGTCAAAATGGTGGCGGTTCCAGTAAATACTTCTAAGCAAACTGTCTAATTGTGGTAAAACTGTTAAAATACACAATGAGAGTTCCCAGAAATGATTAAGAACGTGTAATAAACATCTCAAGTACACGGAAATAGATTCTTACTACATTTACTGTCGAATTCAACACGGAGGTTTCCAGTGGAAAGCTGTGAAATGACGAAAATACTGGTAATGTTTACAAGTACGGGTACTTCTGGTGGCGTTTTCACGGGACTGTGCTTTCAAATATTAAGAGTTCATGTTTACAGAGCTCAGAATTGGTGTCTAAAGCCTTTGAATCACGAGAATAGTTTTTGTGTTTACAATTTAGGAGGATTGGCTTTGGCGTTTTTTTTGTGTGAATCAGTTAAAATGGTGGCGGTTCCAGTAAATACTTCTAAGCAAACTGTCTAATTGTGGTAAAACTGTTAAAATACACAATGAGAGTTCCCAGAAATGATTAAGAACGTGTAATAAACATCTCAAGTACACGTAAATAGATTCTTACTACATTTACTGTCGAATTCAATCACGGAGGTTTCCAGTGGAAAGGTGTGAAATGATGAAAATACTGGTAATGTTTACAAGTCCGGGTACTTCTGGTGGCGTTTTCACGGGACTGTGCTTTCAAATATTAGGAGTTCATGTTTACAGAGCTCAGAATTGGTGTCTAAAGCCTTTGAATCACGAGAATAGTTTTTGTGTTTACAATTTAGGAGGATTGGCTTTGGCGTTTTTTTTGTGTGAATCAGTCAAAATGGTGGCGGTTCCAGTAAATACTTCTAAGCAAACTGTCTAATTGTGGTAAAACTGTTAAAATACACAATGAGAGTTCCCAGAAATGATTAAGAACGTGTAATAAACCCCTCAAGTACACGTAAATAGATTCTTACTACATTTACTGTCGAATTCAACACGGAGGTTTCCAGTGGAAAGCTGTGAAATGATGAAAATACTGGTAATGTTTACAAGTACGGGTACTTCTGGTGGCGTTTTCACGGGACTGTGCTTTCAAATATTAAGAGTTCATGTTTACAGAGCTCAGAATTGGTGTCTAAAGCCTTTGAATCACGAGAATAGTTTTTGTGTTTACAATTTAGGAGGATTGGCTTTGGCGTTTTTTTTGTGTGAATCAGTTAAAATGGTGGCGGTTCCAGTAAATACTTCTAAGCAAACTGTCTAATTGTGGTAAAACTGTTAAAATACACAATGAGAGTTCCCAGAAATGATTAAGAACGTGTAATAAACATCTCAAGTACACGTAAATAGATTCTTACTACATTTACTGTCGAATTCAATCACGGAGGTTTCCAGTGGAAAGGTGTGAAATGACGAAAATACTGGTAATGTTTACAAGTCCGGGTACTTCTGGTGGCGTTTTCACGGGACTGTGCTTTCAAATATTAAGAGTTCATGTTTACAGAGCTCAGAATTGGTGTCTAAAGCCTTTGAATCACGAGAATAGTTTTTGTGTTTACAATTTAGGAGGATTGGCTTTGGCGTTTTTTTTGTGTGAATCAGTCAAAATGGTGGCGGTTCCAGTAAATACTTCTAAGCAAACTGTCTAATTGTGGTAAAACTGTTAAAATACACAATGAGAGTTCCCAGAAATGATTAAGAACGTGTAATAAACCCCTCAAGTACACGTAAATAGATTCTTACTACATTTACTGTCGAATTCAACACGGAGGTTTCCAGTGGAAAGCTGTGAAATGACGAAAATACTGGTAATGTTTACAAGTACGGGTACTTCTGGTGGCGTTTTCACGGGACTGTGCTTTCAAATATTAAGAGTTCATGTTTACAGAGCTCAGAATTGGTGTCTAAAGCCTTTGAATCACGAGAATAGTTTTTGTGTTTACAATTTAGGAGGATTGGCTTTGGCGTTTTTTTTGTGTGAATCAGTCAAAATGGTGGCGGTTCCAGTAAATACTTCTAAGCAAACTGTCTAATTGTGGTAAAACTGTTAAAATACACAATGAGAGTTCCCAGAAATGATTAAGAACGTGTAATAAACATCTCAAGTACACGTAAATAGATTCTTACTACATTTACTGTCGAATTCAACACGGAGGTTTCCAGTGGAAAGCTGTGAAATGACGAAAATACTGGTAATGTTTACAAGTCCGGGTACTTCTGGTGGCGTTTTCACGGGACTGTGCTTTCAAATATTAAGAGTTCATGTTTACAGAGCTCAGAATTGGTGTCTAAAGCCTTTGAATCACGAGAATAGTTTTTGTGTTTACAATTTAGGAGGATTGGCTTTGGCGTTTTTTTTGTGTGAATCAGTCAAAATGGTGGCGGTTCCAGTAAATACTTCTAAGCAAACTGTCTAATTGTGGTAAAACTGTTAAAATACACAATGAGAGTTCCCAGAAATGATTAAGAACGTGTAATAAACATCTCAAGTACACGGAAATAGATTCTTACTACATTTACTGTCGAATTCAACACGGAGGTTTCCAGTGGAAAGCTGTGAAATGACGAAAATACTGGTAATGTTTACAAGTACGGGTACTTCTGGTGGCGTTTTCACGGGACTGTGCTTTCAAATATTAAGAGTTCATGTTTACAGAGCTCAGAATTGGTGTCTAAAGCCTTTGAATCACGAGAATAGTTTTTGTGTTTACAATTTAGGAGGATTGGCTTTGGCGTTTTTTTTGTGTGAATCAGTTAAAATGGTGGCGGTTCCAGTAAATACTTCTAAGCAAACTGTCTAATTGTGGTAAAACTGTTAAAATACACAATGAGAGTTCCCAGAAATGATTAAGAACGTGTAATAAACATCTCAAGTACACGTAAATAGATTCTTACTACATTTACTGTCGAATTCAATCACGGAGGTTTCCAGTGGAAAGGTGTGAAATGATGAAAATACTGGTAATGTTTACAAGTCCGGGTACTTCTGGTGGCGTTTTCACGGGACTGTGCTTTCAAATATTAAGAGTTCATGTTTACAGAGCTCAGAATTGGTGTCTAAAGCCTTTGAATCACGAGAATAGTTTTTGTGTTTACAATTTAGGAGGATTGGCTTTGGCGTTTTTTTTGTGTGAATCAGTCAAAATGGTGGCGGTTCCAGTAAATACTTCTAAGCAAACTGTCTAATTGTGGTAAAACTGTTAAAATACACAATGAGAGTTCCCAGAAATGATTAAGAACGTGTAATAAACCCCTCAAGTACACGTAAATAGATTCTTACTACATTTACTGTCGAATTCAACACGGAGGTTTCCAGTGGAAAGCTGTGAAATGATGAAAATACTGGTAATGTTTACAAGTACGGGTACTTCTGGTGGCGTTTTCACGGGACTGTGCTTTCAAATATTAAGAGTTCATGTTTACAGAGCTCAGAATTGGTGTCTAAAGCCTTTGAATCACGAGAATAGTTTTTGTGTTTACAATTTAGGAGGATTGGCTTTGGCGTTTTTTTTGTGTGAATCAGTTAAAATGGTGGCGGTTCCAGTAAATACTTCTAAGCAAACTGTCTAATTGTGGTAAAACTGTTAAAATACACAATGAGAGTTCCCAGAAATGATTAAGAACGTGTAATAAACATCTCAAGTACACGTAAATAGATTCTTACTACATTTACTGTCGAATTCAATCACGGAGGTTTCCAGTGGAAAGGTGTGAAATGACGAAAATACTGGTAATGTTTACAAGTCCGGGTACTTCTGGTGGCGTTTTCACGGGACTGTGCTTTCAAATATTAAGAGTTCATGTTTACAGAGCTCAGAATTGGTGTCTAAAGCCTTTGAATCACGAGAATAGTTTTTGTGTTTACAATTTAGGAGGATTGGCTTTGGCGTTTTTTTTGTGTGAATCAGTCAAAATGGTGGCGGTTCCAGTAAATACTTCTAAGCAAACTGTCTAATTGTGGTAAAACTGTTAAAATACACAATGAGAGTTCCCAGAAATGATTAAGAACGTGTAATAAACCCCTCAAGTACACGTAAATAGATTCTTACTACATTTACTGTCGAATTCAACACGGAGGTTTCCAGTGGAAAGCTGTGAAATGACGAAAATACTGGTAATGTTTACAAGTACGGGTACTTCTGGTGGCGTTTTCACGGGACTGTGCTTTCAAATATTAAGAGTTCATGTTTACAGAGCTCAGAATTGGTGTCTAAAGCCTTTGAATCACGAGAATAGTTTTTGTGTTTACAATTTAGGAGGATTGGCTTTGGCGTTTTTTTTGTGTGAATCAGTCAAAATGGTGGCGGTTCCAGTAAATACTTCTAAGCAAACTGTCTAATTGTGGTAAAACTGTTAAAATACACAATGAGAGTTCCCAGAAATGATTAAGAACGTGTAATAAACATCTCAAGTACACGTAAATAGATTCTTACTACATTTACTGTCGAATTCAACACGGAGGTTTCCAGTGGAAAGCTGTGAAATGACGAAAATACTGGTAATGTTTACAAGTCCGGGTACTTCTGGTGGCGTTTTCACGGGACTGTGCTTTCAAATATTAAGAGTTCATGTTTACAGAGCTCAGAATTGGTGTCTAAAGCCTTTGAATCACGAGAATAGTTTTTGTGTTTACAATTTAGGAGGATTGGCTTTGGCGTTTTTTTTGTGTGAATCAGTCAAAATGGTGGCGGTTCCAGTAAATACTTCTAAGCAAACTGTCTAATTGTGGTAAAACTGTTAAAATACACAATGAGAGTTCCCAGAAATGATTAAGAACGTGTAATAAACATCTCAAGTACACGGAAATAGATTCTTACTACATTTACTGTCGAATTCAACACGGAGGTTTCCAGTGGAAAGCTGTGAAATGACGAAAATACTGGTAATGTTTACAAGTACGGGTACTTCTGGTGGCGTTTTCACGGGACTGTGCTTTCAAATATTAAGAGTTCATGTTTACAGAGCTCAGAATTGGTGTCTAAAGCCTTTGAATCACGAGAATAGTTTTTGTGTTTACAATTTAGGAGGATTGGCTTTGGCGTTTTTTTTGTGTGAATCAGTTAAAATGGTGGCGGTTCCAGTAAATACTTCTAAGCAAACTGTCTAATTGTGGTAAAACTGTTAAAATACACAATGAGAGTTCCCAGAAATGATTAAGAACGTGTAATAAACATCTCAAGTACACGTAAATAGATTCTTACTACATTTACTGTCGAATTCAATCACGGAGGTTTCCAGTGGAAAGGTGTGAAATGATGAAAATACTGGTAATGTTTACAAGTCCGGGTACTTCTGGTGGCGTTTTCACGGGACTGTGCTTTCAAATATTAAGAGTTCATGTTTACAGAGCTCAGAATTGGTGTCTAAAGCCTTTGAATCACGAGAATAGTTTTTGTGTTTACAATTTAGGAGGATTGGCTTTGGCGTTTTTTTTGTGTGAATCAGTCAAAATGGTGGCGGTTCCAGTAAATACTTCTAAGCAAACTGTCTAATTGTGGTAAAACTGTTAAAATACACAATGAGAGTTCCCAGAAATGATTAAGAACGTGTAATAAACCCCTCAAGTACACGTAAATAGATTCTTACTACATTTACTGTCGAATTCAACACGGAGGTTTCCAGTGGAAAGCTGTGAAATGATGAAAATACTGGTAATGTTTACAAGTACGGGTACTTCTGGTGGCGTTTTCACGGGACTGTGCTTTCAAATATTAAGAGTTCATGTTTACAGAGCTCAGAATTGGTGTCTAAAGCCTTTGAATCACGAGAATAGTTTTTGTGTTTACAATTTAGGAGGATTGGCTTTGGCGTTTTTTTTGTGTGAATCAGTCAAAATGGTGGCGGTTCCAGTAAATACTTCTAAGCAAACTGTCTAATTGTGGTAAAACTGTTAAAATACACAATGAGAGTTCCCAGAAATGATTAAGAACGTGTAATAAACATCTCAAGTACACGTAAATAGATTCTTACTACATTTACTGTCGAATTCAACACGGAGGTTTCCAGTGGAAAGCTGTGAAATGACGAAAATACTGGTAATGTTTACAAGTCCGGGTACTTCTGGTGGCGTTTTCACGGGACTGTGCTTTCAAATATTAAGAGTTCATGTTTACAGAGCTAAGAATTGGTGTCTAAAGCCTTTGAATCACGAGAATAGTTTTTGTGTTTACAATTTAGGAGGATTGGCTTTGGCGTTTTTTTTGTGTGAATCAGTCAAAATGGTGGCGGTTCCAGTAAATACTTCTAAGCAAACTGTCTAATTGTGGTAAAACTGTTAAAATACACAATGAGAGTTCCCAGAAATGATTAAGAACGTGTAATAAACATCTCAAGTACACGTAAATAGATTCTTACTACATTTACTGTCGAATTCAACACGGAGGTTTCCAGTGGAAAGCTGTGAAATGACGAAAATACTGGTAATGTTTACAAGTACGGGTACTTCTGGTGGCGTTTTCACGGGACTGTGCTTTCAAATATTAAGAGTTCATGTTTACAGAGCTCAGAATTGGTGTCTAAAGCCTTTGAATCACGAGAATAGTTTTTGTGTTTACAATTTAGGAGGATTGGCTTTGGCGTTTTTTTTGTGTGAATCAGTCAAAATGGTGGCGGTTCCAGTAAATACTTCTAAGCAAACTGTCTAATTGTGGTAAAACTGTTAAAATACACAATGAGAGTTCCCAGAAATGATTAAGAACGTGTAATAAACATCTCAAGTACACGTAAATAGATTCTTACTACATTTACTGTCGAATTCAACACGGAGGTTTCCAGTGGAAAGCTGTGAAATGACGAAAATACTGGTAATGTTTACAAGTCCAGGTACTTCTGGTGGCGTTTTCACGGGACTGTGCTTTCAAATATTAAGAGTTCATGTTTACAGAGCTAAGAATTGGTGTCTAAAGCCTTTGAATCACGAGAATAGTTTTTGTGTTTACAATTTAGGAGGATTGGCTTTGGCGTTTTTTTTGTGTGAATCAGTCAAAATGGTGGCGGTTCCAGTAAATACTTCTAAGCAAACTGTCTAATTGTGGTAAAACTGTTAAAATACACAATGAGAGTTCCCAGAAATGATTAAGAACGTGTAATAAACATCTCAAGTACACGTAAATAGATTCTTACTACATTTACTGTCGAATTCAACACGGAGGTTTCCAGTGGAAAGCTGTGAAATGATGAAAATACTGGTAATGTTTACAAGTACGGGTACTTCTGGTGGCGTTTTCACGGGACTGTGCTTTCAAATATTAAGAGTTCATGTTTACAGAGCTAAGAATTGGTGTCTAAAGCCTTTGAATCACGAGAATAGTTTTTGTGTTTACAATTTAGGAGGATTGGCTTTGGCGTTTTTTTTTGTGTGAATCAGTTAAAATGGTGGCGGTTCCAGTAAATACTTCTAAGCAAACTGTCTAATTGTGGTAAAACTGTTAAAATACACAATGAGAGTTCCCAGAAATGATTAAGAACGTGTAATAAACAACTCAAGTACACGTAAATAGATTCTTACTACATTTACTGTCGAATTCAATCACGGAGGTTTTCAGGTGAAAGCTGTGAAATGACGAAAATACTAGTAATGTTTACAAGTCCGGGTACTTCTGGTGGCGTTTTCACGGGACTGTGCTTTCAATTATTACGAGTTCATGTTTACAGAGCTCAGAATTGGTGTCTAAAGCCTTTGAATCACGAGAATAGTTTTTGTGTTTACAATTTAGGAGGATTTGCTTTGGCGTTTTTTTTGTGTGAATCAGTTAAAATGGTGGCGGTTCCAGTAAATACTTCTAAGCAAACTGTCTAATTGTGGTAAAACTGTTAAAATACACAATGAGAGTTCCCAGAAATGATTAAGAACGTGTAATAAACATCTCAAGTACACGTAAATAGATTCTTACTACATTTACTGTCGAATTCAATCACGGAGGTTTCTAGTGGAAAGGTGTGAAATGACGAAAATACTGGTAATGTTTACAAGTCCGGGTACTTCTGGTGGCGTTTTCACGGGACTGTGCTTTCAATTATTACGAGTTCATGTTTACAGAGCTCAGAATTGGTGTCTAAAGCCTTTGAATCACGAGAATAGTTTTTGTGTTTACAATTTAGGAGGATTTGCTTTGGCGTTTTTTTTGTGTGAATCAGTTAAAATGGTGGCGGTTCCAGTAAATACTTCTAAGCAAACTGTCTAATTGTGGTAAAACTGTTAAAATACACAATGAGAGTTCCCAGAAATGATTAAGAACGTGTAATAAACATCTCAAGTACACGTAAATAGATTCTTACTACATTTACTGTCGAATTCAATCACGGAGGTTTCTAGTGGAAAGGTGTGAAATGACGAAAATACTGGTAATGTTTACAAGTCCGGGTACTTCTGGTGGCGTTTTCACGGGACTGTGCTTTCAAATATTAAGAGTTCATGTTTACAGAGCTCAGAATTGGTGTCTAAAGCCTTTGAATCACGAGAATAGTTTTTGTGTTTACAATTTAGGAGGATTGGCTTTGGCGTTTTTTTTGTGTGAATCAGTCAAAATGGTGGCGGTTCCAGTAAATACTTCTAAGCAAACTGTCTAATTGTGGTAAAACTGTTAAAATACACAATGAGAGTTCCCAGAAATGATTAAGAACGTGTAATAAACCCCTCAAGTACACGTAAATAGATTCTTACTACATTTACTGTCGAATTCAACACGGAGGTTTCCAGTGGAAAGCTGTGAAATGACGAAAATACTGGTAATGTTTACAAGTACGGGTACTTCTGGTGGCGTTTTCACGGGACTGTGCTTTCAAATATTAAGAGTTCATGTTTACAGAGCTCAGAATTGGTGTCTAAAGCCTTTGAATCACGAGAATAGTTTTTGTGTTTACAATTTAGGAGGATTGGCTTTGGCGTTTTTTTTGTGTGAATCAGTTAAAATGGTGGCGGTTCCAGTAAATACTTCTAAGCAAACTGTCTAATTGTGGTAAAACTGTTAAAATACACAATGAGAGTTCCCAGAAATGAATAAGAACGTGTAATAAACCCCTCAAGTACACGTAAATAGATTCTTACTACATTTACTGTCGAATTCAATCACGGAGGTTTCCAGTGGAAAGCTGTGAAATGACGAAAATACTGGTAATGTTTACAAGTCCGGGTACTTCGGGTGGCGTTTTCACGGGACTGTGCTTTCAATTATTACGAGTTCATGTTTACAGAGCTCAGAATTGGTGTCTAAAGCCTTTGAATCACGAGAATAGTTTTTGTGTTTACAATTTAGGAGGATTGGCTTTGGCGTTTTTTTTGTGTGAATCAGTTAAAATGGTGGCGGTTCCAGTAAATACTTCTAAGCAAACTGTCTAATTGTGGTAAAACTGTTAAAATACACAATGAGAGTTCCCAGAAATGATTAAGAACGTGTAATAAACATCTCAAGTACACGTAAATAGATTCTTACTACATTTACTGTCAAATTCAATCACGGAGGTTTCCAGTGGAAAGCTGTGAAATGACGAAAATACTGGTAATGTTTACAAGTCCGGGTACTTCTGGTGGCGTTTTCACGGGACTGTGCTTTCAAATATTAAGAGTTCATGTTTACAGAGCTAAGAATTGGTGTCTAAAGCCTTTGAATCACGAGAATAGTTTTTGTGTTTACAATTTAGGAGGATTGGCTTTGGCGTTTTTTTTGTGTGAATCAGTCAAAATGGTGGCGGTTCCAGTAAATACTTCTAAGCAAACTGTCTAATTGTGGTAAAACTGTTAAAATACACAATGAGAGTTCCCAGAAATGATTAAGAACGTGTAATAAACATCTCAAGTACACGTAAATAGATTCTTACTACATTTACTGTCAAATTCAACACGGAGGTTTCCAGTGGAAAGCTGTGAAATGACGAAAATACTGGTAATGTTTACAAGTACGGGTACTTCTGGTGGCGTTTTCACGGGACTGTGCTTTCAAATATTAAGAGTTCATGTTTACAGAGCTCAGAATTGGTGTCTAAAGCCTTTGAATCACGAGAATAGTTTTTGTGTTTACAATTTAGGAGGATTGGCTTTGGCGTTTTTTTTGTGTGAATCAGTCAAAATGGTGGCGGTTCCAGTAAATACTTCTAAGCAAACTGTCTAATAGTGGTAAAACTGTTAAAATACACAATGAGAGTTCCCAGAAATGATTAAGAACGTGTAATAAACATCTCAAGTACACGTAAATAGATTCTTACTACATTTACTGTCAAATTCAAACACGGAGGTTTCCAGTGGAAAGCTGTGAAATGACGAAAATACTGGTAATGTTTACAAGTCCGGGTACTTCTGGTGGCGTTTTCACGGGACTGTGCTTTCAAATATTAAGAGTTCATGTTTACAGAGCTAAGAATTGGTGTCTAAAGCCTTTGAATCACGAGAATAGTTTTTGTGTTTACAATTTAGGAGGATTGGCTTTGGCGTTTTTTTTGTGTGAATCAGTCAAAATGGTGGCGGTTCCAGTAAATACTTCTAAGCAAACTGTCTAATTGTGGTAAAACTGTTAAAATACACAATGAGAGTTCCCAGAAATGATTAAGAACGTGTAATAAACCCCTCAAGTACACGTAAATAGATTCTTACTACATTTACTGTCGAATTCAACACGGAGGTTTCCAGTGGAAAGCTGTGAAATGATGAAAATACTGGTAATGTTTACAAGTACGGGTACTTCTGGTGGCGTTTTCACGGGACTGTGCTTTCAAATATTAGGAGTTCATGTTTACAGAGCTCAGAATTGGTGTCTAAAGCCTTTGAATCACGAGAATAGTTTTTGTGTTTACAATTTAGGAGGATTGGCTTTGGCGTTTTTTTTGTGTGAATCAGTCAAAATGGTGGCGGTTCCAGTAAATACTTCTAAGCAAACTGTCTAATTGTGGTAAAACTGTTAAAATACACAATGAGAGTTCCCAGAAATGATTAAGAACGTGTAATAAACATCTCAAGTACACGTAAATAGATTCTTACTACATTTACTGTCGAATTCAACACGGAGGTTTCCAGTGGAAAGCTGTGAAATGACGAAAATACTGGTAATGTTTACAAGTCCGGGTACTTCTGGTGGCGTTTTCACGGGACTGTGCTTTCAAATATTAAGAGTTCATGTTTACAGAGCTCAGAATTGGTGTCTAAAGCCTTTGAATCACGAGAATAGTTTTTGTGTTTACAATTTAGGAGGATTGGCTTTGGCGTTTTTTTTGTGTGAATCAGTTAAAATGGTGGCGGTTCCAGTAAATACTTCTAAGCAAACTGTCTAATTGTGGTAAAACTGTTAAAATACACAATGAGAGTTCCCAGAAATGATTAAGAACGTGTAATAAACATCTCAAGTACACGTAAATAGATTCTTACTACATTTACTGTCGAATTCAATCACGGAGGTTTCCAGTGGAAAGGTGTGAAATGACGAAAATACTGGTAATGTTTACAAGTCCGGGTACTTCTGGTGGCGTTTTCACGGGACTGTGCTTTCAAATATTAAGAGTTCATGTTTACAGAGCTCAGAATTGGTGTCTAAAGCCTTTGAATCACGAGAATAGTTTTTGTGTTTACAATTTAGGAGGATTGGCTTTGGCGTTTTTTTTGTGTGAATCAGTCAAAATGGTGGCGGTTCCAGTAAATACTTCTAAGCAAACTGTCTAATTGTGGTAAAACTGTTAAAATACACAATGAGAGTTCCCAGAAATGATTAAGAACGTGTAATAAACATCTCAAGTACACGTAAATAGATTCTTACTACATTTACTGTCGAATTCAACACGGAGGTTTCCAGTGGAAAGCTGTGAAATGACGAAAATACTGGTAATGTTTACAAGTCCGGGTACTTCTGGTGGCGTTTTCACGGGACTGTGCTTTCAAATATTAAGAGTTCATGTTTACAGAGCTCAGAATTGGTGTCTAAAGCCTTTGAATCACGAGAATAGTTTTTGTGTTTACAATTTAGGAGGATTGGCTTTGGCGTTTTTTTTGTGTGAATCAGTCAAAATGGTGGCGGTTCCAGTAAATACTTCTAAGCAAACTGTCTAATTGTGGTAAAACTGTTAAAATACACAATGAGAGTTCCCAGAAATGATTAAGAACGTGTAATAAACATCTCAAGTACACGGAAATAGATTCTTACTACATTTACTGTCGAATTCAACACGGAGGTTTCCAGTGGAAAGCTGTGAAATGACGAAAATACTGGTAATGTTTACAAGTACGGGTACTTCTGGTGGCGTTTTCACGGGACTGTGCTTTCAAATATTAAGAGTTCATGTTTACAGAGCTCAGAATTGGTGTCTAAAGCCTTTGAATCACGAGAATAGTTTTTGTGTTTACAATTTAGGAGGATTGGCTTTGGCGTTTTTTTTGTGTGAATCAGTTAAAATGGTGGCGGTTCCAGTAAATACTTCTAAGCAAACTGTCTAATTGTGGTAAAACTGTTAAAATACACAATGAGAGTTCCCAGAAATGATTAAGAACGTGTAATAAACATCTCAAGTACACGTAAATAGATTCTTACTACATTTACTGTCGAATTCAATCACGGAGGTTTCCAGTGGAAAGGTGTGAAATGACGAAAATACTGGTAATGTTTACAAGTCCGGGTACTTCTGGTGGCGTTTTCACGGGACTGTGCTTTCAAATATTAAGAGTTCATGTTTACAGAGCTCAGAATTGGTGTCTAAAGCCTTTGAATCACGAGAATAGTTTTTGTGTTTACAATTTAGGAGGATTGGCTTTGGCGTTTTTTTTGTGTGAATCAGTCAAAATGGTGGCGGTTCCAGTAAATACTTCTAAGCAAACTGTCTAATTGTGGTAAAACTGTTAAAATACACAATGAGAGTTCCCAGAAATGATTAAGAACGTGTAATAAACCCCTCAAGTACACGTAAATAGATTCTTACTACATTTACTGTCGAATTCAACACGGAGGTTTCCAGTGGAAAGCTGTGAAATGACGAAAATACTGGTAATGTTTACAAGTACGGGTACTTCTGGTGGCGTTTTCACGGGACTGTGCTTTCAAATATTAAGAGTTCATGTTTACAGAGCTCAGAATTGGTGTCTAAAGCCTTTGAATCACGAGAATAGTTTTTGTGTTTACAATTTAGGAGGATTGGCTTTGGCGTTTTTTTTGTGTGAATCAGTCAAAATGGTGGCGGTTCCAGTAAATACTTCTAAGCAAACTGTCTAATTGTGGTAAAACTGTTAAAATACACAATGAGAGTTCCCAGAAATGATTAAGAACGTGTAATAAACATCTCAAGTACACGTAAATAGATTCTTACTACATTTACTGTCGAATTCAACACGGAGGTTTCCAGTGGAAAGCTGTGAAATGACGAAAATACTGGTAATGTTTACAAGTCCGGGTACTTCTGGTGGCGTTTTCACGGGACTGTGCTTTCAAATATTAAGAGTTCATGTTTACAGAGCTCAGAATTGGTGTCTAAAGCCTTTGAATCACGAGAATAGTTTTTGTGTTTACAATTTAGGAGGATTGGCTTTGGCGTTTTTTTTGTGTGAATCAGTCAAAATGGTGGCGGTTCCAGTAAATACTTCTAAGCAAACTGTCTAATTGTGGTAAAACTGTTAAAATACACAATGAGAGTTCCCAGAAATGATTAAGAACGTGTAATAAACATCTCAAGTACACGGAAATAGATTCTTACTACATTTACTGTCGAATTCAACACGGAGGTTTCCAGTGGAAAGCTGTGAAATGACGAAAATACTGGTAATGTTTACAAGTACGGGTACTTCTGGTGGCGTTTTCACGGGACTGTGCTTTCAAATATTAAGAGTTCATGTTTACAGAGCTCAGAATTGGTGTCTAAAGCCTTTGAATCACGAGAATAGTTTTTGTGTTTACAATTTAGGAGGATTGGCTTTGGCGTTTTTTTTGTGTGAATCAGTTAAAATGGTGGCGGTTCCAGTAAATACTTCTAAGCAAACTGTCTAATTGTGGTAAAACTGTTAAAATACACAATGAGAGTTCCCAGAAATGATTAAGAACGTGTAATAAACATCTCAAGTACACGTAAATAGATTCTTACTACATTTACTGTCGAATTCAATCACGGAGGTTTCCAGTGGAAAGGTGTGAAATGATGAAAATACTGGTAATGTTTACAAGTCCGGGTACTTCTGGTGGCGTTTTCACGGGACTGTGCTTTCAAATATTAAGAGTTCATGTTTACAGAGCTCAGAATTGGTGTCTAAAGCCTTTGAATCACGAGAATAGTTTTTGTGTTTACAATTTAGGAGGATTGGCTTTGGCGTTTTTTTTGTGTGAATCAGTCAAAATGGTGGCGGTTCCAGTAAATACTTCTAAGCAAACTGTCTAATTGTGGTAAAACTGTTAAAATACACAATGAGAGTTCCCAGAAATGATTAAGAACGTGTAATAAACCCCTCAAGTACACGTAAATAGATTCTTACTACATTTACTGTCGAATTCAACACGGAGGTTTCCAGTGGAAAGCTGTGAAATGATGAAAATACTGGTAATGTTTACAAGTACGGGTACTTCTGGTGGCGTTTTCACGGGACTGTGCTTTCAAATATTAAGAGTTCATGTTTACAGAGCTCAGAATTGGTGTCTAAAGCCTTTGAATCACGAGAATATTTTTTGTGTTTACAATTTAGGAGGATTGGCTTTGGCGTTTTTTTTGTGTGAATCAGTCAAAATGGTGGCGGTTCCAGTAAATACTTCTAAGCAAACTGTCTAATTGTGGTAAAACTGTTAAAATACACAATGAGAGTTCCCAGAAATGATTAAGAACGTGTAATAAACATCTCAAGTACACGTAAATAGATTCTTACTACATTTACTGTCGAATTCAACACGGAGGTTTCCAGTGGAAAGCTGTGAAATGACGAAAATACTGGTAATGTTTACAAGTCCGGGTACTTCTGGTGGCGTTTTCACGGGACTGTGCTTTCAAATATTAAGAGTTCATGTTTACAGAGCTAAGAATTGGTGTCTAAAGCCTTTGAATCACGAGAATAGTTTTTGTGTTTACAATTTAGGAGGATTGGCTTTGGCGTTTTTTTTGTGTGAATCAGTCAAAATGGTGGCGGTTCCAGTAAATACTTCTAAGCAAACTGTCTAATTGTGGTAAAACTGTTAAAATACACAATGAGAGTTCCCAGAAATGATTAAGAACGTGTAATAAACATCTCAAGTACACGTAAATAGATTCTTACTACATTTACTGTCGAATTCAACACGGAGGTTTCCAGTGGAAAGCTGTGAAATGACGAAAATACTGGTAATGTTTACAAGTACGGGTACTTCTGGTGGCGTTTTCACGGGACTGTGCTTTCAAATATTAAGAGTTCATGTTTACAGAGCTCAGAATTGGTGTCTAAAGCCTTTGAATCACGAGAATAGTTTTTGTGTTTACAATTTAGGAGGATTGGCTTTGGCGTTTTTTTTGTGTGAATCAGTCAAAATGGTGGCGGTTCCAGTAAATACTTCTAAGCAAACTGTCTAATTGTGGTAAAACTGTTAAAATACACAATGAGAGTTCCCAGAAATGATTAAGAACGTGTAATAAACATCTCAAGTACACGTAAATAGATTCTTACTACATTTACTGTCGAATTCAACACGGAGGTTTCCAGTGGAAAGCTGTGAAATGACGAAAATACTGGTAATGTTTACAAGTCCAGGTACTTCTGGTGGCGTTTTCACGGGACTGTGCTTTCAAATATTAAGAGTTCATGTTTACAGAGCTAAGAATTGGTGTCTAAAGCCTTTGAATCACGAGAATAGTTTTTGTGTTTACAATTTAGGAGGATTGGCTTTGGCGTTTTTTTTGTGTGAATCAGTCAAATGGTGGCGGTTCCAGTAAATACTTCTAAGCAAACTGTCTAATTGTGGTAAAACTGTTAAAATACACAATGAGAGTTCCCAGAAATGATTAAGAACGTGTAATAAACATCTCAAGTACACGTAAATAGATTCTTACTACATTTACTGTCGAATTCAACACGGAGGTTTCCAGTGGAAAGCTGTGAAATGATGAAAATACTGGTAATGTTTACAAGTACGGGTACTTCTGGTGGCGTTTTCACGGGACTGTGCTTTCAAATATTAAGAGTTCATGTTTACAGAGCTAAGAATTGGTGTCTAAAGCCTTTGAATCACGAGAATAGTTTTTGTGTTTACAATTTAGGAGGATTGGCTTTGGCGTTTTTTTTTGTGTGAATCAGTTAAAATGGTGGCGGTTCCAGTAAATACTTCTAAGCAAACTGTCTAATTGTGGTAAAACTGTTAAAATACACAATGAGAGTTCCCAGAAATGATTAAGAACGTGTAATAAACAACTCAAGTACACGTAAATAGATTCTTACTACATTTACTGTCGAATTCAATCACGGAGGTTTTCAGGTGAAAGCTGTGAAATGACGAAAATACTAGTAATGTTTACAAGTCCGGGTACTTCTGGTGGCGTTTTCACGGGACTGTGCTTTCAATTATTACGAGTTCATGTTTACAGAGCTCAGAATTGGTGTCTAAAGCCTTTGAATCACGAGAATAGTTTTTGTGTTTACAATTTAGGAGGATTTGCTTTGGCGTTTTTTTTGTGTGAATCAGTTAAAATGGTGGCGGTTCCAGTAAATACTTCTAAGCAAACTGTCTAATTGTGGTAAAACTGTTAAAATACACAATGAGAGTTCCCAGAAATGATTAAGAACGTGTAATAAACATCTCAAGTACACGTAAATAGATTCTTACTACATTTACTGTCGAATTCAATCACGGAGGTTTCTAGTGGAAAGGTGTGAAATGACGAAAATACTGGTAATGTTTACAAGTCCGGGTACTTCTGGTGGCGTTTTCACGGGACTGTGCTTTCAATTATTACGAGTTCATGTTTACAGAGCTCAGAATTGGTGTCTAAAGCCTTTGAATCACGAGAATAGTTTTTGTGTTTACAATTTAGGAGGATTTGCTTTGGCGTTTTTTTTGTGTGAATCAGTTAAAATGGTGGCGGTTCCAGTAAATACTTCTAAGCAAACTGTCTAATTGTGGTAAAACTGTTAAAATACACAATGAGAGTTCCCAGAAATGATTAAGAACGTGTAATAAACATCTCAAGTACACGTAAATAGATTCTTACTACATTTACTGTCGAATTCAATCACGGAGGTTTCTAGTGGAAAGGTGTGAAATGACGAAAATACTGGTAATGTTTACAAGTCCGGGTACTTCTGGTGGCGTTTTCACGGGACTGTGCTTTCAAATATTAAGAGTTCATGTTTACAGAGCTAAGAATTGGTGTCTAAAGCCTTTGAATCACGAGAATAGTTTTTGTGTTTACAATTTAGGAGGATTGGCTTTGGCGTTTTTTTTGTGTGAATCAGTCAAAATGGTGGCGGTTCCAGTAAATACTTCTAAGCAAACTGTCTAATTGTGGTAAAACTGTTAAAATACACAATGAGAGTTCCCAGAAATGATTAAGAACGTGTAATAAACCCCTCAAGTACACGTAAATAGATTCTTACTACATTTACTGTCGAATTCAACACGGAGGTTTCCAGTGGAAAGCTGTGAAATGACGAAAATACTGGTAATGTTTACAAGTCCGGGTACTTCGGGTGGCGTTTTCACGGGACTGTGCTTTCAATTATTACGAGTTCATGTTTACAGAGCTCAGAATTGGTGTCTAAAGCCTTTGAATCACGAGAATAGTTTTTGTGTTTACAATTTAGGAGGATTGGCTTTGGCGTTTTTTTTGTGTGAATCAGTTAAAATGGTGGCGGTTCCAGTAAATACTTCTAAGCAAACTGTCGAATTGTGGTAAAACTGTTAAAATACACAATGAGAGTTCCCAGAAATGATTAAGAACGTGTAATAAACATCTCAAGTACACGTAAATAGATTCTTACTACATTTACTGTCAAATTCAATCACGGAGGTTTCCAGTGGAAAGCTGTGAAATGACGAAAATACTGGTAATGTTTACAAGTCCGGGTACTTCTGGTGGCGTTTTCACGGGACTGTGCTTTCAAATATTAAGAGTTCATGTTTACAGAGCTAAGAATTGGTGTCTAAAGCCTTTGAATCACGAGAATAGTTTTTGTGTTTACAATTTAGGAGGATTGGCTTTGGCGTTTTTTTTGTGTGAATCAGTCAAAATGGTGGCGGTTCCAGTAAATACTTCTAAGCAAACTGTCTAATTGTGGTAAAACTGTTAAAATACACAATGAGAGTTCCCAGAAATGATTAAGAACGTGTAATAAACATCTCAAGTACACGTAAATAGATTCTTACTACATTTACTGTCAAATTCAACACGGAGGTTTCCAGTGGAAAGCTGTGAAATGACGAAAATACTGGTAATGTTTACAAGTACGGGTACTTCTGGTGGCGTTTTCATGGGACTGTGCTTTCAAATATTAAGAGTTCATGTTTACAGAGCTCAGAATTGGTGTCTAAAGCCTTTGAATCACGAGAATAGTTTTTGTGTTTACAATTTAGGAGGATTGGCTTTGGCGTTTTTTTTGTGTGAATCAGTCAAAATGGTGGCGGTTCCAGTAAATACTTCTAAGCAAACTGTCTAATTGTGGTAAAACTGTTAAAATACACAATGAGAGTTCCCAGAAATGATTAAGAACGTGTAATAAACATCTCAAGTACACGTAAATAGATTCTTACTACATTTACTGTCGAATTCAACACGGAGGTTTCCAGTGGAAAGCTGTGAAATGATGAAAATACTGGTAATGTTTACAAGTACGGGTTCTTCTGGTGGCGTTTTCATGGGACTGTGCTTTCAAATATTAAGAGTTCATGTTTACAGAGCTAAGAATTGGTGTCTAAAGCCTTTGAATCACGAGAATAGTTTTTGTGTTTACAATTTAGGAGGATTGGCTTTGGCGTTTTTTTTGTGTGAATCAGTTAAAATGGTGGCGGTTCCAGTAAATACTTCTAAGCAAACTGTCTAATTGTGGTAAAACTGTTAAAATACACAATGAGAGTTCCCAGAAATGATTAAGAACGTGTAATAAACCCCTCAAGTACACGTAAATATATTCTTACTACATTTACTGTCGAATTCAATCACGGAGGTTTCCAGTGGAAAGCTGTGAAATGACGAAAATACTGGTAATGTTTACAAGTCCGGGTACTTCGGGTGGCGTTTTCACGGGACTGTGCTTTCAATTATTACGAGTTCATGTTTACAGAGCTCAGAATTGGTGTCTAAAGCCTTTGAATCACGAGAATAGTTTTTGTGTTTACAATTTAGGAGGATTGGCTTTGGCGTTTTTTTTGTGTGAATCAGTTAAAATGGTGGCGGTTCCAGTAAATACTTCTAAGCAAACTGTCTAATTGTGGTAAAACTGTTAAAATACACAATGAGAGTTCCCAGAAATGATTAAGAACGTGTAATAAACCCCTCAAGTACACGTAAATAGATTCTTACTACATTTACTGTCGAATTCAATCACGGAGGTTTCCAGTGGAAAGCTGTGAAATGACGAAAATACTGGTAATGTTTACAAGTCCGGGTACTTCGGGTGGCGTTTTCACGGGACTGTGCTTTCAATTATTACGAGTTCATGTTTACAGAGCTCAGAATTGGTGTCTAAAGCCTTTGAATCACCAGAATAGTTTTTGTGTTTACAATTTAGGAGGATTGGCTTTGGCGTTTTTTTTGTGTGAATCAGTTAAAATGGTGGCGGTTCCAGTAAATACTTCTAAGCAAACTGTCTAATTGTGGTAAAACTGTTAAAATACACAATGAGAGTTCCCAGAAATGATTAAGAACGTGTAATAAACCCCTCAAGTACACGAAAATAGATTCTTACTACATTTACTGTCGAATTCAATCACGGAGGTTTCCAGTGGAAAGCTGTGAAATGACGAAAATACTGGTAATGTTTACAAGTCCGGGTACTTCTGGTGGCGTTTTCACGGGACTGTGCTTTCAAATATTAAGAGTTCATGTTTACAGAGCTAAGAATTGGTGTCTAAAGCCTTTGAATCACGAGAATAGTTTTTGTGTTTACAATTTAGGAGGATTGGCTTTGGCGTTTTTTTTGTGTGAATCAGTCAAAATGGTGGCGGTTCCAGTAAATACTTCTAAGCAAACTGTCTAATTGTGGTAAAACTGTTAAAATACACAATGAGAGTTCCCAGAAATGATTAAGAACATGTAATAAACATCTCAAGTACACGTAAATAGATTCTTACTACATTTACTGTCGAATTCAACACGGAGGTTTCCAGTGGAAAGCTGTGAAATGACGAAAATACTGGTAATGTTTACAAGTCCGGGTACTTCTGGTGGCGTTTTCACGGGACTGTGCTTTCAAATATTAAGAGTTCATGTTTACAGAGCTCAGAATTGGTGTCTAACGCCTTTGAATCACGAGAATAGTTTTTGTGTTTACAATTTAGGAGGATTGGCTTTGGCGTTTTTTTTGTGTGAATCAGTTAAAATGGTGGCGGTTCCAGTAAATACTTCTAAGCAAACTGTCTAATTGTGGTAAAACTGTTAAAATACACAATGAGAGTTCCCAGAAATGATTAAGAACGTGTAATAAACATCTCAAGTACACGTAAATAGATTCTTACTACATTTACTGTCGAATTCAACATGGAGGTTTCCAGTGGAAAGCTGTGAAATGACGAAAATACTGGTAATGTTTACAAGTACGGGTACTTCTGGTGGCGTTTTCACGGGACTGTGCTTTCAAATATTAAGAGTTCATGTTTACAGAGCTCAGAATTGGTGTCTAAAGCCTTTGAATCACGAGAATAGTTTTTGTGTTTACAATTTAGGAGGATTGGCTTTGGCGTTTTTTTTGTGTGAATCAGTCAAAATGGTGGCGGTTCCAGTAAATACTTCTAAGCAAACTGTCTAATTGTGGTAAAACTGTTAAAATACACAATGAGAGTTCCCAGAAATGATTAAGAACGTGTAATAAACATCTCAAGTACACGTAAATAGATTCTTACTACATTTACTGTCGAATTCAACACGGAGGTTTCCAGTGGAAAGCTGTGAAATGACGAAAATACTGGTAATGTTTACAAGTACGGGTACTTCTGGTGGCGTTTTCACGGGACTGTGCTTTCAAATATTACGAGTTCATGTTTACAGAGCTAAGAATTGGTGTCTAAAGCCTTTGAATCACGAGAATAGTTTTTGTGTTTACAATTTAGGAGGATTGGCTTTGGCGTTTTTTTTGTGTGAATCAGTTAAAATGGTGGCGGTTCCAGTAAATACTTCTAAGCAAACTGTCTAATTGTGGTAAAACTGTTAAAATACACAATGAGAGTTCCCAGAAATGATTAAGAACGTGTAATAAACCCCTCAAGTACACGTAAATAGATTCTTACTACATTTACTGTCGAATTCAATCACGGAGGTTTCCAGTGGAAAGCTGTGAAATGACGAAAATACTGGTAATGTTTACAAGTCCGGGTACTTCGGGTGGCGTTTTCACGGGACTGTGCTTTCAATTATTACGAGTTCATGTTTACAGAGCTCAGAATTGGTGTCTAAAGCCTTTGAATCACCAGAATAGTTTTTGTGTTTACAATTTAGGAGGATTGGCTTTGGCGTTTTTTTTGTGTGAATCAGTTAAAATGGTGGCGGTTCCAGTAAATACTTCTAAGCAAACTGTCTAATTGTGGTAAAACTGTTAAAATACACAATGAGAGTTCCCAGAAATGATTAAGAACGTGTAATAAACCCCTCAAGTACACGTAAATAGATTCTTACTACATTTACTGTCGAATTCAATCACGGAGGTTTCCAGTGGAAAGCTGTGAAATGACGAAAATACTGGTAATGTTTACAAGTCCGGGTACTTCTGGTGGCGTTTTCACGGGACTGTGCTTTCAATTATTACGAGTTCATGTTTACAGAGCTCAGAATTGGTGTCTAAAGCCTTTGAATCACGAGAATAGTGTTTTTGTTTACAATTTAGGAGGATTGGCTTTGGCGTTTTTTTTGTGTGAATCAGTTAAAATGGTGGCGGTTCCAGTAAATACTTCTAAGCAAACTGTCTAATTGTGGTAAAACTGTTAAAATACACAATGAGAGTTCCCAGAAATGATTAAGAACGTGTAATAAACATCTCAAGTACACGTAAATAGATTCTTACTACATTTACTGTCGAATTCAATCACGGAGGTTTCCAGTGGAAAGCTGTGAAATGACGAAAATACTGGTAATGTTTACAAGTCCGGGTACTTCTGGTGGCGTTTTCACGGGACTGTGCTTTCAAATATTAAGAGTTCATGTTTACAGAGCTCAGAATTGGTGTCTAAAGCCTTTGAATCACGAGAATAGTTTTTGTGTTTACAATTTAGGAGGATTGGCTTTGGCGTTTTTTTTGTGTGAATCAGTCAAAATGGTGGCGGTTCCAGTAAATACTTCTAAGCAAACTGTCTAATTGTGGTAAAACTGTTAAAATACACAATGAGAGTTCCCAGAAATGATTAAGAACGTGTAATAAACATCTCAAGTACACGTAAATAGATTCTTACTACATTTACTGTCGAATTCAACACGGAGGTTTCCAGTGGAAAGCTGTGAAATGACGAAAATACTGGTAATGTTTACAAGTCCGGGTACTTCTGGTGGCGTTTTCACGGGACTGTGCTTTCAAATATTAAGAGTTCATGTTTACAGAGCTCAGAATTGGTGTCTAAAGCCTTTGAATCACGAGAATAGTTTTTGTGTTTACAATTTAGGAGGATTGGCTTTGGCGTTTTTTTTGTGTGAATCAGTCAAAATGGTGGCGGTTCCAGTAAATACTTCTAAGCAAACTGTCTAATTGTGGTAAAACTGTTAAAATACACAATGAGAGTTCCCAGAAATGATTAAGAACGTGTAATAAACATCTCAAGTACACGTAAATAGATTCTTATTACATTTACTGTCGAATTCAACATGGAGGTTTCCAGTGGAAAGCTGTGAAATGACGAAAATACTGGTAATGTTTACAAGTACGGGTACTTCTGGTGGCGTTTTCACGGGACTGTGCTTTCAAATATTAAGAGTTCATGTTTACAGAGCTCAGAATTGGTGTCTAAAGCCTTTGAATCACGAGAATAGTTTTTGTGTTTACAATTTAGGAGGATTGGCTTTGGCGTTTTTTTTGTGTGAATCAGTTAAAATGGTGGCGGTTCCAGTAAATACTTCTAAGCAAACTGTCTAATTGTGGTAAAACTGTTAAAATACACAATGAGAGTTCCCAGAAATGATTAAGAACGTGTAATAAACATCTCAAGTACACGTAAATAGATTCTTACTACATTTACTGTCGAATTCAACACGGAGGTTTCCAGTGGAAAGCTGTGAAATGACGAAAATATGGTAATGTTTACAAGTCCGGGTACTTCTGGTGGCGTTTTCACGGGACTGTGCTTTCAAATATTAAGAGTTCATGTTTACAGAGCTAAGAATTGGTGTCTAAAGCCTTTGAATCACGAGAATAGTTTTTGTGTTTACAATTTAGGAGGATTGGCTTTGGCGTTTTTTTTGTGTGAATCAGTCAAAATGGTGGCGGTTCCAGTAAATACTTCTAAGCAAACTGTCTAATTGTGGTAAAACTGTTAAAATACACAATGAGAGTTCCCAGAAATGATTAAGAACGTGTAATAAACATCTCAAGTACACGTAAATAGATTCTTACTACATTTACTGTCGAATTCAACACGGAGGTTTCCAGTGGAAAGCTGTGAAATGACGAAAATACTGGTAATGTTTACAAGTACGGGTACTTCTGGTGGCGTTTTCACGGGACTGTGCTTTCAAATATTACGAGTTCATGTTTACAGAGCTAAGAATTGGTGTCTAAAGCCTTTGAATCACGAGAATAGTTTTTGTGTTTACAATTTAGGAGGATTGGCTTTGGCGTTTTTTTTTTGTGAATCAGTTAAAATGGTGGCGGTTCCAGTAAATACTTCTAAGCAAACTGTCTAATTGTGGTAAAACTGTTAAAATACACAATGAGAGTTCCCAGAAATGATTAAGAACGTGTAATAAACCCCTCAAGTACACGTAAATAGATTCTTACTACATTTACTGTCGAATTCAATCACGGAGGTTTCCAGTGGAAAGCTGTGAAATGACGAAAATACTGGTAATGTTTACAAGTCCGGGTACTTCGGGTGGCGTTTTCACGGGACTGTGCTTTCAATTATTACGAGTTCATGTTTACAGAGCTCAGAATTGGTGTCTAAAGCCTTTGAATCACCAGAATAGTTTTTGTGTTTAAAATTTAGGAGGATTGGCTTTGGCGTTTTTTTTGTGTGAATCAGTTAAAATGGTGGCGGTTCCAGTAAATACTTCTAAGCAAACTGTCTAATTGTGGTAAAACTGTTAAAATACACAATGAGAGTTCCCAGAAATGATAAAGAACGTGTAATAAACCCCTCAAGTACACGTAAATAGATTCTTACTACATTTACTGTCGAATTCAATCACGGAGGTTTCCAGTGGAAAGCTGTGAAATGACGAAAATACTGGTAATGTTTACAAGTCCGGGTACTTCTGGTGGCGTTTTCACGGGACTGTGCTTTCAAATATTAAGAGTTCATGTTTACAGAGCTAAGAATTGGTGTCTAAAGCCTTTGAATCACGAGAATAGTTTTTGTGTTTACAATTTAGGAGGATTGGCTTTGGCGTTTTTTTTGTGTGAATCAGTCAAAATGGTGGCGGTTCCAGTAAATACTTCTAAGCAAACTGTCTAATTGTGGTAAAACTGTTAAAATACACAATGAGAGTTCCCAGAAATGATTAAGAACGTGTAATAAACATCTCAAGTACACGTAAATAGATTCTTACTACATTTACTGTCGAATTCAACATGGAGGTTTCCAGTGGAAAGCTGTGAAATGACGAAAATACTGGTAATGTTTACAAGTCCGGGTACTTCTGGTGGCGTTTTCACGGGACTGTGCTTTCAAATATTAAGAGTTCATGTTTACAGAGCTCAGAATTGGTGTCTAAAGCCTTTGAATCACGAGAATAGTTTTTGTGTTTACAATTTAGGAGGATTGGCTTTGGCGTTTTTTTTGTGTGAATCAGTCAAAATGGTGGCGGTTCCAGTAAATACTTCTAAGCAAACTGTCTAATTGTGGTAAAACTGTTAAAATACACAATGAGAGTTCCCAGAAATGATTAAGAACGTGTAATAAACATCTCAAGTACACGTAAATAGATTCTTACTACATTTACTGTCGAATTCAACACGGAGGTTTCCAGTGGAAAGCTGTGAAATGACGAAAATATGGTAATGTTTACAAGTCCGGGTACTTCTGGTGGCGTTTTCACGGGACTGTGCTTTCAAATATTAAGAGTTCATGTTTACAGAGCTAAGAATTGGTGTCTAAAGCCTTTGAATCACGAGAATAGTTTTTGTGTTTACAATTTAGGAGGATTGGCTTTGGCGTTTTTTTTGTGTGAATCAGTCAAAATGGTGGCGGTTCCAGTAAATACTTCTAAGCAAACTGTCTAATTGTGGTAAAACTGTTAAAATACACAATGAGAGTTCCCAGAAATGATTAAGAACGTGTAATAAACATCTCAAGTACACGTAAATAGATTCTTACTACATTTACTGTCGAATTCAACACGGAGGTTTCCAGTGGAAAGCTGTGAAATGACGAAAATACTGGTAATGTTTACAAGTACGGGTACTTCTGGTGGCGTTTTCACGGGACTGTGCTTTCAAATATTACGAGTTCATGTTTACAGAGCTAAGAATTGGTGTCTAAAGCCTTTGAATCACGAGAATAGTTTTTGTGTTTACAATTTAGGAGGATTGGCTTTGGCGTTTTTTTTGTGTGAATCAGTTAAAATGGTGGCGGTTCCAGTAAATACTTCTAAGCAAACTGTCTAATTGTGGTAAAACTGTTAAAATACACAATGAGAGTTCCCAGAAATGATTAAGAACGTGTAATAAACCCCTCAAGTACACGTAAATAGATTCTTACTACATTTACTGTCGAATTCAATCACGGAGGTTTCCAGTGGAAAGCTGTGAAATGACGAAAATACTGGTAATGTTTACAAGTCCGGGTACTTCGGGTGGCGTTTTCACGGGACTGTGCTTTCAATTATTACGAGTTCATGTTTACAGAGCTCAGAATTGGTGTCTAAAGCCTTTGAATCACCAGAATAGTTTTTGTGTTTACAATTTAGGAGGATTGGCTTTGGCGTTTTTTTTGTGTGAATCAGTTAAAATGGTGGCGGTTCCAGTAAATACTTCTAAGCAAACTGTCTAATTGTGGTAAAACTGTTAAAATACACAATGAGAGTTCCCAGAAATGATTAAGAACGTGTAATAAACCCCTCAAGTACACGTAAATAGATTCTTACTACATTTACTGTCGAATTCAATCACGGAGGTTTCCAGTGGAAAGCTGTGAAATGACGAAAATACTGGTAATGTTTACAAGTCCGGGTACTTCGGGTGGCGTTTTCACGGGACTGTGCTTTCAATTATTACGAGTTCATGTTTACAGAGCTCAGAATTGGTGTCTAAAGCCTTTGAATCACCAGAATAGTTTTTGTGTTTACAATTTAGGAGGATTGGCTTTGGCGTTTTTTTTGTGTGAATCAGTTAAAATGGTGGCGGTTCCAGTAAATACTTCTAAGCAAACTGTCTAATTGTGGTAAAACTGTTAAAATACACAATGAGAGTTCCCAGAAATGATTAAGAACGTGTAATAAACCCCTCAAGTACACGTAAATAGATTCTTACTACATTTACTGTCGAATTCAATCACGGAGGTTTCCAGTGGAAAGCTGTGAAATGACGAAAATACTGGTAATGTTTACAAGTCCGGGTACTTCTGGTGGCGTTTTCACGGGACTGTGCTTTCAAATATTAAGAGTTCATGTTTACAGAGCTAAGAATTGGTGTCTAAAGCCTTTGAATCACGAGAATAGTTTTTGTGTTTACAATTTAGGAGGATTGGCTTTGGCGTTTTTTTTGTGTGAATCAGTCAAAATGGTGGCGGTTCCAGTAAATACTTCTAAGCAAACTGTCTAATTGTGGTAAAACTGTTAAAATACACAATGAGAGTTCCCAGAAATGATTAAGAACGTGTAATAAACATCTCAAGTACACGTAAATAGATTCTTACTACATTTACTGTCGAATTCAACACGGAGGTTTCCAGTGGAAAGCTGTGAAATGATGAAAATACTGGTAATGTTTACAAGTACGGGTTCTTCTGGTGGCGTTTTCACGGGACTGTGCTTTCAAATATTAAGAGTTCATGTTTACAGAGCTCAGAATTGGTGTCTAAAGCCTTTGAATCACGAGAATAGTTTTTGTGTTTACAATTTAGGAGGATTGGCTTTGGCGTTTTTTTTGTGTGAATCAGTTAAAATGGTGGCGGTTCCAGTAAATACTTCTAAGCAAACTGTCTAATTGTGGTAAAACTGTTAAAATACACAATGAGAGTTCCCAGAAATGATTAAGAACGTGTAATAAACATCTCA
This sequence comes from Myotis daubentonii, assembly GCF_963259705.1. NCBI lineage: Eukaryota > Metazoa > Chordata > Mammalia > Chiroptera > Vespertilionidae > Myotis > Myotis daubentonii. The sequence continues at coordinate 1,028,998 of NC_081851.1, forward strand.
AGTACACGTAAATAGATTCTTACTACATTTACTGTCGAATTCAACACGGAGGTTTCCAGTGGAAAGCTGTGAAATGACGAAAATATGGTAATGTTTACAAGTCCGGGTACTTCTGGTGGCGTTTTCACGGGACTGTGCTTTCAAATATTAAGAGTTCATGTTTACAGAGCTAAGAATTGGTGTCTAAAGCCTTTGAATCACGAGAATAGTTTTTGTGTTTACAATTTAGGAGGATTGGCTTTGGCGTTTTTTTTGTGTGAATCAGTCAAAATGGTGGCGGTTCCAGTAAATACTTCTAAGCAAACTGTCTAATTGTGGTAAAACTGTTAAAATACACAATGAGAGTTCCCAGAAATGATTAAGAACGTGTAATAAACATCTCAAGTACACGTAAATAGATTCTTACTACATTTACTGTCGAATTCAACACGGAGGTTTCCAGTGGAAAGCTGTGAAATGACGAAAATACTGGTAATGTTTACAAGTACGGGTACTTCTGGTGGCGTTTTCACGGGACTGTGCTTTCAAATATTACGAGTTCATGTTTACAGAGCTAAGAATTGGTGTCTAAAGCCTTTGAATCACGAGAATAGTTTTTGTGTTTACAATTTAGGAGGATTGGCTTTGGCGTTTTTTTTTTGTGAATCAGTTAAAATGGTGGCGGTTCCAGTAAATACTTCTAAGCAAACTGTCTAATTGTGGTAAAACTGTTAAAATACACAATGAGAGTTCCCAGAAATGATTAAGAACGTGTAATAAACCCCTCAAGTACACGTAAATAGATTCTTACTACATTTACTGTCGAATTCAATCACGGAGGTTTCCAGTGGAAAGCTGTGAAATGACGAAAATACTGGTAATGTTTACAAGTCCGGGTACTTCGGGTGGCGTTTTCACGGGACTGTGCTTTCAATTATTACGAGTTCATGTTTACAGAGCTCAGAATTGGTGTCTAAAGCCTTTGAATCACCAGAATAGTTTTTGTGTTTAAAATTTAGGAGGATTGGCTTTGGCGTTTTTTTTGTGTGAATCAGTTAAAATGGTGGCGGTTCCAGTAAATACTTCTAAGCAAACTGTCTAATTGTGGTAAAACTGTTAAAATACACAATGAGAGTTCCCAGAAATGATAAAGAACGTGTAATAAACCCCTCAAGTACACGTAAATAGATTCTTACTACATTTACTGTTGAATTCAATCACGGAGGTTTCCAGTGGAAAGCTGTGAAATGACGAAAATACTGGTAATGTTTACAAGTCCGGGTACTTCTGGTGGCGTTTTCACGGGACTGTGCTTTCAAATATTAAGAGTTCATGTTTACAGAGCTAAGAATTGGTGTCTAAAGCCTTTGAATCACGAGAATAGTTTTTGTGTTTACAATTTAGGAGGATTGGCTTTGGCGTTTTTTTTGTGTGAATCAGTCAAAATGGTGGCGGTTCCAGTAAATACTTCTAAGCAAACTGTCTAATTGTGGTAAAACTGTTAAAATACACAATGAGAGTTCCCAGAAATGATTAAGAACGTGTAATAAACATCTCAAGTACACGTAAATAGATTCTTACTACATTTACTGTCGAATTCAACACGGAGGTTTCCAGTGGAAAGCTGTGAAATGATGAAAATACTGGTAATGTTTACAAGTACGGGTTCTTCTGGTGGCGTTTTCACGGGACTGTGCTTTCAAATATTAAGAGTTCATGTTTACAGAGCTCAGAATTGGTGTCTAAAGCCTTTGAATCACGAGAATAGTTTTTGTGTTTACAATTTAGGAGGATTGGCTTTGGCGTTTTTTTTGTGTGAATCAGTCAAAATGGTGGCGGTTCCAGTAAATACTTCTAAGCAAACTGTCTAATTGTGGTAAAACTGTTAAAATACACAATGAGAGTTCCCAGAAATGATTAAGAACGTGTAATAAACATCTCAAGTACACGTAAATAGATTCTTACTACATTTACTGTCGAATTCAACATGGAGGTTTCCAGTGGAAAGCTGTGAAATGACGAAAATACTGGTAATGTTTACAAGTCCGGGTACTTCTGGTGGCGTTTTCACGGGACTGTGCTTTCAAATATTAAGAGTTCATGTTTACAGAGCTCAGAATTGGTGTCTAAAGCCTTTGAATCACGAGAATAGTTTTTGTGTTTACAATTTAGGAGGATTGGCTTTGGCGTTTTTTTTGTGTGAATCAGTCAAAATGGTGGCGGTTCCAGTAAATACTTCTAAGCAAACTGTCTAATTGTGGTAAAACTGTTAAAATACACAATGAGAGTTCCCAGAAATGATTAAGAACGTGTAATAAACATCTCAAGTACACGTAAATAGATTCTTACTACATTTACTGTCGAATTCAACACGGAGGTTTCCAGTGGAAAGCTGTGAAATGACGAAAATATGGTAATGTTTACAAGTCCGGGTACTTCTGGTGGCGTTTTCACGGGACTGTGCTTTCAAATATTAAGAGTTCATGTTTACAGAGCTAAGAATTGGTGTCTAAAGCCTTTGAATCACGAGAATAGTTTTTGTGTTTACAATTTAGGAGGATTGGCTTTGGCGTTTTTTTTGTGTGAATCAGTCAAAATGGTGGCGGTTCCAGTAAATACTTCTAAGCAAACTGTCTAATTGTGGTAAAACTGTTAAAATACACAATGAGAGTTCCCAGAAATGATTAAGAACGTGTAATAAACATCTCAAGTACACGTAAATAGATTCTTACTACATTTACTGTCGAATTCAACACGGAGGTTTCCAGTGGAAAGCTGTGAAATGACGAAAATACTGGTAATGTTTACAAGTACGGGTACTTCTGGTGGCGTTTTCACGGGACTGTGCTTTCAAATATTACGAGTTCATGTTTACAGAGCTAAGAATTGGTGTCTAAAGCCTTTGAATCACGAGAATAGTTTTTGTGTTTACAATTTAGGAGGATTGGCTTTGGCGTTTTTTTTGTGTGAATCAGTTAAAATGGTGGCGGTTCCAGTAAATACTTCTAAGCAAACTGTCTAATTGTGGTAAAACTGTTAAAATACACAATGAGAGTTCCCAGAAATGATTAAGAACGTGTAATAAACCCCTCAAGTACACGTAAATAGATTCTTACTACATTTACTGTCGAATTCAATCACGGAGGTTTCCAGTGGAAAGCTGTGAAATGACGAAAATACTGGTAATGTTTACAAGTCCGGGTACTTCGGGTGGCGTTTTCACGGGACTGTGCTTTCAATTATTACGAGTTCATGTTTACAGAGCTCAGAATTGGTGTCTAAAGCCTTTGAATCACCAGAATAGTTTTTGTGTTTACAATTTAGGAGGATTGGCTTTGGCGTTTTTTTTGTGTGAATCAGTTAAAATGGTGGCGGTTCCAGTAAATACTTCTAAGCAAACTGTCTAATTGTGGTAAAACTGTTAAAATACACAATGAGAGTTCCCAGAAATGATTAAGAACGTGTAATAAACCCCTCAAGTACACGTAAATAGATTCTTACTACATTTACTGTCGAATTCAATCACGGAGGTTTCCAGTGGAAAGCTGTGAAATGACGAAAATACTGGTAATGTTTACAAGTCCGGGTACTTCGGGTGGCGTTTTCACGGGACTGTGCTTTCAATTATTACGAGTTCATGTTTACAGAGCTCAGAATTGGTGTCTAAAGCCTTTGAATCACCAGAATAGTTTTTGTGTTTACAATTTAGGAGGATTGGCTTTGGCGTTTTTTTTGTGTGAATCAGTTAAAATGGTGGCGGTTCCAGTAAATACTTCTAAGCAAACTGTCTAATTGTGGTAAAACTGTTAAAATACACAATGAGAGTTCCCAGAAATGATTAAGAACGTGTAATAAACCCCTCAAGTACACGTAAATAGATTCTTACTACATTTACTGTCGAATTCAATCACGGAGGTTTCCAGTGGAAAGCTGTGAAATGACGAAAATACTGGTAATGTTTACAAGTCCGGGTACTTCTGGTGGCGTTTTCACGGGACTGTGCTTTCAAATATTAAGAGTTCATGTTTACAGAGCTAAGAATTGGTGTCTAAAGCCTTTGAATCACGAGAATAGTTTTTGTGTTTACAATTTAGGAGGATTGGCTTTGGCGTTTTTTTTGTGTGAATCAGTCAAAATGGTGGCGGTTCCAGTAAATACTTCTAAGCAAACTGTCTAATTGTGGTAAAACTGTTAAAATACACAATGAGAGTTCCCAGAAATGATTAAGAACGTGTAATAAACATCTCAAGTACACGTAAATAGATTCTTACTACATTTACTGTCGAATTCAACACGGAGGTTTCCAGTGGAAAGCTGTGAAATGATGAAAATACTGGTAATGTTTACAAGTACGGGTTCTTCTGGTGGCGTTTTCACGGGACTGTGCTTTCAAATATTAAGAGTTCATGTTTACAGAGCTCAGAATTGGTGTCTAAAGCCTTTGAATCACGAGAATAGTTTTTGTGTTTACAATTTAGGAGGATTGGCTTTGGCGTTTTTTTTGTGTGAATCAGTCAAAATGGTGGCGGTTCCAGTAAATACTTCTAAGCAAACTGTCTAATTGTGGTAAAACTGTTAAAATACACAATGAGAGTTCCCAGAAATGATTAAGAACGTGTAATAAACATCTCAAGTACACGTAAATAGATTCTTACTACATTTACTGTCGAATTCAACACGGAGGTTTCCAGTGGAAAGCTGTGAAATGACGAAAATATGGTAATGTTTACAAGTCCGGGTACTTCTGGTGGCGTTTTCACGGGACTGTGCTTTCAAATATTAAGAGTTCATGTTTACAGAGCTAAGAATTGGTGTCTAAAGCCTTTGAATCACGAGAATAGTTTTTGTGTTTACAATTTAGGAGGATTGGCTTTGGCGTTTTTTTTGTGTGAATCAGTCAAAATGGTGGCGGTTCCAGTAAATACTTCTAAGCAAACTGTCTAATTGTGGTAAAACTGTTAAAATACACAATGAGAGTTCCCAGAAATGATTAAGAACGTGTAATAAACATCTCAAGTACACGTAAATAGATTCTTACTACATTTACTGTCGAATTCAACACGGAGGTTTCCAGTGGAAAGCTGTGAAATGACGAAAATACTGGTAATGTTTACAAGTACGGGTACTTCTGGTGGCGTTTTCACGGGACTGTGCTTTCAAATATTACTAGTTCATGTTTACAGAGCTAAGAATTGGTGTCTAAAGCCTTTGAATCACGAGAATAGTTTTTGTGTTTACAATTTAGGAGGATTGGCTTTGGCGGTTTTTTTGTGTGAATCAGTTAAAATGGTGGCGGTTCAAGTAAATACTTCTAAGCAAACTGTCTAATTGTGGTAAAACTGTTAAAATACACAATGAGAGTTCCCAGAAATGATTAAGAACGTGTAATAAACCCCTCAAGTACACGTAAATAGATTCTTACTACATTTACTGTCGAATTCAATCACGGAGGTTTCCAGTGGAAAGCTGTGAAATGACGAAAATACTGGTAATGTTTACAAGTCCGGGTACTTCGGGTGGCGTTTTCACGGGACTGTGCTTTCAATTATTACGAGTTCATGTTTACAGAGCTCAGAATTGGTGTCTAAAGCCTTTGAATCACCAGAATAGTTTTTGTGTTTACAATTTAGGAGGATTGGCTTTGGCGTTTTTTTTGTGTGAATCAGTTAAAATGGTGGCGGTTCCAGTAAATACTTCTAAGCAAACTGTCTAATTGTGGTAAAACTGTTAAAATACACAATGAGAGTTCCCAGAAATGATTAAGAACGTGTAATAAACCCCTCAAGTACACGTAAATAGATTCTTACTACATTTACTGTCGAATTCAATCACGGAGGTTTCCAGTGGAAAGCTGTGAAATGACGAAAATACTGGTAATGTTTACAAGTCCGGGTACTTCTGGTGGCGTTTTCAAGGGACTGTGCTTTCAAATATTAAGAGTTCATGTTTACAGAGCTCAGAATTGGTGTCTAAAGCCTTTGAATCACGAGAATAGTTTTTGTGTTTACAATTTAGGAGGATTGGCTTTGGCGTTTTTTTTGTGTGAATCAGTCAAAATCGTGGCGGTTCCAGTAAATACTTCTAAGCAAACTGTCTAATTGTGGTAAAACTGTTAAAATACACAATGAGAGTTCCCAGAAATGATTAAGAACGTGTAATAAACATCTCAAGTACACGTAAATAGATTCTTACTACATTTACTGTCGAATTCAACACGGAGGTTTCCAGTGGAAAGCTGTGAAATGACGAAAATATGGTAATGTTTACATCCGGGTACTTCTGGTGGCGTTTTCACGGGACTGTGCTTTCAAATACTAAGAGTTCATGTTTACAGAGCTAAGAATTAGTGTCTAAAGCCTTTGAATCACGAGAATAGTTTTTGTGTTTACAATTTAGGAGGATTGGCTTTGGCGTTTTTTTTGTGTGAATCAGTCAAAATGGTGGCGGTTCCAGTAAATACTTCTAAGCAAACTGTCTAATTGTGGTAAAACTGTTAAAATACACAATGAGAGTTCCCAGAAATGATTAAGAACGTGTAATAAACATCTCAAGTACACGTAAATAGATTCTTACTACATTTACTGTCGAATTCAACACGGAGGTTTCCAGTGGAAAGCTGTGAAATGACGAAAATACTGGTAATGTTTACAAGTACGGGTACTTCTGGTGGCGTTTTCACGGGACTGTGCTTTCAAATATTACGAGTTCATGTTTACAGAGCTAAGAATTGGTGTCTAAAGCCTTTGAATCACGAGAATAGTTTTTGTGTTTACAATTTAGGAGGATTGGCTTTGGCGTTTTTTTTGTGTGAATCAGTTAAAATGGTGGCGGTTCCAGTAAATACTTCTAAGCAAACTGTCTAATTGTGGTAAAACTGTTAAAATACACAATGAGAGTTCCCAGAAATGATTAAGAACGTGTAATAAACCCCTCAAGTACACGTAAATAGATTCTTACTACATTTACTGTCGAATTCAATCACGGAGGTTTCCAGTGGAAAGCTGTGAAATGACGAAAATACTGGTAATGTTTACAAGTCCGGGTACTTCGGGTGGCGTTTTCACGGGACTGTGCTTTCAATTATTACGAGTTCATGTTTACAGAGCTCAGAATTGGTGTCTAAAGCCTTTGAATCACCAGAATAGTTTTTGTGTTTACAATTTAGGAGGATTGGCTTTGGCGTTTTTTTTGTGTGAATCAGTTAAAATGGTGGCGGTTCCAGTAAATACTTCTAAGCAAACTGTCTAATTGTGGTAAAACTGTTAAAATACACAATGAGAGTTCCCAGAAATGATTAAGAACGTGTAATAAACCCCTCAAGTACACGTAAATAGATTCTTACTACATTTACTGTCGAATTCAATCACGGAGGTTTCCAGTGGAAAGCTGTGAAATGACGAAAATACTGGTAATGTTTACAAGTCCGGGTACTTCGGGTGGCGTTTTCACGGGACTGTGCTTTCAATTATTACGAGTTCATGTTTACAGAGCTCAGAATTGGTGTCTAAAGCCTTTGAATCACCAGAATAGTTTTTGTGTTTACAATTTAGGAGGATTGGCTTTGGCGTTTTTTTTGTGTGAATCAGTTAAAATGGTGGCGGTTCCAGTAAATACTTCTAAGCAAACTGTCTAATTGTGGTAAAACTGTTAAAATACACAATGAGAGTTCCCAGAAATGATTAAGAACGTGTAATAAACCCCTCAAGTACACGTAAATAGATTCTTACTACATTTACTGTCGAATTCAATCACGGAGGTTTCCAGTGGAAAGCTGTGAAATGACGAAAATACTGGTAATGTTTACAAGTCCGGGTACTTCTGGTGGCGTTTTCACGGGACTGTGCTTTCAAATATTAAGAGTTCATGTTTACAGAGCTAAGAATTGGTGTCTAAAGCCTTTGAATCACGAGAATAGTTTTTGTGTTTACAATTTAGGAGGATTGGCTTTGGCGTTTTTTTTGTGTGAATCAGTCAAAATGGTGGCGGTTCCAGTAAATACTTCTAAGCAAACTGTCTAATTGTGGTAAAACTGTTAAAATACACAATGAGAGTTCCCAGAAATGATTAAGAACGTGTAATAAACCCCTCAAGTACACGTAAATAGATTCTTACTACATTTACTGTCGAATTCAATCACGGAGGTTTCCAGTGGAAAGCTGTGAAATGACGAAAATACTGGTAATGTTTACAAGTCCGGGTACTTCGGGTGGCGTTTTCACGGGACTGTGCTTTCAATTATTACGAGTTCATGTTTACAGAGCTCAGAATTGGTGTCTAAAGCCTTTGAATCACCAGAATAGTTTTTGTGTTTACAATTTAGGAGGATTGGCTTTGGCGTTTTTTTTGTGTGAATCAGTTAAAATGGTGGCGGTTCCAGTAAATACTTCTAAGCAAACTGTCTAATTGTGGTAAAACTGTTAAAATACACAATGAGAGTTCCCAGAAATGATTAAGAACGTGTAATAAACCCCTCAAGTACACGTAAATAGATTCTTACTACATTTACTGTCGAATTCAATCACGGAGGTTTCCAGTGGAAAGCTGTGAAATGACGAAAATACTGGTAATGTTTACAAGTCCGGGTACTTCTGGTGGCGTTTTCACGGGACTGTGCTTTCAAATATTAAGAGTTCATGTTTACAGAGCTAAGAATTGGTGTCTAAAGCCTTTGAATCACGAGAATAGTTTTTGTGTTTACAATTTAGGAGGATTGGCTTTGGCGTTTTTTTTGTGTGAATCAGTCAAAATGGTGGCGGTTCCAGTAAATACTTCTAAGCAAACTGTCTAATTGTGGTAAAACTGTTAAAATACACAATGAGAGTTCCCAGAAATGATTAAGAACGTGTAATAAACATCTCAAGTACACGTAAATAGATTCTTACTACATTTACTGTCGAATTCAACACGGAGGTTTCCAGTGGAAAGCTGTGAAATGATGAAAATACTGGTAATGTTTACAAGTACGGGTTCTTCTGGTGGCGTTTTCACGGGACTGTGCTTTCAAATATTAAGAGTTCATGTTTACAGAGCTCAGAATTGGTGTCTAAAGCCTTTGAATCACGAGAATAGTTTTTGTGTTTACAATTTAGGAGGATTGGCTTTGGCGTTTTTTTTGTGTGAATCAGTCAAAATGGTGGTGGTTCCAGTAAATACTTCTAAGCAAACTGTCTAATTGTGGTAAAACTGTTAAAATACACAATGAGAGTTCCCAGAAATGATTAAGAACGTGTAATAAACATCTCAAGTACACGTAAATAGATTCTTACTACATTTACTGTCGAATTCAACACGGAGGTTTCCAGTGGAAAGCTGTGAAATGACGAAAATATGGTAATGTTTACAAGTCCGGGTACTTCTGGTGGCGTTTTCACGGGACTGTGCTTTCAAATATTAAGAGTTCATGTTTACAGAGCTAAGAATTGGTGTCTAAAGCCTTTGAATCACGAGAATAGTTTTTGTGTTTACAATTTAGGAGGATTGGCTTTGGCGTTTTTTTTGTGTGAATCAGTTAAAATGGTGGCGGTTCCAGTAAATACTTCTAAGCAAACTGTCTAATTGTGGTAAAACTGTTAAAATACACAATGAGAGTTCCCAGAAATGATTAAGAACGTGTAATAAACCCCTCAAGTACACGTAAATAGATTCTTACTACATTTACTGTCGAATTCAATCACGGAGGTTTCCAGTGGAAAGCTGTGAAATGACGAAAATACTGGTAATGTTTACAAGTCCGGGTACTTCGGGTGGCGTTTTCACGGGACTGTGCTTTCAATTATTACGAGTTCATGTTTACAGAGCTCAGAATTGGTGTCTAAAGCCTTTGAATCACCAGAATAGTTTTTGTGTTTACAATTTAGGAGGATTGGCTTTGGCGTTTTTTTTGTGTGAATCAGTTAAAATGGTGGCGGTTCCAGTAAATACTTCTAAGCAAACTGTCTAATTGTGGTAAAACTGTTAAAATACACAATGAGAGTTCCCAGAAATGATTAAGAACGTGTAATAAACCCCTCAAGTACACGTAAATAGATTCTTACTACATTTACTGTCGAATTCAATCACGGAGGTTTCCAGTGGAAAGCTGTGAAATGACGAAAATACTGGTAATGTTTACAAGTCCGGGTACTTCTGGTGGCGTTTTCACGGGACTGTGCTTTCAAATATTAAGAGTTCATGTTTACAGAGCTAAGAATTGGTGTCTAAAGCCTTTGAATCACGAGAATAGTTTTTGTGTTTACAATTTAGGAGGATTGGCTTTGGCGTTTTTTTTGTGTGAATCAGTCAAAATGGTGGCGGTTCCAGTAAATACTTCTAAGCAAACTGTCTAATTGTGGTAAAACTGTTAAAATACACAATGAGAGTTCCCAGAAATGATTAAGAACGTGTAATAAACATCTCAAGTACACGTAAATAGATTCTTACTACATTTACTGTCGAATTCAACACGGAGGTTTCCAGTGGAAAGCTGTGAAATGATGAAAATACTGGTAATGTTTACAAGTACGGGTTCTTCTGGTGGCGTTTTCACGGGACTGTGCTTTCAAATATTAAGAGTTCATGTTTACAGAGCTCAGAATTGGTGTCTAAAGCCTTTGAATCACGAGAATAGTTTTTGTGTTTACAATTTAGGAGGATTGGCTTTGGCGTTTTTTTTGTGTGAATCAGTCAAAATGGTGGCGGTTCCAGTAAATACTTCTAAGCAAACTGTCTAATTGTGGTAAAACTGTTAAAATACACAATGAGAGTTCCCAGAAATGATTAAGAACGTGTAATAAACATCTCAAGTACACGTAAATAGATTCTTACTACATTTACTGTCGAATTCAACACGGAGGTTTCCAGTGGAAAGCTGTGAAATGACGAAAATATGGTAATGTTTACAAGTCCGGGTACTTCTGGTGGCGTTTTCACGGGACTGTGCTTTCAAATATTAAGAGTTCATGTTTACAGAGCTAAGAATTGGTGTCTAAAGCCTTTGAATCACGAGAATAGTTTTTGTGTTTACAATTTAGGAGGATTGGCTTTGGCGTTTTTTTTTGTGTGAATCAGTCAAAATGGTGGCGGTTCCAGTAAATACTTCTAAGCAAACTGTCTAATTGTGGTAAAACTGTTAAAATACACAATGAGAGTTCCCAGAAATGATTAAGAACGTGTAATAAACATCTCAAGTACACGTAAATAGATTCTTACTACATTTACTGTCGAATTCAACACGGAGGTTTCCAGTGGAAAGCTGTGAAATGACGAAAATACTGGTAATGTTTACAAGTACGGGTACTTCTGGTGGCGTTTTCACGGGACTGTGCTTTCAAATATTACTAGTTCATGTTTACAGAGCTAAGAATTGGTGTCTAAAGCCTTTGAATCACGAGAATAGTTTTTGTGTTTACAATTTAGGAGGATTGGCTTTGGCGGTTTTTTTGTGTGAATCAGTTAAAATGGTGGCGGTTCAAGTAAATACTTCTAAGCAAACTGTCTAATTGTGGTAAAACTGTTAAAATACACAATGAGAGTTCCCAGAAATGATTAAGAACGTGTAATAAACCCCTCAAGTACACGTAAATAGATTCTTACTACATTTACTGTCGAATTCAATCACGGAGGTTTCCAGTGGAAAGCTGTGAAATGACGAAAATACTGGTAATGTTTACAAGTCCGGGTACTTCGGGTGGCGTTTTCACGGGACTGTGCTTTCAATTATTACGAGTTCATGTTTACAGAGCTCAGAATTGGTGTCTAAAGCCTTTGAATCACCAGAATAGTTTTTGTGTTTACAATTTAGGAGGATTGGCTTTGGCGTTTTTTTTGTGTGAATCAGTTAAAATGGTGGCGGTTCCAGTAAATACTTCTAAGCAAACTGTCTAATTGTGGTAAAACTGTTAAAATACACAATGAGAGTTCCCAGAAATGATTAAGAACGTGTAATAAACCCCTCAAGTACACGTAAATAGATTCTTACTACATTTACTGTCGAATTCAATCACGGAGGTTTCCAGTGGAAAGCTGTGAAATGACGAAAATACTGGTAATGTTTACAAGTCCGGGTACTTCTGGTGGCGTTTTCAAGGGACTGTGCTTTCAAATATTAAGAGTTCATGTTTACAGAGCTCAGAATTGGTGTCTAAAGCCTTTGAATCACGAGAATAGTTTTTGTGTTTACAATTTAGGAGGATTGGCTTTGGCGTTTTTTTTGTGTGAATCAGTCAAAATGGTGGCGGTTCCAGTAAATACTTCTAAGCAAACTGTCTAATTGTGGTAAAACTGTTAAAATACACAATGAGAGTTCCCAGAAATGATTAAGAACGTGTAATAAACATCTCAAGTACACGTAAATAGATTCTTACTACATTTACTGTCGAATTCAACACGGAGGTTTCCAGTGGAAAGCTGTGAAATGACGAAAATATGGTAATGTTTACATCCGGGTACTTCTGGTGGCGTTTTCACGGGACTGTGCTTTCAAATATTAAGAGTTCATGTTTACAGAGCTAAGAATTAGTGTCTAAAGCCTTTGAATCACGAGAATAGTTTTTGTGTTTACAATTTAGGAGGATTGGCTTTGGCGTTTTTTTTGTGTGAATCAGTCAAAATGGTGGCGGTTCCAGTAAATACTTCTAAGCAAACTGTCTAATTGTGGTAAAACTGTTAAAATACACAATGAGAGTTCCCAGAAATGATTAAGAACGTGTAATAAACATCTCAAGTACACGTAAATAGATTCTTACTACATTTACTGTCGAATTCAACACGGAGGTTTCCAGTGGAAAGCTGTGAAATGACGAAAATACTGGTAATGTTTACAAGTACGGGTACTTCTGGTGGCGTTTTCACGGGACTGTGCTTTCAAATATTACGAGTTCATGTTTACAGAGCTAAGAATTGGTGTCTAAAGCCTTTGAATCACGAGAATAGTTTTTGTGTTTACAATTTAGGAGGATTGGCTTTGGCGTTTTTTTTGTGTGAATCAGTTAAAATGGTGGCGGTTCCAGTAAATACTTCTAAGCAAACTGTCTAATTGTGGTAAAACTGTTAAAATACACAATGAGAGTTCCCAGAAATGATTAAGAACGTGTAATAAACCCCTCAAGTACACGTAAATAGATTCTTACTACATTTACTGTCGAATTCAATCACGGAGGTTTCCAGTGGAAAGCTGTGAAATGACGAAAATACTGGTAATGTTTACAAGTCCGGGTACTTCGGGTGGCGTTTTCACGGGACTGTGCTTTCAATTATTACGAGTTCATGTTTACAGAGCTCAGAATTGGTGTCTAAAGCCTTTGAATCACCAGAATAGTTTTTGTGTTTACAATTTAGGAGGATTGGCTTTGGCGTTTTTTTTGTGTGAATCAGTTAAAATGGTGGCGGTTCCAGTAAATACTTCTAAGCAAACTGTCTAATTGTGGTAAAACTGTTAAAATACACAATGAGAGTTCCCAGAAATGATTAAGAACGTGTAATAAACCCCTCAAGTACACGTAAATAGATTCTTACTACATTTACTGTCGAATTCAATCACGGAGGTTTCCAGTGGAAAGCTGTGAAATGACGAAAATACTGGTAATGTTTACAAGTCCGGGTACTTCGGGTGGCGTTTTCACGGGACTGTGCTTTCAATTATTACGAGTTCATGTTTACAGAGCTCAGAATTGGTGTCTAAAGCCTTTGAATCACCAGAATAGTTTTTGTGTTTACAATTTAGGAGGATTGGCTTTGGCGTTTTTTTTGTGTGAATCAGTTAAAATGGTGGCGGTTCCAGTAAATACTTCTAAGCAAACTGTCTAATTGTGGTAAAACTGTTAAAATACACAATGAGAGTTCCCAGAAATGATTAAGAACGTGTAATAAACCCCTCAAGTACACGTAAATAGATTCTTACTACATTTACTGTCGGATTCAATCACGGAGGTTTCCAGTGGAAAGCTGTGAAATGACGAAAATACTGGTAATGTTTACAAGTCCGGGTACTTCTGGTGGCGTTTTCACGGGACTGTGCTTTCAAATATTAAGAGTTCATGTTTACAGAGCTAAGAATTGGTGTCTAAAGCCTTTGAATCACGAGAATAGTTTTTGTGTTTACAATTTAGGAGGATTGGCTTTGGCGTTTTTTTTGTGTGAATCAGTCAAAATGGTGGCGGTTCCAGTAAATACTTCTAAGCAAACTGTCTAATTGTGGTAAAACTGTTAAAATACACAATGAGAGTTCCCAGAAATGATTAAGAATGTGTAATAAACATCTCAAGTACACGTAAATAGATTCTTACTACATTTACTGTCGAATTCAACACGGAGGTTTCCAGTGGAAAGCTGTGAAATGATGAAAATACTGGTAATGTTTACAAGTACGGGTTCTTCTGGTGGCGTTTTCACGGGACTGTGCTTTCAAATATTAAGAGTTCATGTTTACAGAGCTCAGAATTGGTGTCTAAAGCCTTTGAATCACGAGAATAGTTTTTGTGTTTACAATTTAGGAGGATTGGCTTTGGCGTTTTTTTTGTGTGAATCAGTCAAAATGGTGGTGGTTCCAGTAAATACTTCTAAGCAAACTGTCTAATTGTGGTAAAACTGTTAAAATACACAATGAGAGTTCCCAGAAATGATTAAGAACGTGTAATAAACATCTCAAGTACACGTAAATAGATTCTTACTACATTTACTGTCGAATTCAACACGGAGGTTTCCTGTGGAAAGCTGTGAAATGACGAAAATATGGTAATGTTTACAAGTCCGGGTACTTCTGGTGGCGTTTTCACGGGACTGTGCTTTCAAATATTAAGAGTTCATGTTTACAGAGCTAAGAATTGGTGTCTAAAGCCTTTGAATCACGAGAATAGTTTTTGTGTTTACAATTTAGGAGGATTGGCTTTGGCGTTTTTTTTGTGTGAATCAGTCAAAATGGTGGCGGTTCCAGTAAATACTTCTAAGCAAACTGTCTAATTGTGGTAAAACTGTTAAAATACACAATGAGAGTTCCCAGAAATGATTAAGAACGTGTAATAAACATCTCAAGTACACGTAAATAGATTCTTACTACATTTACTGTCGAATTCAACACGGAGGTTTCCAGTGGAAAGCTGTGAAATGACGAAAATACTGGTAATGTTTACAAGTACGGGTACTTCTGGTGGCGTTTTCACGGGACTGTGCTTTCAAATATTACGAGTTCATGTTTACAGAGCTAAGAATTGGTGTCTAAAGCCTTTGAATCACGAGAATAGTTTTTGTGTTTACAATTTAGGAGGATTGGCTTTGGCGTTTTTTTTGTGTGAATCAGTTAAAATGGTGGCGGTTCCAGTAAATACTTCTAAGCAAACTGTCTAATTGTGGTAAAACTGTTAAAATACACAATGAGAGTTCCCAGAAATGATTAAGAACGTGTAATAAACCCCTCAAGTACACGTAAATAGATTCTTACTACATTTACTGTCGAATTCAATCACGGAGGTTTCCAGTGGAAAGCTGTGAAATGACGAAAATACTGGTAATGTTTACAAGTCCGGGTACTTCGGGTGGCGTTTTCACGGGACTGTGCTTTCAATTATTACGAGTTCATGTTTACAGAGCTCAGAATTGGTGTCTAAAGCCTTTGAATCACCAGAATAGTTTTTGTGTTTACAATTTAGGAGGATTGGCTTTGGCGTTTTTTTTGTGTGAATCAGTTAAAATGGTGGCGGTTCCAGTAAATACTTCTAAGCAAACTGTCTAATTGTGGTAAAACTGTTAAAATACACAATGAGAGTTCCCAGAAATGATTAAGAACGTGTAATAAACCCCTCAAGTACACGTAAATAGATTCTTACTACA
This sequence comes from Myotis daubentonii, assembly GCF_963259705.1. Lineage (NCBI taxonomy): Eukaryota > Metazoa > Chordata > Mammalia > Chiroptera > Vespertilionidae > Myotis > Myotis daubentonii. Next base: position 1,044,778 of record NC_081851.1, read on the forward strand.
TTTACTGTCGAATTCAATCACGGAGGTTTCCAGTGGAAAGCTGTGAAATGACGAAAATACTGGTAATGTTTACAAGTCCGGGTACTTCTGGTGGCGTTTTCACGGGACTGTGCTTTCAAATATTAAGAGTTCATGTTTACAGAGCTAAGAATTGGTGTCTAAAGCCTTTGAATCACGAGAATAGTTTTTGTGTTTACAATTTAGGAGGATTGGCTTTGGCGTTTTTTTTGTGTGAATCAGTCAAAATGGTGGCGGTTCCAGTAAATACTTCTAAGCAAACTGTCTAATTGTGTTAAAACTGTTAAAATACACAATGAGAGTTCCCAGAAATGATTAAGAACGTGTAATAAACCCCTCAAGTACACGTAAATAGATTCTTACTACATTTACTGTCGAATTCAATCACGGAGGTTTCCAGTGGAAAGCTGTGAAATGACGAAAATACTGGTAATGTTTACAAGTCCGGGTACTTCTGGTGGCGTTTTCACGGGACTGTGCTTTCAAATATTAAGAGTTCATGTTTACAGAGCTAAGAATTGGTGTCTAAAGCCTTTGAATCACGAGAATAGTTTTTGTGTTTACAATTTAGGAGGATTGGCTTTGGCGTTTTTTTTGTGTGAATCAGTCAAAATGGTGGCGGTTCCAGTAAATACTTCTAAGCAAACTGTCTAATTGTGGTAAAACTGTTAAAATACACAATGAGAGTTCCCAGAAATGATTAAGAACGTGTAATAAACATCTCAAGTACACGTAAATAGATTCTTACTACATTTACTGTCGAATTCAACACGGAGGTTTCCAGTGGAAAGCTGTGAAATGATGAAAATACTGGTAATGTTTACAAGTACGGGTTCTTCTGGTGGCGTTTTCACGGGACTGTGCTTTCAAATATTAAGAGTTCATGTTTACAGAGCTCAGAATTGGTGTCTAAAGCCTTTGAATCACGAGAATAGTTTTTGTGTTTACAATTTAGGAGGATTGGCTTTGGCGTTTTTTTTGTGTGAATCAGTCAAAATGGTGGCGGTTCCAGTAAATACTTCTAAGCAAACTGTCTAATTGTGGTAAAACTGTTAAAATACACAATGAGAGTTCCCAGAAATGATTAAGAACGTGTAATAAACCCCTCAAGTACACGTAAATAGATTCTTACTACATTTACTGTCGAATTCAACACGGAGGTTTCCAGTGGAAAGCTGTGAAATGACGAAAATATGGTAATGTTTACAAGTCCGGGTACTTCTGGTGGCGTTTTCACGGGACTGTGCTTTCAAATATTAAGAGTTCATGTTTACAGAGCTAAGAATTGGTGTCTAAAGCCTTTGAATCACGAGAATAGTTTTTGTGTTTACAATTTAGGAGGATTGGCTTTGGCGTTTTTTTTGTGTGAATCAGTCAAAATGGTGGCGGTTCCAGTAAATACTTCTAAGCAAACTGTCTAATTGTGTTAAAACTGTTAAAATACACAATGAGAGTTCCCAGAAATGATTAAGAACGTGTAATAAACATCTCAAGTACACGTAAATAGATTCTTACTACATTTACTGTCGAATTCAACACGGAGGTTTCCAGTGGAAAGCTGTGAAATGACGAAAATACTGGTAATGTTTACAAGTACGGGTACTTCTGGTGGCGTTTTCACGGGACTGTGCTTTCAAATATTACGAGTTCATGTTTACAGAGCTAAGAATTGGTGTCTAAAGCCTTTGAATCACGAGAATAGTTTTTGTGTTTACAATTTAGGAGGATTGGCTTTGGCGTTTTTTTTGTGTGAATCAGTTAAAATGGTGGCGGTTCCAGTAAATACTTCTAAGCAAACTGTCTAATTGTGGTAAAACTGTTAAAATACACAATGAGAGTTCCCAGAAATGATTAAGAACGTGTAATAAACCCCTCAAGTACACGTAAATAGATTCTTACTACATTTACTGTTGAATTCAATCACGGAGGTTTCCAGTGGAAAGCTGTGAAATGACGAAAATACTGGTAATGTTTACAAGTCCGGGTACTTCTGGTGGCGTTTTCACGGGACTGTGCTTTCAAATATTAAGAGTTCATGTTTACAGAGCTAAGAATTGGTGTCTAAAGCCTTTGAATCACGAGAATAGTTTTTGTGTTTACAATTTAGGAGGATTGGCTTTGGCGTTTTTTTTGTGTGAATCAGTCAAAATGGTGGCGGTTCCAGTAAATACTTCTAAGCAAACTGTCTAATTGTGGTAAAACTGTTAAAATACACAATGAGAGTTCCCAGAAATGATTAAGAACGTGTAATAAACATCTCAAGTACACGTAAATAGATTCTTACTACATTTACTGTCGAATTCAACACGGAGGTTTCCAGTGGAAAGCTGTGAAATGATGAAAATACTGGTAATGTTTACAAGTACGGGTTCTTCTGGTGGTGTTTTCACGGGACTGTGCTTTCAAATATTAAGAGTTCATGTTTACAGAGCTCAGAATTGGTGTCTAAAGCCTTTGAATCACGAAAATAGTTTTTGTGTTTACAATTTAGGAGGATTGGCTTTGGCGTTTTTTTTGTGTGAATCAGTCAAAATGGTGGCGGGTCCAGTAAATACTTCTAAGCAAACTGTCTAATTGTGGTAAAACTGTTAAAATACACAATGAGAGTTCCCAGAAATGATTAAGAACGTGTAATAAACATCTCAAGTACACGGAAATAGATTCTTACTACATTTACTGTCGAATTCAACACGGAGGTTTCCAGTGGAAAGCTGTGAAATGACGAAAATACTGGTAATGTTTACAAGTACGGGTACTTCTGGTGGCGTTTTCACGGGACTGTGCTTTCAAATATTAAGAGTTCATGTTTACAGAGCTCAGAATTGGTGTTTAAAGCCTTTGAATCACGAGAATAGTTTTTGTGTTTACAATTTAGGAGGATTGGCTTTGGCGTTTTTTTTGTGTGAATCAGTCAAAATGGTGGTGGTTCCAGTAAATACTTCTAAGCAAACTGTCTAATTGTGGTAAAACTGTTAAAATACACAATGAGAGTTCCCAGAAATGATTAAGAACGTGTAATAAACATCTCAAGTACACGTAAATAGATTCTTACTACATTTACTGTCGAATTCAACATGGAGGTTTCCAGTGGAAAGCTGTGAAATGACGAAAATACTGGTAATGTTTACAAGTCCGGGTACTTCTGGTGGCGTTTTCACGGGACTGTGCTTTCAAATATTAAGAGTTCATGTTTACAGAGCTCAGAATTGGTGTCTAAAGCCTTTGAATCACGAGAATAGTTTTTGTGTTTACAATTTAGGAGGATTGGCTTTGGCGTTTTTTTTGTGTGAATCAGTCAAAATGGTGGCGGTTCCAGTAAATACTTCTAAGCAAACTGTCTAATTGTGGTAAAACTGTTAAAATACACAATGAGAGTTCCCAGAAATGATTAAGAACGTGTAATAAACATCTCAAGTACACGGAAATAGATTCTTACTACATTTACTGTCGAATTCAACACGGAGGTTTCCAGTGGAAAGCTGTGAAATGACGAAAATACTGGTAATGTTTACAAGTACGGGTACTTCTGGTGGCGTTTTCACGGGACTGTGCTTTCAAATATTAAGAGTTCATGTTTACAGAGCTCAGAATTGGTGTTTAAAGCCTTTGAATCACGAGAATAGTTTTTGTGTTTACAATTTAGGAGGATTGGCTTTGGCGTTTTTTTTGTGTGAATCAGTCAAAATGGTGGTGGTTCCAGTAAATACTTCTAAGCAAACTGTCTAATTGTGGTAAAACTGTTAAAATACACAATGAGAGTTCCCAGAAATGATTAAGAACGTGTAATAAACATCTCAAGTACACGTAAATAGATTCTTACTACATTTACTGTCGAATTCAACACGGAGGTTTCCAGTGGAAAGCTGTGAAATGACGAAAATACTGGTAATGTTTACAAGTACGGGTACTTCTGGTGGCGTTTTCACGGGACTGTGCTTTCAAATATTAAGAGTTCATGTTTACAGAGCTAAGAATTGGTGTCTAAAGCCTTTGAATCACGAGAATAGTTTTTGTGTTTACAATTTAGGAGGATTGGCTTTGGCGTTTTTTTTGTGTGAATCAGTCAAAATGGTGGCGGTTCCAGTAAATACTTCTAAGCAAACTGTCTAATTGTGGTAAAACTGTTAAAATACACAATGAGAGTTCCCAGAAATGATTAAGAACGTGTAATAAACCCCTCAAGAACACGTAAATAGATTCTTGCTACATTTACTGTCGAATTCAAACACGGAGGTTTCCAGTGGAAAGCTTTGAAATGACGAAAATACTGGTAATGTTTACAAGTCCGGGTATTTCGGGTGGCGTTTTCACGGGACTGTGCTTTCAATTATTATGAGTTCATGTTTACAGAGCTCAGAATTGGTGTCTAAAGCCTTTGAATCACGAGAATAGTTTTTGTGTTTACAATTTAGGAGGATTGGCTTTGGCGTTTTTTTTTGTGTGAATCAGTTAAAATGGTGGCGGTTCCAGTAAATACTTCTAAGCAAACTGTCTAATTGTGGTAAAACTGTTAAAATACACAATGAGAGTTCCCAGAAATGATTAAGAACGTGTAATAAACCCCTCAAGAACACGTAAATAGATTCTTGCTACATTTACTGTCGAATTCAAACACGGAGGTTTCCAGTGGAAAGCTTTGAAATGACGAAAATACTGGTAATGTTTACAAGTCCGGGTACTTCGGGTGGCGTTTTCACGGGACTGTGCTTTCAATTATTACGAGTTCATGTTTACAGAGCTCAGAATTGGTGTCTAAAGCCTTTGAATCACGAGAATAGTTTTTGTGTTTACAATTTAGGAGGATTGGCTTTGGCGTTTTTTTTGTGTGAATCAGTTAAAATGGTGGCGGTTCCAGTAAATACTTCTAAGCAAACTGTCTAATTGTGGTAAAACTGTTAAAATACACAATGAGAGTTCCCAGAAATGATTAAGAATGTGTAATAAACATCTCAAGTACACGTAAATAGATTCTTACTACATTTACTGTCGAATTAAACACGGAGGTTTCCAGTGGAAAGCTGTGAAATGACGAAAATACTGGTAATGTTTACAAGTACGGGTACTTCTGGTGGCGTTTTCATGGGACTGTGCTTTCAAATATTAAGAGTTCATGTTTACAGAGCTCAGAATTGGTGTCTAAAGCCTTTGAATGACGAGAATAGTGTTTTTGTTTACAATTTAGGAGGATTGGCTTTGGCGTTTTTTTTGTGTGAATCAGTTAAAATAGTGGCGGTTCCAGTAAATACTTCTAAGCAAACTGTCTAATTGTGGTAAAACTGTTAAAATACACAATGAGAGTTCCCAGAAATGATTAAGAACGTGTAATAAACCCCTCAAGTACACGTAAATAGATTCTTACTACATTTACTGTCGAATTCAATCAGTGGAAAGCTGTGAAATGACGAAAATACTGGTAATGTTTACAAGTCCGGGTACTTCGGGTGGCGTTTTCACGGGACTGTGCTTTCAATTATTACGAGTTCATGTTTACAGAGCTCAGAATTGGTGTCTAAAGCCTTTGAATCACCAGAATAGTTTTTGTGTTTACAATTTAGGAGGATTGGCTTTGGCGTTTTTTTTGTGTGAATCAGTTAAAATGGTGGCGGTTCCAGTAAATACTTCTAAGCAAACTGTCTAATTGTGGTAAAACTGTTAAAATACACAATGAGAGTTCCCAGAAATGATTAAGAACGTGTAATAAACCCCTCAAGTACACGTAAATAGATTCTTACTACATTTACTGTCGAATTCAATCACGGAGGTTTCCAGTGGAAAGCTGTGAAATGACGAAAATACTGGTAATGTTTACAAGTCCGGGTACTTCTGGTGGCGTTTTCACGGGACTGTGCTTTCAATTATTACGAGTTCATGTTTACGGAGCTCAGAATTGGTGTCTAAAGCCTTTGAATGACGAGAATAGTGTTTTTGTTTACAATTTAGGAGGATTGGCTTTGGCGTTTTTTTTGTGTGAATCAGTTAAAATGGTGGCGGTTCCAGTAAATACTTCTAAGCAAACTGTCTAATTGTGGTAAAACTGTTAAAATACACAATGAGAGTTCCCAGAAATGATTAAGAAAGTGTAATAAACATCTCAAGTACACGTAAATAGATTCTTACTACATTTACTGTCGAATTCAATCACGGAGGTTTCCAGTGGAAAGGTGTGAAATGACGAAAATGCTGGTAATGTTTACAAGTCCGGGTACTTCTGGTGGCGTTTCCATGGGACTGTGCTTTCAAATATTAAGAGTTCATGTTTACAGAGCTCAGAATTGGTGTCTAAAGCCTTTGAATCACGAGAAATTTTTTGTGTTTACAATTTAGGAGGATTGGCTTTGGCGTTTTTTTTTGTGTGAATCAGTCAAAATGGTGGCGGTTCCAGTAAATACTTCTAAGCAAACTGTCTAATTGTGGTAAAACTGTTAAAATACACAATGAGAGTTCCCAGAAATGATTAAGAACGTGTAATAAACATCTCAAGTACACGTAAATAGATTCTTACTACATTTACTGTCGAATTCAACATGGAGGTTTCCAGTGGAAAGCTGTGAAATGACGAAAATACTGGTAATGTTTACAAGTACGGGTACTTCTGGTGGCGTTTTCACGGGACTGTGCTTTCAAATATTAAGAGTTCATGTTTACAGAGCTCAGAATTGGTGTCTAAAGCCTTTGAATCACGAGAATAGTTTTTGTGTTTACAATTTAGGAGGATTGGCTTTGGCGTTTTTTTTGTGTGAATCATTCAAAATGGTGGCGGTTCCAGTAAATACTTCTAAGCAAACTGTCTAATTGTGGTAAAACTGTTAAAATACACAATGAGAGTTCCCAGAAATGATTAAGAACGTGTAATAAACCCCTCAAGTACACGTAAATAGATTCTTACTACATTTACTGTCGAATTCAACACGGAGGTTTCCAGTGGAAAGCTGTGAAATGACGAAAATACTGGTAATGTTTACAAGTACGGGTACTTCTGGTGGCGTTTTCACGGGACTGTGCTTTCAAATATTACGAGTTCATGTTTACAGAGCTAAGAATTGGTGTCTAAAGCCTTTGAATCACGAGAATAGTTTTTGTGTTTACAATTTAGGAGGATTGGCTTTGGCGTTTTTTTTGTGTGAATCAGTTAAAATGGTGGCGGTTCCAGTAAATACTTCTAAGCAAACTGTCTAATTGTGGTAAAACTGTTAAAATACACAATGAGAGTTCCCAGAAATGATTAAGAACGTGTAATAAACATCTCAAGTACACGTAAATAGATTCTTACTACATTTACTGTCGAATTCAACACGGAGGTTTCCAGTGGAAAGCTGTGAAATGACGAAAATACTGGTAATGTTTACAAGTACGGGTACTTCTGGTGGCGTTTTCACGGGACTGTGCTTTCAAATATTAAGAGTTCATGTTTACAGAGCTCAGAATTGGTGTCTAAAACCTTGGAATGACGAGAATAGTTTTTATCTTTACAATTTACGAGGATTGGCTTTGGCGTTTTTTTTGTGTGAATCAGTTAAAATGGCGGCGGTTCCAGTAAATACTTCTAAGCAAACTGTCTAATTGTGGTAAAACTGTTAAAATACACAATGAGAGTTCCCAGAAATGATTAAGAACGTGTAATAAACATCTCAAGTACACGTAAATAGATTCTTGCTACATTTACTGTCGAATTCAATCACGGAGGTTTCCAGTGGAAAGCTGTGAAATGACGAAAATACTGGTAATGTTTACAAGTCCGGGTACTTCTGGTGGCGTTTTCATGGGACTGTGCTTTCAAATATTAAGAGTTCATGTTTACAGAGCTCAGAATTGGTGTCTAAAGCCTTTGAATCACGAGAATAGTTTTTGTGTTTACAATTTAGGAGGATTGGCTTTGGCGTTTTTTTTTGTGTGAATCAGTTAAAATGGTGGCGGTTCCAGTAAACAGTTCTAAGCAAACTGTCTAATTGTGGTAAAACTGTTAAAATACACAATGAGAGTTCCCAGAAATGATTAAGAACGTGTAATAAACATCTCAAGTACACGGAAATAGATTCTTACTACATTTACTGTCGAATTCAACACGGAGGTTTCCAGTGGAAAGCTGTGAAATGACGAAAATACTGGTAATGTTTACAAGTACGGGTACTTCTGGTGGCGTTTTCACGGGACTGTGCTTTCAAATATTAAGAGTTCATGTTTACAGAGCTCAGAATTGGTGTCTAAAGCCTTTGAATCACGAGAATAGTTTTTGTGTTTACAATTTAGGAGGATTGGCTTTGGCGTTTTTTTTGTGTGAATCAGTCAAAATGGTGGTGGTTCCAGTAAATACTTCTAAGCAAACTGTCTAATTGTGGTAAAACTGTTAAAATACACAATGAGAGTTCCCAGAAATGATTAAGAACGTGTAATAAACCCCTCAAGTACACGTAAATAGATTCTTACTACATTTACTGTCGAATTCATCATGGAGGTTTCCAGTGGAAAGCTGTGAAATGACGAAAATACTGGTAATGTTTACAAGTACGGGTACTTCTGGTGGCGTTTTCACGGGACTGTGCTTTCAAATATTAAGAGTTCATGTTTACAGAGCTAAGAATTGGTGTCTAAAGCCTTTGAATCACGAGAATAGTTTTTGTGTTTACAATTTAGGAGGATTGGCTTTGGCGTTTTTTTTGTGTGAATCAGTCAAAATGGTGGCGGTTCCAGTAAATACTTCTAAGCAAACTGTCTAATTGTGGTAAAACTGTTAAAATACACAATGAGAGTTCCCAGAAATGATTAAGAACATGTAATAAACCCCTCAAGAACACGTAAATAGATTCTTGCTACATTTACTGTCGAATTCAAACACGGAGGTTTCCAGTGGAAAGCTTTGAAATGACGAAAATACTGGTAATGTTTACAAGTCCGGGTATTTCGGGTGGCGTTTTCACGGGACTGTGCTTTCAATTATTACGAGTTCATGTTTACAGAGCTCAGAATTGGTGTCTAAAGCCTTTGAATCACGAGAATAGTTTTTGTGTTTACAATTTAGGAGGATTGGCTTTGGCGTTTTTTTTGTGTGAATCAGTTAAAATGGTGGCGGTTCCAGTAAATACTTCTAAGCAAACTGTCTAATTGTGGTAAAACTGTTAAAATACACAATGAGAGTTCCCAGAAATGATTAAGAACGTGTAATAAACCCCTCAAGAACACGTAAATAGATTCTTGCTACATTTACTGTCGAATTCAAACACGGAGGTTTCCAGTGGAAAGTTTTGAAATGACGAAAATACTGGTAATGTTTACAAGTCCGGGTACTTCGGGTGGCGTTTTCACGGGACTGTGCTTTCAATTATTACGAGTTCATGTTTACAGAGCTCAGAATTGGTGTCTAAAGCCTTTGAATCACGAGAATAGTTTTTGTGTTTACAATTTAGGAGGATTGGCTTTGGCGTTTTTTTTGTGTGAATCAGTTAAAATGGTGGCGGTTCCAGTAAATACTTCTAAGCAAACTGTCTAATTGTGGTAAAACTGTTAAAATACACAATGAGAGTTCCCAGAAATGATTAAGAACGTGTAATAAACCCCTCAAGTACACGTAAATAGATTCTTACTACATTTACTGTCAAATTCAATCACGGAGGTTTCCAGTGGAAAGCTGTGAAATGACGAAAATACTGGTAATGTTTACAAGTCCGGGTACTTCGGGTGGCGTTTTCACGGGACTGTGCTTTCAATTATTACGAGTTCATGTTTACAGAGCTCAGAATTGGTGTCTAAAGCCTTTGAATCACGAGAATAGTTTTTGTGTTTACAATTTAGGAGGATTGGCTTTGGCGTTTTTTTTGTGTGAATCAGTTAAAATGGTGGCGGTTCCAGTAAATACTTCTAAGCAAACTGTCTAATTGTGGTAAAACTGTTAAAATACACAATGAGAGTTCCCAGAAATGATTAAGAATGTGTAATAAACATCTCAAGTACACGTAAATAGATTCTTACTACATTTACTGTCGAATTAAACACGGAGGTTTCCAGTGGAAAGCTGTGAAATGACGAAAATACTGGTAATGTTTACAAGTACGGGTACTTCTGGTGGCGTTTTCATGGGACTGTGCTTTCAAATATTAAGAGTTCATGTTTACAGAGCTCAGAATTGGTGTCTAAAGCCTTTGAATGACGAGAATAGTGTTTTTGTTTACAATTTAGGAGGATTGGCTTTGGCGTTTTTTTTGTGTGAATCAGTTAAAATAGTGGCGGTTCCAGTAAATACTTCTAAGCAAACTGTCTAATTGTGGTAAAACTGTTAAAATACACAATGAGAGTTCCCAGAAATGATTAAGAACGTGTAATAAACCCCTCAAGTACACGTAAATAGATTCTTACTACATTTTCTGTCGAATTCAATCACGGAGGTTTCCAGTGGAAAGCTGTGAAATGACGAAAATACTGGTAATGTTTACAAGTCCGGGTACTTCGGGTGGCGTTTTCACGGGACTGTGCTTTCAATTATTACGAGTTCATGTTTACAGAGCTCAGAATTGGTGTCTAAAGCCTTTGAATCACCAGAATAGTTTTTGTGTTTACAATTTAGGAGGATTGGCTTTGGCGTTTTTTTTGTGTGAATCAGTTAAAATGGTGGCGGTTCCAGTAAATACTTCTAAGCAAACTGTCTAATTGTGGTAAAACTGTTAAAATACACAATGAGAGTTCCCAGAAATGATTAAGAACGTGTAATAAACCCCTCAAGTACACGTAAATAGATTCTTACTACATTTACTGTCGAATTCAACACGGAGGTTTCCAGTGGAAAGCTGTGAAATGACGAAAATACTGGTAATGTTTACAAGTCCGGGTACTTCTGGTGGCGTTTTCACGGGACTGTGCTTTCAATTATTACGAGTTCATGTTTACAGAGCTCAGAATTGGTGTCTAAAGCCTTTGAATGACGAGAATAGTGTTTTTGTTTACAATTTAGGAGGATTGGCTTTGGCGTTTTTTTTGTGTGAATCAGTTAAAATGGTGGCGGTTCCAGTAAATACTTCTAAGCAAACTGTCTAATTGTGGTAAAACTGTTAAAATACACAATGAGAGTTCCCAGAAATGATTAAGAACGTGTAATAAACATCTCAAGTACACGTAAATAGATTCTTACTACATTTACTGTCGAATTCAACACGGAGGTTTCCAGTGGAAAGCTGTGAAATGATGAAAATACTGGTAATGTTTACAAGTACGGGTTCTTCTGGTGGCGTTTTCACGGGACTGTGCTTTCAAATATTAAGAGTTCATGTTTACAGAGCTCAGAATTGGTGTCTAAAGCCTTTGAATCACGAGAATAGTTTTTGTGTTTACAATTTAGGAGGATTGGCTTTGGCGTTTTTTTTGTGTGAATCAGTCAAAATGGTGGCGGTTCCAGTAAATACTTCTAAGCAAACTGTCTAATTGTGGTAAAACTGTTAAAATACACAATGAGAGTTCCCAGAAATGATTAAGAACGTGTAATAAACATCTCAAGTACACGTAAATAGATTCTTACTACATTTACTGTCGAATTCAACACGGAGGTTTCCAGTGGAAAGCTGTGAAATGACGAAAATATGGTAATGTTTACAAGTCCGGGTACTTCTGGTGGCGTTTTCACGGGACTGTGCTTTCAAATATTAAGAGTTCATGTTTACAGAGCTAAGAATTGGTGTCTAAAGCCTTTGAATCACGAGAATAGTTTTTGTGTTTACAATTTAGGAGGATTGGCTTTGGCGTTTTTTTTGTGTGAATCAGTCAAAATGGTGGCGGTTCCAGTAAATACTTCTAAGCAAACTGTCTAATTGTGGTAAAACTGTTAAAATACACAATGAGAGTTCCCAGAAATGATTAAGAACGTGTAATAAACATCTCAAGTACACGTAAATAGATTCTTACTACATTTACTGTCGAATTCAACACGGAGGTTTCCAGTGGAAAGCTGTGAAATGACGAAAATACTGGTAATGTTTACAAGTACGGGTACTTCTGGTGGCGTTTTCACGGGACTGTGCTTTCAAATATTACTAGTTCATGTTTACAGAGCTAAGAATTGGTGTCTAAAGCCTTTGAATCACGAGAATAGTTTTTGTGTTTACAATTTAGGAGGATTGGCTTTGGCGTTTTTTTTGTGTGAATCAGTTAAAATGGTGGCGGTTCCAGTAAATACTTCTAAGCAAACTGTCTAATTGTGGTAAAACTGTTAAAATACACAATGAGAGTTCCCAGAAATGATTAAGAACGTGTAATAAACCCCTCAAGTACACGTAAATAGATTCTTACTACATTTACTGTCGAATTCAATCACGGAGGTTTCCAGTGGAAAGCTGTGAAATGACGAAAATACTGGTAATGTTTACAAGTCCGGGTACTTCGGGTGGCGTTTTCACGGGACTGTGCTTTCAATTATTACGACTTCATGTTTACAGAGCTCAGAATTGGTGTCTAAAGCCTTTGAATCACCAGAATAGTTTTTGTGTTTACAATTTAGGAGGATTGGCTTTGGCGTTTTTTTTGTGTGAATCAGTTAAAATGGTGGCGGTTCCAGTAAATACTTCTAAGCAAACTAATTGTGGTAAAACTGTTAAAATACACAATGAGAGTTCCCAGAAATGATTAAGAACGTGTAATAAACATCTCAAGTACACGTAAATAGATTCTTACTACATTTACTGTCGAATTCAACACGGAGGTTTCCAGTGGAAAGCTGTGAAATGACGAAAATACTGGTAATGTTTACAAGTACGGGTACTTCTGGTGGCGTTTTCACGGGACTGTGCTTTCAAATATTACTAGTTCATGTTTACAGAGCTAAGAATTGGTGTCTAAAGCCTTTGAATCACGAGAATAGTTTTTGTGTTTACAATTTAGGAGGATTGGCTTTGGCGTTTTTTTTGTGTGAATCAGTTAAAATGGTGGCGGTTCCAGTAAATACTTCTAAGCAAACTGTCTAATTGTGGTAAAACTGTTAAAATACACAATGAGAGTTCCCAGAAATGATTAAGAACGTGTAATAAACCCCTCAAGTACACGTAAATAGATTCTTACTACATTTACTGTCGAATTCAATCACGGAGGTTTCCAGTGGAAAGCTGTGAAATGACGAAAATACTGGTAATGTTTACAAGTCCGGGTACTTCGGGTGGCGTTTTCACGGGACTGTGCTTTCAATTATTACGACTTCATGTTTACAGAGCTCAGAATTGGTGTCTAAAGCCTTTGAATCACCAGAATAGTTTTTGTGTTTACAATTTAGGAGGATTGGCTTTGGCGTTTTTTTTGTGTGAATCAGTTAAAATGGTGGCGGTTCCAGTAAATACTTCTAAGCAAACTGTCTAATTGTGGTAAAACTGTTAAAATACACAATGAGAGTTCCCAGAAATGATTAAGAACGTGTAATAAACCCCTCAAGTACACGTAAATAGATTCTTACTACATTTACTGTCGAATTCAATCACGGAGGTTTCCAGTGGAAAGCTGTGAAATGACGAAAATACTGGTAATGTTTACAAGTCCGGGTACTTCTGGTGGTGTTTTCACGGGACTGTGCTTTCAAATATTAAGAGTTCATGTTTACAGAGCTCAGAATTGGTGTCTAAAGCCTTTGAATCACGAGAATAGTTTTTGTGTTTACAATTTAGGAGGATTGGCTTTGGCGTTTTTTTTGTGTGAATCAGTCAAAATGGTGGCGGTTCCAGTAAATACTTCTAAGCAAACTGTCTAATTGTGGTAAAACTGTTAAAATACACAATGAGAGTTCCCAGAAATGATTAAGAACGTGTAATAAACATCTCAAGTACACGTAAATAGATTCTTACTACATTTACTGTCGAATTCAACACGGAGGTTTCCAGTGGAAAGCTGTGAAATGACGAAAATATGGTAATGTTTACAAGTCCGGGTACTTCTGGTGGCGTTTTCACGGGACTGTGCTTTCAAATATTAAGAGTTCATGTTTACAGAGCTAAGAATTGGTGTCTAAAGCCTTTGAATCACGAGAATAGTTTTTGTGTTTACAATTTAGGAGGATTGGCTTTGGCGTTTTTTTTGTGTGAATCAGTCAAAATGGTGGCGGTTCCAGTAAATACTTCTAAGCAAACTGTCTAATTGTGGTAAAACTGTTAAAATACACAATGAGAGTTCCCAGAAATGATTAAGAACGTGTAATAAACATCTCAAGTACACGTAAATAGATTCTTACTACATTTACTGTCGAATTCAACACGGAGGTTTCCAGTGGAAAGCTGTGAAATGACGAAAATACTGGTAATGTTTACAAGTGCGGGTACTTCTGGTGGCGTTTTCACGGGACTGTGCTTTCAAATATTACGAGTTCATGTTTACAGAGCTAAGAATTGGTGTCTAAAGCCTTTGAATCACGAGAATAGTTTTTGTGTTTACAATTTAGGAGGATTGGCTTTGGCGTTTTTTTTGTGTGAATCAGTTAAAATGGTGGCGGTTCCAGTAAATACTTCTAAGCAAACTGTCTAATTGTGGTAAAACTGTTAAAATACACAATGAGAGTTCCCAGAAATGATTAAGAACGTGTAATAAACCCCTCAAGTACACGTAAATAGATTCTTACTACATTTACTGTCGAATTCAATCACGGAGGTTTCCAGTGGAAAGCTGTGAAATGACGAAAATACTGGTAATGTTTACAAGTCCGGGTACTTCGGGTGGCGTTTTCACGGGACTGTGCTTTCAATTATTACGAGTTCATGTTTACAGAGCTCAGAATTGGTGTCTAAAGCCTTTGAATCACCAGAATAGTTTTTGTGTTTACAATTTAGGAGGATTGGCTTTGGCGTTTTTTTTGTGTGAATCAGTTAAAATGGTGGCGGTTCCAGTAAATACTTCTAAGCAAACTGTCTAATTGTGGTAAAACTGTTAAAATACACAATGAGAGTTCCCAGAAATGATTAAGAACGTGTAATAAACCCCTCAAGTACACGTAAATAGATTCTTACTACATTTACTGTCGAATTCAATCACGGAGGTTTCCAGTGGAAAGCTGTGAAATGACGAAAATACTGGTAATGTTTACAAGTCCGGGTACTTCGGGTGGCGTTTTCACGGGACTGTGCTTTCAATTATTACGAGTTCATGTTTACAGAGCTCAGAATTGGTGTCTAAAGCCTTTGAATCACCAGAATAGTTTTTGTGTTTACAATTTAGGAGGATTGGCTTTGGCGTTTTTTTTGTGTGAATCAGTTAAAATGGTGGCGGTTCCAGTAAATACTTCTAAGCAAACTGTCTAATTGTGGTAAAACTGTTAAAATACACAATGAGAGTTCCCAGAAATGATTAAGAACGTGTAATAAACCCCTCAAGTACACGTAAATAGATTCTTACTACATTTACTGTCGAATTCAATCACGGAGGTTTCCAGTGGAAAGCTGTGAAATGACGAAAATACTGGTAATGTTTACAAGTCCGGGTACTTCTGGTGGCGTTTTCACGGGACTGTGCTTTCAAATATTAAGAGTTCATGTTTACAGAGCTAAGAATTGGTGTCTAAAGCCTTTGAATCACGAGAATAGTTTTTGTGTTTACAATTTAGGAGGATTGGCTTTGGCGTTTTTTTTGTGTGAATCAGTCAAAATGGTGGCGGTTCCAGTAAATACTTCTAAGCAAACTGTCTAATTGTGGTAAAACTGTTAAAATACACAATGAGAGTTCCCAGAAATGATTAAGAACGTGTAATAAACATCTCAAGTACACGTAAATAGATTCTTACTACATTTACTGTCGAATTCAACACGGAGGTTTCCAGTGGAAAGCTGTGAAATGATGAAAATACTGGTAATGTTTACAAGTACGGGTTCTTCTGGTGGCGTTTTCACGGGACTGTGCTTTCAAATATTAAGAGTTCATGTTTACAGAGCTCAGAATTGGTGTCTAAAGCCTTTGAATCACGAGAATAGTTTTTGTGTTTACAATTTAGGAGGATTGGCTTTGGCGTTTTTTTTGTGTGAATCAGTCAAAATGGTGGCGGTTCCAGTAAATACTTCTAAGCAAACTGTCTAATTGTGGTAAAACTGTTAAAATACACAATGAGAGTTCCCAGAAATGATTAAGAACGTGTAATAAACATCTCAAGTACACGTAAATAGATTCTTACTACATTTACTGTCGAATTCAACACGGAGGTTTCCAGTGGAAAGCTGTGAAATGACGAAAATATGGTAATGTTTACAAGTCCGGGTACTTCTGGTGGCGTTTTCACGGGACTGTGCTTTCAAATATTAAGAGTTCATGTTTACAGAGCTAAGAATTGGTGTCTAAAGCCTTTGAATCACGAGAATAGTTTTTGTGTTTACAATTTAGGAGGATTGGCTTTGGCGTTTTTTTTGTGTGAATCAGTCAAAATGGTGGCGGTTCCAGTAAATACTTCTAAGCAAACTGTCTAATTGTGGTAAAACTGTTAAAATACACAATGAGAGTTCCCAGAAATGATTAAGAACGTGTAATAAACATCTCAAGTACACGTAAATAGATTCTTACTACATTTACTGTCGAATTCAACACGGAGGTTTCCAGTGGAAAGCTGTGAAATGACGAAAATACTGGTAATGTTTACAAGTACGGGTACTTCTGGTGGCGTTTTCACGGGACTGTGCTTTCAAATATTACTAGTTCATGTTTACAGAGCTAAGAATTGGTGTCTAAAGCCTTTGAATCACGAGAATAGTTTTTGTGTTTACAATTTAGGAGGATTGGCTTTGGCGTTTTTTTTGTGTGAATCAGTTAAAATGGTGGCGGTTCCAGTAAATACTTCTAAGCAAACTGTCTAATTGTGGTAAAACTGTTAAAATACACAATGAGAGTTCCCAGAAATGATTAAGAACGTGTAATAAACCCCTCAAGTACACGTAAATAGATTCTTACTACATTTACTGTCGAATTCAATCACGGAGGTTTCCAGTGGAAAGCTGTGAAATGACGAAAATACTGGTAATGTTTACAAGTCCGGGTACTTCGGGTGGCGTTTTCACGGGACTGTGCTTTCAATTATTACGACTTCATGTTTACAGAGCTCAGAATTGGTGTCTAAAGCCTTTGAATCACCAGAATAGTTTTTGTGTTTACAATTTAGGAGGATTGGCTTTGGCGTTTTTTTTGTGTGAATCAGTTAAAATGGTGGCGGTTCCAGTAAATACTTCTAAGCAAACTGTCTAATTGTGGTAAAACTGTTAAAATACACAATGAGAGTTCCCAGAAATGATTAAGAACGTGTAATAAACCCCTCAAGTACACGTAAATAGATTCTTACTACATTTACTGTCGAATTCAATCACGGAGGTTTCCAGTGGAAATCTGTGAAATGACGAAAATACTGGTAATGTTTACAAGTCCGGGTACTTCTGGTGGTGTTTTCACGGGACTGTGCTTTCAAATATTAAGAGTTCATGTTTACAGAGCTCAGAATTGGTGTCTAAAGCCTTTGAATCACGAGAATAGTTTTTGTGTTTACAATTTAGGAGGATTGGCTTTGGCGTTTTTTTTGTGTGAATCAGTCAAAATGGTGGCGGTTCCAGTAAATACTTCTAAGCAAACTGTCTAATTGTGGTAAAACTGTTAAAATACACAATGAGAGTTCCCAGAAATGATTAAGAACGTGTAATAAACATCTCAAGTACACGTAAATAGATTCTTACTACATTTACTGTCGAATTCAACACGGAGGTTTCCAGTGGAAAGCTGTGAAATGACGAAAATATGGTAATGTTTACAAGTCCGGGTACTTCTGGTGGCGTTTTCACGGGACTGTGCTTTCAAATATTAAGAGTTCATGTTTACAGAGCTAAGAATTGGTGTCTAAAGCCTTTGAATCACGAGAATAGTTTTTGTGTTTACAATTTAGGAGGATTGGCTTTGGCGTTTTTTTTGTGTGAATCAGTCAAAATGGTGGCGGTTCCAGTAAATACTTCTAAGCAAACTGTCTAATTGTGGTAAAACTGTTAAAATACACAATGAGAGTTCCCAGAAATGATTAAGAACGTGTAATAAACATCTCAAGTACACGTAAATAGATTCTTACTACATTTACTGTCGAATTCAACACGGAGGTTTCCAGTGGAAAGCTGTGAAATGACGAAAATACTGGTAATGTTTACAAGTGCGGGTACTTCTGGTGGCGTTTTCACGGGACTGTGCTTTCAAATATTACGAGTTCATGTTTACAGAGCTAAGAATTGGTGTCTAAAGCCTTTGAATCACGAGAATAGTTTTTGTGTTTACAATTTAGGAGGATTGGCTTTGGCGTTTTTTTTGTGTGAATCAGTTAAAATGGTGGCGGTTCCAGTAAATACTTCTAAGCAAACTGTCTAATTGTGGTAAAACTGTTAAAATACACAATGAGAGTTCCCAGAAATGATTAAGAACGTGTAATAAACCCCTCAAGTACACGTAAATAGATTCTTACTACATTTACTGTCGAATTCAATCACGGAGGTTTCCAGTGGAAAGCTGTGAAATGACGAAAATACTGGTAATGTTTACAAGTCCGGGTACTTCGGGTGGCGTTTTCACGGGACTGTGCTTTCAATTATTACGAGTTCATGTTTACAGAGCTCAGAATTGGTGTCTAAAGCCTTTGAATCACCAGAATAGTTTTTGTGTTTACAATTTAGGAGGATTGGCTTTGGCGTTTTTTTTGTGTGAATCAGTTAAAATGGTGGCGGTTCCAGTAAATACTTCTAAGCAAACTGTCTAATTGTGGTAAAACTGTTAAAATACACAATGAGAGTTCCCAGAAATGATTAAGAACGTGTAATAAACCCCTCAAGTACACGTAAATAGATTCTTACTACATTTACTGTCGAATTCAATCACGGAGGTTTCCAGTGGAAAGCTGTGAAATGACGAAAATACTGGTAATGTTTACAAGTCCGGGTACTTCGGGTGGCGTTTTCACGGGACTGTGCTTTCAATTATTACGAGTTCATGTTTACAGAGCTCAGAATTGGTGTCTAAAGCCTTTGAATCACCAGAATAGTTTTTGTGTTTACAATTTAGGAGGATTGGCTTTGGCGTTTTTTTTGTGTGAATCAGTTAAAATGGTGGCGGTTCCAGTAAATACTTCTAAGCAAACTGTCTAATTGTGGTAAAACTGTTAAAATACACAATGAGAGTTCCCAGAAATGATTAAGAACGTGTAATAAACCCCTCAAGTACACGTAAATAGATTCTTACTACATTTACTGTCGAATTCAATCACGGAGGTTTCCAGTGGAAAGCTGTGAAATGACGAAAATACTGGTAATGTTTACAAGTCCGGGTACTTCTGGTGGCGTTTTCACGGGACTGTGCTTTCAAATATTAAGAGTTCATGTTTACAGAGCTAAGAATTGGTGTCTAAAGCCTTTGAATCACGAGAATAGTTTTTGTGTTTACAATTTAGGAGGATTGGCTTTGGCGTTTTTTTTGTGTGAATCAGTCAAAATGGTGGCGGTTCCAGTAAATACTTCTAAGCAAACTGTCTAATTGTGGTAAAACTGTTAAAATACACAATGAGAGTTCCCAGAAATGATTAAGAACGTGTAATAAACATCTCAAGTACACGTAAATAGATTCTTACTACATTTACTGTCGAATTCAACACGGAGGTTTCCAGTGGAAAGCTGTGAAATGATGAAAATACTGGTAATGTTTACAAGTACGGGTTCTTCTGGTGGCGTTTTCACGGGACTGTGCTTTCAAATATTAAGAGTTCATGTTTACAGAGCTCAGAATTGGTGTCTAAAGCCTTTGAATCACGAGAATAGTTTTTGTGTTTACAATTTAGGAGGATTGGCTTTGGCGTTTTTTTTGTGTGAATCAGTCAAAATGGTGGCGGTTCCAGTAAATACTTCTAAGCAAACTGTCTAATTGTGGTAAAACTGTTAAAATACACAATGAGAGTTCCCAGAAATGATTAAGAACGTGTAATAAACATCTCAAGTACACGTAAATAGATTCTTACTACATTTACTGTCGAATTCAACACGGAGGTTTCCAGTGGAAAGCTGTGAAATGACGAAAATATGGTAATGTTTACAAGTCCGGGTACTTCTGGTGGCGTTTTCACGGGACTGTGCTTTCAAATATTAAGAGTTCATGTTTACAGAGCTAAGAATTGGTGTCTAAAGCCTTTGAATCACGAGAATAGTTTTTGTGTTTACAATTTAGGAGGATTGGCTTTGGCGTTTTTTTTGTGTGAATCAGTCAAAATGGTGGCGGTTCCAGTAAATACTTCTAAGCAAACTGTCTAATTGTGGTAAAACTGTTAAAATACACA
Source organism: Myotis daubentonii (assembly GCF_963259705.1). NCBI lineage: Eukaryota > Metazoa > Chordata > Mammalia > Chiroptera > Vespertilionidae > Myotis > Myotis daubentonii. Next base: position 1,065,062 of record NC_081851.1, read on the forward strand.
ATGAGAGTTCCCAGAAATGATTAAGAACGTGTAATAAACATCTCAAGTACACGTAAATAGATTCTTACTACATTTACTGTCGAATTCAACACGGAGGTTTCCAGTGGAAAGCTGTGAAATGACGAAAATACTGGTAATGTTTACAAGTACGGGTACTTCTGGTGGCGTTTTCACGGGACTGTGCTTTCAAATATTACGAGTTCATGTTTACAGAGCTAAGAATTGGTGTCTAAAGCCTTTGAATCACGAGAATAGTTTTTGTGTTTACAATTTAGGAGGATTGGCTTTGGCGTTTTTTTTGTGTGAATCAGTCAAAATGGTGGCGGTTCCAGTAAATACTTCTAAGCAAACTGTCTAATTGTGGTAAAACTGTTAAAATACACAATGAGAGTTCCCAGAAATGATTAAGAACGTGTAATAAACATCTCAAGTACACGTAAATAGATTCTTACTACATTTACTGTCGAATTCAATCACGGAGGTTTCCAGTGGAAAGCTGTGAAATGACGAAAATACTGGTAATGTTTACAAGTCCGGGTACTTCGGGTGGCGTTTTCACGGGACTGTGCTTTCAATTATTACGAGTTCATGTTTACAGAGCTCAGAATTGGTGTCTAAAGCCTTTGAATCACCAGAATAGTTTTTGTGTTTACAATTTAGGAGGATTGGCTTTGGCGTTTTTTTTGTGTGAATCAGTCAAAATGGTGGCGGTTCCAGTAAATACTTCTAAGCAAACTGTCTAATTGTGTTAAAACTGTTAAAATACACAATGAGAGTTCCCAGAAATGATTAAGAACGTGTAATAAACCCCTCAAGTACACGTAAATAGATTCTTACTACATTTACTGTCGAATTCAATCACGGAGGTTTCCAGTGGAAAGCTGTGAAATGACGAAAATACTGGTAATGTTTACAAGTCCGGGTACTTCTGGTGGCGTTTTCACGGGACTGTGCTTTCAAATATTAAGAGTTCATGTTTACAGAGCTAAGAATTGGTGTCTAAAGCCTTTGAATCACGAGAATAGTTTTTGTGTTTACAATTTAGGAGGATTGGCTTTGGCGTTTTTTTTGTGTGAATCAGTCAAAATGGTGGCGGTTCCAGTAAATACTTCTAAGCAAACTGTCTAATTGTGGTAAAACTGTTAAAATACACAATGAGAGTTCCCAGAAATGATTAAGAACGTGTAATAAACATCTCAAGTACACGTAAATAGATTCTTACTACATTTACTGTCGAATTCAACACGGAGGTTTCCAGTGGAAAGCTGTGAAATGATGAAAATACTGGTAATGTTTACAAGTACGGGTTCTTCTGGTGGCGTTTTCACGGGACTGTGCTTTCAAATATTAAGAGTTCATGTTTACAGAGCTCAGAATTGGTGTCTAAAGCCTTTGAATCACGAGAATAGTTTTTGTGTTTACAATTTAGGAGGATTGGCTTTGGCGTTTTTTTTGTGTGAATCAGTCAAAATGGTGGCGGTTCCAGTAAATACTTCTAAGCAAACTGTCTAATTGTGGTAAAACTGTTAAAATACACAATGAGAGTTCCCAGAAATGATTAAGAACGTGTAATAAACATCTCAAGTACACGGAAATAGATTCTTACTACATTTACTGTCGAATTCAACACGGAGGTTTCCAGTGGAAAGCTGTGAAATGACGAAAATATGGTAATGTTTACAAGTCCGGGTACTTCTGGTGGCGTTTTCACGGGACTGTGCTTTCAAATATTAAGAGTTCATGTTTACAGAGCTAAGAATTGGTGTCTAAAGCCTTTGAATCACGAGAATAGTTTTTGTGTTTACAATTTAGGAGGATTGGCTTTGGCGTTTTTTTTGTGTGAATCAGTCAAAATGGTGGCGGTTCCAGTAAATACTTCTAAGCAAACTGTCTAATTGTGGTAAAACTGTTAAAATACACAATGAGAGTTCCCAGAAATGATTAAGAACGTGTAATAAACATCTCAAGTACACGTAAATAGATTCTTACTACATTTACTGTCGAATTCAACACGGAGGTTTCCAGTGGAAAGCTGTGAAATGACGAAAATACTGGTAATGTTTACAAGTACGGGTACTTCTGGTGGCGTTTTCACGGGACTGTGCTTTCAAATATTACGAGTTCATGTTTACAGAGCTAAGAATTGGTGTCTAAAGCCTTTGAATCACGAGAATAGTTTTTGTGTTTACAATTTAGGAGGATTGGCTTTGGCGTTTTTTTTGTGTGAATCAGTTAAAATGGTGGCGGTTCCAGTAAATACTTCTAAGCAAACTGTCTAATTGTGGTAAAACTGTTAAAATACACAATGAGAGTTCCCAGAAATGATTAAGAACGTGTAATAAACCCCTCAAGTACACGTAAATAGATTCTTACTACATTTACTGTTGAATTCAATCACGGAGGTTTCCAGTGGAAAGCTGTGAAATGACGAAAATACTGGTAATGTTTACAAGTCCGGGTACTTCTGGTGGCGTTTTCACGGGACTGTGCTTTCAAATATTAAGAGTTCATGTTTACAGAGCTAAGAATTGGTGTCTAAAGCCTTTGAATCACGAGAATAGTTTTTGTGTTTACAATTTAGGAGGATTGGCTTTGGCGTTTTTTTTGTGTGAATCAGTCAAAATGGTGGCGGTTCCAGTAAATACTTCTAAGCAAACTGTCTAATTGTGGTAAAACTGTTAAAATACACAATGAGAGTTCCCAGAAATGATTAAGAACGTGTAATAAACATCTCAAGTACACGTAAATAGATTCTTACTACATTTACTGTCGAATTCAACACGGAGGTTTCCAGTGGAAAGCTGTGAAATGATGAAAATACTGGTAATGTTTACAAGTACGGGTTCTTCTGGTGGTGTTTTCACGGGACTGTGCTTTCAAATATTAAGAGTTCATGTTTACAGAGCTCAGAATTGGTGTCTAAAGCCTTTGAATCACGAAAATAGTTTTTGTGTTTACAATTTAGGAGGATTGGCTTTGGCGTTTTTTTTGTGTGAATCAGTCAAAATGGTGGCGGGTCCAGTAAATACTTCTAAGCAAACTGTCTAATTGTGGTAAAACTGTTAAAATACACAATGAGAGTTCCCAGAAATGATTAAGAACGTGTAATAAACATCTCAAGTACACGGAAATAGATTCTTACTACATTTACTGTCGAATTCAACACGGAGGTTTCCAGTGGAAAGCTGTGAAATGACGAAAATACTGGTAATGTTTACAAGTACGGGTACTTCTGGTGGCGTTTTCACGGGACTGTGCTTTCAAATATTAAGAGTTCATGTTTACAGAGCTCAGAATTGGTGTTTAAAGCCTTTGAATCACGAGAATAGTTTTTGTGTTTACAATTTAGGAGGATTGGCTTTGGCGTTTTTTTTTTGTGAATCAGTCAAAATGGTGGTGGTTCCAGTAAATACTTCTAAGCAAACTGTCTAATTGTGGTAAAACTGTTAAAATACACAATGAGAGTTCCCAGAAATGATTAAGAACGTGTAATAAACATCTCAAGTACACGTAAATAGATTCTTACTACATTTACTGTCGAATTCAACATGGAGGTTTCCAGTGGAAAGCTGTGAAATGACGAAAATACTGGTAATGTTTACAAGTCCGGGTACTTCTGGTGGCGTTTTCACGGGACTGTGCTTTCAAATATTAAGAGTTCATGTTTACAGAGCTCAGAATTGGTGTCTAAAGCCTTTGAATCACGAGAATAGTTTTTGTGTTTACAATTTAGGAGGATTGGCTTTGGCGTTTTTTTTGTGTGAATCAGTCAAAATGGTGGCGGTTCCAGTAAATACTTCTAAGCAAACTGTCTAATTGTGGTAAAACTGTTAAAATACACAATGAGAGTTCCCAGAAATGATTAAGAACGTGTAATAAACATCTCAAGTACACGGAAATAGATTCTTACTACATTTACTGTCGAATTCAACACGGAGGTTTCCAGTGGAAAGCTGTGAAATGACGAAAATACTGGTAATGTTTACAAGTACGGGTACTTCTGGTGGCGTTTTCACGGGACTGTGCTTTCAAATATTAAGAGTTCATGTTTACAGAGCTCAGAATTGGTGTTTAAAGCCTTTGAATCACGAGAATAGTTTTTGTGTTTACAATTTAGGAGGATTGGCTTTGGCGTTTTTTTTGTGTGAATCAGTCAAAATGGTGGTGGTTCCAGTAACTACTTCTAAGCAAACTGTCTAATTGTGGTAAAACTGTTAAAATACACAATGAGAGTTCCCAGAAATGATTAAGAACGTGTAATAAACATCTCAAGTACACGTAAATAGATTCTTACTACATTTACTGTCGAATTCAACACGGAGGTTTCCAGTGGAAAGCTGTGAAATGACGAAAATACTGGTAATGTTTACAAGTACGGGTACTTCTGGTGGCGTTTTCACGGGACTGTGCTTTCAAATATTAAGAGTTCATGTTTACAGAGCTAAGAATTGGTGTCTAAAGCCTTTGAATCACGAGAATAGTTTTTGTGTTTACAATTTAGGAGGATTGGCTTTGGCGTTTTTTTTGTGTGAATCAGTCAAAATGGTGGCGGTTCCAGTAAATACTTCTAAGCAAACTGTCTAATTGTGGTAAAACTGTTAAAATACACAATGAGAGTTCCCAGAAATGATTAAGAACGTGTAATAAACCCCTCAAGAACACGTAAATAGATTCTTGCTACATTTACTGTCGAATTCAAACACGGAGGTTTCCAGTGGAAAGCTTTGAAATGACGAAAATACTGGTAATGTTTACAAGTCCGGGTATTTCGGGTGGCGTTTTCACGGGACTGTGCTTTCAATTATTATGAGTTCATGTTTACAGAGCTCAGAATTGGTGTCTAAAGCCTTTGAATCACGAGAATAGTTTTTGTGTTTACAATTTAGGAGGATTGGCTTTGGCGTTTTTTTTGTGTGAATCAGTTAAAATGGTGGCGGTTCCAGTAAATACTTCTAAGCAAACTGTCTAATTGTGGTAAAACTGTTAAAATACACAATGAGAGTTCCCAGAAATGATTAAGAACGTGTAATAAACCCCTCAAGAACACGTAAATAGATTCTTGCTACATTTACTGTCGAATTCAAACACGGAGGTTTCCAGTGGAAAGCTTTGAAATGACGAAAATACTGGTAATGTTTACAAGTCCGGGTACTTCGGGTGGCGTTTTCACGGGACTGTGCTTTCAATTATTACGAGTTCATGTTTACAGAGCTCAGAATTGGTGTCTAAAGCCTTTGAATCACGAGAATAGTTTTTGTGTTTACAATTTAGGAGGATTGGCTTTGGCGTTTTTTTTGTGTGAATCAGTTAAAATGGTGGCGGTTCCAGTAAATACTTCTAAGCAAACTGTCTAATTGTGGTAAAACTGTTAAAATACACAATGAGAGTTCCCAGAAATGATTAAGAACGTGTAATAAACCCCTCAAGTACACGTAAATAGATTCTTACTACATTTACTGTCAAATTCAATCACGGAGGTTTCCAGTGGAAAGCTGTGAAATGACGAAAATACTGGTAATGTTTACAAGTCCAGGTACTTCGGGTGGCGTTTTCACGGGACTGTGCTTTCAATTATTACGAGTTCATGTTTACAGAGCTCAGAATTGGTGTCTAAAGCCTTTGAATCACGAGAATAGTTTTTGTGTTTACAATTTAGGAGGATTGGCTTTGGCGTTTTTTTTGTGTGAATCAGTTAAAATGGTGGCGGTTCCAGTAAATACTTCTAAGCAAACTGTCTAATTGTGGTAAAACTGTTAAAATACACAATGAGAGTTCCCAGAAATGATTAAGAATGTGTAATAAACATCTCAAGTACACGTAAATAGATTCTTACTACATTTACTGTCGAATTAAACACGGAGGTTTCCAGTGGAAAGCTGTGAAATGACGAAAATACTGGTAATGTTTACAAGTACGGGTACTTCTGGTGGCGTTTTCATGGGACTGTGCTTTCAAATATTAAGAGTTCATGTTTACAGAGCTCAGAATTGGTGTCTAAAGCCTTTGAATGATGAGAATAGTGTTTTTGTTTACAATTTAGGAGGATTGGCTTTGGCGTTTTTTTTGTGTGAATCAGTTAAAATAGTGGCGGTTCCAGTAAATACTTCTAAGCAAACTGTCTAATTGTGGTAAAACTGTTAAAATACACAATGAGAGTTCCCAGAAATGATTAAGAACGTGTAATAAACCCCTCAAGTACACGTAAATAGATTCTTACTACATTTACTGTCGAATTCAATCACGGAGGTTTCCAGTGGAAAGCTGTGAAATGACGAAAATACTGGTAATGTTTACAAGTCCGTGTACTTCGGGTGGCGTTTTCACGGGACTGTGCTTTCAATTATTACGAGTTCATGTTTACAGAGCTCAGAATTGGTGTCTAAAGCCTTTGAATCACCAGAATAGTTTTTGTGTTTACAATTTAGGAGGATTGGCTTTGGCGTTTTTTTTGTGTGAATCAGTTAAAATGGTGGCGGTTCCAGTAAATACTTCTAAGCAAACTGTCTAATTGTGGTAAAACTGTTAAAATACACAATGAGAGTTCCCAGAAATGATTAAGAAAGTGTAATAAACATCTCAAGTACACGTAAATAGATTCTTACTACATTTACTGTCGAATTCAATCACGGAGGTTTCCAGTGGAAAGGTGTGAAATGACGAAAATGCTGGTAATGTTTACAAGTCCGGGTACTTCTGGTGGCGTTTCCATGGGACTGTGCTTTCAAATATTAAGAGTTCATGTTTACAGAGCTCAGAATTGGTGTCTAAAGCCTTTGAATCACGAGAAATTTTTTGTGTTTACAATTTAGGAGGATTGGCTTTGGCGTTTTTTTTTGTGTGAATCAGTCAAAATGGTGGCGGTTCCAGTAAATACTTCTAAGCAAACTGTCTAATTGTGGTAAAACTGTTAAAATACACAATGAGAGTTCCCAGAAATGATTAAGAACGTGTAATAAACATCTCAAGTACACGTAAATAGATTCTTACTACATTTACTGTCGAATTCAACATGGAGGTTTCCAGTGGAAAGCTGTGAAATGACGAAAATACTGGTAATGTTTACAAGTACGGGTACTTCTGGTGGCGTTTTCACGGGACTGTGCTTTCAAATATTAAGAGTTCATGTTTACAGAGCTCAGAATTGGTGTCTAAAGCCTTTGAATCACGAGAATAGTTTTTGTGTTTACAATTTAGGAGGATTGGCTTTGGCGTTTTTTTTGTGTGAATCAGTCAAAATGGTGGCGGTTCCAGTAAATACTTCTAAGCAAACTGTCTAATTGTGGTAAAACTGTTAAAATACACAATGAGAGTTCCCAGAAATGATTAAGAACGTGTAATAAACCCCTCAAGTACACGTAAATAGATTCTTACTACATTTACTGTCGAATTCAACACGGAGGTTTCCAGTGGAAAGCTGTGAAATGACGAAAATACTGGTAATGTTTACAAGTACGGGTACTTCTGGTGGCGTTTTCACGGGACTGTGCTTTCAAATATTACGAGTTCATGTTTACAGAGCTAAGAATTGGTGTCTAAAGCCTTTGAATCACGAGAATAGTTTTTGTGTTTACAATTTAGGAGGATTGGCTTTGGCGTTTTTTTTGTGTGAATCAGTTAAAATGGTGGCGGTTCCAGTAAATACTTCTAAGCAAACTGTCTAATTGTGGTAAAACTGTTAAAATACACAATGAGAGTTCCCAGAAATGATTAAGAACGTGTAATAAACATCTCAAGTACAAGTAAATAGATTCTTACTACATTTACTGTCGAATTCAACACGGAGGTTTCCAGTGGAAAGCTGTGAAATGACGAAAATACTGGTAATGTTTACAAGTACGGGTACTTCTGGTGGCGTTTTCACGGGACTGTGCTTTCAAATATTAAGAGTTCATGTTTACAGAGCTCAGAATTGGTGTCTAAAACCTTGGAATGACGAGAATAGTTTTTATCTTTACAATTTACGAGGATTGGCTTTGGCGTTTTTTTTGTGTGAATCAGTTAAAATGGCGGCGGTTCCAGTAAATACTTCTAAGCAAACTGTCTAATTGTGGTAAAACTGTTAAAATACACAATGAGAGTTCCCAGAAATGATTAAGAACGTGTAATAAACATCTCAAGTACACGTAAATAGATTCTTGCTACATTTACTGTCGAATTCAATCACGGAGGTTTCCAGTGGAAAGCTGTGAAATGACGAAAATACTGGTAATGTTTACAAGTCCGGGTACTTCTGGTGGCGTTTTCATGGGACTGTGCTTTCAAATATTAAGAGTTCATGTTTACAGAGCTCAGAATTGGTGTCTAAAGCCTTTGAATCACTAGAATAGTTTTTGTGTTTACAATTTAGGAGGATTGGCTTTGGCGTTTTTTTTGTGTGAATCAGTCAAAATGGTGGTGGTTCCAGTAAATACTTCTAAGCAAACTGTCTAATTGTGGTAAAACTGTTAAAATACACAATGAGAGTTCCCAGAAATGATTAAGAACGTGTAATAAACCCCTCAAGTACACGTAAATAGATTCTTACTACATTTACTGTCGAATTCAACACGGAGGTTTCCAGTGGAAAGCTGTGAAATGACGAAAATACTGGTAATGTTTACAAGTACGGGTACTTCTGGTGGCGTTTTCACGGGACTGTGCTTTCAAATATTAAGAGTTCATGTTTACAGAGCTAAGAATTGGTGTCTAAAGCCTTTGAATCACGAGAATAGTTTTTGTGTTTACAATTTAGGAGGATTGGCTTTGGCGTTTTTTTTGTGTGAATCAGTCAAAATGGTGGCGGTTCCAGTAAATACTTCTAAGCAAACTGTCTAATTGTGGTAAAACTGTTAAAATACACAATGAGAGTTCCCAGAAATGATTAAGAACGTGTAATAAACCCCTCAAGAACACGTAAATAGATTCTTGCTACATTTACTGTCGAATTCAAACACGGAGGTTTCCAGTGGAAAGCTTTGAAATGACGAAAATACTGGTAATGTTTACAAGTCCGGGTATTTCGGGTGGCGTTTTCACGGGACTGTGCTTTCAATTATTACGAGTTCATGTTTACAGAGCTCAGAATTGGTGTCTAAAGCCTTTGAATCACGAGAATAGTTTTTGTGTTTACAATTTAGGAGGATTGGCTTTGGCGTTTTTTTTGTGTGAATCAGTTAAAATGGTGGCGGTTCCAGTAAATACTTCTAAGCAAACTGTCTAATTGTGGTAAAACTGTTAAAATACACAATGAGAGTTCCCAGAAATGATTAAGAACGTGTAATAAACCCCTCAAGTACACGTAAATAGATTCTTACTACATTTACTGTCAAATTCAATCACGGAGGTTTCCAGTGGAAAGCTGTGAAATGACGAAAATACTGGTAATGTTTACAAGTCCGGGTACTTCGGGTGGCGTTTTCACGGGACTGTGCTTTCAATTATTACGAGTTCATGTTTACAGAGCTCAGAATTGGTGTCTAAAGCCTTTGAATCACGAGAATAGTTTTTGTGTTTACAATTTAGGAGGATTGGCTTTGGCGTTTTTTTTGTGTGAATCAGTTAAAATGGTGGCGGTTCCAGTAAATACTTCTAAGCAAACTGTCTAATTGTGGTAAAACTGTTAAAATACACAATGAGAGTTCCCAGAAATGATTAAGAATGTGTAATAAACATCTCAAGTACACGTAAATAGATTCTTACTACATTTACTGTCGAATTAAACACGGAGGTTTCCAGTGGAAAGCTGTGAAATGACGAAAATACTGGTAATGTTTACAAGTACGGGTACTTCTGGTGGCGTTTTCATGGGACTGTGCTTTCAAATATTAAGAGTTCATGTTTACAGAGCTCAGAATTGGTGTCTAAAGCCTTTGAATGACGAGAATAGTGTTTTTGTTTACAATTTAGGAGGATTGGCTTTGGCGTTTTTTTTGTGTGAATCAGTTAAAATAGTGGCGGTTCCAGTAAATACTTCTAAGCAAACTGTCTAATTGTGGTAAAACTGTTAAAATACACAATGAGAGTTCCCAGAAATGATTAAGAACGTGTAATAAACCCCTCAAGTACACGTAAATAGATTCTTACTACATTTTCTGTCGAATTCAATCACGGAGGTTTCCAGTGGAAAGCTGTGAAATGACGAAAATACTGGTAATGTTTACAAGTCCGGGTACTTCGGGTGGCGTTTTCACGGGACTGTGCTTTCAATTATTACGAGTTCATGTTTACAGAGCTCAGAATTGGTGTCTAAAGCCTTTGAATCACCAGAATAGTTTTTGTGTTTACAATTTAGGAGGATTGGCTTTGGCGTTTTTTTTTGTGTGAATCAGTTAAAATGGTGGCGGTTCCAGTAAATACTTCTAAGCAAACTGTCTAATTGTGGTAAAACTGTTAAAATACACAATGAGAGTTCCCAGAAATGATTAAGAACGTGTAATAAACCCCTCAAGTACACGTAAATAGATTCTTACTACATTTACTGTCGAATTCAATCACGGAGGTTTCCAGTGGAAAGCTGTGAAATGACGAAAATACTGGTAATGTTTACAAGTCCGGGTACTTCTGGTGGCGTTTTCACGGGACTGTGCTTTCAATTATTACGAGTTCATGTTTACAGAGCTCAGAATTGGTGTCTAAAGCCTTTGAATGACGAGAATAGTGTTTTTGTTTACAATTTAGGAGGATTGGCTTTGGCGTTTTTTTTGTGTGAATCAGTTAAAATGGTGGCGGTTCCAGTAAATACTTCTAAGCAAACTGTCTAATTGTGGTAAAACTGTTAAAATACACAATGAGAGTTCCCAGAAATGATTAAGAACGTGTAATAAACATCTCAAGTACACGTAAATAGATTCTTACTACATTTACTGTCGAATTCAATCACGGAGGTTTCCAGTGGAAAGGTGTGAAATGACGAAAATACTGGTAATGTTTACAAGTCCGTGTACTTCTGGTGGCGTTTCCACGGGACTGTGCTTTCAAATATTAAGAGTTCATGTTTACAGAGCTCAGAATTGGTGTCTAAAGCCTTTGAATCACGAGAAATTTTTTGTGTTTACAATTTAGGAGGATTGGCTTTGGCATTTTTTTTTGTGTGAATCAGTCAAAATGGTGGCGGTTCCAGTAAATACTTCTAAGCAAACTGTCTAATTGTGGTAAAACTGTTAAAATACACAATGAGAGTTCCCAGAAATGATTAAGAACGTGTAATAAACATCTCAAGTACACGTAAATAGATTCTTACTACATTTACTGTCGAATTCAACATGGAGGTTTCCAGTGGAAAGCTGTGAAATGACGAAAATACTGGTAATGTTTACAAGTACGGGTACTTCTGGTGGCGTTTTCACGGGACTGTGCTTTCAAATATTAAGAGTTCATGTTTACAGAGCTCAGAATTGGTGTCTAAAGCCTTTGAATCACGAGAATAGTTTTTGTGTTTACAATTTAGGAGGATTGGCTTTGGCGTTTTTTTTGTGTGAATCAGTTAAAATAGTGGCGGTTCCAGTAAATACTTCTAAGCAAACTGTCTAATTGTGGTAAAACTGTTAAAATACACAATGAGAGTTCCCAGAAATGATTAAGAACGTGTAATAAACCCCTCAAGTACACGTAAATAGATTCTTACTACATTTACTGTCGAATTCAATCACGGAGGTTTCCAGTGGAAAGCTGTGAAATGACGAAAATACTGGTAATGTTTACAAGTCCGGGTACTTCGGGTGGCGTTTTCACGGGACTGTGCTTTCAATTATTACGAGTTCATGTTTACAGAGCTCAGAATTGGTGTCTAAAGCCTTTGAATCACGAGAATAGTTTTTGTGTTTACAATTTAGGAGGATTGGCTTTGGCGTTTTTTTTTGTGTGAATCAGTTAAAATGGTGGCGGTTCCAGTAAATACTTCTAAGCAAACTGTCTAATTGTGGTAAAACTGTTAAAATATACAATGAGAGTTCCCAGAAATGATTAAGAACGTGTAATAAAAGCCTCAAGTACACGTAAATAGATTCTTACTACATTTACTGTCGAATTCAATCACGGAGGTTTCCAGTGGAAAGCTGTGAAATGACGAAAATACTGGTAATGTTTACAAGTCCGGGTACTTCTGGTGGCGTTTTCACGGGACTGTGCTTTCAATTATTACGAGTTCATGTTTACAGAGCTCAGAATTGGTGTCTAAAGCCTTTGAATGACGAGAATAGTGTTTTTGTTTACAATTTAGGAGGATTGGCTTTGGCGTTTTTTTTGTGTGAATCAGTTAAAATGGTGGCGGTTCCAGTAAATACTTCTAAGCAAACTGTCTAATTGTGGTAAAACTGTTAAAATACACAATGAGAGTTCCCAGAAATGATTAAGAACGTGTAATAAACATCTCAAGTACACGTAAATAGATTCTTACTACATTTACTGTCGAATTCAATCACGGAGGTTTCCAGTGGAAAGGTGTGAAATGACGAAAATACTGGTAATGTTTACAAGTCCGGGTACTTCTGGTGGCGTTTCCACGGGACTGTGCTTTCAAATATTAAGAGTTCATGTTTACAGAGCTCAGAATTGGTGTCTAAAGCCTTTGAATCACGAGAAATTTTTTGTGTTTACAATTTAGGAGGATTGGCTTTGGCGTTTTTTTTTGTGTGAATCAGTCAAAATGGTGGCGGTTCCAGTTAATACTTCTAAGCAAACTGTCTAATTGTGGTAAAACTGTTAAAATACACAATGAGAGTTCCCAGAAATGATTAAGAACGTGTAATAAACATCTCAAGTACACGTAAATAGATTCTTACTACATTTACTGTCGAATTCAACACGGAGGTTTCCAGTGGAAAGCTGTGAAATGACGAAAATACTGGTAATGTTTACAAGTCCGGGTACTTCTGGTGGCGTTTTCACGGGACTGTGCTTTCAAATATTAAGAGTTCATGTTTACAGAGCTCAGAATTGGTGTCTAAAGCCTTGGAATGACGAGAATAGTTTTTATCTTTACAATTTACAAGGATTGGCTTTGGCGTTTTTTTTGTGTGAATCAGTTAAAATGGCGGCGGTTCCAGTAAATACTTCTAAGCAAACTGTCTAATTGTGGTAAAACTGTTAAAATACACAATGAGAGTTCCCAGAAATGATTAAGAACGTGTAATAAACATCTCAAGTACACGTAAATAGATTCTTGCTACATTTACTGTCGAATTCAATCACGGAGGTTTCCAGTGGAAAGTTGTGAAATGACGAAAATACTGGTAATGTTTACAAGTCCGGGTACTTCTGGTGGCGTTTTCATGGGACTGTGCTTTCAAATATTAAGAGTTCATGTTTACAGAGCTCAGAATTGGTGTCTAAAGCCTTTGAATCACGAGAATAGTTTTTGTGTTTACAATTTAGGAGGATTGGCTTTGGCGTTTTTTTTTGTGTGAATCAGTTAAAATGGTGGCGGTTCCAGTAAACAGTTCTAAGCAAACTGTCTAATTGTGGTAAAACTGTTAAAATACACAATGAGAGTTCCCAGAAATGATTAAGAACGTGTAATAAACATCTCAAGTACACGGAAATAGATTCTTACTACATTTACTGTCGAATTCAACACGGAGGTTTCCAGTGGAAAGCTGTGAAATGACGAAAATACAGGTAATGTTTACAAGTACGGGTACTTCTGGTGGCGTTTTCACGGGACTGTGCTTTCAAATATTAAGAGTTCATGTTTACAGAGCTCAGAATTGGTGTCTAAAGCCTTTGAATCACGAGAATAGTTTTTGTGTTTACAATTTAGGAGGATTGGCTTTGGCGTTTTTTTTGTGTGAATCAGTCAAAATGGTGGTGGTTCCAGTAAATACTTCTAAGCAAACTGTCTAATTGTGGTAAAACTCTTAAAATACACAATGAGAGTTCCCAGAAATGATTAAGAACGTGTAATAAACCCCTCAAGAACACGCAAATAGATTCTTGCTACATTTACTGTCGAATTCAAACACGGAGGTTTCCAGTGGAAAGCTTTGAAATGACGAAAATACTGGTAATGTTTACAAGTCCGGGTATTTCGGGTGGCGTTTTCACGGGACTGTGCTTTCAATTATTACGAGTTCATGTTTACAGAGCTCAGAATTGGTGTCTAAAGCCTTTGAATCACGAGAATAGTTTTTGTGTTTACAATTTAGGAGGATTGGCTTTGGCGTTTTTTTTGTGTGAATCAGTTAAAATGGTGGCGGTTCCAGTAAATACTTCTAAGCAAACTGTCTAATTGTGGTAAAACTGTTAAAATACACAATGAGAGTTCTCAGAAATGATTAAGAACGTGTAATAAACCCCTCAAGAACACGTAAATAGATTCTTGCTACATTTACTGTCGAATTCAAACACGGAGGTTTCCAGTGGAAAGCTTTGAAATGACGAAAATACTGGTAATGTTTACAAGTCCGGGTACTTCGGGTGGCGTTTTCACGGGACTGTGCTTTCAATTATTACGAGTTCATGTTTACAGAGCTCAGAATTGGTGTCTAAAGCCTTTGAATCACGAGAATAGTTTTTGTGTTTACAATTTAGGAGGATTGGCTTTGGCGTTTTTTTTGTGTGAATCAGTTAAAATGGTGGCGGTTCCAGTAAATACTTCTAAGCAAACTGTCTAATTGTGGTAAAACTGTTAAAATACACAATGAGAGTTCCCAGAAATGATTAAGAACGTGTAATAAACCCCTCAAGTACACGTAAATAGATTCTTACTACATTTACTGTCAAATTCAATCACGGAGGTTTCCAGTGGAAAGCTGTGAAATGACGAAAATACTGGTAATGTTTACAAGTCCGGGTACTTCTGGTGGCGTTTTCATGGGACTGTGCTTTCAAATATTAAGAGTTCATGTTTACAGAGCTCAGAATTGGTGTCTAAAGCCTTTGAATGACGAGAATAGTGTTTTTGTTTACAATTTAGGAGGATTGGCTTTGGCGTTTTTTTTGTGTGAATCAGTTAAAATAGTGGCGGTTCCAGTAAGTACTTCTAAGCAAACTGTCTAATTGTGGTAAAACTGTTAAAATACACAATGAGAGTTCCCAGAAATGATTAAAGAACGTGTAATAAACCCCTCAAGTACACGTAAATAGATTCTTACTACATTTACTGTCGAATTCAATCACGGAGGTTTCCAGTGGAAAGCTGTGAAATGACGAAAATACTGGTAATGTTTACAAGTCCGGGTACTTCGGGTGGCGTTTTCACGGGACTGTGCTTTCAATTATTACGAGTTCATGTTTACAGAGCTCAGAATTGGTGTCTAAAGCCTTTGAATCACCAGAATAGTTTTTGTGTTTACAATTTAGGAGGATTGGCTTTGGCGTTTTTTTTGTGTGAATCAGTTAAAATGGTGGCGGTTCCAGTAAATACTTCTAAGCAAACTGTCTAATTGTGGTAAAACTGTTAAAATACACAATGAGAGTTCCCAGAAATGATTAAGAACGTGTAATAAACCCCTCAAGTACACGTAAATAGATTCTTACTACATTTACTGTCGAATTCAATCACGGAGGTTTCCAGTGGAAAGCTGTGAAATGACGAAAATACTGGTAATGTTTACAAGTCTGGGTACTTCTGGTGGCGTTTTCACGGGACTGTGCTTTCAATTATTACGAGTTCATGTTTACAGAGCTCAGAATTGGTGTCTAAAGCCTTTGAATGACGAGAATAGTGTTTTTGTTTACAATTTAGGAGGATTGGCTTTGGCGTTTTTTTTGTGTGAATCAGTTAAAATGGTGGCGGTTCCAGTAAATACTTCTAAGCAAACTGTCTAATTGTGGTAAAACTGTTAAAATACACAATGAGAGTTCCCAGAAATGATTAAGAACGTGTAATAAACATCTCAAGTACACGTAAATAGATTCTTACTACATTTACTGTCGAATTCAATCACGGAGGTTTCCAGTGGAAAGGTGTGAAATGACGAAAATACTGGTAATGTTTACAAGTCCGGGTACTTCTGGTGGCGTTTCCACGGGACTGTGCTTTCAAATATTAAGAGTTCATGTTTACAGAGCTCAGAATTGGTGTCTAAAGCCTTTGAATCACGAGAAATTTTTTGTGTTTACAATTTAGGAGGATTGGCTTTGGCGTTTTTTTTTGTGTGAATCAGTCAAAATGGTGGCAGTTCCAGTAAATACTTCTAAGCAAACTGTCTAATTGTGGTAAAACTGTTAAAATACACAATGAGAGTTCCCAGAAATGATTAAGAACGTGTAATAAACATCTCAAGTACACGTAAATAGATTCTTACTACATTTACTGTCGAATTCAACATGGAGGTTTCCAGTGGAAAGCTGTGAAATGACGCAAATACTGGTAATGTTTACAAGTACGGGTACTTCTGGTGGCGTTTTCACGGGACTGTGCTTTCAAATATTAAGAGTTCATGTTTACAGAGCTCAGAATTGGTGTCTAAAGCCTTTGAATCACGAGAATAGTTTTTGTGTTTACAATTTAGGAGGATTGGCTTTGGCGTTTTTTTTGTGTGAATCAGTCAAAATTGTGGCGGTTCCAGTAAATACTTCTAAGCAAACTGTCTAATGGTGGTAAAACTGTTAAAATACACAATGAGAGTTCCCAGAAATGATTAAGAACGTGTAATAAACATCTCAAGTACACGTAAATAGATTCTTACTACATTTACTGTCGAATTCAACACGGAGGTTTCCAGTGGAAAGCTGTGAAATGACGAAAATACTGGTAATGTTTACAAGTACGGGTACTTCTGGTGGCGTTTTCACGGGACTGTGCTTTCAAATATTAAGAGTTCATGTTTACAGAGCTAAGAATTGGTGTCTAAAGCCTTTGAATCACGAGAATAGTTTTTGTGTTTACAATTTAGGAGGATTGGCTTTGGCGTTTTTTTTGTGTGAATCAGTCAAAATGGTGGCGGTTCCAGTAAATACTTCTAAGCAAACTGTCTAATTGTGGTAAAACTGTTAAAATACACAATGAGAGTTCCCAGAAATGATTAAGAACGTGTAATAAACCCCTCAAGTACACGTAAATAGATTCTTACTACATTTACTGTCGAATTCAACACGGAGGTTTCCAGTGGAAAGCTGTGAAATGACGAAAATACTGGTAATGTTTACAAGTACGGGTACTTCTGGTGGCGTTTTCACGGGACTGTGCTTTCAAATATTACGAGTTCATGTTTACAGAGCTAAGAATTGGTGTCTAAAGCCTTTGAATCACGAGAATAGTTTTTGTGTTTACAATTTAGGAGGATTGGCTTTGGCGTTTTTTTTGTGTGAATCAGTTAAAATGGTGGCGGTTCCAGTAAATACTTCTAAGCAAACTGTCTAATTGTGGTAAAACTGTTAAAATACACAATGAGAGTTCCCAGAAATGATTAAGAACGTGTAATAAACATCTCAAGTACACGTAAATAGATTCTTACTACATTTACTGTCGAATTCAACACGGAGGTTTCCAGTGGAAAGCTGTGAAATGACGAAAATACTGGTAATGTTTACAATTACGGGTACTTCTGGTGGCGTTTTCACGGGACTGTGCTTTCAAATATTAAGAGTTCATGTTTACAGAGCTCAGAATTGGTGTCTAAAGCCTTTGAATCACGAGAATAGTTTTTGTGTTTACAATTTAGGAGGATTGGCTTTGGCGTTTTTTTTGTGTGAATCAGTCAAAATGGTGGCGGTTCCAGTAAATACTTCTAAGCAAACTGTCTAATTGTGGTAAAACTGTTAAAATACACAATGAGAGTTCCCAGAAATGATTAAGAACGTGTAATAAACATCTCAAGTACACGTAAATAGATTCTTACTACATTTACTGTCGAATTCAATCACGGAGGTTTCCAGTGGAAAGCTGTGAAATGACGAAAATACTGGTAATGTTTACAAGTCCGGGTACTTCTGGTGGCGTTTTCACGGGACTGTGCTTTCAATTATTACGAGTTCATGTTTACAGAGCTCAGAATTGGTGTCTAAAGCCTTTGAATCACGAGAATAGTTTTTGTGTTTTCAATTTAGGAGGATTGGCTTTGGCGTTTTTTTTGTGTGAATCAGTTAAAATGGTGGCGGATCCAGTAAATACTTCTAAGCAAACTGTCTAATTGTGGTAAAACTGTTAAAATACACAATGAGAGTTCCCAGAAATGATTAAGAATGTGTAATAAACATCTCAAGTACACGTAAATAGATTCTTACTACATTTACTGTCGAATTAAACACGGAGGTTTCCAGTGGAAAGCTGTGAAATGACGAAAATACTGGTAATGTTTACAAGTACGGGTACTTCTGGTGGCGTTTTCACGGGACTGTGCTTTCAAATATTAAGAGTTCATGTTTACAGAGCTCAGAATTGGTGTCTAAAGCCTTTGAATGACGAGAATAGTGTTTTTGTTTACAATTTAGGAGGATTGGCTTTGGCGTTTTTTTGTGTGTGAATCAGTTAAAATGGTGGCAGTTCCAGTAAATACTTCTAAGCAAACTGTCTAATTGTGGTAAAACTGTTAAAATACACAATGAGAGTTCCCAGAAATGATTAAGAACGTGTAATAAACATCTCAAGTACACGTAAATAGATTCTTACTACATTTACTGTCGAATTCAATCACGGAGGTTTCCAGTGGAAAGGTGTGAAATGACGAAAATACTGGTAATGTTTACAAGTCCGGGTACTTCTGGTGGCGTTTTCACGGGACTGTGCTTTCAAATATTAAGAGTTCATGTTTACAGAGCTCAGAATTGGTGTCTAAAGCCTTTGAATGACGAGAATAGTGTTTTTGTTTACAATTTAGGAGGATTGGCTTTGGCGTTTTTTTTGTGTGAATCAGTCAAAATGGTGGCGGTTCCAGTAAATACTTCTAAGCAAACTGTCTAATTGTGGTAAAACTGTTAAAATACACAATGAGAGTTCCCAGAAATGATTAAGAACGTGTAATAAACATCTCAAGTACACGTAAATAGATTCTTACTACATTTACTGTCGAATTCAACATGGAGGTTTCCAGTGGAAAGCTGTGAAATGACGCAAATACTGGTAATGTTTACAAGTACGGGTACTTCTGGTGGCGTTTTCACGGGACTGTGCTTTCAAATATTAAGAGTTCATGTTTACAGAGCTCAGAATTGGTGTCTAAAGCCTTTGAATCACGAGAATAGTTTTTGTGTTTACAATTTAGGAGGATTGGCTTTGGCGTTTTTTTTGTGTGAATCAGTCAAAATTGTGGCGGTTCCAGTAAATACTTCTAAGCAAACTGTCTAATGGTGGTAAAACTGTTAAAATACACAATGAGAGTTCCCAGAAATGATTAAGAACGTGTAATAAACATCTCAAGTACACGTAAATATATTCTTACTACATTTACTGTCGAATTCAACACGGAGGTTTCCAGTGGAAAGCTGTGAAATGACGAAAATACTGGTAATGTTTACAAGTACGGGTACTTCTGGTGGCGTTTTCACGGGACTGTGCTTTCAAATATTAAGAGTTCATGTTTACAGAGCTAAGAATTGGTGTCTAAAGCCTTTGAATCACGAGAATAGTTTTTGTGTTTACAATTTAGGAGGATTGGCTTTGGCGTTTTTTTTGTGTGAATCAGTCAAAATGGTGGCGGTTCCAGTAAATACTTCTAAGCAAACTGTCTAATTGTGGTAAAACTGTTAAAATACACAATGAGAGTTCCCAGAAATGATTAAGAACGTGTAATAAACCCCTCAAGTACACGTAAATAGATTCTTACTACATTTACTGTCGAATTCAACACGGAGGTTTCCAGTGGAAAGCTGTGAAATGACGAAAATACTGGTAATGTTTACAAGTACGGGTACTTCTGGTGGCGTTTTCACGGGACTGTGCTTTCAAATATTACGAGTTCATGTTTACAGAGCTAAGAATTGGTGTCTAAAGCCTTTGAATCACGAGAATAGTTTTTGTGTTTACAATTTAGGAGGATTGGCTTTGGCGTTTTTTTTGTGTGAATCAGTTAAAATGGTGGCGGTTCCAGTAAATACTTCTAAGCAAACTGTCTAATTGTGGTAAAACTGTTAAAATACACAATGAGAGTTCCCAGAAATGATTAAGAACGTGTAATAAACATCTCAAGTACACGTAAATAGATTCTTACTACATTTACTGTCGAATTCAACACGGAGGTTTCCAGTGGAAAGCTGTGAAATGACGAAAATACTGGTAATGTTTACAATTACGGGTACTTCTGGTGGCGTTTTCACGGGACTGTGCTTTCAAATATTAAGAGTTCATGTTTACAGAGCTCAGAATTGGTGTCTAAAGCCTTTGAATCACGAGAATAGTTTTTGTGTTTACAATTTAGGAGGATTGGCTTTGGCGTTTTTTTTGTGTGAATCAGTCAAAATGGTGGCGGTTCCAGTAAATACTTCTAAGCAAACTGTCTAATTGTGGTAAAACTGTTAAAATACACAATGAGAGTTCCCAGAAATGATTAAGAACGTGTAATAAACATCTCAAGTACACGTAAATAGATTCTTACTACATTTACTGTCGAATTCAATCACGGAGGTTTCCAGTGGAAAGCTGTGAAATGACGAAAATACTGGTAATGTTTACAAGTCCGGGTAATTCTGGTGGCGTTTTCACGGGACTGTGCTTTCAATTATTACGAGTTCATGTTTACAGAGCTCAGAATTGGTGTCTAAAGCCTTTGAATCACGAGAATAGTTTTTGTGTTTACAATTTAGGAGGATTGGCTTTGGCGTTTTTTTTGTGTGAATCAGTTAAAATGGTGGCGGTTCCAGTAAATACTTCTAAGCAAACTGTCTAATTGTGGTAAAACTGTTAAAATACACAATGAGAGTTCCCAGAAATGATTAAGAATGTGTAATAAACATCTCAAGTACACGTAAATAGATTCTTACTACATTTACTGTCGAATTAAACACGGAGGTTTCCAGTGGAAAGCTGTGAAATGACGAAAATACTGGTAATGTTTACAAGTCCGGGTACTTCTGGTGGCGTTTTCACGGGACTGTGCTTTCAAATATTAAGAGTTCATGTTTACAGAGCTCAGAATTGGTGTCTAAAGCCTTTGAATGACGAGAATAGTGTTTTTGTTTACAATTTAGGAGGATTGGCTTTGGCGTTTTTTTTGTGTGAATCAGTTAAAATGGTGGCAGTTCCAGTAAATACTTCTAAGCAAACTGTCTAATTGTGGTAAAACTGTTAAAATACACAATGAGAGTTCCCAGAAATGATTAAGAACGTGTAATAAACATCTCAAGTACACGTAAATAGATTCTTACTACATTTACTGTCGAATTCAATCACGGAGGTTTCCAGTGGAAAGGTGTGAAATGACGAAAATACTGGTAATGTTTACAAGTCCGGGTACTTCTGGTGGCGTTTTCACGGGACTGTGCTTTCAAATATTAAGAGTTCATGTTTACAGAGCTAAGAATTGGTGTCTAAAGCCTTTGAATCACGAGAATAGTTTTTGTGTTTACAATTTAGGAGGATTGGCTTTGGCGTTTTTTTTGTGTGAATCAGTCAAAATGGTGGCGGTTCCAGTAAATACTTCTAAGCAAACTGTCTAATTGTGGTAAAACTGTTAAAATACAAAATGAGAGTTCCCAGAAATGATTAAGAACGTGTAATAAACCCCTCAAGAACACGTAAATAGATTCTTGCTACATTTACTGTCGAATTCAATCACGGAGGTTTCCAGTGGAAAGCTTTGAAATGACGAAAATACTGGTAATGTTTACAAGTCCGGGTACTTCGGGTGGCGTTTTCACGGGACTGTGCTTTCAATTATTACGAGTTCATGTTTACAGAGCTCAGAATTGGTGTCTAAAGCCTTTGAATCACGAGAATAGTTTTTGTGTTTACAATTTAGGAGGATTGGCTTTGGCGTTTTTTTTGTGTGAATCAGTCAAAATGGTGGCGGTTCCAGTAAATACTTCTAAGCAAACTGTCTAATTGTGGTAAAACTGTTAAAATACACAATGAGAGTTCCCAGAAATGATTAAGAACGTGTAATAAACCCCTCAAGTACACGTAAATAGATTCTTACTACATTTACTGTCGAATTCAACACGGAGGTTTCCAGTGGAAAGCTGTGAAATGACGAAAATACTGGTAATGTTTACAAGTACGGGTACTTCTGGTGGCGTTTTCACGGGACTGTGCTTTCAAATATTAAGAGTTCATGTTTACAGAGCTCAGAATTGGTGTCTAAAGCCTTTGAATCACGAGAATAGTTGTTGTGTTTACAATTTAGGAGGATTGGCTTTGGCGTTTTTTTTGTGTGAATCAGTCAAAATGGTGGCGGTTCCAGTAAATACTTCTAAGCAAACTGTCTAATTGTGGTAAAACTGTTAAAATACACAATGAGAGTTCCCAGAAATGATTAAGAACGTGTAATAAACATCTCACGTACACGTAAATAGATTCTTACTACATTTACTGTCGAATTCAATCACGGAGGTTTCCAGTGGAAAGGTGTGAAATGACGAAAATACTGGTAATGTTTACAAGTCCGGGTACTTCTGGTGGCGTTTTCACGGGACTGTGCTTTCAAATATTAAGAGTTCATGTTTACAGAGCTCAGAATTGGTGTCTAAAGCCTTTGAATCACGAGAATAGTTTTTGTGTTTACAATTTAGGAGGATTGGCTTTGGCGTTTTTTTTGTGTGAATCAGTCAAAATGGTGGCGGTTCCAGTAAATACTTCTAAGCAAACTGTCTAATTGTGGTAAAACTGTTAAAATACACAATGAGAGTTCCCAGAAATGATTAAGAACGTGTAATAAACATCTCAAGTACACGTAAATAGATTCTTACTACATTTACTGTCGAATTCAACACGGAGGTTTCGAGTGGAAAGCTGTGAAATGACGAAAATACTGGTAATGTTTACAAGTCCGGGTACTTCTGGTGGCGTTTTCACGGGACTGTGCTTTCAAATATTAAGAGTTCATGTTTACAGAGCTCAGAATTGGTGTCTAAAGCCTTTGAATCACGAGAATAGTTTTTGTGTTTACAATTTAGGAGGATTGGCTTTGGCGTTTTTTTTGTGTGAATCAGTCAAAATGGTGGCGGTTCCAGTAAATACTTCTAAGCAAACTGTCTAATTGTGGTAAAACTGTTAAAATACACAATGAGAGTTCCCAGAAATGATTAAGAACGTGTAATAAACCCCTCAAGTACACGTAAATAGATTCTTACTACATTTACTGTCGAATTCAACACGGAGGTTTCCAGTGGAAAGCTGTGAAATGATGAAAATACTGGTAATGTTTACAAGTACGGGTACTTCTGGTGGCGTTTTCACGGGACTGTGCTTTCAAATATTAAGAGTTCATGTTTACAGAGCTAAGAATTGGTGTCTAAAGTCTTTGAATCACGAGAATAGTTTTTGTGTTTACAATTTAGGAGGATTGGCTTTGGCGTTTTTTTTGTGTGAATCAGTCAAAATGGTGGCGGTTCCAGTAAATACTTCTAAGCAAACTGTCTAATTGTGGTAAAACTGTTAAAATACACAATGAGAGTTCCCAGAAATGATTAAGAACGTGTAATAAACATCTCAAGTACACGTAAATAGATTCTTACTACATTTACTGTCGAATTAAACACGGAGGTTTCCAGTGGAAAGCTGTGAAATGACGAAAATACTGGTAATGTTTACAAGTACGGGTACTTCTGGTGGCGTTTTCACGGGACTGTGCTTTCAAATATTAAGAGTTCATGTTTACAGAGCTAAGAATTGGTGTCTAAAGCCTTTGAATCATGAGAATAGTTTTTGTGTTTACAATTTAGGAGGATTGGCTTTGGCGTTTTTTTTGTGTGAATCAGTTAAAATGGTGGCGGTTCCAGTAAATACTTCTAAGCAAACTGTCTAATTGTGGTAAAACTGTTAAAATACACAATGAGAGTTCCCAGAAATGATTAAGAAAGTGTAAT
This sequence comes from Myotis daubentonii, assembly GCF_963259705.1. Lineage (NCBI taxonomy): Eukaryota > Metazoa > Chordata > Mammalia > Chiroptera > Vespertilionidae > Myotis > Myotis daubentonii. Next base: position 1,088,939 of record NC_081851.1, read on the forward strand.
AAACATCTCAAGTACACGTAAATAGATTCTTACTACATTTACTGTCGAATTAAACACGGAGGTTTCCAGTGGAAAGCTGTGAAATGACGAAAATACTGGTAATGTTTACAAGTACGGGTACTTCTGGTGGCGTTTTCACGGGACTGTGCTTTCAAATATTAAGAGTTCATGTTTACAGAGCTCAGAATTGGTGTCTAAAGCCTTTGAATGACGAGAATAGTGTTTTTGTTTACAATTTAGGAGGATTGGCTTTGGCGTTTTTTTTGTGTGAATCAGTTAAAATGGTGGCGGTTCCAGTAAATACTTCTAAGCAAACTGTCTAATTGTGGTAAAACTGTTAAAATACACAATGAGAGTTCCCAGAAATGATTAAGAATGTGTAATAAACATCTCAAGTACACGTAAATAGATTCTTACTACATTTACTGTCGAATTAAACACGGAGGTTTCCAGTGGAAAGCTGTGAAATGACGAAAATACTGGTAATGTTTACAAGTACGGGTACTTCTGGTGGCGTTTTCACGGGACTGTGCTTTCAAATATTAAGAGTTCATGTTTACAGAGCTCAGAATTGGTGTCTAAAGCCTTTGAATGACGAGAATAGTGTTTTTGTTTACAATTTAGGAGGATTGGCTTTGGCGTTTTTTTTGTGTGAATCAGTTAAAATAGTGGCGGTTCCAGTAAATACTTCTAAGCAAACTGTCTAATTGTGGTAAAACTGTTAAAATACACAATGAGAGTTCCCAGAAATGATTAAGAACGTGTAATAAACCCCTCAAGAACACGTAAATAGATTCTTGCTACATTTACTGTCGAATTCAATCACGGAGGTTTCCAGTGGAAAGCTTTGAAATGACGAAAATACTGGTAATGTTTACAAGTCCGGGTACTTCGGGTGGCGTTTTCACGGGACTGTGCTTTCAATTATTACGAGTTCATGTTTACAGAGCTCAGAATTGGTGTCTAAAGCCTTTGAATCACGAGAATAGTTTTTGTGTTTACAATTTAGGAGGATTGGCTTTGGCGTTTTTTTTGTGTGAATCAGTTAAAATGGTGGCGGTTCCAGTAAATACTTCTAAGCAAACTGTCTAATTGTGGTAAAACTGTTAAAATACACAATGAGAGTTCCCAGAAATGATTAAGAACGTGTAATAAACATCTCACGTACACGTAAATAGATTCTTACTACATTTACTGTCGAATTCAATCACGGAGGTTTCCAGTGGAAAGGTGTGAAATGACGAAAATACTGGTAATGTTTACAAGTCCGGGTACTTCTGGTGGCGTTTTCACGGGACTGTGCTTTCAAAAATTAAGAGTTCATGTTTACAGAGCTCAGAATTGGTGTCTAAAGCCTTTGAATCACGAGAATAGTTTTTGTGTTTACAATTTAGGAGGATTGGCTTTGGCGTTTTTTTTGTGTGAATCAGTCAAAATGGTGGCGGTTCCATTAAATACTTCTAAGCAAACTGTCTAATTGTGGTAAAACTGTTAAAATACACAATGAGAGTTCCCAGAAATGATTAAGAACGTGTAATAAACCCCTCAAGTACACGTAAATAGATTCTTACTACATTTACTGTCGAATTCAACACGGAGGTTTCCAGTGGAAAGCTGTGAAATGACGAAAATACTGGTAATGTTTACAAGTACGGGTACTTCTGGTGGCGTTTTCACGGGACTGTGCTTTCAAATATTAAGAGTTCATGTTTACAGAGCTCAGAATTGGTGTCTAAAGCCTTTGAATCACGAGAATAGTTTTTGTGTTTACAATTTAGGAGGATTGGCTTTGGCGTTTTTTTTTGTGTGAATCAGTCAAAATGGTGGCGGTTCCAGTAAATACTTCTAAGCAAACTGTCTAATTGTGGTAAAACTGTTAAAATACACAATGAGAGTTCCCAGAAATGATTAAGAACGTGTAATAAACATCTCAAGTACACGTAAATAGATTCTTACTACATTTACTGTCGAATTCAACACGGAGGTTTCGAGTGGAAAGCTGTGAAATGACGAAAATACTGGTAATGTTTACAAGTCCGGGTACTTCTGGTGGCGTTTTCACGGGACTGTGCTTTCAAATATTAAGAGTTCATGTTTACAGAGCTCAGAATTGGTGTCTAAAGCCTTTGAATCACGAGAATAGTTTTTGTGTTTACAATTTAGGAGGATTGGCTTTGGCGTTTTTTTTGTGTGAATCAGTCAAAATGGTGGCGGTTCCAGTAAATACTTCTAAGCAAACTGTCTAATTGTGGTAAAACTGTTAAAATACACAATGAGAGTTCCCAGAAATGATTAAGAACGTGTAATAAACATCTCACGTACACGTAAATAGATTCTTACTACATTTACTGTCGAATTCAATCACGGAGGTTTCCAGTGGAAAGGTGTGAAATGACGAAAATACTGGTAATGTTTACAAGTCCGGGTACTTCTGGTGGCGTTTTCACGGGACTGTGCTTTCAAAAATTAAGAGTTCATGTTTACAGAGCTCAGAATTGGTGTCTAAAGCCTTTGAATCACGAGAATAGTTTTTGTGTTTACAATTTAGGAGGATTGGCTTTGGCGTTTTTTTTGTGTGAATCAGTCAAAATGGTGGCGGTTCCATTAAATACTTCTAAGCAAACTGTCTAATTGTGGTAAAACTGTTAAAATACACAATGAGAGTTCCCAGAAATGATTAAGAACGTGTAATAAACCCCTCAAGTACACGTAAATAGATTCTTACTACATTTACTGTCGAATTCAACACGGAGGTTTCCAGTGGAAAGCTGTGAAATGACGAAAATACTGGTAATGTTTACAAGTACGGGTACTTCTGGTGGCGTTTTCACGGGACTGTGCTTTCAAATATTAAGAGTTCATGTTTACAGAGCTCAGAATTGGTGTCTAAAGCCTTTGAATCACGAGAATAGTTTTTGTGTTTACAATTTAGGAGGATTGGCTTTGGCGTTTTTTTTTGTGTGAATCAGTCAAAATGGTGGCGGTTCCAGTAAATACTTCTAAGCAAACTGTCTAATTGTGGTAAAACTGTTAAAATACACAATGAGAGTTCCCAGAAATGATTAAGAACGTGTAATAAACATCTCAAGTACACGTAAATAGATTCTTACTACATTTACTGTCGAATTCAACACGGAGGTTTCGAGTGGAAAGCTGTGAAATGACGAAAATACTGGTAATGTTTACAAGTCCGGGTACTTCTGGTGGCGTTTTCACGGGACTGTGCTTTCAAATATTAAGAGTTCATGTTTACAGAGCTCAGAATTGGTGTCTAAAGCCTTTGAATCACGAGAATAGTTTTTGTGTTTACAATTTAGGAGGATTGGCTTTGGCGTTTTTTTTTTGTGAATCAGTCAAAATGGTGGCGGTTCCAGTAAATACTTCTAAGCAAACTGTCTAATTGTGGTAAAACTGTTAAAATACACAATGAGAGTTCCCAGAAATGATTAAGAACGTGTAATAAACCCCTCAAGTACACGTAAATAGATTCTTACTACATTTACTGTCGAATTCAACACGGAGGTTTCCAGTGGAAAGCTGTGAAATGACGAAAATACTGGTAATGTTTACAAGTACGGGTACTTCTGGTGGCGTTTTCACGGGACTGTGCTTTCAAATATTAAGAGTTCATGTTTACAGAGCTAAGAATTGGTGTCTAAAGTCTTTGAATCACGAGAATAGTTTTTGTGTTTACAATTTAGGAGGATTGGCTTTGGCGTTTTTTTTGTGTGAATCAGTCAAAATGGTGGCGGTTCCAGTAAATACTTCTAAGCAAACTGTCTAATTGTGGTAAAACTGTTAAAATACACAATGAGAGTTCCCAGAAATGATTAAGAACGTGTAATAAACATCTCAAGTACACGTAAATAGATTCTTACTACATTTACTGTCGAATTAAACACGGAGGTTTCCAGTGGAAAGCTGTGAAATGACGAAAATACTGGTAATGTTTACAAGTACGGGTACTTCTGGTGGCGTTTTCACGGGACTGTGCTTTCAAATATTAAGAGTTCATGTTTACAGAGCTAAGAATTGGTGTCTAAAGCCTTTGAATCATGAGAATAGTTTTTGTGTTTACAATTTAGGAGGATTGGCTTTGGCGTTTTTTTTGTGTGAATCAGTTAAAATGGTGGCGGTTCCAGTAAATACTTCTAAGCAAACTGTCTAATTGTGGTAAAACTGTTAAAATACACAATGAGAGTTCCCAGAAATGATTAAGAAAGTGTAATAAACATCTCAAGTACACGTAAATAGATTCTTACTACATTTACTGTCGAATTAAACACGGAGGTTTCCAGTGGAAAGCTGTGAAATGACGAAAATACTGGTAATGTTTACAAGTACGGGTACTTCTGGTGGCGTTTTCACGGGACTGTGCTTTCAAATATTAAGAGTTCATGTTTACAGAGCTCAGAATTGGTGTCTAAAGCCTTTGAATGACGAGAATAGTGTTTTTGTTTACAATTTAGGAGGATTGGCTTTGGCGTTTTTTTTGTGTGAATCAGTTAAAATGGTGGCGGTTCCAGTAAATACTTCTAAGCAAACTGTCTAATTGTGGTAAAACTGTTAAAATACACAATGAGAGTTCCCAGAAATGATTAAGAATGTGTAATAAACATCTCAAGTACACGTAAATAGATTCTTACTACATTTACTGTCGAATTAAACACGGAGGTTTCCAGTGGAAAGCTGTGAAATGACGAAAATACTGGTAATGTTTACAAGTACGGGTACTTCTGGTGGCGTTTTCACGGGACTGTGCTTTCAAATATTAAGAGTTCATGTTTACAGAGCTCAGAATTGGTGTCTAAAGCCTTTGAATGACGAGAATAGTGTTTTTGTTTACAATTTAGGAGGATTGGCTTTGGCGTTTTTTTTGTGTGAATCAGTTAAAATAGTGGCGGTTCCAGTAAATACTTCTAAGCAAACTGTCTAATTGTGGTAAAACTGTTAAAATACACAATGAGAGTTCCCAGAAATGATTAAGAACGTGTAATAAACCCCTCAAGAACACGTAAATAGATTCTTGCTACATTTACTGTCGAATTCAATCACGGAGGTTTCCAGTGGAAAGCTTTGAAATGACGAAAATACTGGTAATGTTTACAAGTCCGGGTACTTCGGGTGGCGTTTTCACGGGACTGTGCTTTCAATTATTACGAGTTCATGTTTACAGAGCTCAGAATTGGTGTCTAAAGCCTTTGAATCACGAGAATAGTTTTTGTGTTTACAATTTAGGAGGATTGGCTTTGGCGTTTTTTTTGTGTGAATCAGTTAAAATGGTGGCGGTTCCAGTAAATACTTCTAAGCAAACTGTCTAATTGTGGTAAAACTGTTAAAATACACAATGAGAGTTCCCAGAAATGATTAAGAACGTGTAATAAACATCTCACGTACACGTAAATAGATTCTTACTACATTTACTGTCGAATTCAATCACGGAGGTTTCCAGTGGAAAGGTGTGAAATGACGAAAATACTGGTAATGTTTACAAGTCCGGGTACTTCTGGTGGCGTTTTCACGGGACTGTGCTTTCAAAAATTAAGAGTTCATGTTTACAGAGCTCAGAATTGGTGTCTAAAGCCTTTGAATCACGAGAATAGTTTTTGTGTTTACAATTTAGGAGGATTGGCTTTGGCGTTTTTTTTGTGTGAATCAGTCAAAATGGTGGCGGTTCCATTAAATACTTCTAAGCAAACTGTCTAATTGTGGTAAAACTGTTAAAATACACAATGAGAGTTCCCAGAAATGATTAAGAACGTGTAATAAACCCCTCAAGTACACGTAAATAGATTCTTACTACATTTACTGTCGAATTCAACACGGAGGTTTCCAGTGGAAAGCTGTGAAATGACGAAAATACTGGTAATGTTTACAAGTACGGGTACTTCTGGTGGCGTTTTCACGGGACTGTGCTTTCAAATATTAAGAGTTCATGTTTACAGAGCTCAGAATTGGTGTCTAAAGCCTTTGAATCACGAGAATAGTTTTTGTGTTTACAATTTAGGAGGATTGGCTTTGGCGTTTTTTTTTGTGTGAATCAGTCAAAATGGTGGCGGTTCCAGTAAATACTTCTAAGCAAACTGTCTAATTGTGGTAAAACTGTTAAAATACACAATGAGAGTTCCCAGAAATGATTAAGAACGTGTAATAAACATCTCAAGTACACGTAAATAGATTCTTACTACATTTACTGTCGAATTCAACACGGAGGTTTCGAGTGGAAAGCTGTGAAATGACGAAAATACTGGTAATGTTTACAAGTCCGGGTACTTCTGGTGGCGTTTTCACGGGACTGTGCTTTCAAATATTAAGAGTTCATGTTTACAGAGCTCAGAATTGGTGTCTAAAGCCTTTGAATCACGAGAATAGTTTTTGTGTTTACAATTTAGGAGGATTGGCTTTGGCGTTTTTTTTGTGTGAATCAGTCAAAATGGTGGCGGTTCCAGTAAATACTTCTAAGCAAACTGTCTAATTGTGGTAAAACTGTTAAAATACACAATGAGAGTTCCCAGAAATGATTAAGAACGTGTAATAAACATCTCACGTACACGTAAATAGATTCTTACTACATTTACTGTCGAATTCAATCACGGAGGTTTCCAGTGGAAAGGTGTGAAATGACGAAAATACTGGTAATGTTTACAAGTCCGGGTACTTCTGGTGGCGTTTTCACGGGACTGTGCTTTCAAAAATTAAGAGTTCATGTTTACAGAGCTCAGAATTGGTGTCTAAAGCCTTTGAATCACGAGAATAGTTTTTGTGTTTACAATTTAGGAGGATTGGCTTTGGCGTTTTTTTTGTGTGAATCAGTCAAAATGGTGGCGGTTCCATTAAATACTTCTAAGCAAACTGTCTAATTGTGGTAAAACTGTTAAAATACACAATGAGAGTTCCCAGAAATGATTAAGAACGTGTAATAAACCCCTCAAGTACACGTAAATAGATTCTTACTACATTTACTGTCGAATTCAACACGGAGGTTTCCAGTGGAAAGCTGTGAAATGACGAAAATACTGGTAATGTTTACAAGTACGGGTACTTCTGGTGGCGTTTTCACGGGACTGTGCTTTCAAATATTAAGAGTTCATGTTTACAGAGCTCAGAATTGGTGTCTAAAGCCTTTGAATCACGAGAATAGTTTTTGTGTTTACAATTTAGGAGGATTGGCTTTGGCGTTTTTTTTTGTGTGAATCAGTCAAAATGGTGGCGGTTCCAGTAAATACTTCTAAGCAAACTGTCTAATTGTGGTAAAACTGTTAAAATACACAATGAGAGTTCCCAGAAATGATTAAGAACGTGTAATAAACATCTCAAGTACACGTAAATAGATTCTTACTACATTTACTGTCGAATTCAACACGGAGGTTTCGAGTGGAAAGCTGTGAAATGACGAAAATACTGGTAATGTTTACAAGTCCGGGTACTTCTGGTGGCGTTTTCACGGGACTGTGCTTTCAAATATTAAGAGTTCATGTTTACAGAGCTCAGAATTGGTGTCTAAAGCCTTTGAATCACGAGAATAGTTTTTGTGTTTACAATTTAGGAGGATTGGCTTTGGCGTTTTTTTTTGTGTGAATCAGTCAAAATGGTGGCGGTTCCAGTAAATACTTCTAAGCAAACTGTCTAATTGTGGTAAAACTGTTAAAATACACAATGAGAGTTCCCAGAAATGATTAAGAACGTGTAATAAACCCCTCAAGTACACGTAAATAGATTCTTACTACATTTACTGTCGAATTCAACACGGAGGTTTCCAGTGGAAAGCTGTGAAATGACGAAAATACTGGTAATGTTTACAAGTACGGGTACTTCTGGTGGCGTTTTCACGGGACTGTGCTTTCAAATATTAAGAGTTCATGTTTACAGAGCTAAGAATTGGTGTCTAAAGTCTTTGAATCACGAGAATAGTTTTTGTGTTTACAATTTAGGAGGATTGGCTTTGGCGTTTTTTTTGTGTGAATCAGTCAAAATGGTGGCGGTTCCAGTAAATACTTCTAAGCAAACTGTCTAATTGTGGTAAAACTGTTAAAATACACAATGAGAGTTCCCAGAAATGATTAAGAACGTGTAATAAACATCTCAAGTACACGTAAATAGATTCTTACTACATTTACTGTCGAATTAAACACGGAGGTTTCCAGTGGAAAGCTGTGAAATGACGAAAATACTGGTAATGTTTACAAGTACGGGTACTTCTGGTGGCGTTTTCACGGGACTGTGCTTTCAAATATTAAGAGTTCATGTTTACAGAGCTAAGAATTGGTGTCTAAAGCCTTTGAATCATGAGAATAGTTTTTGTGTTTACAATTTAGGAGGATTGGCTTTGGCGTTTTTTTTGTGTGAATCAGTTAAAATGGTGGCGGTTCCAGTAAATACTTCTAAGCAAACTGTCTAATTGTGGTAAAACTGTTAAAATACACAATGAGAGTTCCCAGAAATGATTAAGAAAGTGTAATAAACATCTCAAGTACACGTAAATAGATTCTTACTACATTTACTGTCGAATTAAACACGGAGGTTTCCAGTGGAAAGCTGTGAAATGACGAAAATACTGGTAATGTTTACAAGTACGGGTACTTCTGGTGGCGTTTTCACGGGACTGTGCTTTCAAATATTAAGAGTTCATGTTTACAGAGCTCAGAATTGGTGTCTAAAGCCTTTGAATGACGAGAATAGTGTTTTTGTTTACAATTTAGGAGGATTGGCTTTGGCGTTTTTTTTGTGTGAATCAGTTAAAATGGTGGCGGTTCCAGTAAATACTTCTAAGCAAACTGTCTAATTGTGGTAAAACTGTTAAAATACACAATGAGAGTTCCCAGAAATGATTAAGAATGTGTAATAAACATCTCAAGTACACGTAAATAGATTCTTACTACATTTACTGTCGAATTAAACACGGAGGTTTCCAGTGGAAAGCTGTGAAATGACGAAAATACTGGTAATGTTTACAAGTACGGGTACTTCTGGTGGCGTTTTCACGGGACTGTGCTTTCAAATATTAAGAGTTCATGTTTACAGAGCTCAGAATTGGTGTCTAAAGCCTTTGAATGACGAGAATAGTGTTTTTGTTTACAATTTAGGAGGATTGGCTTTGGCGTTTTTTTTGTGTGAATCAGTTAAAATAGTGGCGGTTCCAGTAAATACTTCTAAGCAAACTGTCTAATTGTGGTAAAACTGTTAAAATACACAATGAGAGTTCCCAGAAATGATTAAGAACGTGTAATAAACCCCTCAAGAACACGTAAATAGATTCTTGCTACATTTACTGTCGAATTCAATCACGGAGGTTTCCAGTGGAAAGCTTTGAAATGACGAAAATACTGGTAATGTTTACAAGTCCGGGTACTTCGGGTGGCGTTTTCACGGGACTGTGCTTTCAATTATTACGAGTTCATGTTTACAGAGCTCAGAATTGGTGTCTAAAGCCTTTGAATCACGAGAATAGTTTTTGTGTTTACAATTTAGGAGGATTGGCTTTGGCGTTTTTTTTGTGTGAATCAGTTAAAATGGTGGCGGTTCCAGTAAATACTTCTAAGCAAACTGTCTAATTGTGGTAAAACTGTTAAAATACACAATGAGAGTTCCCAGAAATGATTAAGAACGTGTAATAAACATCTCACGTACACGTAAATAGATTCTTACTACATTTACTGTCGAATTCAATCACGGAGGTTTCCAGTGGAAAGGTGTGAAATGACGAAAATACTGGTAATGTTTACAAGTCCGGGTACTTCTGGTGGCGTTTTCACGGGACTGTGCTTTCAAAAATTAAGAGTTCATGTTTACAGAGCTCAGAATTGGTGTCTAAAGCCTTTGAATCACGAGAATAGTTTTTGTGTTTACAATTTAGGAGGATTGGCTTTGGCGTTTTTTTTGTGTGAATCAGTCAAAATGGTGGCGGTTCCATTAAATACTTCTAAGCAAACTGTCTAATTGTGGTAAAACTGTTAAAATACACAATGAGAGTTCCCAGAAATGATTAAGAATGTGTAATAAACCCCTCAAGTACACGTAAATAGATTCTTACTACATTTACTGTCGAATTCAACACGGAGGTTTCCAGTGGAAAGCTGTGAAATGACGAAAATACTGGTAATGTTTACAAGTACGGGTACTTCTGGTGGCGTTTTCACGGGACTGTGCTTTCAAATATTAAGAGTTCATGTTTACAGAGCTCAGAATTGGTGTCTAAAGCCTTTGAATCACGAGAATAGTTTTTGTGTTTACAATTTAGGAGGATTGGCTTTGGCGTTTTTTTTTGTGTGAATCAGTCAAAATGGTGGCGGTTCCAGTAAATACTTCTAAGCAAACTGTCTAATTGTGGTAAAACTGTTAAAATACACAATGAGAGTTCCCAGAAATGATTAAGAACGTGTAATAAACATCTCAAGTACACGTAAATAGATTCTTACTACATTTACTGTCGAATTCAACACGGAGGTTTCGAGTGGAAAGCTGTGAAATGACGAAAATACTGGTAATGTTTACAAGTCCGGGTACTTCTGGTGGCGTTTTCACGGGACTGTGCTTTCAAATATTAAGAGTTCATGTTTACAGAGCTCAGAATTGGTGTCTAAAGCCTTTGAATCACGAGAATAGTTTTTGTGTTTACAATTTAGGAGGATTGGCTTTGGCGTTTTTTTTGTGTGAATCAGTCAAAATGGTGGCGGTTCCAGTAAATACTTCTAAGCAAACTGTCTAATTGTGGTAAAACTGTTAAAATACACAATGAGAGTTCCCAGAAATGATTAAGAACGTGTAATAAACCCCTCAAGTACACGTAAATAGATTCTTACTACATTTACTGTCGAATTCAACACGGAGGTTTCCAGTGGAAAGCTGTGAAATGACGAAAATACTGGTAATGTTTACAAGTACGGGTACTTCTGGTGGCGTTTTCACGGGACTGTGCTTTCAAATATTAAGAGTTCATGTTTACAGAGCTAATAATTGGTGTCTAAAGCCTTTGAATCACGAGAATAGTTTTTGTGTTTACAATTTAGGAGGATTGGCTTTGGCGTTTTTTTTGTGTGAATCAGTCAAAATGGTGGCGGTTCCAGTAAATACTTCTAAGCAAACTGTCTAATTGTGGTAAAACTGTTAAAATACACAATGAGAGTTCCCAGAAATGATTAAGAACGTGTAATAAACATCTCAAGTACACGTAAATAGATTCTTACTACATTTACTGTCGAATTCAACACGGAGGTTTCCAGTGGAAAGCTGTGAAATGACGAAAATACTGGTAATGTTTACAAGTACGGGTACTTCTGGTGGCGTTTTCACGGGACTGTGCTTTCAAATATTAAGAGTTCATGTTTACAGAGCTAAGAATTGGTGTCTAAAGCCTTTGAATCATGAGAATAGTTTTTGTGTTTACAATTTAGGAGGATTGGCTTTGGCGTTTTTTTTGTGTGAATCAGTTAAAATGGTGGCGGTTCCAGTAAATACTTCTAAGCAAACTGTCTAATTGTGGTAAAACTGTTAAAATACACAATGAGAGTTCCCAGAAATGATTAAGAAAGTGTAATAAACATCTCAAGTACACGTAAATAGATTCTTACTACATTTACTGTCGAATTAAACACGGAGGTTTCCAGTGGAAAGCTGTGAAATGACGAAAATACTGGTAATGTTTACAAGTACGGGTACTTCTGGTGGCGTTTTCACGGGACTGTGCTTTCAAATATTAAGAGTTCATGTTTACAGAGCTCAGAATTGGTGTCTAAAGCCTTTGAATGACGAGAATAGTGTTTTTGTTTACAATTTAGGAGGATTGGCTTTGGCGTTTTTTTTGTGTGAATCAGTTAAAATGGTGGCGGTTCCAGTAAATACTTCAAAGCAAACTGTCTAATTGTGGTAAAACTGTTAAAATACACAATGAGAGTTCCCAGAAATGATTAAGAATGTGTAATAAACATCTCAAGTACACGTAAAATAGATTCTTACTACATTTACTGTCGAATTAAACACGGAGGTTTCCAGTGGAAAGCTGTGAAATGACGAAAATACTGGTAATGTTTACAAGTACGGGTACTTCTGGTGGCGTTTTCACGGGACTGTGCTTTCAAATATTAAGAGTTCATGTTTACAGAGCTCAGAATTGGTGTCTAAAGCCTTTGAATGACGAGAATAGTGTTTTTGTTTACAATTTAGGAGGATTGGCTTTGGCGTTTTTTTTGTGTGAATCAGTTAAAATAGTGGCGGTTCCAGTAAATACTTCTAAGCAAACTGTCTAATTGTGGTAAAACTGTTAAAATACACAATGAGAGTTCCCAGAAATGATTAAGAACGTGTAATAAACCCCTCAAGTACACGTAAATAGATTCTTACTACATTTACTGTCGAATTCAATCACGGAGGTTTCCAGTGGAAAGCTGTGAAATGACGAAAATACTGGTAATGTTTACAAGTCCGGGTACTTTGGGTGGCGTTTTCACGGGACTGTGCTTTCAATTATTACGAGTTCATGTTTACAGAGCTCAGAATTGGTGTCTAAAGCCTTTGAATCACCAGAATAGTTTTTGTGTTTACAATTGAGGAGGATTGGCTTTGGCGTTTTTTTTGTGTGAATCAGTTAAAATGGTGGCGGTTCCAGTAAATACTTCTAAGCAAACTGTCTAATTGTGGTAAAACTGTTAAAATACACAATGAGAGTTCCCAGAAATGATTAAGAACGTGTAATAAACCCCTCAAGTACACGTAAATAGATTCTTACTACATTTACTGTCGAATTCAATCACGGAGGTTTCCAGTGGAAAGCTGTGAAATGACGAAAATACTGGTAATGTTTACAAGTCCGGGTACTTCTGGTGGCGTTTTCACGGGACTGTGCTTTCAATTATTACGAGTTCATGTTTACAGAGCTCAGAATTGGTGTCTAAAGCCTTTGAATGACGAGAATAGTGTTTTTGTTTACAATTTAGGAGGATTGGCTTTGGCGTTTTTTTTGTGTGAATCAGTTAAAATGGTGGCGGTTCCAGTAAATACTTCTAAGCAAACTGTCTAATTGTGGTAAAACTGTTAAAATACACAATGAGAGTTCCCAGAAATGATTAAGAACGTGTAATAAACATCTCAAGTACACGTAAATAGATTCTTACTACATTTACTGTCGAATTCAATCACGGAGGTTTCCAGTGGAAAGGTGTGAAATGACGAAAATACTGGTAATGTTTACAAGTCCGGGTACTTCTGGTGGCGTTTTCACGGGACTGTGCTTTCAAATATTAAGAGTTCATGTTTACAGAGCTCAGAATTGGTGTCTAAAGCCTTTGAATCACGAGAATAGTTTTTGTGTTTACAATTTAGGAGGATTGGCTTTGGCGTGTTTTTTTGTGTGAATCAGTCAAAATGGTGGCGGTTCCAGTAAATACTTCTAAGCAAACTGTCTAATTGTGGTAAAACTGTTAAAATACACAATGAGAGTTCCCAGAAATGATTAAGAACGTGTAATAAACATCTCAAGTACACGTAAATAGATTCTTACTACATTTACTGTCGAATTCAACATGGAGGTTTCCAGTGGAAAGCTGTGAAATGACGAAAATACTGGTAATGTTTACAAGTACGGGTACTTCTGGTGGCGTTTTCACGGGACTGTGCTTTCAAATATTAAGAGTTCATGTTTACAGAGCTCAGAATTGGTGTCTAAAGCCTTTGAATCACGAGAATAGTTTTTGTGTTTACAATTTAGGAGGATTGGCTTTGGCGTTTTTTTTGTGTGAATCAGTCAAAATGGTGGCGGTTCCAGTAAATACTTCTAAGCAAACTGTCTAATTGTGGTAAAACTGTTAAAATACACAATGAGAGTTCCCAGAAATGATTAAGAACGTGTAATAAACCCCTCAAGTACACGTAAATAGATTCTTACTACATTTACTGTCGAATTCAACACGGAGGTTTCCAGTGGAAAGCTGTGAAATGACGAAAATACTGGTAATGTTTACAAGTACGGGTACTTCTGGTGGCGTTTTCACGGGACTGTGCTTTCAAATATTAAGAGTTCATGTTTACAGAGCTAATAATTGGTGTCTAAAGCCTTTGAATCACGAGAATAGTTTTTGTGTTTACAATTTAGGAGGATTGGCTTTGGCGTTTTTTTTGTGTGAATCAGTCAAAATGGTGGCGGTTCCAGTAAATACTTCTAAGCAAACTGTCTAATTGTGGTAAAACTGTTAAAATACACAATGAGAGTTCCCAGAAATGATTAAGAACGTGTAATAAACATCTCAAGTACACGTAAATAGATTCTTACTACATTTACTGTCGAATTAAACACGGAGGTTTCCAGTGGAAAGCTGTGAAATGACGAAAATACTGGTAATGTTTACAAGTACGGGTACTTCTGGTGGCGTTTTCACGGGACTGTGCTTTCAAATATTAAGAGTTCATGTTTACAGAGCTAAGAATTGGTGTCTAAAGCCTTTGAATCATGAGAATAGTTTTTGTGTTTACAATTTAGGAGGATTGGCTTTGGCGTTTTTTTTGTGTGAATCAGTTAAAATGGTGGCGGTTCCAGTAAATACTTCTAAGCAAACTGTCTAATTGTGGTAAAACTGTTAAAATACACAATGAGAGTTCCCAGAAATGATTAAGAAAGTGTAATAAACATCTCAAGTACACGTAAATAGATTCTTACTACATTTACTGTCGAATTAAACACGGAGGTTTCCAGTGGAAAGCTGTGAAATGACGAAAATACTGGTAATGTTTACAAGTACGGGTACTTCTGGTGGCGTTTTCACGGGACTGTGCATTCAAATATTAAGAGTTCATGTTTACAGAGCTCAGAATTGGTGTCTAAAGCCTTTGAATGACGAGAATAGTGTTTTTGTTTACAATTTAGGAGGATTGGCTTTGGCGTTTTTTTTGTGTGAATCAGTTAAAATGGTGGCGGTTCCAGTAAATACTTCAAAGCAAACTGTCTAATTGTGGTAAAACTGTTAAAATACACAATGAGAGTTCCCAGAAATGATTAAGAATGTGTAATAAACATCTCAAGTACACGTAAATAGATTCTTACTACATTTACTGTCGAATTAAACACGGAGGTTTCCAGTGGAAAGCTGTGAAATGACGAAAATACTGGTAATGTTTACAAGTACGGGTACTTCTGGTGGCGTTTTCACGGGACTGTGCTTTCAAATATTAAGAGTTCATGTTTACAGAGCTCAGAATTGGTGTCTAAAGCCTTTGAATGACGAGAATAGTGTTTTTGTTTACAATTTAGGAGGATTGGCTTTGGCGTTTTTTTTGTGTGAATCAGTTAAAATAGTGGCGGTTCCAGTAAATACTTCTAAGCAAACTGTCTAATTGTGGTAAAACTGTTAAAATACACAATGAGAGTTCCCAGAAATGATTAAGAACGTGTAATAAACCCCTCAAGTACACGTAAATAGATTCTTACTACATTTACTGTCGAATTCAATCACGGAGGTTTCCAGTGGAAAGCTGTGAAATGACGAAAATACTGGTAATGTTTACAAGTCCGGGTACTTCGGGTGGCGTTTTCACGGGACTGTGCTTTCAATTATTACGAGTTCATGTTTACAGAGCTCAGAATTGGTGTCTAAAGCCTTTGAATCACCAGAATAGTTTTTGTGTTTACAATTGAGGAGGATTGGCTTTGGCGTTTTTTTTTGTGTGAATCAGTTAAAATGGTGGCGGTTCCAGTAAATACTTCTAAGCAAACTGTCTAATTGTGGTAAAACTGTTAAAATACACAATGAGAGTTCCCAGAAATGATTAAGAACGTGTAATAAACCCCTCAAGTACACGTAAATAGATTCTTACTACATTTACTGTCGAATTCAATCACGGAGGTTTCCAGTGGAAAGCTGTGAAATGACGAAAATACTGGTAATGTTTACAAGTCCGGGTACTTCTGGTGGCGTTTTCACGGGACTGTGCTTTCAATTATTACGAGTTCATGTTTACAGAGCTCAGAATTGGTGTCTAAAGCCTTTGAATGACGAGAATAGTGTTTTTGTTTACAATTTAGGAGGATTGGCTTTGGCGTTTTTTTTGTGTGAATCAGTTAAAATGGTGGCGGTTCCAGTAAATACTTCTAAGCAAACTGTCTAATTGTGGTAAAACTGTTAAAATACACAATGAGAGTTCCCAGAAATGATTAAGAACGTGTAATAAACATCTCAAGTACACGTAAATAGATTCTTACTACATTTACTGTCGAATTCAATCACGGAGGTTTCCAGTGGAAAGGTGTGAAATGACGAAAATACTGGTAATGTTTACAAGTCCGGGTACTTCTGGTGGCGTTTTCACGGGACTGTGCTTTCAAATATTAAGAGTTCATGTTTACAGAGCTCAGAATTGGTGTCTAAAGCCTTTGAATCACGAGAATAGTTTTTGTGTTTACAATTTAGGAGGATTGGCTTTGGCGTGTTTTTTTGTGTGAATCAGTCAAAATGGTGGCGGTTCCAGTAAATACTTCTAAGCAAACTGTCTAATTGTGGTAAAACTGTTAAAATACACAATGAGAGTTCCCAGAAATGATTAAGAACGTGTAATAAACATCTCAAGTACACGTAAATAGATTCTTACTACATTTACTGTCGAATTCAACATGGAGGTTTCCAGTGGAAAGCTGTGAAATGACGAAAATACTGGTAATGTTTACAAGTACGGGTACTTCTGGTGGCGTTTTCACGGGACTGTGCTTTCAAATATTAAGAGTTCATGTTTACAGAGCTCAGAATTGGTGTCTAAAGCCTTTGAATCACGAGAATAGTTTTTGTGTTTCCAATTTAGGAGGATTGGCTTTGGCGTTTTTTTTTGTGTGAATCAGTCAAAATGGTGGCGGTTCCAGTAAATACTTCTAAGCAAACTGTCTAATGGTGGTAAAACTGTTAAAATACACAATGAGAATTCCCAGAAATGATTAAGAACGTGTAATAAACATCTCAAGTACACGTAAATAGATTCTTACTACATTTACTGTCGAATTCAACACGGAGGTTTCCAGTGGAAAGCTGTGAAATGACGAAAATACTGGTAATGTTTACAAGTACGGGTACTTCTGGTGGCGTTTTCACGGGACTGTGCTTTCAAATATTAAGAGTTCATGTTTACAGAGCTCAGAATTGGTGTCTAAAGCCTTTGAATCACGAGAATAGTTTTTGTGTTTACAATTTAGGAGGATTGGCTTTGGCGTTTTTTTTGTGTGAATCAGTCAAAATGGTGGCGGTTCCAGTAAATACTTCTAAGCAAACTGTCTAATTGTGGTAAAACTTTTAAAATACACAATGAGAGTTCCCAGAAATGATTAAGAACGTGTAATAAACATCTCAAGTACACGTAAATAGATTCTTACTACATTTACTGTCGAATTCAACACGGAGGTTTCCAGTGGAAAGCTGTGAAATGACGAAAATACTGGTAATGTTTACAAGTACGGGTACTTCTGGTGGCGTTTTCACGGGACTGTGCTTTCAAATATTACGAGTTCATGTTTACAGAGCTAAGAATTGGTGTCTAAAGCCTTTGAATCACGAGAATAGTTTTTGTGTTTACAATTTAGGAGGATTGGCTTTGGCGTTTTTTTTGTGTGAATCAGTTAAAATGGTGGCAGTTCCAGTAAATACTTCTAAGCAAACTGTCTAATTGTTGTAAAACTGTTAAAATACACAATGAGAGTTCCCAGAAATGATTAAGAACGTGTAATAAACATCTCAAGTACACGTAAATAGATTCTTACTACATTTACTGTCGAATTCAACACGGAGGTTTCCAGTGGAAAGCTGTGAAATGACGAAAATACTGGTAATGTTTACAAGTACGGGTACTTCTGGTGGCGTTTTCACGGGACTGAGCTTTCAAATATTAAGAGTTCATGTTTACAGAGCTCAGAATTGGTGTCTAAAGCCTTGGAATGACGAGAATAGTTTTTATGTTTACAATTTAGGAGGATTGGCTTTGGCGTTTTTTTTGTGTGAATCAGTTAAAATGGTGGCGGTTCCAGTAAATACTTCTAAGCAAACTGTCTAATTGTGGTAAAACTGTTAAAATACACAATGAGAGTTCCCAGAAATGATTAAGAACGTGTAATAAACATCTCAAGTACACGTAAATAGATTCTTACTACATTTACTGTCGAATTCAACATGGAGGTTTCCAGTGGAAAGCTGTGAAATGACGAAAATACTGGTAATGTTTACAAGTACGGGTACTTCTGGTGGCGTTTTCACGGGACTGTGCTTTCAAATATTAAGAGTTCATGTTTACAGAGCTCAGAATTGGTGTCTAAAGCCTTTGAATCACGAGAATAGTTTTTGTGTTTACAATTTAGGAGGATTGGCTTTGGCGTTTTTTTTGTGTGAATCAGTCAAAATGGTGGCGGTTCCAGTAAATACTTCTAAGCAAACTGTCTAATGGTGGTAAAACTGTTAAAATACACAATGAGAGTTCCCAGAAATGATTAAGAACGTGTAATAAACATCTCAAGTACACGTAAATAGATTCTTACTACATTTACTGTCGAATTCAACACGGAGGTTTCCAGTGGAAAGCTGTGAAATGACGAAAATACTGGTAATGTTTACAAGTACGGGTACTTCTGGTGGCGTTTTCACGGGACTGTGCTTTCAAATATTAAGAGTTCATGTTTACAGAGCTAAGAATTGGTGTCTAAAGCCTTGGAATGACGAGAATAGTTTTTATGTTTACAATTTACGAGGATTGGCTTTGGCGTTTTTTTTGTGTGAATCAGTTAAAATGGCGGCGGTTCCAGTAAATACTTCTAAGCAAACTGTCTAATTGTGGTAAAACTGTTAAAATACACAATGAGAGTTCCCAGAAATGATTAAGAACGTGTAATAAACATCTCAAGTACACGTAAATAGATTCTTGCTACATTTACTGTCGAATTCAATCACGGAGGTTTCCAGTGGAAAGCTGTGAAATGACGAAAATACTGGTAATGTTTACAAGTCCGGGTACTTCTGGTGGCGTTTTCATGGGACTGTGCTTTCAAATATTAAGAGTTCATGTTTACAGAGCTCAGAATTGGTGTCTAAAGCCTTTGAATCACGAGAATAGTTTTTGTGTTTACAATTTAGGAGGATTGGCTTTGGCGTTTTTTTTGTGTGAATCAGTTAAAATGGTGGCGGTTCCAGTAAATACTTCTAAGCAAACTGTCTAATTGTGGTAAAACTGTTAAAATACACAATGAGAGTTCCCAGAAATGATTAAGAACGTGTAATAAACATCTCAAGTACACGTAAATAGATTCTTACTACATTTACTGTCGAATTCAACACGGAGGTTTCCAGTGGAAAGCTGTGAAATGACGAAAATACTGGTAATGTTTACAAGTACGGGTACTTCTGGTGGCGTTTTCACGGGACTGTGCTTTCAAATATTAAGAGTTCATGTTTACAGAGCTCAGAATTGGTGTCTAAAGCCTTTGAATCACGAGAATAGTTTTTGTGTTTACAATTTAGGAGGATTGGCTTTGGCGTTTTTTTTGTGTGAATCAGTCAAAATGGTGGTGGTTCCAGTAAATACTTCTAAGCAAACTGTCTAATTGTGGTAAAACTGTTAAAATACACAATGAGAGTTCCCAGAAATGATTAAGAACGTGTAATAAACATCTCAAGTACACGTAAATAGATTCTTACTATATTTACTGTCGAATTCAACACGGAGGTTTCCAGTGGAAAGCTGTGAAATGACGAAAATACTGGTAATGTTTACAAGTACGGGTACTTCTGGTGGCGTTTTCACGGGACTGTGCTTTCAAATATTAAGAGTTCATGTTTACAGAGCTCAGAATTGGTGTCTAAAGCCTTGGAATGACGAGAATAGTTTTTATGTTTACAATTTACGAGGATTGGCTTTGGCGTTTTTTTTGTGTGAATCAGTTAAAATGGCGGCGGTTCCAGTAAATACTTCTAAGCAAACTGTCTAATTGTGGTAAAACTGTTAAAATACACAATGAGAGTTCCCAGAAATGATTAAGAACGTGTAATAAACATCTCACGTACACGTAAATAGATTCTTGCTACATTTACTGTCGAATTCAATCACGGAGGTTTCCAGTGGAAAGCTGTGAAATGATGAAAATACTGGTAATGTTTACAAGTCCGGGTACTTCTGGTGGCGTTTTCATGGGACTGTGCTTTCAAATATTAAGAGTTCATGTTTACAGAGCTCAGAATTGGTGTCTAAAGCCTTTGAATCACGAGAATAGTTTTTGTGTTTACAATTTAGGAGGATTGGCTTTGGCGTTTTTTTTTGTGTGAATCAGTTAAAATGGTGGCGGTTCCAGTAAACAGTTCTAAGCAAACTGTCTAATTGTGGTAAAACTGTTAAAATACACAATGAGAGTTCCCAGAAATGATTAAGAACGTGTAATAAACATCTCAAGTACACGTAAATAGATTCTTACTACATTTACTGTCGAATTCAACACGGAGGTTTCCAGTGGAAAGCTGTGAAATGACGAAAATACTGGTAATGTTTACAAGTACGGGTACTTCTGGTGGCGTTTTCACGGGACTGTGCTTTCAAATATTAAGAGTTCATGTTTACAGAGCTCAGAATTGGTGTCTAAAGCCTTTGAATCACGAGAATAGTTTTTGTGTTTACAATTTAGGAGGATTGGCTCTGGCGTTTTTTTTGTGTAAATCAGTCAAAATGGTGGTGGTTCCAGTAAATACTTCTAAGCAAACTGTCTAATTGTGGTAAAACTGTTAAAATACACAATGAGAGTTCCCAGAAATGATTAAGAACGTGTAATAAACCCCTCAAGAACACGTAAATAGATTCTTGCTACATTTACTGTCGAATTCAAACACGGAGGTTTCCAGTGGAAAGCTTTGAAATGACGAAAATACTGGTAATGTTTACAAGTCCGGGTACTTCGGGTGGCGTTTTCACGGGACTGTGCTTTCAATTATTACGAGTTCATGTTTACAGAGCTCAGAATTGGTGTCTAAAGCCTTTGAATCACGAGAATAGTTTTTGTGTTTACAATTTAGGAGGATTGGCTTTGGCGTTTTTTTTGTGTGAATCAGTTAAAATGGCGGCGGTTCCAGTAAATACTTCTAAGCAAACTGTCTAATTGTGGTAAAACTGTTAAAATACACAATGAGAGTTCCCAGAAATGATTAAGAACGTGTAATAAACATCTCAAGTACACGTAAATAGATTCTTGCTACATTTACTGTCGAATTCAATCACGGAGGTTTCCAGTGGAAAGCTGTGAAATGACGAAAATACTGGTAATGGTTACAAGTCCGGGTACTTCTGGTGGCGTTTTCATGGGACTGTGCTTTCAAATATTAAGAGTTCATGTTTACAGAGCTCAGAATTGGTGTCTAAAGCCTTTGAATCACGAGAATAGTTTTTGTGTTTACAATTTAGGAGGATTGGCTTTGGCGTTTTTTTTTGTGTGAATCAGTTAAAATGGTGGCGGTTCCAGTAAACAGTTCTAAGCAAACTGTCTAATTGTGGTAAAACTGTTAAAATACACAATGAGAGTTCCCAGAAATGATTAAGAACGTGTAATAAACATCTCAAGTACACGTAAATAGATTCTTACTACATTTACTGTCGAATTCAACACGGAGGTTTCCAGTGGAAAGCTGTGAAATGACGAAAATACTGGTAATGTTTACAAGTACGGGTACTTCTGGTGGCGTTTTCACGGGACTGTGCTTTCAAATATTAAGAGTTCATGTTTACAGAGCTCAGAATTGGTGTCTAAAGCCTTTGAATCACGAGAATAGTTTTTGTGTTTACAATTTAGGAGGATTGGCTTTGGCGTTTTTTTTGTGTGAATCAGTCAAAATGGTGGTGGTTCCAGTAAATACTTCTAAGCAAACTGTCTAATTGTGGTAAAACTGTTAAAATACACAATGAGAGTTCCCAGAAATGATTAAGAACGTGTAATAAACATCTCAAGTACACGTAAATAGATTCTTACTACATTTACTGTCGAATTCAACACGGAGGTTTCCAGTGGAAAGCTGTGAAATGACGAAAATACTGGTAATGTTTACAAGTACGGGTACTTCTGGTGGCGTTTTCACGGGACTGTGCTTTCAAATATTAAGAGTTCATGTTTACAGAGCTCAGAATTGGTGTCTAAAGCCTTGGAATGACGAGAATAGTTTTTATGTTTACAATTTACGAGGATTGGCTTTGGCGTTTTTTTTGTGTGAATCAGTTAAAATGGCGGCGGTTCCAGTAAATACTTCTAAGCAAACTGTCTAATTGTGGTAAAACTGTTAAAATACACAATGAGAGTTCCCAGAAATGATTAAGAACGTGTAATAAACATCTCACGTACACGTAAATAGATTCTTGCTACATTTACTGTCGAATTCAATCACGGAGGTTTCCAGTGGAAAGCTGTGAAATGATGAAAATACTGGTAATGTTTACAAGTCCGGGTACTTCTGGTGGCGTTTTCATGGGACTGTGCTTTCAAATATTAAGAGTTCATGTTTACAGAGCTCAGAATTGGTGTCTAAAGCCTTTGAATCACGAGAATAGTTTTTGTGTTTACAATTTAGGAGGATTGGCTTTGGCGTTTTTTTTTGTGTGAATCAGTTAAAATGGTGGCGGTTCCAGTAAACAGTTCTAAGCAAACTGTCTAATTGTGGTAAAACTGTTAAAATACACAATGAGAGTTCCCAGAAATGATTAAGAACGTGTAATAAACATCTCAAGTACACGTAAATAGATTCTTACTACATTTACTGTCGAATTCAACACGGAGGTTTCCAGTGGAAAGCTGTGAAATGACGAAAATACTGGTAATGTTTACAAGTACGGGTACTTCTGGTGGCGTTTTCACGGGACTGTGCTTTCAAATATTAAGAGTTCATGTTTACAGAGCTCAGAATTGGTGTCTAAAGCCTTTGAATCACGAGAATAGTTTTTGTGTTTACAATTTAGGAGGATTGGCTCTGGCGTTTTTTTTGTGTAAATCAGTCAAAATGGTGGTGGTTCCAGTAAATACTTCTAAGCAAACTGTCTAATTGTGGTAAAACTGTTAAAATACACAATGAGAGTTCCCAGAAATGATTAAGAACGTGTAATAAACCCCTCAAGAACACGTAAATAGATTCTTGCTACATTTACTGTCGAATTCAAACACGGAGGTTTCCAGTGGAAAGCTTTGAAATGACGAAAATACTGGTAATGTTTACAAGTCCGGGTACTTCGGGTGGCGTTTTCACGGGACTGTGCTTTCAATTATTACGAGTTCATGTTTACAGAGCTCAGAATTGGTGTCTAAAGCCTTTGAATCACGAGAATAGTTTTTGTGTTTACAATTTAGGAGGATTGGCTTTGGCGTTTTTTTTGTGTGAATCAGTTAAAATGGCGGCGGTTCCAGTAAATACTTCTAAGCAAACTGTCTAATTGTGGTAAAACTGTTAAAATACACAATGAGAGTTCCCAGAAATGATTAAGAACGTGTAATAAACATCTCAAGTACACGTAAATAGATTCTTGCTACATTTACTCTCGAATTCAATCACGGAGGTTTCCAGTGGAAAGCTGTGAAATGACGAAAATACTGGTAATGTTTACAAGTCCGGGTACTTCTGGTGGCGTTTTCATGGGACTGTGCTTTCAAATATTAAGAGTTCATGTTTACAGAGCTCAGAATTGGTGTCTAAAGCCTTTGAATCACGAGAATAGTTTTTGTGTTTACAATTTAGGAGGATTGGCTTTGGCGTTTTTTTTTGTGTGAATCAGTTAATATGGTGGCGGTTCCAGTAAACAGTTCTAAGCAAACTGTCTAATTGTGGTAAAACTGTTAAAATACACAATGAGAGTTCCCAGAAATGATTAAGAACGTGTAATAAACATCTCAAGTACACGTAAATAGATTCTTACTACATTTACTGTTGAATTCAACACGGAGGTTTCCAGTGGAAAGCTGTGAAATGACGAAAATACTGGTAATGTTTACAAGTACGGGTACTTCTGGTGGCGTTTTCACGGGACTGTGCTTTCAAATATTAAGAGTTCATGTTTACAGAGCTCAGAATTGGTGTCTAAAGCCTTTGAATCACGAGAATAGTTTTTGTGTTTACAATTTAGGAGGATTGGCTTTGGCGTTTTTTTTGTGTGAATCAGTCAAAATGGTGGTGGTTCCAGTAAATACTTCTAAGCAAACTGTCTAATTGTGGTAAAACTGTTAAAATACACAATGAGAGTTCCCAGAAATGATTAAGAACGTGTAATAAACATCTCAAGTACACGGAAATAGATTCTTACTACATTTACTGTCGAATTCAACACGGAGGTTTCCAGTGGAAAGCTGTGAAATGACGAAAATACTGGTAATGTTTACAAGTACGGGTACTTCTGGTGGCGTTTTCACGGGACTGTGCTTTCAAATATTAAGAGTTCATGTTTACAGAGCTCAGAATTGGTGTCTAAAGCCTTGGAATGACGAGAATAGTTTTTATGTTTACAATTTACGAGGATTGGCTTTGGCGTTTTTTTTGTGTGAATCAGTTAAAATGGCGGCGGTTCCAGTAAATACTTCTAAGCAAACTGTCTAATTGTGGTAAAACTGTTAAAATACACAATGAGAGTTCCCAGAAATGATTAAGAACGTGTAATAAACATCTCACGTACACGTAAATAGATTCTTGCTACATTTACTGTCGAATTCAATCACGGAGGTTTCCAGTGGAAAGCTGTGAAATGATGAAAATACTGGTAATGTTTACAAGTCCGGGTACTTCTGGTGGCGTTTTCATGGGACTGTGCTTTCAAATATTAAGAGTTCATGTTTACAGAGCTCAGAATTGGTGTCTAAAGCCTTTGAATCACGAGAATAGTTTTTGTGTTTACAATTTAGGAGGATTGGCTTTGGCGTTTTTTTTTGTGTGAATCAGTTAAAATGGTGGCGGTTCCAGTAAACAGTTCTAAGCAAACTGTCTAATTGTGGTAAAACTGTTAAAATACACAATGAGAGTTCCCAGAAATGATTAAGAACGTGTAATAAACATCTCAAGTACACGTAAATAGATTCTTACTACATTTACTGTCGAATTCAACACGGAGGTTTCCAGTGGAAAGCTGTGAAATGACGAAAATACTGGTAATGTTTACAAGTCCGGGTACTTCTGGTGGCGTTTTCACGGGACTGTGCTTTCAAATATTAAGAGTTCATGTTTACAGAGCTCAGAATTGGTGTCTAAAGCCTTTGAATCACGAGAATAGTTTTTGTGTTTACAATTTAGGAGGATTGGCTCTGGCGTTTTTTTTGTGTAAATCAGTCAAAATGGTGGTGGTTCCAGTAAATACTTCTAAGCAAACTGTCTAATTGTGGTAAAACTGTTAAAATACACAATGAGAGTTCCCAGAAATGATTAAGAACGTGTAATAAACCCCTCAAGAACACGTAAATAGATTCTTGCTACATTTACTGTCGAATTCAAACACGGAGGTTTCCAGTGGAAAGCTTTGAAATGACGAAAATACTGGTAATGTTTACAAGTCCGGGTACTTCGGGTGGCGTTTTCACGGGACTGTGCTTTCAATTATTACGAGTTCATGTTTACAGAGCTCAGAATTGGTGTCTAAAGCCTTTGAATCACGAGAATCGTTTTTGTGTTTACAATTTAGGAGGATTGGCTTTGGCGTTTTTTTTGTGTGAATCAGTTAAAATGGCGGCGGTTCCAGTAAATACTTCTAAGCAAACTGTCTAATTGTGGTAAAACTGTTAAAATACACAATGAGAGTTCCCAGAAATGATTAAGAACGTGTAATAAACATCTCAAGTACACGTAAATAGATTCTTGCTACATTTACTGTCGAATTCAATCACGGAGGTTTCCAGTGGAAAGCTGTGAAATGACGAAAATACTGGTAATGTTTACAAGTCCGGGTACTTCTGGTGGCGTTTTCATGGGACTGTGCTTTCAAATATTAAGAGTTCATGTTTACAGAGCTCAGAATTGGTGTCTAAAGCCTTTGAATCACGAGAATAGTTTTTGTGTTTACAATTTAGGAGGATTGGCTTTGGCGTTTTTTTTTGTGTGAATCAGTTAATATGGTGGCGGTTCCAGTAAACAGTTCTAAGCAAACTGTCTAATTGTGGTAAAACTGTTAAAATACACAATGAGAGTTCCCAGAAATGATTAAGAACGTGTAATAAACATCTCAAGTACACGTAAATAGATTCTTACTACATTTACTGTCGAATTCAACACGGAGGTTTCCAGTGGAAAGCTGTGAAATGACGAAAATACTGGTAATGTTTACAAGTACGGGTACTTCTGGTGGCGTTTTCACGGGACTGTGCTTTCAAATATTAAGAGTTCATGTTTACAGAGCTCAGAATTGGTGTCTAAAGCCTTTGAATCACGAGAATAGTTTTTGTGTTTACAATTTAGGAGGATTGGCTTTGGCGTTTTTTTTGTGTGAATCAGTCAAAATGGTGGTGGTTCCAGTAAATACTTCTAAGCAAACTGTCTAATTGTGGTAAAACTGTTAAAATACACAATGAGAGTTCCCAGAAATGATTAAGAACGTGTAATAAACATCTCAAGTACACGGAAATAGATTCTTACTACATTTACTGTCGAATTCAACACGGAGGTTTCCAGTGGAAAGCTGTGAAATGACGAAAATACTGGTAATGTTTACAAGTACGGGTACTTCTGGTGGCGTTTTCACGGGACTGTGCTTTCAAATATTAAGAGTTCATGTTTACAGAGCTCAGAATTGGTGTCTAAAGCCTTGGAATGACGAGAATAGTTTTTATGTTTACAATTTACGAGGATTGGCTTTGGCGTTTTTTTTGTGTGAATCAGTTAAAATGGCGGCGGTTCCAGTAAATACTTCTAAGCAAACTGTCTAATTGTGGTAAAACTGTTAAAATACACAATGAGAGTTCCCAGAAATGATTAAGAACGTGTAATAAACATCTCAAGTACACGTAAATAGATTCTTACTACATTTACTGTCGAATTCAACACGGAGGTTTCCAGTGGAAAGCTGTGAAATGACGAAAATACTGGTAATGTTTACAAGTACGGGTACTTCTGGTGGCGTTTTCACGGGACTGTGCTTTCAAATATTAAGAGTTCATGTTTACAGAGCTCAGAATTGGTGTCTAAAGCCTTTGAATCACGAGAATAGTTTTTGTGTTTACAATTTAGGAGGATTGGCTCTGGCGTTTTTTTTGTGTAAATCAGTCAAAATGGTGGTGGTTCCAGTAAATACTTCTAAGCAAACTGTCTAATTGTGGTAAAACTGTTAAAATACACAATGAGAGTTCCCAGAAATGATTAAGAACGTGTAATAAACCCCTCAAGAACACGTAAATAGATTCTTGCTACATTTACTGTCGAATTCAAACACGGAGGTTTCCAGTGGAAAGCTTTGAAATGACGAAAATACTGGTAATGTTTACAAGTCCGGGTACTTCGGGTGGCGTTTTCACGGGACTGTGCTTTCAATTATTATGAGTTCATGTTTACAGAGCTCAGAATTGGTGTCTAAAGCCTTTGAATCACGAGAATAGTTTTTGTGTTTACAATTTAGGAGGATTGGCTTTGGCGTTTTTTTTGTGTGAATCAGTTAAAATGGCGGCGGTTCCAGTAAATACTTCTAAGCAAACTGTCTAATTGTGGTAAAACTGTTAAAATACACAATGAGAGTTCCCAGAAATGATTAAGAACGTGTAATAAACATCTCAAGTACACGTAAATAGATTCTTGCTACATTTACTGTCGAATTCAATCACGGAGGTTTCCAGTGGAAAGCTGTGAAATGACGAAAATACTGGTAATGTTTACAAGTCCGGGTACTTCTGGTGGCGTTTTCATGGGACTGTGCTTTCAAATATTAAGAGTTCATGTTTACAGAGCTCAGAATTGGTGTCTAAAGCCTTTGAATCACGAGAATAGTTTTTGTGTTTACAATTTAGGAGGATTGGCTTTGGCGTTTTTTTTTGTGTGAATCAGTTAATATGGTGGCGGTTCCAGTAAACAGTTCTAAGCAAACTGTCTAATTGTGGTAAAACTGTTAAAATACACAATGAGAGTTCCCAGAAATGATTAAGAACGTGTAATAAACATCTCAAGTACACGTAAATAGATTCTTACTACATTTACTGTCGAATTCAACACGGAGGTTTCCAGTGGAAAGCTGTGAAATGACGAAAATACTGGTAATGTTTACAAGTACGGGTACTTCTGGTGGCGTTTTCACGGGACTGTGCTTTCAAATATTAAGAGTTCATGTTTACAGAGCTCAGAATTGGTGTCTAAAGCCTTTGAATCACGAGAATAGTTTTTGTGTTTACAATTTAGGAGGATTGGCTTTGGCGTTTTTTTTGTGTGAATCAGTCAAAATGGTGGTGGTTCCAGTAAATACTTCTAAGCAAACTGTCTAATTGTGGTAAAACTGTTAAAATACACAATGAGAGTTCCCAGAAATGATTAAGAACGTGTAATAAACATCTCAAGTACACGGAAATAGATTCTTACTACATTTACTGTCGAATTCAACACGGAGGTTTCCAGTGGAAAGCTGTGAAATGACGAAAATACTGGTAATGTTTACAAGTACGGGTTCTTCTGGTGGCGTTTTCACGGGACTGTGCTTTCAAATATTAAGAGTTCATGTTTACAGAGCTCAGAATTGGTGTCTAAAGCCTTGGAATGACGAGAATAGTTTTTATGTTTACAATTTACGAGGATTGGCTTTGGCGTTTTTTTTGAGTGAATCAGTTAAAATGGCGGCGGTTCCAGTAAATACTTCTAAGCAAACTGTCTAATTGTGGTAAAACTGTTAAAATACACAATGAGAGTTCCCAGAAATGATTAAGAACGTGTAATAAACATCTCACGTACACGTAAATAGATTCTTGCTACATTTACTGTCGAATTCAATCACGGAGGTTTCCAGTGGAAAGCTGTGAAATGATGAAAATACTGGTAATGTTTACAAGTCCGGGTACTTCTGGTGGCGTTTTCATGGGACTGTGCTTTCAAATATTAAGAGTTCATGTTTACAGAGCTCAGAATTGGTGTCTAAAGCCTTTGAATCACGAGAATAGTTTTTGTGTTTACAATTTAGGAGGATTGGCTTTGGCGTTTTTTTTTGTGTGAATCAGTTAAAATGGTGGCGGTTCCAGTAAACAGTTCTAAGCAAACTGTCTAATTGTGGTAAAACTGTTAAAATACACAATGAGAGTTCCCAGAAATGATTAAGAACGTGTAATAAACATCTCAAGTACACGTAAATAGATTCTTACTACATTTACTGTCGAATTAAACACGGAGGTTTCCAGTGGAAAGCTGTGAAATGACGAAAATACTGGTAATGTTTACAAGTACGGGTACTTCTGGTGGCGTTTTCACGGGACTGTGCTTTCAAATATTAAGAGTTCATGTTTACAGAGCTCAGAATTGGTGTCTAAAGCCTTTGAATCACGAGAATAGTTTTTGTGTTTACAATTTAGGAGGATTGGCTCTGGCGTTTTTTTTGTGTAAATCAGTCAAAATGGTGGTGGTTCCAGTAAATACTTCTAAGCAAACTGTCTAATTGTGGTAAAACTGTTAAAATACACAATGAGAGTTCCCAGAAATGATTAAGAACGTGTAATAAACCCCTCAAGAACACGTAAATAGATTCTTGCTACATTTACTGTCGAATTCAAACACGGAGGTTTCCAGTGGAAAGCTTTGAAATGACGAAAATACTGGTAATGTTTACAAGTCCGGGTACTTCGGGTGGCGTTTTCACGGGACTGTGCTTTCAATTATTACGAGTTCATGTTTACAGAGCTCAGAATTGGTGTCTAAAGCCTTTGAATCACGAGAATAGTTTTTGTGTTTACAATTTAGGAGGATTGGCTTTGGCGTTTTTTTTGTGTGAATCAGTTAAAATGGCGGCGGTTCCAGTAAATACTTCTAAGCAAACTGTCTAATTGTGGTAAAACTGTTAAAATACACAATGAGAGTTCCCAGAAATGATTAAGAACGTGTAATAAACATCTCAAGTACACGTAAATAGATTCTTGCTACATTTACTGTCGAATTCAATCACGGAGGTTTCCAGTGGAAAGCTGTGAAATGACGAAAATACTGGTAATGTTTACAAGTCCGGGTACTTCTGGTGGCGTTTTCATGGGACTGTGCTTTCAAATATTAAGAGTTCATGTTTACAGAGCTCAGAATTGGTGTCTAAAGCCTTTGAATCACGAGAATAGTTTTTGTGTTTACAATTTAGGAGGATTGGCTTTGGCGTTTTTTTTTGTGTGAATCAGTTAATATGGTGGCGGTTCCAGTAAACAGTTCTAAGCAAACTGTCTAATTGTGGTAAAACTGTTAAAATACACAATGAGAGTTCCCAGAAATGATTAAGAACGTGTAATAAACATCTCAAGTACACGTAAATAGATTCTTACTACATTTACTGTCGAATTCAACACGGAGGTTTCCAGTGGAAAGCTGTGAAATGACGAAAATACTGGTAATGTTTACAAGTACGGGTACTTCTGGTGGCGTTTTCACGGGACTGTGCTTTCAAATATTAAGAGTTCATGTTTACAGAGCTCAGAATTGGTGTCTAAAGCCTTTGAATCACGAGAATAGTTTTTGTGTTTACAATTTAGGAGGATTGGCTTTGGCGTTTTTTTTGTGTGAATCAGTCAAAATGGTGGTGGTTCCAGTAAATACTTCTAAGCAAACTGTCTAATTGTGGTAAAACTGTTAAAATACACAATGAGAGTTCCCAGAAATGATTAAGAACGTGTAATAAACATCTCAAGTACACGGAAATAGATTCTTACTACATTTACTGTCGAATTCAACACGGAGGTTTCCAGTGGAAAGCTGTGAAATGACGAAAATACTGGTAATGTTTACAAGTACGGGTACTTCTGGTGGCGTTTTCACGGGACTGTGCTTTCAAATATTAAGAGTTCATGTTTACAGAGCTCAGAATTGGTGTCTAAAGCCTTGGAATGACGAGAATAGTTTTTATGTTTACAATTTACGAGGATTGGCTTTGGCGTTTTTTTTTGTGTGAATCAGTTAAAATGGCGGCGGTTCCAGTAAATACTTCTAAGCAAACTGTCTAATTGTGGTAAAACTGTTAAAATACACAGTGAGAGTTCCCAGAAATGATTAAGAACGTGTAATAAACATCTCACGTACACGTAAATAGATTCTTGCTACATTTACTGTCGAATTCAATCACGGAGGTTTCCAGTGGAAAGCTGTGAAATGATGAAAATACTGGTAATGTTTACAAGTCCGGGTACTTCTGGTGGCGTTTTCATGGGACTGTGCTTTCAAATATTAAGAGTTCATGTTTACAGAGCTCAGAATTGGTGTCTAAAGCCTTTGAATCACGAGAATAGTTTTTGTGTTTACAATTTAGGAGGATTGGCTTTGGCGTTTTTTTTTGTGTGAATCAGTTAAAATGGTGGCGGTTCCAGTAAACAGTTCTAAGCAAACTGTCTAATTGTGGTAAAACTGTTAAAATACACAATGAGAGTTCCCAGAAATGATTAAGAACATGTAATAAACATCTCAAGTACACGTAAATAGATTCTTACTACATTTACTGTCGAATTCAACACGGAGGTTTCCAGTGGAAAGCTGTGGAATGACGAAAATACTGGTAATGTTTACAAGTACGGGTACTTCTGGTGGCGTTTTCACGGGACTGTGCTTTCAAATATTAAGAGTTCATGTTTACAGAGCTCAGAATTGGTGTCTAAAGCCTTTGAATCACGAGAATAGTTTTTGTGTTTACAATTTAGGAGGATTGGCTTTGGCGTTTTTTTTGTGTAAATCAGTCAAAATGGTGGTGGTTCCAGTAAATACTTCTAAGCAAACTGTCTAATTGTGGTAAAACTGTTAAAATACACAATGAGAGTTCCCAGAAATGATTAAGAACGTGTAATAAACATCTCAAGTACACGTAAATAGATTCTTACTACATTTACTGTCGAATTCAACACGGAGGTTTCCAGTGGAAAGCTGTGAAATGACGAAAATACTGGTAATGTTTACAAGTACGGGTACTTCTGGTGGCGTTTTCACGGGACTGTGCTTTCAATTATTACGAGTTCATGTTTACAGAGCTCAGAATTGGTGTCTAAAGCCTTTGAATCACGAGAATAGTTTTTGTGTTTACAATTTAGGAGGATTGACTTTGGCGTTTTTTTTGTGTGAATCAGTTAAAATGGTGGCGGTTCCAGTAAATACTTCTTAGCAAACTGTCTAATTGTGGTAAAACTGTTAAAATACACAATGAGAGTTCCCAGAAATGATTAAGAACGTGTAATAAACATCTCAAGTACACGTAAATAGATTCTTACTACATTTACTGTCGAATTCAATCACGGAGGTTTCCAGTGGAAAGCTGTGAAATGACGAAAATACTGGTAATGTTTACAAGTCCGGGTACTTCGGGTGGCGTTTTCACGGGACTGTGCTTTCAATTATTACGAGTTCATGTTTACATAGCTCACAATTGGTGTCTAAAGCCTTTGAATCACGAGAATAGTTTTTGTGTTTACAATTTAGGAGGATTGGCTTTGGCGTTTTTTTTTGTGTGAATCAGTTAAAATGGTGGCGGTTCCAGTAAATACTTCTAAGCAAACTGTCTAATTGTGGTAAAACTGTTAAAATACACAATGAGAGTTCCCAGAAATGATTAAGAACGTGTAATAAACATCTCAAGTACACGTAAATAGATTCTTACTACATTTACTGTCGAATTCAATCACGGAGGTTTCCAGTGGAAAGCTGTGAAATGACGAAAATACTGGTAATGTTTACAAGTCCGGGTACTTCTGGTGGCGTTTTCACGGGACTGTGCTTTCAATTATTACGAGTTCATGTTTACAGAGCTCAGAATTGGTGTCTAAAGCCTTTGAATCACGAGAATAGTTTTTGTGTTTACAATTTAGGAGGATTGGCTTTGGCGTTTTTTTTGTGTGAATCAGTTAAAATGGTGGCGGTTCCAGTAAATACTTCTAAGCAAACTGTCTAATTGTGGTAAAACTGTTAAAATACACAATGAGAGTTCCCAGAAATGATTAAGAACGTGTAATAAACATCTCAAGTACACGTAAATAGATTCTTACTACATTTACTGTCGAATTCAATCACGGAGGTTTCCAGTGGAAAGGTGTGAAATGACGAAAATACTGGTAATGTTTACAAGTCCGGGTACTTCTGGTGGCGTTTTCACGGGACTGTGCTTTCAAATATTAAGAGTTCATGTTTACAGAGCTAAGAATTGGTGTCTAAAGCCTTTGAATCACGAGAATAGTTTTTGTGTTTACAATTTAGGAGGATTGGCTTTGGCGTTTTTTTTGTGTGAATCAGTCAAAATGGTGGCGGTTCCAGTAAATACTTCTAAGCAAACTGTCTAATTGTGGTAAAACTGTTAAAATACACAATGAGAGTTCCCAGAAATGATTAAGAACGTGTAATAAACATCTCAAGTACACGTAAATAGATTCTTACTACATTTACTGTCGAATTCAATCACGGAGGTTTCCAGTGGAAAGGTGTGAAATGACGAAAATACTGGTAATGTTTAAAGTCCGGGTACTTCTGGTGGCGTTTTCACGGGACTGTGCTTTCAAATATTAAGAGTTCATGTTTACAGAGCTCAGAATTGGTGTCTAAAGCCTTTGAATCACGAGAATAGTTTTTGTGTTTACAATTTAGGAGGATTGGCTTTGGCGTTTTTTTTGTGTGAATCAGTCAAAATGGTGGCGGTTCCAGTAAATACTTCTAAGCAAACTTTCTAATTGTGGTAAAACTGTTAAAATACACAATTAGAGTTCCCAGAAATGATTAAGAACGTGTAATAAACCCCTCAAGTACACGTAAATAGATTCTTACTACATTTACTGTCGAATTCAACACGGAGGTTTCCAGTGGAAAGCTGTGAAATGACGAAAATACTGGTAATGTTTACAAGTACGGGTACTTCTGGTGGCGTTTTCACGGGACTGTGCTTTCAAATATTAAGAGTTCATGTTTACAGAGCTCAGAATTGGTGTCTAAAGCCTTTGAATCACGAGAATAGTTTTTGTGTTTACAATTTAGGAGGATTGGCTTTGGCGTTTTTTTGTGTGTGAATCAGTCAAAATGGTGGCGGTTCCAGTAAATACTTCTAAGCAAACTGTCTAATTGTGGTAAAACTGTTAAAATACACAATGAGAGTTCCCAGAAATGATTAAGAACGTGTAATAAACATCTCAAGTACACGTAAATAGATTCTTACTACATTTACTGTCGAATTCAACACGGAGGTTTCCAGTGGAAAGCTGTGAAATGATGAAAATACAGGTAATGTTTACAAGTACGGGTACTTCTGGTGGCGTTTTCACGGGACTGTGCTTTCAAATATTACGAGTTCATGTTTACAGAGCTAAGAATTGGTGTCTAAAGCCTTTGAATCACGAGAATAGTTTTTGTGTTTACAATTTAGGAGGATTGGCTTTGGCGTTTTTTTTGTGTGAATCAGTTAAAATGGTGGCGGTTCCAGTAAATACTTCTAAGCAAACTGTCTAATTGTGGTAAAACTGTTAAAATACACAATGAGAGTTCCCAGAAATGATTAAGAACGTGTAATAAACATCTCAAGTACACGTAAATAGATTCTTACTACATTTACTGTCGAATTAAACACGGAGGTTTCCAGTGGAAAGCTGTGAAATGACGAAAATACTGGTAATGTTTACAAGTACGGGTACTTCTGGTGGCGTTTTCACGGGACTGTGCTTTCAAATATTAAGAGTTCATGTTTACAGAGCTAAGAATTGGTGTCTAAAGCCTTTGAATCATGAGAATAGTTTTTGTGTTTACAATTTAGGAGGATTGGCTTTGGCGTTTTTTTTGTGTGAATCAGTTAAAATGGTGGCGGTTCCAGTAAATACTTCTAAGCAAACTGTCTAATTGTGGTAAAACTGTTAAAATATACAATGAGAGTTCCCAGAAATGATTAAGAAAGTGTAATAAACCTCTCAAGTACACGTAAATAGATTCTTACTACATTTACTGTCGAATTAAACACGGAGGTTTCCAGTGGAAAGCTGTGAAATGACGAAAATACTGGTAATGTTTACAAGTACGGGTACTTCTGGTGGCGTTTTCACGGGACTGTGCTTTCAAATATTAAGAGTTCATGTTTACAGAGCTCAGAATTGGTGTCTAAAGCCTTTGAATGACGAGAATAGTGTTTTTGTTTACAATTTAGGAGGATTGGCTTTGGCGTTTTTTTTGTGTGAATCAGTTAAAATGGTGGCGGTTCCAGTAAATACTTCTAAGCAAACTGTCTAATTGTGGTAAAACTGTTAAAATACACAATGAGAGTTCCCAGAAATGATTAAGAATGTGTAATAAACATCTCAAGTACACGTAAATAGATTCTTACTACATTTACTGTCGAATTCAACACGGAGGTTTCCAGTGGAAAGCTGTGAAATGACGAAAATACTGGTAATGTTTACAAGTACGGGTACTTCTGGTGGCGTTTTCACGGGACTGTGCTTTCAAATATTAAGAGTTCATGTTTACAGAGCTCAGAATTGGTGTCTAAAGCCTTTGAATGACGAGAATAGTATTTTTGTTTACAATTTAGGAGGATTGGCTTTGGCGTTTTTTTTGTGTGAATCAGTTAAAATGGTGGCAGTTCCAGTAAATACTTCTAAGCAAACTGTCTAATTGTGGTAAAACTGTTAAAATACACAATGAGAGTTCCCAGAAATGATTAAGAACGTGTAATAAACATCTCAAGTACACGTAAATAGATTCTTACTACATTTACTGTCGAATTCAATCACGGAGGTTTCCAGTGGAAAGGTGTGAAATGACGAAAATACTGGTAATGTTTACAAGTCCGGGTACTTCTGGTGGCGTTTTCACGGGACTGTGCTTTCAAATATTAAGAGTTCATGTTTACAGAGCTAAGAATTGGTGTCTAAAGCCTTTGAATCACGAGAATAGTTTTTGTGTTTACAATTTAGGAGGATTGGCTTTGGCGTTTTTTTTGTGTGAATCAGTCAAAATGGTGGCGGTTCCAGTAAATACTTCTAAGCAAACTGTCTAATTGTGGTAAAACTGTTAAAATACAAAGTGAGAGTTCCCAGAAATGATTAAGAACGTGTAATAAACCCCTCAAGAACACGTAAATAGATTCTTGCTACATTTACTGTCGAATTCAATCACGGAGGTTTCCAGTGGAAAGCTTTGAAATGAGGAAAATACTGGTAATGTTTACAAGTCCGGGTACTTCGGGTGGCGTTTTCACGGGACTGTGCTTTCAATTATTACGAGTTCATGTTTACAGAGCTCAGAATTGGTGTCTAAAGCCTTTGAATCACGAGAATAGTTTTTGTGTTTACAATTTAGGAGGATTGGCTTTGGCGTTTTTTTTGTGTGAATCAGTTAAAATGGTGGCGGTTCCAGTAAATACTTCTAAGCAAACTGTCTAATTGTGGTAAAACTGTTAAAATACACAATGAGAGTTCCCAGAAATGATTAAGAACGTGTAATAAACATCTCAAGTACACGTAAATAGATTCTTACTACATTTACTGTCGAATTAAACACGGAGGTTTCCAGTGGAAAGCTGTGAAATGACGAAAATACTGGTAATGTTTAAAAGTACGGGTACTTCTGGTGGCGTTTTCACGGGACTGTGCTTTCAAATATTAAGAGTTCATGTTTACAGAGCTAAGAATTGGTGTCTAAAGCCTTTGAATCATGAGAATAGTTTTTGTGTTTACAATTTAGGAGGATTGGCTTTGGCGTTTTTTTTGTGTGAATCAGTTAAAATGGTGGCGGTTCCAGTAAATACTTCTAAGCAAACTGTCTAATTGTGGTAAAACTGTTAAAATACACAATGAGAGTTCCCAGAAATGATTAAGAAAGTGTAATAAACATCTCAAGTACACGTAAATAGATTCTTACTACATTTACTGTCGAATTAGACACGGAGGTTTCGAGTGGAAAGCTGTGAGATGACGAAAATACTGGTAATGTTTA
This sequence comes from Myotis daubentonii, assembly GCF_963259705.1. NCBI lineage: Eukaryota > Metazoa > Chordata > Mammalia > Chiroptera > Vespertilionidae > Myotis > Myotis daubentonii. The sequence goes on from NC_081851.1 coordinate 1,125,970, forward strand.
CAAGTACGGGTACTTCTGGTGGCGTTTTCACGGGACTGTGCTTTCAAATATTAAGAGTTCATGTTTACAGAGATAAGAATTGGTGTCTAAAGCCTTTGAATCACGAGAATAGTTTTTGTGTTTACAATTTAGGAGGATTGGCTTTGGCGTTTTTTTTGTGTGAATCAGTCAAAATGGTGGCGGTTCCAGTAAATACTTCTAAGCAAACTGTCTAATTGTGGTAAAACTGTTAAAATACACAATGAGAGTTCCCAGAAATGATTAAGAACGTGTAATAAACATCTCAAGTACACGTAAATAGATTCTTACTACATTTACTGTCGAATTCAACACGGAGGTTTCCAGTGGAAAGCTGTGAAATGACGAAAATACTGGTAATGTTTACAAGTACGGGTACTTCTGGTGGCGTTTTCACGGGACTGTGCTTTCAAATATTAAGAGTTCATGTTTACAGAGCTCAGAATTGGTGTCTAAAGCCTTGGAATGACGAGAATAGTTTTTATGTTTACAATTTACGAGGATTGGCTTTGGCGTTTTTTTTGTGTGAATCAGTTAAAATGGCGGCGGTTCCAGTAAATACTTCTAAGCAAACTGTCTAATTGTGGTAAAACTGTTAAAATACACAGTGAGAGTTCCCAGAAATGATTAAGAACGTGTAATAAACATCTCACGTACACGTAAATAGATTCTTGCTACATTTACTGTTGAATTCAATCACGGAGGTTTCCAGTGGAAAGCTGTGAAATGATGAAAATACTGGTAATGTTTACAAGTCCGGGTACTTCTGGTGGCGTTTTCATGGGACTGTGCTTTCAAATATTAAGAGTTCATGTTTACAGAGCTCAGAATTGGTGTCTAAAGCCTTTGAATCACGAGAATAGTTTTTGTGTTTACAATTTAGGAGGATTGGCTTTGGCGTTTTTTTTTGTGTGAATCAGTTAAAATGGTGGCGGTTCCAGTAAACAGTTCTAAGCAAACTGTCTAATTGTGGTAAAACTGTTAAAATACACAATGAGAGTTCCCAGAAATGATTAAGAACATGTAATAAACATCTCAAGTACACGTAAATAGATTCTTACTACATTTACTGTCGAATTCAACACGGAGGTTTCCAGTGGAAAGCTGTGGAATGACGAAAATACTGGTAATGTTTACAAGTACGGGTACTTCTGGTGGCGTTTTCACGGGACTGTGCTTTCAAATATTAAGAGTTCATGTTTACAGAGCTCAGAATTGGTGTCTAAAGCCTTTGAATCACGAGAATAGTTTTTGTGTTTACAATTTAGGAGGATTGGCTTTGGCGTTTTTTTTGTGTAAATCAGTCAAAATGGTGGTGGTTCCAGTAAATACTTCTAAGCAAACTGTCTAATTGTGGTAAAACTGTTAAAATACACAATGAGAGTTCCCAGAAATGATTAAGAACGTGTAATAAACATCTCAAGTACACGTAAATAGATTCTTACTACATTTACTGTCGAATTCAACACGGAGGTTTCCAGTGGAAAGCTGTGAAATGACGAAAATACTGGTAATGTTTACAAGTACGGGTACTTCTGGTGGCGTTTTCACGGGACTGTGCTTTCAATTATTACGAGTTCATGTTTACAGAGCTCAGAATTGGTGTCTAAAGCCTTTGAATCACGAGAATAGTTTTTGTGTTTACAATTTAGGAGGATTGACTTTGGCGTTTTTTTTGTGTGAATCAGTTAAAATGGTGGCGGTTCCAGTAAATACTTCTTAGCAAACTGTCTAATTGTGGTAAAACTGTTAAAATACACAATGAGAGTTCCCAGAAATGATTAAGAACGTGTAATAAACATCTCAAGTACACGTAAATAGATTCTTACTACATTTACTGTCGAATTCAATCACGGAGGTTTCCAGTGGAAAGCTGTGAAATGACGAAAATACTGGTAATGTTTACAAGTCCGGGTACTTCGGGTGGCGTTTTCACGGGACTGTGCTTTCAATTATTACGAGTTCATGTTTACATAGCTCACAATTGGTGTCTAAAGCCTTTGAATCACGAGAATAGTTTTTGTGTTTACAATTTAGGAGGATTGGCTTTGGCGTTTTTTTTGTGTGAATCAGTTAAAATGGTGGCGGTTCCAGTAAATACTTCTAAGCAAACTGTCTAATTGTGGTAAAACTGTTAAAATACACAATGAGAGTTCCCAGAAATGATTAAGAACGTGTAATAAACATCTCAAGTACACGTAAATAGATTCTTACTACATTTACTGTCGAATTCAATCACGGAGGTTTCCAGTGGAAAGCTGTGAAATGACGAAAATACTGGTAATGTTTACAAGTCCGGGTACTTCTGGTGGCGTTTTCACGGGACTGTGCTTTCAATTATTACGAGTTCATGTTTACAGAGCTCAGAATTGGTGTCTAAAGCCTTTGAATCACGAGAATAGTTTTTGTGTTTACAATTTAGGAGGATTGGCTTTGGCGTTTTTTTTGTGTGAATCAGTTAAAATGGTGGCGGTTCCAGTAAATACTTCTAAGCAAACTGTCTAATTGTGGTAAAACTGTTAAAATACACAATGAGAGTTCCCAGAAATGATTAAGAACGTGTAATAAACATCTCAAGTACACGTAAATAGATTCTTACTACATTTACTGTCGAATTCAATCACGGAGGTTTCCAGTGGAAAGGTGTGAAATGACGAAAATACTGGTAATGTTTACAAGTCCGGGTACTTCTGGTGGCGTTTTCACGGGACTGTGCTTTCAAATATTAAGAGTTCATGTTTACAGAGCTAAGAATTGGTGTCTAAAGCCTTTGAATCACGAGAATAGTTTTTGTGTTTACAATTTAGGAGGATTGGCTTTGGCGTTTTTTTTGTGTGAATCAGTCAAAATGGTGGCGGTTCCAGTAAATACTTCTAAGCAAACTGTCTAATTGTGGTAAAACTGTTAAAATACAAAATGAGAGTTCCCAGAAATGATTAAGAACGTGTAATAAACATCTCAAGTACACGTAAATAGATTCTTACTACATTTACTGTCGAATTCAATCACGGAGGTTTCCAGTGGAAAGGTGTGAAATGACGAAAATACTGGTAATGTTTACAAGTCCGGGTACTTCTGGTGGCGTTTTCACGGGACTGTGCTTTCAAATATTAAGAGTTCATGTTTACAGAGCTCAGAATTGGTGTCTAAAGCCTTTGAATCACGAGAATAGTTTTTGTGTTTACAATTTAGGAGGATTGGCTTTGGCGTTTTTTTTGTGTGAATCAGTCAAAATGGTGGCGGTTCCAGTAAATACTTCTAAGCAAACTTTCTAATTGTGGTAAAACTGTTAAAATACACAATTAGAGTTCCCAGAAATGATTAAAAACGTGTAATAAACCCCTCAAGTACACGTAAATAGATTCTTACTACATTTACTGTCGAATTCAACACGGAGGTTTCCAGTGGAAAGCTGTGAAATGACGAAAATACTGGTAATGTTTACAAGTACGGGTACTTCTGGTGGCGTTTTCACGGGACTGTGCTTTCAAATATTAAGAGTTCATGTTTACAGAGCTCAGAATTGGTGTCTAAAGCCTTTGAATCACGAGAATAGTTTTTGTGTTTACAATTTAGGAGGATTGGCTTTGGCGTTTTTTTGTGTGTGAATCAGTCAAAATGGTGGCGGTTCCAGTAAATACTTCTAAGCAAACTGTCTAATTGTGGTAAAACTGTTAAAATACACAATGAGAGTTCCCAGAAATGATTAAGAACGTGTAATAAACATCTCAAGTACACGTAAATAGATTCTTACTACATTTACTGTCGAATTCAACACGGAGGTTTCCAGTGGAAAGCTGTGAAATGATGAAAATACAGGTAATGTTTACAAGTACGGGTACTTCTGGTGGCGTTTTCACGGGACTGTGCTTTCAAATATTACGAGTTCATGTTTACAGAGCTAAGAATTGGTGTCTAAAGCCTTTGAATCACGAGAATAGTTTTTGTGTTTACAATTTAGGAGGATTGGCTTTGGCGTTTTTTTTGTGTGAATCAGTTAAAATGGTGGCGGTTCCAGTAAATACTTCTAAGCAAACTGTCTAATTGTGGTAAAACTGTTAAAATACACAATGAGAGTTCCCAGAAATGATTAAGAACGTGTAATAAACATCTCAAGTACACGTAAATAGATTCTTACTACATTTACTGTCGAATTAAACACGGAGGTTTCCAGTGGAAAGCTGTGAAATGACGAAAATACTGGTAATGTTTACAAGTACGGGTACTTCTGGTGGCGTTTTCACGGGACTGTGCTTTCAAATATTAAGAGTTCATGTTTACAGAGCTAAGAATTGGTGTCTAAAGCCTTTGAATCATGAGAATAGTTTTTGTGTTTACAATTTAGGAGGATTGGCTTTGGCGTTTTTTTTGTGTGAATCAGTTAAAATGGTGGCGGTTCCAGTAAATACTTCTAAGCAAACTGTCTAATTGTGGTAAAACTGTTAAAATATACAATGAGAGTTCCCAGAAATGATTAAGAAAGTGTAATAAACCTCTCAAGTACACGTAAATAGATTCTTACTACATTTACTGTCGAATTAAACACGGAGGTTTCCAGTGGAAAGCTGTGAAATGACGAAAATACTGGTAATGTTTACAAGTACGGGTACTTCTGGTGGCGTTTTCACGGGACTGTGCTTTCAAATATTAAGAGTTCATGTTTACAGAGCTCAGAATTGGTGTCTAAAGCCTTTGAATGACGAGAATAGTGTTTTTGTTTACAATTTAGGAGGATTGGCTTTGGCGTTTTTTTTGTGTGAATCAGTTAAAATGGTGGCGGTTCCAGTAAATACTTCTAAGCAAACTGTCTAATTGTGGTAAAACTGTTAAAATACACAATGAGAGTTCCCAGAAATGATTAAGAATGTGTAATAAACATCTCAAGTACACGTAAATAGATTCTTACTACATTTACTGTCGAATTCAACACGGAGGTTTCCAGTGGAAAGCTGTGAAATGACGAAAATACTGGTAATGTTTACAAGTACGGGTACTTCTGGTGGCGTTTTCACGGGACTGTGCTTTCAAATATTAAGAGTTCATGTTTACAGAGCTCAGAATTGGTGTCTAAAGCCTTTGAATGACGAGAATAGTATTTTTGTTTACAATTTAGGAGGATTGGCTTTGGCGTTTTTTTTGTGTGAATCAGTTAAAATGGTGGCAGTTCCAGTAAATACTTCTAAGCAAACTGTCTAATTGTGGTAAAACTGTTAAAATACACAATGAGAGTTCCCAGAAATGATTAAGAACGTGTAATAAACATCTCAAGTACACGTAAATAGATTCTTACTACATTTACTGTCGAATTCAATCACGGAGGTTTCCAGTGGAAAGGTGTGAAATGACGAAAATACTGGTAATGTTTACAAGTCCGGGTACTTCTGGTGGCGTTTTCACGGGACTGTGCTTTCAAATATTAAGAGTTCATGTTTACAGAGCTAAGAATTGGTGTCTAAAGCCTTTGAATCACGAGAATAGTTTTTGTGTTTACAATTTAGGAGGATTGGCTTTGGCGTTTTTTTTGTGTGAATCAGTCAAAATGGTGGCGGTTCCAGTAAATACTTCTAAGCAAACTGTCTAATTGTGGTAAAACTGTTAAAATACAAAGTGAGAGTTCCCAGAAATGATTAAGAACGTGTAATAAACCCCTCAAGAACACGTAAATAGATTCTTGCTACATTTACTGTCGAATTCAATCACGGAGGTTTCCAGTGGAAAGCTTTGAAATGAGGAAAATACTGGTAATGTTTACAAGTCCGGGTACTTCGGGTGGCGTTTTCACGGGACTGTGCTTTCAATTATTACGAGTTCATGTTTACAGAGCTCAGAATTGGTGTCTAAAGCCTTTGAATCACGAGAATAGTTTTTGTGTTTACAATTTAGGAGGATTGGCTTTGGCGTTTTTTTTGTGTGAATCAGTTAAAATGGTGGCGGTTCCAGTAAATACTTCTAAGCAAACTGTCTAATTGTGGTAAAACTGTTAAAATACACAATGAGAGTTCCCAGAAATGATTAAGAACGTGTAATAAACATCTCAAGTACACGTAAATAGATTCTTACTACATTTACTGTCGAATTAAACACGGAGGTTTCCAGTGGAAAGCTGTGAAATGACGAAAATACTGGTAATGTTTAAAAGTACGGGTACTTCTGGTGGCGTTTTCACGGGACTGTGCTTTCAAATATTAAGAGTTCATGTTTACAGAGCTAAGAATTGGTGTCTAAAGCCTTTGAATCATGAGAATAGTTTTTGTGTTTACAATTTAGGAGGATTGGCTTTGGCGTTTTTTTTGTGTGAATCAGTTAAAATGGTGGCGGTTCCAGTAAATACTTCTAAGCAAACTGTCTAATTGTGGTAAAACTGTTAAAATACACAATGAGAGTTCCCAGAAATGATTAAGAAAGTGTAATAAACATCTCAAGTACACGTAAATAGATTCTTACTACATTTACTGTCGAATTAGACACGGAGGTTTCGAGTGGAAAGCTGTGAGATGACGAAAATACTGGTAATGTTTACAAGTACGGGTACTTCTGGTGGCGTTTTCACGGGACTGTGCTTTCAAATATTAAGAGTTCATGTTTACAGAGATAAGAATTGGTGTCTAAAGCCTTTGAATCACGAGAATAGTTTTTGTGTTTACAATTTAGGAGGATTGGCTTTGGCGTTTTTTTTTGTGTGAATCAGTCAAAATGGTGGCGGTTCCAGTAAATACTTCTAAGCAAACTGTCTAATTGTGGTAAAACTGTTAAAATACACAATGAGAGTTCCCAGAAATGATTAAGAACGTGTAATAAACATCTCAAGTACACGTAAATAGATTCTTGCTACATTTACTGTCGAATTCAACACGGAGGTTTCGAGTGGAAAGCTGTGAAATGACGAAAATACTGGTAATGTTTACAAGTCCGGGTACTTCTGGTGGCGTTTTCACGGGACTGTGCTTTCAAATATTAATAGTTCATGTTTACAGAGCTAAGAATTGGTGTCTAAAGCCTTTGAATCACGAGAATAGTTTTTGTGTTTACAATTTAGGAGGATTGGCTTTGGCGATTTTTTGGGTGAATCAGTCAAAATGGTGGCGGTTCCAGTAAGTACTTCTAAGCAAACTGTCTAATTGTGGTAAAACTGATAAAATACACAATGAGAGTTCCCAGAAATGATTAAGAACGTGTAATAAACATCTCAATTACACGTAAATAGATTCTTACTACATTTACTGTCGAATTCAACACGGAGGTTTCCAGTGGAAAGCTGTGAAATGATGAAAATACAGGTAATGTTTACAAGTACGGGTACTTCTGGTGGCGTTTTCACGGGACTGTGCTTTCAAATATTAAGAGTTCATGTTTACAGAGCTAAGAATTGGTGTCTAAAGCCTTTGAATCACGAGAATAGTTTTTGTGTTTACAATTTAGGAGGATTGGCTTTGGCGTTTTTTTTGTGTGAATCAGTTAAAATGGTGGCGGTTCCAGTAAATACTTCTAAGCAAACTGTCTAATTGTGGTAAAACTGTTAAAATACACAATGAGAGTTCCCAGAAATGATTAAGAACGTGTAATAAACATCTCAAGTACACGTAAATAGATTCTTACTACATTTACTGTCGAATTAAACACGGAGGTTTCCAGTGGAAAGCTGTGAAATGACGAAAATACTGGTAATGTTCACAAGTACGGGTACTTCTGGTGGCGTTTTCACGGGACTGTGCTTTCAAATATTAAGAGTTCATGTTTACAGAGCTAAGAATTGGTGTCTAAAGCCTTTGAATCATGAGAATAGTTTTTGTGTTTACAATTTAGGAGGATTGGCTTTGGCGTTTTTTTTGTGTGAATCAGTTAAAATGGTGGCGGTTCCAGTAAATACTTCTAAGCAAACTGTCTAATTGTGGTAAAACTGTTAAAATACACAATGAGAGTTCCCAGAAATGATTAAGAAAGTGTAATAAACATCTCAAGTACACGTAAATAGATTCTTACTACATTTACTGTCGAATTAGACACGGAGGTTTCCAGTGGAAAGCTGTGAAATGACGAAAATACTGGTAATGTTTACAAGTACGGGTACTTCTGGTGGCGTTTTCACGGGACTGTGCTTTCAAATATTAAGAGTTCATGTTTACAGAGCTCAGAATTGGTGTCTAAAGCCTTTGAATGACGAGAATAGTGTTTTTGTTTACAATTTAGGAGGATTGGCTTTGGCGTTTTTTTTGTGTGAATCAGTTAAAATGGTGGTGGTTCCAGTAAATACTTCTAAGCAAACTGTCTAATTGTGGTAAAACTGTTAAAATACACAATGAGAGTTCCCAGAAATGATTAAGAATGTGTAATAAACATCTCAAGTACACGTAAATATATTCTTACTACATTTACTGTCGAATTAAACACGGAGGTTTCCAGTGGAAAGCTGTGAAATGACGAAAATACTGGTAATGTTTACAAGTACGGGTACTTCTGGTGGCGTTTTCACGGGACTGTGCTTTCAAATATTAAGAGTTCATGTTTACAGAGCTCAGAATTGGTGTCTAAAGCCTTTGAATGACGAGAATAGTGTTTTTGTTTACAATTTAGGAGGATTGGCTTTGGCGTTTTTTTTGTGTGAATCAGTTAAAATGGTGGCAGTTCCAGTAAATACTTCTAAGCAAACTGTCTAATTGTGGTAAAACTGTTAAAATACACAATGAGAGTTCCCAGAAATGATTAAGAACGTGTAATAAACATCTCAAGTACACGTAAATAGATTCTTACTACATTTACTGTCGAATTCAATCACGGAGGTTTCCAGTGGAAAGGTGTGAAATGACGAAAATACTGGTAATGTTTACATGTCCGGGTACTTCTGGTGGCGTTTTCACGGGACTGTGCTTTCAAATATTAAGAGTTCATGTTTACAGAGCTAAGAATTGGTGTCTAAAGCCTTTGAATCACGAGAATAGTTTTTGTGTTTACAATTTAGGAGGATTGGCTTTGGCGTTTTTTTTGTGTGAATCAGTCAAAATGGTGGCGGTTCCAGTAAATACTTCTAAGCAAACTGTCTAATTGTGGTAAAACTGTTAAAATACAAAATGAGAGTTCCCAGAAATGATTAAGAACGTGTAATAAACCCCTCAAGAACACGTAAATAGATTCTTGCTACATTTACTGTCGAATTCAATCACGGAGGTTTCCAGTGGAAAGCTTTGAAATGACGAAAATACTGGTAATGTTTACAAGTCCGGGTACTTCGGGTGGCGTTTTCACGGGACTGTGCTTTCAATTATTACGAGTTCATGTTTACAGAGCTCAGAATTGGTGTCTAAAGCCTTTGAATCACGAGAATAGTTTTTGTGTTTACAATTTAGGAGGATTGGCTTTGGCGTTTTTTTTGTGTGAATCAGTTAAAATGGTGGCGGTTCCAGTAAATACTTCTAAGCAAACTGTCTAATTGTGGTAAAACTGTTAAAATACACAATGAGAGTTCCCAGAAATGATTAAGAACGTGTAATAAACATCTCAAGTACACGTAAATAGATTCTTACTACATTTACTGTCGAATTCAATCACGGAGGTTTCCAGTGGAAAGGTGTGAAATGACGAAAATACTGGTAATGTTTCCAAATCCGGGTACTTCTGGTGGCATTTTCACGGGACTGTGCTTTCAAATATTAAGAGTTCATGTTTACAGAGCTCAGAATTGGTGTCTAAAGCCTTTGAATCACGAGAATAGTTTTTGTGTTTACAATTTAGGAGGATTGGCTTTGGCGTTTTTTTTGTGTGAATCAGTCAAAATGGTGGCGGTTCCAGTAAATACTTCTAAGCAAACTGTCTAATTGTGGTAAAACTGTTAAAATACACAATGAGAGTTCCCAGAAATGATTAAGAACGTGTAATAAACCCCTCAAGTACACGTAAATAGATTCTTACTACATTTACTGTCGAATTCAACACGGAGGTTTCCAGTGGAAAGCTGTGAAATGACGAAAATACTGGTAATGTTTACAAGTCCGGGTACTTCTGGTGGCGTTTTCACGGGACTGTGCTTTCAAATATTAAGAGTTCATGTTTACAGAGCTCAGAATTGGTGTCTAAAGCCTTTGAATCACGAGAATAGTTTTTGTGTTTACAATTTAGGAGGATTGGCTTTGGCGTTTTTTTTGTGTGAATCAGTTAAAATGGTGGCGGTTCCAGTAAATACTTCTAAGCAAACTGTCTAATTGTGGTAAAACTGTTAAAATACACAATGAGAGTTCCCAGAAATGATTAAGAACGTGTAATAAACATCTCAAGTACACGTAAATAGATTCTTACTACATTTACTGTCGAATTCAATCACGGAGGTTTCCAGTGGAAAGGTGTGAAATGACGAAAATACTGGTAATGTTTCCAAATCCGGGTACTTCTGGTGGCATTTTCACGGGACTGTGCTTTCAAATATTAAGAGTTCATGTTTACAGAGCTCAGAATTGGTGTCTAAAGCCTTTGAATCACGAGAATAGTTTTTGTGTTTACAATTTAGGAGGATTGGCTTTGGCGTTTTTTTTGTGTGAATCAGTCAAAATGGTGGCGGTTCCAGTAAATACTTCTAAGCAAACTGTCTAATTGTGGTAAAACTGTTAAAATACACAATGAGAGTTCCCAGAAATGATTAAGAACGTGTAATAAACCCCTCAAGTACACGTAAATAGATTCTTACTACATTTACTGTCGAATTCAACACGGAGGTTTCCAGTGGAAAGCTGTGAAATGACGAAAATACTGGTAATGTTTACAAGTCCGGGTACTTCTGGTGGCGTTTTCACGGGACTGTGCTTTCAAATATTAAGAGTTCATGTTTACAGAGCTAAGAATTGGTGTCTAAAGCCTTTGAATCACGAGAATAGTTTTTGTGTTTACAATTTAGGAGGATTGGCTTTGGCGTTTTTTTTGTGTGAATCAGTCAAAATGGTGGCGGTTCCAGTAAATACTTCTAAGCAAACTGTCTAATTGTGGTAAAACTGTTAAAATACACAATGAGAGTTCCCAGAAATGATTAAGAACGTGTAATAAACATCTCAAGTACACGTAAATAGATTCTTACTACATTTACTGTCGAATTCAACACGGAGGTTTCCAGTGGAAAGCTGTGAAATGATGAAAATACAGGTAATGTTTACAAGTACGGGTACTTCTGGTGGCGTTTTCACGGGACTGTGCTTTCAAATATTAAGAGTTCATGTTTACAGAGCTAAGAATTGGTGTCTAAAGCCTTTGAATCACGAGAATAGTTTTTGTGTTTACAATTTAGGAGGATTGGCTTTGGCGTTTTTTTTGTGTGAATCAGTTAAAATGGTGGCGGTTCCAGTAAATACTTCTAAGCAAACTGTCTAATTGTGGTAAAACTGTTAAAATACACAATGAGAGTTCCCAGAAATGATTAAGAACGTGTAATAAACATCTCAAGTACACGTAAATAGATTCTTACTACATTTACTGTCGAATTAAACACGGAGGTTTCCAGTGGAATGCTGTGAAATGACGAAAATACTGGTAATGTTTACAAGTCCGGGTACTTCTGGTGGCGTTTTCACGGGACTGTGCTTTCAAATATTAAGAGTTCATGTTTACAGAGCTAAGAATTGGTGTCTAAAGCCTTTGAATCACGAGAATAGTTTTTGTGTTTACAATTTAGGAGGATTGGCTTTGGCGTTTTTTTTGTGTGAATCAGTCAAAATGGTGGCGGTTCCAGTAAATACTTCTAAGCAAACTGTCTAATGGTGGTAAAACTGTTAAAATACACAATGAGAGTTCCCAGAAATGATTAAGAACGTGTAATAAACATCTCAAGTACACGTAAATAGATTCTTACTACATTTACTGTCGAATTCAACACGGAGGTTTCCAGTGGAAAGCTGTGAAATGATGAAAATACAGGTAATGTTTACAAGTACGGGTACTTCTGGTGGCGTTTTCACGGGACTGTGCTTTCAAATATTAAGAGTTCATGTTTACAGAGCTAAGAATTGGTGTCTAAAGCCTTTGAATCACGAGAATAGTTTTTGTGTTTACAATTTAGGAGGATTGGCTTTGGCGTTTTTTTTGTGTGAATCAGTTAAAATGGTGGCGGTTCCAGTAAATACTTCTAAGCAAACTGTCTAATTGTGGTAAAACTGTTAAAATACACAATGAGAGTTCCCAGAAATGATTAAGAATGTGTAATAAACATCTCAAGTACACGTAAATAGATTCTTACTACATTTACTGTCGAATTAAACACGGAGGTTTCCAGTGGAAAGCTGTGAAATGACGAAAATACTGGTAATGTTTACAAGTACGGGTACTTCTGGTGGCGTTTTCACGGGACTGTGCTTTCAAATATTAAGAGTTCATGTTTACAGAGCTCAGAATTGGTGTCTAAAGCCTTTGAATGACGAGAATAGTATTTTTGTTTACAATTTAGGAGGATTGGCTTTGGCGTTTTTTTTGTGTGAATCAGTTAAAATGGTGGCAGTTCCAGTAAATACTTCTAAGCAAACTGTCTAATTGTGGTAAAACTGTTAAAATACACAATGAGAGTTCCCAGAAATGATTAAGAACGTGTAATAAACATCTCAAGTACACGTAAATAGATTCTTACTACATTTACTGTCGAATTCAATCACGGAGGTTTCCAGTGGAAAGGTGTGAAATGACGAAAATACTGGTAATGTTTACAAGTCCGGGTACTTCTGGTGGCGTTTTCACGGGACTGTGCTTTCAAATATTAAGAGTTCATGTTTACAGAGCTAAGAATTGGTGTCTAAAGCCTTTGAATCACGAGAATAGTTTTTGTGTTTACAATTTAGGAGGATTGGCTTTGGCGTTTTTTTTGTGTGAATCAGTCAAAATGGTGGCGGTTCCAGTAAATACTTCTAAGCAAACTGTCTAATTGTGGTAAAACTGTTAAAATACAAAATGAGAGTTCCCAGAAATGATTAAGAACGTGTAATAAACCCCTCAAGAACACGTAAATAGATTCTTGCTACATTTACTGTCGAATTCAATCACGGAGGTTTCCAGTGGAAAGCTTTGAAATGACGAAAATACTGGTAATGTTTACAAGTCCGGGTACTTCGGGTGGCGTTTTCACGGGACTGTGCTTTCAATTATTACGAGTTCATGTTTACAGAGCTCAGAATTGGTGTCTAAAGCCTTTGAATCACGAGAATAGTTTTTGTGTTTACAATTTAGGAGGATTGGCTTTGGCGTTTTTTTTGTGTGAATCAGTTAAAATGGTGGCGGTTCCAGTAAATACTTCTAAGCAAACTGTCTAATTGTGGTAAAACTGTTAAAATACACAATGAGAGTTCCCAGAAATGATTAATAACGTGTAATAAACATCTCAAGTACACGTAAATAGATTCTTACTACATTTACTGTCGAATTAAACACGGAGGTTTCCAGTGGAAAGCTGTGAAATGACGAAAATACTGGTAATGTTTAAAAGTACGGGTACTTCTGGTGGCGTTTTCACGGGACTGTGCTTTCAAATATTAAGAGTTCATGTTTACAGAGCTAAGAATTGGTGTCTAAAGCCTTTGAATCATGAGAATAGTTTTTGTGTTTACAATTTAGGAGGATTGGCTTTGGCGTTTTTTTTGTGTGAATCAGTTAAAATGGTGGCGGTTCCAGTAAATACTTCTAAGCAAACTGCCTAATTGTGGTAAAACTGTTAAAATACACAATGAGAGTTCCCAGAAATGATTAAGAAAGTGTAATAAACATCTCAAGTACACGTAAATAGATTCTTACTACATTTACTGTCGAATTAGACACGGAGGTTTCCAGTGGAAAGCTGTGAGATGACGAAAATACTGGTAATGTTTACAAGTACGGGTACTTCTGGTGGCGTTTTCACGGGACTGTGCTTTCAAATATTAAGAGTTCATGTTTACAGAGCTAAGAATTGGTGTCTAAAGCCTTTGAATCACGAGAATAGTTTTTGTGTTTACAATTTAGGAGGATTGGCTTTGGCGTTTTTTTTGTGTGAATCAGTCAAAATGGTGGCGGTTCCAGTAAATACTTCTAAGCAAACTGTCTAATTGTGGTAAAACTGTTAAAATACACAATGAGAGTTCCCAGAAATGATTAAGAACGTGTAATAAACATCTCAAGTACACGTAAATAGATTCTTACTACATTTACTGTCGAATTCAACACGGAGGTTTCGAGTGGAAAGCTGTGAAATGACGAAAATACTGGTAATGTTTACAAGTCCGGGTACTTCTGGTGGCGTTTTCACGGGACTGTGCTTTCAAATATTAATAGTTCATGTTTACAGAGCTAAGAATTGGTGTCTAAAGCCTTTGAATCACGAGAATAGTTTTTGTGTTTACAATTTAGGAGGATTGGCTTTGGCGATTTTTTGGGTGAATCAGTCAAAATGGTGGCGGTTCCAGTAAATACTTCTAAGCAAACTGTCTAATTGTGGTAAAACTGTTAAAATACACAATGAGAGTTCCCAGAAATGATTAAGAACGTGTAATAAACATCTCAATTACACGTAAATAGATTCTTACTACATTTACTGTCGAATTCAACACGGAGGTTTCCAGTGGAAAGCTGTGAAATGATGAAAATACAGGTAATGTTTACAAGTACGGGTACTTCTGGTGGCGTTTTCACGGGACTGTGCTTTCAAATATTAAGAGTTCATGTTTACAGAGCTAAGAATTGGTGTCTAAAGCCTTTGAATCACGAGAATAGTTTTTGTGTTTACAATTTAGGAGGATTGGCTTTGGCGTTTTTTTTGTGTGAATCAGTTAAAATGGTGGCGGTTCCATTAAATACTTCTAAGCAAACTGTCTAATTGTGGTAAAACTGTTAAAATACACAATGAGAGTTCCCAGAAATGATTAAGAACGTGTAATAAACATCTCAAGTACACGTAAATAGATTCTTACTACATTTACTGTCGAATTAAACACGGAGGTTTCCAGTGGAAAGCTGTGAAATGACGAAAATACTGGTAATGTTTACAAGTACGGGTACTTCTGGTGGCGTTTTCACGGGACTGTGCTTTCAAATATTAAGAGTTCATGTTTACAGAGCTAAGAATTGGTGTCTAAAGCCTTTGAATCAGGAGAATAGTTTTTGTGTTTACAATTTAGGAGGATTGGCTTTGGCGTTTTTTTTGTGTGAATCAGTTAAAATGGTGGCGGTTCCAGTAAATACTTCTAAGCAAACTGTCTAATTGTGGTAAAACTGTTAAAATACACAATGAGAGTTCCCAGAAATGATTAAGAAAGTGTAATAAACATCTCAAGCACACGTAAATAGATTCTTACTACATTTACTGTCGAATTAGACACGGAGGTTTCCAGTGGAAAGCTGTGAAATGACAAAAATACTGGTAATGTTTACAAGTACGGGTACTTCTGGTGGCGTTTTCACGGGACTGTGCTTTCAAATATTAAGAGTTCATGTTTACAGAGCTCAGAATTGGTGTCTAAAGCCTTTGAATGACGAGAATAGTGTTTTTGTTTACAATTTAGGAGGATTGGCTTTGGCGGTTTTTTTGTGTGAATCAGTTAAAATGGTGGCGGTTCCAGTAAATACTTCTAAGCAAACTGTATAATTGTGGTAAAACTGTTAAAATACACAATGAGAGTTCCCAGAAATGATTAAGAATGTGTAATAAACATCTCAAGTACACGTAAATAGATTCTTACTACATTAACTGTCGAATTAAACACGGAGGTTTCCAGTGGAAAGCTGTGAAATGACGAAAATACTGGTAATGTTTACAAGTACGGGTACTTCTGGTGGCGTTTTCACGGGACTGTGCTTTCAAATATTAAGAGTTCATGTTTACAGAGCTCAGAATTGGTGTCTAAAGCCTTTGAATGACGAGAATAGTGTTTTTGTTTACAATTTAGGAGGATTGGCTTTGGCGTTTTTTTTGTGTGAATCAGTTAAAATGGTGGCAGTTCCAGTAAATACTTCTAAGCAAACTGTCTAATTGTGGTAAAACTGTTAAAATACACAATGAGAGTTCCCAGAAATGATTAAGAACGTGTAATAAACATCTCAAGTACACGTAAATAGATTCTTACTACATTTACTGTCGAATTCAATCACGGAGGTTTCCAGTGGAAAGGTGTGAAATGACGAAAATACTGGTAATGTTTACAAGTCCGGGTACTTCGGGTGGCGTTTTCACGGGACTGTGCTTTCAATTATTACGAGTTCATGTTTACAGAGCTCAGAATTGGTGTCTAAAGCCTTTGAATCACGAGAATAGTTTTTGTGTTTACAATTTAGGAGGATTGGCATTGGCGTTTTTTTTGTGTGAATCAGTTAAAATGGTGGCGGTTCCAGTAAATACTTCTAAGCAAACTGTCTAATTGTGGTAAAACTGTTAAAATACACAATGATAGTTCCCAGAAATGATTAAGAACGTGTAATAAACATCTCAAGTACACGTAAATAGATTCTTACTACATTTACTGTCGAATTCAATCACGGAGGTTTCCAGTGGAAAGGTGTGAAATGACGAAAATACTGGTAATGTTTACAAGTCCGGGTACTTCTGGTGGCATTTTCACGGGACTGTGCTTTCAAATATTAAGAGTTCATGTTTACAGAGCTCAGAATTGGTGTCTAAAGCCTTTGAATCACGAGAATAGTTTTTGTGTTTACAATTTAGGAGGATTGGCTTTGGCGTTTTTTTTGTGTGAATCAGTCAAAATGGTGGCGGTTCCAGTAAATACTTCTAAGCAAACTGTCTAATTGTGGTAAAACTGTTAAAATACACAATGAGAGTTCCCAGAAATGATTAAGAACGTGTAATAAACCCCTCAAGTACACGTAAATAGATTCTTACTACATTTACTGTCGAATTCAACACGGAGGTTTCCAGTGGAAAGCTGTGAAATGACGAAAATACTGGTAATGTTTACAAGTACGGGTACTTCTGGTGGCGTTTTCACGGGACTGTGCTTTCAAATATTAAGAGTTCATGTTTACAGAGCTAAGAATTGGTGTCTAAAGCCTTTGAATCACGAGAATAGTTTTTGTGTTTACAATTTAGGAGGATTGGCTTTGGCGTTTTTTTTGTGTGAATCAGTCAAAATGGTGGCGGTTCCAGTAAATACTTCTAAGCAAACTGTCTAATTGTGGTAAAACTGTTAAAATACACAATGAGAGTTCCCAGAAATGATTAAGAACGTGTAATAAACATCTCAAGTACACGTAAATAGATTCTTACTACATTTACTGTCGAATTCAACACGGAGGTTTCGAGTGGAAAGCTGTGAAATGACGAAAATACTGGTAATGTTTACAAGTCCGGGTACTTCTGGTGGCGTTTTCACGGGACTGTGCTTTCAAATATTAATAGTTCATGTTTACAGAGCTAAGAATTGGTGTCTAAAGCCTTTGAATCACGAGAATAGTTTTTGTGTTTACAATTTAGGAGGATTGGCTTTGGCGATTTTTTGGGTGAATCAGTCAAAATGGTGGCGGTTCCAGTAAATACTTCTAAGCAAACTGTCTAATTGTGGTAAAACTGTTAAAATACACAATGAGAGTTCCCAGAAATGATTAAGAACGTGTAATAAACATCTCAATTACACGTAAATAGATTCTTACTACATTTACTGTCGAATTCAACACGGAGGTTTCCAGTGGAAAGCTGTGAAATGATGAAAATACAGGTAATGTTTACAAGTACGGGTACTTCTGTTGGCGTTTTCACGGGACTGTGCTTTCAAATATTAAGAGTTCATGTTTACAGAGCTAAGAATTGGTGTCTAAAGCCTTTGAATCACGAGAATAGTTTTTGTGTTTACAATTTAGGAGGATTGGCTTTGGCGTTTTTTTTGTGTGAATCAGTTAAAATGGTGGCGGTTCCAGTAAATACTTCTAAGCAAACTGTCTAATTGTGGTAAAACTGTTAAAATACACAATGAGAGTTCCCAGAAATGATTAAGAACGTGTAATAAACATCTCAAGTACACGTAAATAGATTCTTACTACATTTACTGTCGAATTAAACACGGAGGTTTCCAGTGGAAAGCTGTGAAATGACGAAAATACTGGTAATGTTTACAAGTACGGGTACTTCTGGTGGCGTTTTCACGGGACTGTGCTTTCAAATATTAAGAGTTCATGTTTACAGAGCTAAGAATTGGTGTCTAAAGCCTTTGAATCAGGAGAATAGTTTTTGTGTTTACAATTTAGGAGGATTGGCTTTGGCGTTTTTTTTGTGTGAATCAGTTAAAATGGTGGCGGTTCCAGTAAATACTTCTAAGCAAACTGTCTAATTGTGGTAAAACTGTTAAAATACACAATGAGAGTTCCCAGAAATGATTAAGAAAGTGTAATAAACATCTCAAGTACACGTAAATAGATTCTTACTACATTTACTGTCGAATTAAACACGGAGGTTTCCAGTGGAAAGCTGTGAAATGACGAAAATACTGGTAATGTTTACAAGTACGGGTACTTCTGGTGGCATTTTCACGGGACTGTGCTTTCAAATATTAAGAGTTCATGTTTACAGAGCTCAGAATTGGTGTCTAAAGCCTTTGAATGACGAGAATAGTGTTTTTGTTTACAATTTAGGAGGATTGGCTTTGGCGGTTTTTTTGTGTGAATCAGTTAAAATGGTGGCGGTTCCAGTAAATACTTCTAAGCAAACTGTCTAATTGTGGTAAAACTGTTAAAATACACAATGAGAGTTCCCAGAAATGATTAAGAATGTGTAATAAACATCTCAAGTACACGTAAATAGATTCTTACTACATTAACTGTCGAATTAAACACGGAGGTTTCCAGTGGAAAGCTGTGAAATGACGAAAATACTGGTAATGTTTACAAGTACGGGTACTTCTGGTGGCGTTTTCACGGGACTGTGCTTTCAAATATTAAGAGTTCATGTTTACAGAGCTCAGAATTGGTGTCTAAAGCCTTTGAATGACGAGAATAGTGTTTTTGTTTACAATTTAGGAGGATTGGCTTTGGCGTTTTTTTTGTGTGAATCAGTTAAAATGGTGGCAGTTCCAGTAAATACTTCTAAGCAAACTGTATAATTGTGGTAAAACTGTTAAAATACACAATGAGAGTTCCCAGAAATGATTAAGAACGTGTAATAAACATCTCAAGTACACGTAAATAGATTCTTACTACATTTACTGTCGAATTCAATCACGGAGGTTTCCAGTGGAAAGGTGTGAAATGACGAAAATACTGGTAATGTTTACATATCCGGGTACTTCTGGTGGCGTTTTCACGGGACTGTGCTTTCAAATATTAAGAGTTCATGTTTACAGAGCTAAGAATTGGTGTCTAAAGCCTTTGAATCACGAGAATAGTTTTTGTGTTTACAATTTAGGAGGATTGGCTTTGGCGTTTTTTTTGTGTGAATCAGTCAAAATGGTGGCGGTTCCAGTAAATACTTCTAAGCAAACTGTCTAATTGTGGTAAAACTGTTAAAATACACAATGATAGTTCCCAGAAATGATTAAGAACGTGTAATAAACCCCTCAAGAACACGTAAATAGATTCTTGCTACATTTACTGTCGAATTCAATCACGGAGGTTTCCAGTGGAAAGCTTTGAAATGACGAAAATACTGGTAATGTTTACAAGTCCGGGTACTTCGGGTGGCGTTTTCACGGGACTGTGCTTTCAATTATTACGAGTTCATGTTTACAGAGCTCAGAATTGGTGTCTAAAGCCTTTGAATCACGAGAATAGTTTTTGTGTTTACAATTTAGGAGGATTGGCTTTGGCGTTTTTTTTGTGTGAATCAGTTAAAATGGTGGCGGTTCCAGTAAATACTTCTAAGCAAACTGTCTAATTGTGGTAAAACTGTTAAAATACACAATGATAGTTCCCAGAAATGATTAAGAACGTGTAATAAACATCTCAAGTACACGTAAATAGATTCTTACTACATTTACTGTCGAATTCAATCACGGAGGTTTCCAGTGGAAAGGTGTGAAATGACGAAAATACTGGTAATGTTTACAAGTCCGGGTACTTCGGGTGGCGTTTTCACGGGACTGTGCTTTCAATTATTACGAGTTCATGTTTACAGAGCTCAGAATTGGTGTCTAAAGCCTTTGAATCACGAGAATAGTTTTTGTGTTTACAATTTAGGAGGATTGGCTTTGGCGTTTTTTTTGTGTGAATCAGTTAAAATGGTGGCGGTTCCAGTAAATACTTCTAAGCAAACTGTCTAATTGTGGTAAAACTGTTAAAATACACAATGATAGTTCCCAGAAATGATTAAGAACGTGTAATAAACATCTCAAGTACACGTAAATAGATTCTTACTACATTTACTGTCGAATTCAATCACGGAGGTTTCCAGTGGAAAGGTGTGAAATGACGAAAATACTGGTAATGTTTACAAGTCCGGGTACTTCTGGTGGCATTTTCACGGGACTGTGCTTTCAAATATTAAGAGTTCATGTTTACAGAGCTCAGAATTGGTGTCTAAAGCCTTTGAATCACGAGAATAGTTTTTGTGTTTACAATTTAGGAGGATTGGCTTTGGCGTTTTTTTTGTGTGAATCAGTCAAAATGGTGGCGGTTCCAGTAAATACTTCTAAGCAAACTGTCTAATTGTGGTAAAACTGTTAAAATACACAATGAGAGTTCCCAGAAATGATTAAGAACGTGTAATAAACCCCTCAAGTACACGTAAATAGATTCTTACTACATTTACTGTCGAATTCAACACGGAGGTTTCCAGTGGAAAGCTGTGAAATGACGAAAATACTGGTAATGTTTACAAGTACGGGTACTTCTGGTGGCGTTTTCACGGGACTGTGCTTTCAAATATTAAGAGTTCATGTTTACAGAGCTAAGAATTGGTGTCTAAAGCCTTTGAATCACGAGAATAGTTTTTGTGTTTACAATTTAGGAGGATTGGCTTTGGCGTTTTTTTTGTGTGAATCAGTCAAAATGGTGGCGGTTCCAGTAAATACTTCTAAGCAAACTGTCTAATTGTGGTAAAACTGTTAAAATACACAATGAGAGTTCCCAGAAATGATTAAGAACGTGTAATAAACATCTCAAGTACACGTAAATAGATTCTTACTACATTTACTGTCGAATTCAACACGGAGGTTTCGAGTGGAAAGCTGTGAAATGACGAAAATACTGGTAATGTTTACAAGTCCGGGTACTTCTGGTGGCGTTTTCACGGGACTGTGCTTTCAAATATTAATAGTTCATGTTTACAGAGCTAAGAATTGGTGTCTAAAGCCTTTGAATCACGAGAATAGTTTTTGTGTTTACAATTTAGGAGGATTGGCTTTGGCGATTTTTTGGGTGAATCAGTCAAAATGGTGGCGGTTCCAGTAAATACTTCTAAGCAAACTGTCTAATTGTGGTAAAACTGTTAAAATACACAATGAGAGTTCCCAGAAATGATTAAGAACGTGTAATAAACATCTCAATTACACGTAAATAGATTCTTACTACATTTACTGTCGAATTCAACACGGAGGTTTCCAGTGGAAAGCTGTGAAATGATGAAAATACAGGTAATGTTTACAAGTACGGGTACTTCTGGTGGCGTTTTCACGGGACTGTGCTTTCAAATATTAAGAGTTCATGTTTACAGAGCTAAGAATTGGTGTCTAAAGCCTTTGAATCACGAGAATAGTTTTTGTGTTTACAATTTAGGAGGATTGGCTTTGGCGTTTTTTTTGTGTGAATCAGTTAAAATGGTGGCGGTTCCAGTAAATACTTCTAAGCAAACTGTCTAATTGTGGTAAAACTGTTAAAATACACAATGAGAGTTCCCAGAAATGATTAAGAACGTGTAATAAACATCTCAAGTACACGTAAATAGATTCTTACTACATTTACTGTCGAATTAAACACGGAGGTTTCCAGTGGAAAGCTGTGAAATGACGAAAATACTGGTAATGTTTACAAGTACGGGTACTTCTGGTGGCGTTTTCACGGGACTGTGCTTTCAAATATTAAGAGTTCATGTTTACAGAGCTAAGAATTGGTGTCTAAAGCCTTTGAATCAGGAGAATAGTTTTTGTGTTTACAATTTAGGAGGATTGGCTTTGGCGTTTTTTTTGTGTGAATCAGTTAAAATGGTGGCGGTTCCAGTAAATACTTCTAAGCAAACTGTCTAATTGTGGTAAAACTGTTAAAATACACAATGAGAGTTCCCAGAAATGATTAAGAAAGTGTAATAAACATCTCAAGTACACGTAAATAGATTCTTACTACATTTACTGTCGAATTAAACACGGAGGTTTCCAGTGGAAAGCTGTGAAATGACGAAAATACTGGTAATGTTTACAAGTACGGGTACTTCTGGTGGCGTTTTCACGGGACTGTGCTTTCAAATATTAAGAGTTCATGTTTACAGAGCTCAGAATTGGTGTCTAAAGCCTTTGAATGACGAGAATAGTGTTTTTGTTTACAATTTAGGAGGATTGGCTTTGGCGGTTTTTTTGTGTGAATCAGTTAAAATGGTGGCGGTTCCAGTAAATACTTCTAAGCAAACTGTCTAATTGTGGTAAAACTGTTAAAATACACAATGAGAGTTCCCAGAAATGATTAAGAATGTGTAATAAACATCTCAAGTACACGTAAATAGATTCTTACTACATTAACTGTCGAATTAAACACGGAGGTTTCCAGTGGAAAGCTGTGAAATGACGAAAATACTGGTAATGTTTACAAGTACGGGTACTTCTGGTGGCGTTTTCACGGGACTGTGCTTTCAAATATTAAGAGTTCATGTTTACAGAGCTCAGAATTGGTGTCTAAAGCCTTTGAATGACGAGAATAGTGTTTTTGTTTACAATTTAGGAGGATTGGCTTTGGCGTTTTTTTTGTGTGAATCAGTTAAAATGGTGGCAGTTCCAGTAAATACTTCTAAGCAAACTGTCTAATTGTGGTAAAACTGTTAAAATACACAATGAGAGTTCCCAGAAATGATTAAGAACGTGTAATAAACATCTCAAGTACACGTAAATAGATTCTTACTACATTTACTGTCGAATTCAATCACGGAGGTTTCCAGTGGAAAGGTGTGAAATGACGAAAATACTGGTAATGTTTACATATCCGGGTACTTCTGGTGGCGTTTTCACGGGACTGTGCTTTCAAATATTAAGAGTTCATGTTTACAGAGCTAAGAATTGGTGTCTAAAGCCTTTGAATCACGAGAATAGTTTTTGTGTTTACAATTTAGGAGGATTGGCTTTGGCGTTTTTTTTGTGTGAATCAGTCAAAATGGTGGCGGTTCCAGTAAATACTTCTAAGCAAACTGTCTAATTGTGGTAAAACTGTTAAAATACAAAATGAGAGTTCCCAGAAATGATTAAGAACGTGTAATAAACCCCTCAAGAACACGTAAATAGATTCTTGCTACATTTACTGTCGAATTCAATCACGGAGGTTTCCAGTGGAAAGCTTTGAAATGACGAAAATACTGGTAATGTTTACAAGTCCGGGTACTTCGGGTGGCGTTTTCACGGGACTGTGCTTTCAATTATTACGAGTTCATGTTTACAGAGCTCAGAATTGGTGTCTAAAGCCTTTGAATCACGAGAATAGTTTTTGTGTTTACAATTTAGGAGGATTGGCTTTGGCGTTTTTTTTGTGTGAATCAGTTAAAATGGTGGCGGTTCCAGTAAATACTTCTAAGCAAACTGTCTAATTGTGGTAAAACTGTTAAAATACACAATGATAGTTCCCAGAAATGATTAAGAACGTGTAATAAACATCTCAAGTACACGTAAATAGATTCTTACTACATTTACTGTCGAATTCAATCACGGAGGTTTCGAGTGGAAAGGTGTGAAATGACGAAAATACTGGTAATGTTTACAAGTCCGGGTACTTCTGGTGGCATTTTCACGGGACTGTGCTTTCAAATATTAAGAGTTCATGTTTACAGAGCTCAGAATTGGTGTCTAAAGCCTTTGAATCACGAGAATAGTTTTTGTGTTTACAATTTAGGAGGATTGGCTTTGGCGTTTTTTTTGTGTGAATCAGTCAAAATGGTGGCGGTTCCAGTAAATACTTCTAAGCAAACTGTCTAATTGTGGTAAAACTGTTAAAATACACAATGAGAGTTCCCAGAAATGATTAAGAACGTGTAATAAACCCCTCAAGTACACGTAAATAGATTCTTACTACATTTACTGTCGAATTCAACACGGAGGTTTCCAGTGGAAAGCTGTGAAATGACGAAAATACTGGAAATGTTTACAAGTACGGGTACTTCTGGTGGCGTTTTCACGGGACTGTGCTTTCAAATATTAAGAGTTCATGTTTACAGAGCTCAGAATTGGTGTCTAAAGCCTTTGAATCACGAGAATAGTTTTTGTGTTTACAATTTAGGAGGATTGGCTTTGGCGTTTTTTTTTGTGTGAATCAGTCAAAATGGTGGCGGTTCCAGTAAATACTTCTAAGCAAACTGTCTAATTGTGGTAAAACTGTTAAAATACACAATGAGAGTTCCCAGAAATGATTAAGAACGTGTAATAAACATCTCAAGTACACGTAAATAGATTCTTACTACATTTACTGTCGAATTCAACACGGAGGTTTCCAGTGGAAAGCTGTGAAATGACGAAAATACTGGTAATGTTTACAAGTCCGGGTACTTCTGGTGGCGTTTTCACGGGACTGTGCTTTCAAATATTAAGAGTTCATGTTTACAGAGCTAAGAATTGGTGTCTAAAGCCTTTGAATCACGAGAATAGTTTTTGTGTTTACAATTTAGGAGGATTGGCTTTGGCGTTTTTTTTGTGTGAATCAGTCAAAATGGTGGCGGTTCCAGTAAATACTTCTAAGCAAACTGTCTAATTGTGGTAAAACTGTTAAAATACACAATGAGAGTTCCCAGAAATGATTAAGAACGTGTAATAAACATCTCAAGTACACGTAAATAGATTCTTACTACATTTACTGTCGAATTCAACACGGAGGTTTCCAGTGGAAAGCTGTGAAATGATGAAAATACAGGTAATGTTTACAAGTACGGGTACTTCTGGTGGCGTTTTCACGGGACTGTGCTTTCAAATATTAAGAGTTCATGTTTACAGAGCTAAGAATTGGTGTCTAAAGCCTTTGAATCACGAGAATAGTTTTTGTGTTTACAATTTAGGAGGATTGGCTTTGGCGTTTTTTTTGTGTGAATCAGTTAAAATGGTGGCGGTTCCAGTAAATACTTCTAAGCAAACTGTCTAATTGTGGTAAAACTGTTAAAATACACAATGAGAGTTCCCAGAAATGATTAAGAAAGTGTAATAAACATCTCAAGTACACGTAAATAGATTCTTACTACATTTACTGTCGAATTAAACACGGAGGTTTCCAGTGGAAAGCTGTGAAATGACGAAAATACTGGTAATGTTTACAAGTACGGGTACTTCTGGTGGCGTTTTCACGGGACTGTGCTTTCAAATATTAAGAGTTCATGTTTACAGAGCTCAGAATTGGTGTCTAAAGCCTTTGAATGACGAGAATAGTGTTTTTGTTTACAATTTAGGAGGATTGGCTTTGGCGGTTTTTTTGTGTGAATCAGTTAAAATGGTGGCGGTTCCAGTAAATACTTCTAAGCAAACTGTCTAATTGTGGTAAAACTGTTAAAATACACAATGAGAGTTCCCAGAAATGATTAAGAATGTGTAATAAACATCTCAAGTACACGTAAATAGATTCTTACTACATTAACTGTCGAATTAAACACGGAGGTTTCCAGTGGAAAGCTGTGAAATGACGAAAATACTGGTAATGTTTACAAGTACGGGTACTTCTGGTGGCGTTTTCACGGGACTGTGCTTTCAAATATTAAGAGTTCATGTTTACAGAGCTCAGAATTGGTGTCTAAAGCCTTTGAATGACGAGAATAGTGTTTTTGTTTACAATTTAGGAGGATTGGCTTTGGCGTTTTTTTTGTGTGAATCAGTTAAAATGGTGGCAGTTCCAGTAAATACTTCTAAGCAAACTGTCTAATTGTGGTAAAACTGTTAAAATACACAATGAGAGTTCCCAGAAATGATTAAGAACGTGTAATAAACATCTCAAGTACACGTAAATAGATTCTTACTACATTTACTGTCGAATTCAATCACGGAGGTTTCCAGTGGAAAGGTGTGAAATGACGAAAATACTGGTAATGTTTACATATCCGGGTACTTCTGGTGGCGTTTTCACGGGACTGTGCTTTCAAATATTAAGAGTTCATGTTTACAGAGCTAAGAATTGGTGTCTAAAGCCTTTGAATCACGAGAATAGTTTTTGTGTTTACAATTTAGGAGGATTGGCTTTGGCGTTTTTTTTGTGTGAATCAGTCAAAATGGTGGCGGTTCCAGTAAATACTTCTAAGCAAACTGTCTAATTGTGGTAAAACTGTTAAAATACACAATGATAGTTCCCAGAAATGATTAAGAACGTGTAATAAACCCCTCAAGAACACGTAAATAGATTCTTGCTACATTTACTGTCGAATTCAATCACGGAGGTTTCCAGTGGAAAGCTTTGAAATGACGAAAATACTGGTAATGTTTACAAGTCCGGGTACTTCGGGTGGCGTTTTCACGGGACTGTGCTTTCAATTATTACGAGTTCATGTTTACAGAGCTCAGAATTGGTGTCTAAAGCCTTTGAATCACGAGAATAGTTTTTGTGTTTACAATTTAGGAGGATTGGCTTTGGCGTTTTTTTTGTGTGAATCAGTTAAAATGGTGGCGGTTCCAGTAAATACTTCTAAGCAAACTGTCTAATTGTGGTAAAACTGTTAAAATACACAATGATAGTTCCCAGAAATGATTAAGAACGTGTAATAAACATCTCAAGTACACGTAAATAGATTCTTACTACATTTACTGTCGAATTCAATCACGGAGGTTTCCAGTGGAAAGGTGTGAAATGACGAAAATACTGGTAATGTTTACAAGTCCGGGTACTTCAGGTGGCGTTTTCACGGGACTGTGCTTTCAATTATTACGAGTTCATGTTTACAGAGCTCAGAATTGGTGTCTAAAGCCTTTGAATCACGAGAATAGTTTTTGTGTTTACAATTTAGGAGGATTGGCTTTGGCGTTTTTTTTGTGTGAATCAGTTAAAATGGTGGCGGTTCCAGTAAATACTTCTAAGCAAACTGTCTAATTGTGGTAAAACTGTTAAAATACACAATGATAGTTCCCAGAAATGATTAAGAACGTGTAATAAACATCTCAAGTACACGTAAATAGATTCTTACTACATTTACTGTCGAATTCAATCACGGAGGTTTCCAGTGGAAAGGTGTGAAATGACGAAAATACTGGTAATGTTTACAAGTCCGGGTACTTCTGGTGGCATTTTCACGGGACTGTGCTTTCAAATATTAAGAGTTCATGTTTACAGAGCTCAGAATTGGTGTCTAAAGCCTTTGAATCACGAGAATAGTTTTTGTGTTTACAATTTAGGAGGATTGGCTTTGGCGTTTTTTTTGTGTGAATCAGTCAAAATGGTGGCGGTTCCAGTAAATACTTCTAAGCAAACTGTCTAATTGTGGTAAAACTGTTAAAATACACAATGAGAGTTCCCAGAAATGATTAAGAACGTGTAATAAACCCCTCAAGTACACGTAAATAGATTCTTACTACATTTACTGTCGAATTCAACACGGAGGTTTCCAGTGGAAAGCTGTGAAATGACGAAAATACTGGTAATGTTTACAAGTACGGGTACTTCTGGTGGCGTTTTCACGGGACTGTGCTTTCAAATATTAAGAGTTCATGTTTACAGAGCTAAGAATTGGTGTCTAAAGCCTTTGAATCACGAGAATAGTTTTTGTGTTTACAATTTAGGAGGATTGGCTTTGGCGTTTTTTTTGTGTGAATCAGTCAAAATGGTGGCGGTTCCAGTAAATACTTCTAAGCAAACTGTCTAATTGTGGTAAAACTGTTAAAATACACAATGAGAGTTCCCAGAAATGATTAAGAACGTGTAATAAACATCTCAAGTACACGTAAATAGATTCTTACTACATTTACTGTCGAATTCAACACGGAGGTTTCGAGTGGAAAGCTGTGAAATGACGAAAATACTGGTAATGTTTACAAGTCCGGGTACTTCTGGTGGCGTTTTCACGGGACTGTGCTTTCAAATATTAATAGTTCATGTTTACAGAGCTAAGAATTGGTGTCTAAAGCCTTTGAATCACGAGAATAGTTTTTGTGTTTACAATTTAGGAGGATTGGCTTTGGCGATTTTTTGGGTGAATCAGTCAAAATGGTGGCGGTTCCAGTAAATACTTCTAAGCAAACTGTCTAATTGTGGTAAAACTGTTAAAATACACAATGAGAGTTCCCAGAAATGATTAAGAACGTGTAATAAACATCTCAATTACACGTAAATAGATTCTTACTACATTTACTGTCGAATTCAACACGGAGGTTTCCAGTGGAAAGCTGTGAAATGATGAAAATACAGGTAATGTTTACAAGTACGGGTACTTCTGGTGGCGTTTTCACGGGACTGTGCTTTCAAATATTAAGAGTTCATGTTTACAGAGCTAAGAATTGGTGTCTAAAGCCTTTGAATCACGAGAATAGTTTTTGTGTTTACAATTTAGGAGGATTGGCTTTGGCGTTTTTTTTGTGTGAATCAGTTAAAATGGTGGCGGTTCCAGTAAATACTTCTAAGCAAACTGTCTAATTGTGGTAAAACTGTTAAAATACACAATGAGAGTTCCCAGAAATGATTAAGAACGTGTAATAAACATCTCAAGTACACGTAAATAGATTCTTACTACATTTACTGTCGAATTAAACACGGAGGTTTCCAGTGGAAAGCTGTGAAATGACGAAAATACTGGTAATGTTTACAAGTACGGGTACTTCTGGTGGCGTTTTCACGGGACTGTGCTTTCAAATATTAAGAGTTCATGTTTACAGAGCTAAGAATTGGTGTCTAAAGCCTTTGAATCAGGAGAATAGTTTTTGTGTTTACAATTTAGGAGGATTGGCTTTGGCGTTTTTTTTGTGTGAATCAGTTAAAATGGTGGCGGTTCCAGTAAATACTTCTAAGCAAACTGTCTAATTGTGGTAAAACTGTTAAAATACACAATGAGAGTTCCCAGAAATGATTAAGAAAGTGTAATAAACATCTCAAGTACACGTAAATAGATTCTTACTACATTTACTGTCGAATTAAACACGGAGGTTTCCAGTGGAAAGCTGTGAAATGACGAAAATACTGGTAATGTTTACAAGTACGGGTACTTCTGGTGGCGTTTTCACGGGACTGTGCTTTCAAATATTAAGAGTTCATGTTTACAGAGCTCAGAATTGGTGTCTAAAGCCTTTGAATGACGAGAATAGTGTTTTTGTTTACAATTTAGGAGGATTGGCTTTGGCGGTTTTTTTGTGTGAATCAGTTAAAATGGTGGCGGTTCCAGTAAATACTTCTAAGCAAACTGTCTAATTGTGGTAAAACTGTTAAAATACACAATGAGAGTTCCCAGAAATGATTAAGAATGTGTAATAAACATCTCAAGTACACGTAAATAGATTCTTACTACATTAACTGTCGAATTAAACACGGAGGTTTCCAGTGGAAAGCTGTGAAATGACGAAAATACTGGTAATGTTTACAAGTACGGGTACTTCTGGTGGCGTTTTCACGGGACTGTGCTTTCAAATATTAAGAGTTCATGTTTACAGAGCTCAGAATTGGTGTCTAAAGCCTTTGAATGACGAGAATAGTGTTTTTGTTTACAATTTAGGAGGATTGGCTTTGGCGTTTTTTTTGTGTGAATCAGTTAAAATGGTGGCAGTTCCAGTAAATACTTCTAAGCAAACTGTCTAATTGTGGTAAAACTGTTAAAATACACAATGAGAGTTCCCAGAAATGATTAAGAACGTGTAATAAACATCTCAAGTACACGTAAATAGATTCTTACTACATTTACTGTCGAATTCAATCACGGAGGTTTCCAGTGGAAAGGTGTGAAATGACGAAAATACTGGTAATGTTTACATATCCGGGTACTTCTGGTGGCGTTTTCACGGGACTGTGCTTTCAAATATTAAGAGTTCATGTTTACAGAGCTAAGAATTGGTGTCTAAAGCCTTTGAATCACGAGAATAGTTTTTGTGTTTACAATTTAGGAGGATTGGCTTTGGCGTTTTTTTTGTGTGAATCAGTCAAAATGGTGGCGGTTCCAGTAAATACTTCTAAGCAAACTGTCTAATTGTGGTAAAACTGTTAAAATACAAAATGAGAGTTCCCAGAAATGATTAAGAACGTGTAATAAACCCCTCAAGAACACGTAAATAGATTCTTGCTACATTTACTGTCGAATTCAATCACGGAGGTTTCCAGTGGAAAGCTTTGAAATGACGAAAATACTGGTAATGTTTACAAGTCCGGGTACTTCGGGTGGCGTTTTCACGGGACTGTGCTTTCAATTATTACGAGTTCATGTTTACAGAGCTCAGAATTGGTGTCTAAAGCCTTTGAATCACGAGAATAGTTTTTGTGTTTACAATTTAGGAGGATTGGCTTTGGCGTTTTTTTTGTGTGAATCAGTTAAAATGGTGGCGGTTCCAGTAAATACTTCTAAGCAAACTGTCTAATTGTGGTAAAACTGTTAAAATACACAATGATAGTTCCCAGAAATGATTAAGAACGTGTAATAAACATCTCAAGTACACGTAAATAGATTCTTACTACATTTACTGTCGAATTCAATCACGGAGGTTTCGAGTGGAAAGGTGTGAAATGACGAAAATACTGGTAATGTTTACAAGTCCGGGTACTTCTGGTGGCATTTTCACGGGACTGTGCTTTCAAATATTAAGAGTTCATGTTTACAGAGCTCAGAATTGGTGTCTAAAGCCTTTGAATCACGAGAATAGTTTTTGTGTTTACAATTTAGGAGGATTGGCTTTGGCGTTTTTTTTGTGTGAATCAGTCAAAATGGTGGCGGTTCCAGTAAATACTTCTAAGCAAACTGTCTAATTGTGGTAAAACTGTTAAAATACACAATGAGAGTTCCCAGAAATGATTAAGAACGTGTAATAAACCCCTCAAGTACACGTAAATAGATTCTTACTACATTTACTGTCGAATTCAACACGGAGGTTTCCAGTGGAAAGCTGTGAAATGACGAAAATACTGGAAATGTTTACAAGTACGGGTACTTCTGGTGGCGTTTTCACGGGACTGTGCTTTCAAATATTAAGAGTTCATGTTTACAGAGCTCAGAATTGGTGTCTAAAGCCTTTGAATCACGAGAATAGTTTTTGTGTTTACAATTTAGGAGGATTGGCTTTGGCGTTTTTTTTTGTGTGAATCAGTCAAAATGGTGGCGGTTCCAGTAAATACTTCTAAGCAAACTGTCTAATTGTGGTAAAACTGTTAAAATACACAATGAGAGTTCCCAGAAATGATTAAGAACGTGTAATAAACATCTCAAGTACACGTAAATAGATTCTTACTACATTTACTGTCGAATTCAACACGGAGGTTTCCAGTGGAAAGCTGTGAAATGACGAAAATACTGGTAATGTTTACAAGTCCGGGTACTTCTGGTGGCGTTTTCACGGGACTGTGCTTTCAAATATTAAGAGTTCATGTTTACAGAGCTAAGAATTGGTGTCTAAAGCCTTTGAATCACGAGAATAGTTTTTGTGTTTACAATTTAGGAGGATTGGCTTTGGCGTTTTTTTTGTGTGAATCAGTCAAAATGGTGGCGGTTCCAGTAAATACTTCTAAGCAAACTGTCTAATTGTGGTAAAACTGTTAAAATACACAATGAGAGTTCCCAGAAATGATTAAGAACGTGTAATAAACATCTCAAGTACACGTAAATAGATTCTTACTACATTTACTGTCGAATTCAACACGGAGGTTTCCAGTGGAAAGCTGTGAAATGATGAAAATACAGGTAATGTTTACAAGTACGGGTACTTCTGGTGGCGTTTTCACGGGACTGTGCTTTCAAATATTAAGAGTTCATGTTTACAGAGCTAAGAATTGGTGTCTAAAGCCTTTGAATCACGAGAATAGTTTTTGTGTTTACAATTTAGGAGGATTGGCTTTGGCGTTTTTTTTGTGTGAATCAGTTAAAATGGTGGCGGTTCCAGTAAATACTTCTAAGCAAACTGTCTAATTGTGGTAAAACTGTTAAAATACACAATGAGAGTTCCCAGAAATGATTAAGAACGTGTAATAAACATCTCAAGTACACGTAAATAGATTCTTACTACATTTACTGTCGAATTAAACACGGAGGTTTCCAGTGGAAAGCTGTGAAATGACGAAAATACTGGTAATGTTTACAAGTACGGGTACTTCTGGTGGCGTTTTCACGGGACTGTGCTTTCAAATATTAAGAGTTCATGTTTACAGAGCTAAGAATTGGTGTCTAAAGCCTTTGAATCAGGAGAATAGTTTTTGTGTTTACAATTTAGGAGGATTGGCTTTGGCGTTTTTTTTGTGTGAATCAGTTAAAATGGTGGCGGTTCCAGTAAATACTTCTAAGCAAACTGTCTAATTGTGGTAAAACTGTTAAAATACACAATGAGAGTTCCCAGAAATGATTAAGAAAGTGTAATAAACATCTCAAGTACACGTAAATAGATTCTTACTACATTTACTGTCGAATTAAACACGGAGGTTTCCAGTGGAAAGCTGTGAAATGACGAAAATACTGGTAATGTTTACAAGTACGGGTACTTCTGGTGGCGTTTTCACGGGACTGTGCTTTCAAATATTAAGAGTTCATGTTTACAGAGCTCAGAATTGGTGTCTAAAGCCTTTGAATGACGAGAATAGTGTTTTTGTTTACAATTTAGGAGGATTGGCTTTGGCGGTTTTTTTGTGTGAATCAGTTAAAATGGTGGCGGTTCCAGTAAATACTTCTAAGCAAACTGTCTAATTGTGGTAAAACTGTTAAAATACACAATGAGAGTTCCCAGAAATGATTAAGAATGTGTAATAAACATCTCAAGTACACGTAAATAGATTCTTACTACATTAACTGTCGAATTAAACACGGAGGTTTCCAGTGGAAAGCTGTGAAATGACGAAAATACTGGTAATGTTTACAAGTACGGGTACTTCTGGTGGCGTTTTCACGGGACTGTGCTTTCAAATATTAAGAGTTCATGTTTACAGAGCTCAGAATTGGTGTCTAAAGCCTTTGAATGACGAGAATAGTGTTTTTGTTTACAATTTAGGAGGATTGGCTTTGGCGTTTTTTTTGTGTGAATCAGTTAAAATGGTGGCAGTTCCAGTAAATACTTCTAAGCAAACTGTCTAATTGTGGTAAAACTGTTAAAATACACAATGAGAGTTCCCAGAAATGATTAAGAACGTGTAATAAACATCTCAAGTACACGTAAATAGATTCTTACTACATTTACTGTCGAATTCAATCACGGAGGTTTCCAGTGGAAAGGTGTGAAATGACGAAAATACTGGTAATGTTTACATATCCGGGTACTTCTGGTGGCGTTTTCACGGGACTGTGCTTTCAAATATTAAGAGTTCATGTTTACAGAGCTAAGAATTGGTGTCTAAAGCCTTTGAATCACGAGAATAGTTTTTGTGTTTACAATTTAGGAGGATTGGCTTTGGCGTTTTTTTTGTGTGAATCAGTCAAAATGGTGGCGGTTCCAGTAAATACTTCTAAGCAAACTGTCTAATTGTGGTAAAACTGTTAAAATACAAAATGAGAGTTCCCAGAAATGATTAAGAACGTGTAATAAACCCCTCAAGAACACGTAAATAGATTCTTGCTACATTTACTGTCGAATTCAATCACGGAGGTTTCCAGTGGAAAGCTTTGAAATGACGAAAATACTGGTAATGTTTACAAGTCCGGGTACTTCGGGTGGCGTTTTCACGGGACTGTGCTTTCAATTATTACGAGTTCATGTTTACAGAGCTCAGAATTGGTGTCTAAAGCCTTTGAATCACGAGAATAGTTTTTGTGTTTACAATTTAGGAGGATTGGCTTTGGCGTTTTTTTTGTGTGAATCAGTTAAAATGGTGGCGGTTCCAGTAAATACTTCTAAGCAAACTGTCTAATTGTGGTAAAACTGTTAAAATACACAATGATAGTTCCCAGAAATGATTAAGAACGTGTAATAAACATCTCAAGTACACGTAAATAGATTCTTACTACATTTACTGTCGAATTCAATCACGGAGGTTTCGAGTGGAAAGGTGTGAAATGACGAAAATACTGGTAATGTTTACAAGTCCGGGTACTTCTGGTGGCATTTTCACGGGACTGTGCTTTCAAATATTAAGAGTTCATGTTTACAGAGCTCAGAATTGGTGTCTAAAGCCTTTGAATCACGAGAATAGTTTTTGTGTTTACAATTTAGGAGGATTGGCTTTGGCGTTTTTTTTGTGTGAATCAGTCAAAATGGTGGCGGTTCCAGTAAATACTTCTAAGCAAACTGTCTAATTGTGGTAAAACTGTTAAAATACACAATGAGAGTTCCCAGAAATGATTAAGAACGTGTAATAAACCCCTCAAGTACACGTAAATAGATTCTTACTACATTTACTGTCGAATTCAACACGGAGGTTTCCAGTGGAAAGCTGTGAAATGACGAAAATACTGGAAATGTTTACAAGTACGGGTACTTCTGGTGGCGTTTTCACGGGACTGTGCTTTCAAATATTAAGAGTTCATGTTTACAGAGCTCAGAATTGGTGTCTAAAGCCTTTGAATCACGAGAATAGTTTTTGTGTTTACAATTTAGGAGGATTGGCTTTGGCGTTTTTTTTTGTGTGAATCAGTCAAAATGGTGGCGGTTCCAGTAAATACTTCTAAGCAAACTGTCTAATTGTGGTAAAACTGTTAAAATACACAATGAGAGTTCCCAGAAATGATTAAGAACGTGTAATAAACATCTCAAGTACACGTAAATAGATTCTTACTACATTTACTGTCGAATTCAACACGGAGGTTTCCAGTGGAAAGCTGTGAAATGACGAAAATACTGGTAATGTTTACAAGTCCGGGTACTTCTGGTGGCGTTTTCACGGGACTGTGCTTTCAAATATTAAGAGTTCATGTTTACAGAGCTAAGAATTGGTGTCTAAAGCCTTTGAATCACGAGAATAGTTTTTGTGTTTACAATTTAGGAGGATTGGCTTTGGCGTTTTTTTTGTGTGAATCAGTCAAAATGGTGGCGGTTCCAGTAAATACTTCTAAGCAAACTGTCTAATTGTGGTAAAACTGTTAAAATACACAATGAGAGTTCCCAGAAATGATTAAGAACGTGTAATAAACATCTCAAGTACACGTAAATAGATTCTTACTACATTTACTGTCGAATTCAACACGGAGGTTTCCAGTGGAAAGCTGTGAAATGATGAAAATACAGGTAATGTTTACAAGTACGGGTACTTCTGGTGGCGTTTTCACGGGACTGTGCTTTCAAATATTAAGAGTTCATGTTTACAGAGCTAAGAATTGGTGTCTAAAGCCTTTGAATCACGAGAATAGTTTTTGTGTTTACAATTTAGGAGGATTGGCTTTGGCGTTTTTTTTGTGTGAATCAGTTAAAATGGTGGCGGTTCCAGTAAACACTTCTAAGCAAACTGTCTAATTGTGGTAAAACTGTTAAAATACACAATGAGAGTTCCCAGAAATGATTAAGAACGTGTAATAAACATCTCAAGTACACGTAAATAGATTCTTACTACATTTACTGTCGAATTCAACACGGAGGTTTCGAGTGGAAAGCTGTGAAATGACGAAAATACTGGTAATGTTTACAAGTCCGGGTACTTCTGGTGGCGTTTTCACGGGACTGTGCTTTCAAATATTAAGAGTTCATGTTTACAGAGCTAAGAATTGGTGTCTAAAGCCTTTGAATCACGAGAATAGTTTTTGTGTTTACAATTTAGGAGGATTGGCTTTGGCGTTTTTTTTGTGTGAATCAGTCAAAATGGTGGCGGTTCCAGTAAATACTTCTAAGCAAACTGTCTAATTGTGGTAAAACTGTTAAAATACACAATGAGAGTTCCCAGAAATGATTAAGAACGTGTAATAAACATCTCAAGTACACGGAAATAGATTCTTACTACATTTACTGTCGAATTCAACACGGAGGTTTCCAGTGGAAAGGTGTGAAATGACGAAAATACTGGTAATGTTTACAAGTCCGGGTACTTCTGGTGGCGTTTTCACGGGACTGTGCTTTCAAATATTAAGAGTTCATGTTTACAGAGCTAAGAATTGGTGTCTAAAGCCTTTGAATCACGAGAATAGTTTTTGTGTTTACAATTTAGGAGGATTGGCTTTGGCGTTTTTTTTGTGTGAATCAGTCAAAATGGTGGCGGTTCCAGTAAATACTTCTAAGCAAACTGTCTAATTGTGGTAAAACTGTTAAAATACACAATGAGAGTTCCCAGAAATGATTAAGAACGTGTAATAAACATCTCAAGTACACGTAAATAGATTCTTACTACATTTACTGTCGAATTCAACACGGAGGTTTCCAGTGGAAAGCTGTGAAATGATGAAAATACAGGTAATGTTTACAAGTACGGGTACTTCTGGTGGCGTTTTCACGGGACTGTGCTTTCAAATATTAAGAGTTCATGTTTACAGAGCTAAGAATTGGTGTCTAAAGCCTTTGAATCACGAGAAATTTTTTGTGTTTACAATTTAGGAGGATTGGCTTTGGCGTTTTTTTTGTGTGAATCAGTTAAAATGGTGGCGGTTCCAGTAAATACTTCTAAGCAAACTGTCTAATTGTGGTAAAACTGTTAAAATACACAATGAGCGTTCCCAGAAATGATTAAGAACGTGTAATAAACATCTCAAGTACACGTAAATAGATTCTTACTACATTTACTGTCGAATTAAACACGGAGGTTTCCAGTGGAAAGCTGTGAAATGACGAAAATACTGGTAATGTTTACAAGTCCGGGTACTTCTGGTGGCGTTTTCACGGGACTGTGCTTTCAAATATTAAGAGTTCATGTTTACAGAGCTAAGAATTGGTGTCTAAAGCCTTTGAATCACGAGAATAGTTTTTGTGTTTACAATTTAGGAGGATTGGCTTTGGCGTTTTTTTTGTGTGAATCAGTCAAAATGGTGGCGGTTCCAGTAAATACTTCTAAGCAAACTGTCTAATTGTGGTAAAACTGTTAAAATACACAATGAGAGTTCCCAGAAATGATTAAGAACGTGTAATAAACATCTCAAGTACACGTAAATAGATTCTTACTACATTTACTGTCGAATTCAACACGGAGGTTTCCAGTGGAAAGCTGTGAAATGATGAAAATACAGGTAATGTTTACAAGTCCGGGTACTTCTGGTGGCGTTTTCACGGGACTGTGCTTTCAAATATTAAGAGTTCATGTTTACAGAGCTAAGAATTGGTGTCTAAAGCCTTTGAATCACGAGAATAGTTTTTGTGTTTACAATTTAGGAGGATTGGCTTTGGCGTTTTTTTTGTGTGAATCAGTTAAAATGGTGGCGGTTCCAGTAAATACTTCTAAGCAAACTGTCTAATTGTGGTAAAACTGTTAAAATACACAATGAGAGTTCCCAGAAATGATTAAGAACGTGTAATAAACATCTCAAGTACACGTAAATAGATTCTTACTACATTTACTGTCGAATTCAATCACGGAGGTTTCCAGTGGAAAGCTGTGAAATGACGAAAATACTAGTAATGTTTACAAGTCCGGGTACTTCTGGTGGCGTTTTCACGGGACTGTGCTTTCAATTATTACGAGTTCATGTTTACAGAGCTCAGAATTGGTGTCTAAAGCCTTTGAATCACGAGAATAGTTTTTGTGTTTACAATTTAGGAGGATTGGCTTTGGCGTTTTTTTTGTGTGAATCAGTTAAAATGGTGGCGGTTCCAGTAAATACTTCTAAGCAAACTGTCTAATTGTGGTAAAACTGTTAAAATACACAATGAGAGTTCCCAGAAATGATTAAGAACGTGTAATAAACATCTCAAGTACACGTAAATAGATTCTTACTACATTTACTGTCGAATTCAACACGGAGGTTTCGAGTGGAAAGCTGTGAAATGACGAAAATACTGGTAATGTTTACAAGTCCGGGTACTTCTGGTGGCGTTTTCACGGGACTGTGCTTTCAAATATTAAGAGTTCATGTTTACAGAGCTAAGAATTGGTGTCTAAAGCCTTTGAATCACGAGAATAGTTTTTGTGTTTACAATTTAGGAGGATTGGCTTTGGCGTTTTTTTTGTGTGAATCAGTCAAAATGGTGGCGGTTCCAGTAAATACTTCTAAGCAAACTGTCTAATTGTGGTAAAACTGTTAAAATACACAATGAGAGTTCCCAGAAATGATTAAGAACGTGTAATAAACATCTCAAGTACACGGAAATAGATTCTTACTACATTTACTGTCGAATTCAACACGGAGGTTTCCAGTGGAAAGCTGTGAAATGACGAAAATACTGGTAATGTTTACAAGTCCGGGTACTTCTGGTGGCGTTTTCACGGGACTGTGCTTTCAAATATTAAGAGTTCATGTTTACAGAGCTAAGAATTGGTGTCTAAAGCCTTTGAATCACGAGAATAGTTTTTGTGTTTACAATTTAGGAGGATTGGCTTTGGCGTTTTTTTTGTGTGAATCAGTCAAAATGGTGGCGGTTCCAGTAAATACTTCTAAGCAAACTGTCTAATTGTGGTAAAACTGTTAAAATACACAATGAGAGTTCCCAGAAATGATTAAGAACGTGTAATAAACATCTCAAGTACACGTAAATAGATTCTTACTACATTTACTGTCGAATTCAACACGGAGGTTTCCAGTGGAAAGCTGTGAAATGATGAAAATACAGGTAATGTTTACAAGTACGGGTACTTCTGGTGGCGTTTTCACGGGACTGTGCTTTCAAATATTAAGAGTTCATGTTTACAGAGCTAAGAATTGGTGTCTAAAGCCTTTGAATCACGAGAATAGTTTTTGTGTTTACAATTTAGGAGGATTGGCTTTGGCGTTTTTTTTGTGTGAATCAGTTAAAATGGTGGCGGTTCCAGTAAATACTTCTAAGCAAACTGTCTAATTGTGGTAAAACTGTTAAAATACACAATGAGCGTTCCCAGAAATGATTAAGAACGTGTAATAAACATCTCAAGTACACGTAAATAGATTCTTACTACATTTACTGTCGAATTAAACACGGAGGTTTCCAGTGGAAAGCTGTGAAATGACGAAAATACTGGTAATGTTTACAAGTCCGGGTACTTCTGGTGGCGTTTTCACGGGACTGTGCTTTCAAATATTAAGAGTTCATGTTTACAGAGCTAAGAATTGGTGTCTAAAGCCTTTGAATCACGAGAATAGTTTTTGTGTTTACAATTTAGGAGGATTGGCTTTGGCGTTTTTTTTGTGTGAATCAGTCAAAATGGTGGCGGTTCCAGTAAATACTTCTAAGCAAACTGTCTAATTGTGGTAAAACTGTTAAAATACACAATGAGAGTTCCCAGAAATGATTAAGAACGTGTAATAAACATCTCAAGTACACGTAAATAGATTCTTACTACATTTACTGTCGAATTCAACACGGAGGTTTCCAGTGGAAAGCTGTGAAATGATGAAAATACAGGTAATGTTTACAAGTCCGGGTACTTCTGGTGGCGTTTTCACGGGACTGTGCTTTCAAATATTAAGAGTTCATGTTTACAGAGCTAAGAATTGGTGTCTAAAGCCTTTGAATCACGAGAATAGTTTTTGTGTTTACAATTTAGGAGGATTGGCTTTGGCGTTTTTTTTGTGTGAATCAGTTAAAATGGTGGCGGTTCCAGTAAATACTTCTAAGCAAACTGTCTAATTGTGGTAAAACTGTTAAAATACACAATGAGAGTTCCCAGAAATGATTAAGAACGTGTAATAAACATCTCAAGTACACGTAAATAGATTCTTACTACATTTACTGTCGAATTCAATCACGGAGGTTTCCAGTGGAAAGCTGTGAAATGACGAAAATACTAGTAATGTTTACAAGTCCGGGTACTTCTGGTGGCGTTTTCACGGGACTGTGCTTTCAATTATTACGAGTTCATGTTTACAGAGCTCAGAATTGGTGTCTAAAGCCTTTGAATCACGAGAATAGTTTTTGTGTTTACAATTTAGGAGGATTGGCTTTGGCGTTTTTTTTGTGTGAATCAGTTAAAATGGTGGCGGTTCCAGTAAATACTTCTAAGCAAACTGTCTAATTGTGGTAAAACTGTTAAAATACACAATGAGAGTTCCCAGAAATGATTAAGAACGTGTAATAAACATCTCAAGTACACGTAAATAGATTCTTACTACATTTACTGTCGAATTCAATCACGGAGGTTTCCAGTGGAAAGGTGTGAAATGACGAAAATACTGGTAATGTTTACAAGTCCGGGTACTTCTGGTGGCGTTTTCACGGGACTGTGCTTTCAAATATTAAGAGTTCATGTTTACAGAGCTCAGAATTGGTGTCTAAAGCCTTTGAATCACGAGAATAGTTTTTGTGTTTACAATTTAGGAGGATTGGCTTTGGCGTTTTTTTTGTGTGAATCAGTCAAAATGGTGGCGGTTCCAGTAAATACTTCTAAGCAAACTGTCTAATTGTGGTAAAACTGTTAAAATACACAATGAGAGTTCCCAGAAATGATTAAGAACGTGTAATAAACATCTCAAGTACACGTAAATAGATTCTTACTACATTTACTGTCGAATTCAACACGGAGGTTTCCAGTGGAAAGCTGTGAAATGATGAAAATACAGGTAATGTTTACAAGTACGGGTACTTCTGGTGGCGTTTTCACGGGACTGTGCTTTCAAATATTAAGAGTTCATGTTTACAGAGCTAAGAATTGGTGTCTAAAGCCTTTGAATCACGAGAATAGTTTTTGTGTTTACAATTTAGGAGGATTGGCTTTGGCGTTTTTTTTGTGTGAATCAGTTAAAATGGTGGCGGTTCCAGTAAATACTTCTAAGCAAACTGTCTAATTGTGGTAAAACTGTTAAAATACACAATGAGCGTTCCCAGAAATGATTAAGAACGTGTAATAAACATCTCAAGTACACGTAAATAGATTCTTACTACATTTACTGTCGAATTAAACACGGAGGTTTCCAGTGGAAAGCTGTGAAATGACGAAAATACTGGTAATGTTTACAAGTCCGGGTACTTCTGGTGGCGTTTTCACGGGACTGTGCTTTCAAATATTAAGAGTTCATGTTTACAGAGCTAAGAATTGGTGTCTAAAGCCTTTGAATCACGAGAATAGTTTTTGTGTTTACAATTTAGGAGGATTGGCTTTGGCGTTTTTTTTGTGTGAATCAGTTAAAATGGTGGCGGTTCCAGTAAATACTTCTAAGCAAACTGTCTAATTGTGGTAAAACTGTTAAAATACACAATGAGAGTTCCCAGAAATGATTAAGAACGTGTAATAAACATCTCAAGTACACGTAAATAGATTCTTACTACATTTACTGTCGAATTCAATCACGGAGGTTTCCAGTGGAAAGGTGTGAAATGACGAAAATACTGGTAATGTTTACAAGTCCGGGTACTTCTGGTGGCGTTTTCACGGGACTGTGCTTTCAAATATTAAGAGTTCATGTTTACAGAGCTCAGAATTGGTGTCTAAAGCCTTTGAATCACGAGAATAGTTTTTGTGTTTACAATTTAGGAGGATTGGCTTTGGCGTTTTTTTTGTGTGAATCAGTCAAAATGGTGGCGGTTCCAGTAAATACTTCTAAGCAAACTGTCTAATTGTGGTAAAACTGTTAAAATACACAATGAGAGTTCCCAGAAATGATTAAGAACGTGTAATAAACATCTCAAGTACACGTAAATAGATTCTTACTACATTTACTGTCGAATTCAACACGGAGGTTTCCAGTGGAAAGCTGTGAAATGACGAAAATACTGGTAATGTTTACAAGTCCGGGTACTTCTGGTGGCGTTTTCACGGGACTGTGCTTTCAAATATTAAGAGTTCATGTTTACAGAGCTAAGAATTGGTGTCTAAAGCCTTTGAATCACGAGAATAGTTTTTGTGTTTACAATTTAGGAGGATTGGCTTTGGCGTTTTTTTTGTGTGAATCAGTCAAAATGGTGGCGGTTCCAGTAAATACTTCTAAGCAAACTGTCTAATTGTGGTAAAACTGTTAAAATACACAATGAGAGTTCCCAGAAATGATTAAGAACGTGTAATAAACATCTCAAGTACACGTAAATAGATTCTTACTACATTTACTGTCGAATTCAACACGGAGGTTTCCAGTGGAAAGCTGTGAAATGATGAAAATACAGGTAATGTTTACAAGTACGGGTACTTCTGGTGGCGTTTTCACGGGACTGTGCTTTCAAATATTAAGAGTTCATG
Source organism: Myotis daubentonii (assembly GCF_963259705.1). Lineage (NCBI taxonomy): Eukaryota > Metazoa > Chordata > Mammalia > Chiroptera > Vespertilionidae > Myotis > Myotis daubentonii. The sequence goes on from NC_081851.1 coordinate 1,168,309, forward strand.
TTTACAGAGCTAAGAATTGGTGTCTAAAGCCTTTGAATCACGAGAATAGTTTTTGTGTTTACAATTTAGGAGGATTGGCTTTGGCGTTTTTTTTGTGTGAATCAGTTAAAATGGTGGCGGTTCCAGTAAATACTTCTAAGCAAACTGTCTAATTGTGGTAAAACTGTTAAAATACACAATGAGAGTTCAAAGAAATGATTAAGAACGTGTAATAAACATCTCAAGTACACGTAAATAGATTCTTACTACATTTACTGTCGAATTCAATCACGGAGGTTTCCAGTGGAAAGGTGTGAAATGACGAAAATACTGGTAATGTTTACAAGTCCGGGTACTTCTGGTGGCGTTTTCACGGGACTGTGCTTTCAAATATTAAGAGTTCATGTTTACAGAGCTCAGAATTGGTGTCTAAAGCCTTTGAATCACGAGAATAGTTTTTGTGTTTACAATTTAGGAGGATTGGCTTTGGCGTTTTTTTTGTGTGAATCAGTTAAAATAGTGGCGGTTCCAGTAAATACTTCTAAGCAAACTGTCTAATTGTGGTAAAACTGTTAAAATACACAATGAGAGTTCCCAGAAATGATTAAGAACGTGTAATAAACCCATCAAGTACACGTAAATAGATTCTTACTACATTTACTGTCGAATTCAATCACGGAGGTTTCCAGTGGAAAGCTGTGAAATGACGAAAATACTAGTAATGTTTACAAGTCCGGGTACTTCTGGTGGCGTTTTCACGGGACTGTGCTTTCAATTATTATGAGTTCATGTTTACAGAGCTCAGAATTGGTGTCTAAAGCCTTTGAATCACGAGAATAGTTTTTGTGTTTACAATTTAGGAGGATTGGCTTTGGCGTTTTTTTTGTGTGAATCAGTTAAAATGGTGGCGGTTCCAGTAAATACTTCTAAGCAAACTGTCTAATTGTGGTAAAACTGTTAAAATACACAATGAGAGTTCCCAGAAATGATTAAGAACGTGTAATAAACATCTCAAGTACACGTAAATAGATTCTTACTACATTTACTGTCGAATTCAATCACGGAGGTTTCCAGTGGAAAGCTGTGAAATGACGAAAATACTAGTAATGTTTACAAGTCCGGGTACTTCTGGTGGCGTTTTCACGGGACTGTGCTTTCAATTATTACGAGTTCATGTTTACAGAGCTCAGAATTGGTGTCTAAAGCCTTTGAATCACGAGAATAGTTTTTGTGTTTACAATTTAGGAGGATTGGCTTTGGCGTTTTTTTTGTGTGAATCAGTTAAAATGGTGGCGGTTCCAGTAAATACTTCTAAGCAAACTGTCTAATTGTGGTAAAACTGTTAAAATACACAATGAGAGTTCCCAGAAATGATTAAGAACGTGTAATAAACATCTCAAGTACACGTAAATAGATTCTTACTACATTTACTGTCGAATTCAATCACGGAGGTTTCCAGTGGAAAGGTGTGAAATGACGAAAATACTGGTAATGTTTACAAGTCCGGGTACTTCTGGTGGCGTTTTCACGGGACTGTGCTTTCAATTATTACGAGTTCATGTTTACAGAGCTCAGAATTGGTGTCTAAAGCCTTTGAATCACGAGAATAGTTTTTGTGTTTACAATTTAGGAGGATTGGCTTTGGCGTTTTTTTTGTGTGAATCAGTCAAAATGGTGGCGGTTCCAGTAAATACTTCTAAGCAAACTGTCTAATTGTGGTAAAACTGTTAAAATACACAATGAGAGTTCCCAGAAATGATTAAGAACGTGTAATAAACATCTCAAGTACACGTAAATAGATTCTTACTACATTTACTGTCGAATTCAACACGGAGGTTTCCAGTGGAAAGCTGTGAAATGATGAAAATACAGGTAATGTTTACAAGTACGGGTACTTCTGGTGGCGTTTTCACGGGACTGTGCTTTCAAATATTAAGAGTTCATGTTTACAGAGCTAAGAATTGGTGTCTAAAGCCTTTGAATCACGAGAATAGTTTTTGTGTTTACAATTTAGGAGGATTGGCTTTGGCGTTTTTTTTGTGTGAATCAGTTAAAATGGTGGCGGTTCCAGTAAATACTTCTAAGCAAACTGTCTAATTGTGGTAAAACTGTTAAAATACACAATGAGCGTTCCCAGAAATGATTAAGAACGTGTAATAAACATCTCAAGTACACGTAAATAGATTCTTACTACATTTACTGTCGAATTAAACACGGAGGTTTCCAGTGGAAAGCTGTGAAATGACGAAAATACTGGTAATGTTTACAAGTCCGGGTACTTCTGGTGGCGTTTTCACGGGACTGTGCTTTCAAATATTAAGAGTTCATGTTTACAGAGCTAAGAATTGGTGTCTAAAGCCTTTGAATCACGAGAATAGTTTTTGTGTTTACAATTTAGGAGGATTGGCTTTGGCGTTTTTTTTGTGTGAATCAGTTAAAATGGTGGCGGTTCCAGTAAATACTTCTAAGCAAACTGTCTAATTGTGGTAAAACTGTTAAAATACACAATGAGAGTTCCCAGAAATGATTAAGAACGTGTAATAAACATCTCAAGTACACGTAAATAGATTCTTACTACATTTACTGTCGAATTCAATCACGGAGGTTTCCAGTGGAAAGGTGTGAAATGACGAAAATACTGGTAATGTTTACAAGTCCGGGTACTTCTGGTGGCGTTTTCACGGGACTGTGCTTTCAAATATTAAGAGTTCATGTTTACAGAGCTAAGAATTGGTGTCTAAAGCCTTTGAATCACGAGAATAGTTTTTGTGTTTACAATTTAGGAGGATTGGCTTTGGCGTTTTTTTTGTGTGAATCAGTTAAAATGGTGGCGGTTCCAGTAAATACTTCTAAGCAAACTGTCTAATTGTGGTAAAACTGTTAAAATACACAATGAGAGTTCAAAGAAATGATTAAGAACGTGTAATAAACATCTCAAGTACACGTAAATAGATTCTTACTACATTTACTGTCGAATTCAATCACGGAGGTTTCCAGTGGAAAGGTGTGAAATGACGAAAATACTGGTAATGTTTACAAGTCCGGGTACTTCTGGTGGCGTTTTCACGGGACTGTGCTTTCAAATATTAAGAGTTCATGTTTACAGAGCTCAGAATTGGTGTCTAAAGCCTTTGAATCACGAGAATAGTTTTTGTGTTTACAATTTAGGAGGATTGGCTTTGGCGTTTTTTTTGTGTGAATCAGTTAAAATAGTGGCGGTTCCAGTAAATACTTCTAAGCAAACTGTCTAATTGTGGTAAAACTGTTAAAATACACAATGAGAGTTCCCAGAAATGATTAAGAACGTGTAATAAACCCATCAAGTACACGTAAATAGATTCTTACTACATTTACTGTCGAATTCAATCACTGAGGTTTCCAGTGGAAAGCTGTGAAATGACGAAAATACTAGTAATGTTTACAAGTCCGGGTACTTCTGGTGGCGTTTTCACGGGACTGTGCTTTCAATTATTATGAGTTCATGTTTACAGAGCTCAGAATTGGTGTCTAAAGCCTTTGAATCACGAGAATAGTTTTTGTGTTTACAATTTAGGAGGATTGGCTTTGGCGTTTTTTTTGTGTGAATCAGTTAAAATGGTGGCGGTTCCAGTAAATACTTCTAAGCAAACTGTCTAATTGTGGTAAAACTGTTAAAATACACAATGAGAGTTCCCAGAAATGATTAAGAACGTGTAATAAACATCTCAAGTACACGTAAATAGATTCTTACTACATTTACTGTCGCATTCAATCACGGAGGTTTCCAGTGGAAAGCTGTGAAATGACGAAAATACTAGTAATGTTTACAAGTCCGGGTACTTCTGGTGGCGTTTTCACGGGACTGTGCTTTCAATTATTACGAGTTCATGTTTACAGAGCTCAGAATTGGTGTCTAAAGCCTTTGAATCACGAGAATAGTTTTTGTGTTTACAATTTAGGAGGATTGGCTTTGGCGTTTTTTTTGTGTGAATCAGTTAAAATGGTGGCGGTTCCAGTAAATACTTCTAAGCAAACTGTCTAATTGTGGTAAAACTGTTAAAATACACAATGAGAGTTCCCAGAAATGATTAAGAACGTGTAATAAACATCTCAAGTACACGTAAATAGATTCTTACTACATTTACTGTCGAATTCAATCACGGAGGTTTCCAGTGGAAAGGTGTGAAATGACGAAAATACTGGTAATGTTTACAAGTCCGGGTACTTCTGGTGGCGTTTTCACGGGACTGTGCTTTCAAATATTAAGAGTTCATGTTTACAGAGCTCAGAATTGGTGTCTAAAGCCTTTGAATCACGAGAATAGTTTTTGTGTTTACAATTTAGGAGGATTGGCTTTGGCGTTTTTTTTGTGTGAATCAGTCAAAATGGTGGCGGTTCCAGTAAATACTTCTAAGCAAACTGTCTAATTGTGGTAAAACTGTTAAAATACACAATGAGAGTTCCCAGAAATGATTAAGAACGTGTAATAAACCCCTCAAGTACACGTAAATAGATTCTTACTACATTTACTGTCGAATTCAACACGGAGGTTTCCAGTGGAAAGCTGTGAAATGACGAAAATACTGGTAATATTTACAAGTACGGGTACTTCTGGTGGCGTTTTCACGGGACTGTGCTTTCAAATATTAAGAGTTCATGTTTACAGAGCTCAGAATTGGTGTCTAAAGCCTTTGAATCACGAGAATAGTTTTTGTGTTTACAATTTAGGAGGATTGGCTTTGGCGTTTTTTTTGTGTGATTCAGTCAAAATGGTGGCGGTTCCAGTAAATACTTCTAAGCAAACTGTCTAATTGTGGTAAAACTGTTAAAATACACAATGAGAGTTCCCAGAAATGATTAAGAACGTGTAATAAACATCTCAAGTACACGTAAATAGATTCTTACTACATTTACTGTCGAATTCAATCACGGAGGTTTCCAGTGGAAAGGTGTGAAATGACGAAAATACTGGTAATGTTTACAAGTCCGGGTACTTCTGGTGGCGTTTTCACGGGACTGTGCTTTCAATTATTACGAGTTCATGTTTACAGAGCTCAGAATTGGTGTCTAAAGCCTTTGAATCACGAGAATAATTTTTGTGTTTACAATTTAGGAGGATTGGCTTTGGCGTTTTTTTTGTGTGAATCAGTCAAAATGGTGGCGGTTCCAGTAAATACTTCTAAGCAAACTGTCTAATTGTGGTAAAACTGTTAAAATACACAATGAGAGTTCCCAGAAATGATTAAGAACGTGTAATAAACCCCTCAAGTACACGTAAATAGATTCTTACTACATTTACTGTCGAATTCAACACGGAGGTTTCCAGTGGAAAGCTGTGAAATGACGAAAATACTGGTAATGTTTACAAGTACGGGTACTTCTGGTGGCGTTTTCACGGGACTGTGCTTTCAAATATTAAGAGTTCATGTTTACAGAGCTCAGAATTGGTGTCTAAAGCCTTTGAATCACGAGAATAGTTTTTGTGTTTAAAATTTAGGAGGATTGGCTTTGGCGTTTTTTTTGTGTGAATCAGTCAAAATGGTGGCGGTTCCAGTAAATACTTCTAAGCAAACTGTCTAATTGTGGTAAAACTGTTAAAATACACAATGAGAGTTCCCAGAAATGATTAAGAACGTGTAATAAACATCTCAAGTACACGTAAATAGATTCTTACTACATTTACTGTCGAATTCAACACGGAGGTTTCCAGTGGAAAGCTGTGAAATGACGAAAATACTGGTAATGTTTACAAGTCCGGGTACTTCTGGTGGCGTTTTCACGGGACTGTGCTTCCAAATATTAAGAGTTCATGTTTACAGAGCTCAGAATTGGTGTCTAAAGCCTTTGAATCACGAGAATAGTTTTTGTGTTTACAATTTAGGAGGATTGGCTTTGGCGTTTTTTTTGTGTGAATCAGTCAAAATGGTGGCGGTTCCAGTAAATACTTCTAAGCAAACTGTCTAATTGTGGTAAAACTGTTAAAATACACAATGAGAGTTCCCACAAATGATTAAGAACGTGTAATAAACATCTCAAGTACACGTAAATAGATTCTTACTACATTTACTGTCGAATTCAACACGGAGGTTTCCAGTGGAAAGCTGTGAAATGACGAAAATACTGGTAATGTTTACAAGTCCGGGTACTTCTGGTGGCGTTTTCACGGGACTGTGCTTTCAAATATTAAGAGTTCATGTTTACAGAGCTAAGAATTGGTGTCTAAAGCCTTTGAATCACGAGAATAGTTTTTGTGTTTACAATTTAGGAGGATTGGCTTTGGCGTTTTTTTTGTGTGAATCAGTCAAAATGGTGGCGGTTCCAGTAAATACTTCTAAGCAAACTGTCTAATTGTGGTAAAACTGTTAAAATACACAATGAGAGTTCCCAGAAATGATTAAGAACGTGTAATAAACATCTCAAGTACACGTAAATAGATTCTTACTACATTTACTGTCGAATTCAACACGGAGGTTTCCAGTGGAAAGCTGTGAAATGATGAAAATACAGGTAATGTTTACAAGTACGGGTACTTCTGGTGGCGTTTTCACGGGACTGTGCTTTCAAATATTAAGAGTTCATGTTTACAGAGCTAAGAATTGGTGTCTAAAGCCTTTGAATCACGAGAATAGTTTTTGTGTTTACAATTTAGGAGGATTGGCTTTGGCGTTTTTTTTGTGTGAATCAGTTAAAATGGTGGCGGTTCCAGTAAATACTTCTAAGCAAACTGTCTAATTGTGGTAAAACTGTTAAAATACACAATGAGAGTTCCCAGAAATGATTAAGAACGTGTAATAAACATCTCAAGTACACGTAAATAGATTCTTACTACATTTACTGTCGAATTAAACACGGAGGTTTCCAGTGGAAAGCTGTGAAATGACGAAAATACTGGTAATGTTTACAAGTCCGGGTACTTCTGGTGGCGTTTTCACGGGACTGTGCTTTCAAATATTAAGAGTTCATGTTTACAGAGCTAAGAATTGGTGTCTAAAGCCTTTGAATCACGAGAATAGTTTTTGTGTTTACAATTTAGGAGGATTGGCTTTGGCGTTTTTTTTGTGTGAATCAGTCAAAATGGTGGCGGTTCCAGTAAATACTTCTAAGCAAACTGTCTAATTGTGGTAAAACTGTTAAAATACACAATGAGAGTTCCCAGAAATGATTAAGAACGTGTAATAAACATCTCAAGTACACGTAAATAGATTCTTACTACATTTACTGTCGAATTCAACACGGAGGTTTCCAGTGGAAAGCTGTGAAATGATGAAAATACAGGTAATGTTTACAAGTACGGGTACTTCTGGTGGCGTTTTCACGGGACTGTGCTTTCAAATATTAAGAGTTCATGTTTACAGAGCTAAGAATTGGTGTCTAAAGCCTTTGAATCACGAGAATAGTTTTTGTGTTTACAATTTAGGAGGATTGGCTTGGCGTTTTTTTTGTGTGAATCAGTTAAAATGGTGGCGGTTCCAGTAAATACTTCTAAGCAAACTGTCTAATTGTGGTAAAACTGTTAAAATACACAATGAGAGTTCCCAGAAATGATTAAGAACGTGTAATAAACATCTCAAGTACACGTAAATAGATTCTTACTACATTTACTGTCGAATTCAATCACGGAGGTTTCCAGTGGAAAGGTGTGAAATGACGAAAATACTGGTAATGTTTACAAGTCCGGGTACTTCTGGTGGCGTTTTCACGGGACTGTGCTTTCAAATATTAAGAGTTCATGTTTACAGAGCTCAGAATTGGTGTCTAAAGCCTTTGAATGACGAGAATAGTGTTTTTGTTTACAATTTAGGAGGATTGGCTTTGGCGTTTTTTTTGTGTGAATCAGTTAAAATAGTGGCGGTTCCAGTAAATACTTCTAAGCAAACTGTCTAATTGTGGTAAAACTGTTAAAATACACAATGAGAGTTCCCAGAAATGATTAAGAACGTGTAATAAACCCCTCAAGTACACGTAAATAGATTCTTACTACATTTACTGTCGAATTCAATCACGGAAGTTTCCAGTGGAAAGCTGTGAAATGACGAAAATACTAGTAATGTTTACAAGTCCGGGTACTTCTGGTGGCGTTTTCACGGGACTGTGCTTTCAATTATTACGAGTTCATGTTTACAGAGCTCAGAATTGGTGTCTAAAGCCTTTGAATCACGAGAATAGTTTTTGTGTTTACAATTTAGGAGGATTGGCTTTGGCGTTTTTTTTGTGTGAATCAGTTAAAATGGTGGCGGTTCCAGTAAATACTTCTAAGCAAACTGTCTAATTGTGGTAAAACTGTTAAAATACACAATGAGAGTTCCCAGAAATGATTAAGAACGTGTAATAAACATCTCAAGTACACGTAAATAGATTCTTACTACATTTACTGTCGAATTCAACACGGAGGTTTCCAGTGGAAAGCTGTGAAATGATGAAAATACAGGTAATGTTTACAAGTACAGGTACTTCTGGTGGCGTTTTCACGGGACTGTGCTTTCAAATATTAAGAGTTCATGTTTACAGAGCTAAGAATTGGTGTCTAAAGCCTTTGAATCACGAGAATAGTTTTTGTGTTTACAATTTAGGAGGATTGGCTTTGGCGTTTTTTTTGTGTGAATCAGTTAAAATGGTGGCGGTTCCAGTAAATACTTCTAAGCAAACTGTCTAATTGTGGTAAAACTGTTAAAATACACAATGAGAGTTCCCAGAAATGATTAAGAACGTGTAATAAACATCTCAAGTACACGTAAATAGATTCTTACTACATTTACTTTCGAATTAAACACGGAGGTTTCCAGTGGAAAGCTGTGAAATGACGAAAATACTGGTAATGTTTACAAGTACGGGTACTTCTGGTGGCGTTTTCACGGGACTGTGCTTTCAAATATTAAGAGTTCATGTTTACAGAGCTAAGAATTGGTGTCTAAAGCCTTTGAATCACGAGAATAGTTTTTGTGTTTACAATTTAGGAGGATTGGCTTTGGCGTTTTTTTTGTGTGAATCAGTCAAAATGGTGGCGGTTCCAGTAAATACTTCTAAGCAAACTGTCTAATTGTGGTAAAACTGTTAAAATACACAATGAGAGTTCCCAGAAATGATTAAGAACGTGTAATAAACATCTCAAGTACACGTAAATAGATTCTTACTACATTTACTGTCGAATTCAACACGGAGGTTTCCAGTGGAAAGCTGTGAAATGATGAAAATACAGGTAATGTTTACAAGTACGGGTACTTCTGGTGGCGTTTTCACGGGACTGTGCTTTCAAATATTAAGAGTTCATGTTTACAGAGCTAAGAATTGGTGTCTAAAGCCTTTGAATCACGAGAATAGTTTTTGTGTTTACAATTTAGGAGGATTGGCTTTGGCGTTTTTTTTGTGTGAATCAGTTAAAATGGTGGCGGTTCCAGTAAATACTTCTAAGCAAACTGTCTAATTGTGGTAAAACTGTTAAAATACACAATGAGAGTTCCCAGAAATGATTAAGAACGTGTAATAAACATCTCAAGTACACGTAAATAGATTCTTACTACATTTACTGTCGAATTCAATCACGGAGGTTTCCAGTGGAAAGGTGTGAAATGACGAAAATACTGGTAATGTTTACAAGTCCGGGTACTTCTGCTGGCGTTTTCACGGGACTGTGCTTTCAAATATTAAGAGTTCATGTTTACAGAGCTCAGAATTGGTGTCTAAAGCCTTTGAATCACGAGAATAGTTTTTGTGTTTACAATTTAGGAGGATTGGCTTTGGCGTTTTTTTTGTGTGAATCAGTTAAAATAGTGGCGGTTCCAGTAAATACTTCTAAGCAAACTGTCTAATTGTGGTAAAACTGTTAAAATACACAATGAGAGTTCCCAGAAATGATTAAGAACGTGTAATAAACCCCTCAAGTACACGTAAATAGATTCTTACTACATTTACTGTCGAATTCAATCACGGAGGTTTCCAGTGGAAAGCTGTGAAATGACGAAAATACTAGTAATGTTTACAAGTCCGGGTACTTCTGGTGGCGTTTTCACGGGACTGTGCTTTCAATTATTACGAGTTCATGTTTACAGAGCTCAGAATTGGTGTCTAAAGCCTTTGAATCACGAGAATAGTTTTTGTGTTTACAATTTAGGAGGATTGGCTTTGGCGTTTTTTTTGTGTGAATCAGTTAAAATGGTGGCGGTTCCAGTAAATACTTCTAAGCAAACTGTCTAATTGTGGTAAAACTGTTAAAATACACAATGAGAGTTCCCAGAAATGATTAAGAACGTGTAATAAACATCTCAAGTACACGTAAATAGATTCTTACTACATTTACTGTCGAATTCAATCACGGAGGTTTCCAGTGGAAAGGTGTGAAATGACGAAAATACTGGTAATGTTTACAAGTCCGGGTACTTCTGGTGGCGTTTTCACGGGACTGTGCTTTCAAATATTAAGAGTTCATGTTTACAGAGCTCAGAATTGGTGTCTAAAGCCTTTGAATCACGAGAATAGTTTTTGTGTTTACAATTTAGGAGGATTGGCTTTGGCGTTTTTTTTGTGTGAATCAGTCAAAATGGTGGCGGTTCCAGTAAATACTTCTAAGCAAACTGTCTAATTGTGGTAAAACTGTTAAAATACACAATGAGAGTTCCCAGAAATGACTAAGAACGTGTAATAAACATCTCAAGTACACGTAAATAGATTCTTACTACATTTACTGTCGAATTCAATCATGGAGGTTTCCAGTGGAAAGCTGTGAAATGACGAAAATACTGGTAATGTTTACAAGTCCGGGTACTTCTGGTGGCGTTTTCACGGGACTGTGCTTTCAAATATTAAGAGTTCATGTTTACAGAGCTCAGAATTGGTGTCTAAAGCCTTTGAATCACGAGAATATTTTTTGTGTTTACAATTTAGGAGGATTGGCTTTGGCGTTTTTTTTTGTGTGAATCAGTTAAAATGGTGGCGGTTCCAGTAAACAGTTCTAAGCAAACTGTCTAATTGTGGTAAAACTGTTAAAATACACAATGAGAGTTCCCAGAAATGATTAAGAACGTGTAATAAACATCTCAAGTACACGTAAATAGATTCTTACTACATTTACTGTCGAATTCAACACGGAGGTTTCCAGTGGAAAGCTGTGAAATGACGAAAATACTGGTAATGTTTACAAGTCCGGGTACTTCTGGTGGCGTTTTCACGGGACTGTGCTTTCAATTATTACGAGTTCATGTTTACAGAGCTCAGAATTGGTGTCTAAAGCCTTTGAATCACGAGAATAGTTTTTGTGTTTACAATTTAGGAGGATTGGCTTTGGCGGTTTTTTTTGTGTGAATCAGTTAAAATGGTGGCGGTTCCAGTAAATACTTCTAAGCAAACTGTCTAATTGTGGTAAAACTGTTAAAATACACAATGAGAGTTCCCAGAAATGATTAAGAACGTGTAATAAACATCTCAAGTACACGTAAATAGATTCTTACTACATTTACTGTCGAATTCAACACGGAGGTTTCCAGTGGAAAGCTGTGAAATGACGAAAATACTGGTAATGTTTACAAGTCCGGGTACTTCGGGTGGCGTTTTCACGGGACTGTGCTTTCAATTATTACGAGTTCATGTTTACAGAGCTCAGAATTGGTGTCTAAAGCCTTTGAATCACCAGAATAGTTTTTGTGTTTACAATTTAGGAGGATTGGCTTTGGCGTTTTTTTTGTGTGAATCAGTTAAAATGGTGGCGGTTCCAGTAAATACTTCTAAGCAAACTGTCTAATTGTGGTAAAACTGTTAAAATACACAATGAGAGTTCCCAGAAATGATTAAGAACGTGTAATAAACCCCTCAAGAACACGTAAATAGATTCTTGCTACATTTACTGTCGAATTCAATCACGGAGGTTTCCAGTGGAAAGGTGTGAAATGACGAAAATACTGGTAATGTTTACAAGTCTGGGTACTTCTGGTGGCGTTTTCACGGGACTGTGCTTTCAAATATTAAGAGTTCATGTTTACAGAGCTAAGAATTGGTGTCTAAAGCCTTTGAATCACGAGAATAGTTTTTGTGTTTACAATTTAGGAGGATTGGCTTTGGCGTTTTTTTTGTGTGAATCAGTCAAAATGGTGGCGGTTCCAGTAAATACTTCTAAGCAAACTGTCTAATTGTGGTAAAACTGTTAAAATACAAAATGAGAGTTCCCAGAAATGATTAAGAACGTGTAATAAACCCCTCAAGAACACGTAAATAGATTCTTGCTACATTTACTGTCGAATTCAATCACGGAGGTTTCCAGTGGAAAGCTTTGAAATGACGAAAATACTGGTAATGTTTACAAGTCCGGGTACTTCTGGTGGCGTTTTCACGGGACTGTGCTTTCAAATATTAAGAGTTCATGTTTACAGAGCTCAGAATTGGTGTCTAAAGCCTTTGAATTACGAGAATAGTGTTTTTGTTTACAATTTAGGAGGATTGGCTTTGGCGTTTTTTTTGTGTGAATCAGTTAAAATGGTGGCGGTTCCAGTAAATACTTCTAAGCAAACTGTCTAATTGTGGTAAAACTGTTAAAATACACAATGAGAGTTCCCAGAAATGATTAAGAACGTTTAATAAACATCTCAAGTACACATAAATAGATTCTTACTACATTTACTGTCGAATTCAATCACGGAGGTTTCCAGTGGAAAGGTGTGAAATGACGAAAATACTGGTAATGTTTACAAGTCCGGGTACTTCTGGTGGCGTTTTCACGGGACTGTGCTTTCAAATATTAAGAATTCATGTTTACAGAGCTCAGAATTGGTGTCTAAAGCCTTTGAATCACGAGAATAGTTTTTGTGTTTACAATTTAGGAGGATTGGCTTTGGCGTTTTTTTTGTGTGAATCAGTCAAAATGGTGGCGGTTCCAGTAAATACTTCTAAGCAAACTGTCTAATTGTGGTAAAACTGTTAAAATACACAATGAGAGTTCCCAGAAATGATTAAGAACGTGTAATAAACCCCTCAGGTACACGTAAATAGATTCTTACTACATTTACTGTCGAATTCAACACGGAGGTTTCCAGTGGAAAGCTGTGAAATGACGAAAATACTGGTAATGTTTACAAGTCCGGGTACTTCTGGTGGCGTTTTCACGGGACTGTGCTTTCAATTATTACGAGTTCATGTTTACAGAGCTCAGAATTGGTGTCTAAAGCCTTTGAATCACCAGAATAGTTTTTGTGTTTACAATTTAGGAGGATTGGCTTTTGCGTTTTTTTTTTGTGAATCAGTTAAAATGGTGGCGGTTCCAGTAAATACTTCTAAGCAAACTGTCTAATTGTGGTAAAACTGTTAAAATACACAATGAGAGTTCCCAGAAATGATTAAGAACGTGTAATAAACATCTCAAGTACACGTAAATAGATTCTTACTACATTTACTGTCGAATTCAACACGGAGGTTTCCAGTGGAAAGCTGTGAAATGACGAAAATACTGGTAATGTTTACAAGTACGGGTACTTCTGGTGGCGTTTTCATGGGACTGTGCTTTCAAATATTAAGAGTTCATGTTTACAGAGCTAAGAATTGGTGTCTAAAGCCTTTGAATCACAAGAATAGTTTTTGTGTTTACAATTGAGGAGGATTGGCTTTGGCGTTTTTTTTGGTGAATCAGTCAAAATGGTGGCGGTTCCAGTAAATACTTCTAAGCAAACTGTGTAATTGTGGTAAAACTGTTAAAATACACAATGAGAGTTCCCAGAAATGATTAAGAACGTGTAATAAACCCCTCAAGAACACGTAAATAGATTCTTGCTACATTTACTGTCGAATTCAATCACGGAGGTTTCCAGTGGAAAGCTTTGAAATGACGAAAATACTGGTAATGTTTACAAGTCCGGGTACTTCTGGTGGCGTTTTCACGGGACTGTGCTTTCAAATATTAAGAGTTCATGTTTACAGAGCTAAGAATTGGTGTCTAAAGCCTTTGAATCACGAGAATAGTTTTTGTGTTTACAATTTAGGAGGATTGGCTTTGGCGTTTTTTTTGTGTGAATCAGTCAAAATGGTGGCGGTTCCAGTAAATACTTCTAAGCAAACTGTCTAATTGTGGTAAAACTGTTAAAATACACAATGAGAGTTCCCAGAAATGATTAAGAACGTGTAATAAACATCTCAAGTACACGGAAATAGATTCTTGCTACATTTACTGTCGAATTCAATCACGGAGGTTTCCAGTGGAAAGCTTTGAAATGACGAAAATACTGGTAATGTTTACAAGTCCGGGTACTTCGGGTGGCGTTTTCACGGGACTGTGCTTTCAATTATTACGAGTTCATGTTTACAGAGCTCAGAATTGGTGTCAAAAATCTTTGAATCACGAGAATAGTTTTTGTGTTTACAATTTAGGAGGATTGGCTTTGGCAGTTTTTTTTGTGTGAATCAGTTAAAATGGTGGCGGTTCCAGTAAATACTTCTAAGCAAACTGTCTAATTGTGGTAAAACTGTTAAAATACACAATGAGAGTTCCCAGAAATGATTAAGAACGTGTAATAAACATCTCAAGTACACGTAAATAGATTCTTACTACATTTACTGTCGAATTCAATCATGGAGGTTTCCAGTGGAAAGCTGTGAAATGACGAAAATACTGGTAATGTTTACAAGTCCGGGTACTTCTGGTGGCGTTTTCACGGGACTGTGCTTTCAAATATTAAGAGTTCATGTTTACAGAGCTCAGAATTGGTGTCTAAAGCCTTTGAATCACGAGAATATTTTTTGTGTTTACAATTTAGGAGGATTGGCTTTGGCGATTTTTTTTGTGTGAATCAGTTAAAATGGTGGCGGTTCCAGTAAACAGTTCTAAGCAAACTGTCTAATTGTGGTAAAACTGTTAAAATACACAATGAGAGTTCCCAGAAATGATTAAGAACGTGTAATAAACATCTCAAGTACACTTAAATAGATTCTTACTACATTTACTGTCGAATTCAACACGGAGGTTTCCAGTGGAAAGCTGTGAAATGACGAAAATACTGGTAATGTTTACAAGTCCGGGTACTTCTGGTGGCGTTTTCACGGGACTGTGCTTTCAATTATTACGAGTTCATGTTTACAGAGCTCAGAATTGGTGTCTAAAGCCTTTGAATCACGAGAATAGTTTTTGTGTTTACAATTTAGGAGGATTGGCTTTGGCGGTTTTTTTTGTGTGAATCAGTTAAAATGGTGGCGGTTCCAGTAAATACTTCTAAGCAAACTGTCTAATTGTGGTAAAACTGTTAAAATACACAATGAGAGTTCCCAGAAATGATTAAGAACGTGTAATAAACATCTCAAGTACACGTAAATAGATTCTTACTACATTTACTGTCGAATTCAACACGGAGGTTTCCAGTGGAAAGCTGTGAAATGACGAAAATACTGGTAATGTTTACAAGTCCGGGTACTTCGGGTGGCGTTTTCATGGGACTGTGCTTTCAATTATTACGAGTTCATGTTTACAGAGCTCAGAATTGGTGTCTAAAGCCTTTGAATCACCAGAATAGTTTTTGTGTTTACAATTTAGGAGGATTGGCTTTGGCGTTTTTTTTGTGTGAATCAGTTAAAATGGTGGCGGTTCCAGTAAATACTTCTAAGCAAACTGTCTAATTGTGGTAAAACTGTTAAAATACACAATGAGAGTTCCCAGAAATGATTAAGAACGTGTAATAAACATCTCAAGTACACGTAAATAGATTCTTACTACATTTACTGTCGAATTCAATCATGGAGGTTTCCAGTGGAAAGCTGTGAAATGACGAAAATACTGGTAATGTTTACAAGTCCGGGTACTTCTGGTGGCGTTTTCACGGGACTGTGCTTTCAAATATTAAGAGTTCATGTTTACAGAGCTCAGAATTGGTGTCTAAAGCCTTTGAATCACGAGAATATTTTTTGTGTTTACAATTTAGGAGGATTGGCTTTGGCGATTTTTTTTGTGTGAATCAGTTAAAATGGTGGCGGTTCCAGTAAACAGTTCTAAGCAAACTGTCTAATTGTGGTAAAACTGTTAAAATACACAATGAGAGTTCCCAGAAATGATTAAGAACGTGTAATAAACATCTCAAGTACACTTAAATAGATTCTTACTACATTTACTGTCGAATTCAACACGGAGGTTTCCAGTGGAAAGCTGTGAAATGACGAAAATACTGGTAATGTTTACAAGTCCGGGTACTTCTGGTGGCGTTTTCACGGGACTGTGCTTTCAATTATTACGAGTTCATGTTTACAGAGCTCAGAATTGGTGTCTAAAGCCTTTGAATCACGAGAATAGTTTTTGTGTTTACAATTTAGGAGGATTGGCTTTGGCGGTTTTTTTTGTGTGAATCAGTTAAAATGGTGGCGGTTCCAGTAAATACTTCTAAGCAAACTGTCTAATTGTGGTAAAACTGTTAAAATACACAATGAGAGTTCCCAGAAATGATTAAGAACGTGTAATAAACATCTCAAGTACACGTAAATAGATTCTTACTACATTTACTGTCGAATTCAACACGGAGGTTTCCAGTGGAAAGCTGTGAAATGACGAAAATACTGGTAATGTTTACAAGTCCGGGTACTTCGGGTGGCGTTTTCACGGGACTGTGCTTTCAATTATTACGAGTTCATGTTTACAGAGCTCAGAATTGGTGTCTAAAGCCTTTGAATCACCAGAATAGTTTTTGTGTTTACAATTTAGGAGGATTGGCTTTGGCGTTTTTTTTGTGTGAATCAGTTAAAATGGTGGCGGTTCCAGTAAATACTTCTAAGCAAACTGTCTAATTGTGGTAAAACTGTTAAAATACACAATGAGAGTTCCCAGAAATGATTAAGAACGTGTAATAAACCCCTCAAGTACACGTAAATAGATTCTTACTACATTTACTGTCGAATTCAATCACGGAGGTTTCCAGTGGAAAGCTGTGAAATGACGAAAATACTGGTAATGTTTACAAGTCTGGGTACTTCTGGTGGCGTTTTCACGGGACTGTGCTTTCAATTATTACGAGTTCATGTTTACAGAGCTCAGAATTGGTGTCTAAAGCCTTTGAATGACGAGAATAGTGTTTTTGTTTACAATTTAGGAGGATTGGCTTTGGCGTTTTTTTTGTGTGAATCAGTTAAAATGGTGGCGGTTCCAGTAAATACTTCTAAGCAAACTGTCTAATTGTGGTAAAACTGTTAAAATACACAATGAGAGTTCCCAGAAATGATTAAGAACGTGTAATAAACACCTCAAGTACACGTAAATAGATTCTTACTACATTTACTGTCGAATTCAACACGGAGGTTTCCAGTGGAAAGCTGTGAAATGACGAAAATACTGGTAATGTTTACAAGTACGGGTACTTCTGGTGGCGTTTTCACGGGACTGTGCTTTCAAATATTAAGAGTTCATGTTTACAGAGCTCAGAATTGGAGTCTAAAGCCTTTGAATCACGAGAATAGTTTTTGTGTTTACAATTTAGGAGGATTGGCTTTGGCGTTTTTTTTGGTGAATCAGTCAAAATGGTGGCGGTTCCAGTAAATACTTCTAAGCAAACTGTCTAATTGTGGTAAAACTGTTAAAATACACAATGAGAGTTCCCAGAAATGATTAAGAACGTGTAATAAACCCCTCAAGAACACGTAAATAGATTCTTGCTACATTTACTGTCGAATTCAATCACGGAGGTTTCCAGTGGAAAGCTTTGAAATGACGAAAATACTGGTAATGTTTACAAGTCCCGGTACTTCGGGTGGCGTTTTCACGGGACTGTGCTTTCAATTATTACGAGTTCATGTTTACAGAGCTCAGAATTGGTGTCTAAAGCCTTTGAATCACGAGAATAGTTTTTGTGTTTGCAATTTAGGAGGATTGGCTTTGGCGGTTTTTTTTGTGTGAATCAGTTAAAATGGTGGCGGTTCCAGTAAATACTTCTAAGCAAACTGTCTAATTGTGGTAAAACTGTTAAAATACACAATGAGAGTTCCCAGAAATGATTAAGAACGTGTAATAAACCCCTCAAGAACACGTAAATAGATTCTTGCTACATTTACTGTCGAATTCAATCACGGAGGTTTCCAGTGGAAAGGTGTGAAATGACGAAAATACTGGTAATGTTTACAAGTCTGGGTACTTCTGGTGGCGTTTTCACGGGACTGTGCTTTCAAATATTAAGAGTTCATGTTTACAGAGCTAAGAATTGGTGTCTAAAGCCTTTGAATCACGAGAATAGTTTTTGTGTTTACAATTTAGGAGGATTGGCTTTGGCGTTTTTTTTGTGTGAATCAGTCAAAATGGTGGCGGTTCCAGTAAATACTTCTAAGCAAACTGTCTAATTGTGGTAAAACTGTTAAAATACAAAATGAGAGTTCCCAGAAATGATTAAGAACGTGTAATAAACCCCTCAAGAACACGTAAATAGATTCTTGCTACATTTACTGTCGAATTCAATCACGGAGGTTTCCAGTGGAAAGCTTTGAAATGACGAAAATACTGGTAATGTTTACAAGTCCGGGTACTTCTGGTGGCGTTTTCACGGGACTGTGCTTTCAAATATTAAGAGTTCATGTTTACAGAGCTCAGAATTGGTGTCTAAAGCCTTTGAATTACGAGAATAGTGTTTTTGTTTACAATTTAGGAGGATTGGCTTTGGCGTTTTTTTTGTGTGAATCAGTTAAAATGGTGGCGGTTCCAGTAAATACTTCTAAGCAAACTGTCTAATTGTGGTAAAACTGTTAAAATACACAATGAGAGTTCCCAGAAATGATTAAGAACGTGTAATAAACCCCTCAAGAACACGTAAATAGATTCTTGCTACATTTACTGTCGAATTCAATCACGGAGGTTTCCAGTGGAAAGGTGTGAAATGACGAAAATACTGGTAATGTTTACAAGTCTGGGTACTTCTGGTGGCGTTTTCACGGGACTGTGCTTTCAAATATTAAGAGTTCATGTTTACAGAGCTAAGAATTGGTGTCTAAAGCCTTTGAATCACGAGAATAGTTTTTGTGTTTACAATTTAGGAGGATTGGCTTTGGCGTTTTTTTTGTGTGAATCAGTCAAAATGGTGGCGGTTCCAGTAAATACTTCTAAGCAAACTGTCTAATTGTGGTAAAACTGTTAAAATACAAAATGAGAGTTCCCAGAAATGATTAAGAACGTGTAATAAACCCCTCAAGAACACGTAAATAGATTCTTGCTACATTTACTGTCGAATTCAATCACGGAGGTTTCCAGTGGAAAGCTTTGAAATGACGAAAATACTGGTAATGTTTACAAGTACGGGTACTTCTGGTGGCGTTTTCACGGGACTGTGCTTTCAAATATTAAGAGTTCATGTTTACAGAGCTCAGAATTGGTGTCTAAAGCCTTTGAATTACGAGAATAGTGTTTTTGTTTACAATTTAGGAGGATTGGCTTTGGCGTTTTTTTTGTGTGAATCAGTTAAAATGGTGGCGGTTCCAGTAAATACTTCTAAGCAAACTGTCTAATTGTGGTAAAACTGTTAAAATACACAATGAGAGTTCCAGAAATGATTAAGAACGTGTAATAAACCCCTCAAGAACACGTAAATAGATTCTTGCTACATTTACTGTCGAATTCAATCACGGAGGTTTCCAGTGGAAAGGTGTGAAATGACGAAAATACTGGTAATGTTTACAAGTCTGGGTACTTCTGGTGGCGTTTTCACGGGACTGTGCTTTCAAATATTAAGAGTTCATGTTTACAGAGCTAAGAATTGGTGTCTAAAGCCTTTGAATCACGAGAATAGTTTTTGTGTTTACAATTTAGGAGGATTGGCTTTGGCGTTTT
The DNA here is from genome assembly GCF_963259705.1 of Myotis daubentonii. Lineage (NCBI taxonomy): Eukaryota > Metazoa > Chordata > Mammalia > Chiroptera > Vespertilionidae > Myotis > Myotis daubentonii. The sequence continues at coordinate 1,188,017 of NC_081851.1, forward strand.
TTTTGTGTGAATCAGTCAAAATGGTGGCGGTTCCAGTAAATACTTCTAAGCAAACTGTCTAATTGTGGTAAAACTGTTAAAATACAAAATGAGAGTTCCCAGAAATGATTAAGAACGTGTAATAAACCCCTCAAGAACACGTAAATAGATTCTTGCTACATTTACTGTCGAATTCAATCACGGAGGTTTCCAGTGGAAAGCTTTGAAATGACGAAAATACTGGTAATGTTTACAAGTACGGGTACTTCTGGTGGCGTTTTCACGGGACTGTGCTTTCAAATATTAAGAGTTCATGTTTACAGAGCTCAGAATTGGTGTCTAAAGCCTTTGAATTACGAGAATAGTGTTTTTGTTTACAATTTAGGAGGATTGGCTTTGGCGTTTTTTTTGTGTGAATCAGTTAAAATGGTGGCGGTTCCAGTAAATACTTCTAAGCAAACTGTCTAATTGTGGTAAAACTGTTAAAATACACAATGAGAGTTCCCAGAAATGATTAAGAACGTGTAATAAACATCTCAAGTACACATAAATAGATTCTTACTACATTTACTGTCGAATTCAATCACGGAGGTTTCCAGTGGAAAGGTGTGAAATGACGAAAATACTGGTAATGTTTACAAGTCCGGGTACTTCTGGTGGCGTTTTCACGGGACTGTGCTTTCAAATATTAAGAATTCATGTTTACAGAGCTCAGAATTGGTGTCTAAAGCCTTTGAATCACGAGAATAGTTTTTGTGTTTACAATTTAGGAGGATTGGCTTTGGCGTTTTTTTTGTGTGAATCAGTCAAAATGGTGGCGGTTCCAGTAAATACTTCTAAGCAAACTGTCTAATTGTGGTAAAACTGTTAAAATACACAATGAGAGTTCCCAGAAATGATTAAGAACGTGTAATAAACCCCTCAGGTACACGTAAATAGATTCTTACTACATTTACTGTCGAATTCAACACGGAGGTTTCCAGTGGAAAGCTGTGAAATGACGAAAATACTGGTAATGTTTACAAGTCCGGGTACTTCTGGTGGCGTTTTCACGGGACTGTGCTTTCAATTATTACGAGTTCATGTTTACAGAGCTCAGAATTGGTGTCTAAAGCCTTTGAATCACGAGAATATTTTTTGTGTTTACAATTTAGGAGGATTGGCTTTGGCGATTTTTTTTGTGTGAATCAGTTAAAATGGTGGCGGTTCCAGTAAACAGTTCTAAGCAAACTGTCTAATTGTGGTAAAACTGTTAAAATACACAATGAGAGTTCCCAGAAATGATTAAGAACGTGTAATAAACATCTCAAGTACACTTAAATAGATTCTTACTACATTTACTGTCGAATTCAACACGGAGGTTTCCAGTGGAAAGCTGTGAAATGACGAAAATACTGGTAATGTTTACAAGTCCGGGTACTTCTGGTGGCGTTTTCACGGGACTGTGCTTTCAATTATTACGAGTTCATGTTTACAGAGCTCAGAATTGGTGTCTAAAGCCTTTGAATCACGAGAATAGTTTTTGTGTTTACAATTTAGGAGGATTGGCTTTGGCGGTTTTTTTTGTGTGAATCAGTTAAAATGGTGGCGGTTCCAGTAAATACTTCTAAGCAAACTGTCTAATTGTGGTAAAACTGTTAAAATACACAATGAGAGTTCCCAGAAATGATTAAGAACGTGTAATAAACATCTCAAGTACACGTAAATAGATTCTTACTACATTTACTGTCGAATTCAACACGGAGGTTTCCAGTGGAAAGCTGTGAAATGACGAAAATACTGGTAATGTTTACAAGTCCGGGTACTTCGGGTGGCGTTTTCACGGGACTGTGCTTTCAATTATTACGAGTTCATGTTTACAGAGCTCAGAATTGGTGTCTAAAGCCTTTGAATCACCAGAATAGTTTTTGTGTTTACAATTTAGGAGGATTGGCTTTGGCGTTTTTTTTGTGTGAATCAGTTAAAATGGTGGCGGTTCCAGTAAATACTTCTAAGCAAACTGTCTAATTGTGGTAAAACTGTTAAAATACACAATGAGAGTTCCCAGAAATGATTAAGAACGTGTAATAAACCCCTCAAGTACACGTAAATAGATTCTTACTACATTTACTGTCGAATTCAATCACGGAGGTTTCCAGTGGAAAGCTGTGAAATGACGAAAATACTGGTAATGTTTACAAGTCTGGGTACTTCTGGTGGCGTTTTCACGGGACTGTGCTTTCAATTATTACGAGTTCATGTTTACAGAGCTCAGAATTGGTGTCTAAAGCCTTTGAATGACGAGAATAGTGTTTTTGTTTACAATTTAGGAGGATTGGCTTTGGCGTTTTTTTTGTGTGAATCAGTTAAAATGGTGGCGGTTCCAGTAAATACTTCTAAGCAAACTGTCTAATTGTGGTAAAACTGTTAAAATACACAATGAGAGTTCCCAGAAATGATTAAGAACGTGTAATAAACACCTCAAGTACACGTAAATAGATTCTTACTACATTTACTGTCGAATTCAACACGGAGGTTTCCAGTGGAAAGCTGTGAAATGACGAAAATACTGGTAATGTTTACAAGTACGGGTACTTCTGGTGGCGTTTTCACGGGACTGTGCTTTCAAATATTAAGAGTTCATGTTTACAGAGCTCAGAATTGGAGTCTAAAGCCTTTGAATCACGAGAATAGTTTTTGTGTTTACAATTTAGGAGGATTGGCTTTGGCGTTTTTTTTGGTGAATCAGTCAAAATGGTGGCGGTTCCAGTAAATACTTCTAAGCAAACTGTCTAATTGTGGTAAAACTGTTAAAATACACAATGAGAGTTCCCAGAAATGATTAAGAACGTGTAATAAACCCCTCAAGAACACGTAAATAGATTCTTGCTACATTTACTGTCGAATTCAATCACGGAGGTTTCCAGTGGAAAGCTTTGAAATGACGAAAATACTGGTAATGTTTACAAGTCCCGGTACTTCGGGTGGCGTTTTCACGGGACTGTGCTTTCAATTATTACGAGTTCATGTTTACAGAGCTCAGAATTGGTGTCTAAAGCCTTTGAATCACGAGAATAGTTTTTGTGTTTGCAATTTAGGAGGATTGGCTTTGGCGGTTTTTTTTGTGTGAATCAGTTAAAATGGTGGCGGTTCCAGTAAATACTTCTAAGCAAACTGTCTAATTGTGGTAAAACTGTTAAAATACACAATGAGAGTTCCCAGAAATGATTAAGAACGTGTAATAAACCCCTCAAGAACACGTAAATAGATTCTTGCTACATTTACTGTCGAATTCAATCACGGAGGTTTCCAGTGGAAAGGTGTGAAATGACGAAAATACTGGTAATGTTTACAAGTCTGGGTACTTCTGGTGGCGTTTTCACGGGACTGTGCTTTCAAATATTAAGAGTTCATGTTTACAGAGCTAAGAATTGGTGTCTAAAGCCTTTGAATCACGAGAATAGTTTTTGTGTTTACAATTTAGGAGGATTGGCTTTGGCGTTTTTTTTGTGTGAATCAGTCAAAATGGTGGCGGTTCCAGTAAATACTTCTAAGCAAACTGTCTAATTGTGGTAAAACTGTTAAAATACAAAATGAGAGTTCCCAGAAATGATTAAGAACGTGTAATAAACCCCTCAAGAACACGTAAATAGATTCTTGCTACATTTACTGTCGAATTCAATCACGGAGGTTTCCAGTGGAAAGCTTTGAAATGACGAAAATACTGGTAATGTTTACAAGTCCGGGTACTTCTGGTGGCGTTTTCACGGGACTGTGCTTTCAAATATTAAGAGTTCATGTTTACAGAGCTCAGAATTGGTGTCTAAAGCCTTTGAATTACGAGAATAGTGTTTTTGTTTACAATTTAGGAGGATTGGCTTTGGCGTTTTTTTTGTGTGAATCAGTTAAAATGGTGGCGGTTCCAGTAAATACTTCTAAGCAAACTGTCTAATTGTGGTAAAACTGTTAAAATACACAATGAGAGTTCCCAGAAATGATTAAGAACGTGTAATAAACCCCTCAAGAACACGTAAATAGATTCTTGCTACATTTACTGTCGAATTCAATCACGGAGGTTTCCAGTGGAAAGGTGTGAAATGACGAAAATACTGGTAATGTTTACAAGTCTGGGTACTTCTGGTGGCGTTTTCACGGGACTGTGCTTTCAAATATTAAGAGTTCATGTTTACAGAGCTAAGAATTGGTGTCTAAAGCCTTTGAATCACGAGAATAGTTTTTGTGTTTACAATTTAGGAGGATTGGCTTTGGCGTTTTTTTTGTGTGAATCAGTCAAAATGGTGGCGGTTCCAGTAAATACTTCTAAGCAAACTGTCTAATTGTGGTAAAACTGTTAAAATACAAAATGAGAGTTCCCAGAAATGATTAAGAACGTGTAATAAACCCCTCAAGAACACGTAAATAGATTCTTGCTACATTTACTGTCGAATTCAATCACGGAGGTTTCCAGTGGAAAGCTTTGAAATGACGAAAATACTGGTAATGTTTACAAGTCTGGGTACTTCTGGTGGCGTTTTCACGGGACTGTGCTTTCAATTATTACGAGTTCATGTTTACAGAGCTCAGAATTGGTGTCTAAAGCCTTTGAATCACGAGAATAGTTTTTGTGTTTACAATTTAGGAGGATTGGCTTTGGCGTTTTTTTTGTGTGAATCAGTCAAAATGGTGGCGGTTCCAGTAAATACTTCTAAGCAAACTGTCTAATTGTGGTAAAACTGTTAAAATACAAAATGAGAGTTCCCAGAAATGATTAAGAACGTGTAATAAACCCCTCAAGAACACGTAAATAGATTCTTGCTACATTTACTGTCGAATTCAATCACGGAGGTTTCCAGTGGAAAGCTTTGAAATGACGAAAATACTGGTAATGTTTACAAGTCCCGGTACTTCGGGTGGCGTTTTCACGGGACTGTGCTTTCAATTATTACGAGTTCATGTTTACAGAGCTCAGAATTGGTGTCTAAAGCCTTTGAATCACGAGAATAGTTTTTGTGTTTGCAATTTAGGAGGATTGGCTTTGGCGGTTTTTTTTGTGTGAATCAGTTAAAATGGTGGCGGTTCCAGTAAATACTTCTAAGCAAACTGTCTAATTGTGGTAAAACTGTTAAAATACACAATGAGAGTTCCCAGAAATGATTAAGAACGTGTAATAAACCCCTCAAGAACACGTAAATAGATTCTTGCTACATTTACTGTCGAATTCAATCACGGAGGTTTCCAGTGGAAAGGTGTGAAATGACGAAAATACTGGTAATGTTTACAAGTCTGGGTACTTCTGGTGGCGTTTTCACGGGACTGTGCTTTCAAATATTAAGAGTTCATGTTTACAGAGCTAAGAATTGGTGTCTAAAGCCTTTGAATCACGAGAATAGTTTTTGTGTTTACAATTTAGGAGGATTGGCTTTGGCGTTTTTTTTGTGTGAATCAGTCAAAATGGTGGCGGTTCCAGTAAATACTTCTAAGCAAACTGTCTAATTGTGGTAAAACTGTTAAAATACAAAATGAGAGTTCCCAGAAATGATTAAGAACGTGTAATAAACCCCTCAAGAACACGTAAATAGATTCTTGCTACATTTACTGTCGAATTCAATCACGGAGGTTTCCAGTGGAAAGCTTTGAAATGACGAAAATACTGGTAATGTTTACAAGTCCGGGTACTTCTGGTGGCGTTTTCACGGGACTGTGCTTTCAAATATTAAGAGTTCATGTTTACAGAGCTCAGAATTGGTGTCTAAAGCCTTTGAATTACGAGAATAGTGTTTTTGTTTACAATTTAGGAGGATTGGCTTTGGCGTTTTTTTTGTGTGAATCAGTTAAAATGGTGGCGGTTCCAGTAAATACTTCTAAGCAAACTGTCTAATTGTGGTAAAACTGTTAAAATACACAATGAGAGTTCCCAGAAATGATTAAGAACGTGTAATAAACCCCTCAAGAACACGTAAATAGATTCTTGCTACATTTACTGTCGAATTCAATCACGGAGGTTTCCAGTGGAAAGGTGTGAAATGACGAAAATACTGGTAATGTTTACAAGTCTGGGTACTTCTGGTGGCGTTTTCACGGGACTGTGCTTTCAAATATTAAGAGTTCATGTTTACAGAGCTAAGAATTGGTGTCTAAAGCCTTTGAATCACGAGAATAGTTTTTGTGTTTACAATTTAGGAGGATTGGCTTTGGCGTTTTTTTTGTGTGAATCAGTCAAAATGGTGGCGGTTCCAGTAAATACTTCTAAGCAAACTGTCTAATTGTGGTAAAACTGTTAAAATACAAAATGAGAGTTCCCAGAAATGATTAAGAACGTGTAATAAACCCCTCAAGAACACGTAAATAGATTCTTGCTACATTTACTGTCGAATTCAATCACGGAGGTTTCCAGTGGAAAGCTTTGAAATGACGAAAATACTGGTAATGTTTACAAGTACGGGTACTTCTGGTGGCGTTTTCACGGGACTGTGCTTTCAAATATTAAGAGTTCATGTTTACAGAGCTCAGAATTGGTGTCTAAAGCCTTTGAATTACGAGAATAGTGTTTTTGTTTACAATTTAGGAGGATTGGCTTTGGCGTTTTTTTTGTGTGAATCAGTTAAAATGGTGGCGGTTCCAGTAAATACTTCTAAGCAAACTGTCTAATTGTGGTAAAACTGTTAAAATACACAATGAGAGTTCCAGAAATGATTAAGAACGTGTAATAAACCCCTCAAGAACACGTAAATAGATTCTTGCTACATTTACTGTCGAATTCAATCACGGAGGTTTCCAGTGGAAAGGTGTGAAATGACGAAAATACTGGTAATGTTTACAAGTCTGGGTACTTCTGGTGGCGTTTTCACGGGACTGTGCTTTCAAATATTAAGAGTTCATGTTTACAGAGCTCAGAATTGGTGTCTAAAGCCTTTGAATCACGAGAATAGTTTTTGTGTTTACAATTTAGGAGGATTGGCTTTGGCGTTTTTTTTGTGTGAATCAGTCAAAATGGTGGCGGTTCCAGTAAATACTTCTAAGCAAACTGTCTAATTGTGGTAAAACTGTTAAAATACACAATGAGAGTTCCCAGAAATGATTAAGAACGTGTAATAAACCCCTCAAGAACACGTAAATAGATTCTTGCTACATTTACTGTCGAATTCAATCACGGAGGTTTCCAGTGGAAAGCTTTGAAATGACGAAAATACTGGTAATGTTTACAAGTACGGGTACTTCTGGTGGCGTTTTCACGGGACTGTGCTTTCAAATATTAAGAGTTCATGTTTACAGAGCTCAGAATTGGTGTCTAAAGCCTTTGAATTACGAGAATAGTGTTTTTGTTTACAATTTAGGAGGATTGGCTTTGGCGTTTTTTTTGTGTGAATCAGTTAAAATGGTGGCGGTTCCAGTAAATACTTCTAAGCAAACTGTCTAATTGTGGTAAAACTGTTAAAATACACAATGAGAGTTCCCAGAAATGATTAAGAACGTGTAATAAACATCTCAAGTACACATAAATAGATTCTTACTACATTTACTGTCGAATTCAATCACGGAGGTTTCCAGTGGAAAGGTGTGAAATGACGAAAATACTGGTAATGTTTACAAGTCCGGGTACTTCTGGTGGCGTTTTCACGGGACTGTGCTTTCAAATATTAAGAATTCATGTTTACAGAGCTCAGAATTGGTGTCTAAAGCCTTTGAATCACGAGAATAGTTTTTGTGTTTACAATTTAGGAGGATTGGCTTTGGCGTTTTTTTTGTGTGAATCAGTCAAAATGGTGGCGGTTCCAGTAAATACTTCTAAGCAAACTGTCTAATTGTGGTAAAACTTTTAAAATACACAATGAGAGTTCCCAGAAATGATTAAGAACGTGTAATAAACCCCTCAGGTACACGTAAATAGATTCTTACTACATTTACTGTCGAATTCAACACGGAGGTTTCCAGTGGAAAGCTGTGAAATGACGAAAATACTGGTAATGTTTACAAGTCCGGGTACTTCTGGTGGCGTTTTCACGGGACTGTGCTTTCAATTATTACGAGTTCATGTTTACAGAGCTCAGAATTGGTGTCTAAAGCCTTTGAATCACGAGAATAGTTTTTGTGTTTACAATTTAGGAGGATTGGCTTTGGCGTTTTTTTTGTGTGAATCAGTCAAAATGGTGGCGGTTCCAGTAAATACTTCTAAGCAAACTGTCTAATTGTGGTAAAACTGTTAAAATACACAATGAGAGTTCCCAGAAATGATTAAGAACGTGTAATAAACCCCTCAAGTACACGTAAATAGATTCTTACTACATTTACTGTCGAATTCAACACGGAGGTTTCCAGTGGAAAGCTGTGAAATGACGAAAATACTGGTAATGTTTACAAGTACGGGTACTTCTGGTGGCGTTTTCACGGGACTGTGCTTTCAAATATTAAGAGTTCATGTTTACAGAGCTAAGAATTGGTGTCTAAAGCCTTTGAATCACGAGAATAGTTTTTGTGTTTACAATTTAGGAGGATTGGCTTTGGCGTTTTTTTTGTGTGAATCAGTCAAAATGGTGGCGGTTCCAGTAAATACTTCTAAGCAAACTGTCTAATTGTGGTAAAACTGTTAAAATACACAATGAGAGTTCCCAGAAATGATTAAGAACGTGTAATAAACATCTCAAGTACACGTAAATAGATTCTTGCTACATTTACTGTCGAATTCAATCACGGAGGTTTCCAGTGGAAAGCTGTGAAATGACGAAAATACTGGTAATGTTTACAAGTCCGGGTACTTCGGGTGGCGTTTTCACGGGACTGTGCTTTCAATTATTACGAGTTCATGTTTACAGAGCTCAGAATTGGTGTCTAAAGCCTTTGAATCACCAGAATAGTTTTTGTGTTTACAATTTAGGAGGATTGGCTTTGGCGTTTTTTTTGTGTGAATCAGTTAAAATGGTGGCGGTTCCAGTAAATACTTCTAAGCAAACTGTCTAATTGTGGTAAAACTGTTAAAATACACAATGAGAGTTCCCAGAAATGATTAAGAACGTGTAATAAACCCCTCAAGTACACGTAAATAGATTCTTACTACATTTACTGTCGAATTCAATCACGGAGGTTTCCAGTGGAAAGCTGTGAAATGACGAAAATACTGGTAATGTTTACAAGTCCGGGTACTTCTGGTGGCGTTTTCACGGGACTGTGCTTTCAATTATTACGAGTTCATGTTTACAGAGCTCAGAATTGGTGTCTAAAGCCTTTGAATGACGAGAATAGTGTTTTTGTTTACAATTTAGGAGGATTGGCTTTGGCGTTTTTTTTGTGTGAATCAGTTAAAATGGTGGCGGTTCCAGTAAATACTTCTAAGCAAACTGTCTAATTGTGGTAAAACTGTTAAAATACACAATGAGAGTTCCCAGAAATGATTAAGAACGTGTAATAAACATCTCAAGTACACGTAAATAGATTCTTACTACATTTACTGTCGAATTCAACACGGAGGTTTCCAGTGGAAAGCTGTGAAATGACGAAAATACTGGTAATGTTTACAAGTACGGGTACTTCTGGTGGCGTTTTCACGGGACTGTGCTTTCAAATATTAAGAGTTCATGTTTACAGAGCTAAGAATTGGTGTCTAAAGCCTTTGAATCACGAGAATAGTTTTTGTGTTTACAATTTAGGAGGATTGGCTTTGGCGTTTTTTTTGTGTGAATCAGTCAAAATGGTGGCGGTTCCAGTAAATACTTCTAAGCAAACTGTCTAATTGTGGTAAAACTGTTAAAATACACAATGAGAGTTCCCAGAAATGATTAAGAACGTGTAATAAACATCTCAAGTACACGTAAATAGATTCTTGCTACATTTACTGTCGAATTCAATCACGGAGGTTTCCAGTGGAAAGCTGTGAAATGACGAAAATACTGGTAATGTTTACAAGTCCGGGTACTTCGGGTGGCGTTTTCACGGGACTGTGCTTTCAATTATTACGAGTTCATGTTTACAGAGCTCAGAATTGGTGTCTAAAGCCTTTGAATCACCAGAATAGTTTTTGTGTTTACAATTTAGGAGGATTGGCTTTGGCGTTTTTTTTGTGTGAATCAGTTAAAATGGTGGCGGTTCCAGTAAATACTTCTAAGCAAACTGTCTAATTGTGGTAAAACTGTTAAAATACACAATGAGAGTTCCCAGAAATGATTAAGAACGTGTAATAAACCCCTCAAGTACACGTAAATAGATTCTTACTACATTTACTGTCGAATTCAATCACGGAGGTTTCCAGTGGAAAGCTGTGAAATGACGAAAATACTGGTAATGTTTACAAGTCCGGGTACTTCTGGTGGCGTTTTCACGGGACTGTGCTTTCAATTATTACGAGTTCATGTTTACAGAGCTCAGAATTGGTGTCTAAAGCCTTTGAATGACGAGAATAGTGTTTTTGTTTACAATTTAGGAGGATTGGCTTTGGCGTTTTTTTTGTGTGAATCAGTTAAAATGGTGGCGGTTCCAGTAAATACTTCTAAGCAAACTGTCTAATTGTGGTAAAACTGTTAAAATACACAATGAGAGTTCCCAGAAATGATTAAGAACGTGTAATAAACATCTCAAGTACACGTAAATATATTCTTACTACATTTACTGTCGAATTCAATCACGGAGGTTTCCAGTGGAAAGGTGTGAAATGACGAAAATACTGGTAATGTTTACAAGTCCGGGTACTTCTGGTGGCGTTTTCACGGGACTGTGCTTTCAAATATTAAGAGTTCATGTTTACAGAGCTCAGAATTGGTGTCTAAAGCCTTTGAATCACGAGAATAGTTTTTGTGTTTACAATTTAGGAGGATTGGCTTTGGCGTTTTTTTTGTGTGAATCAGTCAAAATGGTGGCGGTTCCAGTAAATACTTCTAAGCAAACTGTCTAATTGTGGTAAAACTGTTAAAATACACAATGAGAGTTCCCAGAAATGATTAAGAACGTGTAATAAACATCTCAAGTACACGTAAATAGATTCTTACTACATTTACTGTCGAATTCAACATGGAGGTTTCCAGTGGAAAGCTGTGAAATGACGAAAATACTGGTAATGTTTACAAGTACGGGTACTTCTGGTGGCGTTTTCACGGGACTGTGCTTTCAAATATTAAGAGTTCATGTTTACAGAGCTCAGAATTGGTGTCTAAAGCCTTTGAATCACGAGAATAGTTTTTGTGTTTACAATTTAGGAGGATTGGCTTTGGCGTTTTTTTTGTGTGAATCAGTCAAAATGGTGGCGGTTCCAGTAAATACTTCTAAGCAAACTGTCTAATTGTGGTAAAACTGTTAAAATACACAATGAGAGTTCCCAGAAATGATTAAGAACGTGTAATAAACATCTCAAGTACACGTAAATAGATTCTTACTACATTTACTGTCGAATTCAACACGGAGGTTTCCAGTGGAAAGCTGTGAAATGACGAAAATACTGGTAATGTTTACAAGTACGGGTACTTCTGGTGGCGTTTTCACGGGACTGTGCTTTCAAATATTAAGAGTTCATGTTTACAGAGCTAAGAATTGGTGTCTAAAGCCTTTGAATCACGAGAATAGTTTTTGTGTTTACAATTTAGGAGGATTGGCTTTGGCGTTTTTTTTGTGTCAATCAGTCAAAATGGTGGCGGTTCCAGTAAATACTTCTAAGCAAACTGTCTAATTGTGGTAAAACTGTTAAAATACACAATGAGAGTTCCCAGAAATGATTAAGAACGTGTAATAAACCCCTCAAGTACACGTAAATAGATTCTTACTACATTTACTGTCGAATTCAACACGGAGGTTTCCAGTGGAAAGCTGTGAAATGACGAAAATACTGGTAATGTTTACAAGTCCGGGTACTTCTGGTGGCGTTTTCACGGGACTGTGCTTTCAATTATTACGAGTTCATGTTTACAGAGCTCAGAATTGGTGTCTAAAGCCTTTGAATGACGAGAATAGTGTTTTTGTTTACAATTTAGGAGGATTGGCTTTGGCGTTTTTTTTGTGTGAATCAGTTAAAATGGTGGCGGTTCCAGTAAATACTTCTAAGCAAACTGTCTAATTGTGGTAAAACTGTTAAAATACACAATGAGAGTTCCCAGAAATGATTAAGAACGTGTAATAAACATCTCAAGTACACGTAAATATATTCTTACTACATTTACTGTCGAATTCAATCACGGAGGTTTCCAGTGGAAAGGTGTGAAATGACGAAAATACTGGTAATGTTTACAAGTCCGGGTACTTCTGGTGGCGTTTTCACGGGACTGTGCTTTCAAATATTAAGAGTTCATGTTTACAGAGCTCAGAATTGGTGTCTAAAGCCTTTGAATCACGAGAATAGTTTTTGTGTTTACAATTTAGGAGGATTGGCTTTGGCGTTTTTTTTGTGTGAATCAGTCAAAATGGTGGCGGTTCCAGTAAATACTTCTAAGCAAACTGTCTAATTGTGGTAAAACTGTTAAAATACACAATGAGAGTTCCCAGAAATGATTAAGAACGTGTAATAAACATCTCAAGTACACGTAAATAGATTCTTACTACATTTACTGTCGAATTAAACACGGAGGTTTCCAGTGGAAAGCTGTGAAATGACGAAAATACTGGTAATGTTTACAAGTACGGGTACTTCTGGTGGCGTTTTCACGGGACTGTGCTTTCAAATATTAAGAGTTCATGTTTACAGAGCTAAGAATTGGTGTCTAAAGCCTTTGAATCACGAGAATAGCTTTTGTGTTTACAATTTAGGAGGATTGGCTTTGGCGTTTTTTTTGTGTGAATCAGTCAAAATGGTGGCGGTTCCAGTAAATACTTCTAAGCAAACTGTCTAATTGTGGTAAAACTGTTAAAATACACAATGAGAGTTCCCAGAAACGATTAAGAACGTGTAATAAACATCTCAAGTACACGTAAATAGATTCTTACTACATTTACTGTCGAATTCAACACGGAGGTTTCCAGTGGAAAGCTGTGAAATGACGAAAATACTGGTAATGTTTACAAGTCCGGGTACTTCTGGTGGCGTTTTCACGGGACTGTGCTTTCAATTATTACGAGTTCATGTTTACAGAGCTCAGAATTGGTGTCTAAAGCCTTTGAATCACGAGAATAGTTTTTTTGTTTACAATTTAGGAGGATTGGCTTTGGCGTTTTTTTTGTGTGAATCAGTTAAAATGGTGGCGGTTCCAGTAAACAGTTCTAAGCAAACTGTCTAATTGTGGTAAAACTGTTAAAATACACAATGAGAGTTCCCAGAAATGATTAAGAACGTGTAATAAACATCTCAAGTACACGTAAATAGATTCTTACTACATTTACTGTCGAATTAAACACGGAGGTTTCCAGTGGAAAGCTGTGAAATGACGAAAATACTGGTAATGTTTACAAGTCCGGGTACTTCGGGTGGCGTTTTCACGGGACTGTGCTTTCAATTATTACGAGTTCATGTTTACAGAGCTCAGAATTGGTGTCTAAAGCCTTTGAATCACGAGAATAGTTTTTGTGTTTACAATTTAGGAGGATTGGCTTTGGCGGTTTTTTTTGTGTGAATCAGTTAAAATGGTGGCGGTTCCAGTAAATACTTCTAAGCAAACTGTCTAATTGTGGTAAAACTGTTAAAATACACAATGAGAGTTCCCAGAAATGATTAAGAACGTGTAATAAACATCTCAAGTACACGTAAATAGATTCTTACTACATTTACTGTCGAATTCAATCACGGAGGTTTCCAGTGGAAAGCTGTGAAATGACGAAAATACTGGTAATGTTTACAAGTACGGGTACTTCTGGTGGCGTTTTCACGGGACTGTGCTTTCAAATATTAAGAGTTCATGTTTACAGAGCTCAGAATTGGTGTCTCAAGCCTTTGAATGACGAGAATAGTGTTTTTGTTTACAATTTAGGAGGATTGGCTTTGGCGTTTTTTTTGTGTGAATCAGTTAAAATGGTGGCGGTTCCAGTAAATACTTCTAAGCAAACTGTCTAATTGTGGTAAAACTGTTAAAATACACAATGAGAGTTCCCAGAAATGATTAAGAACGTGTAATAAACATCTCAAGTACACATAAATAGATTCTTACTACATTTACTGTCGAATTCAAACACGGAGGTTTCCAGTGGAAAGGTGTGAAATGACGAAAATACTGGTAATGTTTACAAGTCCGGGTACTTCTGGTGGCGTTTTCACGGGACTGTGCTTTCAAATATTAAGAGTTCATGTTTACAGAGCTCAGAATTGGTGTCTAAAGCCTTTGAATCACGAGAATAGTTTTTGTGTTTACAATTTAGGAGGATTGGCTTTGGCGTTTTTTTTGTGTGAATCAGTCAAAATGGTGGCGGTTCCAGTAAATACTTCTAAGCAAACTGTCTAATTGTGGTAAAACTGTTAAAATACACAATGAGAGTTCCCAGAAATGATTAAGAACGTGTAATAAACCCCTCAAGTACACGTAAATAGATTCTTACTACATTTACTGTCGAATTCAACACGGAGGTTTCCAGTGGAAAGCTGTGAAATGACGAAAATACTGGTAATGTTTACAAGTACGGGTACTTCTGGTGGCGTTTTCACGGGACTGTGCTTTCAATTATTACGAGTTCATGTTTACAGAGCTCAGAATTGGTGTCTAAAGCCTTTGAATCACGAGAATAGTTTTTGTGTTTACAATTAAGAGGATTGGCTTTTGCGTTTTTTTTTGTGAATCAGTTAAAATGGTGGCGGTTCCAGTAAATACTTCTAAGCAAACTGTCTAATTGTGGTAAAACTGTTAAAATACACAATGAGAGTTCCCAGAAATGATTAAGAACGTGTAATAAACATCTCAAGTACACGTAAATAGATTCTTGCTACATTTACTGTCGAATTCAATCACGGAGGTTTCCAGTGGAAAGCTGTGAAATGACGAAAATACTGGTAATGTTTACAAGTACGGGTACTTCGGGTGGCGTTTTCACGGGACTGTGCTTTCAATTATTACGAGTTCATGTTTACAGAGCTCAGAATTGGTGTCTAAAGCCTTTGAATCACCAGAATAGTTTTTGTGTTTACAATTTAGGAGGATTGGCTTTGGCGTTTTTTTTGTGTGAATCAGTTAAAATGGTGGCGGTTCCAGTAAATACTTCTAAGCAAACTGTCTAATTGTGGTAAAACTGTTAAAATACACAATGAGAGTTCCCAGAAATGATTAAGAACGTGTAATAAACCCCTCAAGTACACGTAAATAGATTCTTACTACATTTACTGTCGAATTCAAACACGGAGGTTTCCAGTGGAAAGGTGTGAAATGACGAAAATACTGGTAATGTTTACAAGTACGGGTACTTCTGGTGGCGTTTTCACGGGACTGTGCTTTCAAATATTAAGAGTTCATGTTTACAGAGCTCAGAATTGGTGTCTAAAGCCTTTGAATCACGAGAATAGTTTTTGTGTTTACAATTTAGGAGGATTGGCTTTGGCGTTTTTTTTGTGTGAATCAGTCAAAATGGTGGCGGTTCCAGTAAATACTTCTAAGCAAACTGTCTAATTGTGGTAAAACTGTTAAAATACACAATGAGAGTTCCCAGAAATGATTAAGAACGTGTAATAAACCCCTCAAGTACACGTAAATAGATTCTTACTACATTTACTGTCGAATTCAACACGGAGGTTTCCAGTGGAAAGCTGTGAAATGACGAAAATACTGGTAATGTTTACAAGTACGGGTACTTCTGGTGGCGTTTTCACGGGACTGTGCTTTCAATTATTACGAGTTCATGTTTACAGAGCTCAGAATTGGTGTCTAAAGCCTTTGAATCACGAGAATAGTTTTTGTGTTTACAATTTAGGAGGATTGGCTTTGGCGTTTTTTTTGTGTGAATCAGTTAAAATGGTGGCGGTTCCAGTAAACAGTTCTAAGCAAACTGTCTAATTGTGGTAAAACTGTTAAAATACACAATGAGAGTTCCCAGAAATGATTAAGAACGTGTAATAAACATCTCAAGTACACGTAAATAGATTCTTACTACATTTACTGTCGAATTAAACACGGAGGTTTCCAGTGGAAAGCTGTGAAATGACGAAAATACTGGTAATGTTTACAAGTCCGGGTACTTCGGGTGGCGTTTTCACGGGACTGTGCTTTCAATTATTACGAGTTCATGTTTACAGAGCTCAGAATTGGTGTCTAAAGCCTTTGAATCACGAGAATAGTTTTTGTGTTTACAATTTAGGAGGATTGGCTTTGGCGGTTTTTTTTGTGTGAATCAGTTAAAATGGTGGCGGTTCCAGTAAATACTTCTAAGCAAACTGTCTAATTGTGGTAAAACTGTTAAAATACACAATGAGAGTTCCCAGAAATGATTAAGAACGTGTAATAAACATCTCAAGTACACGTAAATAGATTCTTACTACATTTACTGTCGAATTCAATCACGGAGGTTTCCAGTGGAAAGCTGTGAAATGACGAAAATACTGGTAATGTTTACAAGTACGGGTACTTCTGGTGGCGTTTTCACGGGACTGTGCTTTCAAATATTAAGAGTTCATGTTTACAGAGCTCAGAATTGGTGTCTCAAGCCTTTGAATGACGAGAATAGTGTTTTTGTTTACAATTTAGGAGGATTGGCTTTGGCGTTTTTTTTGTGTGAATCAGTTAAAATGGTGGCGGTTCCAGTAAATACTTCTAAGCAAACTGTCTAATTGTGGTAAAACTGTTAAAATACACAATGAGAGTTCCCAGAAATGATTAAGAACGTGTAATAAACATCTCAAGTACACATAAATAGATTCTTACTACATTTACTGTCGAATTCAAACACGGAGGTTTCCAGTGGAAAGGTGTGAAATGACGAAAATACTGGTAATGTTTACAAGTCCGGGTACTTCTGGTGGCGTTTTCACGGGACTGTGCTTTCAAATATTAAGAGTTCATGTTTACAGAGCTCAGAATTGGTGTCTAAAGCCTTTGAATCACGAGAATAGTTTTTGTGTTTACAATTTAGGAGGATTGGCTTTGGCGTTTTTTTTGTGTGAATCAGTCAAAATGGTGGCGGTTCCAGTAAATACTTCTAAGCAAACTGTCTAATTGTGGTAAAACTGTTAAAATACACAATGAGAGTTCCCAGAAATGATTAAGAACGTGTAATAAACCCCTCAAGTACACGTAAATAGATTCTTACTACATTTACTGTCGAATTCAACACGGAGGTTTCCAGTGGAAAGCTGTGAAATGACGAAAATACTGGTAATGTTTACAAGTACGGGTACTTCTGGTGGCGTTTTCACGGGACTGTGCTTTCAATTATTACGAGTTCATGTTTACAGAGCTCAGAATTGGTGTCTAAAGCCTTTGAATCACGAGAATAGTTTTTGTGTTTACAATTAAGAGGATTGGCTTTTGCGTTTTTTTTTGTGAATCAGTTAAAATGGTGGCGGTTCCAGTAAATACTTCTAAGCAAACTGTCTAATTGTGGTAAAACTGTTAAAATACACAATGAGAGTTCCCAGAAATGATTAAGAACGTGTAATAAACATCTCAAGTACACGTAAATAGATTCTTGCTACATTTACTGTCGAATTCAATCACGGAGGTTTCCAGTGGAAAGCTGTGAAATGACGAAAATACTGGTAATGTTTACAAGTACGGGTACTTCGGGTGGCGTTTTCACGGGACTGTGCTTTCAATTATTACGAGTTCATGTTTACAGAGCTCAGAATTGGTGTCTAAAGCCTTTGAATCACCAGAATAGTTTTTGTGTTTACAATTTAGGAGGATTGGCTTTGGCGTTTTTTTTGTGTGAATCAGTTAAAATGGTGGCGGTTCCAGTAAATACTTCTAAGCAAACTGTCTAATTGTGGTAAAACTGTTAAAATACACAATGAGAGTTCCCAGAAATGATTAAGAACGTGTAATAAACCCCTCAAGTACACGTAAATAGATTCTTACTACATTTACTGTCGAATTCAAACACGGAGGTTTCCAGTGGAAAGGTGTGAAATGACGAAAATACTGGTAATGTTTACAAGTACGGGTACTTCTGGTGGCGTTTTCACGGGACTGTACTTTCAAATATTAAGAGTTCATGTTTACAGAGCTCAGAATTGGTGTCTAAAGCCTTTGAATCACGAGAATAGTTTTTGTGTTTACAATTTAGGAGGATTGGCTTTGGCGTTTTTTTTGTGTGAATCAGTCAAAATGGTGGCGGTTCCAGTAAATACTTCTAAGCAAACTGTCTAATTGTGGTAAAACTGTTAAAATACACAATGAGAGTTCCCAGAAATGATTAAGAACGTGTAATAAACCCCTCAAGTACACGTAAATAGATTCTTACTACATTTACTGTCGAATTCAACACGGAGGTTTCCAGTGGAAAGCTGTGAAATGACGAAAATACTGGTAATGTTTACAAGTACGGGTACTTCTGGTGGCGTTTTCACGGGACTGTGCTTTCAATTATTACGAGTTCATGTTTACAGAGCTCAGAATTGGTGTCTAAAGCCTTTGAATCACGAGAATAGTTTTTGTGTTTACAATTTAGGAGGATTGGCTTTGGCGTTTTTTTTGTGTGAATCAGTTAAAATGGTGGCGGTTCCAGTAAACAGTTCTAAGCAAACTGTCTAATTGTGGTAAAACTGTTAAAATACACAATGAGAGTTCCCAGAAATGATTAAGAACGTGTAATAAACATCTCAAGTACACGTAAATAGATTCTTACTACATTTACTGTCGAATTAAACACGGAGGTTTCCAGTGGAAAGCTGTGAAATGACGAAAATACTGGTAATGTTTACAAGTCCGGGTACTTCGGGTGGCGTTTTCACGGGACTGTGCTTTCAATTATTACGAGTTCATGTTTACAGAGCTCAGAATTGGTGTCTAAAGCCTTTGAATCACGAGAATAGTTTTTGTGTTTACAATTTAGGAGGATTGGCTTTGGCGGTTTTTTTTGTGTGAATCAGTTAAAATGGTGGCGGTTCCAGTAAATACTTCTAAGCAAACTGTCTAATTGTGGTAAAACTGTTAAAATACACAATGAGAGTTTCCAGAAACGATTAAGAACGTGTAATAAACATCTCAAGTACACGTAAATAGATTCTTACTACATTTACTGTCGAATTCAATCACGGAGGTTTCCAGTGGAAAGCTGTGAAATGACGAAAATACTGGTAATGTTTACAAGTACGGGTACTTCTGGTGGCGTTTTCACGGGACTGTGCTTTCAAATATTAAGAGTTCATGTTTACAGAGCTCAGAATTGGTGTCTCAAGCCTTTGAATGACGAGAATAGTGTTTTTGTTTACAATTTAGGAGGATTGGCTTTGGCGTTTTTTTTGTGTGAATCAGTTAAAATGGTGGCGGTTCCAGTAAATACTTCTAAGCAAACTGTCTAATTGTGGTAAAACTGTTAAAATACACAATGAGAGTTCCCAGAAATGATTAAGAACGTGTAATAAACATCTCAAGTACACATAAATAGATTCTTACTACATTTACTGTCGAATTCAAACACGGAGGTTTCCAGTGGAAAGGTGTGAAATGACGAAAATACTGGTAATGTTTACAAGTCCGGGTACTTCTGGTGGCGTTTTCACGGGACTGTGCTTTCAAATATTAAGAGTTCATGTTTACAGAGCTCAGAATTGGTGTCTAAAGCCTTTGAATCACGAGAATAGTTTTTGTGTTTACAATTTAGGAGGATTGGCTTTGGCGTTTTTTTTGTGTGAATCAGTCAAAATGGTGGCGGTTCCAGTAAATACTTATAAGCAAACTGTCTAATTGTGGTAAAACTGTTAAAATACACAATGAGAGTTCCCAGAAATGATTAAGAACGTGTAATAAACCCCTCAAGTACACGTAAATAGATTCTTACTACATTTACTGTCGAATTCAACACGGAGGTTTCCAGTGGAAAGCTGTGAAATGACGAAAATACTGGTAATGTTTACAAGTACGGGTACTTCTGGTGGCGTTTTCACGGGACTGTGCTTTCAATTATTACGAGTTCATGTTTACAGAGCTCAGAATTGGTGTCTAAAGCCTTTGAATCACGAGAATAGTTTTTGTGTTTACAATTAAGAGGATTGGCTTTTGCGTTTTTTTTTGTGAATCAGTTAAAATGGTGGCGGTTCCAGTAAATACTTCTAAGCAAACTGTCTAATTGTGGTAAAACTGTTAAAATACACAATGAGAGTTCCCAGAAATGATTAAGAACGTGTAATAAACATCTCAAGTACACGTAAATAGATTCTTGCTACATTTACTGTCGAATTCAATCACGGAGGTTTCCAGTGGAAAGCTGTGAAATGACGAAAATACTGGTAATGTTTACAAGTACGGGTACTTCGGGTGGCGTTTTCACGGGACTGTGCTTTCAATTATTACGAGTTCATGTTTACAGAGCTCAGAATTGGTGTCTAAAGCCTTTGAATCACCAGAATAGTTTTTGTGTTTACAATTTAGGAGGATTGGCTTTGGCGTTTTTTTTGTGTGAATCAGTTAAAATGGTGGCGGTTCCAGTAAATACTTCTAAGCAAACTGTCTAATTGTGGTAAAACTGTTAAAATACACAATGAGAGTTCCCAGAAATGATTAAGAACGTGTAATAAACCCCTCAAGTACACGTAAATAGATTCTTACTACATTTACTGTCGAATTCAAACACGGAGGTTTCCAGTGGAAAGGTGTGAAATGACGAAAATACTGGTAATGTTTACAAGTCCGGGTACTTCTGGTGGCGTTTTCACGGGACTGTGCTTTCAAATATTAAGAGTTCATGTTTACAGAGCTCAGAATTGGTGTCTAAAGCCTTTGAATCACGAGAATAGTTTTTGTGTTTACAATTTAGGAGGATTGGCTTTGGCGTTTTTTTTGTGTGAATCAGTCAAAATGGTGGCGGTTCCAGTAAATACTTCTAAGCAAACTGTCTAATTGTGGTAAAACTGTTAAAATACACAATGAGAGTTCCCAGAAATGATTAAGAACGTGTAATAAACCCCTCAAGTACACGTAAATAGATTCTTACTACATTTACTGTCGAATTCAACACGGAGGTTTCCAGTGGAAAGCTGTGAAATGACGAAAATACTGGTAATGTTTACAAGTACGGGTACTTCTGGTGGCGTTTTCACGGGACTGTGCTTTCAATTATTACGAGTTCATGTTTACAGAGCTCAGAATTGGTGTCTAAAGCCTTTGAATCACGAGAATAGTTTTTGTGTTTACAATTTAGGAGGATTGGCTTTTGCGTTTTTTTTTGTGAATCAGTTAAAATGGTGGCGGTTCCAGTAAATACTTCTAAGCAAACTGTCTAATTGTGGTAAAACTGTTAAAATACACAATGAGAGTTCCCAGAAATGATTAAGAACGTGTAATAAACATCTCAAGTACACGTAAATAGATTCTTACTACATTTACTGTCGAATTCAACACGGAGGTTTCCAGTGGAAAGCTGTGAAATGACGAAAATACTGGTAATGTTTACAAGTACGGGTACTTCTGGTGGCGTTTTCACGGGACTGTGCTTTCAATTATTACGAGTTCATGCTTACAGAGCTCAGAATTGGTGTCTAAAGCCTTTGAATCACGAGAATAGTTTTTGTGTTTACAATTCAGGAGGATTGGCTTTGGCGTTTTTTTTGTGTGAATCAGTCAAAATGGTGGCGGTTCCAGTAAATACTTCTAAGCAAACTGTCTAATTGTGGTAAAACTGTTAAAATACACAATGAGAGTTCCCAGAAATGATTAAGAACGTGTAATAAACATCTCAAGTACACGTAAATAGATTCTTACTACATTTAATGTCGAATTCAATCACGGAGGTTTCCAGTGGAAAGCTGTGAAATGACGAAAATACTGGTAATGTTTACAAGTACGGGTACTTCTGGTGGCGTTTTCACGGGACTGTGCTTTCAAATATTAAGAGTTCATGTTTACAGAGCTCAGAATTGGTGTCTCAAGCCTTTGAATGACGAGAATAGTGTTTTTGTTTACAATTTAGGAGGATTGGCTTTGGCGTTTTTTTTGTGTGAATCAGTCAAAATGGTGGCGGTTCCAGTAAATACTTCTAAGCAAACTGTCTAATTGTGGTAAAACTGTTAAAATACACAATGAGAGTTCCCAGAAATGATTAAGAACGTGTAATAAACATCTCAAGTACACGTAAATAGATTCTTACTACATTTACTGTCGAATTCAACACGGAGGTTTCCAGTGGAAAGCTGTGAAATGACGAAAATACTGGTAATGTTTACAAGTACGGGTACTTCTGGTGGCGTTTTCACGGGACTGTGCTTTCAATTATTACGAGTTCATGTTTACAGAGCTCAGAATTGGTGTCTAAAGCCTTTGAATCACGAGAATAGTTTTTGTGTTTACAATTTAGGAGGATTGGCTTTTGCGTTTTTTTTTGTGAATCAGTTAAAATGGTGGCGGTTCCAGTAAATACTTCTAAGCAAACTGTCTAATTGTGGTAAAACTGTTAAAATACACAATGAGAGTTCCCAGAAATGATTAAGAACGTGTAATAAACATCTCAAGTACACGTAAATAGATTCTTGCTACATTTACTGTCGAATTCAATCACGGAGGTTTCCAGTGGAAAGCTGTGAAATGACGAAAATACTGGTAATGTTTACAAGTACGGGTACTTCGGGTGGCGTTTTCACGGGACTGTGCTTTCAATTATTACGAGTTCATGTTTACAGAGCTCAGAATTGGTGTCTAAAGCCTTTGAATCACCAGAATAGTTTTTGTGTTTACAATTTAGGAGGATTGGCTTTGGCGTTTTTTTTGTGTGAATCAGTTAAAATGGTGGCGGTTCCAGTAAATACTTCTAAGCAAACTGTCTAATTGTGGTAAAACTGTTAAAATACACAATGAGAGTTCCCAGAAATGATTAAGAACGTGTAATAAACCCCTCAAGTACACGTAAATAGATTCTTACTACATTTACTGTCGAATTCAAACACGGAGGTTTCCAGTGGAAAGGTGTGAAATGACGAAAATACTGGTAATGTTTACAAGTCCGGGTACTTCTGGTGGCGTTTTCACGGGACTGTGCTTTCAAATATTAAGAGTTCATGTTTACAGAGCTCAGAATTGGTGTCTAAAGCCTTTGAATCACGAGAATAGTTTTTGTGTTTACAATTTAGGAGGATTGGCTTTGGCGTTTTTTTTGTGTGAATCAGTCAAAATGGTGGCGGTTCCAGTAAATACTTCTAAGCAAACTGTCTAATTGTGGTAAAACTGTTAAAATACACAATGAGAGTTCCCAGAAATGATTAAGAACGTGTAATAAACCCCTCAAGTACACGTAAATAGATTCTTACTACATTTACTGTCGAATTCAACACGGAGGTTTCCAGTGGAAAGCTGTGAAATGACGAAAATACTGGTAATGTTTACAAGTACGGGTACTTCTGGTGGCGTTTTCACGGGACTGTGCTTTCAATTATTACGAGTTCATGTTTACAGAGCTCAGAATTGGTGTCTAAAGCCTTTGAATCACGAGAATAGTTTTTGTGTTTACAATTCAGGAGGATTGGCTTTGGCGTTTTTTTTGTGTGAATCAGTCAAAATGGTGGCGGTTCCAGTAAATACTTCTAAGCAAACTGTCTAATTGTGGTAAAACTGTTAAAATACACAATGAGAGTTCCCAGAAATGATTAAGAACGTGTAATAAACATCTCAAGTACACGTAAATAGATTCTTACTACATTTAATGTCGAATTCAATCACGGAGGTTTCCAGTGGAAAGCTGTGAAATGACGAAAATACTGGTAATGTTTACAAGTACGGGTACTTCTGGTGGCGTTTTCACGGGACTGTGCTTTCAAATATTAAGAGTTCATGTTTACAGAGCTCAGAATTGGTGTCTCAAGCCTTTGAATGACGAGAATAGTGTTTTTGTTTACAATTTAGGAGGATTGGCTTTGGCGTTTTTTTTGTGTGAATCAGTTAAAATGGTGGCGGTTCCAGTAAATATTTCTAAGCAAACTGTCTAATTGTGGTAAAACTGTTAAAATACACAATGAGAGTTCCCAGAAATGATTAAGAACGTGTAATAAACATCTCAAGTACACATAAATAGATTCTTACTACATTTACTGTCGAATTCAAACACGGAGGTTTCCAGTGGAAAGGTGTGAAATGACGAAAATACTGGTAATGTTTACAAGTCCGGGTACTTCTGGTGGCGTTTTCACGGGACTGTGCTTTCAAATATTAAGAGTTCATGTTTACAGAGCTCAGAATTGGTGTCTAAAGCCTTTGAATCACGAGAATAGTTTTTGTGTTTACAATTTAGGAGGATTGGCTTTGGCGTTTTTTTTGTGTGAATCAGTCAAAATGATGGCGGTTCCAGTAAATACTTCTAAGCAAACTGTCTAATTGTGGTAAAACTGTTAAAATACACAATGAGAGTTCCCAGAAATGATTAAGAACGTGTAATAAACATCTCAAGTACACGTAAATAGATTCTTACTACATTTACTGTCGAATTCAACACGGAGGTTTCCAGTGGAAAGCTGTGAAATGACGAAAATACTGGTAATGTTTACAAGTACGGGTACTTCTGGTGGCGTTTTCACGGGACTGTGCTTTCAATTATTACGAGTTCATGTTTACAGAGCTCAGAATTGGTGTCTAAAGCCTTTGAATCACGAGAATAGTTTTTGTGTTTACAATTTAGGAGGATTGGCTTTTGCGTTTTTTTTTGTGAATCAGTTAAAATGGTGGCGGTTCCAGTAAATACTTCTAAGCAAACTGTCTAATTGTGGTAAAACTGTTAAAATACACAATGAGAGTTCCCAGAAATGATTAAGAACGTGTAATAAACATCTCAAGTACACGTAAATAGATTCTTGCTACATTTACTGTCGAATTCAATCACGGAGGTTTCCAGTGGAAAGCTGTGAAATGACGAAAATACTGGTAATGTTTACAAGTACGGGTACTTCGGGTGGCGTTTTCACGGGACTGTGCTTTCAATTATTACGAGTTCATGTTTACAGAGCTCAGAATTGGTGTCTAAAGCCTTTGAATCACCAGAATAGTTTTTGTGTTTACAATTTAGGAGGATTGGCTTTGGCGTTTTTTTTGTGTGAATCAGTTAAAATGGTGGCGGTTCCAGTAAATACTTCTAAGCAAACTGTCTAATTGTGGTAAAACTGTTAAAATACACAATGAGAGTTCCCAGAAATGATTAAGAACGTGTAATAAACCCCTCAAGTACACGTAAATAGATTCTTACTACATTTACTGTCGAATTCAAACACGGAGGTTTCCAGTGGAAAGGTGTGAAATGACGAAAATACTGGTAATGTTTACAAGTCCGGGTACTTCTGGTGGCGTTTTCAGGACTGTGCTTTCAAATATTAAGAGTTCATGTTTACAGAGCTCAGAATTGGTGTCTAAAGCCTTTGAATCACGAGAATAGTTTTTGTGTTTACAATTTAGGAGGATTGGCTTTGGCGTTTTTTTTGTGTGAATCAGTCAAAATGGTGGCGGTTCCAGTAAATACTTCTAAGCAAACTGTCTAATTGTGGTAAAACTGTTAAAATACACAATGAGAGTTCCCAGAAATGATTAAGAACGTGTAATAAACCCCTCAAGTACACGTAAATAGATTCTTACTACATTTACTGTCGAATTCAACACGGAGGTTTCCAGTGGAAAGCTGTGAAATGACGAAAATACTGGTAATGTTTACAAGTATGGGTACTTCTGGTGGCGTTTTCACGGGACTGTGCTTTCAATTATTACGAGTTCATGTTTACAGAGCTCAGAATTGGTGTCTAAAGCCTTTGAATCACGAGAATAGTTTTTGTGTTTACAATTTAGGAGGATTGGCTTTTGCGTTTTTTTTTGTGAATCAGTTAAAATGGTGGCGGTTCCAGTAAATACTTCTAAGCAAACTGTCTAATTGTGGTAAAACTGTTAAAATACACAATGAGAGTTCCCAGAAATGATTAAGAACGTGTAATAAACATCTCAAGTACACGTAAATAGATTCTTACTACATTTACTGTCGAATTCAACACGGAGGTTTCCAGTGGAAAGCTGTGAAATGACGAAAATACTGGTAATGTTTACAAGTCCGGGTACTTCTGGTGGCGTTTTCACGGGACTGTGCTTTCAAATATTAAGAGTTCATGTTTACAGAGCTCAGAATTGGTGTCTAAAGCCTTTGAATCACGAGAATAGTTTTTGTGTTTACAATTTAGGAGGATTGGCTTTGGCGTTTTTTTTGTGTGAATCAGTCAAAATGGTGGCGGTTCCAGTAAATACTTCTAAGCAAACTGTCTAATTGTGGTAAAACTGTTAAAATACACAATGAGAGTTCCCAGAAATGATTAAGAACGTGTAATAAACATCTCAAGTACACGTAAATAGATTCTTGCTACATTTACTGTCGAATTCAATCACGGAGGTTTCCAGTGGAAAGCTTTGAAATGACGAAAATACTGGTAATGTTTACAAGTCCGGGTACTTCGGGTGGCGTTTTCACGGGACTGTGCTTTCAATTATTACGAGTTCATGTTTACAGAGCTCAGAATTGGTGTCTAAAGCCTTTGAATCACCAGAATAGTTTTTGTGTTTACAATTTAGGAGGATTGGCTTTGGCGTTTTTTTTGTGTGAATCAGTTAAAATGGTGGCGGTTCCAGTAAATACTTCTAAGCAAACTGTCTAATTGTGGTAAAACTGTTAAAATACACAATGAGAGTTCCCAGAAATGATTAAGAACGTGTAATAAACATCTCAAGTACACGTAAATAGATTCTTACTACATTTACTGTCGAATTCAACACGGAGGTTTCCAGTGGAAAGCTGTGAAATGACGAAAATACTGGTAATGTTTACAAGTCCGGGTACTTCTGGTGGCGTTTTCACGGGACTGTGCTTTCAATTATTACGAGTTCATGTTTACAGAGCTCAGAATTGGTGTCTAAAGCCTTTGAATCACGAGAATAGTTTTTGTGTTTACAATTTAGGAGGATTGGCTTTGGCGTTTTTTTTGTGTGAATCAGTCAAAATGGTGGTGGTTCCAGTTAATACTTCTAAGCAAACTGTCTAATTGTGGTAAAACTGTTAAAATACACAATGAGAGTTCCCAGAAATGATTAAGAACGTGTAATAAACATCTCAAGTACACGTAAATAGATTCTTACTACATTTACTGTCGAATTCAACACGGAGGTTTCCAGTGGAAAGCTGTGAAATGACGAAAATACTGGTAATGTTTACAAGTACGGGTACTTCTGGTGGCGTTTTCACGGGACTGTGCTTTCAAATATTAAGAGTTCATGTTTACAGAGCTCAGAATTGGTGTCTAAAGCCTTTGAATCACGAGAATAGTTTTTGTGTTTACAATTTAGGAGGATTGGCTTTGGCGTTTTTTTTGTGTGAATCAGTCAAAATGGTGGCGGTTCCAGTAAATACTTCTAAGCAAACTGTCTAATTGTGGTAAAACTGTTAAAATACACAATGAGAGTTCCCAGAAATGATTAAGAACGTGTAATAAACATCTCAAGTACACGTAAATAGATTCTTGCTACATTTACTGTCGAATTCAATCACGGAGGTTTCCAGTGGAAAGCTTTGAAATGACGAAAATACTGGTAATGTTTACAAGTCCGGGTACTTCGGGTGGCGTTTTCACGGGACTGTGCTTTCAATTATTACGAGTTCATGTTTACAGAGCTCAGAATTGGTGTCTAAAGCCTTTGAATCACCAGAATAGTTTTTGTGTTTACAATTTAGGAGGATTGGCTTTGGCGTTTTTTTTGTGTGAATCAGTTAAAATGGTGGCGGTTCCAGTAAATACTTCTAAGCAAACTGTCTAATTGTGGTAAAACTGTTAAAATACACAATGAGAGTTCCCAGAAATGATTAAGAACGTGTAATAAACATCTCAAGTACACGTAAATAGATTCTTACTACATTTACTGTCGAATTCAACACGGAGGTTTCCAGTGGAAAGCTGTGAAATGACGAAAATACTGGTAATGTTTACAAGTCCGGGTACTTCTGGTGGCGTTTTCACGGGACTGTGCTTTCAATTATTACGAGTTCATGTTTACAGAGCTCAGAATTGGTGTCTAAAGCCTTTGAATCACGAGAATAGTTTTTGTGTTTACAATTTAGGAGGATTGGCTTTGGCGTTTTTTTTGTGTGAATCAGTCAAAATGGTGGTGGTTCCAGTTAATACTTCTAAGCAAACTGTCTAATTGTGGTAAAACTGTTAAAATACACAATGAGAGTTCCCAGAAATGATTAAGAACGTGTAATAAACATCTCAAGTACACGTAAATAGATTCTTACTACATTTACTGTCGAATTCAACACGGAGGTTTCCAGTGGAAAGCTGTGAAATGACGAAAATACTGGTAATGTTTACAAGTACGGGTACTTCTGGTGGCGTTTTCACGGGACTGTGCTTTCAAATATTAAGAGTTCATGTTTACAGAGCTAAGAATTGGTGTCTAAAGCCTTTGAATCACGAGAATAGTTTTTGTGTTTACAATTTAGGAGGATTGGCTTTGGCGTTTTTTTTGTGTGAATCAGTCAAAATGGTGGCGGTTCCAGTAAATACTTCTAAGCAAACTGTCTAATTGTGGTAAAACTGTTAAAATACACAATGAGAGTTCCCAGAAATGATTAAGAACGTGTAATAAACATCTCAAGTACACGTAAATAGATTCTTACTACATTTACTGTCGAATTCAACACGGAGGTTTCCAGTGGAAAGCTGTGAAATGACGAAAATACTGGTAATGTTTACAAGTACGGGTACTTCTGGTGGCGTTTTCACGGGACTGTGCTTTCAAATATTAAGAGTTCATGTTTACAGAGCTAAGAATTGGTGTCTAAAGCCTTTGAATCACGAGAATAGTTTTTGTGTTTACAATTTAGGAGGATTGGCTTTGGCGTTTTTTTTGTGTGAATCAGTCAAAATGGTGGCGGTTCCAGTAAATACTTCTAAGCAAACTGTCTAATTGTGGTAAAACTGTTAAAATACACAATGAGAGTTCCCAGAAATGATTAAGAACGTGTAATAAACATCTCAAGTACACGTAAATAGATTCTTGCTACATTTACTGTCGAATTCAATCACGGAGGTTTCCAGTGGAAAGCTGTGAAATGACGAAAATACTGGTAATGTTTACAAGTCCGGGTACTTCGGGTGGCGTTTTCACGGGACTGTGCTTTCAATTATTACGAGTTCATGTTTACAGAGCTCAGAATTGGTGTCTAAAGCCTTTGAATCACCAGAATAGTTTTTGTGTTTACAATTTAGGAGGATTGGCTTTGGCGTTTTTTTTGTGTGAATCAGTTAAAATGGTGGCGGTTCCAGTAAATACTTCTAAGCAAACTGTCTAATTGTGGTAAAACTGTTAAAATACACAATGAGAGTTCCCAGAAATGATTAAGAACGTGTAATAAACATCTCAAGTACACGTAAATAGATTCTTGCTACATTTACTGTCGAATTCAATCACGGAGGTTTCCAGTGGAAAGCTTTGAAATGACGAAAATACTGGTAATGTTTACAAGTCCGGGTACTTCGGGTGGCGTTTTCACGGGACTGTGCTTTCAATTATTACGAGTTCATGTTTACAGAGCTCAGAATTGGTGTCTAAAGCCTTTGAATCACCAGAATAGTTTTTGTGTTTACAATTTAGGAGGATTGGCTTTGGCGTTTTTTTTGTGTGAATCAGTTAAAATGGTGGCGGTTCCAGTAAATACTTCTAAGCAAACTGTCTAATTGTTGTAAAACTGTTAAAATACACAATGAGAGTTCCCAGAAATGATTAAGAACGTGTAATAAACCCCTCAAGTACACGTAAATAGATTCTTACTACATTTACTGTCGAATTCAAACACGGAGGTTTCCAGTGGAAAGGTGTGAAATGACAAAAATACTGGTAATGTTTACAAGTCCGGGTACTTCTGGTGGCGTTTTCACGGGACTGTGCTTTCAAATATTAAGAGTTCATGTTTACAGAGCTCAGAATTGGTGTCTAAAGCCTTTGAATCACGAGAATAGTTTTTGTGTTTACAATTTAGGAGGATTGGCTTTGGCGTTTTTTTTGTGTGAATCAGTCAAAATGGTGGCGGTTCCAGTAAATACTTCTAAGCAAACTGTCTAATTGTGGTAAAACTGTTAAAATACACAATGAGAGTTCCCAGAAATGATTAAGAACGTGTAATAAACCCCTCAAGTACACGTAAATAGATTCTTACTACATTTACTGTCGAATTCAACACGGAGGTTTCCAGTGGAAAGCTGTGAAATGACGAAAATACTGGTAAT
This sequence comes from Myotis daubentonii, assembly GCF_963259705.1. Lineage (NCBI taxonomy): Eukaryota > Metazoa > Chordata > Mammalia > Chiroptera > Vespertilionidae > Myotis > Myotis daubentonii. The sequence goes on from NC_081851.1 coordinate 1,218,234, forward strand.
GTTTACAAGTACGGGTACTTCTGGTGGCGTTTTCACGGGACTGTGCTTTCAATTATTACGAGTTCATGTTTACAGAGCTCAGAATTGGTGTCTAAAGCCTTTGAATCACGAGAATAGTTTTTGTGTTTACAATTTAGGAGGATTGGCTTTTGCGTTTTTTTTTGTGAATCAGTTAAAATGGTGGCGGTTCCAGTAAATACTTCTAAGCAAACTGTCTAATTGTGGTAAAACTGTTAAAATACACAATGAGAGTTCCCAGAAATGATTAAGAACGTGTAATAAACATCTCAAGTACACGTAAATAGATTCTTACTACATTTACTGTCGAATTCAACACGGAGGTTTCCAGTGGAAAGCTGTGAAATGACGAAAATACTGGTAATGTTTACAAGTACGGGTACTTCTGGTGGCGTTTTCACGGGACTGTGCTTTCAATTATTACGAGTTCATGTTTACAGAGCTCAGAATTGGTGTCTAAAGCCTTTGAATCACGAGAATAGTTTTTGTGTTTACAATTTAGGAGGATTGGCTTTGGCGTTTTTTTTGTGTGAATCAGTCAAAATGGTGGCGGTTCCAGTAAATACTTCTAAGCAAACTGTCTAATTGTGGTAAAACTGTTAAAATACACAATGAGAGTTCCCAGAAATGATTAAGAACGTGTAATAAACATCTCAAGTACACGTAAATAGATTCTTACTACATTTAATGTCGAATTCAATCACGGAGGTTTCCAGTGGAAAGCTGTGAAATGACGAAAATACTGGTAATGTTTACAAGTACGGGTACTTCTGGTGGCGTTTTCACGGGACTGTGCTTTCAAATATTAAGAGTTCATGTTTACAGAGCTCAGAATTGGTGTCTCAAGCCTTTGAATGACGAGAATAGTGTTTTTGTTTACAATTTAGGAGGATTGGCTTTGGCGTTTTTTTTGTGTGAATCAGTTAAAATGGTGGCGGTTCCAGTAAATATTTCTAAGCAAACTGTCTAATTGTGGTAAAACTGTTAAAATACACAATGAGAGTTCCCAAAAATGATTAAGAACGTGTAATAAACATCTCAAGTACACATAAATAGATTCTTACTACATTTACTGTCGAATTCAAACACAGAGGTTTCCAGTGGAAAGCTTTGAAATGACGAAAATACTGGTAATGTTTACAAGTCCGGGTACTTCGGGTGGCGTTTTCACGGGACTGTGCTTTCAAATATTAAGAGTTCATGTTTACAGAGCTCAGAATTGGTGTCTAAAGCCTTTGAATCACGAGAATAGTTTTTGTGTTTACAATTTAGGAGGATTGGCTTTGGCGTTTTTTTTGTGTGAATCAGTCAAAATGGTGGCGGTTCCAGTAAATACTTCTAAGCAAACTGTCTAATTGTGGTAAAACTGTTAAAATACACAATGAGAGTTCCCAGAAATGATTAAGAACGTGTAATAAACATCTCAAGTACACGTAAATAGATTCTTACTACATTTACTGTCGAATTCAACACGGAGGTTTCCAGTGGAAAGCTGTGAAATGACGAAAATACTGGTAATGTTTACAAGTACGGGTACTTCTGGTGGCGTTTTCACGGGACTGTGCTTTCAATTATTACGAGTTCATGTTTACAGAGCTCAGAATTGGTGTCTAAAGCCTTTGAATCACGAGAATAGTTTTTGTGTTTACAATTTAGGAGGATTGGCTTTTGCGTTTTTTTTTGTGAATCAGTTAAAATGGTGGCGGTTCCAGTAAATACTTCTAAGCAAACTGTCTAATTGTGGTAAAACTGTTAAAATACACAATGAGAGTTCCCAGAAATGATTAAGAACGTGTAATAAACATCTCAAGTACACGTAAATAGATTCTTGCTACATTTACTGTCGAATTCAATCACGGAGGTTTCCAGTGGAAAGCTGTGAAATGACGAAAATACTGGTAATGTTTACAAGTACGGGTACTTCGGGTGGCGTTTTCACGGGACTGTGCTTTCAATTATTACGAGTTCATGTTTACAGAGCTCAGAATTGGTGTCTAAAGCCTTTGAATCACCAGAATAGTTTTTGTGTTTACAATTTAGGAGGATTGGCTTTGGCGTTTTTTTTGTGTGAATCAGTTAAAATGGTGGCGGTTCCAGTAAATACTTCTAAGCAAACTGTCTAATTGTGGTAAAACTGTTAAAATACACAATGAGAGTTCCCAGAAATGATTAAGAACGTGTAATAAACCCCTCAAGTACACGTAAATAGATTCTTACTACATTTACTGTCGAATTCAAACACGGAGGTTTCCAGTGGAAAGGTGTGAAATGACGAAAATACTGGTAATGTTTACAAGTCCGGGTACTTCTGGTGGCGTTTTCACGGGACTGTGCTTTCAAATATTAAGAGTTCATGTTTACAGAGCTCAGAATTGGTGTCTAAAGCCTTTGAATCACGAGAATAGTTTTTGTGTTTACAATTCAGGAGGATTGGCTTTGGCGTTTTTTTTGTGTGAATCAGTCAAAATGGTGGCGGTTCCAGTAAATACTTCTAAGCAAACTGTCTAATTGTGGTAAAACTGTTAAAATACACAATGAGAGTTCCCAGAAATGATTAAGAACGTGTAATAAACATCTCAAGTACACGTAAATAGATTCTTACTACATTTAATGTCGAATTCAATCACGGAGGTTTCCAGTGGAAAGCTGTGAAATGACGAAAATACTGGTAATGTTTACAAGTACGGGTACTCCTGGTGGCGTTTTCACGGGACTGTGCTTTCAAATATTAAGAGTTCATGTTTACAGAGCTCAGAATTGGTGTCTCAAGCCTTTGAATGACGAGAATAGTGTTTTTGTTTACAATTTAGGAGGATTGGCTTTGGCGTTTTTTTTGTGTGAATCAGTTAAAATGGTGGCGGTTCCAGTAAATATTTCTAAGCAAACTGTCTAATTGTGGTAAAACTGTTAAAATACACAATGAGAGTTCCCAGAAATGATTAAGAACGTGTAATAAACATCTCAAGTACACATAAATAGATTCTTACTACATTTACTGTCGAATTCAAACACGGAGGTTTCCAGTGGAAAGGTGTGAAATGACGAAAATACTGGTAATGTTTACAAGTCCGGGTACTTCTGGTGGCGTTTTCACGGGACTGTGCTTTCAAATATTAAGAGTTCATGTTTACAGAGCTCAGAATTGGTGTCTAAAGCCTTTGAATCACGAGAATAGTTTTTGTGTTTACAATTTAGGAGGATTGGCTTTGGCGTTTTTTTTGTGTGAATCAGTCAAAATGGTGGCGGTTCCAGTAAATACTTCTAAGCAAACTGTCTAATTGTGGTAAAACTGTTAAAATACACAATGAGAGTTCCCAGAAATGATTAAGAACGTGTAATAAACATCTCAAGTACACGTAAATAGATTCTTACTACATTTACTGTCGAATTCAACACGGAGGTTTCCAGTGGAAAGCTGTGAAATGACGAAAATACTGGTAATGTTTACAAGTACGGGTACTTCTGGTGGCGTTTTCACGGGACTGTGCTTTCAATTATTACGAGTTCATGTTTACAGAGCTCAGAATTGGTGTCTAAAGCCTTTGAATCACGAGAATAGTTTTTGTGTTTACAATTTAGGAGGATTGGCTTTTGCGTTTTTTTTTGTGAATCAGTTAAAATGGTGGCGGTTCCAGTAAATACTTCTAAGCAAACTGTCTAATTGTGGTAAAACTGTTAAAATACACAATGAGAGTTCCCAGAAATGATTAAGAACGTGTAATAAACATCTCAAGTACACGTAAATAGATTCTTGCTACATTTACTGTCGAATTCAATCACGGAGGTTTCCAGTGGAAAGCTGTGAAATGACGAAAATACTGGTAATGTTTACAAGTACGGGTACTTCGGGTGGCGTTTTCACGGGACTGTGCTTTCAATTATTACGAGTTCATGTTTACAGAGCTCAGAATTGGTGTCTAAAGCCTTTGAATCACCAGAATAGTTTTTGTGTTTACAATTTAGGAGGATTGGCTTTGGCGTTTTTTTTGTGTGAATCAGTTAAAATGGTGGCGGTTCCAGTAAATACTTCTAAGCAAACTGTCTAATTGTGGTAAAACTGTTAAAATACACAATGAGAGTTCCCAGAAATGATTAAGAACGTGTAATAAACCCCTCAAGTACACGTAAATAGATTCTTACTACATTTACTGTCGAATTCAAACACGGAGGTTTCCAGTGGAAAGGTGTGAAATGACGAAAATACTGGTAATGTTTACAAGTCCGGGTACTTCTGGTGGCGTTTTCACGGGACTGTGCTTTCAAATATTAAGAGTTCATGTTTACAGAGCTCAGAATTGGTGTCTAAAGCCTTTGAATCACGAGAATAGTTTTTGTGTTTACAATTTAGGAGGATTGGCTTTGGCGTTTTTTTTGTGTGAATCAGTCAAAATGGTGGCGGTTCCAGTAAATACTTCTAAGCAAACTGTCTAATTGTGGTAAAACTGTTAAAATACACAATGAGAGTTCCCAGAAATGATTAAGAACGTGTAATAAACCCCTCAAGTACACGTAAATAGATTCTTACTACATTTACTGTCGAATTCAACACGGAGGTTTCCAGTGGAAAGCTGTGAAATGACGAAAATACTGGTAATGTTTACAAGTACGGGTACTTCTGGTGGCGTTTTCACGGGACTGTGCTTTCAATTATTACGAGTTCATGTTTACAGAGCTCAGAATTGGTGTCTAAAGCCTTTGAATCACGAGAATAGTTTTTGTGTTTACAATTTAGGAGGATTGGCTTTTGCGTTTTTTTTTGTGAATCAGTTAAAATGGTGGCGGTTCCAGTAAATACTTCTAAGCAAACTGTCTAATTGTGGTAAAACTGTTAAAATACACAATGAGAGTTCCCAGAAATGATTAAGAACGTGTAATAAACATCTCAAGTACACGTAAATAGATTCTTACTACATTTACTGTCGAATTCAACACGGAGGTTTCCAGTGGAAAGCTGTGAAATGACGAAAATACTGGTAATGTTTACAAGTCCGGGTACTTCTGGTGGCGTTTTCACGGGACTGTGCTTTCAAATATTAAGAGTTCATGTTTACAGAGCTCAGAATTGGTGTCTAAAGCCTTTGAATCACGAGAATAGTTTTTGTGTTTACAATTTAGGAGGATTGGCTTTGGCGTTTTTTTTGTGTGAATCAGTCAAAATGGTGGCGGTTCCAGTAAATACTTCTAAGCAAACTGTCTAATTGTGGTAAAACTGTTAAAATACACAATGAGAGTTCCCAGAAATGATTAAGAACGTGTAATAAACATCTCAAGTACACGTAAATAGATTCTTGCTACATTTACTGTCGAATTCAATCACGGAGGTTTCCAGTGGAAAGCTTTGAAATGACGAAAATACTGGTAATGTTTACAAGTCCGGGTACTTCGGGTGGCGTTTTCACGGGACTGTGCTTTCAATTATTACGAGTTCATGTTTACAGAGCTCAGAATTGGTGTCTAAAGCCTTTGAATCACCAGAATAGTTTTTGTGTTTACAATTTAGGAGGATTGGCTTTGGCGTTTTTTTTGTGTGAATCAGTTAAAATGGTGGCGGTTCCAGTAAATACTTCTAAGCAAACTGTCTAATTGTGGTAAAACTGTTAAAATACACAATGAGAGTTCCCAGAAATGATTAAGAACGTGTAATAAACATCTCAAGTACACGTAAATATATTCTTACTACATTTACTGTCGAATTCAATCACGGAGGTTTCCAGTGGAAAGGTGTGAAATGACGAAAATACTGGTAATGTTTACAAGTCCGGGTACTTCTGGTGGCGTTTTCACGGGACTGTGCTTTCAAATATTAAGAGTTCATGTTTACAGAGCTCAGAATTGGTGTCTAAAGCCTTTGAATCACGAGAATAGTTTTTGTGTTTACAATTTAGGAGGATTGGCTTTGGCGTTTTTTTTGTGTGAATCAGTCAAAATGGTGGCGGTTCCAGTAAATACTTCTAAGCAAACTGTCTAATTGTGGTAAAACTGTTAAAATACACAATGAGAGTTCCCAGAAATGATTAAGAACGTGTAATAAACATCTCAAGTACACGTAAATAGATTCTTGCTACATTTACTGTCGAATTCAATCACGGAGGTTTCCAGTGGAAAGCTGTGAAATGACGAAAATACTGGTAATGTTTACAAGTACGGGTACTTCGGGTGGCGTTTTCACGGGACTGTGCTTTCAATTATTACGAGTTCATGTTTACAGAGCTCAGAATTGGTGTCTAAAGCCTTTGAATCACGAGAATAGTTTTTGTGTTTACAATTTAGGAGGATTGGCTTTGGCGTTTTTTTTGTGTGAATCAGTCAAAATGGTGGCGGTTCCAGTAAATACTTCTAAGCAAACTGTCTAATTGTGGTAAAACTGTTAAAATACACAATGAGAGTTCCCAGAAATGATTAAGAACGTGTAATAAACATCTCAAGTACACGTAAATAGATTCTTGCTACATTTACTGTCGAATTCAATCACGGAGGTTTCCAGTGGAAAGCTGTGAAATGACGAAAATACTGGTAATGTTTACAAGTACGGGTACTTCGGGTGGCGTTTTCACGGGACTGTGCTTTCAATTATTACGAGTTCATGTTTACAGAGCTCAGAATTGGTGTCTAAAGCCTTTGAATCACCAGAATAGTTTTTGTGTTTACAATTTAGGAGGATTGGCTTTGGCGTTTTTTTTGTGTGAATCAGTTAAAATGGTGGCGGTTCCAGTAAATACTTCTAAGCAAACTGTCTAATTGTGGTAAAACTGTTAAAATACACAATGAGAGTTCCCAGAAATGATTAAGAACGTGTAATAAACCCCTCAAGTACACGTAAATAGATTCTTACTACATTTACTGTCGAATTCAAACACGGAGGTTTCCAGTGGAAAGGTGTGAAATGACGAAAATACTGGTAATGTTTACAAGTCCGGGTACTTCTGGTGGCGTTTTCACGGGACTGTGCTTTCAAATATTAAGAGTTCATGTTTACAGAGCTCAGAATTGGTGTCTAAAGCCTTTGAATCACGAGAATAGTTTTTGTGTTTACAATTTAGGAGGATTGGCTTTGGCGTTTTTTTTGTGTGAATCAGTCAAAATGGTGGCGGTTCCAGTAAATACTTCTAAGCAAACTGTCTAATTGTGGTAAAACTGTTAAAATACACAATGAGAGTTCCCAGAAATGATTAAGAACGTGTAATAAACCCCTCAAGTACACGTAAATAGATTCTTACTACATTTACTGTCGAATTCAACACGGAGGTTTCCAGTGGAAAGCTGTGAAATGACGAAAATACTGGTAATGTTTACAAGTACGGGTACTTCTGGTGGCGTTTTCACGGGACTGTGCTTTCAATTATTACGAGTTCATGTTTACAGAGCTCAGAATTGGTGTCTAAAGCCTTTGAATCACGAGAATAGTTTTTGTGTTTACAATTTAGGAGGATTGGCTTTTGCGTTTTTTTTTGTGAATCAGTTAAAATGGTGGCGGTTCCAGTAAATACTTCTAAGCAAACTGTCTAATTGTGGTAAAACTGTTAAAATACACAATGAGAGTTCCCAGAAATGATTAAGAACGTGTAATAAACATCTCAAGTACACGTAAATAGATTCTTACTACATTTACTGTCGAATTCAACACGGAGGTTTCCAGTGGAAAGCTGTGAAATGACGAAAATACTGGTAATGTTTACAAGTCCGGGTACTTCTGGTGGCGTTTTCACGGGACTGTGCTTTCAAATATTAAGAGTTCATGTTTACAGAGCTCAGAATTGGTGTCTAAAGCCTTTGAATCACGAGAATAGTTTTTGTGTTTACAATTTAGGAGGATTGGCTTTGGCGTTTTTTTTGTGTGAATCAGTCAAAATGGTGGCGGTTCCAGTAAATACTTCTAAGCAAACTGTCTAATTGTGGTAAAACTGTTAAAATACACAATGAGAGTTCCCAGAAATGATTAAGAACGTGTAATAAACATCTCAAGTACACGTAAATAGATTCTTGCTACATTTACTGTCGAATTCAATCACGGAGGTTTCCAGTGGAAAGCTTTGAAATGACGAAAATACTGGTAATGTTTACAAGTCCGGGTACTTCGGGTGGCGTTTTCACGGGACTGTGCTTTCAATTATTACGAGTTCATGTTTACAGAGCTCAGAATTGGTGTCTAAAGCCTTTGAATCACCAGAATAGTTTTTGTGTTTACAATTTAGGAGGATTGGCTTTGGCGTTTTTTTTGTGTGAATCAGTTAAAATGGTGGCGGTTCCAGTAAATACTTCTAAGCAAACTGTCTAATTGTGGTAAAACTGTTAAAATACACAATGAGAGTTCCCAGAAATGATTAAGAACGTGTAATAAACATCTCAAGTACACGTAAATATATTCTTACTACATTTACTGTCGAATTCAATCACGGAGGTTTCCAGTGGAAAGGTGTGAAATGACGAAAATACTGGTAATGTTTACAAGTCCGGGTACTTCTGGTGGCGTTTTCACGGGACTGTGCTTTCAAATATTAAGAGTTCATGTTTACAGAGCTCAGAATTGGTGTCTAAAGCCTTTGAATCACGAGAATAGTTTTTGTGTTTACAATTTAGGAGGATTGGCTTTGGCGTTTTTTTTGTGTGAATCAGTCAAAATGGTGGCGGTTCCAGTAAATACTTCTAAGCAAACTGTCTAATTGTGGTAAAACTGTTAAAATACACAATGAGAGTTCCCAGAAATGATTAAGAACGTGTAATAAACATCTCAAGTACACGTAAATAGATTCTTACTACATTTACTGTCGAATTCAACACGGAGGTTTCCAGTGGAAAGCTGTGAAATGACGAAAATACTGGTAATGTTTACAAGTACGGGTACTTCTGGTGGCGTTTTCACGGGACTGTGCTTTCAAATATTAAGAGTTCATGTTTACAGAGCTCAGAATTGGTGTCTAAAGCCTTTGAATCACGAGAATAGTTTTTGTGTTTACAATTTAGGAGGATTGGCTTTGGCGTTTTTTTTGTGTGAATCAGTCAAAATGGTGGCGGTTCCAGTAAATACTTCTAAGCAAACTGTCTAATTGTGGTAAAACTGTTAAAATACACAATGAGAGTTCCCAGAAATGATTAAGAACGTGTAATAAACATCTCAAGTACACGTAAATAGATTCTTGCTACATTTACTGTCGAATTCAATCACGGAGGTTTCCAGTGGAAAGCTTTGAAATGACGAAAATACTGGTAATGTTTACAAGTCCGGGTACTTCGGGTGGCGTTTTCACGGGACTGTGCTTTCAATTATTACGAGTTCATGTTTACAGAGCTCAGAATTGGTGTCTAAAGCCTTTGAATCACCAGAATAGTTTTTGTGTTTACAATTTAGGAGGATTGGCTTTGGCGTTTTTTTTGTGTGAATCAGTTAAAATGGTGGCGGTTCCAGTAAATACTTCTAAGCAAACTGTCTAATTGTGGTAAAACTGTTAAAATACACAATGAGAGTTCCCAGAAATGATTAAGAACGTGTAATAAACATCTCAAGTACACGTAAATACATTCTTACTACATTTACTGTCGAATTCAATCACGGAGGTTTCCAGTGGAAAGGTGTGAAATGACGAAAATACTGGTAATGTTTACAAGTCCGGGTACTTCTGGTGGCGTTTTCACGGGACTGTGCTTTCAAATATTAAGAGTTCATGTTTACAGAGCTCAGAATTGGTGTCTAAAGCCTTTGAATCACGAGAATAGTTTTTGTGTTTACAATTTAGGAGGATTGGCTTTGGCGTTTTTTTTTGTGTGAATCAGTCAAAATGGTGGCGGTTCCAGTAAATACTTCTAAGCAAACTGTCTAATTGTGGTAAAACTGTTAAAATACACAATGAGAGTTCCCAGAAATGATTAAGAACGTGTAATAAACATCTCAAGTACACGTAAATAGATTCTTACTACATTTACTGTCGAATTCAACACGGAGGTTTCCAGTGGAAAGCTGTGAAATGACGAAAATACTGGTAATGTTTACAAGTACGGGTACTTCTGGTGGCGTTTTCACGGGACTGTGCTTTCAAATATTAAGAGTTCATGTTTACAGAGCTCAGAATTGGTGTCTAAAGCCTTTGAATCACGAGAATAGTTTTTGTGTTTACAATTTAGGAGGATTGGCTTTGGCGTTTTTTTTGTGTGAATCAGTCAAAATGGTGGCGGTTCCAGTAAATACTTCTAAGCAAACTGTCTAATTGTGGTAAAACTGTTAAAATACACAATGAGAGTTCCCAGAAATGATTAAGAACGTGTAATAAACATCTCAAGTACACGTAAATAGATTCTTGCTACATTTACTGTCGAATTCAATCACGGAGGTTTCCAGTGGAAAGCTTTGAAATGACGAAAATACTGGTAATGTTTACAAGTCCGGGTACTTCGGGTGGCGTTTTCACGGGACTGTGCTTTCAATTATTACGAGTTCATGTTTACAGAGCTCAGAATTGGTGTCTAAAGCCTTTGAATCACCAGAATAGTTTTTGTGTTTACAATTTAGGAGGATTGGCTTTGGCGTTTTTTTTGTGTGAATCAGTTAAAATGGTGGCGGTTCCAGTAAATACTTCTAAGCAAACTGTCTAATTGTGGTAAAACTGTTAAAATACACAATGAGAGTTCCCAGAAATGATTAAGAACGTGTAATAAACATCTCAAGTACACGTAAATAGATTCTTACTACATTTACTGTCGAATTCAACACGGAGGTTTCCAGTGGAAAGCTGTGAAATGACGAAAATACTGGTAATGTTTACAAGTCCGGGTACTTCTGGTGGCGTTTTCACGGGACTGTGCTTTCAATTATTACGAGTTCATGTTTACAGAGCTCAGAATTGGTGTCTAAAGCCTTTGAATCACGAGAATAGTTTTTGTGTTTACAATTTAGGAGGATTGGCTTTGGCGTTTTTTTTGTGTGAATCAGTCAAAATGGTGGTGGTTCCAGTTAATACTTCTAAGCAAACTGTCTAATTGTGGTAAAACTGTTAAAATACACAATGAGAGTTCCCAGAAATGATTAAGAACGTGTAATAAACATCTCAAGTACACGTAAATAGATTCTTACTACATTTACTGTCGAATTCAACACGGAGGTTTCCAGTGGAAAGCTGTGAAATGACGAAAATACTGGTAATGTTTACAAGTACGGGTACTTCTGGTGGCGTTTTCACGGGACTGTGCTTTCAAATATTAAGAGTTCATGTTTACAGAGCTAAGAATTGGTGTCTAAAGCCTTTGAATCACGAGAATAGTTTTTGTGTTTACAATTTAGGAGGATTGGCTTTGGCGTTTTTTTTGTGTGAATCAGTCAAAATGGTGGCGGTTCCAGTAAATACTTCTAAGCAAACTGTCTAATTGTGGTAAAACTGTTAAAATACACAATGAGAGTTCCCAGAAATGATTAAGAACGTGTAATAAACATCTCAAGTACACGTAAATAGATTCTTACTACATTTACTGTCGAATTCAACACGGAGGTTTCCAGTGGAAAGCTGTGAAATGACGAAAATACTGGTAATGTTTACAAGTACGGGTACTTCTGGTGGCGTTTTCACGGGACTGTGCTTTCAAATATTAAGAGTTCATGTTTACAGAGCTAAGAATTGGTGTCTAAAGCCTTTGAATCACGAGAATAGTTTTTGTGTTTACAATTTAGGAGGATTGGCTTTGGCGTTTTTTTTGTGTGAATCAGTCAAAATGGTGGCGGTTCCAGTAAATACTTCTAAGCAAACTGTCTAATTGTGGTAAAACTGTTAAAATACACAATGAGAGTTCCCAGAAATGATTAAGAACGTGTAATAAACATCTCAAGTACACGTAAATAGATTCTTGCTACATTTACTGTCGAATTCAATCACGGAGGTTTCCAGTGGAAAGCTGTGAAATGACGAAAATACTGGTAATGTTTACAAGTCCGGGTACTTCGGGTGGCGTTTTCACGGGACTGTGCTTTCAATTATTACGAGTTCATGTTTACAGAGCTCAGAATTGGTGTCTAAAGCCTTTGAATCACCAGAATAGTTTTTGTGTTTACAATTTAGGAGGATTGGCTTTGGCGTTTTTTTTGTGTGAATCAGTTAAAATGGTGGCGGTTCCAGTAAATACTTCTAAGCAAACTGTCTAATTGTGGTAAAACTGTTAAAATACACAATGAGAGTTCCCAGAAATGATTAAGAACGTGTAATAAACATCTCAAGTACACGTAAATAGATTCTTGCTACATTTACTGTCGAATTCAATCACGGAGGTTTCCAGTGGAAAGCTTTGAAATGACGAAAATACTGGTAATGTTTACAAGTCCGGGTACTTCGGGTGGCGTTTTCACGGGACTGTGCTTTCAATTATTACGAGTTCATGTTTACAGAGCTCAGAATTGGTGTCTAAAGCCTTTGAATCACCAGAATAGTTTTTGTGTTTACAATTTAGGAGGATTGGCTTTGGCGTTTTTTTTGTGTGAATCAGTTAAAATGGTGGCGGTTCCAGTAAATACTTCTAAGCAAACTGTCTAATTGTGGTAAAACTGTTAAAATACACAATGAGAGTTCCCAGAAATGATTAAGAACGTGTAATAAACATCTCAAGTACACGTAAATATATTCTTACTACATTTACTGTCGAATTCAATCACGGAGGTTTCCAGTGGAAAGGTGTGAAATGACGAAAATACTGGTAATGTTTACAAGTCCGGGTACTTCTGGTGGCGTTTTCACGGGACTGTGCTTTCAAATATTAAGAGTTCATGTTTACAGAGCTCAGAATTGGTGTCTAAAGCCTTTGAATCACGAGAATATTTTTTGTGTTTACAATTTAGGAGGATTGGCTTTGGCGTTTTTTTTGTGTGAATCAGTCAAAATGGTGGCGGTTCCAGTAAATACTTCTAAGCAAACTGTCTAATTGTGGTAAAACTGTTAAAATACACAATGAGAGTTCCCAGAAATGATTAAGAACGTGTAATAAACATCTCAAGTACACGTAAATAGATTCTTACTACATTTACTGTCGAATTCAACATGGAGGTTTCCAGTGGAAAGCTGTGAAATGACGAAAATACTGGTAATGTTTACAAGTACGGGTACTTCTGGTGGCGTTTTCACGGGACTGTGCTTTCAAATATTAAGAGTTCATGTTTACAGAGCTCAGAATTGGTGTCTAAAGCCTTTGAATCACGAGAATAGTTTTTGTGTTTACAATTTAGGAGGATTGGCTTTGGCGTTTTTTTTGTGTGAATCAGTCAAAATGGTGGCGGTTCCAGTAAATACTTCTAAGCAAACTGTCTAATTGTGGTAAAACTGTTAAAATACACAATGAGAGTTCCCAGAAATGATTAAGAACGTGTAATAAACCCCTCAAGTACACGTAAATAGATTCTTACTACATTTACTGTCGAATTCAACACGGAGGTTTCCAGTGGAAAGCTGTGAAATGACGAAAATACTGGTAATGTTTACAAGTCCGGGTACTTCTGGTGGCGTTTTCACGGGACTGTGCTTTCAATTATTACGAGTTCATGTTTACAGAGCTCAGAATTGGTGTCTAAAGCCTTTGAATCACGAGAATAGTTTTTGTGTTTACAATTTAGGAGGATTGGCTTTGGCGTTTTTTTTGTGTGAATCAGTCAAAATGGTGGTGGTTCCAGTTAATACTTCTAAGCAAACTGTCTAATTGTGGTAAAACTGTTAAAATACACAATGAGAGTTCCCAGAAATGATTAAGAACGTGTAATAAACATCTCAAGTACACGTAAATAGATTCTTACTACATTTACTGTCGAATTCAACACGGAGGTTTCCAGTGGAAAGCTGTGAAATGACGAAAATACTGGTAATGTTTACAAGTACGGGTACTTCTGGTGGCGTTTTCACGGGACTGTGCTTTCAAATATTAAGAGTTCATGTTTACAGAGCTAAGAATTGGTGTCTAAAGCCTTTGAATCACGAGAATAGTTTTTGTGTTTACAATTTAGGAGGATTGGCTTTGGCGTTTTTTTTGTGTGAATCAGTCAAAATGGTGGCGGTTCCAGTAAATACTTCTAAGCAAACTGTCTAATTGTGGTAAAACTGTTAAAATACACAATGAGAGTTCCCAGAAATGATTAAGAACGTGTAATAAACATCTCAAGTACACGTAAATAGATTCTTACTACATTTACTGTCGAATTCAACACGGAGGTTTCCAGTGGAAAGCTGTGAAATGACGAAAATACTGGTAATGTTTACAAGTACGGGTACTTCTGGTGGCGTTTTCACGGGACTGTGCTTTCAAATATTAAGAGTTCATGTTTACAGAGCTAAGAATTGGTGTCTAAAGCCTTTGAATCACGAGAATAGTTTTTGTGTTTACAATTTAGGAGGATTGGCTTTGGCGTTTTTTGTGTGTGAATCAGTCAAAATGGTGGCGGTTCCAGTAAATACTTCTAAGCAAACTGTCTAATTGTGGTAAAACTGTTAAAATACACAATGAGAGTTCCCAGAAATGATTAAGAACGTGTAATAAACATCTCAAGTACACGTAAATAGATTCTTGCTACATTTACTGTCGAATTCAATCACGGAGGTTTCCAGTGGAAAGCTGTGAAATGACGAAAATACTGGTAATGTTTACAAGTCCGGGTACTTCGGGTGGCGTTTTCACGGGACTGTGCTTTCAATTATTACGAGTTCATGTTTACAGAGCTCAGAATTGGTGTCTAAAGCCTTTGAATCACCAGAATAGTTTTTGTGTTTACAATTTAGGAGGATTGGCTTTGGCGTTTTTTTTGTGTGAATCAGTTAAAATGGTGGCGGTTCCAGTAAATACTTCTAAGCAAACTGTCTAATTGTGGTAAAACTGTTAAAATACACAATGAGAGTTCCCAGAAATGATTAAGAACGTGTAATAAACATCTCAAGTACACGTAAATAGATTCTTACTACATTTACTGTCGAATTCAACACGGAGGTTTCCAGTGGAAAGCTGTGAAATGACGAAAATACTGGTAATGTTTACAAGTACGGGTACTTCTGGTGGCGTTTTCACGGGACTGTGCTTTCAAATATTAAGAGTTCATGTTTACAGAGCTAAGAATTGGTGTCTAAAGCCTTTGAATCACGAGAATAGTTTTTGTGTTTACAATTTAGGAGGATTGGCTTTGGCGTTTTTTTTGTGTGAATCAGTCAAAATGGTGGCGGTTCCAGTAAATACTTCTAAGCAAACTGTCTAATTGTGGTAAAACTGTTAAAATACACAATGAGAGTTCCCAGAAATGATTAAGAACGTGTAATAAACATCTCAAGTACACGTAAATAGATTCTTACTACATTTACTGTCGAATTCAACACGGAGGTTTCCAGTGGAAAGCTGTGAAATGACGAAAATACTGGTAATGTTTACAAGTACGGGTACTTCTGGTGGCGTTTTCACGGGACTGTGCTTTCAATTATTACGAGTTCATGTTTACAGAGCTCAGAATTGGTGTCTAAAGCCTTTGAATCACCAGAATAGTTTTTGTGTTTACAATTTAGGAGGATTGGCTTTGGCGTTTTTTTTGTGTGAATCAGTTAAAATGGTGGCGGTTCCAGTAAATACTTCTAAGCAAACTGTCTAATTGTGGTAAAACTGTTAAAATACACAATGAGAGTTCCCAGAAATGATTAAGAACGTGTAATAAACATCTCAAGTACACGTAAATAGATTCTTGCTACATTTACTGTCGAATTCAATCACGGAGGTTTCCAGTGGAAAGCTTTGAAATGACGAAAATACTGGTAATGTTTACAAGTCCGGGTACTTCGGGTGGCGTTTTCACGGGACTGTGCTTTCAATTATTACGAGTTCATGTTTACAGAGCTCAGAATTGGTGTCTAAAGCCTTTGAATCACCAGAATAGTTTTTGTGTTTACAATTTAGGAGGATTGGCTTTGGCGTTTTTTTTGTGTGAATCAGTTAAAATGGTGGCGGTTCCAGTAAATACTTCTAAGCAAACTGTCTAATTGTGGTAAAACTGTTAAAATACACAATGAGAGTTCCCAGAAATGATTAAGAACGTGTAATAAACATCTCAAGTACACGTAAATATATTCTTACTACATTTACTGTCGAATTCAATCACGGAGGTTTCCAGTGGAAAGGTGTGAAATGACGAAAATACTGGTAATGTTTACAAGTCCGGGTACTTCTGGTGGCGTTTTCACGGGACTGTGCTTTCAAATATTAAGAGTTCATGTTTACAGAGCTCAGAATTGGTGTCTAAAGCCTTTGAATCACGAGAATAGTTTTTGTGTTTACAATTTAGGAGGATTGGCTTTGGCGTTTTTTTTGTGTGAATCAGTCAAAATGGTGGCGGTTCCAGTAAATACTTCAAAGCAAACTGTCTAATTGTGGTAAAACTGTTAAAATACACAATGAGAGTTCCCAGAAATGATTAAGAACGTGTAATAAACATCTCAAGTACACGTAAATAGATTCTTACTACATTTACTGTCGAATTCAACATGGAGGTTTCCAGTGGAAAGCTGTGAAATGACGAAAATACTGGTAATGTTTACAAGTACGGGTACTTCTGGTGGCGTTTTCACGGGACTGTGCTTTCAAATATTAAGAGTTCATGTTTACAGAGCTCAGAATTGGTGTCTAAAGCCTTTGAATCACGAGAATAGTTTTTGTGTTTACAATTTAGGAGGATTGGCTTTGGCGTTTTTTTTGTGTGAATCAGTCAAAATGGTGGCGGTTCCAGTAAATACTTCTAAGCAAACTGTCTAATTGTGGTAAAACTGTTAAAATACACAATGAGAGTTCCCAGAAATGATTAAGAACGTGTAATAAACCCCTCAAGTACACGTAAATAGATTCTTACTACATTTACTGTCGAATTCAACACCGAGGTTTCCAGTGGAAAGCTGTGAAATGACGAAAATACTGGTAATGTTTACAAGTCCGGGTACTTCTGGTGGCGTTTTCACGGGACTGTGCTTTCAATTATTACGAGTTCATGTTTACAGAGCTCAGAATTGGTGTCTAAAGCCTTTGAATCACGAGAATAGTTTTTGTGTTTACAATTTAGGAGGATTGGCTTTGGCGTTTTTTTTGTGTGAATCAGTCAAAATGGTGGTGGTTCCAGTTAATACTTCTAAGCAAACTGTCTAATTGTGGTAAAACTGTTAAAATACACAATGAGAGTTCCCAGAAATGATTAAGAACGTGTAATAAACATCTCAAGTACACGTAAATAGATTCTTACTACATTTACTGTCGAATTCAACACGGAGGTTTCCAGTGGAAAGCTGTGAAATGACGAAAATACTGGTAATGTTTACAAGTACGGGTACTTCTGGTGGCGTTTTCACGGGACTGTGCTTTCAAATATTAAGAGTTCATGTTTACAGAGCTAAGAATTGGTGTCTAAAGCCTTTGAATCACGAGAATAGTTTTTGTGTTTACAATTTAGGAGGATTGGCTTTGGCGTTTTTTTTGTGTGAATCAGTCAAAATGGTGGCGGTTCCAGTAAATACTTCTAAGCAAACTGTCTAATTGTGGTAAAACTGTTAAAATACACAATGAGAGTTCCCAGAAATGATTAAGAACGTGTAATAAACATCTCAAGTACACGTAAATAGATTCTTACTACATTTACTGTCGAATTCAACACGGAGGTTTCCAGTGGAAAGCTGTGAAATGACGAAAATACTGGTAATGTTTACAAGTACGGGTACTTCTGGTGGCGTTTTCACGGGACTGTGCTTTCAAATATTAAGAGTTCATGTTTACAGAGCTAAGAATTGGTGTCTAAAGCCTTTGAATCACGAGAATAGTTTTTGTGTTTACAATTTAGGAGGATTGGCTTTGGCGTTTTTTTTGTGTGAATCAGTCAAAATGGTGGCGGTTCCAGTAAATACTTCTAAGCAAACTGTCTAATTGTGGTAAAACTGTTAAAATACACAATGAGAGTTCCCAGAAATGATTAAGAACGTGTAATAAACATCTCAAGTACACGTAAATAGATTCTTGCTACATTTACTGTCGAATTCAATCACGGAGGTTTCCAGTGGAAAGCTGTGAAATGACGAAAATACTGGTAATGTTTACAAGTCCGGGTACTTCTGGTGGCGTTTTCACGGGACTGTGCTTTCAATTATTACGAGTTCATGTTTACAGAGCTCAGAATTGGTGTCTAAAGCCTTTGAATCACCAGAATAGTTTTTGTGTTTACAATTTAGGAGGATTGGCTTTGGCGTTTTTTTTGTGTGAATCAGTTAAAATGGTGGCGGTTCCAGTAAATACTTCTAAGCAAACTGTCTAATTGTGGTAAAACTGTTAAAATACACAATGAGAGTTCCCAGAAATGATTAAGAACGTGTAATAAACATCTCAAGTACACGTAAATAGATTCTTGCTACATTTACTGTCGAATTCAATCACGGAGGTTTCCAGTGGAAAGCTTTGAAATGACGAAAATACTGGTAATGTTTACAAGTCCGGGTACTTCGGGTGGCGTTTTCACGGGACTGTGCTTTCAATTATTACGAGTTCATGTTTACAGAGCTCAGAATTGGTGTCTAAAGCCTTTGAATCACCAGAATAGTTTTTGTGTTTACAATTTAGGAGGATTGGCTTTGGCGTTTTTTTTGTGTGAATCAGTTAAAATGGTGGCGGTTCCAGTAAATACTTCTAAGCAAACTGTCTAATTGTGGTAAAACTGTTAAAATACACAATGAGAGTTCCCAGAAATGATTAAGAACGTGTAATAAACATCTCAAGTACACGTAAATATATTCTTACTACATTTACTGTCGAATTCAATCACGGAGGTTTCCAGTGGAAAGGTGTGAAATGACGAAAATACTGGTAATGTTTACAAGTCCGGGTACTTCTGGTGGCGTTTTCACGGGACTGTGCTTTCAAATATTAAGAGTTCATGTTTACAGAGCTCAGAATTGGTGTCTAAAGCCTTTGAATCACGAGAATAGTTTTTGTGTTTACAATTTAGGAGGATTGGCTTTGGCGTTTTTTTTGTGTGAATCAGTCAAAATGGTGGCGGTTCCAGTAAATACTTCTAAGCAAACTGTCTAATTGTGGTAAAACTGTTAAAATACACAATGAGAGTTCCCAGAAATGATTAAGAACGTGTAATAAACATCTCAAGTACACGTAAATAGATTCTTACTACATTTACTGTCGAATTCAACATGGAGGTTTCCAGTGGAAAGCTGTGAAATGACGAAAATACTGGTAATGTTTACAAGTCCGGGTACTTCGGGTGGCGTTTTCACGGGACTGTGCTTTCAATTATTACGAGTTCATGTTTACAGAGCTCAGAATTGGTGTCTAAAGCCTTTGAATCACCAGAATAGTTTTTGTGTTTACAATTTAGGAGGATTGGCTTTGGCGTTTTTTTTGTGTGAATCAGTTAAAATGGTGGCGGTTCCAGTAAATACTTCTAAGCAAACTGTCTAATTGTGGTAAAACTGTTAAAATACACAATGAGAGTTCCCAGAAATGATTAAGAACGTGTAATAAACCCCTCAAGTACACGTAAATAGATTCTTACTACATTTACTGTCGAATTCAATCACGGAGGTTTCCAGTGGAAAGCTGTGAAATGACGAAAATACTGGTAATGTTTACAAGTCCGGGTACTTCTGGTGGCGTTTTCACGGGACTGTGCTTTCAATTATTACGAGTTCATGTTTACAGAGCTCAGAATTGGTGTCTAAAGCCTTTGAATGACGAGAATAGTGTTTTTGTTTACAATTTAGTAGGATTGGCTTTGGCGTTTTTTTTGTGTGAATCAGTCAAAATGGTGGCGGTTCCAGTAAATACTTCTAAGCAAACTGTCTAATTGTGGTAAAACTGTTAAAATACACAATGAGAGTTCCCAGAAATGATTAAGAACGTGTAATAAACATCTCAAGTACACGTAAATAGATTCTTACTACATTTACTGTCGAATTCAACATGGAGGTTTCCAGTGGAAAGCTGTGAAATGACGAAAATACTGGTAATGTTTACAAGTACGGGTACTTCTGGTGGCGTTTTCACGGGACTGTGCTTTCAAATATTAAGAGTTCATGTTTACAGAGCTCAGAATTGGTGTCTAAAGCCTTTGAATCACGAGAATAGTTTTTGTGTTTACAATTTAGGAGGATTGGCTTTGGCGTTTTTTTTGTGTGAATCAGTCAAAATGGTGGCGGTTCCAGTAAATACTTCTAAGCAAACTGTCTAATTGTGGTAAAACTGTTAAAATACACAATGAGAGTTCCCAGAAATGATTAAGAACGTGTAATAAACATCTCAAGTACACGTAAATAGATTCTTACTACATTTACTGTCGAATTAAACACGGAGGTTTCCAGTGGAAAGCTGTGAAATGACGAAAATACTGGTAATGTTTACAAGTACGGGTACTTCTGGTGGCGTTTTCACGGGACTGTGCTTTCAAATATTAAGAGTTCATGTTTACAGAGCTAAGAATTGGTGTCTAAAGCCTTTGAATCACGAGAATAGTTTTTGTGTTTACAATTTAGGAGGATTGGCTTTGGCGTTTTTTTTGTGTGAATCAGTCAAAATGGTGGCGGTTCCAGTAAATACTTCTAAGCAAACTGTCTAATTGTGGTAAAACTGTTAAAATACACAATGAGAGTTCCCAGAAATGATTAAGAACGTGTAATAAACATCTCAAGTACACGTAAATAGATTCTTACTACATTTACTGTCGAATTCAACATGGAGGTTTCCAGTGGAAAGCTGTGAAATGACGAAAATACTGGTAATGTTTACAAGTCCGGGTACTTCTGGTGGCGTTTTCACGGGACTGTGCTTTCAATTATTACGAGTTCATGTTTACAGAGCTCAGAATTGGTGTCTAAAGCCTTTGAATGACGAGAATAGTGTTTTTGTTTACAATTTAGGAGGATTGGCTTTGGCGTTTTTTTTGTGTGAATCAGTTAAAATGGTGGCGTTTCCAGTAAATACTTCTAAGCAAACTGTCTAATTGTCGTAAAACTGTTAAAATACACAATGAGAGTTCCCAGAAATGATTAAGAACGTGTAATAAACATCTCAAGTACACGTAAATATATTCTTACTACATTTACTGTCGAATTCAATCACGGAGGTTTCCAGTGGAAAGGTGTGAAATGACGAAAATACTGGTAATGTTTACAAGTCCGGGTACTTCTGGTGGCGTTTTCATGGGACTGTGCTTTCAAATATTAAGAGTTCATGTTTACAGAGCTCAGAATTGGTGTCTAAAGCCTTTGAATCACGAGAATAGTTTTTGTGTTTACAATTTAGGAGGATTGGCTTTGGCGTTTTTTTTGTGTGAATCAGTCAAAATGGTGGCGGTTCCAGTAAATACTTCTAAGCAAACTGTCTAATTGTGGTAAAACTGTTAAAATACACAATGAGAGTTCCCAGAAATGATTAAGAACGTGTAATAAACATCTCAAGTACACGTAAATAGATTCTTACTACATTTACTGTCGAATTAAACACGGAGGTTTCCAGTGGAAAGCTGTGAAATGACGAAAATACTGGTAATGTTTACAAGTACGGGTACTTCTGGTGGCGTTTTCACGGGACTGTGCTTTCAAATATTAA
Source organism: Myotis daubentonii (assembly GCF_963259705.1). Taxonomy (NCBI): domain Eukaryota; kingdom Metazoa; phylum Chordata; class Mammalia; order Chiroptera; family Vespertilionidae; genus Myotis; species Myotis daubentonii. The sequence goes on from NC_081851.1 coordinate 1,239,822, forward strand.
GAGTTCATGTTTACAGAGCTAAGAATTGGTGTCTAAAGCCTTTGAATCACGAGAATAGTTTTTGTGTTTACAATTTAGGAGGATTGGCTTTGGCGTTTTTTTTGTGTGAATCAGTTAAAATGGTGGCGGTTCCAGTAAACAGTTCTAAGCAAACTGTCTAATTGTGGTAAAACTGTTAAAATACACAATGAGAGTTCCCAGAAATGATTAAGAACGTGTAATAAACATCTCAAGTACACGTAAATAGATTCTTACTACATTTACTGTCGAATTAAACACGGAGGTTTCCAGTGGAAAGCTGTGAAATGACGAAAATACTGGTAATGTTTACAAGTCCGGGTACTTCGGGTGGCGTTTTCACGGGACTGTGCTTTCAATTATTACGAGTTCATGTTTACAGAGCTCAGAATTGGTGTCTAAAGCCTTTGAATCACGAGAATAGTTTTTGTGTTTACAATTTAGGAGGATTTGCTTTGGCGGTTTTTTTTGTGTGAATCAGTTAAAATGGTGGCGGTTCCAGTAAATACTTCTAAGCAAACTGTCTAATTGTGGTAAAACTGTTAAAATACACAATGAGAGTTCCCAGAAATGATTAAGAACGTGTAATAAACATCTCAAGTACACGTAAATAGATTCTTACTACATTTACTGTCGAATTCAATCACGGAGGTTTCCAGTGGAAAGCTGTGAAATGACGAAAATACTGGTAATGTTTACAAGTACGGGTACTTCTGGTGGCGTTTTCACGGGACTGTGCTTTCAAATATTAAGAGTTCATGTTTACAGAGCTCAGAATTGGTGTCTCAAGCCTTTGAATGACGAGAATAGTGTTTTTGTTTACAATTTAGGAGGATTGGCTTTGGCGTTTTTTTTGTGTGAATCAGTTAAAATGGTGGCGGTTCCAGTAAATACTTCTAAGCAAACTGTCTAATTGTGGTAAAACTGTTAAAATACACAATGAGAGTTCCCAGAAATGATTAAGAACGTGTAATAAACATCTCAAGTACACATAAATAGATTCTTACTACATTTACTGTCGAATTCAAACACGGAGGTTTCCAGTGGAAAGGTGTGAAATGACGAAAATACTGGTAATGTTTACAAGTCCAGGTACTTCTGGTGGCGTTTTCACGGGACTGTGCTTTCAAATATTAAGAGTTCATGTTTACAGAGCTCAGAATTGGTGTCTAAAGCCTTTGAATCACGAGAATAGTTTTTGTGTTTACAATTTAGGAGGATTGGCTTTGGCGTTTTTTTTGTGTGAATCAGTCAAAATGGTGGCGGTTCCAGTAAATACTTCTAAGCAAACTGTCTAATTGTGGTAAAACTGTTAAAATACACAATGAGAGTTCCCAGAAATGATTAAGAACGTGTAATAAACCCCTCAAGTACACGTAAATAGATTCTTACTACATTTACTGTCGAATTCAACACTGAGGTTTCCAGTGGAAAGCTGTGAAATGACGAAAATACTGGTAATGTTTACAAGTACGGGTACTTCTGGTGGCGTTTTCACGGGACTGTGCTTTCAATTATTACGAGTTCATGTTTACAGAGCTCAGAGTTGGTGTCTAAAGCCTTTGAATCACGAGAATAGTTTTTGTGTTTACAATTTAGGAGGATTGGCTTTTGCGTTTTTTTTTGTGAATCAGTTAAAATGGTGGCGGTTCCAGTAAATACTTCTAAGCAAACTGTCTAATTGTGGTAAAACTGTTAAAATACACAATGAGAGTTCCCAGAAATGATTAAGAACGTGTAATAAACATCTCAAGTACACGTAAATAGATTCTTGCTACATTTACTGTCGAATTCAATCACGGAGGTTTCCAGTGGAAAGCTGTGAAATGACGAAAATACTGGTAATGTTTACAAGTACGGGTACTTCGGGTGGCGTTTTCACGGGACTGTGCTTTCAATTATTACGAGTTCATGTTTACAGAGTACAGAATTGGTGTCTAAAGCCTTTGAATCACCAGAATAGTTTTTGTGTTTACAATTTAGGAGGATTGGCTTTGGCGTTTTTTTTGTGTGAATCAGTTAAAATGGTGGCGGTTCCAGTAAATACTTCTAAGCAAACTGTCTAATTGTGGTAAAACTGTTAAAATACACAATGAGAGTTCCCAGAAATGATTAAGAACGTGTAATAAACCCCTCAAGTACACGTAAATAGATTCTTACTACATTTACTGTCGAATTCAAACACGGAGGTTTCCAGTGGAAAGGTGTGAAATGACGAAAATACTGGTAATGTTTACAAGTCCGGGTACTTCTGGTGGCGTTTTCACGGGACTGTGCTTTCAAATATTAAGAGTTCATGTTTACAGAGCTCAGAATTGGTGTCTAAAGCCTTTGAATCACGAGAATAGTTTTTGTGTTTACAATTTAGGAGGATTGGCTTTGGCGTTTTTTTTGTGTGAATCAGTCAAAATGGTGGCGGTTCCAGTAAATACTTCTAAGCAAACTGTCTAATTGTGGTAAAACTGTTAAAATACACAATGAGAGTTCCCAGAAATGATTAAGAACGTGTAATAAACCCCTCAAGTACACGTAAATAGATTCTTACTACATTTACTGTCGAATTCAACACGGAGGTTTCCAGTGGAAAGCTGTGAAATGACGAAAATACTGGTAATGTTTACAAGTACGGGTACTTCTGGTGGCGTTTTCACGGGACTGTGCTTTCAATTATTACGAGTTCATGTTTACAGAGCTCAGAATTGGTGTCTAAAGCCTTTGAATCACGAGAATAGTTTTTGTGTTTACAATTTAGGAGGATTGGCTTTTGCGTTTTTTTTTGTGAATCAGTTAAAAAGGTGGCGGTTCCAGTAAATACTTCTAAGCAAACTGTCTAATTGTGGTAAAACTGTTAAAATACACAATGAGAGTTCCCAGAAATGATTAAGAACGTGTAATAAACATCTCAAGTACACGTAAATAGATTCTTACTACATTTACTGTCGAATTCAACACGGAGGTTTCCAGTGGAAAGCTGTGAAATGACGAAAATACTGGTAATGTTTACAAGTACGGGTACTTCTGGTGGCGTTTTCACGGGACTGTGCTTTCAAATATTAAGAGTTCATGTTTACAGAGCTCAGAATTGGTGTCTAAAGCCTTTGAATCACGAGAATAGTTTTTGTGTTTACAATTTAGGAGGATTGGCTTTGGCGTTTTTTTTGTGTGAATCAGTCAAAATGGTGGCGGTTCCAGTAAATACTTCTAAGCAAACTGTCTAATTGTGGTAAAACTGTTAAAATACACAATGAGAGTTCCCAGAAATGATTAAGAACGTGTAATAAACATCTCAAGTACACGTAAATAGATTCTTGCTACATTTACTGTCGAATTCAATCACGGAGGTTTCCAGTGGAAAGCTGTGAAATGACGAAAATACTGGTAATGTTTACAAGTCTGGGTACTTCGGGTGGCGTTTTCACGGGACTGTGCTTTCAATTATTACGAGTTCATGTTTACAGAGCTCAGAATTGGTGTCTAAAGCCTTTGAATCACCAGAATAGTTTTTGTGTTTACAATTTAGGAGGATTGGCTTTGGCGTTTTTTTTGTGTGAATCAGTTAAAATGGTGGCGGTTCCAGTAAATACTTCTAAGCAAACTGTCTAATTGTGGTAAAACTGTTAAAATACACAATGAGAGTTCCCAGAAATGATTAAGAACGTGTAATAAACCCCTCAAGTACACGTAAATAGATTCTTACTACATTTACTGTCGAATTAAACACGGAGCTTTCTAGTGGAAAGCTGTGAAATGACGAAAATACTGGTAATGTTTACAAGTACGGGTACTTCTGGTGGCGTTTTCACGGGACTGTGCTTTCAAATATTAAGAGTTCATGTTTACAGAGCTAAGAATTGGTGTCTAAAGCCTTTGAATCACGAGAATAGTTTTTGTGTTTACAATTTAGGAGGATTGGCTTTGGCGTTTTTTTTGTGTGAATCAGTCAAAATGGTGGCGGTTCCAGTAAATACTTCTAAGCAAACTGTCTAATTGTGGTAAAACTGTTAAAATACACAATGAGAGTTCCCAGAAATGATTAAGAACGTGTAATAAACATCTCAAGTACACGTAAATAGATTCTTACTACATTTACTGTCGAATTCAACACGGAGGTTTCCAGTGGAAAGCTGTGAAATGACGAAAATACTGGTAATGTTTACAAGTCCGGGTACTTCTGGTGGCGTTTTCACGGGACTGTGCTTTCAATTATTACGAGTTCATGTTTACAGAGCTCAGAATTGGTGTCTAAAGCCTTTGAATCACGAGAATAGTTTTTGTGTTTACAATTTAGGAGGATTGGCTTTGGCGTTTTTTTTGTGTGAATCAGTTAAAATGGTGGCGGTTCCAGTAAACAGTTCTAAGCAAACTGTCTAATTGTGGTAAAACTGTTAAAATACACAATGAGAGTTCCCAGAAATGATTAAGAACGTGTAATAAACATCTCAAGTACACGTAAATAGATTCTTACTACATTTACTGTCGAATTAAACACGGAGGTTTCCAGTGGAAAGCTGTGAAATGACGAAAATACTGGTAATGTTTACAAGTCCGGGTACTTCGGGTGGCGTTTTCACGGGATTGTGCTTTCAATTATTACGAGTTCATGTTTACAGAGCTCAGAATTGGTGTCTAAAGCCTTTGAATCACGAGAATAGTTTTTGTGTTTACAATTTAGGAGGATTTGCTTTGGCGGTTTTTTTTGTGTGAATCAGTTAAAATGGTGGCGGTTCCAGTAAATACTTCTAAGCAAACTGTCTAATTGTGGTAAAACTGTTAAAATACACAATGAGAGTTCCCAGAAATGATTAAGAACGTGTAATAAACATCTCAAGTACACGTAAATAGATTCTTACTACATTTACTGTCGAATTCAATCACGGAGGTTTCCAGTGGAAAGCTGTGAAATGACGAAAATACTGGTAATGTTTACAAGTACGGGTACTTCTGGTGGCGTTTTCACGGGACTGTGCTTTCAAATATTAAGAGTTCATGTTTACAGAGCTCAGAATTGGTGTCTCAAGCCTTTGAATGACGAGAATAGTGTTTTTGTTTACAATTTAGGAGGATTGGCTTTGGCGTTTTTTTTGTGTGAATCAGTTAAAATGGTGGCGGTTCCAGTAAATACTTCTAAGCAAACTGTCTAATTGTGGTAAAACTGTTAAAATACACAATGAGAGTTCCCAGAAATGATTAAGAACGTGTAATAAACATCTCAAGTACACATAAATAGATTCTTACTACATTTACTGTCGAATTCAAACACGGAGGTTTCCAGTGGAAAGGTGTGAAATGACGAAAATACTGGTAATGTTTACAAGTCCGGGTACTTCTGGTGGCGTTTTCACGGGACTGTGCTTTCAAATATTACGAGTTCATGTTTACAGAGCTAAGAATTGGTGTCTAAAGCCTTTGAATCACGAGAATAGTTTTTGTGTTTACAATTTAGGAGGATTGGCTTTGGCGTTTTTTTTGTGTGAATCAGTCAAAATGGTGGCGGTTCCAGTAAATACTTCTAAGCAAACTGTCTAATTGTGGTAAAACTGTTAAAATACACAATGAGAGTTCCCAGAAATGATTAAGAACGTGTAATAAACCCCTCAAGTACACGTAAATAGATTCTTACTACATTTACTGTCGAATTCAACACGGAGGTTTCCAGTGGAAAGCTGTGAAATGACGAAAATACTGGTAATGTTTACAAGTACGGGTACTTCTGGTGGCGTTTTCACGGGACTGTGCTTTCAATTATTACGAGTTCATGTTTACAGAGCTCAGAATTGGTGTCTAAAGCCTTTGAATCACGAGAATAGTTTTTGTGTTTACAATTTAGGAGGATTGGCTTTTGCGTTTTTTTTTGTGAATCAGTTAAAATGGTGGCGGTTCCAGTAAATACTTCTAAGCAAACTGTCTAATTGTGGTAAAACTGTTAAAATACACAATGAGAGTTCCCAGAAATGATTAAGAACGTGTAATAAACATCTCAAGTACACGTAAATAGATTCTTGCTACATTTACTGTCGAATTCAATCACGGAGGTTTCCAGTGGAAAGCTGTGAAATGACGAAAATACTGGTAATGTTTACAAGTACGGGTACTTCGGGTGGCGTTTTCACGGGACTGTGCTTTCAATTATTACGAGTTCATGTTTACAGAGTACAGAATTGGTGTCTAAAGCCTTTGAATCACCAGAATAGTTTTTGTGTTTACAATTTAGGAGGATTGGCTTTGGCGTTTTTTTTGTGTGAATCAGTTAAAATGGTGGCGGTTCCAGTAAATACTTCTAAGCAAACTGTCTAATTGTGGTAAAACTGTTAAAATACACAATGAGAGTTCCCAGAAATGATTAAGAACGTGTAATAAACATCTCAAGTACACGTAAATAGATTCTTACTACATTTACTGTCGAATTCAAACACGGAGGTTTCCAGTGGAAAGGTGTGAAATGACGAAAATACTGGTAATGTTTACAAGTCCGGGTACTTCTGGTGGCGTTTTCACGGGACTGTGCTTTCAAATATTAAGAGTTCATGTTTACAGAGCTCAGAATTGGTGTCTAAAGCCTTTGAATCACGAGAATAGTTTTTGTGTTTACAATTTAGGAGGATTGGCTTTGGCGTTTTTTTTGTGTGAATCAGTCAAAATGGTGGCGGTTCCAGTAAATACTTCTAAGCAAACTGTCTAATTGTGGTAAAACTGTTAAAATACACAATGAGAGTTCCCAGAAATGATTAAGAACGTGTAATAAACCCCTCAAGTACACGTAAATAGATTCTTACTACATTTACTGTCGAATTCAACACGGAGGTTTCCAGTGGAAAGCTGTGAAATGACGAAAATACTGGTAATGTTTACAAGTACGGGTACTTCTGGTGGCGTTTTCACGGGACTGTGCTTTCAATTATTACGAGTTCATGTTTACAGAGCTCAGAATTGGTGTCTAAAGCCTTTGAATCACGAGAATAGTTTTTGTGTTTACAATTTAGGAGGATTGGCTTTTGCGTTTTTTTTTGTGAATCAGTTAAAAAGGTGGCGGTTCCAGTAAATACTTCTAAGCAAACTGTCTAATTGTGGTAAAACTGTTAAAATACACAATGAGAGTTCCCAGAAATGATTAAGAACGTGTAATAAACATCTCAAGTACACGTAAATAGATTCTTACTACATTTACTGTCGAATTCAACACGGAGGTTTCCAGTGGAAAGCTGTGAAATGACGAAAATACTGGTAATGTTTACAAGTACGGGTACTTCTGGTGGCGTTTTCACGGGACTGTGCTTTCAAATATTAAGAGTTCATGTTTACAGAGCTCAGAATTGGTGTCTAAAGCCTTTGAATCACGAGAATAGTTTTTGTGTTTACAATTTAGGAGGATTGGCTTTGGCGGTTTTTTTTGTGTGAATCAGTCAAAATGGTGGCGGTTCCAGTAAATACTTCTAAGCAATCTGTCTAATTGTGGTAAAACTGTTAAAATACACAATGAGAGTTCCCAGAAATGATTAAGAACGTGTAATAAACATCTCAAGTACACGTAAATAGATTCTTGCTACATTTACTGTCGAATTCAATCACGGAGGTTTCCAGTGGAAAGCTGTGAAATGACGAAAATACTGGTAATGTTTACAAGTCTGGGTACTTCGGGTGGCGTTTTCACGGGACTGTGCTTTCAATTATTACGAGTTCATGTTTACAGAGCTCAGAATTGGTGTCTAAAGCCTTTGAATGACGAGAATAGTGTTTTTGTTTACAATTTAGGAGGATTGGCTTTGGCGTTTTTTTTGTGTGAATCAGTTAAAATGGTGGCGGTTCCAGTAAATACTTCTAAGCAAACTGTCTAATTGTGGTAAAACTGTTAAAATACACAATGAGAGTTCCCAGAAATGATTAAGAACGTGTAATAAACCCCTCAAGTACACGTAAATAGATTCTTACTACATTTACTGTCGAATTCAATCACGGAGGTTTCCAGTGGCAAGGTGTGAAATGACGAAAATACTGGTAATGTTTACAAGTCCGGGTACTTCTGGTGGCGTTTTCACGGGACTGTGCTTTCAAATATTAAGAGTTCATGTTTACAGAGCTCAGAATTGGTGTCTAAAGCCTTTGAATCACGAGAATAGTTTTTGTGTTTACAATTTAGGAGGATTGGCTTTGGCGTTTTTTTTGTGTGAATCAGTCAAAATGGTGGCGGTTCCAGTAAATACTTCTAAGCAAACTGTCTAATTGTGGTAAAACTGTTAAAATACACAATGAGAGTTCCCAGAAATGATTAAGAACGTGTAATAAACATCTCAAGTACACGTAAATAGATTCTTACTACATTTACTGTCGAATTCAACATGGAGGTTTCCAGTGGAAAGCTGTGAAATGACGAAAATACTGGTAATGTTTACAAGTACGGGTACTTCTGGTGGCGTTTTCACGGGACTGTGCTTTCAAATATTAAGAGTTCATGTTTACAGAGCTCAGAATTGGTGTCTAAAGCCTTTGAATCACGAGAATAGTTTTTGTGTTTACAATTTAGGAGGATTGGCTTTTGCGTTTTTTTTGTGTGAATCAGTCAAAATGGTGGCGGTTCCAGTAAATACTTCTAAGCAAACTGTCTAATTGTGGTAAAACTGTTAAAATACACAATGAGAGTTCCCAGAAATGATTAAGAACGTGTAATAAACATCTCAAGTACACGTAAATAGATTCTTACTACATTTACTGTCGAATTCAACACGGAGGTTTCCAGTGGAAAGCTGTGAAATGACGAAAATACTGGTAATGTTTACAAGTCCGGGTACTTCTGGTGGCGTTTTCACGGGACTGTGCTTTCAATTATTACGAGTTCATGTTTACAGAGCTCAGAATTGGTGTCTAAAGCCTTTGAATCACGAGAATAGTTTTTGTGTTTACAATTTAGGAGGATTGGCTTTGGCGTTTTTTTTGTGTGAATCAGTTAAAATGGTGGCGGTTCCAGTAAACAGTTCTAAGCAAACTGTCTAATTGTGGTAAAACTGTTAAAATACACAATGAGAGTTCCCAGAAATGATTAAGAACGTGTAATAAACATCTCAAGTACACGTAAATAGATTCTTACTACATTTACTGTCGAATTAAACACGGAGGTTTCCAGTGGAAAGCTGTGAAATGACGAAAATACTGGTAATGTTTACAAGTCCGGGTACTTCGGGTGGCGTTTTCACGGGACTGTGCTTTCAATTATTACGAGTTCATGTTTACAGAGCTCAGAATTGGTGTCTAAAGCCTTTGAATCACGAGAATAGTTTTTGTGTTTACAATTTAGGAGGATTGGCTTTGGCGGTTTTTTTTGTGTGAATCAGTTAAAATGGTGGCGGTTCCAGTAAATACTTCTAAGCAAACTGTCTAATTGTGGTAAAACTGTTAAAATACACAATGAGAGTTCCCAGAAATGATTAAGAACGTGTAATAAACATCTCAAGTACACGTAAATAGATTCTTACTACATTTACTGTCGAATTCAACACGGAGGTTTCCAGTGGAAAGCTGTGAAATGACGAAAATACTGGTAATGTTTACAAGTACGGGTACTTCTGGTGGCGTTTTCACGGGACTGTGCTTTCAAATATTAAGAGTTCATGTTTACAGAGCTCAGAATTGGTGTCTCAAGCCTTTGAATGACGAGAATACTGTTTTTGTTTACAATTTAGGAGGATTGGCTTTGGCGTTTTTTTTGTGTGAATCAGTTAAAATGGTGGCGGTTCCAGTAAATACTTCTAAGCAAACTGTCTAATTGTGGTAAAACTGTTAAAATACACAATGAGAGTTCCCAGAAATGATTAAGAACGTGTAATAAACATCTCAAGTACACATAAATAGATTCTTACTACATTTACTGTCGAATTCAAACACGGAGGTTTCCAGTGGAAAGGTGTGAAATGACGAAAATACTGGTAATGTTTACAAGTCCGGGTACTTCTGGTGGCGTTTTCACGGGACTGTGCTTTCAAATATTAAGAGTTCATGTTTACAGAGCTCAGAATTGGTGTCTAAAGCCTTTGAATCACGAGAATAGTTTTTGTGTTTACAATTTAGGAGGATTGGCTTTGGCGTTTTTTTTGTGTGAATCAGTCAAAATGGTGGCGGTTCCAGTAAATACTTCTAAGCAAACTGTCTAATTGTGGTAAAACTGTTAAAATACACAATGAGAGTTCCCAGAAATGATTAAGAACGTGTAATAAACCCCTCAAGTACACGTAAATAGATTCTTACTACATTTACTGTCGAATTCAACACGGAGGTTTCCAGTGGAAAGCTGTGAAATGACGAAAATACTGGTAATGTTTACAAGTACGGGTACTTCTGGTGGCGTTTTCACGGGACTGTGCTTTCAATTATTACGAGTTCATGTTTACAGAGCTCAGAATTGGTGTCTAAAGCCTTTGAATCACGAGAATAGTTTTTGTGTTTACAATTTAGGAGGATTGGCTTTTGCGTTTTTTTTTGTGAATCAGTTAAAATGGTGGCGGTTCCAGTAAATACTTCTAAGCAAACTGTCTAATTCTGGTAAAACTGTTAAAATACACAATGAGAGTTCCCAGAAATGATTAAGAACGTGTAATAAACATCTCAAGTACACGTAAATAGATTCTTACTACATTTACTGTCGAATTCAACACGGAGGTTTCCAGTGGAAAGCTGTGAAATGATGAAAATACTGGTAATGTTTACAAGTACGGGTACTTCTGGTGGCGTTTTCATGGGACTGTGCTTTCAAATATTAAGAGTTCATGTTTACAGAGCTAGGAATTGGTGTCTAAAGCCTTTGAATCACGAGAATATTTTTTGTGTTTACAATTAAGGAGGATTGGCTTTGGCGTTTTTTTTGGTGAATCAGTCAAAATGGTGGCGGTTCCAGTAAATACTTCTAAGCAAACTGTGTAATTGTGGTAAAACTGTTAAAATACACAATGAGAGTTCCCAGAAATGATTAAGAACGTGTAATAAACCCCTCAAGAACACGTAAATAGATTCTTGCTACATTTACTGTCGAATTCAATCACGGAGGTTTCCAGTGGAAAGCTTTGAAATGACGAAAATACTGGTAATGTTTACAAGTCCGGGTACTTCGGGTGGCGTTTTCACGGGACTGTGCTTTCAATTATTACGAGTTTATGTTTACAGAGCTCAGAATTGGTGTCTAAAGCCTTTGAATCACGAGAATAGTTTTTGTGTTTACAATTTAGGAGGATTGGCTTTGGCGGTTTTTTTTGTGTGAATCAGTTAAAATGGTGGCGGTTCCAGTAAATACTTCTAAGCAAACTGTCTAATTGTGGTAAAACTGTTAAAATACACAATGAGAGTTCCAAGAAATGATTAAGAACGTGTAATAAACATCTCAAGTACACGTAAATAGATTCTTGCTACATTTACTGTCGAATTCAATCACGGAGGTTTCCAGTGGAAAGCTGTGAAATGACGAAAATACTGGTAATGTTTACAAGTCCGGGTACTTCTGGTGGCGTTTTCATGGGACTGTGCTTTCAAATATTAAGAGTTCATGTTTACAGAGCTCAGAATTGGTGTCTAAAGCCTTTGAATCACGAGAATAGTTTTTGTGTTTACAATTTAGGAGGATTGGCTTTGGCGTTTTTTTTTTGTGTGAATCAGTTAAAATGGTGGCGGTTCCAGTAAACAGTTCTAAGCAAACTGTCTAATTGTGGTAAAACTGTTAAAATACACAATGAGAGTTCCCAGAAATGATTAAGAACGTGTAATAAACATCTCAAGTACACGTAAATAGATTCTTACTACATTTACTGTCGAATTCAACACGGAGGTTTCGAGTGGAAAGCTGTGAAATGACGAAAATACTGGTAATGTTTACAAGTACGGGTACTTCTGGTGGCGTTTTCACGGGACTGTGCTTTCAAATATTAAGAGTTCATGTTTACAGAGCTCAGAATTGGTGTCTAAAGCCTTTAAATCACGAGAATAGTTTTTGTGTTTACAATTTAGGAGGATTGGCTTTGGCGTTTTTTTTGTGTGAATCAGTCAAAATGGTGGTGGTTCCAGTTAATACTTCTAAGCAAACTGTCTAATTGTGGTAAAACTGTTAAAATACACAATGAGAGTTCCCAGAAATGATTAAGAACGTGTAATAAACATCTCAAGTACACGTAAATAGATTCTTACTACATTTACTGTCGAATTCAACACGGAGGTTTCCAGTGGAAAGCTGTGAAATGACGAAAATACTGGTAATGTTTACAAGTACGGGTACTTCTGGTGGCGTTTTCACGGGACTGTGCTTTCAAATATTAAGAGTTCATGTTTACAGAGCTCAGAATTGGTGTCTAAAGCCTTTGAATCACGAGAATAGTTTTTGTGTTTACAATTTAGGAGGATTGGCTTTGGCGTTTTTTTTGTGTGAATCAGTCAAAATGGTGGCGGTTCCAGTAAATACTTCTAAGCAAACTGTCTAATTGTGGTAAAACTGTTAAAATACACAATGAGAGTTCCCAGAAATGATTAAGAACGTGTAATAAACATCTCAAGTACACGTAAATAGATTCTTACTACATTTACTGTCGAATTCAACACGGAGGTTTCCAGTGGAAAGCTGTGAAATGACGAAAATACTGGTAATGTTTACAAGTCCGGGTACTTCTGGTGGCGTTTTCACGGGACTGTGCTTTCAATTATTACGAGTTCATGTTTACAGAGCTCAGAATTGGTGTCTAAAGCCTTTGAATCACGAGAATAGTTTTTGTGTTTACAATTTAGGAGGATTGGCTTTGGCGTTTTTTTTGTGTGAATCAGTTAAAATGGTGGCGGTTCCAGTAAACAGTTCTAAGCAAACTGTCTAATTGTGGTAAAACTGTTAAAATACACAATGAGAGTTCCCAGAAATGATTAAGAACGTGTAATAAACATCTCAAGTACACGTAAATAGATTCTTACTACATTTACTGTCGAATTAAACACGGAGGTTTCCAGTGGAAAGCTGTGAAATGACGAAAATACTGGTAATGTTTACAAGTCCGGGTACTTCGGGTGGCGTTTTCACGGGACTGTGCTTTCAATTATTACGAGTTCATGTTTACAGAGCTCAGAATTGGTGTCTAAAGCCTTTGAATCACGAGAATAGTTTTTGTGTTTACAATTTAGGAGGATTGGCTTTGGCGGTTTTTTTTGTGTGAATCAGTTAAAATGGTGGCGGTTCCAGTAAATACTTCTAAGCAAACTGTCTAATTGTGGTAAAACTGTTAAAATACACAATGAGAGTTCCCAGAAATGATTAAGAACGTGTAATAAACATCTCAAGTACACGTAAATAGATTCTTACTACATTTACTGTCGAATTCAACACGGAGGTTTCCAGTGGAAAGCTGTGAAATGACGAAAATACTGGTAATGTTTACAAGTCCGGGTACTTCTGGTGGCGTTTTCACGGGACTGTGCTTTCAATTATTACGAGTTCATGTATACAGAGCTCAGAATTGGTGTCTAAAGCCTTTGAATCACGAGAATAGTTTTTGTGTTTACAATTTAGGAGGATTGGCTTTGGCGTTTTTTTTGTGTGAATCAGTTAAAATGGTGGCGGTTCCAGTAAACAGTTCTAAGCAAACTGTCTTATTGTGGTAAAACTGTTAAAATACACAATGAGAGTTCCCAGAAATGATTAAGAACGTGTAATAAACATCTCAAGTACACATAAATAGATTCTTACTACATTTACTGTCGAATTCAATCACGGAGGTTTCCAGTGGAAAGGTGTGAAATGACGAAAATACTGGTAATGTTTACAAGTCCGGGTACTTCTGGTGGCGTTTTCACGGGACTGTGCTTTCAAATATTAAGAGTTCATGTTTACAGAGCTCAGAATTGGTGTCTAAAGCCTTTGAATCACGAGAATAGTTTTTGTGTTTACAATTTAGGAGGATTGGCTTTGGCGTTTTTTTTGTGTGAATCAGTTAAAATGGTGGCGGTTCCAGTAAATACTTCTAAGCAAACTGTCTAATTGTGGTAAAACTGTTAAAATACACAATGAGAGTTCCCAGAAATGATTAAGAACGTGTAATAAACATCTCAAGTACACATAAATAGATTCTTACTACATTTACTGTCGAATTCAATCACGGAGGTTTCCAGTGGAAAGGTGTGAAATGACGAAAATACTGGTAATGTTTACAAGTCCGGGTACTTCTGGTGGCGTTTTCACGGGACTGTGCTTTCAAATATTAAGAGTTCATGTTTACAGAGCTCAGAATTGGTGTCTAAAGCCTTTGAATCACGAGAATAGTTTTTGTGTTTACAATTTAGGAGGATTGGCTTTGGCGTTTTTTTTGTGTGAATCAGTCAAAATGGTGGCGGTTCCAGTAAATACTTCTAAGCAAACTGTCTAATTGTGGTAAAACTGTTAAAATACACAATGAGAGTTCCCAGAAATGATTAAGAACGTGTAATAAACCCCTCAAGTACACGTAAATAGATTCTTACTACATTTACTGTCGAATTCAACATGGAGGTTTCCAGTGGAAAGCTGTGAAATGACGAAAATACTGGTAATGTTTACAAGTACGGGTACTTCTGGTGGCGTTTTCACGGGACTGTGCTTTCAATTATTACGAGTTCATGTTTACAGAGCTCAGAATTGGTGTCTAAAGCCTTTGAATCACGAGAATAGTTTTTGTGTTTACAATTTAGGAGGATTGGCTTTTGCGTTTTTTTTTTGTGAATCAGTTAAAATGGTGGCGGTTCCAGTAAATACTTCTAAGCAAACTGTCTAATTGTGGTAAAACTGTTAAAATACACAATGAGAGTTCCCAGAAATGATTAAGAACGTGTAATAAACATCTCAAGTACACGTAAATAGATTCTTACTACATTTACTGTCGAATTCAACACGGAGGTTTCCAGTGGAAAGCTGTGAAATGACGAAAATACTGGTAATGTTTACAAGTACGGGTACTTCTGGTGGCGTTTTCATGGGACTGTGCTTTCAAATATTAAGAGTTCATGTTTACAGAGCTAAGAATTGGTGTCTAAAGCCTTTGAATCACGAGAATAGTTTTTGTGTTTACAATTTAGGAGGATTGGCTTTGGCGTTTTTTTTGTGTGAATCAGTCAAAATGGTGGCGGTTCCCGTAAATACTTCTAAGCAAACTGTCTAATTGTGGTAAAACTGTTAAAATACACAATGAGAGTTCCCAGAAATGATTAAGAACGTGTAATAAACATCTCAAGTACACGTAAATAGATTCTTACTACATTTACTGTCGAATTCAACACGGAGGTTTCCAGTGGAAAGCTGTGAAATGACGAAAATACTGGTAATGTTTACAAGTACGGGTACTTCTGGTGGCGTTTTCACGGGACTGTGCTTTCAAATATTAAGAGTTCATGTTTACAGAGCTAAGAATTGGTGTCTAAAGCCTTTGAATCACGAGAATAGTTTTTGTGTTTACAATTGAGGAGGATTGGCTTTGGCGTTTTTTTTGGTGAATCAGTCAAAATGGTGGCGGTTCCAGTAAATACTTCTAAGCAAACTGTCTAATGGTGGTAAAACTGTTAAAATACACAATGAGAGTTCCCAGAAATGATTAAGAACGTGTAATAAACCCCTCAAGAACACGTAAATAGATTCTTGCTACATTTACTGTCGAATTCAATCACGGAGGTTTCCAGTGGAAAGGTGTGAAATGACGAAAATACTGGTAATCTTTACAAGTCCGGGTACTTCTGGTGGCGTTTTCACGGGACTGTGCTTTCAAATATTAAGAGTTCATGTTTACAGAGCTCAGAATTGGTGTCTAAAGCCTTTGAATCACGAGAATAGTTTTTGTGTTTACAATTTAGGAGGATTGGCTTTGGCGTTTTTTTTGTGTGAATCAGTCAAAATGGTGGCGGTTCCAGTAAATACTTCTAAGCAAACTGTCTAATTGTGGTAAAACTGTTAAAATACACAATGAGAGTTCCCAGAAATGATTAAGAACGTGTAATAAACCCCTCAAGTACACGTAAATAGATTCTTACTACATTTACTGTCGAATTCAACACGGAGGTTTCCAGTGGAAAGCTGTGAAATGACGAAAATACTGGTAATGTTTACAAGTACGGGTACTTCTGGTGGCGTTTTCACGGGACTGTGCTTTCAATTATTACGAGTTCATGTTTACAGAGCTCAGAATTGGTGTCTAAAGCCTTTGAATCACGAGAATAGTTTTTGTGTTTACAATTTAGGAGGATTGGCTTTTGCGTTTTTTTTTTGTGAATCAGTTAAAATGGTGGCGGTTCCAGTAAATACTTCTAAGCAAACTGTCTAATTGTGGTAAAACTGTTAAAATACACAATGAGAGTTCCCAGAAATGATTAAGAACGTGTAATAAACATCTCAAGTACACGTAAATAGATTCTTACTACATTTACTGTCGAATTCAACACGGAGGTTTCCAGTGGAAAGCTGTGAAATGAAGAAAATACTGGTAATGTTTACAAGTACGGGTACTTCTGGTGGCGTTTTCACGGGACTGTGCTTTCAAATATTAAGAGTTCATGTTTACAGAGCTCAGAATTGGTGTCTAAAGCCTTTGAATGACGAGAATAGTGTTTTTGTTTACAATTTAGGAGGATTGGCTTTGGCGTTTTTTTTGTGTGAATCAGTTAAAATGGTGGCGGTTCCAGTAAATACTTCTAAGCAAACTGTCTAATTGTGGTAAAACTGTTAAAATACACAATGAGAGTTCCCAGAAATGATTAAGAACGTGTAATAAACATCTCAAGTACACATAAATAGATTCTTACTACATTTACTGTCGAATTCAATCACGGAGGTTTCCAGTGGAAAGGTGTGAAATGACGAAAATACTGGTAATGTTTACAAGTCCGGGTACTTCTGGTGTCGTTTTCACGGGACTGTGCTTTCAAATATTAAGAGTTCATGTTTACAGAGCTCAGAATTGGTGTCTAAAGCCTTTGAATCACGAGAATAGTTTTTGTGTTTACAATTTAGGAGGATTGGCTTTGGCGTTTTTTTTGTGTGAATCAGTCAAAATGGTGGCGGTTCCAGTAAATACTTCTAAGCAAACTGTCTAATTGTGGTAAAACTGTTAAAATACACAATGAGAGTTCCCAGAAATGATTAAGAACGTGTAATAAACCCCTCAAGTACACGTAAATAGATTCTTACTACATTTACTGTCGAATTCAACACGGAGGTTTCCAGTGGAAAGCTGTGAAATGACGAAAATACTGGTAATGTTTACAAGTACGGGTACTTCTGGTGGCGTTTTCACGGGACTGTGCTTTCAATTATTACGAGTTCATGTTTACAGAGCTCAGAATTGGTGTCTAAAGCCTTTGAATCACGAGAATAGTTTTTGTGTTTACAATTTAGGAGGATTGGCTTTTGCGTTTTTTTTTTGTGAATCAGTTAAAATGGTGGCGGTTCCAGTAAATACTTCTAAGCAAACTGTCTAATTGTGGTAAAACTGTTAAAATACACAATGAGAGTTCCCAGAAATGATTAAGAACGTGTAATAAACATCTCAAGTACACGTAAATAGATTCTTACTACATTTACTGTCGAATTCAACACGGAGGTTTCCAGTGGAAAGCTGTGAAATGACGAAAATACTGGTAATGTTTACAAGTACGGGTACTTCTGGTGGCGTTTTCATGGGACTGTGCTTTCAAATATTAAGAGTTCATGTTTACAGAGCTAAGAATTGGTGTCTAAAGCCTTTGAATCACGAGAATAGTTTTTGTGTTTACAATTGAGGAGGATTGGCTTTGGCGTTTTTTTTGGTGAATCAGTCAAAATGGTGGCGGTTCCAGTAAATACTTCTAAGCAAACTGTCTAATTGTGGTAAAACTGTTAAAATACACAATGAGAGTTCCCAGAAATGATTAAGAACGTGTAATATACATCTCAAGTACACGTAAATAGATTCTTGCTACATTTACTGTCGAATTCAATCACGGAGGTTTCCAGTGGAAAGCTGTGAAATGACGAAAATACTGGTAATGTTTACAAGTCCGGGTACTTCTGGTGGCGTTTTCATGGGACTGTGCTTTCAAATATTAAGAGTTCATGTTTACAGAGCTCAGAATTGGTGTCTAAAGCCTTTGAATGACGAGAATAGTGTTTTTGTTTACAATTTAGGAGGATTGGCTTTGGCGTTTTTTTTGTGTGAATCAGTTAAAATGGTGGCGGTTCCAGTAAATACTTCTAAGCAAACTGTCTAATTGTGGTAAAACTGTTAAAATACACAATGAGAGTTCCCAGAAATGATTAAGAACGTGTAATAAACATCTCAAGTACACATAAATAGATTCTTACTACATTTACTGTCGAATTCAATCACGGAGGTTTCCAGTGGAAAGGTGTGAAATGACGAAAATACTGGTAATGTTTACAAGTCCGGGAACTTCTGGTGGCGTTTTCACGGGACTGTGCTTTCAAATATTAAGAGTTCATGTTTACAGAGCTCAGAATTGGTGTCTAAAGCCTTTGAATCACGAGAATAGTTTTTGTGTTTACAATTTAGGAGGATTGGCTTTGGCGTTTTTTTTGTGTGAATCAGTCAAAATGGTGGCGGTTCCAGTAAATACTTCTAAGCAAACTGTCTAATTGTGGTAAAACTGTTAAAATACACAATGAGAGTTCCCAGAAATGATTAAGAACGTGTAATAAACCCCTCAAGTACACGTAAATAGATTCTTACTACATTTACTGTCGAATTCAACACGGAGGTTTCCAGTGGAAAGCTGTGAAATGACGAAAATACTGGTAATGTTTACAAGTACGGGTACTTCTGGTGGCGTTTTCACGGGACTGTGCTTTCAATTATTACGAGTTCATGTTTACAGAGCTCAGAATTGGTGTCTAAAGCCTTTGAATCACGAGAATAGTTTTTGTGTTTACAATTTAGGAGGATTGGCTTTTGCGTTTTTTTTTTGTGAATCAGTTAAAATGGTGGCGGTTCCAGTAAATACTTCTAAGCAAACTGTCTAATTGTGGTAAAACTGTTAAAATACACAATGAGAGTTCCCAGAAATGATTAAGAACGTGTAATAAACATCTCAAGTACACGTAAATAGATTCTTACTACATTTACTGTCGAATTCAACACGGAGGTTTCCAGTGGAAAGCTGTGAAATGACGAAAATACTGGTAATGTTTACAAGTCCGGGTACTTCTGGTGGCGTTTTCACGGGACTGTGCTTTCAAATATTAAGAGTTCATGTTTACAGAGCTCAGAATTGGTGTCTAAAGCCTTTGAATCACGAGAATAGTTTTTGTGTTTACAATTGAGGAGGATTGGCTTTGGCGTTTTTTTTGGTGAATCAGTCAAAATGGTGGCGGTTCCAGTAAATACTTCTAAGCAAACTGTCTAATTGTGGTAAAACTGTTAAAATACACAATGAGAGTTCCCAGAAATGATTAAGAACGTGTAATATACATCTCAAGTACACGTAAATAGATTCTTGCTACATTTACTGTCGAATTCAATCACGGAGGTTTCCAGTGGAAAGCTGTGAAATGACGAAAATACTGGTAATGTTTACAAGTCCGGGTACTTCTGGTGGCGTTTTCATGGGACTGTGCTTTCAAATATTAAGAGTTCATGTTTACAGAGCTCAGAATTGGTGTCTAAAGCCTTTGAATGACGAGAATAGTGTTTTTGTTTACAATTTAGGAGGATTGGCTTTGGCGTTTTTTTTGTGTGAATCAGTTAAAATGGTGGCGGTTCCAGTAAATACTTCTAAGCAAACTGTCTAATTGTGGTAAAACTGTTAAAATACACAATGAGAGTTCCCAGAAATGATTAAGAACGTGTAATAAACATCTCAAGTACACATAAATAGATTCTTACTACATTTACTGTCGAATTCAATCACGGAGGTTTCCAGTGGAAAGGTGTGAAATGACGAAAATACTGGTAATGTTTACAAGTCCGGGTACTTCTGGTGGCGTTTTCACGGGACTGTGCTTTCAAATATTAAGAGTTCATGTTTACAGAGCTCAGAATTGGTGTCTAAAGCCTTTGAATCACGAGAATAGTTTTTGTGTTTACAATTTAGGAGGATTGGCTTTGGCGTTTTTTTTGTGTGAATCAGTCAAAATGGTGGCGGTTCCAGTAAATACTTCTAAGCAAACTGTCTAATTGTGGTAAAACTGTTAAAATACACAATGAGAGTTCCCAGAAATGATTAAGAACGTGTAATAAACCCCTCAAGTACACGTAAATAGATTCTTACTACATTTACTGTCGAATTCAACACGGAGGTTTCCAGTGGAAAGCTGTGAAATGACGAAAATACTGGTAATGTTTACAAGTACGGGTACTTCTGGTGGCGTTTTCACGGGACTGTGCTTTCAATTATTACGAGTTCATGTTTACAGAGCTCAGAATTGGTGTCTAAAGCCTTTGAATCACGAGAATAGTTTTTGTGTTTACAATTTAGGAGGATTGGCTTTTGCGTTTTTTTTTTGTGAATCAGTTAAAATGGTGGCGGTTCCAGTAAATACTTCTAAGCAAACTGTCTAATTGTGGTAAAACTGTTAAAATACACAATGAGAGTTCCCAGAAATGATTAAGAACGTGTAATAAACATCTCAAGTACACGTAAATAGATTCTTACTACATTTACTGTCGAATTCAACACGGAGGTTTCCAGTGGAAAGCTGTGAAATGAAGAAAATACTGGTAATGTTTACAAGTACGGGTACTTCTGGTGGCGTTTTCACGGGACTGTGCTTTCAAATATTAAGAGTTCATGTTTACAGAGCTCAGAATTGGTGTCTAAAGCCTTTGAATGACGAGAATAGTGTTTTTGTTTACAATTTAGGAGGATTGGCTTTGGCGTTTTTTTTGTGTGAATCAGTTAAAATGGTGGCGGTTCCAGTAAATACTTCTAAGCAAACTGTCTAATTGTGGTAAAACTGTTAAAATACACAATGAGAGTTCCCAGAAATGATTAAGAACGTGTAATAAACATCTCAAGTACACATAAATAGATTCTTACTACATTTACTGTCGAATTCAATCACGGAGGTTTCCAGTGGAAAGGTGTGAAATGACGAAAATACTGGTAATGTTTACAAGTCCGGGTACTTCTGGTGGCGTTTTCACGGGACTGTGCTTTCAAATATTAAGAGTTCATGTTTACAGAGCTCAGAATTGGTGTCTAAAGCCTTTGAATCACGAGAATAGTTTTTGTGTTTACAATTTAGGAGGATTGGCTTTGGCGTTTTTTTTGTGTGAATCAGTCAAAATGGTGGCGGTTCCAGTAAATACTTCTAAGCAAACTGTCTAATTGTGGTAAAACTGTTAAAATACACAATGAGAGTTCCCAGAAATGATTAAGAACGTGTAATAAACATCTCAAGTACACGTAAATAGATTCTTACTACATTTACTGTCGAATTCAACACGGAGGTTTCCAGTGGAAAGCTGTGAAATGACGAAAATACTGGTAATGTTTACAAGTACGGGTACTTCTGGTGGCGTTTTCATGGGACTGTGCTTTCAAATATTAAGAGTTCATGTTTACAGAGCTAAGAATTGGTGTCTAAAGCCTTTGAATCACGAGAATAGTTTTTGTGTTTACAATTGAGGAGGATTGGCTTTGGCGTTTTTTTTGGTGAATCAGTCAAAATGGTGGCGGTTCCAGTAAATACTTCTAAGCAAACTGTCTAATTGTGGTAAAACTGTTAAAATACACAATGAGAGTTCCCAGAAATGATTAAGAACGTGTAATAAACCCCTCAAGAACACGTAAATAGATTCTTGCTACATTTACTGTCGAATTCAATCACGGAGGTTTCCAGTGGAAAGCTTTGAAATGACGAAAATACTGGTAATGTTTACAAGTCCGGGTACTTCGGGTGGCGTTTTCACGGGACTGTGCTTTCAATTATTACGAGTTCATGTTTACAGAGCTCAGAATTGGTGTCTAAAGCCTTTGAATCACGAGAATAGTTTTTGTGTTTACAATTTAGGAGGATTGGCTTTGGCGGTTTTTTTTTGTGTGAATCAGTTAAAATGGTGGCGGTTCCAGTAAATACTTCTAAGCAAACTGTCTAATTGTGGTAAAACTGTTAAAATACACAATGAGAGTTCCCAGAAATGATTAAGAACGTGTAATAAACATCTCAAGTACACGTAAATAGATTCTTGCTACATTTACTGTCGAATTCAATCACGGAGGTTTCCAGTGGAAAGCTGTGAAATGACGAAAATACTGGTAATGTTTACAAGTCCGGGTACTTCTGGTGGCGTTTTCATGGGACTGTGCTTTCAAATATTAAGAGTTCATGTTTACAGAGCTCAGAATTGGTGTCTAAAGCCTTTGAATCACGAGAATAGTTTTTGTGTTTACAATTTAGGAGGATTGGCTTTGGCGTTTTTTTTGTGTGAATCAGTCAAAATGGTGGCGGTTCCAGTAAATACTTCTAAGCAAACTGTCTAATTGTGGTAAAACTGTTAAAATACACAATGAGAGTTCCCAGAAATGATTAAGAACGTGTAATAAACCCCTCAAGTACACGTAAATAGATTCTTACTACATTTACTGTCGAATTCAACACGGAGGTTTCCAGTGGAAAGCTGTGAAATGACGAAAATACTGGTAATGTTTACAAGTACGGGTACTTCTGGTGGCGTTTTCACGGGACTGTGCTTTCAATTATTACGAGTTCATGTTTACAGAGCTCAGAATTGGTGTCTAAAGCCTTTGAATCACGAGAATAGTTTTTGTGTTTACAATTTAGGAGGATTGGCTTTTGCGTTTTTTTTTTGTGAATCAGTTAAAATGGTGGCGGTTCCAGTAAATACTTCTAAGCAAACTGTCTAATTGTGGTAAAACTGTTAAAATACACAATGAGAGTTCCCAGAAATGATTAAGAACGTGTAATAAACATCTCAAGTACACGTAAATAGATTCTTACTACATTTACTGTCGAATTCAACACGGAGGTTTCCAGTGGAAAGCTGTGAAATGACGAAAATACTGGTAATGTTTACAAGTACGGGTACTTCTGGTGGCGTTTTCATGGGACTGTGTTTTCAAATATTAAGAGTTCATGTTTACAGAGCTAAGAATTGGTGTCTAAAGCCTTTGAATCACGAGAATAGTTTTTGTGTTTACAATTGAGGAGGATTGGCTTTGGCGTTTTTTTTGGTGAATCAGTCAAAATGGTGGCGGTTCCAGTAAATACTTCTAAGCAAACTGTCTAATTGTGGTAAAACTGTTAAAATACACAATGAGAGTTCCCAGAAATGATTAAGAACGTGTAATAAACCCCTCAAGAACACGTAAATAGATTCTTGCTACATTTACTGTCGAATTCAATCACGGAGGTTTCCAGTGGAAAGCTTTGAAATGACGAAAATACTGGTAATGTTTACAAGTCCGGGTACTTCGGGTGGCGTTTTCACGGGACTGTGCTTTCAATTATTACGAGTTCATGTTTACAGAGCTCAGAATTGGTGTCTAAAGCCTTTGAATCACGAGAATAGTTTTTGTGTTTACAATTTAGGAGGATTGGCTTTGGCGGTTTTTTTTGTGTGAATCAGTTAAAATGGTGGCGGTTCCAGTAAATACTTCTAAGCAAACTGTCTAATTGTGGTAAAACTGTTAAAATACACAATGAGAGTTCCCAGAAATGATTAAGAACGTGTAATAAACATCTCAAGTACACGTAAATAGATTCTTGCTACATTTACTGTCGAATTCAATCACGGAGGTTTCCAGTGGAAAGCTGTGAAATGACGAAAATACTGGTAATGTTTACAAGTCCGGGTACTTCTGGTGGCGTTTTCATGGGACTGTGCTTTCAAATATTAAGAGTTCATGTTTACAGAGCTCAGAATTGGTGTCTAAAGCCTTTGAATCACGAGAATAGTTTTTGTGTTTACAATTTAGGAGGATTGGCTTTGGCGTTTTTTTTTGTGTGAATCAGTTAAAATGGTGGCGATTCCAGTAAACAGTTCTAAGCAAACTGTCTAATTGTGGTAAAACTGTTAAAATACACAATGAGAGTTCCCAGAAATGATTAAGAACGTGTAATAAACATCTCAAGTACACGTAAATAGATTCTTACTACATTTACTGTCGAATTCAACACGGAGGTTTCCAGTGGAAAGCTGTGAAATGACGAAAATACTGGAAATGTTTACAAGTACGGGTACTTCTGGTGGCGTTTTCACGGGACTGTGCTTTCAAATATTAAGAGTTCATGTTTACAGAGCTCAGAATTGGTGTCTAAAGCCTTTGAATCACGAGAATAGTTTTTGTGTTTACAATTTAGGAGGATTGGCTTTGGCGTTTTTTTTGTGTGAATCAGTCAAAATGGTGGCGGTTCCCGTAAATACTTCTAAGCAAACTGTCTAATTGTGGTAAAACTGTTAAAATACACAATGAGAGTTCCCAGAAATGATTAAGAACGTGTAATAAACATCTCAAGTACACGTAAATAGATTCTTACTACATTTACTGTCGAATTCAACACGGAGGTTTCCAGTGGAAAGCTGTGAAATGACGAAAATACTGGTAATGTTTACAAGTACGGGTACTTCTGGTGGCGTTTTCACGGGACTGTGCTTTCAAATATTAAGAGTTCATGTTTACAGAGCTCAGAATTGGTGTCTAAAGCCTTTGAATCACGAGAATATTTTTTGTGTTTACAATTGAGGAGGATTGGCTTTGGCGTTTTTTTTGGTGAATCAGTCAAAATGGTGGCGGTTCCAGTAAATACTTCTAAGCAAACTGTCTAATGGTGGTAAAACTGTTAAAATACACAATGAGAGTTCCCAGAAATGATTAAGAACGTGTAATAAACCCCTCAAGAACACGTAAATAGATTCTTGCTACATTTACTGTCGAATTCAATCACGGAGGTTTCCAGTGGAAAGCTTTGAAATGACGAAAATACTGGTAATGTTTACAAGTCCGGGTACTTCGGGTGGCGTTTTCACGGGACTGTGCTTTCAATTATTACGAGTTCATGTTTACAGAGCTCAGAATTGGTGTCTAAAGCCTTTGAATCACGAGAATAGTTTTTGTGTTTACAATTTAGGAGGATTGGCTTTGGCGGTTTTTTTTGTGTGAATCAGTTAAAATGGTGGCGGTTCCAGTAAATACTTCTAAGCAAACTGTCTAATTGTGGTAAAACTGTTAAAATACACAATGAGAGTTCCCAGAAATGATTAAGAACATGTAATAAACATCTCAAGTACACGTAAATAGATTCTTACTACATTTACTGTCGAATTCAATCACGGAGGTTTCCAGTGGAAAGCTGTGAAATGAAGAAAATACTGGTAATGTTTACAAGTCCGGGTACTTCTGGTGGCGTTTTAACGGGACTGTGCTTTCAAATATTAAGAGTTCATGTTTACAGAGCTCAGAATTGGTGTCTAAAGCCTTTGAATCACGAGAATAGTTTTTGTGTTTACAATTGAGGAGGATTGGCTTTGGCGTTTTTTTTGGTGAATCAGTCAAAATGGTGGCGGTTCCAGTAAATACTTCTAAGCAAACTGTCTAATTGTGGTAAAACTGTTAAAATACACAATGAGAGTTCCCAGAAATGATTAAGAACGTGTAATAAACATCTCAAGTACACGTAAATAGATTCTTACTACATTTACTGTCGAATTCAACACGGAGGTTTCCAGTGGAAAGCTGTGAAATGACGAAAATACTGGTAATGTTTACAAGTCCGGGTACTTCGGGTGGCGTTTTCACGGGACTGTGCTTTCAATTATTACGAGTTCATGTTTACAGAGCTCAGAATTGGTGTCTAAAGCCTTTGAATCACGAGAATAGTTTTTGTGTTTACAATTTAGGAGGATTGGCTTTGGCGTTTTTTTTGTGTGAATCAGTTAAAATCGTGGCGGTTCCAGTAAATACTTCTAAGCAAACTGTCTAATTGTGGTAAAACTGTTAAAATACACAATGAGAGTTCCCAGAAATGATTAAGAACGTGTAATAAACCCCTCAAGTACACGTAAATAGATTCTTACTACATTTACTGTCGAATTCAACACGGAGGTTTCCAGTGGAAAGCTGTGAAATGACCAAAATACTGGTAATGTTTACAAGTCCGGGTACTTCTGGTGGCGTTTTCACGGGACTGTGCTTTCAAATATTAAGAGTTCATGTTTACAGAGCTCAGAATTGGTGTCTAAAGCCTTTGAATCACGAGAATAGTTTTTGTGTTTACAATTGAGGAGGATTGGCTTTGGCGTTTTTTTTGGTGAATCAATCAAAATGGTGGCGGTTCCAGTAAATACTTCTAAGCAAACTGTCTAATTGTGGTAAAACTGTTAAAATACACAATGAGAGTTCCCAGAAATGATTAAGAACGTGTAATAAACCCCTCAAGAACACGTAAATAGATTCTTGCTACATTTACTGTCGAATTCAATCACGGAGGTTTCCAGTGGAAAGGTGTGAAATGACGAAAATACTGGTAATGTTTACAAGTCCGGGTACTTCGGGTGGCGTTTTCACGGGACTGTGCTTTCAAATATTACGAGTTCATGTTTACAGAGCTCAGAATTGGTGTCAAAAATCTTTGAATCACGAGAATAGTTTTTGTGTTTACAATTTAGGAGGATTGGCTTTGGCGGGTTTTTTTGTGTGAATCAGTTAAAATGGTGGCGGTTCCAGTAAATACTTCTAAGCAAACTGTCTAATTGTGGTAAAACTGTTAAAATACACAATGAGAGTTCCCAGAAATGATTAAGAACGTGTAATAAACATCTCAAGTACACGTAAATAGATTCTTACTACATTTACTGTCGAATTCAATCACGGAGGTTTCCAGTGGAAAGCTGTGAAATGACGAAAATACTGGTAATGTTTACAAGTCCGGGTACTTCTGGTGGCGTTTTCACGGGACTGTGCTTTCAATTATTACGAGTTCATGTTTACAGAGCTCAGAATTGGTGTCTAAAGCCTTTGAATCACGAGAATAGTTTTTGTGTTTACAATTTAGGAGGATTGGCTTTGGCGTTTTTTTTGTGTGAATCAGTTAAAATGGTGGCGGTTCCAGTAAACAGTTCTAAGCAAACTGTCTAATTGTGGTAAAACTGTTAAAATACACAATGAGAGTTCCCAGAAATGATTAAGAACGTGTAATAAACATCTCAAGTACACGTAAATAGATTCTTACTACATTTACTGTCGAATTAAACACGGAGGTTTCCAGTGGAAAGCTGTGAAATGACGAAAATACTGGTAATGTTTACAAGTCCGGGTACTTCGGGTGGCGTTTTCACGGGACTGTGCTTTCAATTATTACGAGTTCATGTTTACAGAGCTCAGAATTGGTGTCTAAAGCCTTTGAATCACGAGAATAGTTTTTGTGTTTACAATTTAGGAGGATTGGCTTTGGCGGTTTTTTTTGTGTGAATCAGTTAAAATGGTGGCGGTTCCAGTAAATACTTCTAAGCAAACTGTCTAATTGTGGTAAAACTGTTAAAATACACAATGAGAGTTCCCAGAAATGATTAAGAACGTGTAATAAACATCTCAAGTACACGTAAATAGATTCTTACTACATTTACTGTCGAATTAAACACGGAGGTTTCCAGTGGAAAGCTGTGAAATGACGAAAATACTGGTAATGTTTACAAGTACGGGTACTTCTGGTGGCGTTTTCACGGGACTGTGCTTTCAAATATTAAGAGTTCATGTTTACAGAGCTCAGAATTGGTGTCTAAAGCCTTTGAATGACGAGAATAGTGTTTTTGTTTACAATTTAGGAGGATTGGCTTTGGCGTTTTTTTTGTGTGAATCAGTTAAAATGGTGGCGGTTCCAGTAAATACTTCTAAGCAAACTGTCTAATTGTGGTAAAACTGTTAAAATACACAATGAGAGTTCCCAGAAATGATTAAGAACGTGTAATAAACATCTCAAGTACACATAAATAGATTCTTACTACATTTACTGTCGAATTCAATCACGGAGGTTTCCAGTGGAAAGGTGTGAAATGACGAAAATACTGGTAATGTTTACAAGTCCGGGTACTTCTGGTGGCGTTTTCACGGGACTGTGCTTTCAAATATTAAGAGTTCATGTTTACAGAGCTCAGAATTGGTGTCTAAAGCCTTTGAATCACGAGAATAGTTTTTGTGTTTACAATTTAGGAGGATTGGCTTTGGCGTTTTTTTTGTGTGAATCAGTCAAAATGGTGGCGGTTCCAGTAAATACTTCTAAGCAAACTGTCTAATTGTGGTAAAACTGTTAAAATACACAATGAGAGTTCCCAGAAATGATTAAGAACGTGTAATAAACCCCTCAAGTACACGTAAATAGATTCTTACTACATTTACTGTCGAATTCAACACGGAGGTTTCCAGTGGAAAGCTGTGAAATGACGAAAATACTGGTAATGTTTACAAGTCCGGGTACTTCTGGTGGCCTTTTCACGGGACTGTGCTTTCAATTATTACGAGTTCATGTTTACAGAGCTCAGAATTGGTGTCTAAAGCCTTTGAATCACGAGAATAGTTTTTGTGTTTACAATTTAGGAGGATTGGCTTTTGCGTTTTTTTTTGTGAATCAGTTAAAATGGTGGCGGTTCCAGTAAATACTTCTAAGCAAACTGTCTAATTGTGGTAAAACTGTTAAAATACACAATGAGAGTTCCCAGAAATGATTAAGAACGTGTAATAAACATCTCAAGTACACGTAAATAGATTCTTACTACATTTACTGTCGAATTCAACACGGAGGTTTCCAGTGGAAAGCTGTGAAATGACGAAAATACTGGTAATGTTTACAAGTACGGGTACTTCTGGTGGCGTTTTCATGGGACTGTGCTTTCAAATATTAAGAGTTCATGTTTACAGAGCTAAGAATTGGTGTCTAAAGCCTTTGAATCACGAGAATAGTTTTTGTGTTTACAATTGAGGAGGATTGGCTTTGGCGTTTTTTTTTGGTGAATAAGTCAAAATGGTGGCGGTTCCAGTAAATACTTCTAAGCAAACTGTCTAATTGTGGTAAAACTGTTAAAATACACAATGAGAGTTCCCAGAAATGATTAAGAACGTGTAATAAACCCCTCAAGAACACGTAAATAGATTCTTGCTACATTTACTGTCGAATTCAATCACGGAGGTTTCCAGTGGAAAGCTTTGAAATGACGAAAATACTGGTAATGTTTACAAGTCCGGGTACTTCGGGTGGCGTTTTCACGGGACTGTGCTTTCAATTATTACGAGTTCATGTTTACAGAGCTCAGAATTGGTGTCTAAAGCCTTTGAATCACGAGAATAGTTTTTGTGTTTACAATTTAGGAGGATTGGCTTTGGCGGTTTTTTTTGTGTGAATCAGTTAAAATGGTGGCGGTTCCAGTAAATACTTCTAAGCAAACTGTCTAATTGTGGTAAAACTGTTAAAATACACAATGAGAGTTCCCAGAAATGATTAAGAACGTGTAATAAACATCTCAAGTACACGTAAATAGATTCTTGCTACATTTACTGTCGAATTCAATCTCGGAGGTTTCCAGTGGAAAGCTGTGAAATGACGTAAATACTGGTAATGTTTACAAGTCCGGGTACTTCTGGTGGCGTTTTCATGGGACTGTGCTTTCAAATATTAAGAGTTCATGTTTACAGAGCTCAGAATTGGTGTCTAAAGCCTTTGAATCACGAGAATAGTTTTTGTGTTTACAATTTAGGAGGATTGGCTTTGGCGTTTTTTTTGTGTGAATCAGTCAAAATGGTGGTGGTTCCAGTAAATACTTCTAAGCAAACTGTCTAATTGTGGTAAAACTGTTAAAATACACAATGAGAGTTCCCAGAAATGATTAAGAACGTGTAATAAACATCTCAAGTACACGTAAATAGATTCTTACTACATTTACTGTCGAATTCAACACGGAGGTTTCCAGTGGAAAGCTGTGAAATGACGAAAATACTGGTAATGTTTACAAGTCCGGGTACTTCGGGTGGCGTTTTCACGGGACTGTGCTTTCAAATATTAAGAGTTCATGTTTACAGAGCTAAGAATTGGTGTCTAAAGCCTTTGAATCACGAGAATAGTTTTTATGTTTACAATTTAGGAGGATTGGCTTTGGAGTTTTTTTTGTGTGAATCAGTCAAAATGGTGGCAGTTCCAGTAAATACTTCTAAGCAAACTGTCTAATTGTGGTAAAACTGTTAAAATACACAATGAGAGTTCCCAGAAATGATTAAGAACGTGTAATAAACATCTCAAGTACACGTAAATAGATTCTTACTACATTTACTGTCGAATTCAACACGGAGGTTTCCAGTGGAAAGCTGTGAAATGACGAAAATACTGGTAATGTTTACAAGTCCGGGTACTTCTGGTGGCGTTTTCACGGGACTGTGCTTTCAAATATTAAGAGTTCATGTTTACAGAGCTAAGAATTGGTGTCTAAAGCCTTTGAATCACGAGAATAGTTTTTGTGTTTACAATTGAGGAGGATTGGCTTTGGCGTTTTTTTTGGTGAATCAGTCAAAATGGTGGCGGTTCCAGTAAATACTTCTAAGCAAACTGTCTAATTGTGGTAAAACTGTTAAAATACACAATGAGAGTTCCCAGAAATGATTAAGAACGTGTAATAAACCCCTCAAGAACACGTAAATAGATTCTTGCTACATTTACTGTCGAATTCAATCACGGAGGTTTCCAGTGGAAAGCTTTGAAATGACGAAAATACTGGTAATGTTTACAAGTCCGGGTACTTCGGGTGGCGTTTTCACGGGACTGTGCTTTCAATTATTACGAGTTCATGTTTACAGAGCTCAGAATTGGTGTCTAAAGCCTTTGAATCACGAGAATAGTTTTTGTGTTTACAATTTAGGAGGATTGGCTTTGGCGGTTTTTTTTGTGTGAATCAGTTAAAATGGTGGCGGTTCCAGAAAAATACTTCTAAGCAAACTGTCTAATTGTGGTAAAACTGTTAAAATACACAATGAGAGTTCCCAGAAATGATTAAGAACGTGTAATAAACATCTCAAGTACACGTAAATAGATTCTTACTACATTTACTGTCGAATTCAATCACGGAGGTTTCCAGTGGAAAGCTGTGAAATGACGAAAATACTGGTAATGTTTACAAGTCCGGGTACTTCTGGTGGCGTTTTCACGGGACTGTGCTTTCAAATATTAAGAGTTCATGTTTACAGAGCTCAGAAATGGTGTCTAAAGCCTTTGAATCACGAGAATAGTTTTTGTGTTTACAATTGAGGAGGATTGGCTTTGGCGTTTTTTTTGGTGAATCAGTCAAAATGGTGGCGGTTCCAGTAAATACTTCTAAGCAAACTGTCTAATTGTGGTAAAACTGTTAAAATACACAATGAGAGTTCCCAGAAATGATTAAGAACGTGTAATAAACCCCTCAAGAACACGTAAATAGATTCTTGCTACATTTACTGTCGAATTCAATCACGGAGGTTTCCAGTGGAAAGCTTTGAAATGACGAAAATACTGGTAATGTTTACAAGTCCGGGTACTTCGGGTGGCGTTTTCACGGGACTGTGCTTTCAATTATTACGAGTTCATGTTTACAGAGCTCAGAATTGGTGTCTAAAGCCTTTGAATCACGAGAATAGTTTTTGTGTTTACAATTTAGGAGGATTGGCTTTGGCGGTTTTTTTTGTGTGAATCAGTTAAAATGGTGGCGGTTCCAGAAAAATACTTCTAAGCAAACTGTCTAATTGTGGTAAAACTGTTAAAATACACAATGAGAGTTCCCAGAAATGATTAAGAACGTGTAATAAACATCTCAAGTACACGTAAATAGATTCTTACTACATTTACTGTCGAATTCAATCACGGAGGTTTCCAGTGGAAAGCTGTGAAATGACGAAAATACTGGTAATGTTTACAAGTCCGGGTACTTCTGGTGGCGTTTTCACGGGACTGTGCTTTCAAATATTAAGAGTTCATGTTTACAGAGCTCAGAATTGGTGTCTAAAGCCTTTGAATCACGAGAATAGTTTTTGTGTTTACAATTGAGGAGGATTGGCTTTGGCGTTTTTTTTGGTGAATCAGTCAAAATGGTGGCGGTTCCAGTAAATACTTCTAAGCAAACTGTCTAATTGTGGTAAAACTGTTAAAATACACAATGAGAGTTCCCAGAAATGATTAAGAACGTGTAATAAACCCCTCAAGAACACGTAAATAGATTCTTGCTACATTTACTGTCGAATTCAATCACGGAGGTTTCCAGTGGAAAGCTTTGAAATGACGAAAATACTGGTAATGTTTACAAGTCCGGGTACTTCGGGTGGCGTTTTCACGGGACTGTGCTTTCAATTATTACGAGTTCATGTTTACAGAGCTCAGAATTGGTGTCAAAAATCTTTGAATCACGAGAATAGTTTTTGTGTTTACAATTTAGGAGGATTGGCTTTGGCGGTTTTTTTTGTGTGAATCAGTTAAAATGGTGGCGGTTCCAGTAAATACTTCTAAGCAAACTGTCTAATTGTGGTAAAACTGTTAAGATACACAATGAGAGTTCCCAGAAATGATTAAGAACGTGTAATAAACATCTCAAGTACACGTAAATAGATTCTTACTACATTTACTGTCGAATTCAATCACGGAGGTTTCCAGTGGAAAGCTGTGAAATGACGAAAATACTGGTAATGTTTACAAGTCCGGGTACTTCTGGTGGCGTTTTCACGGGACTGTGCTTTCAAATATTAAGAGTTCATGTTTACAGAGCTCAGAATTGGTGTCTAAAGCCTTTGAATCACGAGAATAGTTTTTGTGTTTACAATTTAGGAGGATTGGCTTTGGCGTTTTTTTTTGTGTGAATCAGTTAAAATGGTGGCGGTTCCAGTAAACAGTTCTAAGCAAACTGTCTAATTGTGGTAAAACTGTTAAAATACACAATGAGAGTTCCCAGAAATGATTAAGAACATGTAATAAACATCTCAAGTACACGTAAATAGATTCTTACTTCATTTACTGTCGAATTCAACACGGAGGTTTCCAGTGGAAAGCTGTGAAATGACGAAAATACTGGTAATGTTTACAAGTCCGGGTACTTCTGGTGGCGTTTTCACGGGACTGTGCTTTCAATTATTACGAGTTCATGTTTACAGAGCTCAGAATTGGTGTCTAAAGCCTTTGAATCACGAGAATAGTTTTTGTGTTTACAATTTAGGAGGATTGGCTTTGGCGTTTTTTTTGTGTGAATCAGTTAAAATGGTGGCGGTTCCAGTAAACAGTTCTAAGCAAACTGTCTAATTGTGGTAAAACTGTTAAAATACACAATGAGAGTTCCCAGAAATGATTAAGAACGTGTAATAAACATCACAAGTACACGTAAATAGATTCTTACTACATTTACTGTCGAATTCAACACGGAGGTTTCCAGTGGAAAGCTGTGAAATGACGAAAATACTGGTAATGTTTACAAGTCCGGGTACTTCGGGTGGCGTTTTCACGGGACTGTGCTTTCAATTATTACGAGTTCATGTTTACAGAGCTCAGAATTGGTGTCTAAAGCCTTTGAATCACGAGAATAGTTTTTGTGTTTACAATTGAGGAGGATTGGCTTTGGCGATTTTTTTGGTGAATCAGTCAAAATGGTGGCGGTTCCAGTAAATACTTCTAAGCAAACTGTCTAATTGTGGTAAAACTGTTAAAATACACAATGAGAGTTCCCAGAAATGATTAGGAACGTGTAATAAACCCCTCAAGAACACGTAAATAGATTCTTGCTACATTTACTGTCGAATTCAATCACGGAGGTTTCCAGTGGAAAGCTTTGAAATGACGAAAATACTGGTAATGTTTACAAGTCCGGGTACTTCGGGTGGCGTTTTCACGGGACTGTGCTTTCAATTATTACGAGTTCATGTTTACAGAGCTCAGAATTGGTGTCTAAAGCCTTTGAATCACGAGAATAGTTTTTGTGTTTACAATTTAGGAGGATTGGCTTTGGCGGTTTTTTTTGTGTGAATCAGTTAAAATGGTGGCGGTTCCAGAAAAATACTTCTAAGCAAACTGTCTAATTGTGGTAAAACTGTTAAAATACACAATGAGAGTTCCCAGAAATGATTAAGAACGTGTAATAAACATCTCAAGTACACGTAAATAGATTCTTACTACATTTACTGTCGAATTCAATCACGGAGGTTTCCAGTGGAAAGCTGTGAAATGACGAAAATACTGGTAATGTTTACAAGTCCGGGTACTTCTGGTGGCGTTTTCACGGGACTGTGCTTTCAAATATTAAGAGTTCATGTTTACAGAGCTCAGAATTGGTGTCTAAAGCCTTTGAATCACGAGAATAGTTTTTGTGTTTACAATTGAGGAGGATTGGCTTTGGCGTTTTTTTTGGTGAATCAGTCAAAATGGTGGCGGTTCCAGTAAATACTTCTAAGCAAACTGTCTAATTGTGGTAAAACTGTTAAAATACACAATGAGAGTTCCCAGAAATGATTAAGAACGTGTAATAAACCCCTCAAGAACACGTAAATAGATTCTTGCTACATTTACTGTCGAATTCAATCACGGAGGTTTCCAGTGGAAAGCTTTGAAATGACGAAAATACTGGTAATGTTTACAAGTCCGGGTACTTCGGGTGGCGTTTTCACGGGACTGTGCTTTCAATTATTACGAGTTCATGTTTACAGAGCTCAGAATTGGTGTCAAAAATCTTTGAATCACGAGAATAGTTTTTGTGTTTACAATTTAGGAGGATTGGCTTTGGCGGTTTTTTTTGTGTGAATCAGTTAAAATGGTGGCGGTTCCAGAAAAATACTTCTAAGCAAACTGTCTAATTGTGGTAAAACTGTTAAAATACACAATGAGAGTTCCCAGAAATGATTAAGAACGTGTAATAAACATCTCAAGTACACGTAAATAGATTCTTACTACATTTACTGTCGAATTCAACACGGAGGTTTCCAGTGGAAAGCTGTGAAATGACGAAAATACTGGTAATGTTTACAAGTCCGGGTACTTCTGGTGGCGTTTTCACGGGACTGTGCTTTCAAATATTAAGAGTTCATGTTTACAGAGCTCAGAATTGGTGTCTAAAGCCTTTGAATCACGAGAATAGTTTTTGTGTTTACAATTGAGGAGGATTGGCTTTGGCGTTTTTTTTGGTGAATCAGTCAAAATGGTGGCGGTTCCAGTAAATACTTCTAAGCAAACTGTCTAATTGTGGTAAAACTGTTAAAATACACAATGAGAGTTCCCAGAAATGATTAAGAACGTGTAATAAACCCCTCAAGAACACGTAAATAGATTCTTGCTACATTTACT
Source organism: Myotis daubentonii (assembly GCF_963259705.1). Lineage (NCBI taxonomy): Eukaryota > Metazoa > Chordata > Mammalia > Chiroptera > Vespertilionidae > Myotis > Myotis daubentonii. The sequence goes on from NC_081851.1 coordinate 1,275,079, forward strand.
GTCGAATTCAATCACGGAGGTTTCCAGTGGAAAGCTTTGAAATGACGAAAATACTGGTAATGTTTACAAGTCCGGGTACTTCGGGTGGCGTTTTCACGGGACTGTGCTTTCAATTATTACGAGTTCATGTTTACAGAGCTCAGAATTGGTGTCAAAAATCTTTGAATCACGAGAATAGTTTTTGTGTTTACAATTTAGGAGGATTGGCTTTGGCGGTTTTTTTTGTGTGAATCAGTTAAAATGGTGGCGTTTCCAGTAAATACTTCTAAGCAAACTGTCTAATTGTGGTAAAACTGTTAAGATACACAATGAGAGTTCCCAGAAATGATTAAGAACGTGTAATAAACATCTCAAGTACACGTAAATAGATTCTTACTACATTTACTGTCGAATTCAATCACGGAGGTTTCCAGTGGAAAGCTGTGAAATGACGAAAATACTGGTAATGTTTACAAGTCCGGGTACTTCTGGTGGCGTTTTCACGGGACTGTGCTTTCAAATATTAAGAGTTCATGTTTACAGAGCTCAGAATTGGTGTCTAAAGCCTTTGAATCACGAGAATAGTTTTTGTGTTTACAATTTAGGAGGATTGGCTTTGGCGTTTTTTTTTGTGTGAATCAGTTAAAATGGTGGCGGTTCCAGTAAACAGTTCTAAGCAAACTGTCTAATTGTGGTAAAACTGTTAAAATACACAATGAGAGTTCCCAGAAATGATTAAGAACGTGTAATAAACATCTCAAGTACACGTAAATAGATTCTTACTACATTTACTGTCGAATTCAACACGGAGGTTTCCAGTGGAAAGCTGTGAAATGACGAAAATACTGGTAATGTTTACAAGTACGGGTACTTCTGGTGGCGTTTTCACGGGACTGTGCTTTCAATTATTACGAGTTCATGTTTACAGAGCTCAGAATTGGTGTCTAAAGCCTTTGAATCACGAGAATAGTTTTTGTGTTTACAATTTAGGAGGATTGGCTTTGGCGTTTTTTTTGTGTGAATCAGTTAAAATGGTGGCGGTTCCAGTAAACAGTTCTAAGCAAACTGTCTAATTGTGGTAAAACTGTTAAGATACACAATGAGAGTTCCCAGAAATGATTAAGAACGTGTAATAAACATCTCAAGTACACGTAAATAGATTCTTACTACATTTACTGTCGAATTAAACACGGAGGTTTCCAGTGGAAAGCTGTGAAATGACGAAAATACTGGTAATGTTTACAAGTCCGGGTACTTCGGGTGGCGTTTTCACGGGACTGTGCTTTCAATTATTACGAGTTCATGTTTACAGAGCTCAGAATTGGTGTCTAAAGCCTTTGAATCACGAGAATAGTTTTTGTGTTTACAATTGAGGAGGATTGGCTTTGGCGTTTTTTTTGGTGAATCAGTCAAAATGGTGGCGGTTCCAGTAAATACTTCTAAGCAAACTGTCTAATTGTGGTAAAACTGTTAAAATACACAATGAGAGTTCCCAGAAATGATTAAGAACGTGTAATAAACCCCTCAAGAACACGTAAATAGATTCTTGCTACATTTACTGTCGAATTCAATCACGGAGGTTTCCAGTGGAAAGCTTTGAAATGACGAAAATACTGGTAATGTTTACAAGTCCGGGTACTTCGGGTGGCGTTTTCACGGGACTGTGCTTTCAATTATTACGAGTTCATGTTTACAGAGCTCAGAATTGGTGTCTAAAGCCTTTGAATCACGAGAATAGTTTTTGTGTTTACAATTTAGGAGGATTGGCTTTGGCGGTTTTTTTTGTGTGAATCAGTTAAAATGGTGGCGGTTCCAGAAAAATACTTCTAAGCAAACTGTCTAATTGTGGTAAAACTGTTAAAATACACAATGAGAGTTCCCAGAAATGATTAAGAACGTGTAATAAACATCTCAAGTACACGTAAATAGATTCTTACTACATTTACTGTCGAATTCAATCACGGAGGTTTCCAGTGGAAAGCTGTGAAATGACGAAAATACTGGTAATGTTTACAAGTCCGGGTACTTCTGGTGGCGTTTTCACGGGACTGTGCTTTCAAATATTAAGAGTTCATGTTTACAGAGCTCAGAATTGGTGTCTAAAGCCTTTGAATCACGAGAATAGTTTTTGTGTTTACAATTGAGGAGGATTGGCTTTGGCGTTTTTTTTGGTGAATCAGTCAAAATGGTGGCGGTTCCAGTAAATACTTCTAAGCAAACTGTCTAATTGTGGTAAAACTGTTAAAATACACAATGAGAGTTCCCAGAAATGATTAAGAACGTGTAATAAACCCCTCAAGAACACGTAAATAGATTCTTGCTACATTTACTGTCGAATTCAATCACGGAGGTTTCCAGTGGAAAGCTTTGAAATGACGAAAATACTGGTAATGTTTACAAGTCCGGGTACTTCGGGTGGCGTTTTCACGGGACTGTGCTTTCAATTATTACGAGTTCATGTTTACAGAGCTCAGAATTGGTGTCTAAAGCCTTTGAATCACGAGAATAGTTTTTGTGTTTACAATTTAGGAGGATTGGCTTTGGCGGTTTTTTTTGTGTGAATCAGTTAAAATGGTGGCGGTTCCAGAAAAATACTTCTAAGCAAACTGTCTAATTGTGGTAAAACTGTTAAAATACACAATGAGAGTTCCCAGAAATGATTAAGAACGTGTAATAAACATCTCAAGTACACGTAAATAGATTCTTACTACATTTACTGTCGAATTCAACACGGAGGTTTCCAGTGGAAAGCTGTGAAATGACGAAAATACTGGTAATGTTTACAAGTCCGGGTACTTCTGGTGGCGTTTTCACGGGACTGTGCTTTCAATTATTACGAGTTCATGTTTACAGAGCTCAGAATTGGTGTCTAAAGCCTTTGAATCACGAGAATAGTTTTTGTGTTTACAATTTAGGAGGATTGGCTTTGGCGTTTTTTTTGTGTGAATCAGTTAAAATGGTGGCGGTTCCAGTAAACAGTTCTAAGCAAACTGTCTAATTGTGGTAAAACTGTTAAAATACACAATGAGAGTTCCCAGAAATGATTAAGAACGTGTAATAAACATCACAAGTACACGTAAATAGATTCTTACTACATTTACTGTCGAATTAAACACGGAGGTTTCCAGTGGAAAGCTGTGAAATGACGAAAATACTGGTAATGTTTACAAGTCCGGGTACTTCGGGTGGCGTTTTCACGGGACTGTGCTTTCAATTATTACGAGTTCATGTTTACAGAGCTCAGAATTGGTGTCTAAAGCCTTTGAATCACGAGAATAGTTTTTGTGTTTACAATTGAGGAGGATTGGCTTTGGCGTTTTTTTTGGTGAATCAGTCAAAATGGTGGCGGTTCCAGTAAATACTTCTAAGCAAACTGTCTAATTGTGGTAAAACTGTTAAAATACACAATGAGAGTTCCCAGAAATGATTAAGAACGTGTAATAAACCCCTCAAGAACACGTAAATAGATTCTTGCTACATTTACTGTCGAATTCAATCACGGAGGTTTCCAGTGGAAAGCTTTGAAATGACGAAAATACTGGTAATGTTTACAAGTCCGGGTACTTCGGGTGGCGTTTTCACGGGACTGTGCTTTCAATTATTACGAGTTCATGTTTACAGAGCTCAGAATTGGTGTCTAAAGCCTTTGAATCACGAGAATAGTTTTTGTGTTTACAATTTAGGAGGATTGGCTTTGGCGGTTTTTTTTGTGTGAATCAGTTAAAATGGTGGCGGTTCCAGAAAAATACTTCTAAGCAAACTGTCTAATTGTGGTAAAACTGTTAAAATACACAATGAGAGTTCCCAGAAATGATTAAGAACGTGTAATAAACATCTCAAGTACACGTAAATAGATTCTTACTACATTTACTGTCGAATTCAATCACGGAGGTTTCCAGTGGAAAGCTGTGAAATGACGAAAATACTGGTAATGTTTACAAGTCCGGGTACTTCTGGTGGCGTTTTCACGGGACTGTGCTTTCAAATATTAAGAGTTCATGTTTACAGAGCTCAGAATTGGTGTCTAAAGCCTTTGAATCACGAGAATAGTTTTTGTGTTTACAATTGAGGAGGATTGGCTTTGGCGTTTTTTTTGGTGAATCAGTCAAAATGGTGGCGGTTCCAGTAAATACTTCTAAGCAAACTGTCTAATTGTGGTAAAACTGTTAAAATACACAATGAGAGTTCCCAGAAATGATTAAGAACGTGTAATAAACCCCTCAAGAACACGTAAATAGATTCTTGCTACATTTACTGTCGAATTCAATCACGGAGGTTTCCAGTGGAAAGCTTTGAAATGACGAAAATACTGGTAATGTTTACAAGTCCGGGTACTTCGGGTGGCGTTTTCACGGGACTGTGCTTTCAATTATTACGAGTTCATGTTTACAGAGCTCAGAATTGGTGTCTAAAGCCTTTGAATCACGAGAATAGTTTTTGTGTTTACAATTTAGGAGGATTGGCTTTGGCGGTTTTTTTTGTGTGAATCAGTTAAAATGGTGGCGGTTCCAGAAAAATACTTCTAAGCAAACTGTCTAATTGTGGTAAAACTGTTAAAATACACAATGAGAGTTCCCAGAAATGATTAAGAACGTGTAATAAACATCTCAAGTACACGTAAATAGATTCTTACTACATTTACTGTCGAATTCAATCACGGAGGTTTCCAGTGGAAAGCTGTGAAATGACGAAAATACTGGTAATGTTTACAAGTCCGGGTACTTCTGGTGGCGTTTTCACGGGACTGTGCTTTCAAATATTAAGAGTTCATGTTTACAGAGCTCAGAATTGGTGTCTAAAGCCTTTGAATCACGAGAATAGTTTTTGTGTTTACAATTGAGGAGGATTGGCTTTGGCGTTTTTTTTGGTGAATCAGTCAAAATGGTGGCGGTTCCAGTAAATACTTCTAAGCAAACTGTCTAATTGTGGTAAAACTGTTAAAATACACAATGAGAGTTCCCAGAAATGATTAAGAACGTGTAATAAACCCCTCAAGAACACGTAAATAGATTCTTGCTACATTTACTGTCGAATTCAATCACGGAGGTTTCCAGTGGAAAGCTTTGAAATGACGAAAATACTGGTAATGTTTACAAGTCCGGGTACTTCGGGTGGCGTTTTCACGGGACTGTGCTTTCAATTATTACGAGTTCATGTTTACAGAGCTCAGAATTGGTGTCTAAAGCCTTTGAATCACGAGAATAGTTTTTGTGTTTACAATTTAGGAGGATTGGCTTTGGCGGTTTTTTTTGTGTGAATCAGTTAAAATGGTGGCGGTTCCAGAAAAATACTTCTAAGCAAACTGTCTAATTGTGGTAAAACTGTTAAAATACACAATGAGAGTTCCCAGAAATGATTAAGAACGTGTAATAAACATCTCAAGTACACGTAAATAGATTCTTACTACATTTACTGTCGAATTCAACACGGAGGTTTCCAGTGGAAAGCTGTGAAATGACGAAAATACTGGTAATGTTTACAAGTCCGGGTACTTCTGGTGGCGTTTTCACGGGACTGTGCTTTCAATTATTACGAGTTCATGTTTACAGAGCTCAGAATTGGTGTCTAAAGCCTTTGAATCACGAGAATAGTTTTTGTGTTTACAATTTAGGAGGATTGCCTTTGGCGTTTTTTTTGTGTGAATCAGTTAAAATGGTGGCGGTTCCAGTAAACAGTTCTAAGCAAACTGTCTAATTGTGGTAAAACTGTTAAAATACACAATGAGAGTTCCCAGAAATGATTAAGAACGTGTAATAAACATCACAAGTACACGTAAATAGATTCTTACTACATTTACTGTCGAATTAAACACGGAGGTTTCCAGTGGAAAGCTGTGAAATGACGAAAATACTGGTAATGTTTACAAGTCCGGGTACTTCGGGTGGCGTTTTCACGGGACTGTGCTTTCAATTATTACGAGTTCATGTTTACAGAGCTCAGAATTGGTGTCTAAAGCCTTTGAATCACGAGAATAGTTTTTGTGTTTACAATTGAGGAGGATTGGCTTTGGCGTTTTTTTTGGTGAATCAGTCAAAATGGTGGCGGTTCCAGTAAATACTTCTAAGCAAACTGTCTAATTGTGGTAAAACTGTTAAAATACACAATGAGAGTTCCCAGAAATGATTAAGAACGTGTAATAAACCCCTCAAGAACACGTAAATAGATTCTTGCTACATTTACTGTCGAATTCAATCACGGAGGTTTCCAGTGGAAAGCTTTGAAATGACGAAAATACTGGTAATGTTTACAAGTCCGGGTACTTCGGGTGGCGTTTTCACGGGACTGTGCTTTCAATTATTACGAGTTCATGTTTACAGAGCTCAGAATTGGTGTCTAAAGCCTTTGAATCACGAGAATAGTTTTTGTGTTTACAATTTAGGAGGATTGGCTTTGGCGGTTTTTTTTGTGTGAATCAGTTAAAATGGTGGCGGTTCCAGAAAAATACTTCTAAGCAAACTGTCTAATTGTGGTAAAACTGTTAAAATACACAATGAGAGTTCCCAGAAATGATTAAGAACGTGTAATAAACATCTCAAGTACACGTAAATAGATTCTTACTACATTTACTGTCGAATTCAATCACGGAGGTTTCCAGTGGAAAGCTGTGAAATGACGAAAATACTGGTAATGTTTACAAGTCCGGGTACTTCTGGTGGCGTTTTCACGGGACTGTGCTTTCAAATATTAAGAGTTCATGTTTACAGAGCTCAGAATTGGTGTCTAAAGCCTTTGAATCACGAGAATAGTTTTTGTGTTTACAATTGAGGAGGATTGGCTTTGGCGTTTTTTTTGGTGAATCAGTCAAAATGGTGGCGGTTCCAGTAAATACTTCTAAGCAAACTGTCTAATTGTGGTAAAACTGTTAAAATACACAATGAGAGTTCCCAGAAATGATTAAGAACGTGTAATAAACCCCTCAAGAACACGTAAATAGATTCTTGCTACATTTACTGTCGAATTCAATCACGGAGGTTTCCAGTGGAAAGCTTTGAAATGACGAAAATACTGGTAATGTTTACAAGTCCGGGTACTTCGGGTGGCGTTTTCACGGGACTGTGCTTTCAATTATTACGAGTTCATGTTTACAGAGCTCAGAATTGGTGTCTAAAGCCTTTGAATCACGAGAATATTTTTTGTGTTTACAATTTAGGAGGATTGGCTTTGGCGGTTTTTTTTGTGTGAATCAGTTAAAATGGTGGCGGTTCCAGAAAAATACTTCTAAGCAAACTGTCTAATTGTGGTAAAACTGTTAAAATACACAATGAGAGTTCCCAGAAATGATTAAGAACGTGTAATAAACATCTCAAGTACACGTAAATAGATTCTTACTACATTTACTGTCGAATTCAACACGGAGGTTTCCAGTGGAAAGCTGTGAAATGACGAAAATACTGGTAATGTTTACAAGTCCGGGTACTTCTGGTGGCGTTTTCACGGGACTGTGCTTTCAAATATTAAGAGTTCATGTTTACAGAGCTCAGAATTGGTGTCTAAAGCCTTTGAATCACGAGAATAGTTTTTGTGTTTACAATTGAGGAGGATTGGCTTTGGCGTTTTTTTTGGTGAATCAGTCAAAATGGTGGCGGTTCCAGTAAATACTTCTAAGCAAACTGTCTAATTGTGGTAAAACTGTTAAAATACACAATGAGAGTTCCCAGAAATGATTAAGAACGTGTAATAAACCCCTCAAGAACACGTAAATAGATTCTTGCTACATTTACTGTCGAATTCAATCACGGAGGTTTCCAGTGGAAAGCTTTGAAATGACGAAAATACTGGTAATGTTTACAAGTCCGGGTACTTCGGGTGGCGTTTTCACGGGACTGTGCTTTCAATTATTACGAGTTCATGTTTACAGAGCTCAGAATTGGTGTCAAAAATCTTTGAATCACGAGAATAGTTTTTGTGTTTACAATTTAGGAGGATTGGCTTTGGCGGTTTTTTTTGTGTGAATCAGTTAAAATGGTGGCGGTTCCAGTAAATACTTCTAAGCAAACTGTCTAATTGTGGTAAAACTGTTAAGATACACAATGAGAGTTCCCAGAAATGATTAAGAACGTGTAATAAACATCTCAAGTACACGTAAATAGATTCTTACTACATTTACTGTCGAATTCAATCACGGAGGTTTCCAGTGGAAAGCTGTGAAATGACGAAAATACTGGTAATGTTTACAAGTCCGGGTACTTCTGGTGGCGTTTTCACGGGACTGTGCTTTCAATTATTACGAGTTCATGTTTACAGAGCTCAGAATTGGTGTCTAAAGCCTTTGAATCACGAGAATAGTTTTTGTGTTTACAATTGAGGAGGATTGGCTTTGGCGTTTTTTTTTGTGTGAATCAGTTAAAATGGTGGCGGTTCCAGTAAACAGTTCTAAGCAAACTGTCTAATTGTGGTAAAACTGTTAAAATACACAATGAGAGTTCCCAGAAATGATTAAGAACGTGTAATAAACATCACAAGTACACGTAAATAGATTCTTACTACATTTACTGTCGAATTCAACACGGAGGTTTCCAGTGGAAAGCTGTGAAATGACGAAAATACTGGTAATGTTTACAAGTCCGGGTACTTCGGGTGGCGTTTTCACGGGACTGTGCTTTCAATTATTACGAGTTCATGTTTACAGAGCTCAGAATTGGTGTCTAAAGCCTTTGAATCACGAGAATAGTTTTTGTGTTTACAATTGAGGAGGATTGGCTTTGGCGTTTTTTTTGGTGAATCAGTCAAAATGGTGGCGGTTCCAGTAAATACTTCTAAGCAAACTGTCTAATTGTGGTAAAACTGTTAAAATACACAATGAGAGTTCCCAGAAATGATTAAGAACGTGTAATAAACCCCTCAAGAACACGTAAATAGATTCTTGCTACATTTACTGTCGAATTCAATCACGGAGGTTTCCAGTGGAAAGCTTTGAAATGACGAAAATACTGGTAATGTTTACAAGTCCGGGTACTTCGGGTGGCGTTTTCACGGGACTGTGCTTTCAATTATTACGAGTTCATGTTTACAGAGCTCAGAATTGGTGTCTAAAGCCTTTGAATCACGAGAATAGTTTTTGTGTTTACAATTTAGGAGGATTGGCTTTGGCGGTTTTTTTTGTGTGAATCAGTTAAAATGGTGGCGGTTCCAGAAAAATACTTCTAAGCAAACTGTCTAATTGTGGTAAAACTGTTAAAATACACAATGAGAGTTCCCAGAAATGATTAAGAACGTGTAATAAACATCTCAAGTACACGTAAATAGATTCTTACTACATTTACTGTCGAATTCAATCACGGAGGTTTCCAGTGGAAAGCTGTGAAATGACGAAAATACTGGTAATGTTTACAAGTCCGGGTACTTCTGGTGGCGTTTTCACGGGACTGTGCTTTCAAATATTAAGAGTTCATGTTTACAGAGCTCAGAATTGGTGTCTAAAGCCTTTGAATCACGAGAATAGTTTTTGTGTTTACAATTGAGGAGGATTGGCTTTGGCGTTTTTTTTGGTGAATCAGTCAAAATGGTGGCGGTTCCAGTAAATACTTCTAAGCAAACTGTCTAATTGTGGTAAAACTGTTAAAATACACAATGAGAGTTCCCAGAAATGATTAAGAACGTGTAATAAACCCCTCAAGAACACGTAAATAGATTCTTGCTACATTTACTGTCGAATTCAATCACGGAGGTTTCCAGTGGAAAGCTTTGAAATGACGAAAATACTGGTAATGTTTACAAGTCCGGGTACTTCGGGTGGCGTTTTCACGGGACTGTGCTTTCAATTATTACGAGTTCATGTTTACAGAGCTCAGAATTGGTGTCTAAAGCCTTTGAATCACGAGAATAGTTTTTGTGTTTACAATTTAGGAGGATTGGCTTTGGCGGTTTTTTTTGTGTGAATCAGTTAAAATGGTGGCGGTTCCAGAAAAATACTTCTAAGCAAACTGTCTAATTGTGGTAAAACTGTTAAAATACACAATGAGAGTTCCCAGAAATGATTAAGAACGTGTAATAAACATCTCAAGTACACGTAAATAGATTCTTACTACATTTACTGTCGAATTCAATCACGGAGGTTTCCAGTGGAAAGCTGTGAAATGACGAAAATACTGGTAATGTTTACAAGTCCGGGTACTTCTGGTGGCGTTTTCACGGGACTGTGCTTTCAAATATTAAGAGTTCATGTTTACAGAGCTCAGAATTGGTGTCTAAAGCCTTTGAATCACGAGAATAGTTTTTGTGTTTACAATTGAGGAGGATTGGCTTTGGCGTTTTTTTTGGTGAATCAGTCAAAATGGTGGCGGTTCCAGTAAATACTTCTAAGCAAACTGTCTAATTGTGGTAAAACTGTTAAAATACACAATGAGAGTTCCCAGAAATGATTAAGAACGTGTAATAAACCCCTCAAGAACACGTAAATAGATTCTTGCTACATTTACTGTCGAATTCAATCACGGAGGTTTCCAGTGGAAAGCTTTGAAATGACGAAAATACTGGTAATGTTTACAAGTCCGGGTACTTCGCGTGGCGTTTTCACGGGACTGTGCTTTCAATTATTACGAGTTCATGTTTACAGAGCTCAGAATTGGTGTCTAAAGCCTTTGAATCACGAGAATAGTTTTTGTGTTTACAATTTAGGAGGATTGGCTTTGGCGGTTTTTTTTGTGTGAATCAGTTAAAATGGTGGCGGTTCCAGAAAAATACTTCTAAGCAAACTGTCTAATTGTGGTAAAACTGTTAAAATACACAATGAGAGTTCCCAGAAATGATTAAGAACGTGTAATAAACATCTCAAGTACACGTAAATAGATTCTTACTACATTTACTGTCGAATTCAACACGGAGGTTTCCAGTGGAAAGCTGTGAAATGACGAAAATACTGGTAATGTTTACAAGTCCGGGTACTTCTGGTGGCGTTTTCACGGGACTGTGCTTTCAATTATTACGAGTTCATGTTTACAGAGCTCAGAATTGGTGTCTAAAGCCTTTGAATCACGAGAATAGTTTTTGTGTTTACAATTTAGGAGGATTGGCTTTGGCGTTTTTTTTGTGTGAATCAGTTAAAATGGTGGCGGTTCCAGTAAACAGTTCTAAGCAAACTGTCTAATTGTGGTAAAACTGTTAAAATACACAATGAGAGTTCCCAGAAATGATTAAGAACGTGTAATAAACATCACAAGTACACGTAAATAGATTCTTACTACATTTACTGTCGAATTAAACACGGAGGTTTCCAGTGGAAAGCTGTGAAATGACGAAAATACTGGTAATGTTTACAAGTCCGGGTACTTCGGGTGGCGTTTTCACGGGACTGTGCTTTCAATTATTACGAGTTCATGTTTACAGAGCTCAGAATTGGTGTCTAAAGCCTTTGAATCACGAGAATAGTTTTTGTGTTTACAATTGAGGAGGATTGGCTTTGGCGTTTTTTTTGGTGAATCAGTCAAAATGGTGGCGGTTCCAGTAAATACTTCTAAGCAAACTGTCTAATTGTGGTAAAACTGTTAAAATACACAATGAGAGTTCCCAGAAATGATTAAGAACGTGTAATAAACCCCTCAAGAACACGTAAATAGATTCTTGCTACATTTACTGTCGAATTCAATCACGGAGGTTTCCAGTGGAAAGCTTTGAAATGACGAAAATACTGGTAATGTTTACAAGTCCGGGTACTTCGGGTGGCGTTTTCACGGGACTGTGCTTTCAATTATTACGAGTTCATGTTTACAGAGCTCAGAATTGGTGTCTAAAGCCTTTGAATCACGAGAATAGTTTTTGTGTTTACAATTTAGGAGGATTGGCTTTGGCGGTTTTTTTTGTGTGAATCAGTTAAAATGGTGGCGGTTCCAGAAAAATACTTCTAAGCAAACTGTCTAATTGTGGTAAAACTGTTAAAATACACAATGAGAGTTCCCAGAAATGATTAAGAACGTGTAATAAACATCTCAAGTACACGTAAATAGATTCTTACTACATTTACTGTCGAATTCAATCACGGAGGTTTCCAGTGGAAAGCTGTGAAATGACGAAAATACTGGTAATGTTTACAAGTCCGGGTACTTCTGGTGGCGTTTTCACGGGACTGTGCTTTCAAATATTAAGAGTTCATGTTTACAGAGCTCAGAATTGGTGTCTAAAGCCTTTGAATCACGAGAATAGTTTTTGTGTTTACAATTGAGGAGGATTGGCTTTGGCGTTTTTTTTGGTGAATCAGTCAAAATGGTGGCGGTTCCAGTAAATACTTCTAAGCAAACTGTCTAATTGTGGTAAAACTGTTAAAATACACAATGAGAGTTCCCAGAAATGATTAAGAACGTGTAATAAACCCCTCAAGAACACGTAAATAGATTCTTGCTACATTTACTGTCGAATTCAATCACGGAGGTTTCCAGTGGAAAGCTTTGAAATGACGAAAATACTGGTAATGTTTACAAGTCCGGGTACTTCGGGTGGCGTTTTCACGGGACTGTGCTTTCAATTATTACGAGTTCATGTTTACAGAGCTCAGAATTGGTGTCTAAAGCCTTTGAATCACGAGAATATTTTTTGTGTTTACAATTTAGGAGGATTGGCTTTGGCGGTTTTTTTTGTGTGAATCAGTTAAAATGGTGGCGGTTCCAGAAAAATACTTCTAAGCAAACTGTCTAATTGTGGTAAAACTGTTAAAATACACAATGAGAGTTCCCAGAAATGATTAAGAACGTGTAATAAACATCTCAAGTACACGTAAATAGATTCTTACTACATTTACTGTCGAATTCAATCACGGAGGTTTCCAGTGGAAAGCTGTGAAATGACGAAAATACTGGTAATGTTTACAAGTCCGGGTACTTCTGGTGGCGTTTTCACGGGACTGTGCTTTCAAATATTAAGAGTTCATGTTTACAGAGCTCAGAATTGGTGTCTAAAGCCTTTGAATCACGAGAATAGTTTTTGTGTTTACAATTGAGGAGGATTGGCTTTGGCGTTTTTTTTGGTGAATCAGTCAAAATGGTGGCGGTTCCAGTAAATACTTCTAAGCAAACTGTCTAATTGTGGTAAAACTGTTAAAATACACAATGAGAGTTCCCAGAAATGATTAAGAACGTGTAATAAACCCCTCAAGAACACGTAAATAGATTCTTGCTACATTTACTGTCGAATTCAATCACGGAGGTTTCCAGTGGAAAGCTTTGAAATGACGAAAATACTGGTAATGTTTACAAGTCCGGGTACTTCGGGTGGCGTTTTCACGGGACTGTGCTTTCAATTATTACGAGTTCATGTTTACAGAGCTCAGAATTGGTGTCAAAAATCTTTGAATCACGAGAATAGTTTTTGTGTTTACAATTTAGGAGGATTGGCTTTGGCGGTTTTTTTTGTGTGAATCAGTTAAAATGGTGGCGGTTCCAGTAAATACTTCTAAGCAAACTGTCTAATTGTGGTAAAACTGTTAAGATACACAATGAGAGTTCCCAGAAATGATTAAGAACGTGTAATAAACATCTCAAGTACACGTAAATAGATTCTTACTACATTTACTGTCGAATTCAATCACGGAGGTTTCCAGTGGAAAGCTGTGAAATGACGAAAATACTGGTAATGTTTACAAGTCCGGGTACTTCTGGTGGCGTTTTCACGGGACTGTGCTTTCAAATATTAAGAGTTCATGTTTACAGAGCTCAGAATTGGTGTCTAAAGCCTTTGAATCACGAGAATAGTTTTTGTGTTTACAATTTAGGAGGATTGGCTTTGGCGTTTTTTTTTGTGTGAATCAGTTAAAATGGTGGCGGTTCCAGTAAACAGTTCTAAGCAAACTGTCTAATTGTGGTAAAACTGTTAAAATACACAATGAGAGTTCCCAGAAATGATTAAGAACGTGTAATAAACATCTCAAGTACACGTAAATAGATTCTTACTACATTTACTGTCGAATTCAACACGGAGGTTTCCAGTGGAAAGCTGTGAAATGACGAAAATACTGGTAATGTTTACAAGTCCGGGTACTTCTGGTGGCGTTTTCACGGGACTGTGCTTTCAATTATTACGAGTTCATGTTTACAGAGCTCAGAATTGGTGTCTAAAGCCTTTGAATCACGAGAATAGTTTTTGTGTTTACAATTTAGGAGGATTGGCTTTGGCGTTTTTTTTGTGTGAATCAGTTAAAATGGTGGCGGTTCCAGTAAACAGTTCTAAGCAAACTGTCTAATTGTGGTAAAACTGTTAAAATACACAATGAGAGTTCCCAGAAATGATTAAGAACGTGTAATAAACATCACAAGTACACGTAAATAGATTCTTACTACATTTACTGTCGAATTAAACACGGAGGTTTCCAGTGGAAAGCTGTGAAATGACGAAAATACTGGTAATGTTTACAAGTCCGGGTACTTCGGGTGGCGTTTTCACGGGACTGTGCTTTCAATTATTACGAGTTCATGTTTACAGAGCTCAGAATTGGTGTCTAAAGCCTTTGAATCACGAGAATAGTTTTTGTGTTTACAATTTAGGAGGATTGGCTTTGGCGGTTTTTTTTGTGTGAATCAGTTAAAATGGTGGCGGTTCCAGTAAATACTTCTAAGCAAACTGTCTAATTGTGGTAAAACTGTTAAAATACACAATGAGAGTTCCCAGAAATGATTAAGAACGTGTAATAAACATCTCAAGTACACGTAAATAGATTCTTACTACATTTACTGTCGAATTCAACACGGAGGTTTCCAGTGGAAAGCTGTGAAATGACGAAAATACTGGTAATGTTTACAAGTACGGGTACTTCTGGTGGCGTTTTCACGGGACTGTGCTTTCAAATATTAAGAGTTCATGTTTACAGAGCTCAGAATTGGTGTCTAAAGCCTTTGAATGACGAGAATAGTGTTTTTGTTTACAATTTAGGAGGATTGGCTTTGGCGTTTTTTTTGTGTGAATCAGTTAAAATGGTGGCGGTTCCAGTAAATACTTCTAAGCAAACTGTCTAATTGTGGTAAAACTGTTAAAATACACAATGAGAGTTCCCAGAAATGATTAAGAACGTGTAATAAACATCTCAAGTACACATAAATAGATTCTTACTACATTTACTGTCGAATTCAAACACGGAGGTTTCCAGTGGAAAGGTGTGAAATGACGAAAATACTGGTAATGTTTACAAGTCCGGGTACTTCTGGTGGCGTTTTCACGGGACTGTGCTTTCAAATATTAAGAGTTCATGTTTACAGAGCTCAGAATTGGTGTCTAAAGCCTTTGAATCACGAGAATAGTTTTTGTGTTTACAATTTAGGAGGATTGGCTTTGGCGTTTTTTTTGTGTGAATCAGTCAAAATCGTGGCGGTTCCAGTAAATACTTCTAAGCAAACTGTCTAATTGTGGTAAAACTGTTAAAATACACAATGAGAGTTCCCAGAAATGATTAAGAACGTGTAATAAACCCCTCAAGTACACGTAAATAGATTCTTACTACATTTACTGTCGAATTCAACACGGAGGTTTCCAGTGGAAAGCTGTGAAATGACGAAAATACTGGTAATGTTTACAAGTCCGGGTACTTCTGGTGGCGTTTTCACGGGACTGTGCTTTCAAATATTAAGAGTTCATGTTTACAGAGCTCAGAATTGGTGTCTAAAGCCTTTGAATCACGAGAATAGTTTTTGTGTTTACAATTTAGGAGGATTGGCTTTGGCGTTTTTTTTGTGTGAATCAGTCAAAATGGTGGCGGTTCCAGTAAATACTTCTAAGCAAACTGTCTAATTGTGGTAAAACTGTTAAAATACACAATGAGAGTTCCCAGAAATGATTAAGAACGTGTAATAAACATCTCAAGTACACGTAAATAGATTCTTACTACATTTACTGTCGAATTCAACACGGAGGTTTCCAGTGGAAAGCTGTGAAATGACGAAAATACTGGTAATGTTTACAAGTACGGGTACTTCTGGTGGCGTTTTCACGGGACTGTGCTTTCAAATATTAAGAGTTCATGTTTACAGAGCTCAGAATTGGTGTCTAAAGCCTTTGAATCACGAGAATAGTTTTTGTGTTTACAATTTAGGAGGATTGGCTTTGGCGTTTTTTTTGTGTGAATCAGTCAAAATGGTGGTGGTTCCAGTAAATACTTCTAAGCAAACTGTCTAATTGTGGTAAAACTGTTAAAATACACAATGAGAGTTCCCAGAAATGATTAAGAACGTGTAATAAACATCTCAAGTACACGTAAATAGATTCTTACTACATTTACTGTCGAATTCAACACGGAGGTTTCCAGTGGAAAGCTGTGAAATGACGAAAATACTGGTAATGTTTACAAGTCCGGGTACTTCGGGTGGCGTTTTCACGGGACTGTGCTTTCAAATATTAAGAGTTCATGTTTACAGAGCTCAGAATTGGTGTCTAAAGCCTTTGAATCACGAGAATAGTTTTTGTGTTTACAATTTAGGAGGATTGGCTTTGGCGTTTTTTTTGTGTGAATCAGTCAAAATGGTGGCGGTTCCAGTAAATACTTCTAAGCAAACTGTCTAATTGTGGTAAAACTGTTAAAATACACAATGAGAGTTCCCAGAAATGATTAAGAACGTGTAATAAACCCCTCAAGTACACGTAAATAGATTCTTACTACATTTACTGTCGAATTCAACACGGAGGTTTCCAGTGGAAAGCTGTGAAATGACGAAAATACTGGTAATGTTTACAAGTCCGGGTACTTCTGGTGGCGTTTTCACGGGACTGTGCTTTCAAATATTAAGAGTTCATGTTTACAGAGCTCAGAATTGGTGTCTAAAGCCTTTGAATCACGAGAATAGTTTTTGTGTTTACAATTTAGGAGGATTGGCTTTGGCGTTTTTTTTGTGTGAATCAGTCAAAATGGTGGCGGTTCCAGTAAATACTTCTAAGCAAACTGTCTAATTGTGGTAAAACTGTTAAAATACACAATGAGAGTTCCCAGAAATGATTAAGAACGTGTAATAAACCCCTCAAGTACACGTAAATAGATTCTTACTACATTTACTGTCGAATTCAACACGGAGGTTTCCAGTGGAAAGCTGTGAAATGACGAAAATACTGGTAATGTTTACAAGTCCGGGTACTTCTGGTGGCGTTTTCACGGGACTGTGCTTTCAATTATTACGAGTTCATGTTTACAGAGCTCAGAATTGGTGTCTAAAGCCTTTGAATCATGAGAATAGTTTTTGTGTTTACAATTTAGGAGGATTGGCTTTTGCGTTTTTTTTTGTGAATCAGTTAAAATGGTGGCGGTTCCAGTAAATACTTCTAAGCAAACTGTCTAATTGTGGTAAAACTGTTAAAATACACAATGAGAGTTCCCAGAAATGATTAAGAACGTGTAATAAACATCTCAAGTACACGTAAATAGATTCTTACTACATTTACTGTCGAATTCAACACGGAGGTTTCCAGTGGAAAGCTGTGAAATGACGAAAATACTGGTAATGTTTACAAGTACGGGTACTTCTGGTGGCGTTTTCATGGGACTGTGCTTTCAAATATTAAGAGTTCATGTTTACAGAGCTCAGAATTGGTGTCTAAAGCCTTTGAATCACGAGAATAGTTTTTGTGTTTACAATTGAGGAGGATTGGCTTTGGCGTTTTTTTTGGTGAATCAGTCAAAATGGTGGCGGTTCCAGTAAATACTTCTAAGCAAACTGTCTAATTGTGGTAAAACTGTTAAAATACACAATGAGAGTTCCCAGAAATGATTAAGAACGTGTAATAAACCCCTCAAGAACACGTAAATAGATTCTTGCTACATTTACTGTCGAATTCAATCACGGAGGTTTCCAGTGGAAAGCTTTGAAATGACGAAAATACTGGTAATGTTTACAAGTCCGGGTACTTCGGGTGGCGTTTTCACGGGACTGTGCTTTCAATTATTACGAGTTCATGTTTACAGAGCTCAGAATTGGTGTCTAAAGCCTTTGAATCACGAGAATAGTTTTTGTGTTTACAATTTAGGAGGATTGGCTTTGGCGGTTTTTTTTGTGTGAATCAGTTAAAATGGTGGCGGTTCCAGTAAATACTTCTAAGCAAACTGTCTAATTGTGGTAAAACTGTTAAAATACACAATGAGAGTTCCCAGAAATGATTAAGAACGTGTAATAAACATCTCAAGTACACGTAAATAGATTCTTGCTACATTTACTGTCGAATTCAATCACGGAGGTTTCCAGTGGAAAGCTGTGAAATGACGTAAATACTGGTAATGTTTACAAGTCCGGGTACTTCTGGTGGCGTTTTCATGGGACTGTGCTTTCAAATATTAAGAGTTCATGTTTACAGAGCTCAGAATTGGTGTCTAAAGCCCTTGAATCACGAGAATAGTTTTTGTGTTTACAATTTAGGAGGATTGGCTTTGGCGTTTTTTTTTGTGTGAATCAGTTAAAATGGTGGCGGTTCCAGTAAACAGTTCTAAGCAAACTGTCTAATTGTGGTAAAACTGTTAAAATACACAATGAGAGTTCCCAGAAATGATTAAGAACGTGTAATAAACATCTCAAGTACACGTAAATAGATTCTTACTACATTTACTGTCGAATTCAACACGGAGGTTTCCAGTGGAAAGCTGTGAAATGACGAAAATACTGGTAATGTTTACAAGTACGGGTACTTCTGGTGGCGTTTTCACGGGACTGTGCTTTCAAATATTAAGAGTTCATGTTTACAGAGCTCAGAATTGGTGTCTAAAGCCTTTGAATCACGAGAATAGTTTTTGTGTTTACAATTTAGGAGGATTG
Source organism: Myotis daubentonii (assembly GCF_963259705.1). Classification (NCBI taxonomy): domain Eukaryota; kingdom Metazoa; phylum Chordata; class Mammalia; order Chiroptera; family Vespertilionidae; genus Myotis; species Myotis daubentonii. The sequence goes on from NC_081851.1 coordinate 1,293,762, forward strand.
GCTTTGGCGTTTTTTTTGTGTGAATCAGTCAAAATGGTGGTGGTTCCAGTAAATACTTCTAAGCAAACTGTCTAATTGTGGTAAAACTGTTAAAATACACAATGAGAGTTCCCAGAAATGATTAAGAACGTGTAATAAACATCTCAAGTACACGTAAATAGATTCTTACTACATTTACTGTCGAATTCAACACGGAGGTTTCCAGTGGAAAGCTGTGAAATGACGAAAATACTGGTAATGTTTACAAGTCCGGGTACTTCGGGTGGCGTTTTCACGGGACTGTGCTTTCAAATATTAAGAGTTCATGTTTACAGAGCTAAGAATTGGTGTCTAAAGCCTTTGAATCACGAGAATAGTTTTTATGTTTACAATTTAGGAGGATTGGCTTTGGCGTTTTTTTTGTGTGAATCAGTCAAAATGGTGGCAGTTCCAGTAAATACTTCTAAGCAAACTGTCTAATTGTGGTAAAACTGTTAAAATACACAATGAGAGTTCCCAGAAATGATTAAGAACGTGTAATAAACATCTCAAGTACACGTAAATAGATTCTTACTACATTTACTGTCGAATTCAACACGGAGGTTTCCAGTGGAAAGCTGTGAAATGACGAAAATACTGGTAATGTTTACAAGTACGGGTACTTCTGGTGGCGTTTTCACGGGACTGTGCTTTCAAATATTAAGAGTTCATGTTTACAGAGCTAAGAATTGGTGTCTAAAGCCTTTGAATCACGAGAATAGTTTTTGTGTTTACAATTGAGGAGGATTGGCTTTGGCGTTTTTTTTGGTGAATCAGTCAAAATGGTGGCGGTTCCAGTAAATACTTCTAAGCAAACTGTCTAATTGTGGTAAAACTGTTAAAATACACAATGAGAGTTCCCAGAAATGATTAAGAACGTGTAATAAACCCCTCAAGAACACGTAAATAGATTCTTGCTACATTTACTGTCGAATTCAATCACGGAGGTTTCCAGTGGAAAGCTGTGAAATGACGAAAATACTGGTAATGTTTACAAGTCCGGGTACTTCGGGTGGCGTTTTCACGGGACTGTGCTTTCAATTATTACGAGTTCATGTTTACAGAGCTCAGAATTGGTGTCTAAAGCCTTTGAATCACGAGAATAGTTTTTGTGTTTACAATTTAGGAGGATTGGCTTTGGCGGTTTTTTTTGTGTGAATCAGTTAAAATGGTGGCGGTTCCAGAAAAATACTTCTAAGCAAACTGTCTAATTGTGCTAAAACTGTTAAGATACACAATGAGAGTTCCCAGAAATGATTAAGAACGTGTAATAAACATCACAAGTACACGTAAATAGATTCTTACTACATTTACTGTCGAATTAAACACGGAGGTTTCCAGTGGAAAGCTGTGAAATGACGAAAATACTGGTAATGTTTACAAGTCCGGGTACTTCGGGTGGCGTTTTCACGGGACTGTGCTTTCAATTATTACGAGTTCATGTTTACAGAGCTCAGAATTGGTGTCTAAAGCCTTTGAATCACGAGAATAGTTTTTGTGTTTACAATTTAGGAGGATTGGCTTTGGCGGTTTTTTTTGTGTGAATCAGTTAAAATGGTGGCGGTTCCAGTAAATACTTCTAAGCAAACTGTCTAATTGTGGTAAAACTGTTAAAATACACAATGAGAGTTCCCAGAAATGATTAAGAACGTGTAATAAACATCTCAAGTACACGTAAATAGATTCTTACTACATTTACTGTCGAATTCAACACGGAGGTTTCCAGTGGAAAGCTGTGAAATGACGAAAATACTGGTAATGTTTACAAGTACGGGTACTTCTGGTGGCGTTTTCACGGGACTGTGCTTTCAAATATTAAGAGTTCATGTTTACAGAGCTCAGAATTGGTGTCTCAAGCCTTTGAATGACGAGAATAGTGTTTTTGTTTACAATTTAGGAGGATTGGCTTTGGCGTTTTTTTTGTGTGAATCAGTTAAAATGGTGGCGGTTCCAGTAAATACTTCTAAGCAAACTGTCTAATTGTGGTAAAACTGTTAAAATACACAATGAGAGTTCCCAGAAATGATTAAGAACGTGTAATAAACATCTCAAGTACACATAAATAGATTCTTACTACATTTACTGTCGAATTCAAACACGGAGGTTTCCAGTGGAAAGGTGTGAAATGACGAAAATACTGGTAATGTTTACAAGTCCGGGTACTTCTGGTGGCGTTTTCACGGGACTGTGCTTTCAAATATTAAGAGTTCATGTTTACAGAGCTCAGAATTGGTGTCTAAAGCCTTTGAATCACGAGAATAGTTTTTGTGTTTACAATTTAGGAGGATTGGCTTTGGCGTTTTTTTTGTGTGAATCAGTCAAAATCGTGGCGGTTCCAGTAAATACTTCTAAGCAAACTGTCTAATTGTGGTAAAACTGTTAAAATACACAATGAGAGTTCCCAGAAATGATTAAGAACGTGTAATAAACCCCTCAAGTACACGTAAATAGATTCTTACTACATTTACTGTCGAATTCAACACGGAGGTTTCCAGTGGAAAGCTGTGAAATGACGAAAATACTGGTAATGTTTACAAGTCCGGGTACTTCTGGTGGCGTTTTCACGGGACTGTGCTTTCAAATATTAAGAGTTCATGTTTACAGAGCTCAGAATTGGTGTCTAAAGCCTTTGAATCACGAGAATAGTTTTTGTGTTTACAATTTAGGAGGATTGGCTTTGGCGTTTTTTTTGTGTGAATCAGTCAAAATGGTGGCGGTTCCAGTAAATACTTCTAAGCAAACTGTCTAATTGTGGTAAAACTGTTAAAATACACAATGAGAGTTCCCAGAAATGATTAAGAACGTGTAATAAACATCTCAAGTACACGTAAATAGATTCTTACTACATTTACTGTCGAATTCAACACGGAGGTTTCCAGTGGAAAGCTGTGAAATGACGAAAATACTGGTAATGTTTACAAGTACGGGTACTTCTGGTGGCGTTTTCACGGGACTGTGCTTTCAAATATTAAGAGTTCATGTTTACAGAGCTCAGAATTGGTGTCTAAAGCCTTTGAATCACGAGAATAGTTTTTGTGTTTACAATTTAGGAGGATTGGCTTTGGCGTTTTTTTTGTGTGAATCAGTCAAAATGGTGGTGGTTCCAGTAAATACTTCTAAGCAAACTGTCTAATTGTGGTAAAACTGTTAAAATACACAATGAGAGTTCCCAGAAATGATTAAGAACGTGTAATAAACATCTCAAGTACACGTAAATAGATTCTTACTACATTTACTGTCGAATTCAACACGGAGGTTTCCAGTGGAAAGCTGTGAAATGACGAAAATACTGGTAATGTTTACAAGTCCGGGTACTTCGGGTGGCGTTTTCACGGGACTGTGCTTTCAAATATTAAGAGTTCATGTTTACAGAGCTAAGAATTGGTGTCTAAAGCCTTTGAATCACGAGAATAGTTTTTATGTTTACAATTTAGGAGGATTGGCTTTGGCGTTTTTTTTGTGTGAATCAGTCAAAATGGTGGCAGTTCCAGTAAATACTTCTAAGCAAACTGTCTAATTGTGGTAAAACTGTTAAAATACACAATGAGAGTTCCCAGAAATGATTAAGAACGTGTAATAAACATCTCAAGTACACGTAAATAGATTCTTACTACATTTACTGTCGAATTCAACACGGAGGTTTCCAGTGGAAAGCTGTGAAATGACGAAAATACTGGTAATGTTTACAAGTCCGGGTACTTCTGGTGGCGTTTTCACGGGACTGTGCTTTCAAATATTAAGAGTTCATGTTTACAGAGCTCAGAATTGGTGTCTAAAGCCTTTGAATCACGAGAATAGTTTTTGTGTTTACAATTTAGGAGGATTGGCTTTGGCGTTTTTTTTGTGTGAATCAGTCAAAATGGTGGCGGTTCCAGTAAATACTTCTAAGCAAACTGTCTAATTGTGGTAAAACTGTTAAAATACACAATGAGAGTTCCCCGAAATGATTAAGAACGTGTAATAAACCCCTCAAGAACACGTAAATAGATTCTTGCTACATTTACTGTCGAATTCAATCACGGAGGTTTCCAGTGGAAAGCTTTGAAATGACGAAAATACTGGTAATGTTTACAAGTCCGGGTACTTCGCGTGGCGTTTTCACGGGACTGTGCTTTCAATTATTACGAGTTCATGTTTACAGAGCTCAGAATTGGTGTCTAAAGCCTTTGAATCACGAGAATAGTTTTTGTGTTTACAATTTAGGAGGATTGGCTTTGGCGGTTTTTTTTGTGTGAATCAGTTAAAATGGTGGCGGTTCCAGAAAAATACTTCTAAGCAAACTGTCTAATTGTGGTAAAACTGTTAAGATACACAATGAGAGTTCCCAGAAATGATTAAGAACGTGTAATAAACATCACAAGTACACGTAAATAGATTCTTACTACATTTACTGTCGAATTAAACACGGAGGTTTCCAGTGGAAAGCTGTGAAATGACGAAAATACTGGTAATGTTTACAAGTCCGGGTACTTCGGGTGGCGTTTTCACGGGACTGTGCTTTCAATTATTACGAGTTCATGTTTACAGAGCTCAGAATTGGTGTCTAAAGCCTTTGAATCACGAGAATAGTTTTTGTGTTTACAATTTAGGAGGATTGGCTTTGGCGGTTTTTTTTGTGTGAATCAGTTAAAATGGTGGCGGTTCCAGTAAATACTTCTAAGCAAACTGTCTAATTGTGGTAAAACTGTTAAAATACACAATGAGAGTTCCCAGAAATGATTAAGAACGTGTAATAAACATCTCAAGTACACGTAAATAGATTCTTACTACATTTACTGTCGAATTCAACACGGAGGTTTCCAGTGGAAAGCTGTGAAATGACGAAAATACTGGTAATGTTTACAAGTACGGGTACTTCTGGTGGCGTTTTCACGGGACTGTGCTTTCAAATATTAAGAGTTCATGTTTACAGAGCTCAGAATTGGTGTCTCAAGCCTTTGAATGACGAGAATAGTGTTTTTGTTTACAATTTAGGAGGATTGGCTTTGGCGTTTTTTTTGTGTGAATCAGTTAAAATGGTGGCGGTTCCAGTAAATACTTCTAAGCAAACTGTCTAATTGTGGTAAAACTGTTAAAATACACAATGAGAGTTCCCAGAAATGATTAAGAACGTGTAATAAACATCTCAAGTACACATAAATAGATTCTTACTACATTTACTGTCGAATTCAAACACGGAGGTTTCCAGTGGAAAGGTGTGAAATGACGAAAATACTGGTAATGTTTACAAGTCCGGGTACTTCTGGTGGCGTTTTCACGGGACTGTGCTTTCAAATATTAAGAGTTCATGTTTACAGAGCTCAGAATTGGTGTCTAAAGCCTTTGAATCACGAGAATAGTTTTTGTGTTTACAATTTAGGAGGATTGGCTTTGGCGTTTTTTTTGTGTGAATCAGTCAAAATCGTGGCGGTTCCAGTAAATACTTCTAAGCAAACTGTCTAATTGTGGTAAAACTGTTAAAATACACAATGAGAGTTCCCAGAAATGATTAAGAACGTGTAATAAACCCCTCAAGTACACGTAAATAGATTCTTACTACATTTACTGTCGAATTCAACACGGAGGTTTCCAGTGGAAAGCTGTGAAATGACGAAAATACTGGTAATGTTTACAAGTCCGGGTACTTCTGGTGGCGTTTTCACGGGACTGTGCTTTCAAATATTAAGAGTTCATGTTTACAGAGCTCAGAATTGGTGTCTAAAGCCTTTGAATCACGAGAATAGTTTTTGTGTTTACAATTTAGGAGGATTGGCTTTGGCGTTTTTTTTGTGTGAATCAGTCAAAATGGTGGCGGTTCCAGTAAATACTTCTAAGCAAACTGTCTAATTGTGGTAAAACTGTTAAAATACACAATGAGAGTTCCCAGAAATGATTAAGAACGTGTAATAAACATCTCAAGTACACGTAAATAGATTCTTACTACATTTACTGTCGAATTCAACACGGAGGTTTCCAGTGGAAAGCTGTGAAATGACGAAAATACTGGTAATGTTTACAAGTACGGGTACTTCTGGTGGCGTTTTCACGGGACTGTGCTTTCAAATATTAAGAGTTCATGTTTACAGAGCTCAGAATTGGTGTCTAAAGCCTTTGAATCACGAGAATAGTTTTTGTGTTTACAATTTAGGAGGATTGGCTTTGGCGTTTTTTTTGTGTGAATCAGTCAAAATGGTGGTGGTTCCAGTAAATACTTCTAAGCAAACTGTCTAATTGTGGTAAAACTGTTAAAATACACAATGAGAGTTCCCAGAAATGATTAAGAACGTGTAATAAACATCTCAAGTACACGTAAATAGATTCTTACTACATTTACTGTCGAATTCAACACGGAGGTTTCCAGTGGAAAGCTGTGAAATGACGAAAATACTGGTAATGTTTACAAGTCCGGGTACTTCGGGTGGCGTTTTCACGGGACTGTGCTTTCAAATATTAAGAGTTCATGTTTACAGAGCTAAGAATTGGTGTCTAAAGCCTTTGAATCACGAGAATAGTTTTTATGTTTACAATTTAGGAGGATTGGCTTTGGCGTTTTTTTTGTGTGAATCAGTCAAAATGGTGGCAGTTCCAGTAAATACTTCTAAGCAAACTGTCTAATTGTGGTAAAACTGTTAAAATACACAATGAGAGTTCCCAGAAATGATTAAGAACGTGTAATAAACATCTCAAGTACACGTAAATAGATTCTTACTACATTTACTGTCGAATTCAACACGGAGGTTTCCAGTGGAAAGCTGTGAAATGACGAAAATACTGGTAATGTTTACAAGTCCGGGTACTTCTGGTGGCGTTTTCACGGGACTGTGCTTTCAAATATTAAGAGTTCATGTTTACAGAGCTCAGAATTGGTGTCTAAAGCCTTTGAATCACGAGAATAGTTTTTGTGTTTACAATTTAGGAGGATTGGCTTTGGCGTTTTTTTTGTGTGAATCAGTCAAAATGGTGGCGGTTCCAGTAAATACTTCTAAGCAAACTGTCTAATTGTGGTAAAACTGTTAAAATACACAATGAGAGTTCCCAGAAATGATTAAGAACGTGTAATAAACCCCTCAAGTACACGTAAATAGATTCTTACTACATTTACTGTCGAATTCAACACGGAGGTTTCCAGTGGAAAGCTGTGAAATGACGAAAATACTGGTAATGTTTACAAGTCCGGGTACTTCTGGTGGCGTTTTCACGGGACTGTGCTTTCAAATATTAAGAGTTCATGTTTACAGAGCTCAGAATTGGTGTCTAAAGCCTTTGAATCACGAGAATAGTTTTTGTGTTTACAATTTAGGAGGATTGGCTTTGGCGTTTTTTTTGTGTGAATCAGTCAAAATGGTGGCGGTTCCAGTAAATACTTCTAAGCAAACTGTCTAATTGTGGTAAAACTGTTAAAATACACAATGAGAGTTCCCAGAAATGATTAAGAACGTGTAATAAACCCCTCAAGTACACGTAAATAGATTCTTACTACATTTACTGTCGAATTCAACACGGAGGTTTCCAGTGGAAAGCTGTGAAATGACGAAAATACTGGTAATGTTTACAAGTCCGGGTACTTCTGGTGGCGTTTTCACGGGACTGTGCTTTCAATTATTACGAGTTCATGTTTACAGAGCTCAGAATTGGTGTCTAAAGCCTTTGAATCACGAGAATAGTTTTTGTGTTTACAATTTAGGAGGATTGGCTTTTGCGTTTTTTTTTGTGAATCAGTTAAAATGGTGGCGGTTCCAGTAAATACTTCTAAGCAAACTGTCTAATTGTGGTAAAACTGTTAAAATACACAATGAGAGTTCCCAGAAATGATTAAGAACGTGTAATAAACATCTCAAGTACACGTAAATAGATTCTTACTACATTTACTGTCGAATTCAACACGGAGGTTTCCAGTGGAAAGCTGTGAAATGACGAAAATACTGGTAATGTTTACAAGTACGGGTACTTCTGGTGGCGTTTTCATGGGACTGTGCTTTCAAATATTAAGAGTTCATGTTTACAGAGCTCAGAATTGGTGTCTAAAGCCTTTGAATCACGAGAATAGTTTTTGTGTTTACAATTGAGGAGGATTGGCTTTGGCGTTTTTTTTGGTGAATCAGTCAAAATGGTGGCGGTTCCAGTAAATACTTCTAAGCAAACTGTCTAATTGTGGTAAAACTGTTAAAATACACAATGAGAGTTCCCAGAAATGATTAAGAACGTGTAATAAACCCCTCAAGAACACGTAAATAGATTCTTGCTACATTTACTGTCGAATTCAATCACGGAGGTTTCCAGTGGAAAGCTTTGAAATGACGAAAATACTGGTAATGTTTACAAGTCCGGGTACTTCGGGTGGCGTTTTCACGGGACTGTGCTTTCAATTATTACGAGTTCATGTTTACAGAGCTCAGAATTGGTGTCTAAAGCCTTTGAATCACGAGAATAGTTTTTGTGTTTACAATTTAGGAGGATTGGCTTTGGCGGTTTTTTTTGTGTGAATCAGTTAAAATGGTGGTGGTTCCAGTAAATACTTCTAAGCAAACTGTCTAATTGTGGTAAAACTGTTAAAATACACAATGAGAGTTCCCAGAAATGATTAAGAACGTGTAATAAACATCTCAAGTACACGTAAATAGATTCTTGCTACATTTACTGTCGAATTCAATCACGGAGGTTTCCAGTGGAAAGCTGTGAAATGACGTAAATACTGGTAATGTTTACAAGTCCGGGTACTTCTGGTGGCGTTTTCATGGGACTGTGCTTTCAAATATTAAGAGTTCATGTTTACAGAGCTCAGAATTGGTGTCTAAAGCCCTTGAATCACGAGAATAGTTTTTGTGTTTACAATTTAGGAGGATTGGCTTTGGCGTTTTTTTTTGTGTGAATCAGTTAAAATGGTGGCGGTTCCAGTAAACAGTTCTAAGCAAACTGTCTAATTGTGGTAAAACTGTTAAAATACACAATGAGAGTTCCCAGAAATGATTAAGAACGTGTAATAAACATCTCAAGTACACGTAAATAGATTCTTACTACATTTACTGTCGAATTCAACACGGAGGTTTCCAGTGGAAAGCTGTGAAATGACGAAAATACTGGTAATGTTTACAAGTACGGGTACTTCTGGTGGCGTTTTCACGGGACTGTGCTTTCAAATATTAAGAGTTCATGTTTACAGAGCTCAGAATTGGTGTCTAAAGCCTTTGAATCACGAGAATAGTTTTTGTGTTTACAATTTAGGAGGATTGGCTTTGGCGTTTTTTTTGTGTGAATCAGTCAAAATGGTGGTGGTTCCAGTAAATACTTCTAAGCAAACTGTCTAATTGTGGTAAAACTGTTAAAATACACAATGAGAGTTCCCAGAAATGATTAAGAACGTGTAATAAACATCTCAAGTACACGTAAATAGATTCTTACTACATTTACTGTCGAATTCAACACGGAGGTTTCCAGTGGAAAGCTGTGAAATGACGAAAATACTGGTAATGTTTACAAGTCCGGGTACTTCGGGTGGCGTTTTCACGGGACTGTGCTTTCAAATATTAAGAGTTCATGTTTACAGAGCTAAGAATTGGTGTCTAAAGCCTTTGAATCACGAGAATAGTTTTTATGTTTACAATTTAGGAGGATTGGCTTTGGCGTTTTTTTTGTGTGAATCAGTCAAAATGGTGGCAGTTCCAGTAAATACTTCTAAGCAAACTGTCTAATTGTGGTAAAACTGTTAAAATACACAATGAGAGTTCCCAGAAATGATTAAGAACGTGTAATAAACATCTCAAGTACAAGTAAATAGATTCTTACTACATTTACTGTCGAATTCAACACGGAGGTTTCCAGTGGAAAGCTGTGAAATGACGAAAATACTGGTAATGTTTACAAGTACGGGTACTTCTGGTGGCGTTTTCACGGGACTGTGCTTTCAAATATTAAGAGTTCATGTTTACAGAGCTAAGAATTGGTGTCTAAAGCCTTTGAATCACGAGAATAGTTTTTGTGTTTACAATTGAGGAGGATTGGCTTTGGCGGTTTTTTTTGTGTGAATCAGTTAAAATGGTGGCGGTTCCAGAAAAATACTTCTAAGCAAACTGTCTAATTGTGGTAAAACTGTTAAAATACACAATGAGAGTTCCCAGAAATGATTAAGAACGTGTAATAAACATTTCAAGTACACGTAAATAGATTCTTACTACATTTACTGTCGAATTCAATCACGGAGGTTTCCAGTGGAAAGCTGTGAAATGACGAAAATACTGGTAATGTTTACAAGTCCGGGTACTTCTGGTGGCGTTTTCACGGGACTGTGCTTTCAAATATTAAGAGTTCATGTTTACAGAGCTCAGAATTGGTGTCTAAGGCCTTTGAATCACGAGAATAGTTTTTGTGTTTACAATTGAGGAGGATTGGCTTTGGCGTTTTTTTTGGTGAATCAGTCAAAATGGTGGCGGTTCCAGTAAACAGTTCTAAGCAAACTGTCTAATTGTGGTAAAACTGTTAAAATACACAATGAGAGTTCCCAGAAATGATTAAGAACGTGTAATAAACATCTCAAGTACACGTAAATAGATTCTTACTACATTTACTGTCGAATTAAACACGGAGGTTTCCAGTGGAAAGCTGTGAAATGACGAAAATACTGGTAATGTTTACAAGTCCGGGTACTTCGGGTGGCGTTTTCACGGGACTGTGCTTTCAATTATTACGAGTTCATGTTTACAGAGCTCAGAATTGGTGTCTAAAGCCTTTGAATCACGAGAATAGTTTTTGTGTTTACAATTTAGGAGGATTGGCTTTGGCGGTTTTTTTTGTGTGAATCAGTTAAAATGGTGGCGGTTCCAGTAAATACTTCTAAGCAAACTGTCTAATTGTGGTAAAACTGTTAAAATACACAATGAGAGTTCCCAGAAATGATTAAGAACGTGTAATAAACATCTCAAGTACACGTAAATAGATTCTTACTACATTTACTGTCGAATTCAACACGGAGGTTTCCAGTGGAAAGCTGTGAAATGACGAAAATACTGGTAATGTTTACAAGTACGGGTACTTCTGGTGGCGTTTTCCCGGGACTGTGCTTTCAAATATTAAGAGTTCATGTTTACAGAGCTCAGAATTGGTGTCTCAAGCCTTTGAATGACGAGAATAGTGTTTTTGTTTACAATTTAGGAGGATTGGCTTTGGCGTTTTTTTTGTGTGAATCAGTTAAAATGGTGGCATTTCCAGTAAATACTTCTAAGCAAACTGTCTAATTGTGGTAAAACTGTTAAAATACACAATGAGAGTTCCCAGAAATGATTAAGAACGTGTAATAAACATCTCAAGTACACATAAATAGATTCTTACTACATTTACTGTCGGATTCAAACACGGAGGTTTCCAGTGGAAAGGTGTGAAATGACAAAAATACTGGTAATGTTTACAAGTCCGGGTACTTCTGGTGGCGTTTTCACGGGACTGTGCTTTCAAATATTAAGAGTTCATGTTTACAGAGCTCAGAATTGGTGTCTAAAGCCTTTGAATCACGAGAATAGTTTTTGTGTTTACAATTTAGGAGGATTGGCTTTGGCGTTTTTTTTGTGTGAATCAGTCAAAATGGTGGCGGTTCCAGTAAATACTTCTAAGCAAACTGTCTAATTGTGGTAAAACTGTTAAAATACACAATGAGAGTTCCCAGAAATGATTAAGAACGTGTAATAAACCCCTCAGGTACACGTAAATAGATTCTTACTACATTTACTGTCGAATTCAACACGGAGGTTTCCAGTGGAAAGCTGTGAAATGACGAAAATACTGGTAATGTTTACAAGTCCGGGTACTTCTGGTGGCGTTTTCACGGGACTGTGCTTTCAATTATTACGAGTTCATGTTTACAGAGCTCAGAATTGGTGTCTAAAGCCTTTGAATCACGAGAATAGTTTTTGTGTTTACAATTTAGGAGGATTGGCTTTTGCGGTTTTTTTTGTGAATCAGTTAAAATGGTGGCGGTTCCAGTAAATACTTCTAAGCAAACTGTCTAATTGTGGTAAAACTGTTAAAATACACAATGAGAGTTCCCAGAAATGATTAAGAACGTGTAATAAACATCTCAAGTACACGTAAATAGATTCTTACTACATTTACTGTCGAATTCAACACGGAGGTTTATAGTGGAAAGCTGTGAAATGACGAAAATACTGGTAATGTTTACAAGTACGGGTACTTCTGGTGGCGTTTTCACGGGACTGTGCTTTCAAATATTAAGAGTTCATGTTTACAGAGCTAAGAATTGGTGTCTAAAGCCTTTGAATCATGAGAATAGTTTTTGTGTTTACAATTGAGGAGGATTGGCTTTAGCGTTTTTTTTGGTGAATCAGTCAAAATGGTGGCGGTTCCAGTAAATACTTCTAAGCAAACTGTCTAATTGTGGTAAAACTGTTAAAATACACAATGAGAGTTCCCAGAAATGATTAAGAACGTGTAATAAACCCCTCAAGAACACGTAAATAGATTCTTGCTACATTTACTGTCGAATTCAATCACGGAGGTTTCCAGTGGAAAGCTTTGAAATGACGAAAATACTGGTAATGTTTACAAGTCCGGGTACTTCGGGTGGCGTTTTCACGGGACTGTGCTTTCAATTATTACGAGTTCATGTTTACAGAGCTCAGAATTGGTGTCTAAAGCCTTTGAATCACGAGAATAGTTTTTGTGTTTACAATTTAGGAGGATTGGCTTTGGCGGTTTTTTTTGTGTGAATCAGTTAAAATGGTGGCGGTTCCAGTAAATACTTCTAAGCAAACTGTCTAATTGTGGTAAAACTGTTAAAATACACAATGAGAGTTCCCAGAAATGATTAAGAACGTGTAATAAACATCTCAAGTACACGTAAATATATTCTTGCTACATTTACTGTCGAATTCAATCACGGAGGTTTCCAGTGGAAAGCTGTGAAATGACGAAAATACTGGTAATGTTTACAAGTCCGGGTACTTCTGGTGGCGTTTTCATGGGACTGTGCTTTCAAATATTAAGAGTTCATGTTTACAGAGCTCAGAATTGGTGTCTAAAGCCTTTGAATCACGAGAATAGTTTTTGTGTTTACAATTTAGGAGGATTGGCTTTGGCGTTTTTTTTTGTGTGAATCAGTTAAAATGGTGGCGGTTCCAGTAAACAGTTCTAAGCAAACTGTCTAATTGTGGTAAAACTGTTAAAATACACAATGAGAGTTCCCAGAAATGATTAAGAACGTGTAATAAACATCTCAAGTACACGTAAATAGATTCTTACTACATTTACTGTCGAATTCAATCACGGAGGTTTCCAGTGGAAAGCTGTGAAATGACGAAAATACTGGTAATGTTTACAAGTCCGGGTACTTCTGGTGGCGTTTTCACGGGACTGTGCTTTCAAATATTAAGAGTTCATGTTTACAGAGCTCAGAATTGGTGTCTAAAGCCTTTGAATCACGAGAATAGTTTTTGTGTTTACAATTGAGGAGGATTGGCTTTGGCGTTTTTTTTGGTGAATCAGTCAAAATGGTGGCGGTTCCAGTAAACAGTTCTAAGCAAACTGTCTAATTGTGGTAAAACTGTTAAAATACACAATGAGAGTTCCCAGAAATGATTAAGAACGTGTAATAAACATCTCAAGTACACGTAAATAGATTCTTACTACATTTACTGTCGAATTAAACACGGAGGTTTCCAGTGGAAAGCTGTGAAATGACGAAAATACTGGTAATGTTTACAAGTCCGGGTACTTCGGGTGGCGTTTTCACGGGACTGTGCTTTCAATTATTACGAGTTCATGTTTACAGAGCTCAGAATTGGTGTCTAAAGGCTTTGAATCACGAGAATAGTTTTTGTGTTTACAATTTAGGAGGATTGGCTTTGGCGGTTTTTTTTGTGTGAATCAGTTAAAATGGTGGCGGTTCCAGTAAATACTTCTAAGCAAACTGTCTAATTGTGGTAAAACTGTTAAAATACACAATGAGAGTTCCCAGAAATGATTAAGAACGTGTAATAAACATCTCAAGTACACGTAAATAGATTCTTACTACATTTACTGTCGAATTCAACACGGAGGTTTCCAGTGGAAAGCTGTGAAATGACGAAAATACTGGTAATGTTTACAAGTACGGGTACTTCTGGTGGCGTTTTCCCGGGACTGTGCTTTCAAATATTAAGAGTTCATGTTTACAGAGCTCAGAATTGGTGTCTCAAGCCTTTGAATGACGAGAATAGTGTTTTTGTTTACAATTTAGGAGGATTGGCTTTGGCGTTTTTTTTGTGTGAATCAGTTAAAATGGTGGCATTTCCAGTAAATACTTCTAAGCAAACTGTCTAATTGTGGTAAAACTGTTAAAATACACAATGAGAGTTCCCAGAAATGATTAAGAACGTGTAATAAACATCTCAAGTACACATAAATAGATTCTTACTACATTTACTGTCGAATTCAAACACGGAGGTTTCCAGTGGAAAGGTGTGAAATGACGAAAATACTGGTAATGTTTACAAGTCCGGGTACTTCTGGTGGCGTTTTCACGGGACTGTGCTTTCAAATATTAAGAGTTCATGTTTACAGAGCTCAGAATTGGTGTCTAAAGCCTTTGAATCACGAGAATAGTTTTTGTGTTTACAATTTAGGAGGATTGGCTTTGGCGTTTTTTTTGTGTGAATCAGTCAAAATGGTGGCGGTTCCAGTAAATACTTCTAAGCAAACTGTCTAATTGTGGTAAAACTGTTAAAATACACAATGAGAGTTCCCAGAAATGATTAAGAACGTGTAATAAACCCCTCAAGTACACGTAAATAGATTCTTACTACATTTACTGTCGAATTCAACACGGAGGTTTCCAGTGGAAAGCTGTGAAATGACGAAAATACTGGTAATGTTTACAAGTCCGGGTACTTCTGGTGGCGTTTTCACGGGACTGTGCTTTCAATTATTACGAGTTCATGTTTACAGAGCTCAGAATTGGTGTCTAAAGCCTTTGAATCACGAGAATAGTTTTTGTGTTTACAATTTAGGAGGATTGGCTTTTGCGTTTTTTTTTGTGAATCAGTTAAAATGGTGGCGGTTCCAGTAAATACTTCTAAGCAAACTGTCTAATTGTGGTAAAACTGTTAAAATACACAATGAGAGTTCCCAGAAATGATTAAGAACGTGTAATAAACATCTCAAGTACACGTAAATAGATTCTTACTACATTTACTGTCGAATTCAACACGGAGGTTTCCAGTGGAAAGCTGTGAAATGACGAAAATACTGGTAATGTTTACAAGTACGGGTACTTCTGGTGGCGTTTTCATGGGACTGTGCTTTCAAATATTAAGAGTTCATGTTTACAGAGCTCAGAATTGGTGTCTAAAGCCTTTGAATCACGAGAATAGTTTTTGTGTTTACAATTGAGGAGGATTGGCTTTGGCGTTTTTTTTGGTGAATCAGTCAAAATGGTGGCGGTTCCAGTAAATACTTCTAAGCAAACTGTCTAATTGTGGTAAAACTGTTAAAATACACAATGAGAGTTCCCAGAAATGATTAAGAACGTGTAATAAACCCCTCAAGAACACGTAAATAGATTCTTGCTACATTTACTGTCGAATTCAATCACGGAGGTTTCCAGTGGAAAGCTTTGAAATGACGAAAATACTGGTAATGTTTACAAGTCCGGGTACTTCGGGTGGCGTTTTCACGGGACTGTGCTTTCAATTATTACGAGTTCATGTTTACAGAGCTCAGAATTGGTGTCTAAAGCCTTTGAATCACGAGAATAGTTTTTGTGTTTACAATTTAGGAGGATTGGCTTTGGCGTTTTTTTTTGTGTGAATCAGTTAAAATGGTGGCGGTTCCAGTAAACAGTTCTAAGCAAACTGTCTAATTGTGGTAAAACTGTTAAAATACACAATGAGAGTTCCCAGAAATGATTAAGAACGTGTAATAAACATCTCAAGTACACGTAAATAGATTCTTACTACATTTACTGTCGAATTCAATCACGGAGGTTTCCAGTGGAAAGCTGTGAAATGACGAAAATACTGGTAATGTTTACAAGTCCGGGTACTTCTGGTGGCGTTTTCACGGGACTGTGCTTTCAAATATTAAGAGTTCATGTTTACAGAGCTCAGAATTGGTGTCTAAAGCCTTTGAATCACGAGAATAGTTTTTGTGTTTACAATTGAGGAGGATTGGCTTTGGCGTTTTTTTTGGTGAATCAGTCAAAATGGTGGCGGTTCCAGTAAACAGTTCTAAGCAAACTGTCTAATTGTGGTAAAACTGTTAAAATACACAATGAGAGTTCCCAGAAATGATTAAGAACGTGTAATAAACATCTCAAGTACACGTAAATAGATTCTTACTACATTTACTGTCGAATTAAACACGGAGGTTTCCAGTGGAAAGCTGTGAAATGACGAAAATACTGGTAATGTTTACAAGTCCGGGTACTTCGGGTGGCGTTTTCACGGGACTGTGCTTTCAATTATTACGAGTTCATGTTTACAGAGCTCAGAATTGGTGTCTAAAGGCTTTGAATCACGAGAATAGTTTTTGTGTTTACAATTTAGGAGGATTGGCTTTGGCGGTTTTTTTTGTGTGAATCAGTTAAAATGGTGGCGGTTCCAGTAAATACTTCTAAGCAAACTGTCTAATTGTGGTAAAACTGTTAAAATACACAATGAGAGTTCCCAGAAATGATTAAGAACGTGTAATAAACATCTCAAGTACACGTAAATAGATTCTTACTACATTTACTGTCGAATTCAACACGGAGGTTTCCAGTGGAAAGCTGTGAAATGACGAAAATACTGGTAATGTTTACAAGTACGGGTACTTCTGGTGGCGTTTTCCCGGGACTGTGCTTTCAAATATTAAGAGTTCATGTTTACAGAGCTCAGAATTGGTGTCTCAAGCCTTTGAATGACGAGAATAGTGTTTTTGTTTACAATTTAGGAGGATTGGCTTTGGCGTTTTTTTTGTGTGAATCAGTTAAAATGGTGGCATTTCCAGTAAATACTTCTAAGCAAACTGTCTAATTGTGGTAAAACTGTTAAAATACACAATGAGAGTTCCCAGAAATGATTAAGAACGTGTAATAAACATCTCAAGTACACATAAATAGATTCTTACTACATTTACTGTCGAATTCAAACACGGAGGTTTCCAGTGGAAAGGTGTGAAATGACGAAAATACTGGTAATGTTTACAAGTCCGGGTACTTCTGGTGGCGTTTTCACGGGACTGTGCTTTCAAATATTAAGAGTTCATGTTTACAGAGCTCAGAATTGGTGTCTAAAGCCTTTGAATCACGAGAATAGTTTTTGTGTTTACAATTTAGGAGGATTGGCTTTGGCGTTTTTTTTGTGTGAATCAGTCAAAATGGTGGCGGTTCCAGTAAATACTTCTAAGCAAACTGTCTAATTGTGGTAAAACTGTTAAAATACACAATGAGAGTTCCCAGAAATGATTAAGAACGTGTAATAAACCCCTCAAGTACACGTAAATAGATTCTTACTACATTTACTGTCGAATTCAACACGGAGGTTTCCAGTGGAAAGCTGTGAAATGACGAAAATACTGGTAATGTTTACAAGTCCGGGTACTTCTGGTGGCGTTTTCACGGGACTGTGCTTTCAATTATTACGAGTTCATGTTTACAGAGCTCAGAATTGGTGTCTAAAGCCTTTGAATCACGAGAATAGTTTTTGTGTTTACAATTTAGGAGGATTGGCTTTTGCGGTTTTTTTTGTGAATCAGTTAAAATGGTGGCGGTTCCAGTAAATACTTCTAAGCAAACTGTCTAATTGTGGTAAAACTGTTAAAATACACAATGAGAGTTCCCAGAAATGATTAAGAACGTGTAATAAACATCTCAAGTACACGTAAATAGATTCTTACTACATTTACTGCCGAATTCAACACGGAGATTTCCAGTGGAAAGCTGTGAAATGACGAAAATACTGGTAATGTTTACAAGTACGGGTACTTCTGGTGGCGTTTTCACGGGACTGTGCTTTCAAATATTAAGAGTTCATGTTTACAGAGCTAAGAATTGGTGTCTAAAGCCTTTGAATCACGAGAATAGTTTTTGTGTTTACAATTGAGGAGGATTGGCTTTAGCGTTTTTTTTGGTGAATCAGTCAAAATGGTGGTGGTTCCAGTAAATACTTCTAAGCAAACTGTCTAATTGTGGTAAAACTGTTAAAATACACAATGAGAGTTCCCAGAAATGATTAAGAACGTGTAATAAACCCCTCAAGAACACGTAAATAGATTCTTGCTACATTTACTGTCGAATTCAATCACGGAGGTTTCCAGTGGAAAGCTTTGAAATGACGAAAATACTGGTAATGTTTACAAGTCCGGGTACTTCGGGTGGCGTTTTCACGGGACTGTGCTTTCAATTATTACGAGTTCATGTTTACAGAGCTCAGAATTGGTGTCTAAAGCCTTTGAATCACGAGAATAGTTTTTGTGTTTACAATTTAGGAGGATTGGCTTTGGCGGTTTTTTTTGTGTGAATCAGTTAAAATGGTGGCGGTTCCAGGAAATACTTCTAAGCAAACTGTCTAATTGTGGTAAAACTGTTAAAATACACAATGAGAGTTCCCAGAAATGATTAAGAACGTGTAATAAACATCTCAAGTACACGTAAATAGATTCTTGCTACATTTACTGTCGAATTCAATCACGGAGGTTTCCAGTGGAAAGCTGTGAAATGACGAAAATACTGGTAATGTTTACAAGTCCGGGTACCTCTGGTGGCGTTTTCATGGGACTGTGCTTTCAAATATTAAGAGTTCATGTTTACAGAGCTCAGAATTGGTGTCTAAAGCCTTTGAATCACGAGAATAGTTTTTGTGTTTACAATTGAGGAGGATTGGCTTTAGCGTTTTTTTTGGTGAATCAGTCAAAATGGTGGTGGTTCCAGTAAATACTTCTAAGCAAACTGTCTAATTGTGGTAAAACTGTTAAAATACACAATGAGAGTTCCCAGAAATGATTAAGAACGTGTAATAAACCCCTCAAGAACACGTAAATAGATTCTTGCTACATTTACTGTCGAATTCAATCACGGAGGTTTCCAGTGGAAAGCTTTGAAATGACGAAAATACTGGTAATGTTTACAAGTCCGGGTACTTCGGGTGGCGTTTTCACGGGACTGTGCTTTCAATTATTACGAGTTCATGTTTACAGAGCTCAGAATTGGTGTCTAAAGCCTTTGAATCACGAGAATAGTTTTTGTGTTTACAATTTAGGAGGATTGGCTTTGGCGGTTTTTTTTGTGTGAATCAGTTAAAATGGTGGCGGTTCCAGGAAATACTTCTAAGCAAACTGTCTAATTGTGGTAAAACTGTTAAAATACACAATGAGAGTTCCCAGAAATGATTAAGAACGTGTAATAAACATCTCAAGTACACGTAAATAGATTCTTGCTACATTTACTGTCGAATTCAATCACGGAGGTTTCCAGTGGAAAGCTGTGAAATGACGAAAATACTGGTAATGTTTACAAGTCCGGGTACCTCTGGTGGCGTTTTCATGGGACTGTGCTTTCAAATATTAAGAGTTCATGTTTACAGAGCTCAGAATTGGTGTCTAAAGCCTTTGAATCACGAGAATAGTTTTTGTGTTTACAATTTAGGAGGATTGGCTTTGGCGTTTTTTTTTGTGTGAATCAGTTAAAATGGTGGCGGTTCCAGTAAACAGTTCTAAGCAAACTGTCTAATTGTGGTAAAACTGTTAAAATACACAATGAGAGTTCCCAGAAATGATTAAGAACGTGTAATAAACATCTCAAGTACACGTAAATAGATTCTTACTACATTTACTGTCGAATTCAACACGGAGGTTTCCAGTGGAAAGCTGTGAAATGACGAAAATACTGGTAATGTTTACAAGTACGGGTACTTCTGGTGGCGTTTTCACGGGACTGTGCTTTCAAATATTAAGAGTTCATGTTTACAGAGCTCAGAATTTGTGTCTAAAGCCTTTGAATCACGAGAATAGTTTTTGTGTTTACAATTTAGGAGGATTGGCTTTGGCGTTTTTTTTGTGTGAATCAGTCAAAATGGTGGCGGTTCCAGTAAATACTTCTAAGCAAACTGTCTAATTGTGGTAAAACTGTTAAAATACACAATGAGAGTTCCCAGAAATGATTAAGAACGTGTAATAAACATCTCAAGTACACGTAAATAGATTCTTACTACATTTACTGTCGAATTCAACACGGAGGTTTCCAGTGGAAAGCTGTGAAATGACGAAAATACTGGTAATGTTTACAAGTACGGGTACTTCTGGTGGCGTTTTCACGGGACTGTGCTTTCAAATATTAAGAGTTCATGTTTACAGAGCTAAGAATTGGTGTCTAAAGCCTTTGAATCACGAGAATAGTTTTTGTGTTTACAATTGAGGAGGATTGGCTTTGGCGTTTTTTTTGGTGAATCAGTCAAAATGGTGGCGGTTCCAGTAAATACTTCTAAGCAAACTGTCTAATTGTGGTAAAACTGTTAAAATACACAATGAGAGTTCCCAGAAATAATTAAGAACGTGTAATAAACATCTCAAGTACACGTAAATAGATTCTTACTACATTTACTGTCGAATTCAATCACGGAGGTTTCCAGTGGAAAGCTGTGAAATGACGAAAATACTGGTAATGTTTACAAGTCCGGGTAGTTCTGGTGGCGTTTTCACGGGACTGTGCTTTCAAATATTAAGAGTTCATGTTTACAGAGCTCAGAATTGGTGTCTAAAGCCTTTGAATCACGAGAATATTTTTTGTGTTTACAATTTAGGAGGATTGGCTTTGGCGTTTTTTTGTGTGTGAATCAGTTAAAATGGTGGCGGTTCCAGTAAACAGTTCTAAGCAAACTGTCTAATTGTGGTAAAACTGTTAAAATACACAATGAGAGTTCCCAGAAATGATTATGAACGTGTAATAAACCCCTCAAGTACACGTAAATAGATTCTTACTACATTTACTGTCGAATTCAACACGGAGGTTTCCAGTGGAAAGCTGTGAAATGACGAAAATACTGGTAATGTTTACAAGTCCGGGTACTTCTGGTGGCGTTTTCACGGGACTGTGCTTTCAATTATTACGAGTTCATGTTTACAGAGCTCAGAATTGGTGTCTAAAGCCTTTGAATCACGAGAATAGTTTTTGTGTTTACAATTTAGGAGGATTGGCTTTTGCGTTTTTTTTTGTGAATCAGTTAAAATGGTGGCGGTTCCAGTAAATACTTCTAAGCAAACTGTCTAATTGTGGTAAAACTGTTAAAATACACAATGAGAGTTCCCAGAAATGATTAAGAACGTGTAATAAACATCTCAAGTACACGTAAATAGATTCTTACTACATTTACTGTCGAATTCAACACGGAGGTTTCCAGTGGAAAGCTGTGAAATGACGAAAATACTGGTAATGTTTACAAGTACGGGTACTTCTGGTGGCGTTTTCACGGGACTGTGCTTTCAAATATTAAGAGTTCATGTTTACAGAGCTAAGAATTGGTGTCTAAAGCCTTTGAATCACGAGAATAGTTTTTGTGTTTACAATTGAGGAGGATTGGCTTTGGCGTTTTTTTTTGGTGAATCAGTCAAAATGGTGGCGGTTCCAGTAAATACTTCTAAGCAAACTGTCTAATTGTGGTAAAACTGTTAAAATACACAATGAGAGTTCCCAGAAATGATTAAGAACGTGTAATAAACCCCTCAAGAACACGTAAATAGATTCTTGCTACATTTACTGTCGAATTCAATCACGGAGGTTTCCAGTGGAAAGCTTTGAAATGACGAAAATACTGGTAATGTTTACAAGTCCGGGTACTTCGGGTGGCGTTTTCACGGGACTGTGCTTTCAATTATTACGAGTTCATGTTTACAGAGCTCAGAATTGGTGTCTAAAGCCTTTGAATCACGAGAATAGTTTTTGTGTTTACAATTTAGGAGGATTGGCTTTGGCGGTTTTTTTTGTGTGAATCAGTTAAAATGGTGGCGGTTCCAGTAAATACTTCTAAGCAAACTGTCTAATTGTGGTAAAACTGTTAAAATACACAATGAGAGTTCCCAGAAATGATGAAGAACGTGTAATAAACATCTCAAGTACACGTAAATAGATTCTTGCTACATTTACTGTCGAATTCAATCACGGAGGTTTCCAGTGGAAAGCTGTGAAATGACGAAAATACTGGTAATGTTTACAAGTCCGGGTACTTCTGGTGGCGTTTTCATGGGACTGTGCTTTCAAATATTAAGAGTTCATGTTTACAGAGCTCAGAATTGGTGTCTAAAGCCTTTGAATCACGAGAATAGTTTTTGTGTTTACAATTTAGGAGGATTGGCTTTGGCGTTTTTTTTTGTGTGAATCAGTTAAAATGGTGGCGGTTCCAGTAAACAGTTCTAAGCAAACTGTCTAATTGTGGTAAAACTGTTAAAATACACAATGAGAGTTCCCAGAAATGATTAAGAACGTGTAATAAACATCTCAAGTACACGTAAATAGATTCTTACTACATTTACTGTCGAATTCAACACGGAGGTTTCCAGTGGAAAGCTGTGAAATGACGAAAATACTGGTAATGTTTACAAGTACGGGTACTTCTGGTGGCGTTTTCCCGGGACTGTGCTTTCAAATATTAAGAGTTCATGTTTACAGAGCTCAGAATTGGTGTCTCAAGCCTTTGAATGACGAGAATAGTGTTTTTGTTTACAATTTAGGAGGATTGGCTTTGGCGTTTTTTTTGTGTGAATCAGTTAAAATGGTGGCATTTCCAGTAAATACTTCTAAGCAAACTGTCTAATTGTGGTAAAACTGTTAAAATACACAATGAGAGTTCCCAGAAATGATTAAGAACGTGTAATAAACATCTCAAGTACACATAAATAGATTCTTACTACATTTACTGTCGAATTCAAACACGGAGGTTTCCAGTGGAAAGGTGTGAAATGACGAAAATACTGGTAATGTTTACAAGTCCGGGTACTTCTGGTGGCGTTTTCACGGGACTGTGCTTTCAAATATTAAGAGTTCATGTTTACAGAGCTCAGAATTGGTGTCTAAAGCCTTTGAATCACGAGAATAGTTTTTGTGTTTACAATTTAGGAGGATTGGCTTTGGCGTTTTTTTTGTGTGAATCAGTCAAAATGGTGGCGGTTCCAGTAAATACTTCTAAGCAAACTGTCTAATTGTGGTAAAACTGTTAAAATACACAATGAGAGTTCCCAGAAATGATTAAGAACGTGTAATAAACCCCTCAAGTACACGTAAATAGATTCTTACTACATTTACTGTCGAATTCAACACGGAGGTTTCTAGTGGAAAGCTGTGAAATGACGAAAATACTGGTAATGTTTACAAGTCCGGGTACTTCTGGTGGCGTTTTCACGGGACTGTGCTTTCAATTATTACGAGTTCATGTTTACAGAGCTAAGAATTGGTGTCTAAAGCCTTTGAATCACGAGAATAGTTTTTGTGTTTACAATTGAGGAGGATTGGCTTTAGCGTTTTTTTTGGTGAATCAGTCAAAATGGTGGCGGTTCCAGTAAATACTTCTAAGTAAACTGTCTAATTGTGGTAAAACTGTTAAAATACACAATGAGAGTTCCCAGAAATGATTAAGAACGTGTAATAAACCCCTCAAGAACACGTAAATAGATTCTTGCTACATTTACTGTCGAATTCAATCACGGAGGTTTCCAGTGGAAAGCTTTGAAATGACGAAAATACTGGTAATGTTTACAAGTCCGGGTACTTCGGGTGGCGTTTTCACGGGACTGTGCTTTCAATTATTACGAGTTCATGTTTACAGAGCTCAGAATTGGTGTCTAAAGCCTTTGAATCACGAGAATAGTTTTTGTGTTTACAATTTAGGAGGATTGGCTTTGGCGGTTTTTTTTGTGTGAATCAGTTAAAATGGTGGCGGTTCCAGGAAATACTTCTAAGCAAACTGTCTAATTGTGGTAAAACTGTTAAAATACACAATGAGAGTTCCCAGAAATGATTAAGAACGTGTAATAAACATCTCAAGTACACGTAAATAGATTCTTGCTACATTTACTGTCGAATTCAATCACGGAGGTTTCCAGTGGAAAGCTGTGAAATGACGAAAATACTGGAAATGTTTACAAGTCCGGGTACTTCTGGTGGCGTTTTCATGGGACTGTGCTTTCAAATATTAAGAGTTCATGTTTACAGAGCTCAGAATTGGTGTCTAAAGCCTTTGAATCACGAGAATAGTTTTTGTGTTTACAATTTAGGAGGATTGGCTTTGGCGTTTTTTTTTGTGTGAATCAGTTAAAATGGTGGCGGTTCCAGTAAACAGTTCTAAGCAAACTGTCTAATTGTGGTAAAACTGTTAAAATACACAATGAGAGTTCCCAGAAATGATTAAGAACGTGTAATAAACATCTCAAGTACACGTAAATAGATTCTTACTACATTTACTGTCGAATTCAACACGGAGGTTTCCAGTGGAAAGCTGTGAAATGACGAAAATACTGGTAATGTTTACAAGTACGGGTACTTCTGGTGGCGTTTTCACGGGACTGTGCTTTCAAATATTAAGAGTTCATGTTTACAGAGCTAAGAATTGGTGTCTAAAGCCTTTGAATCACGAGAATAGTTTTTGTGTTTACAATTGAGGAGGATTGGCTTTGGCGTTTTTTTTGGTGAATCAGTCAAAATGGTGGCGGTTCCAGTAAATACTTCTAAGCAAACTGTCTAATTGTGGTAAAACTGTTAAAATACACAATGAGAGTTCCCAGAAATAATTAAGAACGTGTAATAAACATCTCAAGTACACGTAAATAGATTCTTACTACATTTACTGTCGAATTCAATCACGGAGGTTTCCAGTGGAAAGCTGTGAAATGACGAAAATACTGGTAATGTTTACAAGTCCGGGTACTTCTGGTGGCGTTTTCACGGGACTGTGCTTTCAAATATTAAGAGTTCATGTTTACAGAGCTCAGAATTGGTGTCTAAAGCCTTTGAATCACGAGAATATTTTTTGTGTTTACAATTTAGGAGGATTGGCTTTGGCGTTTTTTTGTGTGTGAATCAGTTAAAATGGTGGCGGTTCCAGTAAACAGTTCTAAGCAAACTGTCTAATTGTGGTAAAACTGTTAAAATACACAATGAGAGTTCCCAGAAATGATTATGAACGTGTAATAAACCCCTCAAGTACACGTAAATAGATTCTTACTACATTTACTGTCGAATTCAACACGGAGGTTTCCAGTGGAAAGCTGTGAAATGACGAAAATACTGGTAATGTTTACAAGTCCGGGTACTTCTGGTGGCGTTTTCACGGGACTGTGCTTTCAATTATTACGAGTTCATGTTTACAGAGCTCAGAATTGGTGTCTAAAGCCTTTGAATCACGAGAATAGTTTTTGTGTTTACAATTTAGGAGGATTGGCTTTTGCGTTTTTTTTTGTGAATCAGTTAAAATGGTGGCGGTTCCAGTAAATACTTCTAAGCAAACTGTCTAATTGTGGTAAAACTGTTAAAATACACAATGAGAGTTCCCAGAAATGATTAAGAACGTGTAATAAACATCTCAAGTTCACGTAAATAGATTCTTACTACATTTACTGTCGAATTCAACACGGAGGTTTCCAGTGGAAAGCTGTGAAATGACGAAAATACTGGTAATGTTTACAAGTACGGGTACTTCTGGTGGCGTTTTCACGGGACTGTGCTTTCAAATATTAAGAGTTCATGTTTACAGAGCTAAGAATTGGTGTCTAAAGCCTTTGAATCACGAGAATAGTTTTTGTGTTTACAATTGAGGAGGATTGGCTTTGGCGTTTTTTTTTGGTGAATCAGTCAAAATGGTGGCGGTTCCAGTAAATACTTCTAAGCAAACTGTCTAATTGTGGTAAAACTGTTAAAATACACAATGAGAGTTCCCAGAAATGATTAAGAACGTGTAATAAACCCCTCAAGAACACGTAAATAGATTCTTGCTACATTTACTGTCGAATTCAATCACGGAGGTTTCCAGTGGAAAGCTTTGAAATGACGAAAATACTGGTAATGTTTACAAGTCCGGGTACTTCGGGTGGCGTTTTCACGGGACTGTGCTTTCAATTATTACGAGTTCATGTTTACAGAGCTCAGAATTGGTGTCTAAAGCCTTTGAATCACGAGAATAGTTTTTGTGTTTACAATTTAGGAGGATTGGCTTTGGCGGTTTTTTTTGTGTGAATCAGTTAAAATGGTGGCGGTTCCAGTAAATACTTCTAAGCAAACTGTCTAATTGTGGTAAAACTGTTAAAATACACAATGAGAGTTCCCAGAAATGATTAAGAACGTGTAATAAACATCTCAAGTACACGTAAATAGATTCTTGCTACATTTACTGTCGAATTCAATCACGGAGGTTTCCAGTGGAAAGCTGTGAAATGACGAAAATACTGGTAATGTTTACAAGTCCGGGTACTTCTGGTGGCGTTTTCATGGGACTGTGCTTTCAAATATTAAGAGTTCATGTTTACAGAGCTCAGAATTGGTGTCTAAAGCCTTTGAATCACGAGAATAGTTTTTGTGTTTACAATTTAGGAGGATTGGCTTTGGCGTTTTTTTTTGTGTGAATCAGTTAAAATGGTGGCGGTTCCAGTAAACAGTTCTAAGCAAACTGTCTAATTGTGGTAAAACTGTTAAAATACACAATGAGAGTTCCCAGAAATGATTAAGAACGTGTAATAAACATCTCAAGTACACGTAAATAGATTCTTACTACATTTACTGTCGAATTCAACACGGAGGTTTCCAGTGGAAAGCTGTGAAATGACGAAAATACTGGTAATGTTTACAAGTACGGGTACTTCTGGTGGCGTTTTCACGGGACTGTGCTTTCAAATATTAAGAGTTCATGTTTACAGAGCTAAGAATTGGTGTCTAAAGCCTTTGAATCACGAGAATAGTTTTTGTGTTTACAATTTAGGAGGATTGGCTTTGGCGTTTTTTTTGTGTGAATCAGTCAAAATGGTGGCGGTTCCAGTAAATACTTCTAAGCAAACTGTCTAATTGTGGTAAAACTGTTAAAATACACAATGAGAGTTCCCAGAAATGATTAAGAACGTGTAATAAACATCTCAAGTACACGTAAATAGATTCTTACTACATTTACTGTCGAATTCAACACGGAGGTTTCCAGTGGAAAGCTGTGAAATGACGAAAATACAGGTAATGTTTACAAGTACCGGTACTTCTGGTGGCGTTTTCACGGGACTGTGCTTTCAAATATTAAGAGTTCATGTTTACAGAGCTAAGAATTGGTGTCTAAAGCCTTTGAATCACGAGAATAGTTTTTGTGTTTACAATTGAGGAGGATTGGCTTTGGCGTTTTTTTTGGTGAATCAGTCAAAATGGTGGCGGTTCCAGTAAATACTTCTAAGCAAACTGTCTAATTGTGGTAAAACTGTTAAAATACACAATGAGAGTTCCCAGAAATGATTAAGAACGTGTAATAAACATCTCAAGTACACGTAAATAGATTCTTACTACATTTACTGTCGAATTCAATCACTGAGGTTTCCAGTGGAAAGCTGTGAAATGACGAAAATACTGGTAATGTTTACAAGTCCGGGTACTTCTGGTGGCGTTTTCACGGGACTGTGTTTTCAAATATTAAGAGTTCATGTTTCCAGAGCTCAGAATTGGTGTCTAAAGCCTTTGAATCACGAGAATAGTTTTTGTGTTTACAATTTAGGAGGATTGGCTTTGGCGTTTTTTTTTGTGTGAATCAGTTAAAATGGTGGCGGTTCCAGTAAACAGTTCTAAGCAAACTGTCTAATTGTGGTAAAACTGTTAAAATACACAATGAGAGTTCCCAGAAATGATTAAGAACGTGTAATAAACATCTCAAGTACACGTAAATAGATTCTTACTACATTTACTGTCGAATTAAACACGGAGGTTTCCAGTGGAAAGCTGTGAAATGACGAAAATACTGGTAATGTTTACAAGTCCGGGTACTTCTGGTGGCGTTTTCACGGGACTGTGCTTTCAATTATTACGAGTTCATGTTTACAGAGCTCAGAATTGGTGTCTAAAGCCTTTGAATCACGAGAATAGTTTTTGTGTTTACAATTGAGGAGGATTGGCTTTGGCGTTTTTTTTGGTGAATCAGTCAAAATGGTGGCGGTTCCAGTAAATACTTCTAAGCAAACTGTCTAATTGTGGTAAAACTGTTAAAATACACAATGAGAGTTCCCAGAAATGATTAAGAACGTGTAATAAACATCTCAAGTACACGTAAATAGATTCTTACTACATTTACTGTCGAATTCAATCACGGAGGTTTCCAGTGGAAAGCTGTGAAATGACGAAAATACTGGTAATGTTTACAAGACCGGGTACTTCTGGTGGCGTTTTCACGGGACTGTGCTTTCAAATATTAAGAGTTCATGTTTACAGAGCTCAGAATTGGTGTCTAAAGCCTTTGAATCACGAGAATATTTTTTTTGTTTAAAATTTAGGAGGATTGGCTTTGGCGTTTTTTTGTGTGTGAATCAGTTAAAATGGTGGCGGTTCCAGTAAACAGTTCTAAGCAAACTGTCTAATTGTGGTAAAACTGTTAAAATACACAATGAGAGTTCCCAGAAATGATTAAGAACGTGTAATAAACATCTCAAGTACACGTAAATAGATTCTTACTACATTTACTGTCGAATTCAACACGGAGGTTTCCAGTGGAAAGCTGTGAAATGACGAAAATACTGGTAATGTTTACAAGTCCGGGTACTTCGGGTGGCGTTTTCACGGGACTGTGCTTTCAATTATTACGAGTTCATGTTTACAGAGCTCAGAATTGGTGTCTAAAGCCTTTGAATCACGAGAATAGTTTTTGTGTTTACAATTTAGGAGGATTGGCTTTGGCGGTTTTTTTTGTGTGAATCAGTTAAAATGGTGGCGGTTCCAGTAAATACTTCTAAGCAAACTGTCTAATTGTGGTAAAACTGTTAAAATACACAATGAGAGTTCCCAGAAATGATTAAGAACGTGTAATAAACATCTCAAGTACACGTAAATAGATTCTTACTACATTTACTGTCGAATTAAACACGGAGGTTTCCAGTGGAAAGCTGTGAAATGACGAAAATACTGGTAATGTTTACAAGTACGGGTACTTCTGGTGGCGTTTTCACGGGACTGTGCTTTCAAATATTAAGAGTTCATGTTTACAGAGCTCAGAATTGGTGTCTAAAGCCTTTGAATGACGAGAATAGTGTTTTTGTTTACAATTTAGGAGGATTGGCTTTGGCGTTTTTTTTGTGTGAATCAGTTAAAATGGTGGCGGTTCCAGTAAATACTTCTAAGCAAACTGTCTAATTGTGGTAAAACTGTTAAAATACACAATGAGAGTTCCCAGAAATGATTAAGAACGTGTAATAAACATCTCAAGTACACATAAATAGATTCTTACTACATTTACTGTCGAATTCAATCACGGAGGTTTCCAGTGGAAAGGTGTGAAATGACGAAAATACTGGTAATGTTTACAAGTCCGGGTACTTCTGGTGGCGTTTTCACGGGACTGTGCTTTCAAATATTAAGAGTTCATGTTTACAGAGCTCAGAATTGGTGTCTAAAGCCTTTGAATCACGAGAATAGTTTTTGTGTTTACAATTTAGGAGGATTGGCTTTGGCGTTTTTTTTGTGTGAATCAGTCAAAATGGTGGCGGTTCCAGTAAATACTTCTAAGCAAACTGTCTAATTGTGGTAAGACTGTTAAAATACACAATGAGAGTTCCCAGAAATGATTAAGAACGTGTAATAAACATCTCAAGTACACGTAAATAGATTCTTACTACATTTACTGTCGAATTCAACACGGAGGTTTCCAGTGGAAAGCTGTGAAATGACGAAAATACTGGTAATGTTTACAAGTACGGGTACTTCTGGTGGCGTTTTCACGGGACTGTGCTTTCAAATATTAAGAGTTCATGTTTACAGAGCTAAGAATTGGTGTCTAAAGCCTTTGAATCACGAGAATAGTTTTTGTGTTTACAATTGAGGAGGATTGGCTTTGGCGTTTTTTTTGGTGAATCAGTCAAAATGGTGGCGGTTCCAGTAAATACTTCTAAGCAAACTGTCTAATTGTGGTAAAACTGTTAAAATACACAATGAGAGTTCCCAGAAATGATTAAGAACGTGTAATAAACCCCTCAAGAACACGTAAATAGATTCTTGCTACATTTACTGTCGAATTCAATCACGGAGGTTTCCAGTGGAAAGCTTTGAAATGACGAAAATACTGGTAATGTTTACAAGTACGGGTACTTCGGGTGGCGTTTTCACGGGACTGTGCTTTCAATTATTACGAGTTCATGTTTACAGAGCTCAGAATTGGTGTCTAAAGCCTTTGAATCACGAGAATAGTTTTTGTGTTTACAATTTAGGAGGATTGGCTTTGGCGTTTTTTTTGTGTGAATCAGTCAAAATGGTGGCGGTTCCAGTAAATACTTCTAAGCAAACTGTCTAATTGTGGTAAAACTGTTAAAATACACAATGAGAGTTCCCAGAAATGATTAAGAACGTGTAATAAACCCCTCAAGTACACGTAAATAGATTCTTACTACATTTACTGTCGAATTCAACACGGAGGTTTCCAGTGGAAAGCTGTGAAATGACGAAAATACTGGTAATGTTTACAAGTCCGGGTACTTCTGGTGGCGTTTTCACGGGACTGTGCTTTCAATTATTACGAGTTCATGTTTACAGAGCTCAGAATTGGTGTCTAAAGCCTTTGAATCACGAGAATAGTTTTTGTGTTTACAATTTAGGAGGATTGGCTTTTGCGTTTTTTTTTGTGAATCAGTTAAAATGGTGGCGGTTCAAGTAAATACTTCTAAGCAAACTGTCTAATTGTGGTAAGACTGTTAAAATACACAATGAGAGTTCCCAGAAATGATTAAGAACGTGTAATAAACATCTCAAGTACACGTAAATAGATTCTTACTACATTTACTGTCGAATTCAACACGGAGGTTTCCAGTGGAAAGCTGTGAAATGACGAAAATACTGGTAATGTTTACAAGTCCGGGTACTTCTGGTGGCGTTTTCACGGGACTGTGCTTTCAAATATTAAGAGTTCATGTTTACAGAGCTCAGAATTGGTGTCTAAAGCCTTTGAATCACGAGAATAGTTTTTGTGTTTACAATTGAGGAGGATTGGCTTTGGCGTTTTTTTTGGTGAATCAGTCAAAATGGTGGCGGTTCCAGTAAATACTTCTAAGCAAACTGTCTAATTGTGGTAAAACTGTTAAAATACACAATGAGAGTTCCCAGAAATGATTAAGAACGTGTAATAAACCCCTCAAGAACACGTAAATAGATTCTTGCTACATTTACTGTCGAATTCAATCACGGAGGTTTCCAGTGGAAAGCTTTGAAATGACGAAAATACTGGTAATGTTTACAAGTACGGGTACTTCGGGTGGCGTTTTCACGGGACTGTGCTTTCAATTATTACGAGTTCATGTTTACAGAGCTCAGAATTGGTGTCTAAAGCCTTTGAATCACCAGAATAGTTTTTGTGTTTACAATTTAGGAGGATTGGCTTTGGCGGTTTTTTTTGTGTGAATCAGTTAAAATGGTGGCGGTTCCAGTAAATACTTCTAAGCAAACTGTCTAATTGTGGTAAAACTGTTAAAATACACAATGAGAGTTCCCAGAAATGATTAAGAACGTGTAATAAACATCTCAAGTACACGTAAATAGATTCTTACTACATTTACTGTCGAATTAAACACGGAGGTTTCCAGTGGAAAGCTGTGAAATGACGAAAATACTGGTAATGTTTACAAGTACGGGTACTTCTGGTGGCGTTTTCACGGGACTGTGCTTTCAAATATTAAGAGTTCATGTTTACAGAGCTCAGAATTGGTGTCTAAAGCCTTTGAATGACGAGAATAGTGTTTTTGTTTACAATTTAGGAGGATTGGCTTTGGCGTTTTTTTTGTGTGAATCAGTTAAAATGGTGGCGGTTCCAGTAAATACTTCTAAGCAAACTGTCTAATTGTGGTAAAACTGTTAAAATACACAATGAGAGTTCCCAGAAATGATTAAGAACGTGTAATAAACATCTCAAGTACACATAAATAGATTCTTACTACATTTACTGTCGAATTCAATCACGGAGGTTTCCAGTGGAAAGCTGTGAAATGACGAAAATACTGGTAATGTTTACAAGTACGGGTACTTCGGGTGGCGTTTTCACGGGACTGTGCTTTCAATTATTACGAGTTCATGTTTACAGAGCTCAGAATTGGTGTCTAAAGCCTTTGAATCACGAGAATAGTTTTTGTGTTTACAATTTAGGAGGATTGGCTTTGGCGGTTTTTTTTGTGTGAATCAGTTAAAATGGTGGCGGTTCCAGTAAATACTTCTAAGCAAACTGTCTAATTGTGGTAAAACTGTTAAAATACACAATGAGAGTTCCCAGAAATGATTAAGAACGTGTAATAAACATCTCAAGTACACGTAAATAGATTCTTACTACATTTACTGTCGAATTAAACACGGAGGTTTCCAGTGGAAAGCTGTGAAATGACGAAAATACTGGTAATGTTTACAAGTACGGGTACTTCTGGTGGCGTTTTCACGGGACTGTGCTTTCAAATATTAAGAGTTCATGTTTACAGAGCTCAGAATTGGTGTCTAAAGCCTTTGAATGACGAGAATAGTGTTTTTGTTTACAATTTAGGAGGATTGGCTTTGGCGTTTTTTTTGTGTGAATCAGTTAAAATGGTGGCGGTTCCAGTAAATACTTCTAAGCAAACTGTCTAATTGTGGTAAAACTGTTAAAATACACAATGAGAGTTCCCAGAAATGATTAAGAACGTGTAATAAACATCTCAAGTACACATAAATAGATTCTTACTACATTTACTGTCGAATTCAATCACGGAGGTTTCCAGTGGAAAGCTGTGAAATGACGAAAATACTGGTAATGTTTACAAGTCCGGGTACTTCTGGTGGCGTTTTCACGGGACTGTGCTTTCAAATATTAAGAGTTCATGTTTACAGAGCTCAGAATTGGTGTCTAAAGCCTTTGAATCACGAGAATAGTTTTTGTGTTTACAATTTAGGAGGATTGGCTTTGGCGTTTTTTTTGTGTGAATCAGTCAAAATGGTGGCGGTTCCAGTAAATACTTCTAAGCAAACTGTCTAATTGTGGTAAGACTGTTAAAATACACAATGAGAGTTCCCAGAAATGATTAAGAACGTGTAATAAACATCTCAAGTACACGTAAATAGATTCTTACTACATTTACTGTCGAATTCAACACGGAGGTTTCCAGTGGAAAGCTGTGAAATGACGAAAATACTGGTAATGTTTACAAGTACGGGTACTTCTGGTGGCGTTTTCACGGGACTGTGCTTTCAAATATTAAGAGTTCATGTTTACAGAGCTAAGAATTGGTGTCTAAAGCCTTTGAATCACGAGAATAGTTTTTGTGTTTACAATTGAGGAGGATTGGCTTTGGCGTTTTTTTTGGTGAATCAGTCAAAATGGTGGCGGTTCCAGTAAATACTTCTAAGCAAACTGTCTAATTGTGGTAAAACTGTTAAAATACACAATGAGAGTTCCCAGAAATGATTAAGAACGTGTAATAAACCCCTCAAGAACACGTAAATAGATTCTTGCTACATTTACTGTCGAATTCAATCACGGAGGTTTCCAGTGGAAAGCTTTGAAATGACGAAAATACTGGTAATGTTTACAAGTACGGGTACTTCGGGTGGCGTTTTCACGGGACTGTGCTTTCAATTATTACGAGTTCATGTTTACAGAGCTCAGAATTGGTGTCTAAAGCCTTTGAATCACGAGAATAGTTTTTGTGTTTACAATTTAGGAGGATTGGCTTTGGCGGTTTTTTTTGTGTGAATCAGTTAAAATGGTGGCGGTTCCAGTAAATACTTCTAAGCAAACTGTCTAATTGTGGTAAAACTGTTAAAATACACAATGAGAGTTCCCAGAAATGATTAAGAACGTGTAATAAACATCTCAAGTACACGTAAATAGATTCTTGCTACATTTACTGTCGAATTCAATCACGGAGGTTTCCAGTGGAAAGCTGTGAAATGACGAAAATACTGGTAATGTTTACAAGTCCGGGTACTTCTGGTGGCGTTTTCATGGGACTGTGCTTTCAAATATTAAGAGTTCATGTTTACAGAGCTCAGAATTGGTGTCTAAAGCCTTTGAATCACGAGAATAGTTTTTGTGTTTACAATTTAGGAGGATTGGCTTTGGCATTTTTTTTTGTGTGAATCAGTTAAAATGGTGGCGGTTCCAGTAAACAGTTCTAAGCAAACTGTCTAATTGTGGTAAAACTGTTAAAATACACAATGAGAGTTCCCAGAAATGATTAAGAACGTGTAATAAACATCTCAAGTACACGTAAATAGATTCTTACTACATTTACTGTCGAATTCAATCACGGAGGTTTCCAGTGGAAAGCTGTGAAATGACGAAAATACTGGTAATGTTTACAAGTACGGGTACTTCTGGTGGCGTTTTCACGGGACTGTGCTTTCAAATATTAAGAGTTCATGTTTACAGAGCTAAGAATTGGTGTCTAAAGCCTTTGAATCACGAGAATAGTTTTTGTGTTTACAATTTAGGAGGATTGGCTTTGGCGTTTTTTTTGTGTGAATCAGTCAAAATGGTGGCGGTTCCAGTAAATACTTCTAAGCAAACTGTCTAATTGTGGAAAAACTGTTAAAATACACAATGAGAGTTCCCAGAAATGATTAAGAACGTGTAATAAACATCTCAAGTACACGTAAATAGATTCTTACTACATTTACTGTCGAATTCAACACGGAGGTTTCCAGTGGAAAGCTGTGAAATGACGAAAATACTGGTAATGTTTACAAGTACGGGTACTTCTGGTGGCGTTTTCACGGGACTGTGCTTTCAAATATTAAGAGTTCATGTTTACAGAGCTAAGAATTGGTGTCTAAAGCCTTTGAATCACGAGAATAGTTTTTGTGTTTACAATTGAGGAGGATTGGCTTTGGCGTTTTTTTTGGTGAATCAGTCAAAATGGTGGCGGTTCCAGTAAATACTTCTAAGCAAACTGTCTAATGGTGGTAAAACTGTTAAAATACACAATGAGAGTTCCCAGAAATGATTAAGAACGTGTAATAAACCCCTCAAGAACACGTAAATAGATTCTTGCTACATTTACTGTTGAATTCAATCACGGAGGTTTCCAGTGGAAAGCTTTGAAATGACGAAAATACTGGTAATGTTTACAAGTCCGGGTACTTCGGGTGGCGTTTTCACGGGACTGTGCTTTCAATTATTACGAGTTCATGTTTACAGAGCTCAGAATTGGTGTCTAAAGCCTTTGAATCACGAGAATAGTTTTTGTGTTTACAATTTAGGAGGATTGGCTTTGGCGGTTTTTTTTGTGTGAATCAGTCAAAATGGTGGCTGTTCCTGTAAATACTTCTAAGCAAACTGTCTAATTGTGGTAAAACTGTTAAAATACACAATGAGAGTTCCCAGAAATGATTAAGAACGTGTAATAAACCCCTCAAGAACACGTAAATAGATTCTTGCTACATTTACTGTCGAATTCAATCACGGAGGTTTCCAGTGGAAAGCTTTGAAATGACGAAAATACTGGTAATGTTTACAAGTCCGCGTACTTCGGGTGGCGTTTTCACGGGACTGTGCTTTCAATTATTACGAGTTCATGTTTACAGAGCTCAGAATTGGTGTCTAAAGCCTTTGAATCACGAGAATAGTTTTTGTGTTTACAATTTAGGAGGATTGGCTTTGGCGGTTTTTTTTGTGTGAATCAGTTAAAATGGTGGCGGTTCCAGTAAATACTTCTAAGCAAACTGTCTAATTGTGGTAAAACTGTTAAAATACACAATGAGAGTTCCCAGAAATGATTAAGAACGTGTAATAAACATCTCAAGTACACGTAAATAGATTCTTACTACATTTACTGTCGAATTCAACACGGAGGTTTCCAGTGGAAAGCTGTGAAATGACGAAAATACTGGTAATGTTTACAAGTACGGGTACTTCTGGTGGCGTTTTCACGGGACTGTGCTTTCAAATATTAAGAGTTCATGTTTACAGAGCTAAGAATTGGTGTCTAAAGCCTTTGAATCACGAGAATAGTTTTTGTGTTTACAATTTAGGAGGATTGGCTTTGGCGTTTTTTTTGTGTGAATCAGTCAAAATGGTGGCGGTTCCAGTAAATACTTCTAAGCAAACTGTCTAATTGTGGTAAAACTGTTAAAATACACAATGAGAGTTCCCAGAAATGATTAAGAACGTGTAATAAACATCTCAAGTACACGTAAATAGATTCTTACTACATTTACTGTCGAATTCAACACGGAGGTTTCCAGTGGAAAGCTGTGAAATGACGAAAATACTGGTAATGTTTACAAGTACGGGTACTTCTGGTGGCGTTTTCACGGGACTGTGCTTTCAAATATTAAGAGTTCATGTTTACAGAGCTAAGAATTGGTGTCTAAAGCCTTTGAATCACGAGAATAGTTTTTGTGTTTACAATTGAGGAGGATTGGCTTTGGCGTTTTTTTTGGTGAATCAGTCAAAATGGTGGCGGTTCCAGTAAATACTTCTAAGCAAACTGTCTAATTGTGGTAAA
Source organism: Myotis daubentonii (assembly GCF_963259705.1). Taxonomy (NCBI): domain Eukaryota; kingdom Metazoa; phylum Chordata; class Mammalia; order Chiroptera; family Vespertilionidae; genus Myotis; species Myotis daubentonii. The sequence continues at coordinate 1,330,377 of NC_081851.1, forward strand.
ACTGTTAAAATACACAATGAGAGTTCCCAGAAATGATTAAGAACGTGTAATAAACCCCTCAAGAACACGTAAATAGATTCTTGCTACATTTACTGTCGAATTCAATCACGGAGGTTTCCAGTGGAAAGCTTTGAAATGACGAAAATACTGGTAATGTTTACAAGTCCGGGTACTTCGGGTGGCGTTTTCACGGGACTGTGCTTTCAATTATTACGAGTTCATGTTTACAGAGCTCAGAATTGGTGTCTAAAGCCTTTGAATCACGAGAATAGTTTTTGTGTTTACAATTTAGGAGGATTGGCTTTGGCGGTTTTTTTTGTGTGAATCAGTCAAAATGGTGGCTGTTCCTGTAAATACTTCTAAGCAAACTGTCTAATTGTGGTAAAACTGTTAAAATACACAATGAGAGTTCCCAGAAATGATTAAGAACGGGTAATAAACCCCTCAAGAACACGTAAATAGATTCTTGCTACATTTACTGTCGAATTCAATCACGGAGGTTTCCAGTGGAAAGCTTTGAAATGACGAAAATACTGGTAATGTTTACAAGTCCGGGTACTTCGGGTGGCGTTTTCACGGGACTGTGCTTTCAATTATTACGAGTTCATGTTTACAGAGCTCAGAATTGGTGTCTAAAGCCTTTGAATCACGAGAATAGTTTTTGTGTTTACAATTTAGGAGGATTGGCTTTGGCGGTTTTTTTTGTGTGAATCAGTTAAAATGGTGGCGGTTCCAGTAAATACTTCTAAGCAAACTGTCTAATTGTGGTAAAACTGTTAAAATACACAATGAGAGTTCCCAGAAATGATTAAGAACGTGTAATAAACATCTCAAGTACACGTAAATAGATTCTTACTACATTTACTGTCGAATTAAACACGGAGGTTTCCAGTGGAAAGCTGTGAAATGACGAAAATACTGGTAATGTTTACAAGTACGGGTACTTCTGGTGGCGTTTTCACGGGACTGTGCTTTCAAATATTAAGAGTTCATGTTTACAGAGCTCAGAATTGGTGTCTAAAGCCTTTGAATGACGAGAATAGTGTTTTTGTTTACAATTTAGGAGGATTGGCTTTGGCGTTTTTTTTGTGTGAATCAGTTAAAATGGTGGCGGTTCCAGTAAATACTTCTAAGCAAACTGTCTAATTGTGGTAAAACTGTTAAAATACACAATGAGAGTTCCCAGAAATGATTAAGAACGTGTAATAAACATCTCAAGTACACATAAATAGATTCTTACTACATTTACTGTCGAATTCAATCACGGAGGTTTCCAGTGGAAAGCTGTGAAATGACGAAAATACTGGTAATGTTTACAAGTCCGGGTACTTCTGGTGGCGTTTTCACGGGACTGTGCTTTCAAATATTAAGAGTTCATGTTTACAGAGCTCAGAATTGGTGTCTAAAGCCTTTGAATCACGAGAATAGTTTTTGTGTTTACAATTTAGGAGGATTGGCTTTGGCGTTTTTTTTGTGTGAATCAGTCAAAATGGTGGCGGTTCCAGTAAATACTTCTAAGCAAACTGTCTAATTGTGGTAAGACTGTTAAAATACACAATGAGAGTTCCCAGAAATGATTAAGAACGTGTAATAAACATCTCAAGTACACGTAAATAGATTCTTACTACATTTACTGTCGAATTCAACACGGAGGTTTCCAGTGGAAAGCTGTGAAATGACGAAAATACTGGTAATGTTTACAAGTACGGGTACTTCTGGTGGCGTTTTCACGGGACTGTGCTTTCAAATATTAAGAGTTCATGTTTACAGAGCTAAGAATTGGTGTCTAAAGCCTTTGAATCACGAGAATAGTTTTTGTGTTTACAATTGAGGAGGATTGGCTTTGGCGTTTTTTTTGGTGAATCAGTCAAAATGGTGGCGGTTCCAGTAAATACTTCTAAGCAAACTGTCTAATTGTGGTAAAACTGTTAAAATACACAATGAGAGTTCCCAGAAATGATTAAGAACGTGTAATAAACCCCTCAAGAACACGTAAATAGATTCTTGCTACATTTACTGTCGAATTCAATCACGGAGGTTTCCAGTGGAAAGCTTTGAAATGACGAAAATACTGGTAATGTTTACAAGTACGGGTACTTCGGGTGGCGTTTTCACGGGACTGTGCTTTCAATTATTACGAGTTCATGTTTACAGAGCTCAGAATTGGTGTCTAAAGCCTTTGAATCACGAGAATAGTTTTTGTGTTTACAATTTAGGAGGATTGGCTTTGGCGGTTTTTTTTGTGTGAATCAGTTAAAATGGTGGCGGTTCCAGTAAATACTTCTAAGCAAACTGTCTAATTGTGGTAAAACTGTTAAAATACACAATGAGAGTTCCCAGAAATGATTAAGAACGTGTAATAAACATCTCAAGTACACGTAAATAGATTCTTGCTACATTTACTGTCGAATTCAATCACGGAGGTTTCCAGTGGAAAGCTGTGAAATGACGAAAATACTGGTAATGTTTACAAGTCCGGGTACTTCTGGTGGCGTTTTCATGGGACTGTGCTTTCAAATATTAAGAGTTCATGTTTACAGAGCTCAGAATTGGTGTCTAAAGCCTTTGAATCACGAGAATAGTTTTTGTGTTTACAATTTAGGAGGATTGGCTTTGGCATTTTTTTTTGTGTGAATCAGTTAAAATGGTGGCGGTTCCAGTAAACAGTTCTAAGCAAACTGTCTAATTGTGGTAAAACTGTTAAAATACACAATGAGAGTTCCCAGAAATGATTAAGAACGTGTAATAAACATCTCAAGTACACGTAAATAGATTCTTACTACATTTACTGTCGAATTCAATCACGGAGGTTTCCAGTGGAAAGCTGTGAAATGACGAAAATACTGGTAATGTTTACAAGTACGGGTACTTCTGGTGGCGTTTTCACGGGACTGTGCTTTCAAATATTAAGAGTTCATGTTTACAGAGCTAAGAATTGGTGTCTAAAGCCTTTGAATCACGAGAATAGTTTTTGTGTTTACAATTTAGGAGGATTGGCTTTGGCGTTTTTTTTGTGTGAATCAGTCAAAATGGTGGCGGTTCCAGTAAATACTTCTAAGCAAACTGTCTAATTGTGGAAAAACTGTTAAAATACACAATGAGAGTTCCCAGAAATGATTAAGAACGTGTAATAAACATCTCAAGTACACGTAAATAGATTCTTACTACATTTACTGTCGAATTCAACACGGAGGTTTCCAGTGGAAAGCTGTGAAATGACGAAAATACTGGTAATGTTTACAAGTACGGGTACTTCTGGTGGCGTTTTCACGGGACTGTGCTTTCAAATATTAAGAGTTCATGTTTACAGAGCTAAGAATTGGTGTCTAAAGCCTTTGAATCACGAGAATAGTTTTTGTGTTTACAATTGAGGAGGATTGGCTTTGGCGTTTTTTTTGGTGAATCAGTCAAAATGGTGGCGGTTCCAGTAAATACTTCTAAGCAAACTGTCTAATGGTGGTAAAACTGTTAAAATACACAATGAGAGTTCCCAGAAATGATTAAGAACGTGTAATAAACCCCTCAAGAACACGTAAATAGATTCTTGCTACATTTACTGTCGAATTCAATCACGGAGGTTTCCAGTGGAAAGCTTTGAAATGACGAAAATACTGGTAATGTTTACAAGTCCGGGTACTTCGGGTGGCGTTTTCACGGGACTGTGCTTTCAATTATTACGAGTTCATGTTTACAGAGCTCAGAATTGGTGTCTAAAGCCTTTGAATCACGAGAATAGTTTTTGTGTTTACAATTTAGGAGGATTGGCTTTGGCGGTTTTTTTTGTGTGAATCAGTCAAAATGGTGGCTGTTCCTGTAAATACTTCTAAGCAAACTGTCTAATTGTGGTAAAACTGTTAAAATACACAATGAGAGTTCCCAGAAATGATTAAGAACGTGTAATAAACCCCTCAAGAACACGTAAATAGATTCTTGCTACATTTACTGTCGAATTCAATCACGGAGGTTTCCAGTGGAAAGCTTTGAAATGACGAAAATACTGGTAATGTTTACAAGTCCGCGTACTTCGGGTGGCGTTTTCACGGGACTGTGCTTTCAATTATTACGAGTTCATGTTTACAGAGCTCAGAATTGGTGTCTAAAGCCTTTGAATCACGAGAATAGTTTTTGTGTTTACAATTTAGGAGGATTGGCTTTGGCGGTTTTTTTTGTGTGAATCAGTTAAAATGGTGGCGGTTCCAGTAAATACTTCTAAGCAAACTGTCTAATTGTGGTAAAACTGTTAAAATACACAATGAGAGTTCCCAGAAATGATTAAGAACGTGTAATAAACATCTCAAGTACACGTAAATAGATTCTTACTACATTTACTGTCGAATTCAACACGGAGGTTTCCAGTGGAAAGCTGTGAAATGACGAAAATACTGGTAATGTTTACAAGTACGGGTACTTCTGGTGGCGTTTTCACGGGACTGTGCTTTCAAATATTAAGAGTTCATGTTTACAGAGCTAAGAATTGGTGTCTAAAGCCTTTGAATCACGAGAATAGTTTTTGTGTTTACAATTTAGGAGGATTGGCTTTGGCGTTTTTTTTGTGTGAATCAGTCAAAATGGTGGCGGTTCCAGTAAATACTTCTAAGCAAACTGTCTAATTGTGGTAAAACTGTTAAAATACACAATGAGAGTTCCCAGAAATGATTAAGAACGTGTAATAAACATCTCAAGTACACGTAAATAGATTCTTACTACATTTACTGTCGAATTCAACACGGAGGTTTCCAGTGGAAAGCTGTGAAATGACGAAAATACTGGTAATGTTTACAAGTACGGGTACTTCTGGTGGCGTTTTCACGGGACTGTGCTTTCAAATATTAAGAGTTCATGTTTACAGAGCTAAGAATTGGTGTCTAAAGCCTTTGAATCACGAGAATAGTTTTTGTGTTTACAATTGAGGAGGATTGGCTTTGGCGTTTTTTTTGGTGAATCAGTCAAAATGGTGGCGGTTCCAGTAAATACTTCTAAGCAAACTGTCTAATTGTGGTAAAACTGTTAAAATACACAATGAGAGTTCCCAGAAATGATTAAGAACGTGTAATAAACCCCTCAAGAACACGTAAATAGATTCTTGCTACATTTACTGTCGAATTCAATCACGGAGGTTTCCAGTGGAAAGCTTTGAAATGACGAAAATACTGGTAATGTTTACAAGTCCGGGTACTTCGGGTGGCGTTTTCACGGGACTGTGCTTTCAATTATTACGAGTTCATGTTTACAGAGCTCAGAATTGGTGTCTAAAGCCTTTGAATCACGAGAATAGTTTTTGTGTTTACAATTTAGGAGGATTGGCTTTGGCGGTTTTTTTTGTGTGAATCAGTCAAAATGGTGGCTGTTCCTGTAAATACTTCTAAGCAAACTGTCTAATTGTGGTAAAACTGTTAAAATACACAATGAGAGTTCCCAGAAATGATTAAGAACGTGTAATAAACCCCTCAAGAACACGTAAATAGATTCTTGCTACATTTACTGTCGAATTCAATCACGGAGGTTTCCAGTGGAAAGCTTTGAAATGACGAAAATACTGGTAATGTTTACAAGTCCGGGTACTTCGGGTGGCGTTTTCACGGGACTGTGCTTTCAATTATTACGAGTTCATGTTTACAGAGCTCAGAATTGGTGTCTAAAGCCTTTGAATCACGAGAATAGTTTTTGTGTTTACAATTTAGGAGGATTGGCTTTGGCGGTTTTTTTTGTGTGAATCAGTTAAAATGGTGGCGGTTCCAGTAAATACTTCTAAGCAAACTGTCTAATTGTGGTAAAACTGTTAAAATACACAATGAGAGTTCCCAGAAATGATTAAGAACGTGTAATAAACATCTCAAGTACACGTAAATAGATTCTTGCTACATTTACTGTCGAATTCAATCACGGAGGTTTCCAGTGGAAAGCTGTGAAATGACGAAAATACTGGTAATGTTTACAAGTCCGGGTACTTCTGGTGGCGTTTTCATGGGACTGTGCTTTCAAATATTAAGAGTTCATGTTTACAGAGCTCAGAATTGGTGTCTAAAGCCTTTGAATCACGAGAATAGTTTTTGTGTTTACAATTTAGGAGGATTGGCTTTGGCATTTTTTTTTGTGTGAATCAGTTAAAATGGTGGCGGTTCCAGTAAACAGTTCTAAGCAAACTGTCTAATTGTGGTAAAACTGTTAAAATACACAATAAGAGTTCCCAGAAATGATTAAGAACGTGTAATAAACATCTCAAGTACACGTAAATAGATTCTTACTACATTTACTGTCGAATTCAACACGGAGGTTTCCAGTGGAAAGCTGTGAAATGACGAAAATACTGGTAATGTTTACAAGTACGGGTACTTCTGGTGGCGTTTTCACGGGACTGTGCTTTCAAATATTAAGAGTTCATGTTTACAGAGCTAAGAATTGGTGTCTAAAGCCTTTGAATCACGAGAATAGTTTTTGTGTTTACAATTGAGGAGGATTGGCTTTGGCGTTTTTTTTGGTGAATCAGTCAAAATGGTGGCGGTTCCAGTAAATACTTCTAAGCAAACTGTCTAATTGTGGTAAAACTGTTAAAATACACAATGAGAGTTCCCAGAAATGATTAAGAACGTGTAATAAACCCCTCAAGAACACGTAAATAGATTCTTGCTACATTTACTGTCGAATTCAATCACGGAGGTTTCCAGTGGAAAGCTTTGAAATGACGAAAATACTGGTAATGTTTACAAGTACGGGTACTTCGGGTGGCGTTTTCACGGGACTGTGCTTTCAATTATTACGAGTTCATGTTTACAGAGCTCAGAATTGGTGTCTAAAGCCTTTGAATCACGAGAATAGTTTTTGTGTTTACAATTTAGGAGGATTGGCTTTGGCGGTTTTTTTTGTGTGAATCAGTTAAAATGGTGGCGGTTCCAGTAAATACTTCTAAGCAAACTGTCTAATTGTGGTAAAACTGTTAAAATACACAATGAGAGTTCCCAGAAATGATTAAGAACGTGTAATAAACATCTCAAGTACACGTAAATAGAATCTTGCTACATTTACTGTCGAATTCAATCACGGAGGTTTCCAGTGGAAAGCTGTGAAATGACGAAAATACTGGTAATGTTTACAAGTCCGGGTACTTCTGGTGGCGTTTTCATGGGACTGTGCTTTCAAATATTAAGAGTTCATGTTTACAGAGCTCAGAATTGGTGTCTAAAGCCTTTGAATCACGAGAATAGTTTTTGTGTTTACAATTTAGGAGGATTGGCTTTGGCATTTTTTTGTGTGTGAATCAGTTAAAATGGTGGCGGTTCCAGTAAACAGTTCTAAGCAAACTGTCTAATTGTGGTAAAACTGTTAAAATACACAATGAGAGTTCCCAGAAATGATTAAGAACGTGTAATAAACATCTCAAGTACACGTAAATAGATTCTTACTACATTTACTGTCGAATTCAACACGGAGGTTTCCAGTGGAAAGCTGTGAAATGACGAAAATACTGGTAATGTTTACAAGTACGGGTACTTCTGGTGGCGTTTTCACGGGACTGTGCTTTCAAATATTAAGAGTTCATGTTTACAGAGCTAAGAATTGGTGTCTAAAGCCTTTGAATCACGAGAATAGTTTTTGTGTTTACAATTTAGGAGGATTGGCTTTGGCGTTTTTTTTGTGTGAATCAGTCAAAATGGTGGCGGTTCCAGTAAATACTTCTAAGCAAACTGTCTAATTGTGGTAAAACTGTTAAAATACACAATGAGAGTTCCCAGAAATGATTAAGAACGTGTAATAAACATCTCAAGTACACGTAAATAGATTCTTACTACATTTACTGTCGAATTCAACACGGAGGTTTCCAGTGGAAAGCTGTGAAATGACGAAAATACTGGTAATGTTTACAAGTACGGGTACTTCTGGTGGCGTTTTCACGGGACTGTGCTTTCAAATATTAAGAGTTCATGTTTACAGAGCTAAGAATTGGTGTCTAAAGCCTTTGAATCACGAGAATAGTTTTTGTGTTTACAATTGAGGAGGATTGGCTTTGGCGTTTTTTTTGGTGAATCAGTCAAAATGGTGGCGGTTCCAGTAAATACTTCTAAGCAAACTGTCTAATGGTGGTAAAACTGTTAAAATACACAATGAGAGTTCCCAGAAATGATTAAGAACGTGTAATAAACCCCTCAAGAACACGTAAATAGATTCTTGCTACATTTACTGTCGAATTCAATCACGGAGGTTTCCAGTGGAAAGCTTTGAAATGACGAAAATACTGGTAATGTTTACAAGTCCGGGTACTTCGGGTGGCGTTTTCACGGGACTGTGCTTTCAATTATTATGAGTTCATGTTTACAGAGCTCAGAATTGGTGTCTAAAGCCTTTGAATCACGAGAATAGTTTTTGTGTTTACAATTTAGGAGGATTGGCTTTGGCGGTTTTTTTTGTGTGAATCAGTCAAAATGGTGGCTGTTCCTGTAAATACTTCTAAGCAAACTGTCTAATTGTGGTAAAACTGTTAAAATACACAATGAGAGTTCCCAGAAATGATTAAGAACGTGTAATAAACCCCTCAAGAACACGTAAATAGATTCTTGCTACATTTACTGTCGAATTCAATCACGGAGGTTTCCAGTGGAAAGCTTTGAAATGACGAAAATACTGGTAATGTTTACAAGTCCGGGTACTTCGGGTGGCGTTTCCACGGGACTGTGCTTTCAATTATTACGAGTTCATGTTTACAGAGCTCAGAATTGGTGTCTAAAGCCTTTGAATCACGAGAATAGTTTTTGTGTTTACAATTTAGGAGGATTGGCTTTGGCGGTTTTTTTTGTGTGAATCAGTTAAAATGGTGGCGGTTCCAGTAAATACTTCTAAGCAAACTGTCTAATTGTGGTAAAACTGTTAAAATACACAATGAGAGTTCCCAGAAATGATTAAGAACGTGTAATAAACATCTCAAGTACACGTAAATAGATTCTTACTACATTTACTGTCGAATTCAACACGGAGGTTTCCAGTGGAAAGCTGTGAAATGACGAAAATACTGGTAATGTTTACAAGTACGGGTACTTCTGGTGGCGTTTTCACGGGACTGTGCTTTCAAATATTAAGAGTTCATGTTTACAGAGCTAAGAATTGGTGTCTAAAGCCTTTGAATCACGAGAATAGTTTTTGTGTTTACAATTTAGGAGGATTGGCTTTGGCGTTTTTTTTGTGTGAATCAGTCAAAATGGTGGCGGTTCCAGTAAATACTTCTAAGCAAACTGTCTAATTGTGGTAAAACTGTTAAAATACACAATGAGAGTTCCCAGAAATGATTAAGAACGTGTAATAAACATCTCAAGTACACGTAAATAGATTCTTACTACATTTACTGTCGAATTCAACACGGAGGTTTCCAGTGGAAAGCTGTGAAATGACGAAAATACTGGTAATGTTTACAAGTACGGGTACTTCTGGTGGCGTTTTCACGGGACTGTGCTTTCAAATATTAAGAGTTCATGTTTACAGAGCTAAGAATTGGTGTCTAAAGCCTTTGAATCACGAGAATAGTTTTTGTGTTTACAATTGAGGAGGATTGGCTTTGGCGTTTTTTTTGGTGAATCAGTCAAAATGGTGGCGGTTCCAGTAAATACTTCTAAGCAAACTGTCTAATGGTGGTAAAACTGTTAAAATACACAATGAGAGTTCCCAGAAATGATTAAGAACGTGTAATAAACCCCTCAAGAACACGTAAATAGATTCTTGCTACATTTACTGTCGAATTCAATCACGGAGGTTTCCAGTGGAAAGCTTTGAAATGACGAAAATACTGGTAATGTTTACAAGTCCGGGTACTTCGGGTGGCGTTTTCACGGGACTGTGCTTTCAATTATTACGAGTTCATGTTTACAGAGCTCAGAATTGGTGTCTAAAGCCTTTGAATCACGAGAATAGTTTTTGTGTTTACAATTTAGGAGGATTGGCTTTGGCGGTTTTTTTTTGTGTGAATCAGTCAAAATGGTGGCTGTTCCTGTAAATACTTCTAAGCAAACTGTCTAATTGTGGTAAAACTGTTAAAATACACAATGAGAGTTCCCAGAAATGATTAAGAACGTGTAATAAACCCCTCAAGAACACGTAAATAGATTCTTGCTACATTTACTGTCGAATTCAATCACGGAGGTTTCCAGTGGAAAGCTTTGAAATGACGAAAATACTGGTAATGTTTACAAGTCCGGGTACTTCGGGTGGCGTTTTCACGGGACTGTGCTTTCAATTATTACGAGTTCATGTTTACAGAGCTCAGAATTGGTGTCTAAAGCCTTTGAATCACGAGAATAGTTTTTGTGTTTACAATTTAGGAGGATTGGCTTTGGCGGTTTTTTTTGTGTGAATCAGTTAAAATGGTGGCGGTTCCAGTAAATACTTCTAAGCAAACTGTCTAATTGTGGTAAAACTGTTAAAATACACAATGAGAGTTCCCAGAAATGATTAAGAACGTGTAATAAACATCTCAAGTACACGTAAATAGATTCTTGCTACATTTACTGTCGAATTCAATCACGGAGGTTTCCAGTGGAAAGCTGTGAAATGACGAAAATACTGGTAATGTTTACAAGTCCGGGTACTTCTGGTGGCGTTTTCATGGGACTGTGCTTTCAAATATTAAGAGTTCATGTTTACAGAGCTCAGAATTGGTGTCTAAAGCCTTTGAATCACGAGAATAGTTTTTGTGTTTACAATTTAGGAGGATTGGCTTTGGCATTTTTTTTTGTGTGAATCAGTTAAAATGGTGGCGGTTCCAGTAAACAGTTCTAAGCAAACTGTCTAATTGTGGTAAAACTGTTAAAATACACAATAAGAGTTCCCAGAAATGATTAAGAACGTGTAATAAACATCTCAAGTACACGTAAATAGATTCTTACTACATTTACTGTCGAATTCAACACGGAGGTTTCCAGTGGAAAGCTGTGAAATGACGAAAATACTGGTAATGTTTACAAGTCCGGGTACTTCTGGTGGCGTTTTCACGGGACTGTGCTTTCAAATATTAAGAGTTCATGTTTACAGAGCTAAGAATTGGTGTCTAAAGCCTTTGAATCACGAGAATAGTTTTTGTGTTTACAATTGAGGAGGATTGGCTTTGGCGTTTTTTTTGGTGAATCAGTCAAAATGGTGGCGGTTCCAGTAAATACTTCTAAGCAAACTGTCTAATTGTGGTAAAACTGTTAAAATACACAATGAGAGTTCCCAGAAATGATTAAGAACGTGTAATAAACCCCTCAAGAACACGTAAATAGATTCTTGCTACATTTACTGTCGAATTCAATCACGGAGGTTTCCAGTGGAAAGCTTTGAAATGACGAAAATACTGGTAATGTTTACAAGTCCGGGTACTTCGGGTGGCGTTTTCACGGGACTGTGCTTTCAATTATTACGAGTTCATGTTTACAGAGCTCAGAATTGGTGTCTAAAGCCTTTGAATCACGAGAATAGTTTTTGTGTTTACAATTTAGGAGGATTGGCTTTGGCGGTTTTTTTTGTGTGAATCAGTTAAAATGGTGGCGGTTCCAGTAAATACTTCTAAGCAAACTGTCTAATTGTGGTAAAACTGTTAAAATACACAATGAGAGTTCCCAGAAATGATTAAGAACGTGTAATAAACATCTCAAGTACACGTAAATAGATTCTTACTACATTTACTGTCGAATTCAATCACGGAGGTTTCCAGTGGAAAGCTGTGAAATGACGAAAATACTGGTAATGTTTACAAGTCCGGGTACTTCTGGTGGCGTTTTCACAGGACTGTGCTTTCAAATATTAAGAGTTCATGTTTACAGAGCTCAGAATTGGTGTCTAAAGCCTTTGAATCACGAGAATAGTTTTTGTGTTTACAATTTAGGAGGATTGGCTTTGGCATTTTTTTTTGTGTGAATCAGTTAAAATGGTGGCGGTTCCAGTAAACAGTTCTAAGCAAACTGTCTAATTGTGGTAAAACTGTTAAAATACACAATGAGAGTTCCCAGAAATGATTAAGAACGTGTAATAAACATCTCAAGTACACGTAAATAGATTCTTACTACATTTACTGTCGAATTCAACACGGAGGTTTCCAGTGGAAAGCTGTGAAATGACGAAAATACTGGTAATGTTTACAAGTACGGGTACTTCTGGTGGCGTTTTCACGGGACTGTGCTTTCAAATATTAAGAGTTCATGTTTACAGAGCTAAGAATTGGTGTCTAAAGCCTTTGAATCACGAGAATAGTTTTTGTGTTTACAATTTAGGAGGATTGGCTTTGGCGTTTTTTTTTGTGTGAATCAGTCAAAATGGTGGCGGTTCCAGTAAATACTTCTAAGCAAACTGTCTAATTGTGGTAAAACTGTTAAAATACACAATGAGAGTTCCCAGAAATGATTAAGAACGTGTAATAAACATCTCAAGTACACGTAAATAGATTCTTACTACATTTACTGTCGAATTCAACACGGAGGTTTCCAGTGGAAAGCTGTGAAATGACGAAAATACTGGTAATGTTTACAAGTACGGGTACTTCTGGTGGCGTTTTCACGGGACTGTGCTTTCAAATATTAAGAGTTCATGTTTACAGAGCTAAGAATTGGTGTCTAAAGCCTTTGAATCACGAGAATAGTTTTTGTGTTTACAATTGAGGAGGATTGGCTTTGGCGTTTTTTTTGGTGAATCAGTCAAAATGGTGGCGGTTCCAGTAAATACTTCTAAGCAAACTGTCTAATGGTGGTAAAACTGTTAAAATACACAATGAGAGTTCCCAGAAATGATTAAGAACGTGTAATAAACCCCTCAAGAACACGTAAATAGATTCTTGCTACATTTACTGTCGAATTCAATCACGGAGGTTTCCAGTGGAAAGCTTTGAAATGACGAAAATACTGGTAATGTTTACAAGTCCGGGTACTTCGGGTGGCGTTTTCACGGGACTGTGCTTTCAATTATTACGAGTTCATGTTTACAGAGCTCAGAATTGGTGTCTAAAGCCTTTGAATCACGAGAATAGTTTTTGTGTTTACAATTTAGGAGGATTGGCTTTGGCGGTTTTTTTTGTGTGAATCAGTCAAAATGGTGGCTGTTCCTGTAAATACTTCTAAGCAAACTGTCTAATTGTGGTAAAACTGTTAAAATACACAATGAGAGTTCCCAGAAATGATTAAGAACGTGTAATAAACCCCTCAAGAACACGTAAATAGATTCTTGCTACATTTACTGTCGAATTCAATCACGGAGGTTTCCAGTGGAAAGCTTTGAAATGACGAAAATACTGGTAATGTTTACAAGTCCGGGTACTTCGGGTGGCGTTTTCACGGGACTGTGCTTTCAATTATTACGAGTTCATGTTTACAGAGCTCAGAATTGGTGTCTAAAGCCTTTGAATCACGAGAATAGTTTTTGTGTTTACAATTTAGGAGGATTGGCTTTGGCGGTCTTTTTTGTGTGAATCAGTTAAAATGGTGGCGGTTCCAGTAAATACTTCTAAGCAAACTGTCTAATTGTGGTAAAACTGTTAAAATACACAATGAGAGTTCCCAGAAATGATTAAGAACGTGTAATAAACATCTCAAGTACACGTAAATAGATTCTTGCTACATTTACTGTCGAATTCAATCACGGAGGTTTCCAGTGGAAAGCTGTGAAATGACGAAAATACTGGTAATGTTTACAAGTCCGGGTACTTCTGGTGGCGTTTTCACGGGACTGTGCTTTCAAATATTAAGAGTTCATGTTTACAGAGCTAAGAATTGGTGTCTAAAGCCTTTGAATCACGAGAATAGTTTTTGTGTTTACAATTTAGGAGGATTGGCTTTGGCGTTTTTTTTTGTGTGAATCAGTCAAAATGGTGGCGGTTCCAGTAAATACTTCTAAGCAAACTGTCTAATTGTGGTAAAACTGTTAAAATACACAATGAGAGTTCCCAGAAATGATTAAGAACGTGTAATAAACATCTCAAGTACACGTAAATAGATTCTTACTACATTTACTGTCGAATTCAACACGGAGGTTTCCAGTGGAAAGCTGTGAAATGACGAAAATACTGGTAATGTTTACAAGTACGGGTACTTCTGGTGGCGTTTTCACGGGACTGTGCTTTCAAATATTAAGAGTTCATGTTTACAGAGCTAAGAATTGGTGTCTAAAGCCTTTGAATCACGAGAATAGTTTTTGTGTTTACAATTGAGGAGGATTGGCTTTGGCGTTTTTTTTGGTGAATCAGTCAAAATGGTGGCGGTTCCAGTAAATACTTCTAAGCAAACTGTCTAATTGTGGTAAAACTGTTAAAATACACAATGAGAGTTCCCAGAAATGATTAAGAACGTGTAATAAACCCCTCAAGAACACGTAAATAGATTCTTGCTACATTTACTGTCGAATTCAATCACGGAGGTTTCCAGTGGAAAGCTTTGAAATGACGAAAATACTGGTAATGTTTACAAGTCCGGGTACTTCGGGTGGCGTTTTCACGGGACTGTGCTTTCAATTATTACGAGTTCATGTTTACAGAGCTCAGAATTGGTGTCTAAAGCCTTTGAATCACGAGAATAGTTTTTGTGTTTACAATTTAGGAGGATTGGCTTTGGCGGTTTTTTTTGTGTGAATCAGTTAAAATGGTGGCGGTTCCAGTAAATACTTCTAAGCAAACTGTCTAATTGTGGTAAAACTGTTAAAATACACAATGAGAGTTCCCAGAAATGATTAAGAACGTGTAATAAACATCTCAAGTACACGTAAATAGATTCTTACTACATTTACTGTCGAATTCAACACGGAGGTTTCCAGTGGAAAGCTGTGAAATGACGAAAATACTGGTAATGTTTACAAGTCCGGGTACTTCGGGTGGCGTTTTCACGGGACTGTGCTTTCAATTATTACGAGTTCATGTTTACAGAGCTCAGAATTGGTGTCTAAAGCCTTTGAATCACGAGAATAGTTTTTGTGTTTACAATTTAGGAGGATTGGCTTTGGCGGTTTTTTTTGTGTGAATCAGTTAAAATGGTGGCGGTTCCAGTAAATACTTCTAAGCAAACTGTCTAATTGTGGTAAAACTGTTAAAATACACAATGAGAGTTCCCAGAAATGATTAAGAACGTGTAATAAACATCTCAAGTACACGTAAATAGATTCTTACTACATTTACTGTCGAATTCAACACGGAGGTTTCCAGTGGAAAGCTGTGAAATGACGAAAATACTGGTAATGTTTACAAGTACGGGTACTTCTGGTGGCGTTTTCACGGGACTGTGCTTTCAAATATTAAGAGTTCATGTTTACAGAGCTAAGAATTGGTGTCTAAAGCCTTTGAATCACGAGAATAGTTTTTGTGTTTACAATTGAGGAGGATTGGCTTTGGCGTTTTTTTTGGTGAATCAGTCAAAATGGTGGCGGTTCCAGTAAATACTTCTAAGCAAACTGTCTAATTGTGGTAAAACTGTTAAAATACACAATGAGAGTTCCCAGAAATGATTAAGAACGTGTAATAAACCCCTCAAGAACACGTAAATAGATTCTTGCTACATTTACTGTCGAATTCAATCACGGAGGTTTCCAGTGGAAAGCTTTGAAATGACGAAAATACAGGTAATGTTTACAAGTCCGGGTACTTCGGGTGGCGTTTTCACGGGACTGTGCTTTCAATTATTACGAGTTCATGTTTACAGAGCTCAGAATTGGTGTCAAAAATCTTTGAATCACGAGAATAGTTTTTGTGTTTACAATTTAGGAGGATTGGCTTTGGCGGTTTTTTTTGTGTGAATCAGTTAAAATGGTGGCGGTTCCAGTAAATACTTCTAAGCAAACTGTCTAATTGTGGTAAAACTGTTAAAATACACAATGAGAGTTCCCAGAAATGATTAAGAACGTGTAATAAACATCTCAAGTACACGTAAATAGATTCTTACTACATTTACTGTCGAATTCAATCACGGAGGTTTCCAGTGGAAAGCTGTGAAATGACGAAAATACTGGTAATGTTTACAAGTCCGGGTACTTCTGGTGGCGTTTTCACAGGACTGTGCTTTCAAATATTAAGAGTTCATGTTTACAGAGCTCAGAATTGGTGTCTAAAGCCTTTGAATCACGAGAATATTTTTTGTGTTTACAATTTAGGAGGATTGGCTTTGGCGTTTTTTTTTGTGTGAATCAGTTAAAATGGTGGCGGTTCCAGTAAACAGTTCTAAGCAAACTGTCTAATTGTGGTAAAACTGTTAAAATACACAATGAGAGTTCCCAGAAATGATTAAGAACGTGTAATAAACATCTCAAGTACACGTAAATAGATTCTTACTACATTTACTGTCGAATTCAACACGGAGGTTTCCAGTGGAAAGCTGTGAAATGACGAAAATACTGGTAATGTTTACAAGTCCGGGTACTTCGGGTGGCGTTTTCACGGGACTGTGCTTTCAATTATTACGAGTTCATGTTTACAGAGCTCAGAATTGGTGTCTAAAGCCTTTGAATCACGAGAATAGTTTTTGTGTTTACAATTTAGGAGGATTGGCTTTGGCGGTTTTTTTTGTGTGAATCAGTTAAAATGGTGGCGGTTCCAGTAAATACTTCTAAGCAAACTGTCTAATTGTGGTAAAACTGTTAAAATACACAATGAGAGTTCCCATAAATGATTAAGAACGTGTAATAAACATCTCAAGTACACGTAAATAGATTCTTACTACATTTACTGTCGAATTCAACACGGAGGTTTCCAGTGGAAAGCTGTGAAATGACGAAAATACTGGTAATGTTTACAAGTACGGGTACTTCTGGTGGCGTTTTCACGGGACTGTGCTTTCAAATATTAAGAGTTCATGTTTACAGAGCTAAGAATTGGTGTCTAAAGCCTTTGAATCACGAGAATAGTTTTTGTGTTTACAATTTAGGAGGATTGGCTTTGGCGTTTTTTTTGTGTGAATCAGTCAAAATGGTGGCGGTTCCAGTAAATACTTCTAAGCAAACTGTCTAATTGTGGTAAAACTGTTAAAATACACAATGAGAGTTCCCAGAAATGATTAAGAACGTGTAATAAACATCTCAAGTACACGTAAATAGATTCTTACTACATTTACTGTCGAATTCAACACGGAGGTTTCCAGTGGAAAGCTGTGAAATGACGAAAATACTGGTAATGTTTACAAGTACGGGTACTTCTGGTGGCGTTTTCACGGGACTGTGCTTTCAAATATTAAGAGTTCATGTTTACAGAGCTAAGAATTGGTGTCTAAAGCCTTTGAATCACGAGAATAGTTTTTGTGTTTACAATTGAGGAGGATTGGCTTTGGCGTTTTTTTTGGTGAATCAGTCAAAATGGTGGCGGTTCCAGTAAATACTTCTAAGCAAACTGTCTAATTGTGGTAAAACTGTTAAAATACACAATGAGAGTTCCCAGAAATGATTAAGAACGTGCAATAAACCCCTCAAGAACACGTAAATAGATTCTTGCTACATTTACTGTCGAATTCAATCACGGAGGTTTCCAGTGGAAAGCTTTGAAATGACGAAAATACTGGTAATGTTTACAAGTCCGGGTACTTCGGGTGGCGTTTTCACGGGACTGTGCTTTCAATTATTACGAGTTCATGTTTACAGAGCTCAGAATTGGTGTCTAAAGCCTTTGAATCACGAGAATAGTTTTTGTGTTTACAATTTAGGAGGATTGGCTTTGGCGGTTTTTTTTGTGTGAATCAGTTAAAATGGTGGCGGTTCTAGTAAATACTTCTAAGCAAACTGTCTAATTGTGGTAAAACTGTTAAAATACACAATGAGAGTTCCCAGAAATGATTAAGAACGTGTAATAAACATCTCAACTACACGTAAATAGATTCTTACTACATTTACTGTCGAATTCAACACGGAGGTTTCCAGTGGAAAGCTGTGAAATGACGAAAATACTGGTAATGTTTACAAGTCCGGGTACTTCGGGTGGCGTTTTCACGGGACTGTGCTTTCAATTATTACGAGTTCATGTTTACAGAGCTCAGAATTGGTGTCTAAAGCCTTTGAATCACGAGAATAGTTTTTGTGTTTACAATTTAGGAGGATTGGCTTTGGCGGTTTTTTTTGTGTGAATCAGTTAAAATGGTGGCGGTTCCAGTAAATACTTCTAAGCAAACTGTCTAATTGTGGTAAAACTGTTAAAATACACAATGAGAGTTCCCAGAAATGATTAAGAACGTGTAATAAACATCTCAAGTACACGTAAATAGATTCTTACTACATTTACTGTCGAATTCAACACGGAGGTTTCCAGTGGAAAGCTGTGAAATGACGAAAATACTGGTAATGTTTACAAGTACGGGTACTTCTGGTGGCGTTTTCACGGGACTGTGCTTTCAAATATTAAGAGTTCATGTTTACAGAGCTAAGAATTGGTGTCTAAAGCCTTTGAATCACGAGAATAGTTTTTGTGTTTACAATTGAGGAGGATTGGCTTTGGCGTTTTTTTTGGTGAATCAGTCAAAATGGTGGCGGTTCCAGTAAATACTTCTAAGCAAACTGTCTAATTGTGGTAAAACTGTTAAAATACACAATGAGAGTTCCCAGAAATGATTAAGAACGTGTAATAAACCCCTCAAGAACACGTAAATAGATTCTTGCTACATTTACTGTCGAATTCAATCACGGAGGTTTCCAGTGGAAAGCTTTGAAATGACGAAAATACAGGTAATGTTTACAAGTCCGGGTACTTCGGGTGGCGTTTTCACGGGACTGTGCTTTCAATTATTACGAGTTCATGTTTACAGAGCTCAGAATTGGTGTCAAAAATCTTTGAATCACGAGAATAGTTTTTGTGTTTACAATTTAGGAGGATTGGCTTTGGCGGTTTTTTTTGTGTGAATCAGTTAAAATGGTGGCGGTTCCAGTAAATACTTCTAAGCAAACTGTCTAATTGTGGTAAAACTGTTAAAATACACAATGAGAGTTCCCAGAAATGATTAAGAACGTGTAATAAACATCTCAAGTACACGTAAATAGATTCTTACTACATTTACTGTCGAATTCAACACGGAGGTTTCCAGTGGAAAGCTGTGAAATGACGAAAATACTGGTAATGTTTACAAGTACGGGTACTTCTGGTGGCGTTTTCACGGGACTGTGCTTTCAAATATTAAGAGTTCATGTTTACAGAGCTAAGAATTGGTGTCTAAAGCCTTTGAATCACGAGAATAGTTTTTGTGTTTACAATTTAGGAGGATTGGCTTTGGCGTTTTTTTTGTGTGAATCAGTCAAAATGGTGGCGGTTCCAGTAAATACTTCTAAGCAAACTGTCTAATTGTGGTAAAACTGTTAAAATACACAATGAGAGTTCCCAGAAATGATTAAGAACGTGTAATAAACATCTCAAGTACACGTAAATAGATTCTTACTACATTTACTGTCGAATTCAACACGGAGGTTTCCAGTGGAAAGCTGTGAAATGACGAAAATACTGGTAATGTTTACAAGTACGGGTACTTCTGGTGGCGTTTTCACGGGACTGTGCTTTCAAATATTAAGAGTTCATGTTTACAGAGCTAAGAATTGGTGTCTAAAGCCTTTGAATCACGAGAATAGTTTTTGTGTTTACAATTGAGGAGGATTGGCTTTGGCGTTTTTTTTTGGTGAATCAGTCAAAATGGTGGCGGTTCCAGTAAATACTTCTAAGCAAACTGTCTAATTGTGGTAAAACTGTTAAAATACACAATGAGAGTTCCCAGAAATGATTAAGAACGTGTAATAAACCCCTCAAGAACACGTAAATAGATTCTTGCTACATTTACTGTCGAATTCAATCACGGAGGTTTCCAGTGGAAAGCTTTGAAATGACGAAAATACTGGTAATGTTTACAAGTCCGGGTACTTCGGGTGGCGTTTTCACGGGACTGTGCTTTCAAATATTAAGAGTTCATGTTTACAGAGCTAAGAATTGGTGTCTAAAGCCTTTGAATCACGAGAATAGTTTTTGTGTTTACAATTGAGGAGGATTGGCTTTGGCGTTTTTTTTGGTGAATCAGTCAAAATGGTGGCGGTTCCAGTAAATACTTCTAAGCAAACTGTCTAATTGTGGTAAAACTGTTAAAATACACAATGAGAGTTCCCAGAAATGATTAAGAACGTGTAATAAACCCCTCAAGAACACGTAAATAGATTCTTGCTACATTTACTGTCGAATTCAATCACGGAGGTTTCCAGTGGAAAGCTTTGAAATGACGAAAATACTGGTAATGTTTACAAGTCCGGGTACTTCGGGTGGCGTTTTCACGGGACTGTGCTTTCAATTATTACGAGTTCATGTTTACAGAGCTCAGAATTGGTGTCTAAAGCCTTTGAATCACGAGAATAGTTTTTGTGTTTACAATTTAGGAGGATTGGCTTTGGCGGTTTTTTTTGTGTGAATCAGTTAAAATGGTGGCGGTTCCAGTAAATACTTCTAAGCAAACTGTCTAATTGTGGTAAAACTGTTAAAATACACAATGAGAGTTCCCAGAAATGATTAAGAACGTGTAATAAACATCTCAAGTACACGTAAATAGATTCTTACTACATTTACTGTCGAATTCAACACGGAGGTTTCCAGTGGAAAGCTGTGAAATGACGAAAATACTGGTAATGTTTACAAGTCCGGGTACTTCGGGTGGCGTTTTCACGGGACTGTGCTTTCAATTATTACGAGTTCATGTTTACAGAGCTCAGAATTGGTGTCTAAAGCCTTTGAATCACGAGAATAGTTTTTGTGTTTACAATTTAGGAGGATTGGCTTTGGCGGTTTTTTTTGTGTGAATCAGTTAAAATGGTGGCGGTTCCAGTAAATACTTCTAAGCAAACTGTCTAATTGTGGTAAAACTGTTAAAATACACAATGAGAGTTCCCAGAAATGATTAAGAACGTGTAATAAACATCTCAAGTACACGTAAATAGATTCTTACTACATTTACTGTCGAATTCAACACGGAGGTTTCCAGTGGAAAGCTGTGAAATGACGAAAATACTGGTAATGTTTACAAGTACGGGTACTTCTGGTGGCGTTTTCACGGGACTGTGCTTTCAAATATTAAGAGTTCATGTTTACAGAGCTAAGAATTGGTGTCTAAAGCCTTTGAATCACGAGAATAGTTTTTGTGTTTACAATTGAGGAGGATTGGCTTTGGCGTTTTTTTTGGTGAATCAGTCAAAATGGTGGCGGTTCCAGTAAATACTTCTAAGCAAACTGTCTAATTGTGGTAAAACTGTTAAAATACACAATGAGAGTTCCCAGAAATGATTAAGAACGTGTAATAAACCCCTCAAGAACACGTAAATAGATTCTTGCTACATTTACTGTCGAATTCAATCACGGAGGTTTCCAGTGGAAAGCTTTGAAATGACGAAAATACAGGTAATGTTTACAAGTCCGGGTACTTCGGGTGGCGTTTTCACGGGACTGTGCTTTCAATTATTACGAGTTCATGTTTACAGAGCTCAGAATTGGTGTCAAAAATCTTTGAATCACGAGAATAGTTTTTGTGTTTACAATTTAGGAGGATTGGCTTTGGCGGTTTTTTTTGTGTGAATCAGTTAAAATGGTGGCGGTTCCAGTAAATACTTCTAAGCAAACTGTCTAATTGTGGTAAAACTGTTAAAATACACAATGAGAGTTCCCAGAAATGATTAAGAACGTGTAATAAACATCTCAAGTACACGTAAATAGATTCTTACTACATTTACTGTCGAATTCAATCACGGAGGTTTCCAGTGGAAAGCTGTGAAATGACGAAAATACTGGTAATGTTTACAAGTCCGGGTACTTCTGGTGGCGTTTTCACAGGACTGTGCTTTCAAATATTAAGAGTTCATGTTTACAGAGCTCAGAATTGGTGTCTAAAGCCTTTGAATCACGAGAATATTTTTTGTGTTTACAATTTAGGAGGATTGGCTTTGGCGTTTTTTTTTGTGTGAATCAGTTAAAATGGTGGCGGTTCCAGTAAACAGTTCTAAGCAAACTGTCTAATTGTGGTAAAACTGTTAAAATACACAATGAGAGTTCCCAGAAATGATTAAGAACGTGTAATAAACATCTCAAGTACACGTAAATAGATTCTTACTACATTTACTGTCGAATTCAACACGGAGGTTTCCAGTGGAAAGCTGTGAAATGACGAAAATACTGGTAATGTTTACAAGTCCGGGTACTTCGGGTGGCGTTTTCACGGGACTGTGCTTTCAATTATTACGAGTTCATGTTTACAGAGCTCAGAATTGGTGTCTAAAGCCTTTGAATCACGAGAATAGTTTTTGTGTTTACAATTTAGGAGGATTGGCTTTGGCGGTTTTTTTTGTGTGAATCAGTTAAAATGGTGGCGGTTCCAGTAAATACTTCTAAGCAAACTGTCTAATTGTGGTAAAACTGTTAAAATACACAATGAGAGTTCCCATAAATGATTAAGAACGTGTAATAAACATCTCAAGTACACGTAAATAGATTCTTACTACATTTACTGTCGAATTCAACACGGAGGTTTCCAGTGGAAAGCTGTGAAATGACGAAAATACTGGTAATGTTTACAAGTACGGGTACTTCTGGTGGCGTTTTCACGGGACTGTGCTTTCAAATATTAAGAGTTCATGTTTACAGAGCTAAGAATTGGTGTCTAAAGCCTTTGAATCACGAGAATAGTTTTTGTGTTTACAATTTAGGAGGATTGGCTTTGGCGTTTTTTTTGTGTGAATCAGTCAAAATGGTGGCGGTTCCAGTAAATACTTCTAAGCAAACTGTCTAATTGTGGTAAAACTGTTAAAATACACAATGAGAGTTCCCAGAAATGATTAAGAACGTGTAATAAACATCTCAAGTACACGTAAATAGATTCTTACTACATTTACTGTCGAATTCAACACGGAGGTTTCCAGTGGAAAGCTGTGAAATGACGAAAATACTGGTAATGTTTACAAGTACGGGTACTTCTGGTGGCGTTTTCACGGGACTGTGCTTTCAAATATTAAGAGTTCATGTTTACAGAGCTAAGAATTGGTGTCTAAAGCCTTTGAATCACGAGAATAGTTTTTGTGTTTACAATTGAGGAGGATTGGCTTTGGCGTTTTTTTTGGTGAATCAGTCAAAATGGTGGCGGTTCCAGTAAATACTTCTAAGCAAACTGTCTAATTGTGGTAAAACTGTTAAAATACACAATGAGAGTTCCCAGAAATGATTAAGAACGTGCAATAAACCCCTCAAGAACACGTAAATAGATTCTTGCTACATTTACTGTCGAATTCAATCACGGAGGTTTCCAGTGGAAAGCTTTGAAATGACGAAAATACTGGTAATGTTTACAAGTCCGGGTACTTCGGGTGGCGTTTTCACGGGACTGTGCTTTCAATTATTACGAGTTCATGTTTACAGAGCTCAGAATTGGTGTCTAAAGCCTTTGAATCACGAGAATAGTTTTTGTGTTTACAATTTAGGAGGATTGGCTTTGGCGGTTTTTTTTGTGTGAATCAGTTAAAATGGTGGCGGTTCTAGTAAATACTTCTAAGCAAACTGTCTAATTGTGGTAAAACTGTTAAAATACACAATGAGAGTTCCCAGAAATGATTAAGAACGTGTAATAAACATCTCAACTACACGTAAATAGATTCTTACTACATTTACTGTCGAATTCAACACGGAGGTTTCCAGTGGAAAGCTGTGAAATGACGAAAATACTGGTAATGTTTACAAGTCCGGGTACTTCGGGTGGCGTTTTCACGGGACTGTGCTTTCAATTATTACGAGTTCATGTTTACAGAGCTCAGAATTGGTGTCTAAAGCCTTTGAATCACGAGAATAGTTTTTGTGTTTACAATTTAGGAGGATTGGCTTTGGCGGTTTTTTTTGTGTGAATCAGTTAAAATGGTGGCGGTTCCAGTAAATACTTCTAAGCAAACTGTCTAATTGTGGTAAAACTGTTAAAATACACAATGAGAGTTCCCAGAAATGATTAAGAACGTGTAATAAACATCTCAAGTACACGTAAATAGATTCTTACTACATTTACTGTCGAATTCAACACGGAGGTTTCCAGTGGAAAGCTGTGAAATGACGAAAATACTGGTAATGTTTACAAGTACGGGTACTTCTGGTGGCGTTTTCACGGGACTGTGCTTTCAAATATTAAGAGTTCATGTTTACAGAGCTAAGAATTGGTGTCTAAAGCCTTTGAATCACGAGAATAGTTTTTGTGTTTACAATTGAGGAGGATTGGCTTTGGCGTTTTTTTTGGTGAATCAGTCAAAATGGTGGCGGTTCCAGTAAATACTTCTAAGCAAACTGTCTAATTGTGGTAAAACTGTTAAAATACACAATGAGAGTTCCCAGAAATGATTAAGAACGTGTAATAAACCCCTCAAGAACACGTAAATAGATTCTTGCTACATTTACTGTCGAATTCAATCACGGAGGTTTCCAGTGGAAAGCTTTGAAATGACGAAAATACAGGTAATGTTTACAAGTCCGGGTACTTCGGGTGGCGTTTTCACGGGACTGTGCTTTCAATTATTACGAGTTCATGTTTACAGAGCTCAGAATTGGTGTCAAAAATCTTTGAATCACGAGAATAGTTTTTGTGTTTACAATTTAGGAGGATTGGCTTTGGCGGTTTTTTTTGTGTGAATCAGTTAAAATGGTGGCGGTTCCAGTAAATACTTCTAAGCAAACTGTCTAATTGTGGTAAAACTGTTAAAATACACAATGAGAGTTCCCAGAAATGATTAAGAACGTGTAATAAACATCTCAAGTACACGTAAATAGATTCTTACTACATTTACTGTCGAATTCAACACGGAGGTTTCCAGTGGAAAGCTGTGAAATGACGAAAATACTGGTAATGTTTACAAGTACGGGTACTTCTGGTGGCGTTTTCACGGGACTGTGCTTTCAAATATTAAGAGTTCATGTTTACAGAGCTAAGAATTGGTGTCTAAAGCCTTTGAATCACGAGAATAGTTTTTGTGTTTACAATTTAGGAGGATTGGCTTTGGCGTTTTTTTTGTGTGAATCAGTCAAAATGGTGGCGGTTCCAGTAAATACTTCTAAGCAAACTGTCTAATTGTGGTAAAACTGTTAAAATACACAATGAGAGTTCCCAGAAATGATTAAGAACGTGTAATAAACATCTCAAGTACACGTAAATAGATTCTTACTACATTTACTGTCGAATTCAACACGGAGGTTTCCAGTGGAAAGCTGTGAAATGACGAAAATACTGGTAATGTTTACAAGTACGGGTACTTCTGGTGGCGTTTTCACGGGACTGTGCTTTCAAATATTAAGAGTTCATGTTTACAGAGCTAAGAATTGGTGTCTAAAGCCTTTGAATCACGAGAATAGTTTTTGTGTTTACAATTGAGGAGGATTGGCTTTGGCGTTTTTTTTTGGTGAATCAGTCAAAATGGTGGCGGTTCCAGTAAATACTTCTAAGCAAACTGTCTAATTGTGGTAAAACTGTTAAAATACACAATGAGAGTTCCCAGAAATGATTAAGAACGTGTAATAAACCCCTCAAGAACACGTAAATAGATTCTTGCTACATTTACTGTCGAATTCAATCACGGAGGTTTCCAGTGGAAAGCTTTGAAATGACGAAAATACTGGTAATGTTTACAAGTCCGGGTACTTCGGGTGGCGTTTTCACGGGACTGTGCTTTCAATTATTACGAGTTCATGTTTACAGAGCTCAGAATTGGTGTCTAAAGCCTTTGAATCACGAGAATAGTTTTTGTGTTTACAATTTAGGAGGATTGGCTTTGGCGGTTTTTTTTGTGTGAATCAGTTAAAATGGTGGCGGTTCCAGTAAATACTTCTAAGCAAACTGTCTAATTGTGGTAAAACTGTTAAAATACACAATGAGAGTTCCCAGAAATGATTAAGAACGTGTAATAAACATCTCAACTACACGTAAATAGATTCTTACTACATTTACTGTCGAATTCAACACGGAGGTTTCCAGTGGAAAGCTGTGAAATGACGAAAATACTGGTAATGTTTACAAGTCCGGGTACTTCGGGTGGCGTTTTCACGGGACTGTGCTTTCAATTATTACGAGTTCATGTTTACAGAGCTCAGAATTGGTGTCTAAAGCCTTTGAATCACGAGAATAGTTTTTGTGTTTACAATTTAGGAGGATTGGCTTTGGCGGTTTTTTTTGTGTGAATCAGTTAAAATGGTGGCGGTTCCAGTAAATACTTCTAAGCAAACTGTCTAATTGTGGTAAAACTGTTAAAATACACAATGAGAGTTCCCAGAAATGATTAAGAACGTGTAATAAACATCTCAAGTACACGTAAATAGATTCTTACTACATTTACTGTCGAATTCAACACGGAGGTTTCCAGTGGAAAGCTGTGAAATGACGAAAATACTGGTAATGTTTACAAGTCCGGGTACTTCGGGTGGCGTTTTCACGGGACTGTGCTTTCAATTATTACGAGTTCATGTTTACAGAGCTCAGAATTGGTGTCTAAAGCCTTTGAATCACGAGAATAGTTTTTGTGTTTACAATTTAGGAGGATTGGCTTTGGCGGTTTTTTTTGTGTGAATCAGTTAAAATGGTGGCGGTTCCAGTAAATACTTCTAAGCAAACTGTCTAATTGTGGTAAAACTGTTAAAATACACAATGAGAGTTCCCAGAAATGATTAAGAACGTGTAATAAACATCTCAAGTACACGTAAATAGATTCTTACTACATTTACTGTCGAATTCAACACGGAGGTTTCCAGTGGAAAGCTGTGAAATGACGAAAATACTGGTAATGTTTACAAGTACGGGTACTTCTGGTGGCGTTTTCACGGGACTGTGCTTTCAAATATTAAGAGTTCATGTTTACAGAGCTAAGAATTGGTGTCTAAAGCCTTTGAATCACGAGAATAGTTTTTGTGTTTACAATTGAGGAGGATTGGCTTTGGCGTTTTTTTTGGTGAATCAGTCAAAATGGTGGCGGTTCCAGTAAATACTTCTAAGCAAACTGTCTAATTGTGGTAAAACTGTTAAAATACACAATGAGAGTTCCCAGAAATGATTAAGAACGTGTAATAAACCCCTCAAGAACACGTAAATAGATTCTTGCTACATTTACTGTCGAATTCAATCACGGAGGTTTCCAGTGGAAAGCTTTGAAATGACGAAAATACAGGTAATGTTTACAAGTCCGGGTACTTCGGGTGGCGTTTTCACGGGACTGTGCTTTCAATTATTACGAGTTCATGTTTACAGAGCTCAGAATTGGTGTCAAAAATCTTTGAATCACGAGAATAGTTTTTGTGTTTACAATTTAGGAGGATTGGCTTTGGCGGTTTTTTTTGTGTGAATCAGTTAAAATGGTGGCGGTTCCAGTAAATACTTCTAAGCAAACTGTCTAATTGTGGTAAAACTGTTAAAATACACAATGAGAGTTCCCAGAAATGATTAAGAACGTGTAATAAACATCTCAAGTACACGTAAATAGATTCTTACTACATTTACTGTCGAATTCAATCACGGAGGTTTCCAGTGGAAAGCTGTGAAATGACGAAAATACTGGTAATGTTTACAAGTCCGGGTACTTCTGGTGGCGTTTTCACAGGACTGTGCTTTCAAATATTAAGAGTTCATGTTTACAGAGCTCAGAATTGGTGTCTAAAGCCTTTGAATCACGAGAATATTTTTTGTGTTTACAATTTAGGAGGATTGGCTTTGGCGTTTTTTTTTGTGTGAATCAGTTAAAATGGTGGCGGTTCCAGTAAACAGTTCTAAGCAAACTGTCTAATTGTGGTAAAACTGTTAAAATACACAATGAGAGTTCCCAGAAATGATTAAGAACGTGTAATAAACATCTCAAGTACACGTAAATAGATTCTTACTACATTTACTGTCGAATTCAACACGGAGGTTTCCAGTGGAAAGCTGTGAAATGACGAAAATACTGGTAATGTTTACAAGTCCGGGTACTTCGGGTGGCGTTTTCACGGGACTGTGCTTTCAATTATTACGAGTTCATGTTTACAGAGCTCAGAATTGGTGTCTAAAGCCTTTGAATCACGAGAATAGTTTTTGTGTTTACAATTTAGGAGGATTGGCTTTGGCGGTTTTTTTTGTGTGAATCAGTTAAAATGGTGGCGGTTCCAGTAAATACTTCTAAGCAAACTGTCTAATTGTGGTAAAACTGTTAAAATACACAATGAGAGTTCCCATAAATGATTAAGAACGTGTAATAAACATCTCAAGTACACGTAAATAGATTCTTACTACATTTACTGTCGAATTCAACACGGAGGTTTCCAGTGGAAAGCTGTGAAATGACGAAAATACTGGTAATGTTTACAAGTACGGGTACTTCTGGTGGCGTTTTCACGGGACTGTGCTTTCAAATATTAAGAGTTCATGTTTACAGAGCTAAGAATTGGTGTCTAAAGCCTTTGAATCACGAGAATAGTTTTTGTGTTTACAATTTAGGAGGATTGGCTTTGGCGTTTTTTTTGTGTGAATCAGTCAAAATGGTGGCGGTTCCAGTAAATACTTCTAAGCAAACTGTCTAATTGTGGTAAAACTGTTAAAATACACAATGAGAGTTCCCAGAAATGATTAAGAACGTGTAATAAACATCTCAAGTACACGTAAATAGATTCTTACTACATTTACTGTCGAATTCAACACGGAGGTTTCCAGTGGAAAGCTGTGAAATGACGAAAATACTGGTAATGTTTACAAGTACGGGTACTTCTGGTGGCGTTTTCACGGGACTGTGCTTTCAAATATTAAGAGTTCATGTTTACAGAGCTAAGAATTGGTGTCTAAAGCCTTTGAATCACGAGAATAGTTTTTGTGTTTACAATTGAGGAGGATTGGCTTTGGCGTTTTTTTTGGTGAATCAGTCAAAATGGTGGCGGTTCCAGTAAATACTTCTAAGCAAACTGTCTAATTGTGGTAAAACTGTTAAAATACACAATGAGAGTTCCCAGAAATGATTAAGAACGTGCAATAAACCCCTCAAGAACACGTAAATAGATTCTTGCTACATTTACTGTCGAATTCAATCACGGAGGTTTCCAGTGGAAAGCTTTGAAATGACGAAAATACTGGTAATGTTTACAAGTCCGGGTACTTCGGGTGGCGTTTTCACGGGACTGTGCTTTCAATTATTACGAGTTCATGTTTACAGAGCTCAGAATTGGTGTCTAAAGCCTTTGAATCACGAGAATAGTTTTTGTGTTTACAATTTAGGAGGATTGGCTTTGGCGGTTTTTTTTGTGTGAATCAGTTAAAATGGTGGCGGTTCTAGTAAATACTTCTAAGCAAACTGTCTAATTGTGGTAAAACTGTTAAAATACACAATGAGAGTTCCCAGAAATGATTAAGAACGTGTAATAAACATCTCAAGTACACGTAAATAGATTCTTACTACATTTACTGTCGAATTCAACACGGAGGTTTCCAGTGGAAAGCTGTGAAATGACGAAAATACTGGTAATGTTTACAAGTACGGGTACTTCTGGTGGCGTTTTCACGGGACTGTGCTTTCAAATATTAAGAGTTCATGTTTACAGAGCTAAGAATTGGTGTCTAAAGCCTTTGAATCACGAGAATAGTTTTTGTGTTTACAATTTAGGAGGATTGGCTTTGGCGTTTTTTTTGTGTGAATCAGTCAAAATGGTGGCGGTTCCAGTAAATACTTCTAAGCAAACTGTCTAATTGTGGTAAAACTGTTAAAATACACAATGAGAGTTCCCAGAAATGATTAAGAACGTGTAATAAACATCTCAAGTACACGTAAATAGATTCTTACTACATTTACTGTCGAATTCAACACGGAGGTTTCCAGTGGAAAGCTGTGAAATGACGAAAATACTGGTAATGTTTACAAGTACGGGTACTTCTGGTGGCGTTTTCACGGGACTGTGCTTTCAAATATTAAGAGTTCATGTTTACAGAGCTAAGAATTGGTGTCTAAAGCCTTTGAATCACGAGAATAGTTTTTGTGTTTACAATTGAGGAGGATTGGCTTTGGCGTTTTTTTTTGGTGAATCAGTCAAAATGGTGGCGGTTCCAGTAAATACTTCTAAGCAAACTGTCTAATTGTGGTAAAACTGTTAAAATACACAATGAGAGTTCCCAGAAATGATTAAGAACGTGTAATAAACCCCTCAAGAACACGTAAATAGATTCTTGCTACATTTACTGTCGAATTCAATCACGGAGGTTTCCAGTGGAAAGCTTTGAAATGACGAAAATACTGGTAATGTTTACAAGTCCGGGTACTTCGGGTGGCGTTTTCACGGGACTGTGCTTTCAATTATTACGAGTTCATGTTTACAGAGCTCAGAATTGGTGTCTAAAGCCTTTGAATCACGAGAATAGTTTTTGTGTTTACAATTTAGGAGGATTGGCTTTGGCGGTTTTTTTTGTGTGAATCAGTTAAAATGGTGGCGGTTCCAGTAAATACTTCTAAGCAAACTGTCTAATTGTGGTAAAACTGTTAAAATACACAATGAGAGTTCCCAGAAATGATTAAGAACGTGTAATAAACATCTCAACTACACGTAAATAGATTCTTACTACATTTACTGTCGAATTCAACACGGAGGTTTCCAGTGGAAAGCTGTGAAATGACGAAAATACTGGTAATGTTTACAAGTCCGGGTACTTCGGGTGGCGTTTTCACGGGACTGTGCTTTCAATTATTACGAGTTCATGTTTACAGAGCTCAGAATTGGTGTCTAAAGCCTTTGAATCACGAGAATAGTTTTTGTGTTTACAATTTAGGAGGATTGGCTTTGGCGGTTTTTTTTGTGTGAATCAGTTAAAATGGTGGCGGTTCCAGTAAATACTTCTAAGCAAACTGTCTAATTGTGGTAAAACTGTTAAAATACACAATGAGAGTTCCCAGAAATGATTAAGAACGTGTAATAAACATCTCAAGTACACGTAAATAGATTCTTACTACATTTACTGTCGAATTCAACACGGAGGTTTCCAGTGGAAAGCTGTGAAATGACGAAAATACTGGTAATGTTTACAAGTACGGGTACTTCTGGTGGCGTTTTCACGGGACTGTGCTTTCAAATATTAAGAGTTCATGTTTACAGAGCTAAGAATTGGTGTCTAAAGCCTTTGAATCACGAGAATAGTTTTTGTGTTTACAATTTAGGAGGATTGGCTTTGGCGTTTTTTTTGTGTGAATCAGTCAAAATGGTGGCGGTTCCAGTAAATACTTCTAAGCAAACTGTCTAATTGTGGTAAAACTGTTAAAATACACAATGAGAGTTCCCAGAAATGATTAAGAACGTGTAATAAACATCTCAAGTACACGTAAATAGATTCTTACTACATTTACTGTCGAATTCAACACGGAGGTTTCCAGTGGAAAGCTGTGAAATGACGAAAATACTGGTAATGTTTACAAGTACGGGTACTTCTGGTGGCGTTTTCACGGGACTGTGCTTTCAAATATTAAGAGTTCATGTTTACAGAGCTAAGAATTGGTGTCTAAAGCCTTTGAATCACGAGAATAGTTTTTGTGTTTACAATTGAGGAGGATTGGCTTTGGCGTTTTTTTTGGTGAATCAGTCAAAATGGTGGCGGTTCCAGTAAATACTTCTAAGCAAACTGTCTAATTGTGGTAAAACTGTTAAAATACACAATGAGAGTTCCCAGAAATGATTAAGAACGTGCAATAAACCCCTCAAGAACACGTAAATAGATTCTTGCTACATTTACTGTCGAATTCAATCACGGAGGTTTCCAGTGGAAAGCTTTGAAATGACGAAAATACTGGTAATGTTTACAAGTCCGGGTACTTCGGGTGGCGTTTTCACGGGACTGTGCTTTCAATTATTACGAGTTCATGTTTACAGAGCTCAGAATTGGTGTCTAAAGCCTTTGAATCACGAGAATAGTTTTTGTGTTTACAATTTAGGAGGATTGGCTTTGGCGGTTTTTTTTGTGTGAATCAGTTAAAATGGTGGCGGTTCTAGTAAATACTTCTAAGCAAACTGTCTAATTGTGGTAAAACTGTTAAAATACACAATGAGAGTTCCCAGAAATGATTAAGAACGTGTAATAAACATCTCAACTACACGTAAATAGATTCTTACTACATTTACTGTCGAATTCAACACGGAGGTTTCCAGTGGAAAGCTGTGAAATGACGAAAATACTGGTAATGTTTACAAGTCCGGGTACTTCGGGTGGCGTTTTCACGGGACTGTGCTTTCAATTATTACGAGTTCATGTTTACAGAGCTCAGAATTGGTGTCTAAAGCCTTTGAATCACGAGAATAGTTTTTGTGTTTACAATTTAGGAGGATTGGCTTTGGCGGTTTTTTTTGTGTGAATCAGTTAAAATGGTGGCGGTTCCAGTAAATACTTCTAAGCAAACTGTCTAATTGTGGTAAAACTGTTAAAATACACAATGAGAGTTCCCAGAAATGATTAAGAACGTGTAATAAACATCTCAAGTACACGTAAATAGATTCTTACTACATTTACTGTCGAATTCAACACGGAGGTTTCCAGTGGAAAGCTGTGAAATGACGAAAATACTGGTAATGTTTACAAGTACGGGTACTTCTGGTGGCGTTTTCACGGGACTGTGCTTTCAAATATTAAGAGTTCATGTTTACAGAGCTAAGAATTGGTGTCTAAAGCCTTTGAATCACGAGAATAGTTTTTGTGTTTACAATTGAGGAGGATTGGCTTTGGCGTTTTTTTTG
The DNA here is from genome assembly GCF_963259705.1 of Myotis daubentonii. NCBI lineage: Eukaryota > Metazoa > Chordata > Mammalia > Chiroptera > Vespertilionidae > Myotis > Myotis daubentonii. The sequence continues at coordinate 1,363,021 of NC_081851.1, forward strand.
GTGAATCAGTCAAAATGGTGGCGGTTCCAGTAAATACTTCTAAGCAAACTGTCTAATTGTGGTAAAACTGTTAAAATACACAATGAGAGTTCCCAGAAATGATTAAGAACGTGTAATAAACCCCTCAAGAACACGTAAATAGATTCTTGCTACATTTACTGTCGAATTCAATCACGGAGGTTTCCAGTGGAAAGCTTTGAAATGACGAAAATACAGGTAATGTTTACAAGTCCGGGTACTTCGGGTGGCGTTTTCACGGGACTGTGCTTTCAATTATTACGAGTTCATGTTTACAGAGCTCAGAATTGGTGTCAAAAATCTTTGAATCACGAGAATAGTTTTTGTGATTACAATTTAGGAGGATTGGCTTTGGCGGTTTTTTTTGTGTGAATCAGTTAAAATGGTGGCGGTTCCAGTAAATACTTCTAAGCAAACTGTCTAATTGTGGTAAAACTGTTAAAATACACAATGAGAGTTCCCAGAAATGATTAAGAACGTGTAATAAACATCTCAAGTACACGTAAATAGATTCTTACTACATTTACTGTCGAATTCAACACGGAGGTTTCCAGTGGAAAGCTGTGAAATGACGAAAATACTGGTAATGTTTACAAGTACGGGTACTTCTGGTGGCGTTTTCACGGGACTGTGCTTTCAAATATTAAGAGTTCATGTTTACAGAGCTAAGAATTGGTGTCTAAAGCCTTTGAATCACGAGAATAGTTTTTGTGTTTACAATTTAGGAGGATTGGCTTTGGCGTTTTTTTTGTGTGAATCAGTCAAAATGGTGGCGGTTCCAGTAAATACTTCTAAGCAAACTGTCTAATTGTGGTAAAACTGTTAAAATACACAATGAGAGTTCCCAGAAATGATTAAGAACGTGTAATAAACATCTCAAGTACACGTAAATAGATTCTTACTACATTTACTGTCGAATTCAACACGGAGGTTTCCAGTGGAAAGCTGTGAAATGACGAAAATACTGGTAATGTTTACAAGTACGGGTACTTCTGGTGGCGTTTTCACGGGACTGTGCTTTCAAATATTAAGAGTTCATGTTTACAGAGCTAAGAATTGGTGTCTAAAGCCTTTGAATCACGAGAATAGTTTTTGTGTTTACAATTGAGGAGGATTGGCTTTGGCGTTTTTTTTTGGTGAATCAGTCAAAATGGTGGCGGTTCCAGTAAATACTTCTAAGCAAACTGTCTAATTGTGGTAAAACTGTTAAAATACACAATGAGAGTTCCCAGAAATGATTAAGAACGTGTAATAAACCCCTCAAGAACACGTAAATAGATTCTTGCTACATTTACTGTCGAATTCAATCACGGAGGTTTCCAGTGGAAAGCTTTGAAATGACGAAAATACTGGTAATGTTTACAAGTCCGGGTACTTCGGGTGGCGTTTTCACGGGACTGTGCTTTCAATTATTACGAGTTCATGTTTACAGAGCTCAGAATTGGTGTCTAAAGCCTTTGAATCACGAGAATAGTTTTTGTGTTTACAATTTAGGAGGATTGGCTTTGGCGGTTTTTTTTGTGTGAATCAGTTAAAATGGTGGCGGTTCCAGTAAATACTTCTAAGCAAACTGTCTAATTGTGGTAAAACTGTTAAAATACACAATGAGAGTTCCCAGAAATGATTAAGAACGTGTAATAAACATCTCAACTACACGTAAATAGATTCTTACTACATTTACTGTCGAATTCAACACGGAGGTTTCCAGTGGAAAGCTGTGAAATGACGAAAATACTGGTAATGTTTACAAGTCCGGGTACTTCGGGTGGCGTTTTCACGGGACTGTGCTTTCAATTATTACGAGTTCATGTTTACAGAGCTCAGAATTGGTGTCTAAAGCCTTTGAATCACGAGAATAGTTTTTGTGTTTACAATTTAGGAGGATTGGCTTTGGCGGTTTTTTTTGTGTGAATCAGTTAAAATGGTGGCGGTTCCAGTAAATACTTCTAAGCAAACTGTCTAATTGTGGTAAAACTGTTAAAATACACAATGAGAGTTCCCAGAAATGATTAAGAACGTGTAATAAACATCTCAAGTACACGTAAATAGATTCTTACTACATTTACTGTCGAATTCAACACGGAGGTTTCCAGTGGAAAGCTGTGAAATGACGAAAATACTGGTAATGTTTACAAGTACGGGTACTTCTGGTGGCGTTTTCACGGGACTGTGCTTTCAAATATTAAGAGTTCATGTTTACAGAGCTAAGAATTGGTGTCTAAAGCCTTTGAATCACGAGAATAGTTTTTGTGCTTACAATTGAGGAGGATTGGCTTTGGCGTTTTTTTTGGTGAATCAGTCAAAATGGTGGCGGTTCCAGTAAATACTTCTAAGCAAACTGTCTAATTGTGGTAAAACTGTTAAAATACAAAATGAGAGTTCCCAGAAATGATTAAGAACGTGTAATAAACCCCTCAAGAACACGTAAATAGATTCTTGCTACATTTACTGTCGAATTCAATCACGGAGGTTTCCAGTGGAAAGCTTTGAAATGACGAAAATACAGGTAATGTTTACAAGTCCGGGTACTTCGGGTGGCGTTTTCACGGGACTGTGCTTTCAATTATTACGAGTTCATGTTTACAGAGCTCAGAATTGGTGTCAAAAATCTTTGAATCACGAGAATAGTTTTTGTGTTTACAATTTAGGAGGATTGGCTTTGGCGGTTTTTTTTGTGTGAATCAGTTAAAATGGTGGCGGTTCCAGTAAATACTTCTAAGCAAACTGTCTAATTGTGGTAAAACTGTTAAAATACACAATGAGAGTTCCCAGAAATGATTAAGAACGTGTAATAAACATCTCAAGTACACGTAAATAGATTCTTACTACATTTACTGTCGAATTCAATCACGGAGGTTTCCAGTGGAAAGCTGTGAAATGACGAAAATACTGGTAATGTTTACAAGTCCGGGTACTTCTGGTGGCGTTTTCACAGGACTGTGCTTTCAAATATTAAGAGTTCATGTTTACAGAGCTCAGAATTGGTGTCTAAAGCCTTTGAATCACGAGAATATTTTTTGTGTTTACAATTGAGGAGGATTGGCTTTGGCGTTTTTTTGTGTGTGAATCAGTTAAAATGGTGGCGGTTCCAGTAAACAGTTCTAAGCAAACTGTCTAATTGTGGTAAAACTGTTAAAATACACAATGAGAGTTCCCAGAAATGATTAAGAACGTGTAATAAACATCTCAAGTACACGTAAATAGATTCTTACTACATTTACTGTCGAATTCAACACGGAGGTTTCCAGTGGAAAGCTGTGAAATGACGAAAATACTGGTAATGTTTACAAGTCCGGGTACTTCGGGTGGCGTTTTCACGGGACTGTGCTTTCAATTATTACGAGTTCATGTTTACAGAGCTCAGAATTGGTGTCTAAAGCCTTTGAATCACGAGAATAGTTTTTGTGTTTACAATTTAGGAGGATTGGCTTTGGCGGTTTTTTTTGTGTGAATCAGTTAAAATGGTGGCGGTTCCAGTAAATACTTCTAAGCAAACTGTCTAATTGTGGTAAAACTGTTAAAATACACAATGAGAGTTCCCAGAAATGATTAAGAACGTGTAATAAACATCTCAAGTACACGTAAATAGATTCTTACTACATTTACTGTCGAATTCAACACGGAGGTTTCCAGTGGAAAGCTGTGAAATGACGAAAATACTGGTAATGTTTACAAGTACGGGTACTTCTGGTGGCGTTTTCACGGGACTGTGCTTTCAAATATTAAGAGTTCATGTTTACAGAGCTAAGAATTGGTGTCTAAAGCCTTTGAATCACGAGAATAGTTTTTGTGTTTACAATTTAGGAGGATTGGCTTTGGCGTTTTTTTTGGTGAATCAGTCAAAATGGTGGCGGTTCCAGTAAATACTTCTAAGCAAACTGTCTAATGGTGGTAAAACTGTTAAAATACACAATGAGAGTTCCCAGAAATGATTAAGAACGTGTAATAAACCCCTCAAGAACACGTAAATAGATTCTTGCTACATTTACTGTCGAATTCAATCACGGAGGTTTCCAGTGGAAAGCTTTGAAATGACGAAAATACTGGTAATGTTTACAAGTCCGGGTACTTCGGGTGGCGTTTTCACGGGACTGTGCTTTCAATTATTACGAGTTCATGTTTACAGAGCTCAGAATTGGTGTCTAAAGCCTTTGAATCACGAGAATAGTTTTTGTGTTTACAATTTAGGAGGATTGGCTTTGGCGGTTTTTTTTGTGTGAATCAGTCAAAATGGTGGCTGTTCCAGTAAATACTTCTAAGCAAACTGTCTAATTGTGGTAAAACTGTTAAAATACACAATGAGAGTTCCCAGAAATGATTAAGAACGTGTAATAAACCCCTCAAGAACACGTAAATAGATTCTTGCTACATTTACTGTCGAATTCAATCACGGAGGTTTCCAGTGGAAAGCTTTGAAATGACGAAAATACTGGTAATGTTTACAAGTCCGGGTACTTCGGGTGGCGTTTTCACGGGACTGTGCTTTCAATTATTACGAGTTCATGTTTACAGAGCTCAGAATTGGTGTCTAAAGCCTTTGAATCACGAGAATAGTTTTTGTGTTTACAATTTAGGAGGATTGGCTTTGGCGGTTTTTTTTGTGTGAATCAGTTAAAATGGTGGCGGTTCCAGTAAATACTTCTAAGCAAACTGTCTAATTGTGGTAAAACTGTTAAAATACACAATGAGAGTTCCCAGAAATGATTAAGAACGTGTAATAAACATCTCAAGTACACGTAAATAGATTCTTGCTACATTTACTGTCGAATTCAATCACGGAGGTTTCCAGTGGAAAGCTGTGAAATGACGAAAATACTGGTAATGTTTACAAGTCCGGGTACTTCTGGTGGCGTTTTCATGCGACTGTGCTTTCAAATATTAAGAGTTCATGTTTACAGAGCTCAGAATTGGTGTCTAAAGCCTTTGAATCACGAGAATAGTTTTTGTGTTTACAATTTAGGAGGATTGGCTTTGGCATTTTTTTTTGTGTGAATCAGTTAAAATGGTGGCGGTTCCAGTAAACAGTTCTAAGCAAACTGTCTAATTGTGGTAAAACTGTTAAAATACACAATAAGAGTTCCCAGAAATGATTAAGAACGTGTAATAAACATCTCAAGTACACGTAAATAGATTCTTACTACATTTACTGTCGAATTCAACACGGAGGTTTCCAGTGGAAAGCTGTGAAATGACGAAAATACTGGTAATGTTTACAAGTACGGGTACTTCTGGTGGCGTTTTCACGGGACTGTGCTTTCAAATATTAAGAGTTCATGTTTACAGAGCTAAGAATTGGTGTCTAAAGCCTTTGAATCACGAGAATAGTTTTTGTGTTTACAATTTAGGAGGATTGGCTTTGGCGTTTTTTTTGTGTGAATCAGTCAAAATGGTGGCGGTTCCAGTAAATACTTCTAAGCAAACTGTCTAATTGTGGTAAAACTGTTAAAATACACAATGAGAGTTCCCAGAAATGATTAAGAACGTGTAATAAACATCTCAAGTACACGTAAATAGATTCTTACTACATTTACTGTCGAATTCAACACGGAGGTTTCCAGTGGAAAGCTGTGAAATGACGAAAATACTGGTAATGTTTACAAGTACGGGTACTTCTGGTGGCGTTTTCACGGGACTGTGCTTTCAAATATTAAGAGTTCATGTTTACAGAGCTAAGAATTGGTGTCTAAAGCCTTTGAATCACGAGAATAGTTTTTGTGTTTACAATTGAGGAGGATTGGCTTTGGCGTTTTTTTTGGTGAATCAGTCAAAATGGTGGCGGTTCCAGTAAATACTTCTAAGCAAACTGTCTAATTGTGGTAAAACTGTTAAAATACACAATGAGAGTTCCCAGAAATGATTAAGAACGTGTAATAAACCCCTCAAGAACACGTAAATAGATTCTTGCTACATTTACTGTCGAATTCAATCACGGAGGTTTCCAGTGGAAAGCTTTGAAATGACGAAAATACTGGTAATGTTTACAAGTCCGGGTACTTCGGGTGGCGTTTTCACGGGACTGTGCTTTCAATTATTACGAGTTCATGTTTACAGAGCTCAGAATTGGTGTCTAAAGCCTTTGAATCACGAGAATAGTTTTTGTGTTTACAATTTAGGAGGATTGGCTTTGGCGGTTTTTTTTGTGTGAATCAGTTAAAATGGTGGCGGTTCCAGTAAATACTTCTAAGCAAACTGTCTAATTGTGGTAAAACTGTTAAAATACACAATGAGAGTTCCCAGAAATGATTAAGAACGTGTAATAAACATCTCAAGTACACGTAAATAGATTCTTACTACATTTACTGTCGAATTCAATCACGGAGGTTTCCAGTGGAAAGCTGTGAAATGACGAAAATACTGGTAATGTTTACAAGTCCGGGTACTTCTGGTGGCGTTTTCACGGGACTGTGCTTTCAAATATTAAGAGTTCATGTTTACAGAGCTCAGAATTGGTGTCTAAAGCCTTTGAATCACGAGAATAGTTTTTGTGTTTACAATTGAGGAGGATTGGCTTTGGCGTTTTTTTTGGTGAATCAGTCAAAATGGTGGCGGTTCCAGTAAATACTTCTAAGCAAACTGTCTAATTGTGGTAAAACTGTTAAAATACACAATGAGAGTTCCCAGAAATGATTAAGAACGTGTAATAAACCCCTCAAGAACACGTAAATAGATTCTTGCTACATTAACTGTCGAATTCAATCACGGAGGTTTCCAGTGGAAAGCTTTGAAATGACGAAAATACAGGTAATGTTTACAAGTCCGGGTACTTCGGGTGGCGTTTTCACGGGACTGTGCTTTCAATTATTACGAGTTCATGTTTACAGAGCTCAGAATTGGTGTCAAAAATCTTTGAATCACGAGAATAGTTTTTGTGTTTACAATTTAGGAGGATTGGCTTTGGCGGTTTTTTTTGTGTGAATCAGTTAAAATGGTGGCGGTTCCAGTAAATACTTCTAAGCAAACTGTCTAATTGTGGTAAAACTGTTAAAATACACAATGAGAGTTCCCAGAAATGATTAAGAACGTGTAATAAACATCTCAAGTACACGTAAATAGATTCTTACTACATTTACTGTCGAATTCAATCACGGAGGTGTCCAGTGGAAAGCTGTGAAATGACGAAAATACTGGTAATGTTTACAAGTCCGGGTACTTCTGGTGGCGTTTTCACAGGACTGTGCTTTCAAATATTAAGAGTTCATGTTTACAGAGCTCAGAATTGGTGTCTAAAGCCTTTGAATCACGAGAATATTTTTTGTGTTTACAATTTAGGAGGATTGGCTTTGGCGTTTTTTTTTGTGTGAATCAGTTAAAATGGTGGCGGTTCCAGTAAACAGTTCTAAGCAAACTGTCTAATTGTGGTAAAACTGTTAAAATACACAATGAGAGTTCCCAGAAATGATTAAGAACGTGTAATAAACATCTCAAGTACACGTAAATAGATTCTTACTACATTTACTGTCGAATTCAACACGGAGGTTTCCAGTGGAAAGCTGTGAAATGACGAAAATACTGGTAATGTTTACAAGTCCGGGTACTTCGGGTGGCGTTTTCACGGGACTGTGCTTTCAATTATTACGAGTTCATGTTTACAGAGCTCAGAATTGGTGTCTAAAGCCTTTGAATCACGAGAATAGTTTTTGTGTTTACAATTTAGGAGGATTGGCTTTGGCGGTTTTTTTTGTGTGAATCAGTTAAAATGGTGGCGGTTCCAGTAAATACTTCTAAGCAAACTGTCTAATTGTGGTAAAACTGTTAAAATACACAATGAGAGTTCCCAGAAATGATTAAGAACGTGTAATAAACATCTCAAGTACACGTAAATAGATTCTTACTACATTTACTGTCGAATTAAACACGGAGGTTTCCAGTGGAAAGCTGTGAAATGACGAAAATACTGGTAATGTTTACAAGTACGGGTACTTCTGGTGGCGTTTTCACGGGACTGTGCTTTCAAATATTAAGAGTTCATGTTTACAGAGCTCAGAATTGGTGTCTAAAGCCTTTCAATGACGAGAATAGTGTTTTTGTTTACAATTTAGGAGGATTGGCTTTGGCGTTTTTTTGTGTGTGAATCAGTTAAAATGGTGGCGGTTCCAGTAAATACTTCTAAGCAAACTGTCTAATTGTGGTAAAACTGTTAAAATACACAATGAGAGTTCCCAGAAATGATTAAGAACGTGTAATAAACATCTCAAGTACACATAAATAGATTCTTACTACATTTACTGTTGAATTCAATCACGGAGGTTTCCAGTGGAAAGCTGTGAAATGACGAAAATACTGGTAATGTTTACAAGTCCGGGTACTTCTGGTGGCGTTTTCACGGGACTGTGCTTTCAAATATTAAGAGTTCATGTTTACAGAGCTCAGAATTGGTGTCTAAAGCCTTTGAATCACGAGAATAGTTTTTGTGTTTACAATTTAGGAGGATTGGCTTTGGCGTTTTTTTTGTGTGAATCAGTCAAAATGGTGGCGGTTCCAGTAAATACTTCTAAGCAAACTGTCTAATTGTGGTAAAACTGTTAAAATACACAATGAGAGTTCCCAGAAATGATTAAGAACGTGTAATAAACCCCTCAAGTACACGTAAATAGATTCTTACTACATTTACTGTCGAATTCAACATGGAGGTTTCCAGTGGAAAGCTGTGAAATGACGAAAATACTGGTAATGTTTACAAGTCCGGGTACTTCTGGTGGCGTTTTCACGGGACTGTGCTTTCAAATATTAAGAGTTCATGTTTACAGAGCTCAGAATTGGTGTCTAAAGCCTTTGAATCACGAGAATATTTTTTGTGTTTACAATTTAGGAGGATTGGCTTTGGCGTTTTTTTTTTTGTGTGAATCAGTTAAAATGGTGGCGGTTCCAGTAAACAGTTCTAAGCAAACTGTCTAATTGTGGTAAAACTGTTAAAATACACAATGAGAGTTCCCAGAAATGATTAAGAACGTGTAATAAACCCCTCAAGTACACGTAAATAGATTCTTACTACATTTACTGTCGAATTCAACACGGAGGTTTCCAGTGGAAAGCTGTGAAATGACGAAAATACTGGTAATGTTTACAAGTCCGGGTACTTCTGGTGGCGTTTTCACGGGACTGTGCTTTCAATTATTACGAGTTCATGTTTACAGAGCTCAGAATTGGTGTCTAAAGCCTTTGAATGACGAGAATAGTTTTTGTGTTTACAATTTAGGAGGATTGGCTTTGGCGTTTTTTTTGTGTGAATCAGTTAAAATGGTGGCGGTTCCAGTAAACAGTTCTAAGCAAACTGTCTAATTGTGGTAAAACTGTTAAAATACACAATGAGAGTTCCCAGAAATGATTAAGAACGTGTAATAAACATCTCAAGTACACGTAAATAGATTCTTACTACATTTACTGTCGAATTAAACACGGAGGTTTCCAGTGGAAAGCTGTGAAATGACGAAAATACTGGTAATGTTTACAAGTCCGGGTACTTCGGGTGGCGTTTTCACGGGACTGTGCTTTCAATTATTACGAGTTCATGTTTACAGAGCTCAGAATTGGTGTCTAAAGCCTTTGAATCACGAGAATAGTTTTTGTGTTTACAATTTAGGAGGATTGGCTTTTGCGTTTTTTTTTGTGAATCAGTTAAAATGGTGGCGGTTCCAGTAAATACTTCTAAGCAAACTGTCTAATTGTGGTAAAACTGTTAAAATACACAATGAGAGTTCCCAGAAATGATTAAGAACGTGTAATAAACATCTCAAGTACACGTAAATAGATTCTTACTACATTTACTGTCGAATTCAACACGGAGGTTTCCAGTGGAAAGCTGTGAAATGACGAAAATACTGGTAATGTTTACAAGTACGGGTACTTCTGGTGGCGTTTTCACGGGACTGTGCTTTCAAATATTAAGAGTTCATGTTTACAGAGCTCAGAATTGGTGTCTAAAGCCTTTGAATCACGAGAATAGTTTTTGTGTTTACAATTTAGGAGGATTGGCTTTGGCGTTTTTTTTGTGTGAATCAGTCAAAATGGTGGCGGTTCCAGTAAATACTTCTAAGCAAACTGTCTAATTGTGGTAAAACTGTTAAAATACACAATGAGAGTTCCCAGAAATGATTAAGAACGTGTAATAAACCCCTCAAGTACACGTAAATAGATTCTTACTACATTTACTGTCGAATTCAACACGGAGGTTTCCAGTGGAAAGCTGTGAAATGACGAAAATACTGGTAATGTTTACAAGTCCGGGTACTTCTGGTGGCGTTTTCACGGGACTGTGCTTTCAAATATTAAGAGTTCATGTTTACAGAGCTCAGAATTGGTGTCTAAAGCCTTTGAATCACGAGACTATTTTTTGTGTTTACAATTTAGGAGGATTGGCTTTGGCGTTTTTTTTGTGTGTGAATCAGTTAAAATGGTGGCGGTTCCAGTAAACAGTTCTAAGCAAACTGTCTAATTGTGGTAAAACTGTTAAAATACACAATGAGAGTTCCCAGAAATGATTAAGAACGTGTAATAAACATCTCAAGTACACGTAAATAGATTCTTACTACATTTACTGTCGAATTCAACACGGAGGTTTCCATTGGAAAGCTGTGAAATGACGAAAATACTGGTAATGTTTACAAGTCCGGGTACTTCTGGTGGCGTTTTCACGGGACTGTGCTTTCAATTATTACGAGTTCATGTTTACAGAGCTCAGAATTGGTGTCTAAAGCCTTTGAATGACGAGAATAGTTTTTGTGTTTACAATTTAGGAGGATTGGCTTTGGCGTTTTTTTTGTGTGAATCAGTTAAAATGGTGGCGGTTCCAGTAAACAGTTCTAAGCAAACTGTCTAATTGTGGTAAAACTGTTAAAATACACAATGAGAGTTCCCAGAAATGATTAAGAACGTGTAATAAACATCTCAAGTACACGTAAATAGATTCTTACTACATTTACTGTCGAATTCAACATGGAGGTTTCCAGTGGAAAGCTGTGAAATGACGAAAATACTGGTAATGTTTACAAGTCCGGGTACTTCGGGTGGCGTTTTCACGGGACTGTGCTTTCAATTATTACGAGTTCATGTTTACAGAGCTCAGAATTGGTGTCTAAAGCCTTTGAATCACGAGAATAGTTTTTGTGTTTACAATTGAGGAGGATTGGCTTTGGCGTTTTTTTTGGTGAATCAGTCAAAATGGTGGCGGTTCCAGTAAATACTTCTAAGCAAACTGTCTAATTGTGGTAAAACTGTTAAAATACACAATGAGAGTTCCCAGAAATGATTAAGAACGTGTAATAAACCCCTCAAGAACACGTAAATAGATTCTTGCTACATTTACTGTCGAATTCAATCACGGAGGTTTCCAGTGGAAAGCTTTGAAATGACGAAAATACTGGTAATGTTTACAAGTCCGGGTACTTCGGGTGGCGTTTTCACGGGACTGTGCTTTCAATTATTACGAGTTCATGTTTACAGAGCTCAGAATTGGTGTCTAAAGCCTTTGAATCACGAGAATAGTTTTTGTGTTTACAATTTAGGAGGATTGGCTTTGGCGGTTTTTTTTGTATGAATCAGTTAAAATGGTGGCGGTTCCAGTAAATACTTCTAAGCAAACTGTCTAATTGTGGTAAAACTGTTAAAATACACAATGAGAGTTCCCAGAAATGATTAAGAACGTGTAATAAACATCTCAAGTACACGTAAATAGATTCTTACTACATTTACTGTCGAATTCAATCACGGAGGTTTCCAGTGGAAAGCTGTGAAATGACGAAAATACTGGTAATGTTTACAAGTCCGGGTACTTCTGGTGGCGTTTTCACGGGACTGTGCTTTCAAATATTAAGAGTTCATGTTTACAGAGCTCAGAATTGGTGTCTAAAGCCTTTGAATCACGAGAATAGTTTTTGTGTTTACAATTGAGGAGGATTGGCTTTGGCGTTTTTTTTGGTGAATCAGTCAAAATGGTGGCGGTTCCAGTAAATACTTCTAAGCAAACTGTCTAATTGTGGTAAAACTGTTAAAATACACAATGAGAGTTCCCAGAAATGATTAAGAACGTGTAATAAACCCCTCAAGAACACGTAAATAGATTCTTGCTACATTAACTGTCGAATTCAATCACGGAGGTTTCCAGTGGAAAGCTTTGAAATGACGAAAATACAGGTAATGTTTACAAGTCCGGGTACTTCGGGTGGCGTTTTCACGGGACTGTGCTTTCAATTATTACGAGTTCATGTTTACAGAGCTCAGAATTGGTGTCAAAAATCTTTGAATCACGAGAATAGTTTTTGTGTTTACAATTTAGGAGGATTGGCTTTGGCGGTTTTTTTTGTGTGAATCAGTTAAAATGGTGGCGGTTCCAGTAAATACTTCTAAGCAAACTGTCTAATTGTGGTAAAACTGTTAAAATACACAATGAGAGTTCCCAGAAATGATTAAGAACGTGTAATAAACATCTCAAGTACACGTAAATAGATTCTTACTACATTTACTGTCGAATTCAATCACGGAGGTTTCCAGTGGAAAGCTGTGAAATGACGAAAATACTGGTAATGTTTACAAGTCCGGGTACTTCTGGTGGCGTTTTCACAGGACTGTGCTTTCAAATATTAAGAGTTCATGTTTACAGAGCTCAGAATTGGTGTCTAAAGCCTTTGAATCACGAGAATATTTTTTGTGTTTACAATTTAGGAGGATTGGCTTTGGCGTTTTTTTTTGTGTGAATCAGTTAAAATGGTGGCGGTTCCAGTAAACAGTTCTAAGCAAACTGTCTAATTGTGGTAAAACTGTTAAAATACACAATGAGAGTTCCCAGAAATGATTAAGAACGTGTAATAAACATCTCAAGTACACGTAAATAGATTCTTACTACATTTACTGTCGAATTCAACACGGAGGTTTCCAGTGGAAAGCTGTGAAATGACGAAAATACTGGTAATGTTTACAAGTCCGGGTACTTCGGGTGGCGTTTTCACGGGACTGTGCTTTCAATTATTACGAGTTCATGTTTACAGAGCTCAGAGTTGGTGTCTAAAGCCTTTGAATCACGAGAATAGTTTTTGTGTTTACAATTTAGGAGGATTGGCTTTGGCGGTTTTTTTTGTGTGAATCAGTTAAAATGGTGGCGGTTCCAGTAAATACTTCTAAGCAAACTGTCTAATTGTGGTAAAACTGTTAAAATACACAATGAGAGTTCCCAGAAATGATTAAGAACGTGTAATAAACATCTCAAGTACACATAAATAGATTCTTACTACATTTACTGTCGAATTCAATCACGGAGGTTTCCAGTGGAAAGGTGTGAAATGACGAAAATACTGGTAATGTTTACAAGTCCGGGTACTTCTGGTGGCGTTTTCACGGGACTGTGCTTTCAAATATTAAGAGTTCATGTTTACAGAGCTCAGAATTGGTGTCTAAAGCCTTTGAATCACGAGAATAGTTTTTGTGTTTACAATTTAGGAGGATTGGCTTTGGCGTTTTTTTTGTGTGAATCAGTCAAAATGGTGGCGGTTCCAGTAAATACTTCTAAGCAAACTGTCTAATTGTGGTAAAACTGTTAAAATACACAATGAGAGTTCCCAGAAATGATTAAGAACGTGTAATAAACCCCTCAAGTACACGTAAATAGATTCTTACTACATTTACTGTCGAATTCAACACGGAGGTTTCCAGTGGAAAGCTGTGAAATGACGAAAATACTGGTAATGTTTACAAGTCCGGGTACTTCTGGTGGCGTTTTCACGGGACTGTGCTTTCAAATATTAAGAGTTCATGTTTACAGAGCTCAGAATTGGTGTCTAAAGCCTTGGAATGACGAGAATATTTTTTGTGTTTACAATTTAGGAGGATTGGCTTTGGCGTTTTTTTTTTGTGTGAATCAGTTAAAATGGTGGCGGTTCCAGTAAACAGTTCTAAGCAAACTGTCTAATTGTGGTAAAACTGTTAAAATACACAATGAGAGTTCCCAGAAATGATTAAGAACGTGTAATAAACCCCTCAAGTACACGTAAATAGATTCTTACTACATTTACTGTCGAATTCAACACGGAGGTTTCCAGTGGAAAGCTGTGAAATGACGAAAATACTGGTAATGTTTACAAGTCCGGGTACTTCTGGTGGCGTTTTCACGGGACTGTGCTTTCAATTATTACGAGTTCATGTTTACAGAGCTCAGAATTGGTGTCTAAAGCCTTTGAATGACGAGAAATTTTTTGTGTTTACAATTTAGGAGGATTGGCTTTGGCGTTTTTTTTGTGTGAATCAGTTAAAATGGTGGCGGTTCCAGTAAACAGTTCTAAGCAAACTGTCTAATTGTGGTAAAACTGTTAAAATACACAATGAGAGTTCCCAGAAATGATTAAGAACGTGTAATAAACATCTCAAGTACACGTAAATAGATTCTTACTACATTTACTGTCGAATTAAACACGGAGGTTTCCAGTGGAAAGCTGTGAAATGACGAAAATACTGGTAATGTTTACAAGTCCGGGTACTTCGGGTGGCGTTTTCACGGGACTGTGCTTTCAATTATTACGAGTTCATGTTTACAGAGCTCAGAATTGGTGTCTAAAGCCTTTGAATCACGAGAATAGTTTTTGTGTTTACAATTTAGGAGGATTGGCTTTTGCGTTTTTTTTTGTGAATCAGTTAAAATGGTGGCGGTTCCAGTAAATACTTCTAAGCAAACTGTCTAATTGTGGTAAAACTGTTAAAATACACAATGAGAGTTCCCAGAAATGATTAAGAACGTGTAATAAACATCTCAAGTACACGTAAATAGATTCTTACTACATTTACTGTCGAATTCAACACGGAGGTTTCCAGTGGAAAGCTGTGAAATGACGAAAATACTGGTAATGTTTACAAGTACGGGTACTTCTGGTGGCGTTTTCACGGGACTGTGCTTTCAAATATTAAGAGTTCATGTTTACAGAGCTCAGAATTGGTGTCTAAAGCCTTTGAATCACGAGAATAGTTTTTGTGTTTACAATTTAGGAGGATTGGCTTTGGCGTTTTTTTTGTGTGAATCAGTCAAAATGGTGGCGGTTCCAGTAAATACTTCTAAGCAAACTGTCTAATTGTGGTAAAACTGTTAAAATACACAATGAGAGTTCCCAGAAATGATTAAGAACGTGTAATAAACCCCTCAAGTACACGTAAATAGATTCTTACTACATTTACTGTCGAATTCAACACGGAGGTTTCCAGTGGAAAGCTGTGAAATGACGAAAATACTGGTAATGTTTACAAGTCCGGGTACTTCTGGTGGCGTTTTCACGGGACTGTGCTTTCAAATATTAAGAGTTCATGTTTACAGAGCTCAGAATTGGTGTCTAAAGCCTTTGAATCACGAGACTATTTTTTGTGTTTACAATTTAGGAGGATTGGCTTTGGCGTTTTTTTTGTGTGTGAATCAGTTAAAATGGTGGCGGTTCCAGTAAACAGTTCTAAGCAAACTGTCTAATTGTGGTAAAACTGTTAAAATACACAATGAGAGTTCCCAGAAATGATTAAGAACGTGTAATAAACATCTCAAGTACACGTAAATAGATTCTTACTACATTTACTGTCGAATTCAACACGGAGGTTTCCATTGGAAAGCTGTGAAATGACGAAAATACTGGTAATGTTTACAAGTCCGGGTACTTCTGGTGGCGTTTTCACGGGACTGTGCTTTCAATTATTACGAGTTCATGTTTACAGAGCTCAGAATTGGTGTCTAAAGCCTTTGAATGACGAGAATAGTTTTTGTGTTTACAATTTAGGAGGATTGGCTTTGGCGTTTTTTTTGTGTGAATCAGTTAAAATGGTGGCGGTTCCAGTAAACAGTTCTAAGCAAACTGTCTAATTGTGGTAAAACTGTTAAAATACACAATGAGAGTTCCCAGAAATGATTAAGAACGTGTAATAAACATCTCAAGTACACGTATATAGATTCTTACTACATTTACTGTCGAATTCAACACGGAGGTTTCCAGTGGAAAGCTGTGAAATGACGAAAATACTGGTAATGTTTACAAGTCCGGGTACTTCGGGTGGCGTTTTCACGGGACTGTGCTTTCAATTATTACGAGTTCATGTTTACAGAGCTCAGAATTGGTGTCTAAAGCCTTTGAATCACGAGAATAGTTTTTGTGTTTACAATTTAGGAGGATTGGCTTTTGCGTTTTTTTTTGTGAATCAGTTAAAATGGTGGCGGTTCCAGTAAATACTTCTAAGCAAACTGTCTAATTGTGGTAAAACTGTTAAAATACACAATGAGAGTTCCCAGAAATGATTAAGAACGTGTAATAAACATCTCAAGTACACGTAAATAGATTCTTACTACATTTACTGTCGAATTCAACACGGAGGTTTCCAGTGGAAAGCTGTGAAATGACGAAAATACTGGTAATGTTTACAAGTACGGGTACTTCTGGTGGCGTTTTCACGGGACTGTGCTTTCAAATATTAAGAGTTCATGTTTACAGAGCTAAGAATTGGTGTCTAAAGCCTTTGAATCACGAGAATAGTTTTTGTGTTTACAATTGAGGAGGATTGGCTTTGGCGTTTTTTTTGGTGAATCAGTCAAAATGGTGGCGGTTCCAGTAAATACTTCTAAGCAAACTGTCTAATTGTGGTAAAACTGTTAAAATACACAATGAGAGTTCCCAGAAATGATTAAGAACGTGTAATAAACCCCTCAAGAACACGTAAATAGATTCTTGCTACATTTACTGTCGAATTCAATCACGGAGGTTTCCAGTGGAAAGCTTTGAAATGACGAAAATACTGGTAATGTTTACAAGTCCGGGTACTTCGGGTGGCGTTTTCACGGGACTGTGCTTTCAATTATTACGAGTTCATGTTTACAGAGCTCAGAATTGGTGTCTAAAGCCTTTGAATCACGAGAATAGTTTTTGTGTTTACAATTTAGGAGGATTGGCTTTGGCGGTTTTTTTTGTGTGAATCAGTTAAAATGGTGGCGGTTCCAGTAAATACTTCTAAGCAAACTGTCTAATTGTGGTAAAACTGTTAAAATACACAATGAGAGTTCCCAGAAATGATTAAGAACGTGTAATAAACATCTCAAGTACACGTAAATAGATTCTTGCTACATTTACTGTCGAATTCAATCACGGAGGTTTCCAGTGGAAAGCTGTGAAATGACGAAAATACTGGTAATGTTTACAAGTCCGGGTACTTCTGGTGGCGTTTTCATGGGACTGTGCTTTCAAATATTAAGAGTTCATGTTTACAGAGCTCAGAATTGGTGTCTAAAGCCTTTGAATCACGAGAATAGTTTTTGTGTTTACAATTTAGGAGGATTGGCTTTGGCATTTTTTTTTGTGTGAATCAGTTAAAATGGTGGCGGTTCCAGTAAACAGTTCTAAGCAAACTGTCTAATTGTGGTAAAACTGTTAAAATACACAATGAGAGTTCCCAGAAATGATTAAGAACGTGTAATAAACATCTCAAGTACACGTAAATAGATTCTTACTACATTTACTGTCGAATTCAACACGGAGGTTTCCAGTGGAAAGCTGTGAAATGACGAAAATACTGGTAATGTTTACAAGTACGGGTACTTCTGGTGGCGTTTTCACGGGACTGTGCTTTCAAATATTAAGAGTTCATGTTTACAGAGCTCAGAATTGGTGTCTAAAGCCTTTGAATCACGAGAATAGTTTTTGTGTTTACAATTTAGGAGGATTGGCTTTGGCGTTTTTTTGTGTGAATCAGTCAAAATGGTGGCGGTTCCAGTAAATACTTCTAAGCAAACTGTCTAATTGTGGTAAAACTGTTAAAATACACAATGAGAGTTCCCAGAAATGATTAAGAACGTGTAATAAACATCTCAAGTACACGTAAATAGATTCTTACTACATTTACTGTCGAATTCAACACGGAGGTTTCCAGTGGAAAGCTGTGAAATGACGAAAATACTGGTAATGTTTACAAGTACGGGTACTTCTGGTGGCGTTTTCACGGGACTGTGCTTTCAAATATTAAGAGTTCATGTTTACAGAGCTAAGAATTGGTGTCTAAAGCCTTTGAATCACGAGAATAGTTTTTGTGTTTACAATTGAGGAGGATTGGCTTTGGCGTTTTTTTTGGTGAATCAGTCAAAATGGTGGCGGTTCCAGTAAATACTTCTAAGCAAACTGTCTAATTGTGGTAAAACTGTTAAAATACACAATGAGAGTTCCCAGAAATGATTAAGAACGTGTAATAAACCCCTCAAGAACACGTAAATAGATTCTTGCTACATTTACTGTCGAATTCAATCACGGAGGTTTCCAGTGGAAAGCTTTGAAATGACGAAAATACTGGTAATGTTTACAAGTCCGGGTACTTCGGGTGGCGTTTTCACGGGACTGTGCTTTCAATTATTACGAGTTCATGTTTACAGAGCTCAGAATTGGTGTCTAAAGCCTTTGAATCACGAGAATAGTTTTTGTGTTTACAATTTAGGAGGATTGGCTTTGGCGGTTTTTTTTGTGTGAATCAGTTAAAATGGTGGCGGTTCCAGTAAATACTTCTAAGCAAACTGTCTAATTGTGGTAAAACTGTTAAAATACACAATGAGAGTTCCCAGAAATGATTAAGAACGTGTAATAAACATCTCAAGTACACGTAAATAGATTCTTACTACATTTACTGTCGAATTCAATCACGGAGGTTTCCAGTGGAAAGCTGTGAAATGACGAAAATACTGGTAATGTTTACAAGTCCGGGTACTTCTGGTGGCGTTTTCACAGGACTGTGCTTTCAAATATTAAGAGTTCATGTTTACAGAGCTCAGAATTGGTGTCTAAAGCCTTTGAATCACGAGAATATTTTTTGTGTTTACAATTTAGGAGGATTGGCTTTGGCGTTTTTTTGTGTGTGAATCAGTTAAAATGGTGGCGGTTCCAGTAAACAGTTCTAAGCAAACTGTCTAATTGTGGTAAAACTGTTAAAATACACAATGAGAGTTCCCAGAAATGATTAAGAACGTGTAATAAACATCTCAAGTACACGTAAATAGATTCTTACTACATTTACTGTCGAATTCAACACGGAGGTTTCCAGTGGAAAGCTGTGAAATGACGAAAATACTGGTAATGTTTACAAGTCCGGGTACTTCGGGTGGCATTTTCACGGGACTGTGCTTTCAATTATTACGAGTTCATGTTTACAGAGCTCAGAATTGGTGTCTAAAGCCTTTGAATCACGACAATAGTTTTTGTGTTTACAATTTAGGAGGATTGGCTTTGGCGGTTTTTTTTGTGTGAATCAGTTAAAATGGTGGCGGTTCCAGTAAATACTTCTAAGCAAACTGTCTAATTGTGGTAAAACTGTTAAAATACACAATGAGACTTCCCAGAAATGATTAAGAACGTGTAATAAACATCTCAAGTACACGTAAATAGATTCTTACTACATTTACTGTCGAATTAAACACGGAGGTTTCCAGTGGAAAGCTGTGAAATGACGAAAATACTGGTAATGTTTACAAGTACGGGTACTTCTGGTGGCGTTTTCACGGGACTGTGCTTTCAAATATTAAGAGTTCATGTTTACAGAGCTCAGAATTGGTGTCTAAAGCCTTTCAATGACGAGAATAGTGTTTTTGTTTACAATTTAGGAGGATTGGCTTTGGCGTTTTTTTTTGTGTGAATCAGTTAAAATGGTGGCGGTTCCAGTAAACAGTTCTAAGCAAACTGTCTAATTGTGGTAAAACTGTTAAAATACACAATGAGAGTTCCCAGAAATGATTAAGAACGTGTAATAAACATCTCAAGTACACATAAATAGATTCTTACTACATTTACTGTCGAATTCAATCACGGAGGTTTCCAGTGGAAAGGTGTGAAATGACGAAAATACTGGTAATGTTTACAAGTCCGGGTACTTCTGGTGGCGTTTTCACGGGACTGTGCTTTCAAATATTAAGAGTTCATGTTTACAGAGCTCAGAATTGGTGTCTAAAGCCTTTGAATCACGAGAATAGTTTTTGTGTTTACAATTTAGGAGGATTGGCTTTGGCGTTTTTTTTGTGTGAATCAGTCAAAATGGTGGCGGTTCCAGTAAATACTTCTAAGCAAACTGTCTAATTGTGGTAAAACTGTTAAAATACACAATGAGAGTTCCCAGAAATGATTAAGAACGTGTAATAAACCCCTCAAGTACACGTAAATAGATTCTTACTACATTTACTGTCGAATTCAACACGGAGGTTTCCAGTGGAAAGCTGTGAAATGACGAAAATACTGGTAATGTTTACAAGTCCGGGTACTTCTGGTGGCGTTTTCACGGGACTGTGCTTTCAAATATTAAGAGTTCATGTTTACAGAGCTCAGAATTGGTGTCTAAAGCCTTTGAATCACGAGAATATTTTTTGTGTTTACAATTTAGGAGGATTGGCTTTGGCGTTTTTTTTTTGTGTGAATCAGTTAAAATGGTGGCGGTTCCAGTAAACAGTTCTAAGCAAACTGTCTAATTGTGGTAAAACTGTTAAAATACACAATGAGAGTTCCCAGAAATGATTAAGAACGTGTAATAAACATCTCAAGTACACGTAAATAGATTCTTACTACATTTACTGTCGAATTCAACACGGAGGTTTCCAGTGGAAAGCTGTGAAATGACGAAAATACTGGTAATGTTTACAAGTCCGGGTACTTCTGGTGGCGTTTTCACGGGACTGTGCTTTCAAATATTAAGAGTTCATGTTTACAGAGCTCAGAATTGGTGTCTAAAGCCTTTGAATCACGAGAATAGTTTTTGTGTTTACAATTTAGGAGGATTGGCTTTGGCGTTTTTTTTGTGTGAATCAGTCAAAATGGTGGCGGTTCCAGTAAATACTTCTAAGCAAACTGTCTAATTGTGGTAAAACTGTTAAAATACACAATGAGTGTTCCCAGAAATGATTAAGAACGTGTAATAAACATCTCAAGTACACGTAAATAGATTCTTACTACATTTACTGTCGAATTAAACACGGAGGTTTCCAGTGGAAAGCTGTGAAATGACGAAAATACTGGTAATGTTTACAAGTCCGGGTACTTCTGGTGGCGTTTTCACGGGACTGTGCTTTCAAATATTAAGAGTTCATGTTTACAGAGCTCAGAATTGGTGTCTAAAGCCTTTGAATCACGACAATAGTTTTTGTGTTTACAATTTAGGAGGATTGGCTTTGGCGGTTTTTTTTGTGTGAATCAGTTAAAATGGTGGCGGTTCCAGTAAATACTTCTAAGCAAACTGTCTAATTGTGGTAAAACTGTTAAAATACACAATGAGACTTCCCAGAAATGATTAAGAACGTGTAATAAACATCTCAAGTACACGTAAATAGATTCTTACTACATTTACTGTCGAATTCAATCACGGAGGTTTCCAGTGGAAAGCTGTGAAATGACGAAAATACTGGTAATGTTTACAAGTCCGGGTACTTCTGGTGGCGTTTTCACGGGACTGTGCTTTCAAATATTAAGAGTTCATGTTTACAGAGCTCAGAATTGGTGTCTAAAGCCTTTGAATCACGAGAATAGTTTTTGTGTTTACAATTGAGGAGGATTGGCTTTGGCGTTTTTTTTGGTGAATCAGTCAAAATGGTGGCGGTTCCAGTAAATACTTCTAAGCAAACTGTCTAATTGTGGTAAAACTGTTAAAATACACAATGAGAGTTCCCAGAAATGATTAAGAACGTGTAATAAACCCCTCAAGAACACGTAAATAGATTCTTGCTACATTTACTGTCGAATTCAATCACGGAGGTTTCCAGTGGAAAGCTTTGAAATGACGAAAATACAGGTAATGTTTACAAGTCCGGGTACTTCGGGTGGCGTTTTCACGGGACTGTGCTTTCAATTATTACGAGTTCATGTTTACAGAGCTCAGAATTGGTGTCAAAAATCTTTGAATCACGAGAATATTTTTTGAGTTTACAATTTAGGAGGATTGGCTTTGGCGGTTTTTTTTGTGTGAATCAGTTAAAATGGTGGCGGTTCCAGTAAATACTTCTAAGCAAACTGTCTAATTGTGGTAAAACTGTTAAAATACACAATGAGAGTTCCCAGAAATGATTAAGAACGTGTAATAAACATCTCAAGTACACGTAAATAGATTCTTACTACATTTACTGTCGAATTCAATCACGGAGGTTTCCAGTGGAAAGCTGTGAAATGACGAAAATACTGGTAATGTTTACAAGTCCGGGTACTTCTGGTGGCATTTTCACAGGACTGTGCTTTCAAATATTAAGAGTTCATGTTTACAGAGCTCAGAATTGGTGTCTAAAGCCTTTGAATCACGAGAATATTTTTTGTGTTTACAATTTAGGAGGATTGGCTTTGGCGTTTTTTTGTGTGTGAATCAGTTAAAATGGTGGCGGTTCCAGTAAACAGTTCTAAGCAAACTGTCTAATTGTGGTAAAACTGTTAAAATACACAATGAGAGTTCCCAGAAATGATTAAGAACGTGTAATAAACCCCTCAAGAACACGTAAATAGATTCTTGCTACATTTACTGTCGAATTCAATCACGGAGGTTTCCAGTGGAAAGCTTTGAAATGACGAAAATACAGGTAATGTTTACAAGTCCGGGTACTTCGGGTGGCGTTTTCACGGGACTGTGCTTTCAATTATTACGAGTTCATGTTTACAGAGCTCAGAATTGGTGTCAAAAATCTTTGAATCACGAGAATATTTTTTGAGTTTACAATTTAGGAGGATTGGCTTTGGCGGTTTTTTTTGTGTGAATCAGTTAAAATGGTGGCGGTTCCAGTAAATACTTCTAAGCAAACTGTCTAATTGTGGTAAAACTGTTAAAATACACAATGAGAGTTCCCAGAAATGATTAAGAACGTGTAATAAACATCTCAAGTACACGTAAATAGATTCTTACTACATTTACTGTCGAATTCAATCACGGAGGTTTCCAGTGGAAAGCTGTGAAATGACGAAAATACTGGTAATGTTTACAAGTCCGGGTACTTCTGGTGGCATTTTCACAGGACTGTGCTTTCAAATATTAAGAGTTCATGTTTACAGAGCTCAGAATTGGTGTCTAAAGCCTTTGAATCACGAGAATATTTTTTGTGTTTACAATTTAGGAGGATTGGCTTTGGCGTTTTTTTGTGTGTGAATCAGTTAAAATGGTGGCGGTTCCAGTAAACAGTTCTAAGCAAACTGTCTAATTGTGGTAAAACTGTTAAAATACACAATGAGAGTTCCCAGAAATGATTAAGAACGTGTAATAAACATCTCAAGTACACGTAAATAGATTCTTACTACATTTACTGTCGAATTCAACACGGAGGTTTCCAGTGGAAAGCTGTGAAATGACGAAAATACTGGTAATGTTTACAAGTCCGGGTACTTCGGGTGGCATTTTCACGGGACTGTGCTTTCAATTATTACGAGTTCATGTTTACAGAGCTCAGAATTGGTGTCTAAAGCCTTTGAATCACGACAATAGTTTTTGTGTTTACAATTTAGGAGGATTGGCTTTGGCGGTTTTTTTTGTGTGAATCAGTTAAAATGGTGGCGGTTCCAGTAAATACTTCTAAGCAAACTGTCTAATTGTGGTAAAACTGTTAAAATACACAATGAGACTTTCCAGAAATGATTAAGAACGTGTAATAAACATCTCAAGTACACGTAAATAGATTCTTACTACATTTACTGTCGAATTAAACACGGAGGTTTCCAGTGGAAAGCTGTGAAATGACGAAAATACTGGTAATGTTTACAAGTACGGGTACTTCTGGTGGCGTTTTCACGGGACTGTGCTTTCAAATATTAAGAGTTCATGTTTACAGAGCTCAGAATTGGTGTCTAAAGCCTTTCAATGACGAGAATAGTGTTTTTGTTTACAATTTAGGAGGATTGGCTTTGGCGTTTTTTTTTGTGTGAATCAGTTAAAATGGTCGCGGTTCCAGTAAATACTTCTAAGCAAACTGTCTAATTGTGGTAAAACTGTTAAAATACACAATGAGAGTTCCCAGAAATGATTAAGAACGTGTAATAAACATCTCAAGTACACATAAATAGATTCTTACTACATTTACTGTCGAATTCAATCACGGAGGTTTCCAGTGGAAAGGTGTGAAATGACGAAAATACTGGTAATGTTTACAAGTCCGGGTACTTCTGGTGGCGTTTTCACGGGACTGTGCTTTCAAATATTAAGAGTTCATGTTTACAGAGCTCAGAATTGGTGTCTAAAGCCTTTGAATCACGAGAATAGTTTTTGTGTTTACAATTTAGGAGGATTGGCTTTGGCGTTTTTTTTGTGTGAATCAGTCAAAATGGTGGCGGTTCCAGTAAATACTTCTAAGCAAACTGTCTAATTGTGGTAAAACTGTTAAAATACACAATGAGAGTTCCCAGAAATGATTAAGAACGTGTAATAAACCCCTCAAGTACACGTAAATAGATTCTTACTACATTTACTGTCGAATTCAACACGGAGGTTTCCAGTGGAAAGCTGTGAAATGACGAAAATACTGGTAATGTTTACAAGTCCGGGTACTTCTGGTGGCGTTTTCACGGGACTGTGCTTTCAAATATTAAGAGTTCATGTTTACAGAGCTCAGAATTGGTGTCTAAAGCCTTTGAATCACGAGAATATTTTTTGTGTTTACAATTTAGGAGGATTGGCTTTGGCGTTTTTTTTTTGTGTGAATCAGTTAAAATGGTGGCGGTTCCAGTAAACAGTTCTAAGCAAACTGTCTAATTGTGGTAAAACTGTTAAAATACACAATGAGAGTTCCCAGAAATGATTAAGAACGTGTAATAAACATCTCAAGTACACGTAAATAGATTCTTACTACATTTACTGTCGAATTCAACACGGAGGTTTCCAGTGGAAAGCTGTGAAATGACGAAAATACTGGTAATGTTTACAAGTCCGGGTACTTCTGGTGGCGTTTTCACGGGACTGTGCTTTCAATTATTACGAGTTCATGTTTACAGAGCTCAGAATTGGTGTCTAAAGCCTTTGAATGACGAGAATAGTTTTTGTGTTTACAATTTAGGAGGATTGGCTTTGGCGTTTTTTTTGTGTGAATCAGTTAAAATGGTGGCGGTTCCAGTAAACAGTTCTAAGCAAACTGTCTAATTGTGGTAAAACTGTTAAAATACACAATGAGAGTTCCCAGAAATGATTAAGAACGTGTAATAAACCCCTCAAGTACACGTAAATAGATTCTTACTACATTTACTGTCGAATTCAACACGGAGGTTTCCAGTGGAAAGCTGTGAAATGACGAAAATACTGGTAATGTTTACAAGTCCAGGTACTTCGGGTGGCGTTTTCACGGGACTGTGCTTTCAATTATTACGAGTTCATGTTTACAGAGCTCAGAATTGGTGTCTAAAGCCTTTGAATCACGAGAATAGTTTTTGTGTTTACAATTTAGGAGGATTGGCTTTGGCGGTTTTTTTTGTGTGAATCAGTTAAAATGGTGGCGGTTCCAGTAAATACTTCTAAGCAAACTGTCTAATTGTGGTAAAACTGTTAAAATACACAATGAGAGTTCCCAGAAATGATTAAGAACGTGTAATAAACATCTCAAGTACACGTAAATAGATTCTTACTACATTTACTGTCGAATTCAACACGGAGGTTTCCAGTGGAAAGCTGTGAAATGACGAAAATACTGGTAATGTTTACAAGTACGGGTACTTCTGGTGGCATTTTCACGGGACTGTGCTTTCAAATATTAAGAGTTCATGTTTACAGAGCTCAGAATTGGTGTCTAAAGCCTTTGAATGACGAGAATAGTGTTTTTGTTTACAATTTAGGAGGATTGGCTTTGGCGTTTTTTTTGTGTGAATCAGTTAAAATGGTGGCGGTTCCAGTAAATACTTCTAAGCAAACTGTCTAATTGTGGTAAAACTGTTAAAATACACAATGAGAGTTCCCAGAAATGATTAAGAACGTGTAATAAACATCTCAAGTACACATAAATAGATTCTTACTACATTTACTGTCGAATTCAATCACGGAGGTTTCCAGTGGAAAGGTGTGAAATGACGAAAATACTGGTAATGTTTACAAGTCCGGGTACTTCTGGTGGCGTTTTCACGGGACTGTGCTTTCAAATATTAAGAGTTCATGTTTACAGAGCTCAGAATTGGTGTCTAAAGCCTTTGAATCACGAGAATAGTTTTTGTGTTTACAATATAGGAGGATTGGCTTTGGCTTTTTTTTGTGTGAATCAGTTAAAATGGTGGCGGTTCCAGTAAATACTTCTAAGCAAACTGTCTAATTGTGGTAAAACTGTTAAAATACACAATGAGAGTTCCCAGAAATGATTAAGAACGTGTAATAAACATCTCAAGTACACGTAAATAGATTCTTACTACATTTACTGTCGAATTAAACACGGAGGTTTCCAGTGGAAAGCTGTGAAATGACGAAAATACTGGTAATGTTTACAAGTCCGGGTACTTCTGGTGGCGTTTTCACGGGACTGTGCTTTCAAATATTAAGAGTTCATGTTTACAGAGCTCAGAATTGGTGTCTAAAGCCTTTGAATGATGAGAATAGTGTTTTTGTTTACAATTTAGGAGGATTGGCTTTGGCGTTTTTTTTGTGTGAATCAGTTAAAATGGTGGCGGTTCCAGTAAATACTTCTAAGCAAACTGTCTAATTGTGGTAAAACTGTTAAAATACACAATGAGAGTTCCCAGAAATGATTAAGAACGTGTAATAAACATCTCAAGTACACATAAATAGATTCTTAATACATTTACTGTCGAATTCAATCACGGAGGTTTCCAGTGGAAAGGTGTGAAATGACGAAAATACTGGTAATGTTTACAAGTCCGGGTACTTCTGGTGGCGTTTTCACGGGACTGTGCTTTCAAATATTAAGAGTTCATGTTTACAGAGCTCAGAATTGGTGTCTAAAGCCTTTGAATCACGAGAATAGTTTTTGTGTTTACAATTTAGGAGGATTGGCTTTGGCGTTTTTTTTGTGTGAATCAGTCAAAATGGTGGCGGTTCCAGTAAATACTTCTAAGCAAACTGTCTAATTGTGGTAAAACTGTTAAAATACACGATGAGAGTTCCCAGAAATGATTAAGAACGTGTAATAAACATCTCAAGTACACGTAAATAGATTCTTACTACATTTACTGTCGAATTCAACACGGAGGTTTCCAGTGGAAAGGTGTGAAATGACGAAAATACTGGTAATGTTTACAAGTACGGGTACTTCTGGTGGCGTTTTCACGGGACTGTGCTTTCAAATATTAAGAGTTCATGTTTACAGAGCTCAGAATTGGTGTCGAAAGCCTTTAAATCACGAGAATAGTTTTTGTGTTTACAATTTAGGAGGATTGGCTTTGGCGTTTTTTTTGTGTGAATCAGTCAAAATGGTGGCGGTTCCAGTAAATACTTCTAAGCAAACTGTCTAATTGTGGTAAAACTGTTAAAATACACAATGAGAGTTCCCAGAAATGATTAAGAACGTGTAATAAACATCTCAAGTACACGTAAATAGATTCTTACTACATTTACTGTCGAATTCAACACGGAGGTTTCCAGTGGAAAGCTGTGAAATGACGAAAATACTGGTAATGTTTACAAGTACGGGTACTTCTGGTGGCGTTTTCACGGGACTGTGCTTTCAAATATTAAGAGTTCATGTTTACAGAGCTCAGAATTGGTGTCGAAAGCCTTTGAATCACGAGAATAGTTTTTGTGTTTACAATTTAGGAGGATTGGCTTTGGCGTTTTTTTTGTGTGAATCAGTCAAAATGGTGGCGGTTCCAGTAAATACTTCTAAGCAAACTGTCTAATTGTGGTAAAACTGTTAAAATACACAATGAGAGTTCCCAGAAATGATTAAGAACGTGTAATAAACATCTCAAGTACACGTAAATAGATTCTTACTACATTTACTGTCGAATTCAACACGGAGGTTTCCAGTGGAAAGCTGTGAAATGACGAAAATACTGGTAATGTTTACAAGTCCGGGTACTTCTGGTGGCGTTTTCACGGGACTGTGCTTTCAAATATTAAGAGTTCATGTTTACAGAGCTCAGAATTGGTGTCGAAAGCCTTTAAATCACGAGAATAGTTTTTGTGTTTACAATTTAGGAGGATTGGCTTTGGCGTTTTTTTTGTGTGAATCAGTCAAAATGGTGGCGGTTCCAGTAAATACTTCTAAGCAAACTGTCTAATTGTGGTAAAACTGTTAAAATACACAATGAGAGTTCCCAGAAATGATTAAGAACGTGTAATAAACATCTCAAGTACACGTAAATAGATTCTTACTACATTTACTGTCGAATTCAACACGGAGGTTTCCAGTGGAAAGCTGTGAAATGACGAAAATACTGGTAATGTTTACAAGTACGGGTACTTCTGGTGGCGTTTTCACGGGACTGTGCTTTCAATTATTACGAGTTCATGTTTACAGAGCTCAGAATTGGTGTCTAAAGCCTTTGAATCACGAGAATAGTTTTTGTGTTTACAATTTAGGAGGATTGGCTTTGGCGTTTTTTTTATGTGAATCAGTTGAAATGGTGGCGGTTCCAGTAAACAGTTCTAAGCAAACTGTCTAATTGCGGTAAAACTGTTAAAATACACAATGAGAGTTCCCAGAAATGATTAAGAACGTGTAATAAACATCTCAAGTACACGTAAATAGATTCTTACTACATTTACTGTCGAATTAAACACGGAGGTTTCCAGTGGAAAGCTGTGAAATGACGAAAATACTGGTAATGTTTACAAGTCCGGGTACTTCTGGTGGCGTTTTCACGGGACTGTGCTTTCAATTATTACGAGTTCATGTTTACAGAGCTCAGAATTGGTGTCTAAAGCCTTTGAATCACGAGAATAGTTTTTGTGTTTACAATTTAGGAGGATTGGCTTTGGCGTTTGTTTTGTGTGAATCAGTTAAAATGGTGGCGGTTCCAGTAAACAGTTCTAAGCAAACTGTCTAATTGTGGTAAAACTGTTAAAATACACAATGAGAGTTCCCAGAAATGATTAAGAACGTGTAATAAACATCTCAAGTACACGTAAATAGATTCTTACTACATTTACTGTCGAATTCAAC
Organism: Myotis daubentonii; assembly: GCF_963259705.1. Lineage (NCBI taxonomy): Eukaryota > Metazoa > Chordata > Mammalia > Chiroptera > Vespertilionidae > Myotis > Myotis daubentonii. The sequence goes on from NC_081851.1 coordinate 1,392,053, forward strand.
ACGGAGGTTTCCAGTGGAAAGCTGTGAAATGACGAAAATACTGGTAATGTTTACAAGTCCGGGTATTTCTGGTGGCGTTTTCACGGGACTGTGCTTTCAATTATTACGAGTTCATGTTTACAGAGCTCAGAATTGGTGTCTAAAGCCTTTGAATCACGAGAATAGTTTTTGTGTTTACAATTTAGGAGGATTGGCTTTGGCGTTTTTTTTGTGTGAATCAGTCAAAATGGTGGCGGTTCCAGTAAATACTTCTAAGCAAACTGTCTAATTGTGGTAAAACTGTTAAAATACACAATGAGAGTTCCCAGAGATGATTAAGAACGTGTAATAAACCCCTCAAGTACACGTAAATAGATTCTTACTACATTTACTGTCGAATTCAACACGGAGGTTTCCAGTGGAAAGCTGTGAAATGACGAAAATACTGGTAATGTTTACAAGTCCGGGTACTTCTGGTGGCGTTTTCACGGGACTGTGCTTTCAATTATTACGAGTTCATGTTTACAGAGCTCAGAATTGGTGTCTAAAGCCTTTGAATCACGAGAATAGTTTTTGTGTTTACAATTTAGGAGGATTGGCTTTGGCGTTTTTTTTGTGTGAATCAGTTAAAATGGTGGCGGTTCCAGTAAACAGTTCTAAGCAAACTGTCTAATTGTGGTAAAACTGTTAAAATACACAATGAGAGTTCCCAGAAATGATTAAGAACGTGTAATAAACATCTCAAGTACACGTAAATAGATTCTTACTACATTTACTGTCGAATTCAACACGGAGGTTTCCAGTGGAAAGCTGTGAAATGACGAAAATACTGGTAATGTTTACAAGTCCGGGTACTTCGGGTGGCGTTTTCACGGGACTGTGCTTTCAATTATTACGAGTTCATGTTTACAGAGCTCAGAATTGGTGTCTAAAGCCTTTGAATCACGAGAATAGTTTTTGTGTTTACAATTTAGGAGGATTGGCTTTGGCGGTTTTTTTTGTGTGAATCAGTCAAAATGGTGGCGGTTCCAGTAAATACTTCTAAGCAAACTGTCTAATTGTGGTAAAACTGTTAAAATACACAATGAGAGTTCCCAGAAATGATTAAGAACGTGTAATAAACATCTCAAGTACACGTAAATAGATTCTTACTACATTTACTGTCGAATTAAACACGGAGGTTTCCAGTGGAAAGCTGTGAAATGACGAAAATACTGGTAATGTTTACAAGTACGGGTACTTCTGGTGGCGTTTTCACGGGACTGTGCTTTCAAATATTAAGAGTTCATGTTTACAGAGCTCAGAATTGGTGTCTAAAGCCTTTGAATGACGAGAATAGTGTTTTTGTTTACAATTTAGGAGGATTGGCTTTGGCGTTTTTTTTGTGTGAATCAGTTAAAATGGTGGCGGTTCCAGTAAATACTTCTAAGCAAACTGTCTAATTGTGGTAAAACTGTTAAAATACACAATGAGAGTTCCCAGAAATGATTAAGAACGTGTAATAAACATCTCAAGTACACATAAATAGATTCTTACTACATTTACTGTCGAATTCAATCACGGAGGTTTCCAGTGGAAAGGTGTGAAATGACGAAAATACTGGTAATGTTTACAAGTCCGGGTACTTCTGGTGGCGTTTTCACGGGACTGTGCTTTCAAATATTAAGAGTTCATGTTTACAGAGCTCAGAATTGGTGTCTAAGCCTTTGAATCACGAGAATAGTTTTTGTGTTTACAATTTAGGAGGATTGGCTTTGGCGTTTTTTTTGTGTGAATCAGTCAAAATGGTGGCGGTTCCAGTAAATACTTCTAAGCAAACTGTCTAATTGTGGTAAAACTGTTAAAATACACAATGAGAGTTCCCAGAAATGATTAAGAACGTGTAATAAACCCCTCAAGTACACGTAAATAGATTCTTACTACATTTACTGTCGAATTCAACACGGAGGTTTCCAGTGGAAAGCTGTGAAATGACGAAAATACTGGTAATGTTTACAAGTACGGGTACTTCTGGTGGCGTTTTCACGGGACTGTGCTTTCAATTATTACGAGTTCATGTTTACAGAGCTCAGAATTGGTGTCTAAAGCCTTTGAATCACGAGAATAGTTTTTGTGTTTACAATTTAGGAGGATTGGCTTTGGCGTTTTTTTTATGTGAATCAGTTGAAATGGTGGCGGTTCCAGTAAACAGTTCTAAGCAAACTGTCTAATTGCGGTAAAACTGTTAAAATACACAATGAGAGTTCCCAGAAATGATTAAGAACGTGTAATAAACATCTCAAGTACACGTAAATAGATTCTTACTACATTTACTGTCGAATTAAACACGGAGGTTTCCAGTGGAAAGCTGTGAAATGACGAAAATACTGGTAATGTTTACAAGTCCGGGTACTTCTGGTGGCGTTTTCACGGGACTGTGCTTTCAATTATTACGAGTTCATGTTTACAGAGCTCAGAATTGGTGTCTAAAGCCTTTGAATCACGAGAATAGTTTTTGTGTTTACAATTTAGGAGGATTGGCTTTGGCGTTTGTTTTGTGTGAATCAGTTAAAATGGTGGCGGTTCCAGTAAACAGTTCTAAGCAAACTGTCTAATTGTGGTAAAACTGTTAAAATACACAATGAGAGTTCCCAGAAATGATTAAGAACGTGTAATAAACATCTCAAGTACACGTAAATAGATTCTTACTACATTTACTGTCGAATTCAACACGGAGGTTTCCAGTGGAAAGCTGTGAAATGACGAAAATACTGGTAATGTTTACAAGTCCGGGTACTTCTGGTGGCGTTTTCACGGGACTGTGCTTTCAATTATTACGAGTTCATGTTTACAGAGCTCAGAATTGGTGTCTAAAGCCTTTGAATCACGAGAATAGTTTTTGTGTTTACAATTTAGGAGGATTGGCTTTGGCGTTTTTTTTGTGTGAATCAGTCAAAATGGTGGCGGTTCCAGTAAATACTTCTAAGCAAACTGTCTAATTGTGGTAAAACTGTTAAAATACACAATGAGAGTTCCCAGAGATGATTAAGAACGTGTAATAAACCCCTCAAGTACACGTAAATAGATTCTTACTACATTTACTGTCGAATTCAACACGGAGGTTTCCAGTGGAAAGCTGTGAAATGACGAAAATACTGGTAATGTTTACAAGTCCGGGTACTTCTGGTGGCGTTTTCACGGGACTGTGCTTTCAATTATTACGAGTTCATGTTTACAGAGCTCAGAATTGGTGTCTAAAGCCTTTGAATCACGAGAATAGTTTTTGTGTTTACAATTTAGGAGGATTGGCTTTGGCGTTTTTTTTGTGTGAATCAGTTAAAATGGTGGCGGTTCCAGTAAACAGTTCTAAGCAAACTGTCTAATTGTGGTAAAACTGTTAAAATACACAATGAGAGTTCCCAGAAATGATTAAGAACGTGTAATAAACATCTCAAGTACACGTAAATAGATTCTTACTACATTTACTGTCGAATTCAACACGGGGGTTTCCAGTGGAAAGCTGTGAAATGACGAAAATACTGGTAATGTTTACAAGTCCGGGTACTTCGGGTGGCGTTTTCACGGGACTGTGCTTTCAATTATTACGAGTTCATGTTTACAGAGCTCAGAATTGGTGTCTAAAGCCTTTGAATCACGAGAATAGTTTTTGTGTTTACAATTTAGGAGGATTGGCTTTGGCGGTTTTTTTTGTGTGAATCAGTTAAAATGGTGGCGGTTCCAGTAAATACTTCTAAGCAAACTGTCTAATTGTGGTAAAACTGTTAAAATACACAATGAGAGTTCCCAGAAATGATTAAGAACGTGTAATAAACATCTCAAGTACACGTAAATAGATTCTTACTACATTTACTGTCGAATTAAACACGGAGGTTTCCAGTGGAAAGCTGTGAAATGACGAAAATACTGGTAATGTTTACAAGTACGGGTACTTCTGGTGGCGTTTTCACGGGACTGTGCTTTCAAATATTAAGAGTTCATGTTTACAGAGCTCAGAATTGGTGTCTAAAGCCTTTGAATGACGAGAATAGTGTTTTTGTTTACAATTTAGGAGGATTGGCTTTGGCGTTTTTTTTGTGTGAATCAGTTAAAATGGTGGCGGTTCCAGTAAATACTTCTAAGCAAACTGTCTAATTGTGGTAAAACTGTTAAAATACACAATGAGAGTTCCCAGAAATGATTAAGAACGTGTAATAAACATCTGAAGTACACATAAATAGATTCTTACTACATTTACTGTCGAATTCAATCACGGAGGTTTCCAGTGGAAAGGTGTGAAATGACGAAAATACTGGTAATGTTTACAAGTCCGGGTACTTCTGGTGGCGTTTTCACGGGACTTTGCTTTCAAATATTAAGAGTTCATGTTTACAGAGCTCAGAATTGGTGTCTAAGCCTTTGAATCACGAGAATAGTTTTTGTGTTTACAATTTAGGAGGATTGGCTTTGGCGTTTTTTTTGTGTGAATCAGTCAAAATGGTGGCGGTTCCAGTAAATACTTCTAAGCAAACTGTCTAATTGTGGTAAAACTGTTAAAATACACAATGAGAGTTCCCAGAAATGATTAAGAACGTGTAATAAACCCCTCAAGTACACGTAAATAGATTCTTACTACATTTACTGTCGAATTCAACACGGAGGTTTCCAGTGGAAAGCTGTGAAATGACGAAAATACTGGTAATGTTTACAAGTACGGGTACTTCTGGTGGCGTTTTCACGGGACTGTGCTTTCAAATATTAAGAGTTCATGTTTACAGAGCTCAGAATTGGTGTCGAAAGCCTTTAAATCACGAGAATAGTTTTTGTGTTTACAATTTAGGAGGATTGGCTTTGGCGTTTTTTTTGTGTGAATCAGTCAAAATGGTGGCGGTTCCAGTAAATACTTCTAAGCAAACTGTCTAATTGTGGTAAAACTGTTAAAATACACAATGAGAGTTCCCAGAAATGATTAAGAACGTGTAATAAACATCTCAAGTACACGTAAATAGATTCTTACTACATTTACTGTCGAATTAAACACGGAGGTTTCCAGTGGAAAGCTGTGAAATGACGAAAATACTGGTAATGTTTACAAGTCCGGGTACTTCTGGTGGCGTTTTCACGGGACTGTGCTTTCAAATATTAAGAGTTCATGTTTACAGAGCTCAGAATTGGTGTCTAAAGCCTTTGAATGATGAGAATAGTGTTTTTGTTTACAATTTAGGAGGATTGGCTTTGGCGTTTTTTTTGTGTGAATCAGTTAAAATGGTGGCGGTTCCAGTAAATACTTCTAAGCAAACTGTCTAATTGTGGTAAAACTGTTAAAATACACAATGAGAGTTCCCAGAAATGATTAAGAACGTGTAATAAACATCTCAAGTACACATAAATAGATTCTTAATACATTTACTGTCGAATTCAATCACGGAGGTTTCCAGTGGAAAGGTGTGAAATGACGAAAATACTGGTAATGTTTACAAGTCCGGGTACTTCTGGTGGCGTTTTCACGGGACTGTGCTTTCAAATATTAAGAGTTCATGTTTACAGAGCTCAGAATTGGTGTCTAAAGCCTTTGAATCACGAGAATAGTTTTTGTGTTTACAATTTAGGAGGATTGGCTTTGGCGTTTTTTTTGTGTGAATCAGTCAAAATGGTGGCGGTTCCAGTAAATACTTCTAAGCAAACTGTCTAATTGTGGTAAAACTGTTAAAATACACGATGAGAGTTCCCAGAAATGATTAAGAACGTGTAATAAACATCTCAAGTACACGTAAATAGATTCTTACTACATTTACTGTCGAATTAAACACGGAGGTTTCCAGTGGAAAGGTGTGAAATGACGAAAATACTGGTAATGTTTACAAGTACGGGTACTTCTGGTGGCGTTTTCACGGGACTGTGCTTTCAAATATTAAGAGTTCATGTTTACAGAGCTCAGAATTGGTGTCGAAAGCCTTTAAATCACGAGAATAGTTTTTGTGTTTACAATTTAGGAGGATTGGCTTTGGCGTTTTTTTTGTGTGAATCAGTCAAAATGGTGGCGGTTCCAGTAAATACTTCTAAGCAAACTGTCTAATTGTGGTAAAACTGTTAAAATACACAATGAGAGTTCCCAGAAATGATTAAGAACGTGTAATAAACCCCTCAAGTACACGTAAATAGATTCTTACTACATTTACTGTCGAATTCAACACGGAGGTTTCCAGTGGAAAGCTGTGAAATGACGAAAATACTGGTAATGTTTACAAGTACGGGTACTTCTGGTGGCGTTTTCACGGGACTGTGCTTTCAAATATTAAGAGTTCATGTTTACAGAGCTCAGAATTGGTGTCGAAAGCCTTTGAATCACGAGAATAGTTTTTGTGTTTACAATTTAGGAGGATTGGCTTTGGCGTTTTTTTTGTGTGAATCAGTCAAAATGGTGGCGGTTCCAGTAAATACTTCTAAGCAAACTGTCTAATTGTGGTAAAACTGTTAAAATACACAATGAGAGTTCCCAGAAATGATTAAGAACGTGTAATAAACATCTCAAGTACACGTAAATAGATTCTTACTACATTTACTGTCGAATTCAACACGGAGGTTTCCAGTGGAAAGCTGTGAAATGACGAAAATACTGGTAATGTTTACAAGTCCGGGTACTTCTGGTGGCGTTTTCACGGGACTGTGCTTTCAAATATTAAGAGTTCATGTTTACAGAGCTCAGAATTGGTGTCGAAAGCCTTTAAATCACGAGAATAGTTTTTGTGTTTACAATTTAGGAGGATTGGCTTTGGCGTTTTTTTTGTGTGAATCAGTCAAAATGGTGGCGGTTCCAGTAAATACTTCTAAGCAAACTGTCTAATTGTGGTAAAACTGTTAAAATACACAATGAGAGTTCCCAGAAATGATTAAGAACGTGTAATAAACATCTCAAGTACACGTAAATAGATTCTTACTACATTTACTGTCGAATTCAACACGGAGGTTTCCAGTGGAAAGCTGTGAAATGACGAAAATACTGGTAATGTTTACAAGTACGGGTACTTCTGGTGGCGTTTTCACGGGACTGTGCTTTCAATTATTACGAGTTCATGTTTACAGAGCTCAGAATTGGTGTCTAAAGCCTTTGAATCACGAGAATAGTTTTTGTGTTTACAATTTAGGAGGATTGGCTTTGGCGTTTTTTTTATGTGAATCAGTTGAAATGGTGGCGGTTCCAGTAAACAGTTCTAAGCAAACTGTCTAATTGCGGTAAAACTGTTAAAATACACAATGAGAGTTCCCAGAAATGATTAAGAACGTGTAATAAACATCTCAAGTACACGTAAATAGATTCTTACTACATTTACTGTCGAATTAAACACGGAGGTTTCCAGTGGAAAGCTGTGAAATGACGAAAATACTGGTAATGTTTACAAGTCCGGGTACTTCTGGTGGCGTTTTCACGGGACTGTGCTTTCAATTATTACGAGTTCATGTTTACAGAGCTCAGAATTGGTGTCTAAAGCCTTTGAATCACGAGAATAGTTTTTGTGTTTACAATTTAGGAGGATTGGCTTTGGCGTTTGTTTTGTGTGAATCAGTTAAAATGGTGGCGGTTCCAGTAAACAGTTCTAAGCAAACTGTCTAATTGTGGTAAAACTGTTAAAATACACAATGAGAGTTCCCAGAAATGATTAAGAACGTGTAATAAACATCTCAAGTACACGTAAATAGATTCTTACTACATTTACTGTCGAATTCAACACGGAGGTTTCCAGTGGAAAGCTGTGAAATGACGAAAATACTGGTAATGTTTACAAGTCCGGGTACTTCTGGTGGCGTTTTCACGGGACTGTGCTTTCAATTATTACGAGTTCATGTTTACAGAGCTCAGAATTGGTGTCTAAAGCCTTTGAATCACGAGAATAGTTTTTGTGTTTACAATTTAGGAGGATTGGCTTTGGCGTTTTTTTTGTGTGAATCAGTCAAAATGGTGGCGGTTCCAGTAAATACTTCTAAGCAAACTGTCTAATTGTGGTAAAACTGTTAAAATACACAATGAGAGTTCCCAGAGATGATTAAGAACGTGTAATAAACCCCTCAAGTACACGTAAATAGATTCTTACTACATTTACTGTCGAATTCAACACGGAGGTTTCCAGTGGAAAGCTGTGAAATGACGAAAATACTGGTAATGTTTACAAGTCCGGGTACTTCTGGTGGCGTTTTCACGGGACTGTGCTTTCAATTATTACGAGTTCATGTTTACAGAGCTCAGAATTGGTGTCTAAAGCCTTTGAATCACGAGAATAGTTTTTGTGTTTACAATTTAGGAGGATTGGCTTTGGCGTTTTTTTTGTGTGAATCAGTTAAAATGGTGGCGGTTCCAGTAAACAGTTCTAAGCAAACTGTCTAATTGTGGTAAAACTGTTAAAATACACAATGAGAGTTCCCAGAAATGATTAAGAACGTGTAATAAACATCTCAAGTACACGTAAATAGATTCTTACTACATTTACTGTCGAATTCAACACGGAGGTTTCCAGTGGAAAGCTGTGAAATGACGAAAATACTGGTAATGTTTACAAGTCCGGGTACTTCGGGTGGCGTTTTCACGGGACTGTGCTTTCAATTATTACGAGTTCATGTTTACAGAGCTCAGAATTGGTGTCTAAAGCCTTTGAATCACGAGAATAGTTTTTGTGTTTACAATTTAGGAGGATTGGCTTTGGCGGTTTTTTTTGTGTGAATCAGTTAAAATGGTGGCGGTTCCAGTAAATACTTCTAAGCAAACTGTCTAATTGTGGTAAAACTGTTAAAATACACAATGAGAGTTCCCAGAAATGATTAAGAACGTGTAATAAACATCTCAAGTACACGTAAATAGATTCTTACTACATTTACTGTCGAATTAAACACGGAGGTTTCCAGTGGAAAGCTGTGAAATGACGAAAATACTGGTAATGTTTACAAGTACGGGTACTTCTGGTGGCGTTTTCACGGGACTGTGCTTTCAAATATTAAGAGTTCATGTTTACAGAGCTCAGAATTGGTGTCTAAAGCCTTTGAATGACGAGAATAGTGTTTTTGTTTACAATTTAGGAGGATTGGCTTTGGCGTTTTTTTTGTGTGAATCAGTTAAAATGGTGGCGGTTCCAGTAAATACTTCTAAGCAAACTGTCTAATTGTGGTAAAACTGTTAAAATACACAATGAGAGTTCCCAGAAATGATTAAGAACGTGTAATAAACATCTCAAGTACACATAAATAGATTCTTACTACATTTACTGTCGAATTCAATCACGGAGGTTTCCAGTGGAAAGGTGTGAAATGACGAAAATACTGGTAATGTTTACAAGTCCGGGTACTTCTGGTGGCGTTTTCACGGGACTGTGCTTTCAAATATTAAGAGTTCATGTTTACAGAGCTCAGAATTGGTGTCTAAAGCCTTTGAATCACGAGAATAGTTTTTTGTGTTTACAATTTAGGAGGATTGGCTTTGGCGTTTTTTTTGTGTGAATCAGTCAAAATGGTGGCGGTTCCAGTAAATACTTCTAAGCAAACTGTCTAATTGTGGTAAAACTGTTAAAATACACAATGAGAGTTCCCAGAAATGATTAAGAACGTGTAATAAACCCCTCAAGTACACGTAAATAGATTCTTACTACATTTACTGTCGAATTCAACACGGAGGTTTCCAGTGGAAAGCTGTGAAATGACGAAAATACTGGTAATGTTTACAAGTACGGGTACTTCTGGTGGCGTTTTCACGGGACTGTGCTTTCAAATATTAAGAGTTCATGTTTACAGAGCTCAGAATTGGTGTCGAAAGCCTTTAAATCACGAGAATAGTTTTTGTGTTTACAATTTAGGAGGATTGGCTTTGGCGTTTTTTTTGTGTGAATCAGTCAAAATGGTGGCGGTTCCAGTAAATACTTCTAAGCAAACTGTCTAATTGTGGTAAAACTGTTAAAATACACAATGAGAGTTCCCAGAAATGATTAAGAACGTGTAATAAACATCTCAAGTACACGTAAATAGATTCTTACTACATTTACTGTCGAATTCAACACGGAGGTTTCCAGTGGAAAGCTGTGAAATGACGAAAATACTGGTAATGTTTACAAGTACGGGTACTTCTGGTGGCGTTTTCACGGGACTGTGCTTTCAATTATTACGAGTTCATGTTTACAGAGCTCAGAATTGGTGTCTAAAGCCTTTGAATCACGAGAATAGTTTTTGTGTTTACAATTTAGGACGATTGGCTTTGGCGTTTTTTTTGTGTGAATCAGTTGAAATGGTGGCGGTTCCAGTAAACAGTTCTAAGCAAACTGTCTAATTGTGGTAAAACTGTTAAAATACACAATGAGAGTTCCCAGAAATGATTAAGAACGTGTAATAAACATCTCAAGTACACGTAAATAGATTCTTACTACATTTACTGTCGAATTCAACACGGAGGTTTCCAGTGGAAAGCTGTGAAATGACGAAAATACTGGTAATGTTTACAAGTCCGGGTACTTCGGGTGGCGTTTTCACGGGACTGTGCTTTCAATTATTACGAGTTCATGTTTACAGAGCTCAGAATTGGTGTCTAAAGCCTTTGAATCACGAGAATAGTTTTTGTGTTTACAATTTAGGAGGATTGGCTTTGGCGGTTTTTTTTGTGTGAATCAGTTAAAATGGTGGCGGTTCCAGTAAATACTTCTAAGCAAACTGTCTAATTGTGGTAAAACTGTTAAAATACACAATGAGAGTTCCCAGAAATGATTAAGAACGTGTAATAAACATCTCAAGTACACGTAAATAGATTCTTACTACATTTACTGTCGAATTCAACACGGAGGTTTCCAGTGGAAAGCTGTGAAATGACGAAAATACTGGTAATGTTTACAAGTACGGGTACTTCTGGTGGCGTTTTCACGGGACTGTGCTTTCAAATATTAAGAGTTCATGTTTACAGAGCTCAGAATTGGTGTCTAAAGCCTTTGAATGACGAGAATAGTGTTTTTGTTTACAATTTAGGAGGATTGGCTTTGGCGGTTTTTTTGTGTTAATCAGTTAAAATGGTGGCGGTTCCAGTAAATACTTATAAGCAAACTGTCTAATTGTGGTAAAACTGTTTAAAATACACAATGAGCGTTCCCAGAAATGATTAAGAACGTGTAATAAACATCTCAAGTACACATAAATAGATTCTTACTACATTTACTGTCGAATTCAATCACGGAGGTTTCCAGTGGAAAGCTGTGAAATGACGAAAATACTGGTAATGTTTACAAGTCCGGGTACTTCGGGTGGCGTTTTCACGGGACTGTGCTTTCAAATATTAAGAGTTCATGTTTACAGAGCTCAGAATTGGTGTCTAAAGCCTTTGAATCACGAGAATAGTTTTTGTGTTTACAATTTAGGAGGATTGGCTTTGGCGTTTTTTTTGTGTGAATCAGTCAAAATGGTGGCGGTTCCAGTAAATACTTCTAAGCAAACTGTCTAATTGTGGTAAAACTGTTAAAATACACAATGAGAGTTCCCAGAAATGATTAAGAACGTGTAATAAACCCCTCAAGTACACGTAAATAGATTCTTACTACATTTACTGTCGAATTCAACACGGAGGTTTCCAGTGGAAAGCTGTGAAATGACGAAAATACTGGTAATGTTTACAAGTCCGGGTACTTCTGGTGGCGTTTTCACGGGACTGTGCTTTCAAATATTAAGAGTTCATGTTTACAGAGCTCAGAATTGGTGTCTAAAGCCTTTGAATCACGAGAATATTTTTTGTGTTTACAATTTAGGAGGATTGGCTTTGGCGTTTTTTTGTGTGTGAATCAGTTAAAATGGTGGCGGTTCCAGTAAACAGTTCTAAGCAAACTGTCTAATTGTGGTAAAACTGTTAAAATACACAATGAGAGTTCCCAGAAATGATTAAGAACGTGTAATAAACATCTCAAGTACACGTAAATAGATTCTTACTACATTTACTGTCGAATTCAACACGGAGGTTTCCAGTGGAAAGCTGTGAAATGACGAAAATACTGGTAATGTTTACAAGTCCGGGTACTTCTGGTGGCGTTTTCACGGGACTGTGCTTTCGATTATTACGAGTTCATGTTTACAGAGCTCAGAATTGGTGTCTAAAGCCTTTGAATCACGAGAATAGTTTTTGTGTTTACAATTTAGGAGGATTGGCTTTGGCGTTTTTTTTGTGTGAATCAGTTAAAATGGTGGCGGTTCCAGTAAACAGTTCTAAGCAAACTGTCTAATTGTGGTAAAACTGTTAAAATACACAATGAGAGTTCCCAGAAATGATTAAGAACGTGTAATAAACATCTCAAGTACACGTAAATAGATTCTTACTACATTTACTGTTGAATTAAACACGGAGGTTTCCAGTGGAAAGCTGTGAAATGACGAAAATACTGGTAATGTTTACAAGTACGGGTACTTCTGGTGGCGTTTTCACGGGACTGTGCTTTCAAATATTAAGAGTTCATGTTTACAGAGCTCAGAATTGGTGTCTAAAGCCTTTGAATGATGAGAATAGTGTTTTTGTTTACAATTTAGGAGGATTGGCTTTGGCATTTTTTTTTGTGTGAATCAGTTAAAATGGTGGCGGTTCCAGTAAATACTTCTAAGCAAACTGTCTAATTGTGGTAAAACTGTTAAAATACACAATGAGAGTTCCCAGAAATGATTAAGAACGTGTAATAAACATCTCAAGTACACATAAATAGATTCTTACTACATTTACTGTCGAATTCAATCACGGAGGTTTCCAGTGGAAAGGTGTGAAATGACGAAAATACTGGTAATGTTTACAAGTCCGGGTACTTCTGGTGGCGTTTTCACGGGACTGTGCTTTCAAATATTAAGAGTTCATGTTTACAGAGCTCAGAATTGGTGTCTAAAGCCTTTGAATCACGAGAATAGTTTTTGTGTTTACAATTTAGGAGGATTGGCTTTGGCGTTTTTTTTGTGTGAATCAGTCAAAATGGTGGCGGTTCCAGTAAATACTTCTAAGCAAACTGTCTAATTGTGGTAAAACTGTTAAAATACACAATGAGAGTTCCCAGAAATGATTAAGAACGTGTAATAAACCCCTCAAGTACACGTAAATAGATTCTTACTACATTTACTGTCGAATTCAACACGGAGGTTTCCAGTGGAAAGCTGTGAAATGACGAAAATACTGGTAATGTTTACAAGTACGGGTACTTCTGGTGGCGTTTTCACGGGACTGTGCTTTCAAATATTAAGAGTTCATGTTTACAGAGCTCAGAATTGGTGTCGAAAGCCTTTAAATCACGTGAATAGTTTTTGTGTTTACAATTTAGGAGGATTGGCTTTGGCGTTTTTTTTGTGTGAATCAGTCAAAATGGTGGCGGTTCCAGTAAATACTTCTAAGCAAACTGTCTAATTGTGGTAAAACTGTTAAAATACACAATGAGAGTTCCCAGAAATGATTAAGAACGTGTAATAAACATCTCAAGTACACGTAAATAGATTCTTACTACATTTACTGTCGAATTCAACACGGAGGTTTCCAGTGGAAACCTGTGAAATGACGAAAATACTGGTAATGTTTACAAGTACGGGTACTTCTGGTGGCGTTTTCACGGGACTGTGCTTTCAATTATTACGAGTTCATGTTTACAGAGCTCAGAATTGGTGTCTAAAGCCTTTGAATCACGAGAATAGTTTTTGTGTTTACAATTTAGGAGGATTGGCTTTGGCGTTTTTTTTGTGTGAATCAGTTGAAATGGTGGCGGTTCCAGTAAACAGTTCTAAGCAAACTGTCTAATTGTGGTAAAACTGTTAAAATACACAATGAGAGTTCCCAGAAATGATTAAGAACGTGTAATAAACATCTCAAGTACACGTAAATAGATTCTTACTACATTTACTGTCGAATTAAACACGGAGGTTTCCAGTGGAAAGCTGTGAAATGACGAAAATACTGGTAATGTTTACAAGTCCGGGTACTTCGGGTGGCGTTTTCACGGGACTGTGCTTTCAATTATTACGAGTTCATGTTTACAGAGCTCAGAATTGGTGTCTAAAGCCTTTGAATCACGAGAATAGTTTTTGTGTTTACAATTTAGGAGGATTGGCTTTGGCGTTTTTTTTGTGTGAATCAGTTAAAATGGTGGCGGTTCCAGTAAATACTTCTAAGCAAACTGTCTAATTGTGGTAAAACTGTTAAAATACACAATGAGAGTTCCCAGAAATGATTAAGAACGTGTAATAAACCCCTCAAGTACACGTAAATAGATTCTTACTACATTTACTGTCGAATTCAACACGGAGGTTTCCAGTGGAAAGCTGTGAAATGACGAAAATACTGGTAATGTTTACAAGTCCGGGTACTTCTGGTGGCGTTTTCACGGGACTGTGCTTTCAATTATTACGAGTTCATGTTTACAGAGCTCAGAATTGGTGTCTAAAGCCTTTGAATCACGAGAATAGTTTTTGTGTTTACAATTTAGGAGGATTGGCTTTTGCGT